>NC_141836.1:17633957-19003457 GCF_982586985.1 Callionymus lyra
GTTCCTAAGCTTTGGAACGATCTTCCTCTCTCTTTGCGCTTGATGGATCTACTGACTCCTTCAAGAAACATCTTAAGATGTTTTTATTTGTTCAGGCTTTTCCTTGATTTTCTGGAACTCCTGTTGTGTTATCAGTTTTATCTTGACCTTTAAAGTATATACTTTATTGAGTATTGTTTTGATTGTTTAAGCGATTTGTGACCCTGGTCTGGAAAAGCGCTATACAAATAAAAATTACTTACTTACTTACTAATTTCAAGCTGAGATATACCTTTAAGGTAAATAAAAACAACTTTTCCTAATAAGGAAAAGAAGCCACCATTGAATCATGTAGAAAACATAATTTAAAACTTGACTAGACATCTGACAGACTTATGCTTGTGCAAAAACGTATGTAGAAAGGGTTAGATTTTAATTCAATAATTTAAAAGTGCAATATAATTGAATAAACAATGACGTGACACTGAATAATAAAAATCCACAAAGCCAAAAATGTAAATGTAAAAAAAGGAATTATTTTGCATAGTAAAAATGCTTTTTGTAAAACGCTTTAGCTCCACAACCCAAACAATATCTCAATAGCTTACCAATACATATATTATATATCTTTGTAACAAATGTAAAATTAATTCCTTACATTGTACATACATGTTTTTCTGGGGATTTTGTGTGTATCCATTTTTAGGAAATATTTTAGGCAAAGTGAGGAAGAATAGTCGTATTACCACAGCCTCAAACTTTAAAGTTTAAATACTTTCTAAAGCCTTTAACTCACTCTTATTCTTGTTACTGCCATTTGTCCCCATTGCAAGGTAAACCCCATATGATATAAAGTTGAAACTCTCTGTTCTGAAAGCCATTGCCAAAATAAATCTGCCAATGGTTCATTTTTAAAGGATGCTTTAAAAAATGAATACAAAATAACTTAGCATTCAATGCAAGTAGGGACTGTGTAGTGTATACACATCATACACCCACATCTTAATATATTTTATATTTTTGGATGTAGAAAAACAAAGCTGCCACTTTGGTGTAGGCCTCCATGTTGTCTATGGATTCAGTGAGGGAAAACATTATTTGTTTGGAGTCTTCTGCTTGGATGTGCTTGTCTTCCTTCAGAAAGGCTTTTGTGATCCTACACACATATCCAATAACTTTGAAATGCTTCCCAATGAAGTTGCCAACATGTAAAGGCTTTTTCTTGTTTGGAACATTTCATAAACATTGTGCACCTCATGCTCCCAAAGTACCACTTATACCAGCATATCTTAATAATCATAAGGATAAAGTAACTGTACCTCTAATGCAGATTTGTTTCCGTCTATCCACAACTATTACTCGTGCAAACTTAAAACAAAAACTCTTGAGTCCATCATGGCAGCATCTTATCTTTCAATCACTCCCAACCAAGGTCTCAGATTTAGCGGTGCGATCCCATACTTGCATCTTCATACTGAGGAGTTGAGGGGGCGATGAAACGTTTGACATTGTGGCGTTGAGCAGCATTATGGCTCACCCTTGTGTTCAAGACTAGTTAATGCAAGAAAAAAAATCCCCCAAAAATAGTAAAGGAAATACATTTGCTGCAAAAAAAAAAACAACGTTCGTGCATATAATTACCTTAATATTATTTAGATCATCTGCAAACCGATAGAATACAAAAATATATATTATACTGGAATTCTGAAAATGTCTTAATCAATAGTATGAGCATAACTTTTGCAAGTTAACTGGTACATTTTTTTCGAGGGGATCAATAAAGTGCCAGTTATATATGTATAACTACAACAATAAGCTGAAAACGAGCCATGATGAACACAAATGTCTTTTTTAAATTAATTATTCATGTTTTTTCATTTTAATGCCCCTTTTGTTATTGTATTTTTATTAATGTATTTTTAATTTAATTCTTTTTTTCTTTATTGCCACCGCAACATTTCCTGTGTCATGTTTACAAAAAGTTTCTGACCATGTTGAAACGTTGATACAGCACAAGGCTTATTTTGATTATGACTCCCAAAACAATCATGCAAAACATGAATATAACAGAATCAAAATGAGATAATGTTTGGACTGAAAATGCAACTTGTGTTTGTCGAGTCTCTGTGATTGCATAGAAAAAAAGAGTTCTCTCAAGATACAAAAAAAGAAGACAAACACACATTTTATGCAATTATATTCCAAATTGTTAAAATATTCTCTGAGCTTTACATGATTTTCTTTTACAGTCTTTGTAGGAATATTCATTACACAAGAAATATTTAGTTGTTTTTTTTAACGCAGAAAAACCACATCAAACAACTTAAAAAGCACACCTGAATGAAATAAGTGAAAACTATTCTGACAAACTTATGCTTGTGCAAAACTTATATAGAAAGGGTCAAATTTTAAGTGCAATATAATTTAATAAACAATGATGTGAGACTGAATAATAAAATCCACAAAACCCAATAATTGAAATGTAAAGAAATAAATTATTTCGTATAGTAAAAATTATTTGGTAAAACGCTTTAGCTCCACAACCAGAACAATATCTCAATAGCTTATCAATATATATATTATCCATCTTTGTAGCAAATGTAAAATTATTAGCTCGCACACTTAAAGAAAATAATTATATAGAAAACTTAACTTGCAACTTGGCACCTGACAAACAGATGCTTGTGCAAACCTGAGAAGAAAGGATACAATTGAAACCAATAATTTAACTTAATGTAACTCTAAACCCTTGAAACACACAAATTGAATGATACAATAATTTAGTAAAACACATGAGTCAGGTCTACAGAATAACCAGCACTTCCTCTTAATAGCCAACCAATATACTGTGTATATATATATATATCTTATTAAATCTCACATGCAACATATTTTAGATGTAGATTAAAAAGCTTTTCCCCTCCACTTGATCAGCCAACTTTATCCTCTCCAGGTTTGTTCTCACATGATGGTTTCAGAAGGAGTCAACTCGGGTGCAATGATATCAGAAACTCTGTTGGAAATAGATTCATTATTGTGTATTCCTATTGTAACATTTTCTCTTTTAAGGAACTGGCCAAGGTGATCACGTCTTTCAAATTCAAATTCACCCTGCCATGTATTTGCAACAAATGTTTGTAAACCTTTGACTGTTGCAGTGCCTTATAAGATTTAATGTGATGAGCATGGCACTTCTAAAGAAGTCGAATGTACCTTCGGTTTGGAGAAGTCTTGGTTGATGCACCATTGGACAAAGTGCTTCTTAGCAACCTTCATGCTGTCAGGATCTGTTTTCTTACAATAAACCCGAATGACTTGCTCTGCAAATCGTTCAGGAAGTAGTTGAGACACCTGGAGAGAGCAAAAATTGGAAATTAGTATCAGCAGAAATGTTAATAAAGTAAAAAAATAACAACCAAAGAATCATGATCTTTCCATTAAATAAAGGTTTTGTTTCCAATTAAAATTAAAATATAACACTCAAAAACTGCAACACAGTCAATTTTCTGGTGGTGAAAAAATAAACAACTTCTTGTTAAAAGTGCAACACATTCTGAAGAGGAAGTTTGTACTCACCTCATTTTTGTCTATCTTGAAGCCGATAGATGGATCTTCCTTGGAGAAGAATCGAACATTGTCGATAGGGTTCTTATCTTCCATGCCATAGTCCATGACAGACACCTGTATTAAAAGATGGTAAAATGAATATAATAAAGATATTTTACAAGAAGAAACAGAGAGTGATTCATTTGGCAAGCAACAACAACAAAAAACAAGAAAAGGGATTAGCTCATACACTGGATTGATGAACAATAACAACATATTAGATATTGATCTATAACAACTAATAGTGATGCAGCTTAAAATCGTACCAGAACAACAAAGTCATCTGGGGCCAGCTTGATGTCCAGGGATTTGCTTTGAGGCATAGATTCTGACAATTCTTTCTTCCACTCTTTCTTCACGCTCTAGAACAAGAGTAATAAATCATGTTCTGTTACATCATGTTACACCTTTAGAGCAACAACAGATTCATACATATAAAAACTGAATAAAAATGAGAGTACAAACATACCTCTGTAACAACCAACTTTTCTTTTGGCCGAGTTTGACCCAAACATTTGTAGAGGCGGCGGTAAACTATGTTGCGAAGAATTTCTCTCGCTTCATGGAGCTCCAGTGAGGAAGAGTGAAGGATTTGCTCAAATACATGGTCTGGAATAGTAAACATAAACCAGTTACAGATCTGAACTCATTCCCTGGTTCCCTTTACATCGATTCATTCAAAATATAAAACCAAAAAAAAAAGAAGTTTGAAGGGAAGAACTAAAAGGTACTATGACACCAAAGTGAGCATGTGTCAAGAAAGGTTTTAGCAATCCACGAAATAGATGTTAAAATATAAATCATTAGGAACAAGTTGATGTATAGTTTGTGTGGTTTGGTGCGAGATTACGGCTGAGGGTTTACAAGATTATTTGCACAAGCGCATCCTCTGGTCCTCCTCGCTCACTTCTTCTTCTTCTTCTACACCTTATCGTGTCATAATCTTCGATTATAAGTGTACAAGTGTAGGAGGGGTATACAAGTTAGTGATGTTCAATATGTAAGTGGTGATGAAGAACAGGCTGGAAAAGCTTTCAGTAAGCAACTCCAATGTTGACATGCATTGTATGGAGCAGCTATTGTGGATACGGAATATGTGCTAATGGTGAACAGTGTTATATTTGTTAGTTTGCAAGTCTTCTGCAGTACAGGCATGTTTGTGGAAAGATGACTTAATTGTCTTTCTTGAGTAACCCGTAGAAAATGAAAAGACATGATTAGGAATGTTTAACAAGTCAAATTGTAAATAGCTTGGTAGAGTTGGTTAGACAGTCATAAACAAATGTTTATATGTATATATTTCCATGTAATATATCTAAATGCATGTCAAATGCATAGTTCTTGTGCCATTTATTGAGTTACTTACTTAACTTATCAAGATATTCTCTTAACATGAAACTTTTACATGGGAAACAGTGAAAATCTATCCTTGCATAAATTATGCAAATATCTCATTGATTATGCTAATTAGGCACACATTACGCAGATTAATTAAGACGTGCTTGATGTCAATGTGCTAAATTTGAACATCATATGCCCAACCAATGTTCAGATATTTATGTATTAATCCAAGTGACATCAAATTTCTTGGAATCTTCCCATTGAAAACAACAAACGGTGCCATCCTTGGCTCCATTGTTTTTGGTGACCCAAATCCCTGATTTCCAAGAAATACAATTTGTGTAACTCCTTAAACATACACCATAGAAAGATGAAATAAAAAGCTTCTTAATTAGTCAGACCTGGCCCCATCTTATGCTATAAGAATCAATGTCCTAGGACAAAGGACAATTTTTGACCTGAACCCCCTACCTAATGCTAGGAGTAATCCTCGACACCCTCTGCATGTTACTATGGTGGCTCAGAAGGGTAACTGCAGCAACAGGCTCCTCTCCATGCACTCTAGAATGGAACGTTTTAAGACGCTGTTTGTTCTTTCTGCCATAAGATCTAACAGATCTCTTTCTTAAACATGTGCTGTGTCTCAAATCGCATACTTCTCTTAGTATACTAGAAGTTAGTATGCATCAGGATAGTGTACATACTAACTAGTACGGAAATTCTCAACAGATGATATGTCTCAAATCAAACACTGCCGCTACGCACTAACCGGAAAATGATGCGGCGAAGAGTTGAGACGCACTTACGCACAAAAAATACTAACTTTGAGTACGGAAGTATGCGATTTGAGACACAGCACTGTACTTTTAATTTTTGCTAGCAACCTTTTAATTAAGTTTGTTTATGTTTTGTATGCATTTATTAATGTTTGTATGGATGGATGTGTTATTGCTGCTGGACAACAGAATGTCTCCTTCAGGGGATTAACAAAGTATCGCTCTATCTAATGTGAACAAACTAACCCGTCACTTTGGTGTAGGCCTCCATGTCGTCTATGGATGCAGATAGGGAAAACATTTTTCCTCCTGAGCCTTTCACTTCGATGTGCTTATCCGCCTTCAAAAAAGCCTCAGTGATCCTGCACAAATACCATATAGTTACTTTGTGCTGAGGGATAAATCAAACAAGAGGCTGCTTACATGAACTCGATTACGCATCCCACTGTGTGCTGGCAGGCTCTTCTGTGAAGGCCATTTCTTGTTTGAAACATGCCGCAAACATTTCCCACCTCCTGCTCACAAAAATCAACATATATGAGCCATGACAATTTGTCAATGATAACTTAATAAGTTTACCTTATCTCTGATGCAAATTTGTTTTTGCCCATCCACATCAATCACTCGTGCAAACTTCATAAAACGTTTGCAGTCAAAGTTGTTCTGGATGCCCAGGTGATGACAGTCTCTGAGGTGAGATGCAGCAAATTATTATAGGAAGCTCTTAAAGATGGTGCCAAACGGATGCAAACCTGGCAAAGTAATCCCACTTGTCCACGTCAATGCCATTTCTCTTGTTGGCCACGATCTCATAGAGGAAGGACTTGCTCTCTGGGCGACCTTTATAGGGCCACTATAGCAGCGACAGCACATTAGACATTAATTCTGCACTTAATGGTGAAACAGGAGTGACATAATAAAACTACTTTGAAGTTTAAACTTGATGAGGAAACCAACCTATTGTGCAACACGTCTACTTGATCACATTATGTATTACTCAATATCTAACTCACAAGCTGCCTAAAATCAAAACTATTGTCTTCACAACTCAAGAGTGACACCTACCTGACCCTGAGCTTTATTATTTTTCCCAGGTCCTGCTATCAGTTCTTTGATAAAGTCCAAGTCTTCAGAAGGCACCAGGCCATATTTCTCCATGACAGGCTTCAGATTATTGTCGTTCACCAGATGTTCAAACATGCTGATGGAGGCAGTTTCATGCTGCAACACAGAGTTTTGTATTTAGAGAAGTCTCTTGGTTCAAAAGAGAAATTACTTGCTTAAAAAAAGAAGAATTGTAACACTTATGTATCTTATCACACTTGTTCCTTTAACGCATGAAATAACTGTGTAGGCCTTATCAGATACAGCCATGTGCACACTGCATTTCTTTATGCATCATCATGAATCCACACTTTGAAAGCAATATTGTACCACATTAGCTATCAATTTACTTGCACTTTAACAAACAAGAAAAGGGTTCTAGGTACTGTTCTAGGAAGTTATATATTTTTTTTTAGTTTGGATTCATTTCTAATAAGTTCTTTCACCAAAAAAATTATATCCAGGGCTAGGTATTATGGCCAGTTTCCTAAATCCGTTAGATTGATTCATAAAGTTATGAATTGATCAAGTTTGATTCAATTCATAATATGATTTTAATAATGAAAAGGACTTAACTATGTTACAACGTGCATGTATATTACCCATAATAACAGTCTGGTGTTTTTCTAATGTTAAGAAAACTGAAAAATATTAAACTCTTTAATCTCCAAGTGTACTTCGAGTGTAACACCAAAATATGTGTCATAATTTAACATGAACAAAAAAAGCCAAGTCTTATGACTTTGTTCTTACTTTGTGAAAGTCAGATTCTTGTTTAGGAAAGTTGAGAGTGATGTTCTTTTGTCACATGTTACAGGTACTCTCTCTACAGACTGCATTTTTCTTTAAAACGTGTAATGTATGCAGGCTTGTCATCTTCAACCTGCCATTTGCGAGATGACGTGCAAATAATCGATCTTATTTTCTAATAAGCGGTATTGTACAATTTTAATGAAATTGAAGATAGTAAAGATATGACAACTTTACTGTAATCAATCATCTAGATTTAACACACATTTTAAATAATCACTTGATTAACTAATAATCTTTCATATTTAATTCATATTAAATAATCATTGCCTTTCTTTAGAAATTGATGTGATCAGCAGGTCAGATCACACTGAGAAAGATCTCTCAATTGTGCCAGCTAGACTCTCTACAAACACTATCTGATAAACAGATTCTCTCTACAAGATCAAACTCTAGTGACTTTCCACAGCTACCTAATGATAACTAAAAAAAGAAAAAAAAACGTTGATTTACCTTCCACCCACAGTCGGGCCGAGCTTTTGGTATGAACGTCTCAAACATGTGAGAAAATGGCCCATGTCCTAATAGAGAAAAGACAAACTCTTTATATCAATTTCTTTAAAATACTTGTGATCCTCAATAGGGCGTCTTACCCAGATCATGACAAAGGCCAGCGATCTGCAAACAAAGGATGTCTCTCCTGGAGATGAGAAGTTCAGGCTGTCGTTCATTCAGAGTTTGCACAAATTCTTCAGCCAAATGAGCCACTCTGAAAATAAAATCATTTTGAGTATAAAGTGAGAATCCTTTGATCATAATCAGATGCATTAAGCCAAAAACTAAGGATTACCCGATGGAGTGTTCAAACCGGTTGTGTGAAGCTCCGGGATAGACTAAGTATTTTCCTCCCAACTGCTTGATGTTTCGGAGTCTTTGGAACTGTGGTGTGTCGATGATTTTAACAAGAAGTGGGTGCAGTGCAAGACTCCCATGAATTGGATCATTAAAGACCTGAACAAAAAAAAGGTACTGAGAATAAAAGGCAGCACTTGAACAACAAGAATGCAGTGGAGATACAGTTTATTTTATTATTTCACAAATTACAAAGCTTTGTTGCCCTTTAGTAAACGTGAGCTTTGAGACAGCAGCAGGGCTGATCTAAACAGAAGGTTGTGCACTGACTTGCATGTCATCGAATAACTCCTAACCCCAGAGCAAAGGATAAAAATAGACAATGAAACGACAGGATCACCACGAAGACCAGTTTGTTGCTTCAAAATGTGAAGAAAATAGCATGTTTAATTTGAACCATATATAATAACAATGTATGAGAAATATTTCCATAAATATCAGCTGCTTTTGTGTAAAAGACCCCCACGAAAATGTATAAACATTTACTATACTGATCAGATATACAGAATTTCATCTTCTTTTTGTTAATTTAAAGGCCTTTATGCCTTGAGTCTACTGACTCCTTCAAGAAACATCAAGACATTTTTATTCGTGCAGGATTTCCTTGATTTTCTGAGACTCCTGTGTTGGTCTCGATGGTGTCTTGACCCTTTAAGCAAACATTTTATTGGGTATCGTTTTGATTGTTTTTAAGCGCTTTGTGACCCTGGTCTGTAAAAGCGCTATACAAATATAAATTACTTACTTTATGGTGACTTTTAAGGTGGTTTTACAAGTTCGTGGTGTAGCATTACACTGCTGCAAGTTATGTCTTTTTGTTTTTTATCGTCAAAAAACTTCCACACCGCGGAATGAGAACCTTTATTGGAAGTAATGTTACAGTGAGTTTGTCATCCTCACCAACGGCTGGGTTTTGCTCTGTGATCATTTTCTTCTTTTCTCTCAACTCCTTACTAGGGCTGAACGATTATTGAAAATAAATATAATTGTGAATATTTTCTGAAAGATTGCGATTTTATATGCGATTTTTTTTTTTTTTAAATTTAATACAATAAATGATTAACTTTACAGTAAAATGTATTTTATTTCATTTTTTGTGATTGTAAAGATAAAGTTACCATTTTTAAGATAAAGACAAATTAATTATACATTGAAAGAAAGGGAGAAGGTTAATTTAGTTACTTTAATTATAGTTGTAAACAGACATACTATATGAAGGGCTAAACTTAAAAAAATTCTGCAAAAATGTGCTAAAAGTGTATTGTAATATATATGTATATAAAATGTATTTATTAGTCAATAATAAATCAACCTTCAGTGCAAAGAAAAGTACAATCACTGGTCACTTATTCTGCCTTTTACGGCACACGCTCTACAAATATAAATGACTTGCATGTTTGCACAGTTGCTCTTGTTACTCATATATATAGTCAATATGGTCATATATAAGTGCATCCTCTGTCATACACATCAATATATTTTCTTTTATACTATTAAAATTGTGTAATTGTTATAGGTAACAAACTTTGACATAACACACACACAAACATGCCAGCAGGGCGCACACCACGCACTATGGCGTACATGCTGGCACGCCACAGACACTCCGGCAGACCTGTGCCTCAATTCTTATTACGAACCTATTTCAGGATTTAAACGGAGCCTGACTCTCTTTGTATTTATCTTTAATATTGAATTAAAAATGCTTACATTTTTAATATTGAATTTAAAAGGCTAAGAATTAAAAAAAATATTGAATAATTGAAATTAAAATACGACACATTGAACGTCCCCGATCAAAATGCGATATCATTTTTGATTTTTAATAATCGTCGTCACTTAGAAATGAGATCGTCTATAAGTAGGAATCGAGATTGCAATTTGTTTTTAACGATTATTCGTGCAGCCCTACTACACAGAGATCTCTTTCGCCTCCTTATAATATAAGATATTATAAAGAGACCAAGGAATACAGAGCCGCTTATTCTTTAACTTATTTTTGAAGTTTATCTTTATATAGTGAATAACGAGTTTAGATTTTCCTTGTTTATGTTTACTTGTCCATATTAAATCTGGAGTGAGAAACACCTTTGCCTACAGGCAAGATGATAGACCATAGTTCAATTATACAAAATGCTTTCATTGCTATGCAAACGTTGGACAAAAAAACAACCTGAAATAATATTAGTTGTGGAGAAGCAATCAAATTATCAAGTGAATTAACTGATGCTAATACACTTCTGAATCTGAGCACATGGTGGATAGTTTTTCGATTCGCTGGCGATATGTTGTTTACACATGAAGAAATTGTGCGACATAATCTTTAAGTGACGTCCTTTTTTATTCTTAGAATGACAAAAAATTACCTTGTTGCATTGCACGTCCAGCTGCAAGAGCTTTCGTATACTATGAAGGATCCTGTTGCGATCACCAATGGTTCTAAAATAAGAGCAAACACCAATACCATATGATGAGGTTGAGAGGTCACATACAGTACATGTGTATACTTACTTTATGCCAAGTTCCTTCAACTCAGGCTTATCGATGTATCTGAGCCCCACTCCTGTGATCTTCTGCTCTGTGACACAAGCACAACAAAGACTAACGTTCCAGGGCATGCGTGGATCATACGAGTAATCTGAAGACCGAACTGTAGAACTTATAAGTCACTCACCTCGAAATAAGTCTTTCCATTCTCCGAGACCCTCGTCTCGCAGGTATTCACACACCTCTTCGACACCCCATTGTGTGTAGTCGTACGAATTGTTCATTTTGATGCCCGCCCACACTGACGATCGTTACCGTCCCTCCATCTCGACTGATAAAAACAATATTAAAAACAACTCTGTGACTTTGTTTCAAAGCGAAGTTGTCGGATGGAAGATACTCGCTGCTCACTTGCCGACGTTTAAATACCTGGGTTTTCTGTTTATATCAAGGGCGGGCCCAAATGCATGACGTCATAAACTCGTTTCTAAATTCTGCTGAACCGACGAACTGCAAGTAAAGTTTTGCATTAAAATCCCTGAAACAGGAGGCATCCTGATCAGATGCACAAATCAACTCATTGGACTCTACTTTGAGACTCCCCTGGAGAGCCCTATCTCTGAAAGTGAAAGCCCAGCCACCTTGTTGAGGGAACTCATTTCTGCTTCTTGTACCTCCCATTTTGTTATTTTGAAAACTACCTACCAATTGTGACTATAGTTGAGGGTAAGGAACTAGATTGAATGGTATATTTAGAGCTTTGCCTTTTGGCTTAGCTCTCTTTCCATCACCAGAGATGGATGGATGGATAGAAAGATAGATGGATAGTCTAGCAGTGAGTCCAGCTTCATGCCAACCAGAGAGCCAGCCCTTCTAATCAACCTGTCCAACCTGTTAACACTCCTCTAGGTGCATTGTCTGCATTATTGTTGATGCTGCTACAATTATTCTTTTGTCTGAGTCTATTCTTTTCACTTCTTGTGCTGGGAATTAAAGAAAACTCAAGAACTCCTTTGTGTCTAATAAGTTCTGCGCGTTCGTTTGGTCCAAGGAAGAGCGACATCTAGAATTAGAACAGTCAATTTATTTAAAGTGAAAAATGATGACAAAAGTAGGCCATACAGGACCTCAAATACAACAGTTAACAAAAGATGCAAATTATTCAGAAATACCAGAAGTTCGAGCGCTAGGTCCACTCTCCTTCAAATCCTGGTTCACCCACCAGATCCTTCCAGAGAGTGGCTCCCAGCCTCTGAGCATATCCCTTCTTTTAAAGACCTCGAGACCCTCCCCGCACATGTGAAGTAGGTTGATTATAAAATCATGAACTTGGGGTAAGGGATGTTTTGCAAAATCTGACTCCTTTAAGAACAACAGATGTTGTATTCATGACATCCTTTCTTCCTTGACCTAAACAATGAATCTTCAGACTTCCTTCACACTTTTTTTCTCGACCCAGGTCTGCATAAATAATTCTGGCTCTTGACATTTTTTGAATCGTTCATGTTTCCTATCCGAACATGGCCGCTTCCTCCTTCCAACACGTATATCTTTCACAGTTTGGAACTATTGATGCACAGAGGCCTCTGTCAATCGTATCAGAGACGCACACCAAGGCTCATACAAAGTTGAGGCACAGATGCTTAGAGCCCTCACCTTTTGAACCCTGCTCTTTGGAAATAAGTTGTTAAAATATAAAATACAATAATATGTTTTAACTCTGAATAAAAGGTAATATTATCAAAGTTAACAATTGAGTGCATAAAATGAGGATATATAATTTAACCCTTCAATGAGTACATATATGTGGATCAATCTGAGGATATATCTTCAGATCCAAGCGTTGGGGTGCTGGGTATGTCTACAAATTACCACATAGTTGTATTGAATTTGTAAGGAAAAAAGGCACCGACGAGGATGGCTGCCTCTCCAGTAGCTCCGCAAAAATAATCCATAACTTTCTGTTTTTATTAATAATTTTTATTATAATTCTTTAAATAGATACTTTTGAACATGGAAGAGAATCATCTGGTTTACTCAAGAGAGGATCTACTGTCACTGAAGTCAATGGCACGGGCTGAGGATCGCCACAAGATGCCGATCAAACTTCAGCGCCGCTATCGTGGCTGTAGAGCAGGCAAGAGGCTAAAGGCTAAACTAACGGACAGTCGGAGACGTCACAGTCCATCGATCCCAACGATCACGATGGAGAACGTCAATTCAAAGATTGACGAGCTGTCTACCCTCAACAACCAGCGGATCTACCGAGAGAGCAGCTTGTTGATCTACACAGAGTCGTGGCTCACTCAGCTGACTCCGGGCGCACACGTGGACCTGCCGGGTTTCAGCACCGTGAGAACGGACAGAGACGCAGTGGAGGTCTGATCGTGTACGTGAATAAATGTTGGTGTAGCCCGGTACATGTTACTGTGAAGAAAGTCTTGTGTTGTCAAGATTTAGAACTGTTGGCTGTCAGCATGCGCCCGTATTATCTACCACGAGTTCAGTCACGTGATTGCGCTGTGTGTCTACGTTCCTCCGAGCGCTGCGGCTCCATCTGCCTGTGAAAGGTTCACACAATGGCAGCTAGACTTCAGAATCAACATCCTGAAGCGTTCATCATCATATCTGGAGATTTGAATCCTGCCAACCTGGACTCTACTGTGCCTACAGGTGATGACAGTCTCTAAGAGGAGATGCAGCAAATCAACATGGGAAGTGTTTAAAGATGGCGCTTGATGGGAACAATCAGATCCAAAGTAATCCAACTTCAATGCCATTTTTCATGCTGGCCACGATCTCATAGAGGAAGGAATTGCTCTCTGGGCCACTATAGCTGCAACAGCACGTTATACTCTCTAGTATAAGTAGATGTATTACTATTATTGTTTTTACTCTGCACTTTAATGGTAAAACATTAGTGACACATTTAAGCTGCTTTGCAGTTTGAATTTTATAAGGAAACCAACCTATTGTATTCTTGATCACATTGTGCAATATTCAATTTCAAACTCACAAGCTGCCTAAAAAAAACAACTATTCTATATATTCACATCTCTAGAGTGACTATCTGACCCTGAGCTTGATTATTATTCTCAACTCCTGCACAAGTCAACTCATTGGACTCTACTTTGAGACTCCCATGGAGAGCCCTATCTCTGAAAGTGAAAGCCCACCCACCTTGTTGAGGGAACTCATTTCTGATACTTGTATCTCCCATTTTGTTCTTTTGAAAACTACCTACCAATTGTGACTATAGTTGAGGGTAAGGAACTGAATGGTATATTTAGAGCTTTGCCTTTTGACTTAGCTCTCTTTCCATCACCAGAGATGGATGGATGGATGGATGGATAGATAGATAGTCCACCAGTGAGTCTAGCTTCATGCCAACCAGAGAGCCAGCCCTTCTAATCAACCTGTCCAACCTGTTAACACTCCTCTAGGTGCATTGTCTGCATAATTGTTGATGCTGCTACAATTATTTTTTAATTTACAATGGCACGGGCTGAAGATTCTTGTCGTGGAATTAAAGAGAACTCAAGAACTCATTCCTGTCTAATAAGTTCTGTGCATTCGTTTGGTCCAAGATAAAACTTTATTGATCCCTCTGGAGGTCTCTTTTGGGAAATTGTTTTTCCAGCCAGCACACAACAACACAGACAATGTATAAAAAACAAGAACAAAGTTTCTATAAAAATAAATTGCAAGATTACACAATCGAAGCCTAAAGACAAAGAACATAGATCAAAGAAAAAATAGCAAACACAAAGGATAGAAATATTAACATGGAATATCATCATCTTTTCGCTCCATTCCTGCCCCCAAGATCAGAATTAAACAGCCAAATAGCACAAGGAATGAATGAGTCCCTGAGTCTATTAGTGTAGCATCTGGGAAGGAGCCTTCATAAACTCCATCTGCTTCTCTGCTCACTGATGACAGTGTTCAGAGAATGACTGTCATCATCCATGATGGACAGTAGTTTTTTCGAGTGCTATCCTTTCTGCAACTGTCGCCAGTGAGTCCAGCTTCATGCCAACCAGAGAGCCAGCCCTTCTGGTCAACCTGTCCAACCTGTTAACACTCCTCTAGGTGCATTTTCTGCATTATTGTTGATGCTGCTACAATTATTCTTTTGTCTGAGTCTATTCTTATAACTTCTTGTGCTGGGAACCAAGCGTAGGGTTGCTGGGTATGTCTATGAATTACCACATACTGTACCAGGTGTACATCTCAGGAGTATCCTCTGTCATGACCATGAACAACATGAACTCATTTAAGGGAACATACCAAAAACTCGTCTTTTAAAATTATGTGACACTGACTAATAAAATCCTCAAAACCCAAAAATGTAAATATAAAAAAAGGATTTGTTAAAACGCTTTAGCTCCACAACCAGAACAACATCTCAATAGCTTACCAATATAGATATTATCCATCTTTGTAACAAATGTAAAATTATTTCCTTACATTTTTACATGTTATTCAAATGTATTGTATTTCTGGGGATTTTGTTTGTATCGATTTTTAGGAAATATTTTAGGCAACGTGAGGAAGAATAATTGTATAACCACAGTCTCAAACTGTAGATTAAATACTTTATGAAGCCTTTAACTCACTCTTCATTCTTGTTACTGCCATTTATCCTAAACTCTGCTGTCACATCTGGGTCAAAAGCAATAGAGCGCGCACACAGTGAACTTGTGGCGCAGAAACACAAACAGCGAGCTCAGAAACGGTATTGTGGGGCGTAAAACATGATGTTGTGGCGACTAAAAAGGATCAACGAGCGTGCACGTAGTAGTGACTCGCTCGCCCCTGAATTGGATCTCTCTCTTATTCGGGGGTCCAGGTGAAAAATGGTCTTCATTAATCTTTCTATGATTTACTATTGGGGAGGAAAGAAAAGTTTAGTTCTAAGAAATCGAGGATTTTGGTCACCAAGAAACAAAGGCCTTAACAATGGGGCCAATGGGGTCAAGGATGGCACCACTATCATATTGTTTTCAATGGGAGGAATTACAAGAAATTAAAGAAATTTGAGGCATACCTTGTGTGACATATCTGGGGACTGGTGGGACATATGATCTTCAAACTTGGTATACATGTTTACATTAAGAATATCTTCATAATTTGCATAATTTGTGTATGATTTGCATTATAATTCTGAATTCTGTGGAGAATTCTGACCCGCTCAAGTAGAAGAACTCATATTTCAGGCTCCTCCTTACATCACTGATCTGATCCAGCCTTACACCCCAGCTCGGGCTCTGAGGTCTGTGGATCAGAATCTACTTATGATTCCACGCACACTTGTTCAGGACCAGAGGAGAGAAATCCTTCCAGGCTGTTGCTCCTAAGCTTTGGAACGATCTTCCTCTCCCTCTGTGTTTGATGGAGTCTACTGACTCCTTCAAGAAACATCTTAAGACGTTTTTATTTGTTCAGGCTTTTCCTTGATTTTCTGGAACTCCTGTTGTGTTATCAGTTTTATCTTGACCTTTAAAGTATATACTTTATTGAGTATTGTTTTGATTGTTTAAGCGCTTTGTGACCCTGTTCTGGAAAAGCGCTATTCAAATAAAAATTACTTACTTACTTATGAAAGACCTTCATATGTTACTACACTCATCACCTTTTTTTTAATTTCCTCTAAATTCTTTTGTATCAAAATTATTTAATTTCATAAACATTTTGTAATAACTTTGTAATACCAACTCTGATAGGAAAACAAATTTACATCATTTATAAATATCATTCATATCATGTTAATTGACATTCTTTTGTAAAATTTACCTCTGTATCAGTTCACCCTTTTTAAATAAAATATTTTGCATGTTCACACACTTGTAACTCACAAAACTTTTTTTATTCGTGAGGAAGTTGAACTATGGCAGGACTCACTGAAAGGTTCAACAACATGATTGGTTGCTACTTTAGCAGGTAACCATGTTCCTACATCACACTTAATAACTAAGACAAAGATGGTTGGAACATACAAAGGCTAGTTGATCATCTGGTTCTTACACATAATGCAACAAATGCAACCTTGTAACAACAATTATCTACAACAAATTGCCATATACAAAGAGTAATGGATAACACGCCATCTGTCACTCAATAAATGTAAATTAGAAAAGTAAGTAAAAAAGTTTATCATGGAACATGTCCATAAATTAACAGACACTTTCTACAGATCAAAATTCAAAATTCTAACACAGCATAGATAATAATAACAATATGGAAAATCACAACATCAATTACAGTATATTACAAACAGTGTTCAGTTTAAGCAGTTATTGGCTTAAAGACATACTCTAGTCTCTAACAGGTTGGTTTTAATGTTACTTTACTACAAAACCTATAAAACTCTCTTTTCCATTGACTAAAAGTTTATGTTTTAATTCTGAATAAATGTAAATCTGCAATCAAGTTAGGAGGACTTCAAGAGATGAGGGGTTCACTCTGATCATAGAGGGCGTAACAGGAAGACCAGACAGCAAATGAACACAAGGTAACAGCATAGATATCAGGAGTGATCAGAACAAATAGTAATATTCCTCCCACTACAGCTGTTTGATGTGTAATTAATACCTCTGTTTTGGAGGTGCGTCCAACAACTCCTCAAAACAGATGACGTCGTATCCATTACTCTTTGTATATAGTAAGTAAGTAAGTAAATTATAATTGTAGCAATGTGTTGTTAATAATAATTGGTTATATAAGGACATTATTTACATTTATTGTACATGTATTGAAGAGGGTCAAAATATAAAAACTAATGAGTTCAGTAACATTATATGAAGGTAATATAATAATGGTAATTATATAAGTGACATAAGTTTGGTGACTATCGGAGTTGTATTTACAAAGTTATTACAAAATGTTTACGAAAAATGGCATGAAAACATTGATTTTTAAGAATTTAGATAGAAATTTGAAAAACTAATGAGTGTAGTACCTTCATATGAAGGTACTACATTAGTGGCATGAATTTAGTGACCATCAGAGTTGTAATTACAAAGCTATTCCAAAATGTATATGAAATATTGCACCTATTTAGCGTTTAGATTTGAATGATAGATTTAGATATATATTTAACATTTAGGTGTGTATTTAACATTTAGATTTGACATTTATATTTTATATTTCATAAATGTGAGAAATATTGGCTCAATCTGAGAAAATATGGCAAAATGGTGCTGCTGAAAGGTATTCTTAAAAGAAATGGCACGTATTGTTGCCGAAAAGGAAGTTGAAACAGCGCAAATTACAGCCCGTTTAGAAAAGCTCTCATTGGAAACCACAATAGCAGAAAAAAAGAGCGCAAGTTAATATGAGACAGGCATAGATGGTATGAATGCATATGACGCCATCTACTGGTCAAACTGAAGACGTGAAGCTTATGACATCAAAGAGGAAAGAGAGCAAGATTTTCAGAGCTTGTTAACTTTATTGACTGCCAAGCAAAAATAGCCACAAACCCTTTCTTTGGTAACCTGCAGGATAAAAATATAACACCAAAAGTGAATAAACACAAATGCACCGTTAAATATTCAAAACGTGGAATAAATGGACGCAGTTTTGCAACACATTGGAAAAACAGTGGAAAATAATTAACATGTACCCCCAAAACAGTTGACAGCATCTAAATCTTTACCAAGGGTCACTGGCATTGCTTTTGAGCCACCATGCCACTACTGTCAAAACATCGATGCACTAGAGCATATGTGTCAAACTCAAGGCCTGCGGGCCAAATGTGGCCCGCCATGTGATTTAATGTGGCCCGCCTGCCTAACCTTGACCAACTAGCAGGAAAAAAAAAAAGAAATTTCGACTAACCAATCCCACAACAGACAAAATGGTTTTCCTTCTTTTATTCGCGCTGCTTGCGTTCCCTTCTCTGACTCTGCCTCGTTCAGGTTTTCACCAGCGCAGGCACGCACGCACGCAATCCATGGCGCAGCAGCGCTGTGGCGGTGCGCTGCAGGGTCAGGTTCTCACTGCCCACCCTGCTGTAATGCAAAGCGGGGGGCGATGGCCAATACTGTCGGTCTGTCGGTCTGTCGGTCTGTCTGTCTCGAATCAACAGCATCAACCCACCCGAGATTGTCATCCACGCTACGTGTTTTCATTAGCGCCGCTGCTTTGGGAAAACCGGCCGGCCGCGCACTCATCGCGGCACACACGCACGCACGCACACACGCACGCACGCACGCACGCACGCACGCACGCACGCACGCACGCACGCACGCACACACCACAGTCCCTGGCCTGTCAATCGCTCCCTGTCACATGACCGATTTCAGCAGGAAAAAGTGTCGCACAAGTTGCTGGCTTGTAAAGAAAGCTACATTTACCCACAATGCATGCCTACCGGTATTGTTTCCCACGATTGACGCATCACTAGGCTGCAGCGTCTCCAAATCAATGTGAACAATTGAGAAATAAAAATACATCCTCGCAAAATGTCCAAGAAGAGAAAAGTTGATGCGGAGGGAAGGCGAATGCATGTTTGTGCTTCAAGGAGAAAGGCCTGTATGTCTTTTGTGTTATGAGGCAGTGTCGGTTGTCAACGAGTACAATCTACGCCGGCATTTTGACACCAAACACGGAGCTAAGTATGCCACATTTACCCATCAAGAAAAACAACAAATTGCCAAAGAATTAAAAGGCAAAAGTCATAACATGACCAATGGATGGTGGAGAGGATCCACTTGGTGTGTTCAGGCATCTACTCATCAACAAGAATCGACAGCCAATTTATAAGCTGGGGAACCTAAAAAAGTGACCAATAACTGGTTGTGAACTGAGACTTTCTTTCTTGTTGGGACATATAAAGACTCACCAATCTGATTTTCCTGCAATTGATTTATTTTTTCTCTGCTTGAGATGAAAAGTGTGATGACACATGTGCATCAACAGGAAAAGTTGCTTGTCAGACTTATTTCAGTTACAACTTGTTAGTCTTGAGCTGTAAGTTTTGACTTATTTTTATGTGTAGCAATGTATTTAGTACCACATGCAAGGCTGTGTGCAGCCATTTTTATTTAATTGTAAAATGCTACATCACACATGTTGTTAGCAGCTCACAATTGTTTGTTTTACAGTAGTTATGCCCTCAAGTAATACATTCAAAGTCATTTAACATTAAGGAGTAGTTACATTTATTTTACATTAGCTTACATTTAGTTACATTTATAAGTTACATCTGGCCCTTTGAGGGCAGCCATTATGATGATGTGGCCCCTGGTGAAAACCAGTTAGACACCCCTGCATTAGAGTCTTGCAGGAAGATTCAACAACTGGCTCATAAAGACAGAATATACTTCTTGTAAAATAAAGGACTATGCTTTGGTTGCTTAAACTCCGGGAAATATGATTCAAACATGCAAAAAAACGAATGCAGTGGAAAACATGATCTCTGAAACATAATCACAAATCCTGCACATTGAAAAACACAAGACATTTTAGACATACATTTATTTCTTAAATATTTTTAAACTTTATTCATTCTCCACCCCCAGGAGCTAATGACGTGGATCTAAGCTTTCAGTAAACTATAGAATTTTTTTGTTTTCCTATGAGAAGTGACCATAGGAAAAACTAAGTAGAGTTAATGATAACGTATCCTGTAATAATAACACAAAAAAGGCCCAATTGTGTGTTATTATCCATCTAATTCAAAAACCTTTCATGGTAGTACGTGAAATATAACAAGAACATAATAATTATCTATGATATTACATATGATTAAGTACATGTTTAAATTAAAAAAAAAACTCAAATGTATCATTCACATAATTTATTTTTACAAGGAGGGATAAGCCAAAAGTGCATTACAAAAATCTAATGTATTTCACCACAATAATTTCACCTTTTGTGTTTGTTCCATTTTACGTCAATGCTGAATGCAAAAAAAGGTGCTCGACAAATCTGTGCGACTTTTGTTTTCAATGCATTGTGACTGTCTTCTGGTGCAAAACTGTGCAGATTCGAAAATGCATTTAGTAAAAGACATTAAGTACAATAAGCATCACTATTCACTTGTGATACGACAGTCTGTCCTTTGTTCATGTGCCATTGTTCTATGGTTCTTGGATCCAACACAGGCCACGACATGCAATCATTTTTTTAATCGGCCACAAGGCCATATGTAACATTCCATCAGGGGTGTCAAACTTTATCACACCAGAGGCCGAAATCTTTTAGTAGTCTAGCATGTGTGCAGAACAAAATGTGCATTTACCAAACTGTCCTAAACAGGAAGCATGAGTCGGATTGTGATATTATCTTTTTGTATTTGGTCACTGTTGTTTATCTCGTTGTTTATTCTCAATCAAATTCTTTTTTTTTTTTTTGCAAATTCCTTTCAGTTTACATCAGTTTTACTACTACTGGATCTTACTGGTATGTGTTGCTGTATGCTGTAAAAACAATATCCCGAAGGAGACCTTCAGAGGGATCAATAAAGTTGATCTATCTATCTCCAATATGCCATATTTCTTCTGCAGTTGCGCTATATAACCACCAGAGGCTGCTGTCACAATTAAAATACCACCGACTGTATCCCTTCCAGCCCTTCAAGCGGTTGAAATGAGATATTTATTATTGTAGACCCACTTTAAATATGTACTAAAATATAGCCAATATAACAGATGAATCACAGAATGTACATCACTAACCATGCTCATGAAGTTTTTTATCTGATGCACAAAATATGTCACCTTACATTGTCACTTGGTGTGTGATTTATACTCTGAGCCCAAGAAAATAAGGGTCTTTATCTGTTGGTTCCACCTAGAGATCATTTGGAACAGCAAGCTCTGTGCGGCTTCATATCAGACAAAGGTTTTTATTAAAATAAAAAGTTCAGTTATTTTCTCATTTCCTTGAGGTCAATTCTCTCGTTGTCATGTGTCTGCAAGGTCGTCATCGGAGCTGCACCCGCTCTGCTGCTTAACCCTCTGGAAAACCCTGCGTCGTGTCTGGGCACTGAGGTCAAGCAGGTCGAAAGAATCGGAGGAGAAGAGGCTGTCCTCGCTCACTGCACTGGAAGGTCGGCTGTGTTGGGGGTTCGAGGCTTGCAGGAACTGGTGCAGGGCATCTGGGAATACTGGGGTCGGAAGGGGATCGACTGAAAGGTCTAAGCTGCGTGAGAATTTGCCATTTCTTTTAAGAATACCTTTTCTTCTTCTTACTGCCTCCAAGTGCATGCTTGGACTATCTTCTGCTGTTTGAAGGTCAATTCTCTCTATGTTACAGTGCACAGCACAAACCTCTGTCTCTCCTGCTCCTGAAACTCTTCCCTCCACAGAGGAGCAGCAACTAGACTCTCCTTGATAGTTCTTCAATATCCCCTTCTTGGGCATTTATTAATGTATTTTTAATTTAAATCTTTTTTTCTTTATTGCCACCACAACATTTCCCGTGTCATGTTTACAAAAGTTTCTGACCATGTTGAAACGTTGATACAGCACAAGGCTTATTTTGATGACTCCCAAAACAATCATGCAAAACATGAACCTAACAGAATCCAAATGAGATAATGTTTGGACTGGAAATGCAACTTGTGTTTGTCGAGTTTGTGGTTGCATAATAAAAAAGAGTTCTATCAAGATACGAAAAAAAGAAGACAAACACATATTTTATGCAATTATATTCCAAATTGTTAAAATATTCTCTGAGCTTTACATTATTTTCTTTTACAGTCTTTGTAGGAATACTCATTACACAAGAAATATTTTGTTGTTTTTTTAATGCAGAAAAACCACATCAAACAACTTAAAAATAAAAAAAACAGATCAAACCAGGTTTTTCAGTGTAAAAACTAAATTCCCAAGAAAGCACCCATGCACACCTGAATGAAATAAGTTAAAACTATTCTGACAGACTTATGCTTGTGCAAAACTTATGAAGAAAGAGTCAAATTTTAAGTGCAATATAATTTAATAAACAATGAAGTGACACTGAATAATAAAATCCACAAAACCCAATAATTTAAATGTAAAAAAAGGAATTATTACGTATAGTAAAAATGATTTGGTAAAATGATTTAGCTCCACAACCAGAACAATATCTCAATAGCTTATCAATATATATATTATCCATCTTTGTAACAAATGTAAAATTATTAGCTCGCACACTTAAAGAAAATAATTATATAAAAAACGTAACTTGCAACTTGGCACCTGACAAACAGATGCTTGTGCAAACCTGAGAAGAAAGGATAAAATTGAAACCAATATTTAACTTAATGTAACTCTAAACCCTTGAAACACACAAATTGAATGATACAATAATTTAGTAAAACACACCAGTCAGGTCTACAGAATAACCAGCACTTCTTCTTAATAGCCAACCAATATACTGTATATACTGTATATATATATATATATATATATATATATATATATATCTTTCCGTATTCAATCTGACATGCAACATATTTTAGATGTCTTTGTGCTTATTTAAAAAGCTTTTTCCCTCCACTTGATCAGCCAACTTTATCCTCTCCGGGTTTGTTCTCACATGATGGTTTCAGATTTGAGTCGGCTCAGGTGCAATGATGTCAGAACTCTGTTGGAAATAGATTCATTATTGTGTATTCCTATTGTAACATTTTCTCCTTTAAAGAACTGGCCAAGGTGATCACGTCTTTCAAATTCAAATTTACCCTGCCATGTATTTGCAACAAATGTTTGTAAACCTTTGACTGTTGCAGTGCCTTATGAGATTTAATGTGATAAGCATGGCACTTCTAAAGAAGTCGACTGTACCTTCGGTTTGGAGAAGTTGTGTTTGATGCACCATTGGACAAAGTGCTTCTTAGCAACCTTCATGCTGTCAGGATCTGTTTTCTTACAATAAACCCGAATGAGTTGCTCTGCAAATCTTTCAGGAAGTAGTTGAGACACCTGGAGAAAATTGGAAATTATTATCAGAAGAAATTTTAATAAAGTAAAAAAAATTGCAACAAAGGAATCATGATCTTTCCATTAAATAAAGATTTGTTTCCAATTAAAATATGACAGTCGAAAACTGCAACACAGTCAATTTTCTGGAAAAAATAAACAACTTCTTGTTAAAAGTGCAACACATTCTGAAGAGGAAGTTTGTACTCACCTGGTTTTTGTCTATCTTAAAGCCGGTGAATGGCTTGTCCTTGGAGTAGAATCGAACATTGTCGATAGGGTTCTTATCTTTCATGCCATAGTCCATGACAGACACCTGTATTAAAAGATGGTAAAACAGATATAATAATAATATTTTACAAGAAGAAACAGAAAGTGATTCATTTGGCAAGCAACAACAACAAAAAAAACAAGAAAAGGGTTTAGCTCATACACCGGATTGATGGCAAATAATAATATATTAGATTAGATATTGATCTATAACAACTTATAGTGATGCAGCTTAAAATTGTACCAGAACAACAAAGTCATCTGGTTCCAGGTTGATGTCCGAGGATTGGCTTTGAGGCTTAGACAATTCAGTCTTCCACTCTTCAATTTGGCTCTAGAACAAGAGTAATAAATCATGTTCTGTTACATTTTAGGGCAACAACAGATTCATGCATATAAAAACTGGATAAAAATTAGAGTGCAAACATACCTCAGTAACATCCACCTTCTCTTCCGGCTGAGTTTGGCCCAAACATTTGTAGAGGCGGCGGCAAACTATGTTGTGTAGAATCTCTCTCGCTTCATGGAGCTCCGGTGAGGAAGAGTGAAGGATTTGCTCAAATACATGGTCTGGAATAGTAAACATAAACCAGTTAGAGATCTGAACTCATTCCCTTGTTACCTTTACATCGATTCATTCAAAATATAAAACCAAAAAAAAAAGAAGTTTGAAGGGAAAAACTAAAAGGTACTATGACACCAAAGTGAGCATGTGTCAAGAAAGGTTTTAGCAATCCACGAAATAGATGTTAAAATATACATCATTAGGAACAAGTTGATGTATAGTTTGTGTGGTTTGGTGCGAGATTGCGGCCGAGGGTTTAAAAGATTATTTGCACAAGCGCATCCTCTGGTCCTCCTCGCTCACTTCTTCTTCTTCTTCTTCTACACCTCCGCTCACTTCGCTTCCTCCGCTCGAATCACGAAACATCACTTCGTCCGCGCTTCTCGTGCGCACCGCCTCATTAGCGTATACGCGCAGGTGTGCGCGGGGCTCTGACAGGAAGTCTTCGACGGAGATTAATGGAAGTTTAACTGATCTAATGTAAGATTTATAGTGTCATAATCGATTACAAGCTACAAGTGGAGGGGTATACAAGTTAGTGATGTTCAATATGTAAGTAATGATGAAGAACAGGCTGGAAAAGCTTTCAGTAAGCACCTCCAATGTTGACGTGCATTGTATGGAGCAGCTATTGTGGATACGGAATATGTGCTAATGGTGTACAGCGTTATATTTGTTAGTTTGCAAGTCTTCTGCAGTACAGGCATGTTTGTGGAAAGATGACTTAATTGTCTTTCTTGTAACCTGTAGAAAAGGAAAAGACATGATTAGGAATGTTTAACAAGTCAAATTGTAAATAGCTTGGTAGAGTTGGTTAGACAGTCATAAACAAAAGTATATATGTATATATTTCCATGTAATATATCTAAATGCATGTCAAATGCATAGTTGTTGTGCCATTTATTGAGTTACTTACTTAACTTATCAAGATATTCTCTTAACAGGGATTTTTACATGGGGAAATGTGTTTATATGGCCAGAAAACAGAATATAAATTATGCAAATATCTAATTGGTTATGCTAATTAGGCATACATTACGCAAATGAATTAAGACGTGCTTGATGTCAATGTGTCTAGTGTGAACATCATATGCCCAACCAATGTTCAGATTTTTATGTATTAATCCAAGCGACACAACAAATTTCGTGCTTGGCCCCATTGTTAAGGCCTTTGTTTTTGGTGACCGAAATCCCTGATTTCCAAGAAATAAAATTTGTGTAACTCCTTAAACATACACCATAGAAAGATGAAATAAAAAGCATCTTAATTAGTCAGATCTGGCCTCATCCTATGCTATAAGAATCAATGTAGGACAAAGGACAATTTTTGACCTGAACCCCCTACCTTATGCTAGGAGTAATCCTCGACACCCTCTGCATGTCACTATGGTGGCTCAGAAGGGTAATTGCAGCAACAGGCTCCTCTCCATGCAGTCTAGATCTAAATGTTTTAAGATGCCCTTTGTTCTTTCTGCCATAAGATCTAACAGATCTCTTTCTTAAACATGCACTTTTACTTTTTGCTGGCAACCTTTGAAATAAGTATTTGTTTATGTTTTGTATGCATTTATTAATGTTTGTATGGATGGATGTGTTATTGCTGCTGGACAACAGAATGTCTCCTTCAGGGGATTAATAAAGTATCGCTCTATCTAATGATCTAATGAACAAACTAACCCGTCACTTTGGTGTAGGCCTCCATGTCGTCTATGGATTCAGATAGGGAAAACATTTTTCCTCCTGAGCCTTGCACTTTGATGTGCTTATCCGCCTTCAAAAAAGCCTCAGTGATCCTGCACAAATACCATATAGTTACTTTGTGCTGAGGGATAAATCATACAAGAGGCTGCTTACATGTACTCGATTATGCATCCCACTGTGTGCTGGTAGGCTCTTCTGTGAAGGCCATTTCTTGTTTGAAACATGCCGTAAACATTTCCATCCTCCTGCTCACAAAAATAAACATATTTCAGCCATGACAATTAATCAATGATAATTTAATAAGTTTACCTTATCTCTGATGCAGATTTGTTTTTGCCCATCCACATCAATCACTCGTGCAAACTTCATAAAACGTTTGCAGTCAAAGTTGTTCTGGATGCCCAGGTGATGACAGTCTCTGAGGTGAGATGCAGCACATTATTATAGGAAGCGCTTAAAGATGGTGCCAAATGGATCCAAACCTGGCAAAGTAATCCCACTTGTCCACGTCAATGCCATTTCTCTTGTTGGCCACGATCTCATATAAGAAGGACTTGCTCTCTGGGCGACCTTTATAGGGCCACTATAGCAGCGACAGCACATTAGACATTAATTATGCCCTTTTTATTGGTGAAACAGGAATGACATAATAATCGACTTTGAAGTTTAAAATCTATGAGGAAACCAAACTATTGTGCAACACGTCTTCTTGATCACATTATGCATTACTCAATACCAAACTCACAAGCTGCCTAAAATCAAAACTATTGTCTTCACAACTCAAGAGTGACACCTACCTGACCCTGAGCTTGATTAATATTCCCAGATCCTGCTATCAGTTCTTTGATAAAGTCCAAGTCTTCAGAAAGCACCAGGCCATATTTCTCCATGACAGGCTTCAGTTTATTCTCTTTCACCAGATATTCAAACATGCTGAGGGAGGCAGTTTCATGCTGCAACACAGAGTTTTGTATTTAGGGAAGTCTCTTGGTTCAAAAGAGAAATTACTTGCTTAAAAAAAAAGAATCATTGTAACACTTCTGTATCTTATCACGCTTGTTCTTTTAACTCATGAAATAACTGTGTAGGCCTTATCGGATACAGCCACGTGCACACTGCATTTCTTTATGCATCATCACAAATCCACACTTTGTTACAACGTGCATGTATATAACCCATAATGACAGTCTGGTGGGTTTCTAATGTTAAGAAAACGGAAAAATATTAAACTCTTTAATCTCCAAGTGTACTTAAAGTTTAACAGCAACATGAACAAAAAAAGTCAAGTCCTGTGACTTTGTTCTTCCTTTGTGAGTCCGATTCTTGTTTAGGAAAGTTGAGAGTGATGTCCTTTTGTCACATGTTACAGGTACTCTCTCTACAGACTGCATTTTTCTTTAAAACGTGTAATGTATGCAGGCTTGTCATCTTCAACCTGCCATTTGCGAGATGACGTGCAAATAATCTATCTTATTTTCTAATAAGCGGTATTGTACAATTTTAATGAAATTGAAGATAGTAAAGATATGACAACTTTACTGTAATCAATCATCTAGATTTAACACACATTTCAAATAATCACTTGATAAACTAATAATCTTTCATATTTAATTTATATTAAATAATCATTGCCTCTCTTTAGAAATTCATGTGATCAGCAGGTCAGATCACATTGAGAAAGACAAAATCATCTCTCGATTGTGCCAGCTAGGCTCTCTACAAACACTATCTGATAAACAGATTCTCTCTCAAAACTTTCCACAGCTACCTAATGATACCCATAACTTAAAAAGAGAAAAAAACTATCGTTGATTTACCTTCCACCCACAGCCGGGCCGAGCTTTTGGTATGAACATCCCATCAAACATGTGAGAAAATGGCCCATGTCCTAACGGAGAAATAGACAAACTCTTTAGATCAATTTCTTTAAAATACTTGTGATCCTCAATCTTACCCAGATCATGACAGAGGCCAGCGATCTGCAAACAAAGGATGTCTCTCCTGGAGATGAGAAGTTCAGGCTGTCGTTCATTCAGAGCTTGCAAAAATTCTTCAGCCAAATGAGCCACTCTGAAAATAAAATCATTTTGAGTATAAAGTGAGAATCCTTTGATCATAATCAGATGCATTAAGCCATAAACGAATGATTACCCAATGGAGTGTTCAAACCGGTTGTGTGAAGCTCCAGGATAGACAAAATAGGTTCCTCCCAACTGCTTGATGTTTCGTAGTCTTTGGAACTGTGGTGTGTCGATGATTTTAACAAGAAGTGGGTGCAGTGCAAGATGCCCATGAATTGAATCATTAAAGACCTGAACAAAAAAAAGGGACTGAGAGTAAACGGCAGCACTTGAACAACTAGAATGCAGTGGAGATACAGTTTATTTTATTATTTCACAAATTACAAAGCTTTGTTGCCCTTTAGTGGCAAAGAAACATTAGCTTTGAGACAGCAGCAGGGCTGATCTAAACAGAAGGTCGTGCACTGACTAACTCCTAATCCTGATCTGTAACACAAACAATGTCATTCAAATGTATTATCAGGTAAATACATATTTCACTGTCATTCAACATAAATGTACAACACTTTTCTAGTAATAAGGAATACAGAGCTTCTTATTCTACAACTTATTTTTTTTCAGTCGACTTTGAAACAAATAGGTAATTTAAAAACAAATACTTTAATGAGTATATACTGTATATATATGATGAATAACAAGTTTAGATTTTCCTCGTTTACGTTTACTTGGCTGTTTTAAATCTGCCCCAGAGTAAGAAACACCTTTGCCTACAGGCAAGACGATAGACTATAGTTCAAACACAAACCTTATATTCAATTATACAAAATGCTTCATTGCTATGCAAAAGTTGGACACAAAATGAAAATGTTCTGTAACACAAGCAATGTAATTTAGATGTATAATCAGGTAAATACATATTTCACTGTCATTCAACATAAATGTATAACACCTTGGTAATACGATGTAAGAACAGGTTCTTTCTCTGAATGAAGGAATTTCTTGTGGACGAAGTAAAAATGAGACTTGAGTCTGGAATCAGCGATATTAGTGAATTGATAAAAAAGTAGATTACAAGAATCTCTGGTACAAAAATCGAAGTTTCGGACACATTCTCTCAGGATTTATTTTCCCCAATATAAATATTTATTGCTTTTATTGAACAAAAGACAATGAATTATCTCTTGTCTTTTCTACACAACCGTTGAATCATTTAACAATAATAATTAACATAATAAATAAAGGTTCCTGTTATAAATGGTTGGTTGACCGGGAGGGATTTTCCACCGTCGTTTTCTTGGCTTTTACAGCTTCGTCATATCGACACGGAGGTCAGGATGAGACGCGCAGCAGCGATCGCTCGCCGAAACTCCGACGTCATCTATGTTTGATCAACGTTCCTCTCATTGAAGAGTGTGACGACACATCAGCGCTGCCGTCTGCCCAGACCTTAGCGAGTGGTGGTCAGATCTTTTAATTTCTTCTTTTTAATACGGCTTTTACAACACAGTTGAACGTGAGTGACAGCTGTAACCCATGTGACCGCTGATGTTCTATTCAAAGGATCCGCTCTGCTCCGCCGTCAGTGACGTCAGAGCTTCAAGTGTGTCTTTTGAATGCTCGCTCCATTACAAATAAATCTTTTTCTCTGAATGATCTATTTTGGACTTATTATGTCTGTCTTGGCAGAGAGAGTAAGAGTTTATTCATCTAAACAAACTCTGTCTAGTAGGGAGCGGTCTCCTAGTGAACTTGCCTCTCTGGTCGTGGGGGTGGTCTTGCTAGAGAATCGTTCTTGCAAAGTGATTCAAACACAGGAATTCATTTCTTTTGAGTCTCAGATGATCTTGGTTGGTTTTACAAGACCTTTCTACCGTCCGCCTGGTCCTGTGGCGGTTTTCTTGAAAGACTTTAGTGACTTCTTATCTTCCATTATTCAAATGGAATCTGTTCCTATTCTTGGAGACTTTAATCTTCATGTTGATGATGTCACATCTTGCTCTGCTAAAGAACTTTTAACTTTAACAGAATCCTTTAATTTTGAGCAACATGTTTCTGAACCCACTCTTCAAAAAGGCCACATTTAAGACTTGGCCTGGACATTTCTAATGTATCTGTACATGATGTCCATCTGAGTGATCATTCTCTTGTCTTGTTTAACCTGAACTTCATCCCTGAAGCCCTTAAAGGTGAGGTCTCAGAGGCGTGTCATCTCAGCCGATACTGCAGACCGTTTTTCTGCTATGTTTGACCCTCTTTTCTTCAATGACTGCCTTAACGAGGACAGTTTGATTCACTGTTTCACTACTCATTGTGTTGAAATACTGGATCAAGTGGCACCTGTTAATTGGAGCTTGAAAATTCTGCCCTTGGACAAATGAAGATCTTCTGAGTCTGAAGAGACTTTGTCGAAAGACTGAGCGTCTCTGCAAGTCCACTAAACTTAAGTTGCACAGACCTCACCTCAGGGAATGGATGTCTTCATACAATGAGATGGTGGAAACTTCCAGATATGATTACATCAGGAAACTGGTAGCAGCTAATAAAAAGAAATTCAATTGATCAAAGAGAAAATCTCCCCTGTATCTCTGGGTGATATTTCTGCACTGTTGAACAATATTTAACCCTCCTCTTGCTCGTCCGACATCCTTCCTTGTAGGCTATTTATCTAAGTGTTTGATGTAATTGGAGCATGGGTTACTAACATTCATTTAAACATGCCATTGTGGAGCCTCTGCTCAAAAAAACCGGCTTAGACCCGACTGACCTCAGTAATTTCAGGCCTATGCTCCCTTTCTTGTCCAAGATCTGAGAAGGTGATGTCTAAGCAGCGGTCTTTGTTCCCGGATCAGAGCGACATCCATGAGAAGTTTCAGTCTGGCTTCCGCAAACATCACTTTATGGAGACAGCCTTACTGAAAGTGTCCAGTGACATCATGAAGGCGGCTGATTCGGGTCAATACGCGGTTCTGGTTCTCTTGGATCTGTACTCAGCCTTTGACACAGTTGATCACCAGATCCTGCTGAGAAGACTGAAGGATGAAGTGGGACTGTGTGGGACTGTGTTGCAACAGTTTGTTTTCATGTCTTAACAAGAAGGAGCTGTCTCGCCTGCAATTGATTCAGAACTCTGCATCGAGAATTCTGACCCACTCTAGTAGAAAAACTTACATTTCTACGATCCTTAAATCTCTTCACTGGCTGCCAGTTTCTTTCAGGATCAACTTTACAATTCTGGTTCTTACTTTCAGATCTATTCATGGTCAAGCTCCTCCTTACATCAGTGATCCGATCCAGACTTACACCCCAGCTTGGGCTCTTAGGTCTGTGGATCAAAATCTGGTGATGGTTCCTCGCACATGGTTCAGAACCAGAGGAGAGGGGAGGGCGCACGTACATGCTGGGACGCCACAGAAACTCTGGCAGACCTGTGCCTCAATTCTATTTACGAACCTATTTCAGGATTTAAACGGAGCCTGACTCTCTTTGTATTTATCTTTAATATTGACTTAAAAATGCTTACATTTTTTAATATTGAATTTAAAAGGCTAAGAATTAAAAAATATTGAATAATTGAAATTAAAATATGACATATTGAATAATTGAAATTAAAATATGACATATTGAATAATTGAAATTAAAATATGACATATTGAATAATTGAAATTAAAATATGACATTACATGACATGAAATTATTTCAACCTTTCAATATTTGATAAAATTAAATCAACCATTCAATATTCTGATGGAACTGATATACTTCACACTCTCAATCTCTTTCGCCTCCTTACATACTGTTTTAAAGACCAGTCTTTTCATACCCAGATATCAAATTAGTAGAAAAATTAAAATATAAGATATTATAAAGAGATCAAGGAATACAGAGCTGCTTATTTTTGTTTTTGCAGTTTATCTTTATATAGTGAATAACGAGTTTAGATTTTCCTTGTTTGACTTGGCCATATTAAATCTAGAGTGAGAAACACCTTTGCCTACAGGCAAGATGATAGACCATAGTTTAATTATACAAAAGGGTTTCATTGCTATGCAAACGTTGGTCAAAATTCAACCTGAAATAAGATTAGTTTTGGAGAAGCAATCGAATTATCAAGTGAATTAACTGATCCTAATACAGTGCTGATTCTGAGCACATGGTGGATAGTTTTTCGATCCGCAGGCGATATTTTGTTTATACATGAAAAGTAATTGTGCAACATAATCTTTGAGTGACGTACTTTTTTATTCATAGAATGACAAAAAAATACCTTGTTGCATTGCACGTCCAGCTGCCAGAGCTTTCGTATACTATGAAGGATCCTGAGGCGATCACCAATGGTTCTAAAATAAGAGCAAACACCAATTCCATATGATGAGGTTGAGAGGTCACATACATTTACAGTACATGTGTATACTTACTTTATGCCAAGTTTCTCCAACTCAGGCTCACCGATGTATCTGAGCCCCACTCCTGTGATCTTCTGCTCTGTGACACAAGCACAAAGAAAGACTAATGTTCCAGGGCATGCGTGGATCATACGAGTAAACTGAAGAACTTATAAGTCACTCACCTCGAAAGAAGTCTAACCATTTTCCGAGACCCTCTCCTTGCATGTATTCACACACCTCCTGAACACCCCATTGTGTGTAGTCGGGCAGTGACAGTTTCTTATCCGGTGTTACCAAATTTTTAATTTCGATGCCCGCGCTCTCTGACGATCGTTTCCGAGTCGCCATCTCGACTGAAAAAAACAATATTTAAAACAACTCTATGACTTCGTTACAAAGCAAAGTTGTCTGATGGAAGATACTCGCTGCTCTCTTGCCGACGTTTAAATACCCAGGTTTTCTGTTAGTATCAAGGGCGGGCCCAAATGCATGACGTCATAAACTTGTTTCTAAATTCTGCTGAACCAACAAACTGCAAGTAAATGTAAACAGTTTTGCATTAAAATCCCAGAAACACTTTTCATTCTAATTGTTTACCTGTTGAGTTTCAATCACATCATTTCACAAACAAAACCCCCATCAAAGTCTAATCATTAAAATAATTAGAAATACAAAGATCAATGTATGATTATTAAAAAGTCAGTTAAAATTATATTTGTTTTCAAACGTGCGTTGTCAACACTAGCCATTTTTTGTGGTGTCAGTACAGAATAAAAGAATGAATAAAGACAACTCACAAAATAAGCAATAGAAAAAAACGAACCAAGCACTAAGATAGCAATTCTGTCTTTTAGACTTCGTTTTTTTTTTTTTATCTCTATTGAAATGTGATTTTGGAAATGCACTTCAATTTTGTGAAATTCTTTTAAAATTGAACTTCAAGGCTGTAGTCGTTGTTGTTTTCCTCCGCTTATCCGAAGTTGGGTCACTCTCCCCAGCTATGTCAATCTTTTACAGCAGGACCTAAAGCGTTCCCACGCCAGTCAAAAGACTCTCCTGGCCAGCGAGGCGTCCAGGAGGCATCCTGATCAGATGCACAAGTCAACTCATTGAACTCTACTTTGAGACTCCCCTGGAGATCCCTATCTCTGAAAGTGAAAGTACAGCCACCTTGTTGAGGGAACTCATTTCTGATACTTGTACCTCCCATTTTGTTCTTTTGAAAATTACCTACCAATTGTGACTATAGTGAGATTGAATGGTATTGTAGTAGTTTTTATATTCCTTATAAAAAGGTTTATTTTAAGAACATCCTAGTTCTGGTAGATTTAACTTTAAAATTGCATCTAGGTAAGATTTACCTGAAGAAAAGGGACACCACCCTTGTTTTATAGTGCAAGAGAAACTATTACATTTACGTGGATAATAATCAATTAATTGGCCTAATTAATTAACTACGAAACACTAGTTTTAATCAATCTCATTTAACTGAAGTTTACTACTTTTTGTCGTGATTATCTGTTCTTTACTGAGTAGGAGGCTCTTAAATTGACCGTTAATTACACCAGAATAGAGATGCTGTTATGTCTCATGTGTCTTTCTTGGTGTTTCCTGTTTTTATTTTGAAACCTGCTCCCTTCTGTGTCTGTGAGTTTCCTTTCCGGTCCCTCCCCCTGCTGATTGTTATTGTCTCCACCTGTCTTGTGTTCTGCAGCTGCCAGTGATTGCTGGCAGCCTTCATATTCTGCTCACTCTCCCTCTGTCTTTGTCGGTTCGTCACACATGTTGTCCCGTGTTCGTCTAGTTCGTGTTTCACGTTTTAGACTCCCTATTCGAGATTGTTTCGCCTTCCCGGTGTTGACCCTGGTACGTCTTCTCGTTTTTCTGCCTGCCTGTGCCCTTGACCTGTTTTTCTGGATATCGTACCTGTCGGATGTATTTCTCCTGGACTACCTGTGATGATCCCTCTGCCTGCTGCCAATAAATCTGTCAAGTTTGACAATCAGACACTTTCTGCGCCTGGGTTTCCTTCCGCACCCTGACAGAAGGAACCGACCAACAATGAACCCAGCAGAAAGTTCCTCCCCCGAGTCCGGTGCGACTTACCGTGAGCAGGTCGCGAGTAATGCTTCTTCCCTCGCCAAGCTGAGGTACGGCATGGGGGCAATGACCGCCCGGCACGTCTCCCAGCAGCAGACACTGGGCCATCAAGTGGCCACCATGGCGGCACATATCCAAGCACTGGGTGAACAGATGGAGGCGCTCTCCAACCAGTTCCGGCCCCCCGGGCCTGCCCTCGCTGCCGGGACTTCCACGACACCGGCTACCCCACCACCGCTGCCCGGTGAGTCAGACACTGCCGCTGCCATCGCTGCACCATCCACCAGCGCACTCAACCGCCCGTCCCTTTTCTCCAGTGACTCCCGTAAAGTGAGTGGATTCCTCGTTAAGTGCAGCCTGCACTTTGAACTGAACTCTGCTGCTTTCCCGACCGAACGCACCAGAGTAGCATATATCATTTCTCTGTTGTGCGGACGAGCGGAAGCCTGGGCCACGGCTGAGTGGAAACGGCGGTCGGCCATCTGTGACTCTGTGGAGGAGTTCACCACGGCCCTGGAGCGCATTTTTCAGCGCGGCCCTCTGGGTCGAGAGTCAGCTCGATCTCTCCTCCGCCTGCGCCATGGGGCACAGCACGTGTCGGACTTCGCCATCCAGTTCCGCATCATGGCAGCGGAGAGCAACTGGCCCGACTCCACGCTCGCTGAGGTCTTCATCGAGGCCCTCGCTCCCCGGATCCGGGTTCACCTCATCCCGCTGTCGCTGCCAGGGACCCTGGACGAGATGATCGAGCTGGTCACCCGCATCGAGATTCGTAAACGCGTCGAGGAGTCCTGGGGTCGGACACCCCTTCTGCCATCCAGCGGTTCCACTCTGCCCATGCATCGCGCCGCCGTCTGCCACGTGCAGTCTGAGGACATGGAGGGACACCATGCCAGGAACTGTCCGGTAAAGGAGAGGAGGGTTAGGACGGGTCCGGCACCACCATCTCCTCATCCCTCACGTCCCGCCATTTCTGTGACTCTGAGCCGGTACGGTCACACCTGGTCCATACCCGCGTTCATCGATTCAGGAGCGGACAGCAACTTCGTCTCAGCGGCGCTGGTGAGTCAACACGACATTCCTCTCCAGCCGCTGCCACGTCCCATCCCGGTCTAAGCTCTCGACAGTCACGTCCTGAGCCGAGTGGAGCAGCGCACCCTACCGCTCTGTCTCTCTTTTGCTGATGGCCATGTCGAGGAGATCCAGCTCCTCGTCCTGGACTGCTCACCGCACCCCCTCATCTTGGGTCTCCACTGGCTCCAGCAACACCAGCCACGGATCCAGTGGTCTCCTCTCTCGGTGGCCGGGTGGGGGTTGGGTTGTGACCAGCAGTGTTTCACCTCTCTTTCTCTCTGTTCTGCCCGTAGGCTCTCCTCTCCTTCCAGCGTGCCTAACCTCGTCGCCGATATCTCCTGCGTTCCACGTGAGTACCATGACCTGAGGGAGGTTTTTTCTAAGACTCGTGCCGTAAGTCTACCTCCTCATCGGCCTTATGATTGCGCGATTGAACTCTTACCCGGTGCTGAGCCGCAACGAGGGCGCTTGTACTCCCTCTCTCTCCTCATTGGCGACAGGCATCATTCGTCACTCTTCTTCCCCGGCTGGCGCAGGTTTTTTCTTTGTAGGCAAGAAGGACAGGTCCCTCAGACCATGTATTGATTACCGCTCGCTTAATAACATCACTATTAAGAACCGCTATCCCCTCCCGCTTATGTCATCTGCGTTCGAAACTCTTAAAGGGGCCACTGTGTTCACCAAATTAGACTTGCGCAACGCCTATCATCTCGTTCGCATTCGGGGCGCCAAATGGAAAACTGCTTTTACTCCTTCCGGTCATTTCGAGTATTTAGTCATGCCTTCCCGGCCTAACCAATGCCCCTGCGGTCTTTCAAGCCTTGGTGAACGACGTATTACGGGAGTTCCTTAATCAATTTGTTTTCGTTTATTTAGACGATATCCTGATTTTTTTTTTGAAGGACGAATGGTCCCACCGCCAGCATGTACACTCCGTTCTTAGCCGTCTTCTCGCGCATCAACTGTTCGTCAAAGCAGAAAAGTGCGAGTTTCATGTCAAGACCGTCTCATTCCTTGGTTATATCATTAGCCCTGGTAGAATATCTATGGATCCTGCCAAGGTACAGGCGGTCTACGACTGGCCGGCCCCCGATACACGCAAGGCTCTGCAACGATTTCTCAGGTTTGCTAATTTTTACCGGACAGAAGCGAACAACGACGTGACGTTTTATAAATTTATTTAAAAAGGAATGAATAATGAATGAAAAAAATGAGTATGTTATGGTAAGTTTCGTAACCGAGAATAAAAACGGAGAAGGGAAAAGAATCGTGTACGAAATCTTACTGGACTACCCGCATATTAAACAACCCAGACACAAATCAATTTGTTCAAGATGAAGTGATCAGCTTCTTACTTGACGTCAGATGTTGAATAGAGGTTTAGGCAGCAGCTGGAGACCAGATGAAGGTGGCAAGCAAGTGTATTCCAACGGAGTTGGAGGTGAGGGTGAGGATGAAGAAGATGACGATGAGGATGAGACAGTCAGGAACGAGGGGATCGAAGTTCTTTCGACGAGGGGGCCAAGCGATTGCCGTGAGCAGGTCGCGAGTAATGCTTCTTCCCTCGCCAAGCTGAGGCACGGCATGGGGGCAATGACCGCCCGGCACGTCTCCCAGCAGCAGACACTGGGCCATCAAGTGGCCACCATGGCGGCACATATCCAAGCACTGGGTGAACAGATGGAGGCGCTCTCCAACCAGTTCCGGCCCCCCGGGCCTGCCCTCGCTGCCGGGACTTCCACGACACCGGCTACCCCACCGCCGCTGCCCGGTGAGTCAGACACTGCCGCTGCCATCGCTGCACCATCCACCAGCGCACTCAACCGCCCGTCCCTTTTCTCCAGTGACTCCGGTAAAGTGAGTGGATTCCTCGTTAAGTGCAGCCTGCACTTTGAACTGAACTCTGCTGCTTTCCCGACCGAACGCACCAGAGTAGCATATATCATTTCTCTGTTGTGCGGACGAGCGGAAGCCTGGGCCACGGCTGAGTGGAAACGGCGGTCGGCCATCTGTGACTCTGTGGAGGAGTTCACCACGGCCCTGGAGCGCATTTTTCAGCGCGGCCCTCTGGGTCGAGAGTCAGCTCGATCTCTCCTCCGCCTGCGCCATGGGGCACAGCACGTGTCGGACTTCGCCATCCAGTTCCGCATCATGGCAGCGGAGAGCAACTGGCCCGACTCCACGCTCGCTGAGGTCTTCATCGAGGCCCTCGCTCCCCGGATCCGGGTTCACCTCATCCCGCTGTCGCTGCCAGGGACCCTGGACGAGATGATCGAGCTGGTCACCCGCATCGAGATTCGTAAACGCGTCGAGGAGTCCTGGGGTCGGACACCCCTTCTGCCATCCAGCGGTTCCACTCTGCCCATGCATCGCGCCGCCGTCTGCCACGTGCAGTCTGAGGACATGGAGGGACACCATGCCAGGAACTGTCCGGTAAAGGAGAGGAGGGTTAGGACGGGTCCGGCACCACCATCTCCTCATCCCTCACGTCCCGCCATTTCTGTGACTCTGAGCCGGTACGGTCACACCTGGTCCATACCCGCGTTCATCGATTCAGGAGCGGACAGCAACTTCGTCTCAGCGGCGCTGGTGAGTCAACACGACATTCCTCTCCAGCCGCTGCCACGTCCCATCCCGGTCCAAGCTCTCGACAGTCACGTCCTGAGCCGAGTGGAGCAGCGCACCCTACCGCTCTGTCTCTCTTTTGCTGATGGCCATGTCGAGGAGATCCAGCTCCTCGTCCTGGACTGCTCACCGCACCCCCTCATCTTGGGTCTCCACTGGCTCCAGCAACACCAGCCACGGATCCAGTGGTCTCCTCTCTCGGTGGCCGGGTGGGGGTTGGGTTGTGACCAGCAGTGTTTCACCTCTCTTTCTCTCTGTTCTGCCCGTAGGCTCTCCTCTCCTTCCAGCGTGCCTAACCTCGTCGCCGATATCTCCTGCGTTCCACGTGAGTACCATGACCTGAGGGAGGTTTTTTCTAAGACTCGTGCCGTAAGTCTACCTCCTCATCGGCCTTATGATTGCGCGATTGAACTCTTACCCGGTGCTGAGCCGCAACGAGGGCGCTTGTACTCCCTCTCTCTCCTCATTGGCGACAGGCATCATTCGTCACTCTTCTTCCCCGGCTGGCGCAGGTTTTTTCTTTGTAGGCAAGAAGGACAGGTCCCTCAGACCATGTATTGATTACCGCTCGCTTAATAACATCACTATTAAGAACCGCTATCCCCTCCCGCTTATGTCATCTGCGTTCGAAACTCTTAAAGGGGCCACTGTGTTCACCAAATTAGACTTGCGCAACGCCTATCATCTCGTTCGCATTCGGGGCGCCAAATGGAAAACTGCTTTTACTCCTTCCGGTCATTTCGAGTATTTAGTCATGCCGTTCGGCCTAACCAATGCCCCTGCGGTCTTTCAAGCCTTGGTGAACGACGTATTACGGGAGTTCCTTAATCAATTTGTTTTCGTTTATTTAGACGATATCCTGATTTTTTTTTTTGAAGGACGAATGGTCTCACCGCCAGCATGTACACTCCGTTCTTAGCCGTCTTCTCGCGCATCAACTGTTTGTCAAAGCAGAAAAGTGCGAGTTTCATGTCAAGACCGTCTCATTCCTTGGTTATATCATTAGCCCTGGTAGAATATCTATGGATCCTGCCAAGGTACAGGCGGTCTCCGACTGGCCGGCCCCCGATACACGCAAGGCTCTGCAACGATTTCTCAGGTTTGCTAATTTTTACCGGACAGAAGCGAACAACGACGTGACGTTTTATAAATTTATTTAAAAAGGAATGAATAATGAATGAAAAAAATGAGTATGTTATGGTAAGTTTCGTAACCGAGAATAAAAACGGAGAAGGGAAAAGAATCGTGTACGAAATCTTACTGGACTACCCGCATATTAAACAACCCAGACACAAATCAATTTGTTCAAGATGAAGTGATCAGCTTCTTACTTGACGTCAGATGTTGAATAGAGGTTTAGGCAGCAGCTGGAGACCAGATGAAGGTGGCAAGCAAGTGGATTCCAACGGAGTTGGAGGTGAGGGTGAGGATGAAGAAGATGACGATGAGGATGAGACAGTCAGGAACGAGGGGATCGAAGTTCTTTCGACGAGGGGGCCAAGCGATTGCGTTCGGTCCACCGAACGTTTCGATGAATCACAGCATCAGCTTCCTGGTTGTAGACACCTCAAGTGAACAGCGCTGAACGCCTGGAATGTTCACTTCGCTGAGGGAAAGTCTTTAGGTCAGGAACACTTGCTTCTTACGGAAGGTAAGGATGATTCACGGGTTGCTTGCTTCTTGATGGAGATTGGCAGTCGGGGAGACGTGCTGTGATTATTGAAACAATCGGACCGGTCTGGTCAAGATTTAAAAAAACTCAAGAAAACTTTGCGGAGTTTTGAAGGATGCTGGAAGCGGGTCCTTCAGAGCGGTCCTCGGTTTGGGCTTGCAGGAGCTGAAGTCAGGAGGCCGGAGTTTCGTCTTGAAGGCAAAGTTGGTGATACCCCAGTTTATCACAGGGGAGGTGATAAACTCTGATGTTAAGAGGCATGCTCTGCTTTTGCGGAACAACACGATTTTCTCTCAGTTGAACACAGTTCCTATGCTGAAACTCAGCGATCAGGGCAAACCCTTATGATTGGTTGACGTTTCTTCGGTGGGAAAAAGATCCCCAACACTGACACCCCCACCCCTCACCGTCTCACCTTCCCAGTTGTCTTTTCTTCTCGTCACACAAGAAAAATCAAATGTACATTAAAAATGCTTTAAGCGCGGACATTAAAATAAGACCAAACATGACAAATTTAGGTAGTTAAGTATTGTATACAAAATGAAGGTTTTGATAATGATTAATTAAATTCTTATATTTCACGTGTGATTTCTTTCTTCATTTTGATAACTTCAAACACCTTGCATGTAGCTCCATTCACTTACAAATATATTTCTTTAAGCAGGTAATAAACATTTCAATTAATATTATCCAAGACACACATTTTGCCTGTGAAGACATCTGTTAATGGTTTCAGTGGTGAATAGCATTTTCACAGACTCTGCATCTGCAGGAAGCCATAAAGTTCCTCTTATCTGATCTTGTTGGGAAGAGTCTTGCATTAAGTGTTGTTGACCTGGTCACTGAAGGTTCAGCTTGACCATTTCCCAAATTCCTTACCCTTCTTGCTTTGGAAACTCGGGCTAATGGAACGTATTGCCTTGAACTATCACCCTTCCTGCTGTGATTACTCAGGCAAAGTTTGGGAAATGCCAATCCCACCTAGTCTGTTGTGGTATTAACGAGGAGGAATGTTGACACAGATCCTTGGGGGGGGATTAGCTCTCAAAGACGGTTTCCATTGAATATAGTTCATTACAAAGGCCTTAACAATGGGGCCAAAGGAAGCACGGTAGCCTCTGTCTGTTATAATGTACAGTAAAGGTTCAGCCATGTCAGAAAGAGAATCACAACTATAATACCTGTACAAATACATCATTGTCAATCTTTGTTAACTATAACTTTAACTTAAAGTTAAGACATGGAAAAGGGAGACCTTAAAGTTTAAGTCGCCGACCAGTTTCTTCGGGTCTTTTACATAGTCTGGCACAGACTCTTCAACCTGCATCATACATGACGCAGACTCATCCCATTCTTTTTAACGTTTTTTTATATATATATTTTTTATTTTTTATTTTTTCCTTTTTAGACATACGTTTCAGTATATTTTAGACTGTACATAACTTGCATGCCTCTGTGTTCTATTTCTTTGTAACATACCTACCTACCTTATCCTATCTTATCTTATCCTATCTATCTATTTATCTATCTTATTTATCTATCTTGTTTATCTATTTATCTATCTATCTGACAGCTTCTGCTTTTTCACTTCCATTTTTTCTTTCTCATTTGCATGTTTTTGACTGCTCTTTCAGTGTCTCAACTCTTCCTCCTCTTCTTCAGACTCACTGTCATTCAACTTCCTACCATGTTTGATGATATTACTTCTTTTAGATGGGTGGCTTTTTCTGCACTGGAGAATTGCTTCCTCTTCCTGGTCTGGTGAAGGTCATCTGGAACAGTTCTTTGTTGCCCTTTGACTTCAGCACCTTTTTGTGGAATTGTAGCTGGTACTTAACAAAGAACAAGAGAAGCTTGTAGCGCTTGAGGCAACCTCTTGAGCTGTTTTCTACACACCACCCATCTTTAAAATGTTCTCTGTTAACGCCACCTTTCTCTGTCGTGCCCTTTTCATTTCGTCGTATTTTTCCTTCTGTTTCCGCAGCAATTCCTGGAGACGTTGCTCCTTTAGTCTTATGTTTTTTTCATTAAACTTTTCATGGGCACTTGCATGGGTTCTGGCATATGCCATGTGGCGTTCCTTTTCTTCAGAATTCAGATTGTGCAGCCATGGGCTGGTTTGGTTGTTCAGCCACATGACGTAAGCCTCGAATGATAAAGAGCTTGCAGTGCATAGTCCCTTTCCGAGACGTTAGTAGTTGGCACATGATGTGACTTCTGCTTCTCAGCCTCTGTTGGCTGCCAGAATTTACCACCAGGCAGCTGCTCCTCTACCTGACGTTCTAGAAGTATGAGAATTGCAGCACAGTTCACTTCCAGTGCTTGCTGGGTCAGTAGATCCAGCTCATCGTCCTCACTGGGCGCAAAAAGTGACTGGAGAAGAACATTTTTGTCTCGTTTCACAGCTGTTTCACTGAAGAGGGGTTCCCCACCAAGTAGGGTGCTGGCATCCTTGGAACAGCTCTCCAGCCCTAGCTGCAGTTGATGCAGATGTGTGTTCATCTTCAGTACACCTTTCTCGATTCCCAGGAGTCTGAAAAATGGACCAGTAATGTTTTTTTCGACAATCCCCAAAGCCCGGACACCGGCAAGATAAACGTTATGTGCTGCATCGACTTTCACTGCCTTCAGAAGTCCGTTGGGGTCTGGCCAAGATGAAAAAAACTGACAATCTGCTTGTGATGGTGATGGACTGCAGCCGCATTGTAGAAGAGAATTTTGAACCTGTTTTCCCTGAAAGTTACCATGTAGTTTGTGTTCTCTGCGGTGGTGTGAAAGATGGATATTGAAATAGTGAGGTGCACCAGATTTCTCACTGCCATGATCAGTGAAGGCAGTACACTCTGTTCGGATCAGTCGTGCCGCACCAGACTCTCCTTGTTGGGTGAAGGCCAATGGATTAGATCCATCCGCCACAGCATCTTCGAACAACTTGAGTGCTTGTTTGCTTCTGTTGCAAAATTGACAAGAAGATGCATTTTACAGAATTAATTGCACACATCTGTCATGTTGTCTTTGACGTTGTCCACCAAAGTGTCCCAATTCTGATGTACAACAGGGAGGAGCTCACTGCGTAGAGCTTTAAGCTGAGAATTAAACAGTTGATTTGTAGCTCCTCTGTCTGACATTGTAGACATGAATGATGTTATTATTTCTGCTGTCTTCTGAGCGATGTCCTCACCTTGTTCACCCAACACCTGTTCCAAGTCTCTTCATGATTCAGTGAATGCATCAGTGATTCCTGCCGCATCGCCACTTGGAATTTGAGACATTGACATGGTGAGTGTTTTGCCAGAAGGTAAGGTAACGCCAAATGTCTGATACTTCTTGAAACACTTGCCATCCTGATGGAGTCAGTTGCCCTTCTCCATCTATGCTGCCCAAGAGACCTTTTACACCTGCATTTGCGCAATTAGTTTTGCCTCAATCAGGATTGTTGACATTGGTCCCTTGCTCAGGAATCAGTCAACAGTTTTCCCAGCCAGTTTTTCAAGGACTGAGGTAATGACACCATGTACCTTGTTCATTGAAACACCTGACGTCAACAGCTCCATTAAAACTTCCCTCATGTCGTCATTGTATTTGCCATCTTGAAAAGACTTCACTTAATCGCTCTCCATCAAGGCTTGTATCTGCTGAAGCTCTGCATTTTCATTTTGCAGGCCTTTGATTTTCTGCTGCAAAACCTTAGCCTCTAGGTCTGTCTGTACTTATTGCTTGTCTGTTTGTGTTTTCTCTAGTTTCTGTTCAAGCTTTTGTTTAGTATCTTGCATGGACTTCACTTTCTTCTTTAGTGTGGACAAATGCAATTGGGCTGTTGAATCTTGCTCTTTGAGTTCTTCCAACTCTTGACTGCTAGATCTGGCTAAAGCTTCCAATGTATTGATCGCTTGATCTTTCTCTTTGATTTCTTGATCCTTCTCTTTCAACCTCTCATCTCTCCTCTTCAGTTTGTTTTTCTTCTAACATTTCCAGTCTTGGTCTTTGATCTGGACAGCTGGTCTTCCATTGAATAAAGTTTTGCTAATAACTTTGATTAGGAGTTGGTGTGAGACCTGTGCTCATAATCATTCTCTCAAGATATGTTACAGAGGAGCGGACACACTGTAACTTTGATTTGGACACTTTAAATCCATGCTGGGAAAGTGTGGAAAAAGTTACGCACTGGCCTAAGCTCATATCTCTGGCGTAGTTCCAGTAACAAGCAAATCATCCACATACTGTAGGAGTACACAATCTTCATTAGAGCAGCTCTGAGGTAGTGATTAAAGATGGATGGTGAGTCAATAAATCCTTGTGGTAATCTGGTGAAGGTGTATTGCTGTAGTTGTAATCATGTTCTTCACCTTCTATGCCAATGTCCTGAGCCATGTTAGTTTGATATTGGACATGATCCTGTAACAGCTGGTGTCTGAGTTTGTTTGTCATTTGACTTGATAATGTGAAGGCAGCAGAGTCAAATAGGGCTTTCACTGCATGAATCGTGTGAATAATGGTGTATGGGAATGCAAATATCTGCGCCGTTCACCTTTCTCAGGTCTTGGACCAATCTAAATGAGCCATCAGGTTTCTTGACTGGTAAAATGGTTGGTTTTATGCCTTCTTCTTGCTCTGAGGAAAAAGGGTATTGTCTTTGGAATACAGGAAATGCATTGTCCTTTCATTCAATAGTAATGGGCTTCAGGTTTTTAATCAAGCCCACGTCATATTTCCCTTGTGACCACAATTGGTCGGGTTGATCATCAGTTATTTTGTCAGCAGCTGGATGATCAATTCTGTCCTTTCCACGTGATCTGGGGAGTTGGTGTCTTCAAACAAAGTGAGAGATGAGTCATACTTGTGACATTACCTTAGATACTCTGAATACTTCAAAGAGCGTTTCATTTACCCGTCCTCTAACATGAGTAAACACAGTATTTAATTCAGTAGGAGAATAGGTGCCATGTTCCAGGATGTTGCTCCTAAGTTTTGGAAAGATCTTCCTCTCTCTTTTCGCTTGATGGATCTACTCACTCCTTCAAGAAACATCTTAAGACGTTTTTATTTGTTCAGGCTTTTCCTTGATTTTCTGGAACTCCTGTTTAAGCGCTTTATGACCCTGTTCTGGAAAAGCGCTATACAAATAAAAATTACTTACTTATTACTAATTCTTTCGTATCAAAATTATTTAATTTCATAAACATTTTGCAATAACTTTGTAATACCAACTCTGATGGGAAAACAAATTGACATCATTTATAAATATCATTCATATCATGTTGACATGTTTTTGTAAAATTCACCTCTGTATCAGTTCACCCTTTTTAAATAAAATATTTTGCATGTTCACACACTTGTAACTCACAAAAACTTTTTTTATTCGTGAGGAAGTTGAACTATGGCAGGACTCACTGAAAGGGTCAACAACATGATAGGTTGCTACTTTAGCAGGTAACCATGTTCCTACATCACACTTAATAACTAAGACAAAGATGGTTGGAACATACAAAGGCTAGTTGATCATCTTGTTCTTACACATAATGCAACAAATGCAACCTTGTAACAACAATTATCAACAACAAATTGCCATATACAAAGAGTCATGGATAACACGCCATCTGTCACTCAATACATGTAAATTAGAAAGGTAAGTAAAAAAGTTTATCATGGAACATGTCCATAAATTAACAGACACTTTCTAAAGATCAAAATTCTAACACAGCATAAATAATAATATCATAATGGACAATCACAACATCAATTACAGTATATTACAAACAGTGTTCAGTTTAAGCAGTTATTGGCTTAAAGACATACTCTAGTCTCTAACAGGTTGGTTTTAATGTTCATTAATAATGCGTTAACAGCATTTTATGCTTTTTTAACACTAATTTGAATAAACTAAAACCGACTTAAACTATTGATGCCTCAATTTTTTTTTGTCAGATCAGCATACCAGTAAACCCCATCATTTTGTGGGTCTTTGCATTCGTTTGAAATTCTCATCATCAACAACATATAACAATATGCTCTTCCACAAACATTACTACAAAACCTATAAAGCTCTATCTTCCATTGACAAGTTTATGTTTGAATTCTGAATAAATGTAAATCTGCAATCAAGTTAGGAGGACTACAAGAGATGAGGAGTTCACTCTGATCATAGAGGGCGTAACAGGAAGACCAGACAGCAAGGGAACACAAGGTAACAGCATAGATATCAGGAGTGATCAGAACAACTAGTAATATTCCAGCTTCTGTTTGATGTGTAAATAAATCTGTTTTGTAGGTGCGTCCAACAACTCCTCAACACAGATGATGTTGTATCCATTACTCTTTGTATATAGTAAGTTAGTAAGTACATTATAATTGTAGCAATGTGTTGTTAATAATAATTGGTATTATAAGGACATAATTTACATTTATTGTACATTTATCGAAGAGGGTCAAAATATAAAAACGAATGAGTGTAGTAACATTATATGAAGGTACTCCATAAGTGACATAAGTTTGGTGACTATCGGAGTTGTAATTACAAAGTTATTACAAAATGTTAACGAAAAATGGCATGAAAACATTGATTTTTAAGAATTTAGAAAGAAATTCACATTCTCGTTTAATAAAAGCAAAAAATAAAACTTTTATTTCAGCAGAATTGAAACGGGGGTGCCATACTGTCTAAATTGACCTGTCTGGGTATGCTGAACCTTTTAAATCATTCCTTTACCATTAAATTAAAAACTACATACATTTTATATTTAATATCACACATCTGTCATGTTGTCTTTGACATTGTCCACCAAAGTGTCCCAATTCTGATGTACAACAGGGAGGAGCTCACTGCATAGAGCTTTAAGCTGAGAATTAAACAGTTGATTTGTAGCTCCTCTGTCTGACATTGTAGACGTGAATGATGTTATTATTTCTGCTGTCTTCTGAGCGATGTCCTCACCTTGTTCACCCAACACCTGTTCCAAGTCTCTTCATGATTCAGTGAATGCATCAGTGATTCCTGCCGCATCGCCACTTGGAATTTGAGACATTGACATGGTGAGTGTTTTGCCAGAAGGTAAGGTAACGCCAAATGTCTGATACTTCTTGAAACACTTGCCATCCTGATGGAGTCAGTTGCCCTTCTCCATCTCTGCTGCCCAAGAGACCTTTTACACCTGCATTTGCGCAATTAGTTTTGCCTCAATCAGGATTGTTGACATTGGTCCCTTGCTCAGGAATCAGTCAACAGTTTTCCCAGCCAGTTTTTCAAGGACTGAGGTAATGACACCATGTACCTTGTTCATTGAAACACCTGACGTCAACAGCTCCATTAAAACTTCCCTCATGTCGTCATTGTATTTGCCATCTTGAAAAGACTTCACTTAATCGCTCTCCATCAAGGCTTGTATCTGCTGAAGCTCTGCATTTTCATTTTGCAGGCCTTTGATTTTCTGCTGCAAAACCTTAGCCTCTAGGTCTGTCTGTACTTATTGCTTGTCTGTTTGTGTTTTCTCTAGTTTCTGTTCAAGCTTTTGTTTAGTATCTTGCATGGACTTCACTTTCTTCTTTAGTGTGGACAAATGCAATTGGGCTGTTGAATCTTGCTCTTTGAGTTCTTCCAACTCTTGACTGCTAGATCTGGCTAAAGCTTCCAATGTATTGATCGCTTGATCTTTCTCTTTGATTTCTTGATCCTTCTCTTTCAACCTCTCATCTCTCCTCTTCAGTTTGTTTTTCTTCTAACATTTCCAGTCTTGGTCTTTGATCTGGACAGCTGGTCTTCCATTGAATAAAGTTTTGCTAATAACTTTGATTAGGAGTTGGTGTGAGACCTGTGCTCATAATCATTCTCTCAAGATATGTTACAGAGGAGCGGACACACTGTAACTTTGATTTGGACACTTTAAATCCATGCTGGGAAAGTGTGGAAAAAGTTGCGCACTGGCCTAAGCTCATATCTCTGGCGTAGGTCCAGTAACAAGCAAATCATCCACATACTGTAGGAGTACACAATCTTCATTAGAGCAGCTCTGAGGTAGTGATTAAAGATGGCTGGTGAGTCAATAAATCCTTGTGGTAATCTGGTGAAGGTGTATTGCTGTAGTTGTAATCATGTTCTTCACCTTCTATGCCCATGTCCTGAGCCATGTTAGTTTGATATTGGACATGATCCTGTAACAGCTGGTGTCTGAGTTTGTTTGTCATTTGACTTGATAATGTGAAGGCAGCAGAGTCAAATAGGGCTTTCACAGCATGAGTCGTGTGAATAGTGGTGTATGGGAATGCAAATATCTGCGCCGTTTACCTTTCTCAGGTCTTGGACCAATCTAAATGAGCCATCAGGTTTCTTGACTGGTAAAATGGGTGTGTTCCAGTCAGAGCATGTTAATACACCTGAATTTATCAACCCTTAAATGGTTGGTTTTATGCCTTCTTCTTGCTCTGAGGAAAAAGGGTATTGTCTTTGGAATACAGGAAATGCATTGTCCTTTCATTTAATAGTAATGGGCTTCAGGTTTTTAATCAAGCCCACGTCATATTTCCCTTGTGACCACAATTGGTCGGGTTGATCATCAGTTATTTTGTCAGCAGCTGGATGATCAATTCTGTCCTTTCCACGTGATCTGGGGAGTTGGTGTCTTCAAACAAAGTGAGAGATGAGTCATACTTGTGACATTACCTTAGATACTCTGAATACTTCAAAGAGCGTTTCATTTACCCGTCCTCTAACATGAGTAAACACAGTATTTAATTCAGTAGGAGAATAGGTGGCATGTTCCAGGCTGTTGCTCCTAAGTTTTGGAACGATCTTCCTCTCTCTTTTCGCTTGATGGATCTACTCACTCCTTCAACAAACATCTTAAGACGTTTTTATTTGTTCAGGCTTTTCCTTGATTTTCTGGAACTCCTGTTTAAGCGCTTTATGACCCTGTTCTGGAAAAGCGCTATACAAATAAAAATTACTTACTTATTACTAATTCTTTTGTATCAAAATTATTTAATTTCATAAACATTTTGCAATAACTTTGTAATACCAACTCTGATGGGAAAACAAATTGACATCATTTATAAATATCATTCATATCATGTTGACATGTTTTTGTAAAATTCACCTCTGTATCAGTTCACCCTTTTTAAATAAAATATTTTGCATGTTCACACACTTGTAACTCACAAAAACTTTTTTTATTCGTGAGGAAGTTGAACTATGGCAGGACTCACTGAAAGGGTCAACAACATGATAGGTTGCTACTTTAGCAGGTAACCATGTTCCTACATCACACTTAATAACTAAGACTGTCACGGGTGGAACTCGGCAGGAGACCCAGAAGCGGAAGTGGACAATATCCTCGGATAGAGCAAAGGACCGAAACAAAAAACAAATCAGGAACTCAGGACGGAGGCAGGACGCGGCTGGAGATCGGGATCTCAGATCCGGAACTAAAACAAAAGAGAAAAAAAAGACTCACGTGAGCAAAACAAGGCGCTGACAACGTCAGGGGTCTTCGGGAAAAAGTTCATACGGAACACGAGCAAAGAGAATCTGCGATGCCAACCTAGTCTGGAAACTCAATTCTCTGGCGAGTTCTTCAGGTCCGCGACGCTCCTTTTCTGTGGAAAGAACCCGCCATTCAATCACCCCCAACCGCGCACCTGCCCGCGTCTGTCAAGACAAAAGCATAGACACGAACCAAAACAGGAAACCGACTTCAAAATAAAACAGGAAAGCACCAAAACATGACAGTACCCCCCCCCCCTCTAGGTAGCGCCTCCAGGCGTTCTACCCGGTCTTTCCGGGTGCTCTCGGTAAAAGTCTCGGAGGAGGGAGAGGTCCAGGATGAGTGAGCGGGAGATCCAGGAGCGCTCCTCTGGACCGTAGCCTTCCCAGTCCACTAGGCACTGGAAGCCCCGACCTCTGCGGCGAACCTCCAGGATCTTGTGGACCTTGTACGCAGGGTGATTGTCAATGATGAGCGTAGGAGGTGGAGGCTCGGCTGGCGCACTGAGAGGACTGGTTGAGACGGGCTTCAGGAGAGAGACGTGGAAGGTGGGATGGACCTTGAGCGACGGAGAGAGCTTGAGGCGCATGGCAGTGGGATTAATGATCCTTTCGATCTCGAATTGCCCCACGAACCTAGGAGCCAGCTTGCGTGATTCCACTGGAAGGGGAAGGTCCCGGGTGGATAGCAAGACCTTCTGGCCAGGTGAGTACCTCGGGGCTGGCACACGGTGCTTGTCAGCGAGGCGTTGATTTCTTGTGGCGGTGCGGGATAAGGCCGCCCTGGTCTGGTGCCAGACAGATCGACAACGTCGTAGGTGGGCCCGAACTGAGGGAACCGCTGCCTCCCTCTCCTGAGAGGGGAAGAGAGGTGGTTGATAACCGTACGCTGCCATGAATGGCGACCTCCCAGTGGCAGATGAAGTTAGGGAGTTGTGAGAATACTCCACCCAGGGGATGTGCTGACACCAGGAGGCAGGGTGACGAGCCGACACGCAGCGTAGAGCTGGTTCCAGGTCCTGGTTGGCCCGTTCCGTCTGGCCGTTGCTCTGCGGATGGTACCCCGACGAAAGGCTAGCCTTAGCCCCCAGGGATCTACAGAAAGCTCTCCATACCTGCGAGGAGAACTGGGGTCCCCGATCCGAGACAATGTCTACCGGGATTCCATGGAGTCTAAAAACATGTAGGACCAGCAGGTCCGCTGTCTCCAAGGCTGACGGTAACTTTATCAGGGGGATAAAATGAACCATCTTGGAAAAGCGGTCCACTACTGTCAGGATTACTGTCCTACCCATGGAAGGAGGGAGACCGGTGACGAAATCCACAGAGATGTGCGACCAGGGGCGACTCGGCACAGGTAAGGGTCGAAGGAGTCCAGCGGGGGGGCGACGAGAGGACTTTCCGCGAGCACACGTGGTACATGCAGCCACAAACTCCAGGACGTCGCGTGCCATCTCCGGCCACCAGAATCTCTGCCTGAGAAACGAGAGTGTCCTTGAAACGCCCGGGTGACACGCTACCTTGTGGGTGTGCCCCCACTGAAGGACCTGGGCACGAGCTGGGTGCGGAACAAACAGTCTATCAGGCGGTCCAGAGCTAGGTCATGGGTCACTCTCCTGGGCCTCCTGAACAACCCTCTCTATATCCCAGCTGGCCGCCCTGATAAAGCACCGCTTCGGAAGGATTGTCTCCTTTGCCAGACCCTCCTGGGAAGGAGCAAACTGACGGGATAAGGCATCAGGCTTAACGTTCTTACCTCCCGGGCGGTACGTCAGGGAAAAGTCGAAACGACCCAAAAACAGGGCCCAACGGGCCTGGCGGGAGTTCAGGCGCCTGGCCTCCTGTAGGTAGAGTAAGTTCCGATGATCCGTTAAAACCAGAAAGGGTACCTCTGAGCCTTCCAGCCAATGCCTCCACTCCTGAAGCGCCGCCACCACCGCCAGGAGCTCCCGGTTGCCAATGTCATAGTTCTGCTCCGCTGGGGACAGCTTCCGGGAATAGAAAGCACAGGGATGCACCTTGTTGTCCCTGGCGCACCTCTGGGACAGCACTGCCCCTATGCCGGTGTCCGAAGCGTCCACCTCCACGATGAACTGACGGGCTGGGTCGGGGTGTCGTAGGATAGGCGCGGAGGAGAACAGCGAGCGCAGCTGGTTGAAGGAGTCGTCCGCCTTGGAGGACCAGGTGAAAGCACTCTTGGTGGAGGTAAGCTGGGTTAATGGAGCGGCAACCTGGCTATAACCCCGGATGAACCTGCGATAAAAATTAGCGAAACCCAAGAATCGCTGCAATTCCTTGCGGCTAACAGGCACCGGCCATTGAGCAACTGCCTCCACCTTCATGGGATCTGGCCGCAGCTGACCCTGCCCTAGAATAAAACCCAAAAAACTCACTGTGGGGACTCCGAACTCGCACTTCTCTGCCTTGACAAACAGTCTGTTCTCTAATAATCGTTGGAGAACGCGGCGGACGTGGCTGACGTGTTCCTCAGGAGAACTGGAAAAGATCAGAATGTCGTCAAGATAAACGTACACAAAATCACTCAAGAAGTCCCCTAAGACCTCATTGATAAGTCTCTGGAACACCGCTGGCGCATTGGTCAGGCCAAACGGCATGACCAGGTACTCGAAGTGTCCTAAGGGGGTCATAAAAGCCGTCTTCCACTCATCGCCCTCTCTAACACGGACCAAGTGATAAGCACTTCTAAGGTCCAGTTTAGTGAATATCATGGCCTTGTTAGAGGATCAAACGACGGGTCTATGAGTGGGAGGGGATACCGATTCTTAACGGTTATGCTGTTTAACCCCCGGTAGTCTATACAAGGTCTCAGGGACTTGTCCTTCTTACTAACAAAAAAGAACCCTGCACCAAGAGGCGAAGAAGAGGGGCGAATTAAACCGGCGGTCAGTGACTCCCCGATATAAGTCTCGAGGGCCTGGCGCTCCGGGCGAGAAACCTTGTACAGTCGACTACAGGGAAGTGGAGAACCAGGAAGTAGGTCGATGGCGCAGTCATAGGGACGGTGCGGTGGTAGGGATAGCGCCCTCTCTTTGCTAAAAACCTCACCCAAACTGTGATACTCCGGAGGAAAGGTCAGGAGGGGGAGAGATGGGAAGTGGAGGACGAGAGGCAGTAGGTGCAGAACGGCGACACTGTGAATGACAATGCGGGCTCCAACCAAGTACCGTGGAGTTCACCCAATCAAAGTGAGGGTTATGGATACGAAGCCAGGGGAGACCGAGAACAATAGGAGAAGAGGGAGAAGAAATCAGAAGAAAACTAATTAACTCAGAGTGGTTACCCGAAATCGTGAGGGAAAGGGGAGTAGTCTGGTGAGTAACGTCGAGTAGTGGTCGGCCATCTATGGCGCAGACCGGGCGGGGAACGTCTAGTTTAACCAGGGGAAGGTTGAGGGAAAGGGTCAATAAAATTGTCGTCAGCGCCAGAGTCGATTAGAACAGCTTCCGCAGTCGAAGTCAAGTCAACCGTCAATAGACCAGGTAGGGCGATCCGGTGAGTCGGGTCGTGAGACGAACGAGTGTGTCCCACCCGAGCACTAACCTTAGGTCGACTGGGGCAGACACGTAGTCGATGACCAGGCTCGCCGCAGTACAGACACAGTCCCTTCGTGAGCCTGTGGGAGCGCTGTTCCGGAGACAAATGTGTCCGACGCAGCTGCATCGGCTCATCGGGTGGCGGCGTCGGAGTCTCAGGAGTCAACAGAGGAGCTGGTTGGTCAAAAGGAGGGAAAGAAGGAGAGAAAACGTCCCTGCCACGTTCCCTGCGGCGCTCCCTCAACCTATTATCAATCCTGATGGCTAGGCTGATAAGAGCCTCCAACCCCTCTGGTTCCTCCCGTGTGGAGAGTTGATCCCTGACTGCGCTACCTAACCCCTGGGTAAACGCGGTGATCAGTGCGGGTTCATTCCAACCACTCTCAGCAGCTAAAATTCGGAAATCTACCGAGTAATGCCCCACAGACTCCTCGCCCTGTCGTAACCTGAGTAGTTTGCGAGAGGACACCGCGGGAGAGCGATGTGGTAGGTCAAAAACCCGGCGCATCTCGTCAGAGAAACAGTCAAAACTAGCTAGAGCCGGAGAGTTAGACTCCCACAGGGAAGTAGCCCAGTCCGCTGCTCTACCCCGGAGGAGGTTTATTAGATAAGCGATCTGAGCGCGACCCGCAGAAAACGAGGAGGGCTGCTGGCTAAAAACTAACTGAACTTGGAGCAAAAAGCGTGAACAACCACCCACTTCTCCACTATAATATCCCGGCGTGGGTATCGTGGGTTCGCGTAGAACCGGCAGTCTCTCAGGTTGAGCAGGAGCAGAGACAGTCGGCGTGCGTACAGAGGCTGCAGCGGCTGCAACAGGTGCGGGAGGGGCCACACGGAGAGTCAACTCACCCACGACGGCTGACAGCTGGACCAGCGCTGTGTGACTCTCCCGTGTCATCTCCTCGAGCGAACAAAGTCTGGTTCCTTGAGAACCGAGGGCTCGGCGGAGCTCCTTCACTTCCCCTGGGTCCATTTGGTGGCCAGAGAATTCTGTCACGGGTGGAACTCGGCAGGAGACCCAGAAGCGGAAGTGGACAATATCCTCGGAGCAAATGTTCAAGCAAAGTATTTTAATATTCCAAGCGGTCGGAAAGGACCGAAACAAAAAACAAATCAGGAACTCGGGGCGGAGGCAGGACGCGGCTGGAGATCGGGATCTCAGATCCGGAACTAAAACAAAAGAGTAAAAAAAAACTCACGTGAGCAAAACAAGGCGCTGACAACGTCAGGGGTCTTCGGGAAAAAGTTCATATGGAACACGAGCAAAGAGAATCTGCGATGCCAACCTAGTCTGGAAACTCAATTCTCTGGCGAGTTCTTCAGGTCCACGACGCTCCTTTTCTGTGGAAAGAACCCGCCATTCAATCACCCCCAACCGCGCACCTGCCCGCGTCTGTCAAGACAAAAGCATAGACACGAACCAAAACAGGAAACCGACTTCAAAATAAAACAGGAAAGCACCAAAACATGACATAAGACAAAGATGGTTGGAACATACAAAGGCTAGTTGATCATCTGGTTCTTACACATAATGCAACAAATGCAACCTTGTAACAACAATTATCTACAACAAATTGCCATATACAAAGAGTAATGGATAACACGCCATCTGTCACTCAATACATGTAAATTAGAAAGGTAAGTAAAAAAGTTTATCATGGAACATGTCCATAAATTAACAGACACTTTCTAAAGATCAAAATTCAAAATTCTAACACAGCATAAATAATAATATCATAATGGACAATCACAACATCAATTACAGTATATTACAAACAGTGTTCAGTTTAAGCAGTTATTGGCTTAAAGACATACTCTAGTCTCTAACAGGTTGGTTTTAATGTTCAGTAATAATGCGTTAACAGCATTTTATGCTTTTTTAACACTAATTTGAATAAACTAAAACCGACTTAAACTATTGATGCCTCAATTTTTTTTTGTCAGATCAGCATACCAGTAAACCCCATCATTTTGTGGGTCTTTGCATTCGTTTGAAATTCTCATCATCAACAACATATAACAATATGCTCTTCCACAAACATTACTACAAAACCTATAAAGCTCTATCTTCCATTGACAAGTTTATGTTTGAATTCTGAATAAATGTAAATCTGCAATCAAGTTAGGAGGACTACAAGAGATGAGGGGTTCACTCTGATCATAGAGGGCGTAACAGGAAGACCAGACAGCAAGGGAACACAAGGTAACAGCATAGATATCAGGAGTGATCAGAACAACTAGTAATATTCCAGCTTCTGTTTGATGTGTAAATAAATCTGTTTTGTAGGTGCGTCCAACAACTCCTCAACACAGATGATGTTGTATCCATTACTCTTTGTATATAGTAAGTTAGTAAGTACATTATAATTGTAGCAATGTGTTGTTAATAATTATTTGGTATTATAAGGACATAATTTACATTTATTGTACATTTATCGAAGAGGGTCAAAATATAAAAACGAATGAGTGTAGTAACATTATATGAAGGTACTCCATAAGTGACATAAGTTTGGTGACTATCGGAGTTGTATTTACAAAGTTATTACAAAATGTTTACGAAAAATGGCATGAAAACATTGATTTTTAAGAATTTAGAAAGAAATTCACATTCTCGTTTAATAAAAGCAAAAAATACAACTTTTATTTCAGCAGAATTGAAACGGGGGTGCCATACTGTCTGGGTATGCTGAACCTTTTAAATCATTCCTTTACCATTAAATTAAAAACTACATACATTTTATATTTAATATTTAAGGTTTATTTTCAAATCAATGTCACCACTATTTATTTATGTTACTCTAGACTCCTCTGTCAGAACCATGCCTTCTAAATGAGATTGTTCAAACATTGGACAGTAAGGATGCAAGAGTCACCATTCTCACTCTCATTAATAAATTCAAATTCTGTAATAAACCAATTCCTGATAAAAAAACGTATATATCTCATGGGCTTTGTAATGCATTGTGTCACCTCTGTTTCAGAGTCGTCTTAAATCCTCTGTGCACAATCTTATTTTATATATCCTTCTCTCAGACTTTCCTCCCTCACTGTAATTTTTCTTTTTCAATGAAGCTTTCATTTTGTTTGTTATGGTTCTTGTCATTTTTTGCTGATCTGTCATTTACTTCCTCACACTCTATAGTCTCTCGTGCACTTGTCATGGCTGCACCCAAATCTCCCTTATTTTGTCCTTGTCTTATTGCCACATTAGCTGATCTGCTAAGTGTATTTTCTGCTGTCTACCAAATCTCTGGTGAAATTAATGCCTGCCATGCCTGTCTTCCTCCTCCTTTTATATAAATATTTTTTCATCTCATTTTTCATAAACATTTTGTAATAACTTTGTAATTACAACTCTGATGGGAAACCAGATTCATGTCGCTCGATCTTTCTCTTTGATTTCTTCATCCTTCTCTTTCAACCTCTCATCTCTCCTCTTCAGTTTTTTTTCTTCTAACAATTCCAGTCTTGGTCTTTGATCTGGACAGCTGGTCTTCCATTGAATAAAGTTGTGCTAATAACTTGGATTAGGATGAAATCAAAACTCCAGAAAACTGACCAGAAACTGTTTCCTTCAACTGAGAAAAATCTCTAAATTTAGGAAAATGTTGTCACAACATGATCTGGAGCTTGTAATCCATGTGTTTGTGTCTTCTCGCCTGGACTATTGCAACAGTTTGTTTTCATGTCTTAACAAGAAGAAGCTGTCTCGCCTGCAGTTGATTCAGAACTCTGCAGCGAGAATTCTGACCGGCTCAAGAAGAAGAACTCACATTTCTCCACATTTCAAATCCTTCCAAAGTCCAACAAAAACAACATGCTTTTCCAAAAACATTACTACAAAACCTATAAAGCTCTCTCTTCAATTAAATGTATTTGTTTATGTTTGAATTCTGAATAAATGTAAATCTGCAATCAAGTTAGGAGGACTTCAAGAGATGAGGGGTTCACTCTGATCATAGAGGGCGTAACAGGAAGACCAGACAGCAAGGGAACACAAGGTAACAGCATAGATATCAGGAGTGATCAGAACAACTAGTAATATTCCTCCCACAGCAGCTGTTTGATGTGTAAATATTATCTCTGTTTTGTAGGTGCGTCCAACAACTCCTCAAAACAGGTGACGTTGTATCCATTACTCTTTGTATAAAGTAAGTAATTAAATTATAATTGTAGCAATGTGTTGTTAATAATAATTGGTTATATAAGGACATTATTTACATTTATTGTACATTTATTGAAGAGGGTCAAAATATAAAAACTAATGAGTTCAGTAACATTATATGAAGGTACTCCATAAGTGACATAAGTATGGTGACTATTGGAGTTGTATTTACAAAGTTATTACAAAATGTTTACGAAAAATGGCATGAAAACATTGATTTTTAAGAATTTAGATAGAAATTTGAAAAACGAATGAGTGTAGTACCTTCATATGAAGGTACTACATTAGTGGCATGAATTTAGTGACCATCAGAGTTGTATTTACAAAGCTATTACAAAATGTATGTGAAATATTGCACCTATTTAACGTTTAGATTTGAATCAAAGATTTATATATATATTTAACATTTAGGTATGTATTTAACATTTAGATTTGACATTTATATTTTATATTTCATAAATGTGAGAAATATTGGCTCAATCTGAGAAAACATAGCATGAATGCTAAAAGGTATTCTTAAAACAAATGGCAAATAGAAGAACAGGAACTTGAAATGCATAGGGCACGTATTGTTGCCGAAAAGGAGATTGAAACAGCGCAAATTACAGCCTGTATGATGGTATGAATGCATATGGCGCCATCTACTGGTCAAACTGAAGACGTGAAGCATATGACATCATAGAGGAAAGAGAGCAAGATTTGCAGAGCTTGTTAACTTTATTGACTGCCAAGCAAAAATAGCTACAATAAAAATATTCAAAACGTCTAACAGTGGAAAATAATTAATATGTACCTCCAAAACAGTTGACAGCATCTAAATCTCTACCAAGTGTCACTGGCATTGCTTTTGAGCCACCATGCCACTACTGTCAAAACATCGATGCACTAGAGTCTTGCAGGAAGATTCAACAACTGGCTCATAAAGACAGAATAGACTTCTTGCAAAATAAAGGACTATGCTTTGGTTTCTTAACTCCAGGAAATATGATTCAAACATGCAAAAAACTAATGCAGTGCAACACATGCTCTCTGAAACATAATCACAAATCCTGCACATTGAAAAACACAATACAAATGACAAAAGTATTGTGTCTATACCTATTTCAGCCCCAGATAAAAACGTAGTTCCTCAACAGACTTTTGTTTTGACTGCTTCAAGGGCTTCAGAATGTATGCTGTCAATCATCAAGTGAGATCCCAAAAAAGTGGGATGTGTGTAGAAACATATGCATTTATTGATCCAGGAAGTACAGGAACCTTTTGTACAGAAAGAAACAACAACAATGGACAGAAGCTGTATAACAGTATAATGGTTACTGATTTAGAAGTGTCGGGCTTGTGTCCAGTTATCAAAAGTGTTCACAAACAGCACCATCCCTGTACAACAAGAGAACATTCAAAGACGACAGCATCTAAAGAACTGGCCTTATCTGGCAGACGTGTACTTACCTGAAATCAATGCAGATGTTGGTCTCCTGATTGGTGCCAATAATCCTAAAACAATGGAGCCATGGCACGTGATAAACATCCAACAAAATGGACCCTTTGCAGTTCAAACCATGCTGGGCTGGATGATGTGTGGGGCAGCAGACAATGATTCATTACACATTGTCCACCCTCTGTAGCTAATGACGTGGATCAAATCTTTCAGTAAACTATAGAAAGATTATTTTTCTATGAGAAGTGACAATAGGAAAAACTAAGTAGAGCTAATGACAAGTATCCTGTAAAAATAACACACAAAATGTCCAATTGCATGTTATTATCAATATAATTCACAAACCTTTCATGGTAGTACGTGAAATACAACAAGAACATAATAAATATCTATGATATTACATGTGATTAAGTACATGTTTAAATTTAAAAAAAGACTCAAATGTATCATTCACATAATTTATTTTTACAAGGAGGGATAAGCCAAAAGTGCATTACAAAAATCTAATGTATTTCACCACAATAATTTCACTTTTTAGTGTTTGTTCCATTTTACGTCAATGCTGAATGCAAAAAAAGGTGTTCGACAAATCTGTGTGACTTTTGTTTTCAATGCATTGTGACTGTCTTCTGGTGCAAAACTGTGCAGATTTGAAAATGCATTTCGTAAAAGACATTAAGTACAATAAGTAACACTATTCACTTGTGATACGACAGTCCGTCCTTTGTTCATGTGCATTGTTCTATGGTTCTTGGATCCAACACAGGCCACGACATGCCACCATTTTTTTGGCCATAAGGCCATATGTAACATTCCATCAGGGGTGTCAAACTTAATCACACCAGAGGCCAAAATCTTTAGTAGTCTAGCATGTGTGCAGAACAAAATGTGCATTTACCAAACTGTCCTAAACAGGAAGCATGAGTTTGATTGTGATATTATATTTTTGTATTTTGTCAGTTGTTTATCTCGTTGTTTATTCTCCATCAAATTCCTTTCAGTTTACATCAGTTTTACTCTTACTGGATCTTACTTATGGTATGTGTTGCTGTATGCTGTAAAAACAATTTCCCGAAGGAGACCTTCAGAGGGATCAATAAAGTTGATCTATCTATCTATCTCCAATATGCCATATTTCTTCTGCAGTTGCGCTATATAACCACCAGAGGCTGCTGTCACAATTAAAATACCACCGACTGTATCCCTTCCAGCCCTTCAAGCGGTTGAAATGACATCATTATTCTTGTAGACCCACTTTAAATATGTACTAAAATATAGCCAATATAACAGGTGAATCAGAGAATGTACATCACTAAACATGCTCATGAAGTTTTTTATCTGATGCACAAAATATGTCACATTACATTGTCACTTGGTGTGTGATTTATACTCTGAGCCCAAGAAAATAAGGGTCTTTATCTGTTGGTTCCACCTAGAGATCATTTGGAACAGCAAGCTCTGTGCGGCTTCATATTAGACAAAGGTTTTTATTACAATAAAAAAAAAATCTTAAATGCGTTTAGTTATGTTCACATTTCCTTGAGGTCAATTCTCTCGTTGTCATGTGTCTGCAAGGTCGTCATCGGAGCTGCACCCGCTCTGCTGCTTAACCCTCTGGAAAACCCTGCGTCGTGTCTGGGCACTGAGGTCAAGCAGGTCGAAAGAATCGGAGGAGAAGAGGCTGTCCTCGCTCACTGCACTGGAAGGTCGGCTGTGTTGGGTGTTCGAGGCTTGCAGGAACTGGTGCAGGGCATCTGGGAATACTGGGGTCGGAAGGGGATCGACTGAAAGGTCTAAGCTGTGTGAGAATTTGCCATTTCTTTTAAGAATACCTTTTCTTCTTCTTACTGCCTCCAAGTGCATGCTTGGACTATCTTCTGCTGTTTGAAGGTCAATTCTCTCTATGTTACAGTGCACAGCACAAACCTCTGTCTCTCCTGCTCCTGAAACTCTTCCCTCCACAGAGGAGCAGCGACTATACTCTCCTTGATAGTTCTTCAATATCCCCTTCTTGGGCATTTTTGAAGATGGTTGGCTGAAGGTAGACGAAGGGTAAGTGACTTCTGCACGCGTACAATGGATATCCGACAGTTCCTTCAAAGTGTTGTGAAAAACCGAGTCGAAACTCCTCTGGGGTTTCAGAATACTTTTTGGTTTCTTTCTCTCCATGGTCGATGGCGCTTCACAGGATGCAGCTGTTGCTTTGACATAACTTCCAATCGTGGTCTGGGGGATTGCATTCTCTTTGCGTGATTTTCTCAGACTAGAAGATCCACCTCGTAATCTCGCAAGATCCGGCGTCAAGCTAAAGTGAATGGAATGAGGAGGTTGATCGGAAGAGTTGGAGAAGAGTCCCGGCTCTGCAGTGACCTGATTTTGCCAGTCGATGTATCGGGCCAGCAGAGGTGAGGGGCAGTCTTGAAAGGGAAACGTCGTGCAGTCACACACACTCTCCTCATAGCCCCAGTTCACCCACCAGTGGTTGGCAACGTCTTCGATTGTGGCTCTCTCCTCTACTCGCACCGTCAACAGCCAGTCTATTAGAGCGCAGGCGTCTGCAGGAATAGATTGTTGGCAGTGATTAAAACAATAGGTCGAGTCAAGTATTTCATGTACCTGATGATGGGTCGGGTCTGCGGTACCGCCCTTGACTTATTTGCTCTGTGAGGATGGCATGACTTGCACCGTCAAATGGCATACTGCTGTACACCAACGTATAAAGCAGGACTCCCAGAGCCCAGCAGTCCACCTGAGGCACATAAAATAAAACAATACTATAATGACTTACAATATAATCACTTGCCAATGTGAAACTATACATTAATTGAAACACTAAATCCCATGTAAATTTAAAATTAAATAATATTAATTATTAATATATATTAATTTTCTTTTTTTTATTAAATTAAGTATGTATAAAATAAATAGATTTTCTTGTTTTGTAATGTATAACATGATTGGAGTTTGTTCATTTTTTGTGCGATTAAACTTCTGGCTGCAAGATGACAGCAGTTCTTTGCAGAAACAAATCAATGAAATCCCACGAGATCCTTAGAAGTGTATCAAAATATATCGGATCGAATCGTGAGCTGAATATATCGTATCAAATTGTATCATGAGCCTAAAGCAGAGTATAAAACATATATTAACATTAGTGTATTGCTCCATCCATACTCCAATGTCCGAGGGGGTTTAAAGAGAATAATATCCTAATTATTGGTGAAACTTGACTTAGAAACGGAAGCTAATTGTTGCCCCTTCGTTTGTCTTCTCTCATGTAGGAGCATCCAGGTTATGTGAAGATCGACTCACCTCCGGCCCCCGGTATGGCAACCCTTGTACAATCTCTGGTGCAGCATAAAGTGGACTTCCACAGTAAGTTTGCAGCAATTTGCCCTTTTGGAAATGGTTGGAGAGCCCAAAGTCAGCCAACTGCAAAGATGAGGAACATATTAAAACGGACATAATAATAAACTAAGAGAAGCCATATTCATAATTGAAACTCATTTTCAAAGGAAAAGGCATGTGGAAATCTAGCTGCTCACGTAATGGAACAATCACTCACTCAAGGCGGTGAGGTACAGACACACCAGAGCTCGGCTGTAACGCCAGAGATTATTGTTGACACACTTCGGGCCACTGGCGTTAAAAATACCAAAGTCGACAGATATATTTCCAATTTGGAGTTGTTCCAGGTAGTTTAAAGATGGAAGAGGTTTGGGTGTTTATAAGTCGGCGCTCGGCTGAAATGATGTGCAGTAAACAGCGAGAGTTGCACTGTAAACTTAAGCACGTGACTGTTTAAGGTTCACAGTCCCTCCTTTCAATGTTTACATTCAATGCTACTCGTGCGCCGTAATAAAAAGACAAATCTATTTGCTATTTATGTGTTTTGAAATGAATACTATCGGCAGCATCTTGATGATTTATAACGCACATCCCCAAATTATTTTCTAGTGCCAACAAAGGATTGAGGAGCATCTGGTGTCTGCTGCAAGTGATTTGTTTTGATGGCCATACTTGTATTCAAACCCTCTGCCTGCCTTAGATGCCAGCAGATTCTTTGCATTCTCTGGTGGTCTGTATATGGAGAGAACCACCCAAATAAGGGAAAAAATTGGCCTCTGTGTTCTGTAATAAGACTGGCACTGTGTTTGCACTGCCTGTGTCTGCTTAGTTTGAAAGCATATTAGAATGATTGTTGGCGTATAGTGGCCGTGTGTGTGCTCTTAGGTGGTGGACACTCTATTTCAGATGTGGGGGGGGGGGAAATGACATACCTTAACATTAAGATCTTTATCCAAAAGAATGTTCTCCAGCTTCAGGTCTCGATGCACAACACCGTTCTACAGAAATTAAACAACAACACCTCATAAATAACTTCCCTTTTCCCCCCTCTCTCACCTTGCACAGATGTTTTCCAAATGCAAACACTCTCATGAGAGCTCTGAAGTTTATCATCTAAGTGGCGGGTGTTTGCCTTTCATACGTCGTGTTAAAACTATTAACATTCTGGTCGGGCCCACGTGTTGTCGGGCCATGTGTTATGCAGGCCTCCTCGAGGCCCTCGGAATATTTAATCATGGCTTGGCACGAGAAAGTGCCTTGTGTTAATTCATCAGATGAGATGCTATTTGGTCTCCTGACCGCGGTTAAGCCTCGAGGAGGAAGTGTCACTTAGGCCGCAGGAAGGGCAGGCAGCTGTGGTGTGAGGCGGAAGTCGTGCCCATGACTGTGAATATGAGGATAGGAAACGCGAAAATAACACGGTCAGCAAGGAAGGAACTTGATTATTAGAAACTTTAGCTGCGATTCTGAGAACACAAGTTAAAAAAAAACGTGAGGTTAACCACATCGCTGTTTTTATATTTCAATGCGATTAAGGAAGTTTAAAAATAGCGGATTCCCTTCATTCCTTCCTCAACCTCTCCACAGCGCCTGCATACCTGAAAGCCACATTTTTTAATAATTCATTCACGCTCAAACATTTGCTTCTATTTCGGGAGAACATTGTAGGTCAGGGGGAAATCGTTTCCACATCCTTGCGTCCTGAAAGGCTCAGCAATGATCCATATTTGATAAAGAACACAGTTATTTAAGCTTAACCTTTTGTTGCACTTTGTTATGAATAAAATGAATTAAACAAGGGTCTTCTACTACCCATGCATTTTTTTAAATTTCTTTGTGAAAGCATATTGCAAAATATTTTTCTTAATGCACGCAGCTGTAGTGTAGAGTTCACTGAGAGGGAATGAGATCAAAGGTGTGTGGTGGGCGGGCATGCATGAAGCAAGTTTCAGTTTCAGAACTGTTTCTTGTACCACCATACAAGCTAAAAAAAACACCAGTTAATTTGCAGAAAAACAAAAAAAAAGTCCAGGAGTAAATGTTAATTTTTGTTAATATGTAGAAAGGTTTTCTTATCGACTTCAATTACCATGTTATTAAGTTTCTTTCAAAGGTTATTTTCACCGTTCAATATGCCAGGTGATTTTATATTACTGTTGTATTTTAAAATCAAATGTCTGTTGTGAAATAAAACGGCACAACTTTTACACCGAATCTGGTCGCCTATAGCATCTCTAAATGAGAGCACAGATCAGAATTAGTGGATACAACTTAATTCCATCTGTGATCCTGGATTAGAAGGATTTGTCCATTTCCTTAATGATGCCTGCTCGGGATCTTTTGAACAAAAAATTGCAAAAAGACAAGAAATCACAGTTTAGAATTGTGTTAGTTTAATTTGTCGGTGTGTAAATGTGACTGCTCAAAACAATCATATCCTTATCCTTATAAGTCTTACTTGACCCAGTGAGACCTAAAAAGACTCCAGTCAAGTTTTATTTTCCTGCAGGATTAGGATTTAGGGGATTTAGTGGAAGTGTATTTGCGCTTGCATATCGCTTTGGGAAATACAGCACGTGCATGAGTGAGGTTTCTAGAATGTCAATAATCTACTTGCAGATGATATCAGCAGTATGTGAGTGTACCTTATGGCAGTAGTGGACAGCTGATGTGATCTGTCGGAAGATGCTTCTGGCCTCGGGTTCGGAAAGCTTTCCCTTCTCCTGGATGTGGTCGTATAGCTCGCCTCTGCTGGCAAACTCCATCACTATGACAATCTTGTCTCGACTTTCAAAAACTAAAGAGAGAAAAGAGACGAAGTGATATTAAATGCAATCCTTGTGTTTTGTAATGCTGAAAGTAATTGAAACTTTTATTCTGCTAATATACAAATAATCCAGATGTTATGGTAGTATACAAGAAGTACTTGAGATTGCTATCATGGGAAAAAATATGTTACAGTCAAATTACTGATGCTGTTATAATTGTAATAAGTACTTTGTTGTAGACTTAGACCAGATAATATGTCCTTACCAATTTAAGGATCGCTAAAAAATGTTTAGCATTTTCACATAACATTTGAATACAATTTTAATATTTGCCAATGAGTTAACGTTGTGGTTACAGTTTATCTGTTCTGATCGATGTAACTTAAAAGTTCTGAATTACTTACTCAGAAATAAGATGATTAAATATATCTGCTTTCTAAAAGGTTTTAAAAGATACAGCCGAAAATTTGCCAACATCATTCGTTGATTGGTGGTTCAGGATCATTTCTTTCCCCCAAATTCTTAAGATTTGCATTTAAATTGATCAATTAAATATTTTGTTTTAAATTAAATGATTCCTATGGCTGAGGTTTAGTTAACTTTTGCATTTCTAGGAATATATATATATTTCAAATACCATTTGATACAATTGTGGTATTAACGCTTTGTCTGTCATTTTATTTTGAAGTTCATTTAGAAAACGGTGTAGTTTCTCTTAAATCCTCATGACATACTTTTGTTTTATTTCTCATTAATTCTCCTCTACTTTTCCACCTCTCGTTTCATGATCACATTCAAATGCTCGGTGTGACTGACCCTCATAGAAGCGTATGATGTTGGCATGTCGGAGGGAGGATGTAATCTCGATCTCTCTCTGGATATGAATTCTGTCCAGCTCATCTGTGATTCCCTCCTTCCGGATCGACTTGATTGCCACCTGGGAAAAGGAAAAACACTTTTAATTTATGATGTGTTTTGAAGTGCACTCTGGAAAGGCTACACTGCAAACAAATAAAAGTGAGTATAATCGGTAACTTAGAGATACTCAACCTATATTTCTTACTTATTTAGAGTCATTTAATTATACAGTTGGAAGGACACGATAGGACAGTGAACCTTCTCCCTGCTGGTATTAGCTTTGGTTTCCCAATTTCGACAGAGGATTCAATGCCAGAACTGAGAGATTCCTCTTTAATAAGTTTCACAAGACTATCTGTTTTTTCTCGTTAAACTGACCTCTTTTAAATGTGACAAAAATATTGATAGATACAGAAACATTTCCGTGATTAAAATATCTGGTACTTGGGGTGATAATGCAGGTTTTACAGAAGCTTAATTCCGTTTTCTGTGGTCTGAGCACGCTCAGAGACCGACAGCTGCAATGTTCACACTCAGCCTCCATAATCCCAGACAGTCCCACGTAACCCCGAAACACACACAAAACCAAAGCAGACTACCGCAGCATGAATCCATAAATCCCCACAGTTGGTATAGCTCTTTTCATTAAGAGTTGTTGGGGGAAGTATTCGCCAAAAGAGAATGCCTGTATATAAAATTGTGCTGTCGTCATCACAACACTCTTGTTGGCCTACATCCTGCCGGGTCTCTTCCGGGGTCACTGCTCTGAATTCTCAGCTGCTGGAGAAATATCTGTGTGACATTTAAGACACAATTCACACGCTCCATTGAACACTCAAGTTATATAACAACACAAACATTGGACCACAACGGTTTTGGCCCACAACTACCGACATGCTGACGTGAGAAAAAGCAACCTTTAAAATATTTTTGAAACAATTGTGTAGCCTAACATGTTGACTAGTAGTTACCATCTATGGCAGACAAAATGCATCACCGTGGAAATAAAAAGAGGGAATCTGTGAATAGTTTCTTAAAACCAAGGGAGGTGGAAACCTAAGTGCTTTAAGTCTGGGCCAGCAGAGCAAAGAACACATCTTGGACTTGTTTACCCTTTAAAACACTAGGGGCATTCTAACAGGGTCACGAGATTTTAGGGGGCACTGTGTGTGTGTGTCCAGAGCGTGCGTCATGTCTTGGTATGACCTCAGAGGAATCCGTCCAAACAATGCCCTATTGTTCTTCCAAATAATGTGAAATAGCCCGGGAGCCTCAATGGAAATTTAAGTAGTGATGTTTTTTACCGTTGCTGATGTAATGATATAAGGTGTCAAGGATCAGCAACAGTTTTAGAATCAACTGAAGTCAGATATGTAGGCCACACTTGGATATGGTTTCATAATGAAACAAAAATGATAATTTAAGCGTTCTTTAAATGAAATGATCTTTCATTGTAAAGTTGCAAAAATTTGGAAAGAAATACAGACAAATAAATGGAAATACAAATGTTTATATTCATTTTCACTTTATTATATTTACTTTGTTTCTTATTTATTTCCAAATGATGGCCTTCTTGATATTTGAATTCCATTTTAAGTATTAATGTTCAGTTAAATAGTTAAACAGGAGTCTGATACGTGACTTTGTGGACTGGAGTGAGAGGAACCACTTGCAGCTGAACACCTCAAAAACCAAGGAGCTGGTCTTGGATTTCGGGAGGTCCAGGACAAAGCCACGTCCAGTGTCCATCAGAGGCGACGAGGTGGAGATAGTGGACAACTATAAGTACCTTGGTGTGTGGATGGACAGTAAACTGGACTGGTCCTGCAACACAGACCATGTGTATAAGAAGGTTCAGAGTAGACTGTACTTTCTGAGGAGGCTTCGATCATTTAACATCTGCAAGAAGCTCCTCTGCATGTTCTACCAGTCTGTGGTGGCCAGTGTCCTGTTCTATGCTGTGGTGTGTTGGGGTGGAAATGTGTCCAAGAGGAGTGTCAACAGGTTGGACAGGTTGATCAGGAGGGCTGGTTCTGTGGTTGGAATGAAGCTGGACTCACTGGTGACAGTTGCTGAGAGGATATCATTGAACAAACTACTGTCCATCATGGATGATGACAGTCATCCTCTGAACACTGTCATCAGTGAGCAGAGAAGCAGAATGAGTGCACGAATGCTCCTACCCAGGTGCAAAACAAATAGACTCAGGGACTCATTCATCCCTCGGGCTATTAAATTGTACAATTCTGAGTTCGGGGGCAGGAGTGGAGTGAAAGTATCTGGATGTTCTGTTCCATGTTAGTCTTTGTATCTTTGTCTTTGTTGTTTTTCTTTCCTTGACCTATGTCCTTTGTCTTTGTCTTTAGACTTAGATTGTGTCATCTTGTTCTTCCTCTTTATGTTCTTCTTATTTTATTTTTTATGTATTCTTTTTTATTGTTTATGAAAAATTGCTGGCTATTGGTAAAAAACAATTTCCCAAAGGAGACCTCCTGAGGGATCAATAAAGTTTTACCTTACCTTACCTTACCTTAATACCACTGATTTGTCTTACATGCACATATGCTAATATTTATTCATTTTATTTATTCTGTCTAGTTAAATCTACATATTTTTTTATATGTTGGATACATACACGTTTACTTAAGTAGCTCTTTCTGCCGTCTGCCAAAAAACACATTTGTCTTTTTTCCACTATCATTAGCTTCACATTCTTATCTTATCAAAAGTTATGATACCGACCTAGGCTATCATCTGTCGGGAACTCAAAACATGCAGAAGAGTAATCCAAATTTAGTCTGGCTCAATGCCTGTGGGAGCGATAGACGAGTGGCACCTCATGTCCAAGATTGTCATCCTGTCCCTTAGTCACATTTGTGACCTATTCACAGCCAACCTTTCTCGTCTTAATGTCGCCAGTACGTTTTTTCCTTAATGAATCACTTCTGCACCTAAAATAGAGCTGGCTTTGTTTCCAAAAATCCATAGTATGCTTCATGTTCGGAAACCTTCGCACACACACAGACGAGAATAATAATATGATATGCCTCTGATTAACTTCACAGCATAATACTATGGCAAAAACAGAATTTAACGGCAGATTATTTCGTATCAATGTGGGTTTAGATCTGTATTCAGACCTTAATCCGTCACCCTGTTGGGATCTGTGAGTGCAAAGAGCCAAAAACCCTGACAACCCTCAAATGCCTTCCAGTTTCCTTGGTAAACACTGTGATACGGATAATCCCATTTTTAATGAGAATTGTGCGTCTTAACTGCAATAAAATAACATTACTTCTAGTCTTTGTTCTACAAGATTTTTGGAAGCCAAATAAATTTCTAGATATTAATAAATGATAATAGAGAGACTCATTTATGTCCTACCTATTATTGGCTTAGATGGTGTGTTTGGGGGAATGGAGTCTATGCTAATATTACTTTAAATGAATAAAAGTGAAAAAACTTCCTTTCACTTGTTTAATAACTATTCGACGCAAATAAGAATGATAAAGAGGCTGGATTTTAAGTTTGGCTATGTTTTAATGCAGCTTGTTTTTTGTTTGTTTGTCTATTGTATTATTCATTTCCTCTTGTTTAAAGGTAGAGTCAGTCATAGCCAAAGAATCCCGTGGCAGGGAGTCAGCCTACATACCGGCCCAATAAAAAAATAATAAGCGTCTAAAAATACACAAAGTGACACTCACGGTATTCAGACTCGTTCTCTCCACAGCCCTCTTGACTTTCCCGTACGCCCCTTTGCCCAGAGTCTCCATCACTTCGTAGCGGTTCCTCAGGTTGTGCTTGTGCTGGTGCTTCTTCACCTCCAAGGTTTCTGGAACCCCGACCCGCGGCGGACTTTGCTCCAGGGCAGCGTCCTGAAGGGACCCGAATTCTAGTCGGTCCCCGGTGGTCATCGCACCCCTGCCGTCCGCCTCTCGTCTTCCCATCGTATTCACTGAAATGTCTTTTTTAAAAGTAGTCACGTCCAGGATCTTGACGTGAAGAACGGGACGAGTCCTGGCACCCGCGTCGGTCCATCGGGTTTTGAGATGTGGATCTGAGACAGAGTGTGGGGGTCCCACATGGTTTTGAAAGTGGGCGGAGCACTGATGTTCTTTTGGAGCTGTCATGACGACATAGTTGTGAAGCTGTATAGAACAAATATTTATATGTTCAAAATAGAAGCGAGTTCTTGAACAAACATGTTTGAACACATGCTATTGTTACATCCCTGTGTAAATAGATACGTAACTCTTATATTCTAACATAAATATCTAGTAGAAATAGAGAGATAATGTTTAATTTAAATCATTATTAAACATAAAGTAACATCTGGTAACATATGTTCCAAATTTCCTGTAAATAAAGCAAACAATAAAAGGAAAAACTAGCAAGAATCGCATTTAAGGTAAGGTAAGGTAACACTTTATTGATCCCTCAGGAGGTCTCCTTCGGGAAATTGTTTTTTTCCAATAGCCAGCAATTTTTCAAAAACAATAAAAAATAATAAATAAAAATAAAATAAGAAGAAGAACATAAAGAGAAAGAACAAGATGACACAATCTAAGTCTAAAGATAAAACAAAGAACATAGGTCAAAGAAAAACAACAAAGACAAAGGATACAAAGACTAACATAGAACAGAACATCCAGATGCTCTAACTCCACTCCTGCCCCCGAACTCAGAATTGTACAATTTAATAGCCCGAGGAATGAATGAGTCCCTGAGTCTATTTGTTTTGCACCTGGATAGGAGCATTCGTGCACTCATTCTGCTTCTCTGCTCACTGATGACAGTATTCAGAGGATGACTGTCATCATCCATGATGGACAGTAGTTTGTTCAATGATCTCCTCTCAGTAACTGTCACCAGTGAGTCCAGCTTCAAGAAGAAGTCCCCCTGAGGTGCTCCTGTACTGCACACCACAGTGTTTAAAGGACTTTTATAGGTTTAAACACATATCACTTTATATATATGATACAGACTTTTCACTGAAACACACTGATGATTCTTTCGCACACAAGAAATTCCTCAAATTTGCACTTGGCTTCATGACGATGCTCTGAAATGTGTTTATTAAGGTAGGAATAATGAAAGTGAATGAAAAGATAGTAGTAGTTTAGTAATTCAATTTACGCTTTGAAGCTCCTTGACAATAAGTCAGAATTAGGTCCATTCTTGGACACGTTCACACTACATAACTTCTTTCTCAAGCTCGACTGTAACTGGTTCTGGTTCCCAGAGGTTGACTGCTTGACTTGCAAGCGAAGAAGCGGCCTCTTCATAAAATAACCAAAACACTTAAACTTACTGAGCTCTTCTCCTCGTGACTGGCTATATTTGACCACACATGTCTGCTTGGTTGCCAAAACTCGAAAGCTGGAATTTTTCTTCTTTTTCTGCCAGCAGTTCCCTAGAAAAAATATAATTTTATCTCGTCTAGTGTCTAGAGAAATAAAAATAAAATCATCTTAAGCTCAAGTATTTAAACTGTCTTATCCACTTAGTACATCAGAAATAAGAAATATTTCTACATAAAACCATTGTGTTATTTAGAAATAACTCCCTTGTTCCCAAATCCAACCATGAAAATATACATTTATTAGCTTATATTAAACATACTATTTACATAAACCGCAACTTTAATTTCCTTTCAGGGTACAATGAGGTCTCGAGGGTTCAGGTTTGCAACCAGGCAGACGTCGTAGCTGTTGTGCATCGACGCGCGTCGCTCCACCACTGTCCACTTATTTTTGGCTGGATCTAATTCCAAAATCTCCTTTGTGATTATCTCATGGCGGCCTGCAACCCAGAGAGAAAGCAGATGACATCACTCAAACCCTGGCAGGACACAAGGTCTTAAGCAAGCATTTAATTTATTTTCTTTGGATGGGGTCCATTAAGCTCATACATTGGAATAAGATCATTTGTCTTTACCTGCCCCCTTGTAGTATCCACAGACGTACAGTTTCCCATCAACAGCTGCCACGTTGGAACTGTTGGTGCGGAGAGAGAGTAGCGATGTGGGTAGGTCCGGTCCAGCCCTCCACGTGTCTGATTCTGAGTTGTAAACCTCCACTGAGCTCAGACAGCGGCGTGACTGGCCGCGGTCCTTGCCATCGCATCCAATGCCTCCTAGAGTGACATACAGTCTGTGTATGTGTTGATTCTTGACTTTGATCAGATAACACGGACTTACCCAATACGTAGATTTCACCATTCAGCACAGCAGACCCGCAGCGGTACCTGGAGAACTTCATCCTAGAACGTTCAGTCCATCTGTCCCTGCCAGGGTCAAATTGGAACACTCGATTGTTCAGCTGGTCTGGTTCTTCATCTGGCTGTTGCTATTGGGAGGGATAGATGAAGATGGTTCAGAAGTCTTTAGGATCATTTCTAACCCTAATAACAACACCCTAGTAACATTGTTGTGGGTATGTTGATAATATAATATATTATGCTGCGCTTCCCTGTTTATCCTCAATGACAAAAAAAAAACTAGGTCAATTTATTGATTTGGGTGTGTATTTCAGGCTTAAGTTAAAATTGTGATTTGGTTGCATTGGATTTCTTCCCAGTGTTATCCCAGGACACACATCTCTAGCCTGTTATCAAGGTAGCCGATCCTAAGTTGTACCCCGCAACACAAAGTTTTTTGTGGGGCTTCTCTTATCACCTGTGGTGTCCAGCCGCCCACGACATAGAGATGATCCTTCAGAGTGATGGCGCAGTGGCAAGCCAGGGGCAGAGGCAGACGTGCGAAGCTCAGCCAACTGCCTCCCCGTTTGAGTGACCAGCGCTCAACGCTGTCGGTGATGATGTACTGGTTGTTCACTTTCATCTGCCCGCCTATGATGTAGAGCGCCTCAGCGAGCAGTCCCAACGCATACATGTCCCTGTACGCCGTTGAGCACAGCGCCACCCAGCTGTTCTGATCCACATTGTCAAACCTAAAGGAAGAGGGACAGCTCTGTTCTCACATGTTATGTTGTTTAGAATGTAAAAATGGACCTGTAGATATCCACTCTCTTCATCCGGTGTTGGTCCTCCGCTTCTATTGCCACCACTATATTATTGTCCCGCGTCACCACCCCGGTAGTAATCTGGCCGACCCCTCCGCTGTCCTTCAATGGAGAAGGTATGTAGTATGTCCTTCTGGCGCGAGGAGCAAAACAGAAGCTCAGATCGGCAGTTCCCCCCCGTCTGGCGGGAACTCCGTCCAAATCCACCCCCCCGAGGCACAGCAGAAGATGAGTGGTCTCCATCCCGTATCGCAGAGGTGGGCGAGATGGAGCTGGCGTCTGGAGGGCTGCATCGGTTGTTACATCACACTCGGCATCCAGCAAGAGTACCTTGAAATTTCATTCCAAAACATGGAAATTGATTTGTCAGAGTACTGTGCTATGTTCTTCTTTTGTTGATGGAAGGAGCACTATTATCTCATAAGAGCTCTTACAGGGTTTCTTCTTCTTGCTTTACGGAGAAATCCAGGGTCCACAAGCTCCAGGCGGACATGTTTGAGCAATGCCTTGGCCTGGGTTTCACACTTAGGGTCCCCCCTGCGCTTGTCCGCCCATCGCAGCACCAGCTCCAGCACAACCTCCTCTTGTGAAATGTTGAGGTCATCCGAGGACAGCAGGTCAGCAAGACTTTGGGAGTCTAGCTCCAGCACCTCTTCTTCCTCACAGACCTGGTGGGGAAAAAAACAAGCTGGATACATCAGAGTGACAATATGTATTTGACATTCTAGACCTCTGTGAAGTGTTGGCAGAGATATCGTAAAGCACAGTCCGCCAGGTCTGTCACTCCGAGGGCCCCAGCCCAGTGATGTAGGCCCACACAGTTGGAGGCATCCATGCACGCCTCCATGTATTTCTGACACCGGCTGATGTTTAGAGAGGAGTGAGATACAGTTCCTGAGTCTAAGGTCAATGTACTTGCTTGACCTGAATGCGCCGTCCACGTGAAGCAGGAAAGCGGCCGCAGCGACTTCCTGGACGTTGTCATTGGAGAGAGGAAGCTCAGCCTGGTACATGTAGTCCAGCAGCAGCTGCAGGCTCCGAGCCGGGACCTCTCTGAGAAGAACCTCTCCTTCACTGGTTTCTTTAAGCCCACACGTGAACATAGCCTGAAGCACAAACACTGTAACTGTCACTCATATTCACCAGCGTCTCATAGTTGGTTAAAAAGAGCCGTTGAAGCCACCTGGAAATACTGGCTGAATGCAGACAGCACCACCTTGTGGCAAGAGAATCGAACTCCATCTGCTATCAGCACAACATCAGTGAGATCTTGAGCTGCTCTCATCTTCTCCAGCTGCCTCAGCAGATGTGAGCAGTGCTCTGCCAGAGCAGAGGAGTCCATTACTGGGTCATCCATGAGGTGGTGTTCCCTGTGCGGAAAACACCATTTTTACCAGTTAGATTGATATTTTATGTACGATGGACCAGTAGCTTACAGTGGCTAACAAAAACAACTATTGAAACAAACTTACAAAACCTTAACAAACCAGTAAAACAGTTTTTTCGAAATTATGTAATGTAATGTATATGATTCAAGATTTTGTAAAAATCTTTCATAGTATTTCAGAAAATCGATATTTGTCGATTAAAATTGGTTTAAAACGAAAAAAAAAGTGGGTTCTTAGGTGAGATTTAAAAAACAGTCTATGTTACTGGTGTCCAGTGGGAGGGAGTTCCAGAGGTGGATGAAGGCTGTTGAGGTTGAAGATGGAAAAAGATCGAGTGTTCTACAGTGTTTGTGTGGGCAAGATTTTTGATTTCTTTACTTTGTTTTGGTTTTTAAAAAGTCTTTATTTTATTTAATGCTGTAAAGATCTCACTTTACCCCAATTTCTTTGGTCATAAATCCCAATCCTACTCTCTTTCTGATATATTTACCAAGTTTGCCAAACTTAAGTTGCTCTGATTGACAGCTTAACATACACAACATGAACATAAACAAAATATCAAAATGAAACGTATGAAGACAAATCATACCAGTGATTTCCTGGTCATTCCTAAGGGAAAATGTTCCAGTTCACCAAATGTCTTCTGCGTTGTCTAGCTGTGTCAAAGTCGCCACTGGTGAAAAGTGTAAATATAGACCAGCATGCTTTGCAGTGATCAGATTACATGACATGCTGGTTTAAAGCAAGTTGAAATAATAATTACAATTTAGACTGGATAGCTAGTCAGCATAACTTATTTAGAGAAAAACAAAACAAATGAATAAAAAAAAGTCGTTTTTGTCTAGCTGTGGTTTTATATTCATTTTAATATAGACTAGACGAAAATAACTATTTAAAGACGTTTGATGCTCCTATATTAGGGAACACAGAGTAAATAGACGTTGTTAAAGTAAATCTTTCTTTATAGATCTCTTCTTATCTATCTTGATGATTTTATAAGTTTTGACATTATTATTATAATATTATTATTATAATGTACATGTTATTTAAGGTTGTCTCAACTCAGTTTCCAAAACATGCTTAATGGACCATGGCAGAACATATAAAAAACCTGTAAAGTGTCACTAAAGGTTACTGATTAAATTGCCCTGTCAGTAAAAATGAGGGAACATAATATTTTGCTGCTATTTTGCGTCCAATGAGCAGCTCTTAAAGATACACACCCTTGAGTCTGTGAATGGATGAGTTGTTTTGTGTGTGTGAGAAACATTTGGACTTTTGAACCAAGACAACCCACAACATTTAAGATTACAATTTAACTTAAATTCTTAGCTTCATATAGCTGAGTCATTGCCTTAGAGTTAATACTACAATGTTGTGTTTAGCGTCTTGAGCCAGTATGAAACTTACTTATTACATTTTGCTCTAAGGAGGAACATCTTTAACCCTTGTGTTATCTCGTGGTCAAGGTTTGCCAAAGGCCTGAAAACTAATGTGTTTGTGGTATCCCTTGTATTGTCTCTGGCTGAAGGTGAATGGCCTGTTTTTGGGCCTTTGATCCACCAAGCTTTTTAAGGGTAAAATCTTTCTTTTAATGTTGACTTTATTCCTCACCAAAACTACAATTTCTCAAGGGTGTTTTAATGATAAAATTGGTTAAAGGCAGAAATTAAAAGTAAATTTGGATTCGGTCCTCTCATTTTTTATGAGTTGGTTTTATGAGATTATCATAAGACTCTTATCACTTATTGTTACATTGTGCACTTATACTTCTTGTCCTTTTGAATGAGCTGCTGACTTGTGCTGTTTTTTATCTACCTGTGCCGTGCTTTGTTCAATTCAATTCATTGAAAACACACTTTTAAATAGCTTTAAAATGTTCTTTATACACAAATAAACTAAAGTTTTGCATGGGAAAAAAATGAATGTAGCTTTATAACTTTATTGATCACAAGTGAAAATCAAGGTATGAAAGAAATTGTTTAAAAAATAATATCAGAAAGTGAAATTGGAAAATTTGCACCAAAAGGAACCATTGACAGTTGGCCTGGTTTTGAAAGTGGAAAAAAAGAGGTTGTATCAGTTGGTCTGAATAAGATGAGTCAGTTTAATTTGTAACTTATTTAGATGAGCATAAAAGGAAACATTTATTCCTGAAGTGGCTGATAGAACATGTAAATGGAAAAAAACGGACCCAATTCCGGTGTCTAAACTGGGACAGGATGTTCGCAAGTAATTTGGTTTGATGTTGTTGTTCGACGTCAATCTGTTCAAAAATGTAACACGGACATATTGTTTTAGATGTTACACTATGTATTATAGATTTTAATTATTGATCAATAAATAACAAGATGAAGGAAAGTCATTTTAGTTATTGGTTTAAAAAAAGCGATGGAATGGTTTCTTTTGCTCAAAAGTAGCCAGTTCAAACTAAAGGTTTGATCCTTGATTTTGAATTTTCTACCTTTAAAAGTGCATCTGTCCTGTGCAGCAGAAAAACGTTGAATTGAGCGTTTCACAAGTTTAGATAACAGATAGAAGAGTCATTTCCTTCTTCTCCCAGAGAACAATTTGTAGGTTTTTTCAGAGTGTCACAACCTTGTATCTGAAAACAAATTTGACAAAAGTTCTGTCCTTCCCTGATAAGAATAAACTTTAATCTAAATAACGGTCTGGACTGTAAGTGCTTCATTGTGTTATTTGCTTAATGATAATCTCCAGATTAGTTTCACATCAATCAGGATTCTTCGATCCTTATTCTACCTTTCAGATGTGTTCCCCTCAAGGGCTAAAAAAATCATTCAAGTGATACATTTATTCATTAAAATAGATTATTATTAATCTTTTGTAGCCTTGATTAATCATTATTTAACATTTGCCAAAAACTCACGATTATACATATTCCATTATTTTTTATATCATCCTTAATATGTTTACTCTTTTCGACTTAATCGATTCATGCATTACCGGGTATTTCATCTAGTTGTTGGTACATTAGCAATTTTAAATTATTAAAAAATTGTGTGTTTACTCATATTAGAGAAACTTATTGTTTAATGTCTCTTTTAGAAACTAAATTGTAGATATTAGTCATTTTGTTTCTGTAGTTATTGTTTTACATGAGTTTGAATGGTAAAATCTTTCCTGGTTTTTAAATATACACATTTATACATGTGTGTCGAGGCCCCAGTTAATGTGTGAAGGAACATTTCCGGAATCTTCCTAAACTGTTAATCATTCAATAGAAAAATAAACTAAAACTCTAGTTAGTTGTTCCTGGCTCTGCGATCTTCTAGTTGTGTAGTAAATATTCAGGTAATTAAAGGGGATGTTGTGTTATCAGTAGCTAATCAATAGAAGAAAGGGTAACTAGTCTGATGTCGTCAATGAGAAGAACCTTAAAATAAAGTTCACTGTCCCTCTCCCAGATTGTAATCCGTAGAATACCAAGATCAAGAACACTCACCTTTTTAGCAGTTTTCATTTACCTGAGACCATGAATCAACAAGCTTTTTTTCTTTACCTTCTTCTTCTTATTTGCATGTGTAAAGTTACCTCACGCCTCAAAACCTATGCTAACCTAATGCTAAAAAGGAAATGTTTTTTGAATACAATAGAGAGCAAAGAAGTAAATATTGGAATAGAGCAAGTAAATATTTGGCGAGGAGCGTTGTGTTAGGATTGGACCGCAGTCCGAATTTAAACATGAGCAGTAACACATGATGAACATGCAAACAATTAACTTTGAGTAAGGGATTTTAAGATAAGCATGTGTCTGTTGTGGGCATGGACGTAGAAGTCACTCCCACGCGACAACGCTGAAACAGATGCTGTCAATCAGTAGACGACTCGACAGCCTCATAGCAGATGGAGGTTTCACATGGACCTGCTGGATTCTTGCAAAGCAACATGGCGGCCGCAGGTTCACCAGAGGAGTATGTTGTGCAAAGACAGGTTTTGGATGAGTTGCTTTTAGATAATATTGCCAGAAAGGGAGAATCTTCCAAACCATCCACCGGAGAACGTTTTAAGGACTACTTCAGGTGAGTGCATGTTTCATCGTTAACTTCAATATTTGTAGAGACCAAATTGGTTTTTTTAAGGCCATGTGTTTAAGCTGAAATTGAATAAACCTTTGGATGTTTATTCTATGGTTATCCCAGGTGCTCGCTTCCCCGGTTGAAAAACACGATCTTGAGAACGGTGCCAGTTCTGGGCTGGCTGCCTAAATACCCAATCAAAGAAAATATCTTTGGTGATGTCATCTCTGGATGCAGTGTGGGCATCATGCATCTGCCACAAGGTTCATATACGTAGCTTAATTGTGACAATTAAAGCAGCTAATAACCCGTTTTTCTATGCACTGATCTAAGTAAGTAAGTAAGTAAGTGATTAGTATTTTCTTCTTGGTCAAAACAGGGATGGCATATGCCCTCCTGGCAGCTTTACCACCTGTGTACGGGCTCTACTCCTCCCTCTTCCCAGTCCTGGTGTACTTTATCTTTGGAACTTCCAGACACATCTCCATCGGTGAGTCTTCTTTCTCACAATTTCTGACAAAGTGTTGGCTTCCATTCTCTTTGCACCCCCTCAGGGACGTTTGCGGTCGCAAGTGTGATGGTTGGCAGTGTGACGGAGAGACTCGCGCCAGACAGCGACTTCCTCATCCCTGGAAATGTGACGAACGGTACGGGAGTGATAGACATCGCTGAACGTGACGCCTACAGAGTGAAGATAGCCAGCTCCTTGGCCATTCTCTCTGGATTGTTTCAGGTGAGTTATAGGATCTTTAGTATGATATATTTGTGCGTAACATTTGTAAGATGTATGAGGCTGTTTCCTCAAGTTGCATTTCTCTCTCAATAGATACTTCTTGGCGTGGTGAAGTTTGGCTTCGTCGTCAACTATCTGTCTGATCCCCTGATTCGTGGTTACACTACAGGATCGGCGTGCCATGTGTGCCTATCGCAGATCAAATATGTATTTGGGCTGAACCCGGTACATGTCAGGGGCCCCTTAGCCATGATTTATGTGAGTATTTCCCTTCATGCACAAGTTGACTCTGACATGCATGTGATCCCATCATGAAAGCGTGTTCTCGATTGGTCAATACTAGTTGATAAAAAAAGGGGGTCAGGGTGAGATACAAGAGACCCTAATCATCAGCTATTTATTAACAGCTGGTCTATTTATTGACAATGTTTATGACTTGTTTACTGATTTATAAACGGTTGAAAGTTAGTTATCAAGATCTTACCTTTGTTTCGGTTTCTAAAATGTGCCAGAACAAAATGTGCTGCAGATGCATGTCCAGTGCAAACTCCAGCCATACACGTGTAGTTTAATACCAGGTATAAAAAAGAAATCTTAAAACATAAACCCGAAAACTCTGAAGAGACACGTGGAGGAGAGAAGAAAGTAGGTTTAAGATTATGAGTCTTCCTATTGCTAAAAAGGAGCTGAAATGATGGAAATCATCCTTAATTATTATGTATTAAATGTGATATACATTCAAATTAAATTGGATCTATTTTCATGGGGTTCTTCTGCCCCTTTTGCACCCCCTTACAATTGAGAAAAGTAGCTGAAATTCTGTAAATCTTCTTCTCTTAGTGTGAATGGATTAAATGTAATCAAAATTAGAATGTTTCCCACCCTGCTTAGATCCCCTTCCTGTTGACCTGATCAATTACCCCCCCGCCCCCAAACACAAAAAAAACATTCACTAATGCTAATTTTCAAGATAGTTTCTTAAGTGGTTTGATAGTCTGTAAAGCCATTAGGATCAGGGAAACGACACAGACAGTCCTACTACTTAGTGTGAATAATTCTGATAATTGGTTTAATCTTCTACTCTCTTGATGTCAACAGACGTTCGTGAACATCTGCAAGCTGCTGCCCGAGACAAAGGTGCCGGAGGTGGTGGTCAGCATTCTGTCGCTCACAGCTCTGATTGTAGTGAAAGAACTAAGCGCCTGCTACGCTCACAAGCTCCCTTTGCCCATTCCAATTGAACTGCTCGTGGTGAGTCAACGACCCACCACAAGGGGGCGCATAGTAGTCAGAATTCAGCTTTAACTTCTCTGCTGATGATTTCTCCAACTTTAGATCATAGTTGCGACTATCATCACGCACTTTTGTGGACTGGCTGAAACCTACCACATCGATGTGGTTGGAGAAATTCCCAGTGGGTAAGAACAAACCTTCATGCTACTCTTTTCATCAACTGTTCCCCTTAAACAATAACCTAGTGTTAAATTATTTTTCACTCCAGACTAAACCCTCCAACTGTTCCAGAATTCAACCTGTTCTCGGAATTAATTACAGATGCTATTGCTCTGGCAATTGTGTGCTACGCCATCAATATCTCGCTGGGAAAAACATTTGGCCTTAAACATGGCTACAAGGTGGACAGCAATCAAGTAAGACTTATCAGATAATAAAGATTTCAGAGAAATTATATCAAAACATCTACTCAAGTTATTCAATATGAAAATAGTAGAAATATCCTTTTTAAGGATGTCATGTCTTGGAAAGACGCCAGTGTTTACTCTCTCTTAAAGAACAGAGAATACCAGGAAGACAAACACAGAGATAATGATAGATCAAGCCTCCAAGAATGAAACGTCAATAATCAGAATTCCGATTTCCTGCTTTAGACGGTTACAACTGTTTACCTGTGACCTTCACTTCTACACGTGTACAGGATTGTGTGATTGAGTGTGAAGGCCATGATTTAAAGAAAAACAGGAGGTGACCAAATCCATATGACAAAATGAATTTGTTATAAAAATACCTTTTTTATTATTACGTGCAACGTAGAAGTGTTGCCTTATAGACATTGAAAATAAAATGTTATTGTAGGCGGACACACACTTGTGGGAGTGATTGTTGTAATTCTGCTCTGGGGAGAGTCAAGCAGCACTTACAGGCTCTAAAAGCTGCTAAATCATTCACAACTAACAAGCTCAATCAAATCTACTTGAAATATGATTGTTGGTCTCTCACTGTGGTGAACATGTGTTGCTTTGGTCATCAAGTTATTGATGATGTTTACCTTGAGGTCTCTACTCTAGACATAGCTGTAAAGAGTGCTTTGTTTTCTTCAGGAGTTGGTGGCTCTCGGCATGAGCAACTTTATTGGAGGCTTTTTCCAGTGTTACTCCGTGACTTCATCCTTGTCCAGAAGCCTGGTCCAGGAGACCACAGGGGGGAAGACACAAGTAAAAAAAACGGATTTAAACCCTGCAGAGTTCATTTAGCCTCCAGCTAAAGTCATGCATGTGACTTATTTCAGGTTGCTGGGCTGGTTTCGTCTGTTATTGTGCTGGTCGCGATATTAAAGATCGGTTCTCTCTTCGAGAATCTTCCCAAGGTATCACTTTTTTCTTTCTTCTTTCCTCCAATACTGTGTTTTATAACGAGAAAAAAACATATGTTTGTGTCCTAGGCTGTCCTAGCCGCTGTCGTGTTTGTGAACCTAAAAGGAGTTTTTAGGCAGTTCACGGATTTGCCGAAGCTGTGGAGGTCCAGCAAGATGGATTTGGTGAGATCAGATTTGTTTAAATTCCATAGACAAACTCTAACTGTGTTCATCAGAAATACACTGAAACACAACTTTTCCTATAGTAAATAGTTGAACTATTAACAAAGGTTGAATATATATTTATTTAAAAGACTAACACCATCAAGAGGAGACGACAGACACGTATGCTCATAAATGACTGACTCTTTGTGTAATACCTAACTGATGATGTTGAAGGTGGAGTGTTAATGTCTTCTACACACAAAAGTGTCATCTGTGGAAAACACAAAACACGCCTCAACGTCTCAATATTTATATATAACATCACTATCATCATCTGCTTCTAATAAGACGTGTCCTGTTCCTTCCAGCTCGTGTGGCTGCTGACATTTATAAGCACAATTTTGCTGAACTTGGATCTTGGCTTGGCCGTGTCTGTCTTCTGTGCCATTCTCTTTTTCATCTTCCGAACACAGATGTAAGTCGACCTGACGTGTTGTTGTAAAGGTGCCACTAGCTCGATAGTCCACTTGTTCATCTACAAGTATTTCTGTTAATTTTGTGGAATCTTAGATCAAATACCTTCATCTCGTTTTCTAAACAAATGCGTCAAGTTTCTGCAACATTGCAGTTACACCAATCTGACACTGGGGGAGCCAGAACAATATTTCAAGCATTAGTAGTATTGATGCTCTAATAAAGGTTTTCAAAGTTTGGACAGAGAACTCAAAAGCAGCCACACCCCCCAACGTTTTTTATATATTTTTTAAAGGTCTTAAACATGATTTGTTGTTCTTACACATAAAAGTAAACCAATTTAAACATTTGTTTAAAATGTATTTGTTGTCAGAAATCCTTTTACATACTTTAACATATTTCTTTGTTTCTAATAACTTTTTAAAAGATCTATTTTATTTTTTTTGTTTTAAATATATTTTTAAAGAAATATTTAGATTTTTCTTCTATTGATGTTGCACTGTTAAACGCGCCTCCCCCCAAAAACATTAAAGTCTTTATATCTTTTGTCCAGGCCTCGGTATTCCATCCTGGGTCAAGTTGAAGGTACTGGGTTGTACCTTGACGTAGACTACTACAAGGAGGTAAGAATTAGTTTAGTTGTCGAGTTCTTAACTAGTCACTTTTAATCATTTCCTATCCATCTTAACCACAATTCTCGGCTTCGTTTATCAAAGCTGTCTCTCCTTCTATGGATATTCTGATTACGTAAATGATACATTTAAATACTTATGGCTCACTTTCACAACTCCCCACAGGCCAGAGAGATTCCTGGAATTAAAATCTTTCGTTCATCCACAACAATCTACTACACTAACGCAGAGATGTACTTGGATGCCCTGGAAGAGATGGTGTGTATTTACGATGTGCCGTGTGTGTTGTGTAGTCACACACGCTCATCCCCAGTGTACCGGCTGCTGATCCCTTAATTGCTTTTATTATCACTTTCGCTCATCTCTCTTTGAGTAACGCGATGCCTCTTCTGCAGAGTGGAATCCAGAAAGAGAAGCTTCTGGAGGCCAAGAAAAATCAGGAGAAAAAGTTGAAACAAAAGCAGGAGAAAGAGAAGAGGAAGGCTAAGAAGGAAGCAAAGAAACAGGTATTATTTTAATACAAGTTTGTCCTTTTAGTTTGACATATGGTCTTTATGTTGATAGGCAATACTTTGAACAGCCTGTAGGTGTCAGTAGCAAACAAGATTGTTGCCTTTTCCTTAGTTTTCCCGCTCGTGAACTGCTCAAATTTTGGCCTCCGTTAGATCCTTAACATTTAATCGTGATTTCCAAGTTTAAAAGCCCCATAATGCAATGCTACAGTTTAAGCCTGTGTAACAGTTGTTAGAGTCTTTTAACATTTAATCGCAATGTCAAGTTTCTAAGCCCCGAGTTTGAGCTTTAGAAGCACTTTTTAAGATTCAAAAGTTTAAGTCATAGATCTTCTTACAGTTTTTATAGCCTTAACCTTTAATTGTTATGTTTATCAATACACTGGTCGAAACGCACTTCTACAATCTCCATAATGTATTGCAACAGGTTTAGCTCTTGTAAACCTTTTACAATCCAAAAGTTCGATTAGTAATGTCTTTACTTATAAGGCCACTGCTACCAAGCTCTCCTATATCTCTTTCTTGAATCCCCATAATGCACTGCCACAGTCAAGGCTTTTGTAAAACTTTTTAGATCCAAACGCTTTAATCACGATGAGTTTGTTTATAAGCTAAAGGTAACAAGTACTTAGAGTACTAAGTCTCACTAGACAAATCCATGATGCACTGCAATAATGTTAGCTCTTGTAACAGCTTTTAGTTCCAGAAATAGTTCTTTATTTATGAGTCCACTGGTAACAAGCAGTCCCAAAACTCAATCCCAATAATGTATTCCAACAGTAGAAGCAACATATGATTAAAATGTTACCATTTCAGAAAATGTGATAAATGATAATCCAGTTATGGATCCATTTAACCTTCCTTTGTACCTGATGATTTACTATTACAGAAATGTGACACTCTTTTCACAGTATGTTGAATCTTTATCGACATTAATAATGTAAATGACGCTTCATATCTCCTAAATGTTCAACTTTAAGAGCGGAAGCGCTGACCTGTCCACGAAGGACACCGTCTCCCTGGACATGAAATCCTCTGGTCAGGATTACGGCTCAGTTATAGGTCGAACTGAAAAGTCCTTAAATGGCCACCTTAACGCCGCCTACCAACACGACAGCATCGAACCTGACTCAGATTCCGATGCGGGAGTACATGGCCAGGAGACGGCGCAGCAACAGACCACAGATGACAAGAACATCTACAAGAGTGACTGTCACAGCATCATCCTGGATCTGTCCACCACCAGCTTCGTGGACACGGCCTTCATGAAGACCTTGAAAATCGTGAGTGAAACTGTCACTTAGTACTCATTTTAAAGTCTGACGAAGGTGATGTTTGTGTTTCTTCCACCAGACGTTCATGGACTTTGCAGAGATTAACGTGGACGTCTATCTAGCAAACTGTCAAGGTCAGTGGGGAACCTAGACAAAATAGAGAGCCAACAAAAGTGATGTGTAGTCAAGGCAACCATTGTCGAATGGACACTTGAAGGTCTTAGAGCTGCCGTGTTGTCTGGCAGAGAGGTCAGAGTCAAACTAGACTCTCTATGGAAATACAAGGTGTCCATTAAAAAAACTTTTAACAATTTGAAGTAAGAGCAGATGATAAGATGCACAAAAACACATCAAGTCGTTGTTGTTTCTCCTTCTCATCAATCATTAGCCTGCGTCGTGGAGCAGCTGGAGACAGCGGACTTCTTCTCAGAGACCATCCCGAAAAACCGACTGTTTGTGAGCGTTCACGACGCCGTGCTGCACATTCAAATGAAACGAACAAACCCGATGCTGGTGAGTCTTTGGTTCTATTGTTGGACAAACCCTTTCGTGGACCACTACAGTGGGCAGATGAGTCTCAGTTGTGCATCAGCCAGTTGTGCATCAGCCAGTAGAGACACTAGTGTGTTCTGTCACACACACACTGCTACACATTAGTCAGAAGTTGAAAGTGCAAAAGAATTCAGGGTGGCAGAGGGAGAAGAGATCATTTTCATGTGCATTCTTTTCCAGGAGAACATTTGTGGACAACTAACTGTTGTTAAATGATTATTTAATTATTGTGCCACCTTTAAAAAACGCTTATTTATTTTTAAATCGTTATATACGTCTTAAAAACTATGAATCAGCTTATTTTATTATTTTATTATGAATCTCAATATTTACATGAAGTCTTATTTGTATTTCCAGGACGTCCCCTGCAGTACCAAAATGTAACCACCTGAGGTCAGGATTTTTCCAACTCACGCCACAGCTCCTCTCAGACTGAGGGGAGAATGCACCACCTTGACATGGCAGCCGGTTGCCATGGGAATATTGGGAGCCGTCGCCATGACAACGAGCCTTTATGATACTGTCTTATACAGAGATCCAGCATTACGTCACTGCAGCTCTCCTCTGTGTGAGAGAGAGGGAGTGGGAGGGGAGGGGTGGAGTGGGAGAATGTATCACAGGACTAATGCGAGTCTGTGTTCAGAGCCTAAATGAGGGATTTGAGAGGGAGTGAAAGGTTACAGTGAGGCTTCCTGTGAGGGGTGCAAAAGGTTTGTGTGTTTTTATTTGTAAATAAAACGTGAACCTCCGTCATTGCTTCTAATCAGGTACTCTATACCTCATATGTATACCCCTCAACTCCAGGGTTGGTGCATCTTTGCTACTGCGGCGGCTCAGAAGGTTCTTTCGATGCAGATCCTCGTGTTTATTTTACTCACGTATTCAGCAAATGTGTTAAGTTATTCAAGGTGCTTTCCAACTTCAATGATTACAGCTGAGCATCAAACATACCTTTATATTTTCTATCAGTATTGTATTGATTTGTAAAGCATTTATAGACTGTTTTGTGTCTTAAATTAAACTGTATTTGATCAGAGTTTCTTCAACTTATTCCCAACAACAATCAACTGAGGGAAATGAATTGATCTGACAGCAAGAACGTTCCTTGATGTCTGTTCTAGTCGTGGTTTAAAAAGAAATGCTGGATGAAAATCAATCCTGCAGGAAAGTGTTCTTCCTACTACAGCACTTAGGTCTTTAAGGATTGCTGCAGGTGCAATATCAGTGGAGTTCAGTGTACCATATTACTAGTTAAAGTACTCATTGCCTGGGTAAGTCGAGTACGTAAAGTTACTTTAGTTACCTTAGTTTTGTGCAAATAAAGTAGTTGAGGGAAAGGATGAAAAAGCGTTTAGGTGGATTAGGGTCTTTAAATACGTTTACATTTTGTCATTTAATTTAAAGAGTATTTAAGATCACGCCGAACAAACACACACGTGACAAAGGAGTTAAGACACCAGGGTCCATCTTCATCAGGCCTTTTTATTGCTTCTTCCTTGGCATTGTATCCCTCTTTCCTCACAATCATCCCTCCATCGTTCCTCACATTCTTCCCTCAGGTTGAAAATACTGATCACCTTTAAAATTTAGTTAACACTGATTCACAGACAGTACAATACACTTCATAGTTAAGTTAGTTGATGACAAACACATCTGAAAGTGTCGATGCATTTTCTTCTATTGATTTATTCTTGTGTTTTATTTGAATCATTAAATTATTATTTTTTTTTTACAGTTAATGAACATCTGACGAAAAAGTCTCATGTTGATGATGTCATTCTTAAGAAATAAGCTGCTCCATCAGAACTCTCTTGATGGCAGCACACCAGCAGCAGATAAATGTCTTTTTTTTTAAGCTCATGTGACAGCTCAGGACAGTGGAAACACTGAGAGATAAAAAACAAAAAAAAGGGGGGGACGTTGCAACAACACTGGCGGCATTACATTGACTTGGCGAGACAAGACGAGACGGCACACAGGCGAGAGGGGAATCAGCGAGGTAGAGTCAGAGAGCAAAGCAGAGGAAATAATGAGATTACCGTGAGGTGTGGGTGTATGTTTCAGTTCTTTCCCATCTATTCTTTGGTCCATTTTGTCCAGGGAGTTTTTTCCAGATTTCAACAATTACCGGGATTGGATTTTTTTAGTGTGCAACTCTCAGTATAGTGTGTACGCATTTAAGGATTAGCCACCCCGGAGGACGGAGACGCCGACCCCGGCGGTCAGATGACACTTTCGAAGTGAAGTGTGTTGTTGGTTCCTGCAGGGGGCAGCAGTTTGGCTTCACTCTCGGGGGCCAGGTATTCCAGGTGATGTCTGCCCCACACTGGGGTGGTCAAGCGCTGCCACCGCTGAGTCAACAAAAGGAGAAGAGAGTTAATGCATCACCAAATACCGTGGTACCCGGTTCAACTCCTTTTTTAGCTTTATTGCATATTAAATATTTAGTAGAAAGATCCACTCAGGAATTTGTTGAACTCCCATGATGCCTTTCTACATATTTTTCTATTTTACGACTGATTGGTTGCTACAATACTGTATTTAAATTCTTCATCTCTTGGTTGGCTGGGCGGCAAAGCACAATGGCAGCTGTACAGGTAACCATTACTAAGAGGGCTGCCTCATAGACAACGTATTAAAGTTCAAATAATATTGCTGATTCAAACAAGAGTAAAATGAAACTGTCACTACTTTGTGTATATCGTTTAATACCAGAGGTTGTCGAACATAATCGAGACTGTAATGGTCTCAGTACAGACGCATTCCTACTGATGTATTGCAGAATACTGACCTCTCGCAGTGTTCCTTTGCAGCGCAGCAGCTTGTAGACGACTGTGACCGGGATGCAGAGCATGGAGGACAGAGCGAACATCCAGCCGATGGCCTCCCCCCACCAAGGGTAGGTGTAAACTTTGTTGTAGGTCAGCGGTTTGTAGTTCACCACGTGGAAGAGGAACACCACCTGTGCGACGCGAGTTTATTAACAACGGAGGCGGCTGTGAAAACCGTAGGGGCGTCACATACCACACAAACAGAAGGTGTGATGAAGAACCAGCACCACTTCATGTAAGGGAGGGGCTGATAACCAATCATACGAGCCACATCGTCCATGAACCGATCCGCGCCTGGATGGGATCAGATGAAGACGAGTCATCATGATAAGGACTGATGTTTTTCAATGAGGATTAATCGTCTCACCATAGATCCACGCGATGACAACGCACTCCCAGAACGCCTGCCACAGCAGAGTGATCCCACTCGCCGAGTAGTAGTCGAACAGCTGAAAGACGTACATTCCTCCCTGACAGAGAAAGGAAAGAGCTGAGCTAGAAGACGGGCCTCAAGATCTGTACCCTCGCAAACATAACAAGCATCATAGCCTCACTGTACCTCGGTGACCATGGACATGTCAATCACGAAACAGATGACGCAGCAGATGGCGGCTACCACCTCTCGCCGCAGAGAACCCAGGGCAGATTTTGGGGGGAGCATGTCGAGGATGCCTGTTATTAACCCCTCGACACCGACGAACTGAAATCACAAGAATGTGAGACAGAGAAGTGAGAGTTCAAATAGTGTCTCATTGATGTTTTACAGTTCAAGGGTCCACCGGTGGCCTCCAAATACCAGGGGTTCGAGATTCCTACTGTGTTGCTTCACACACGTTTTAGTGTCCTTTGAAACAACGTCGAGGTGCGACATTGCAGGGAAGCTCCAAACTCCTAAAATAGCCTGAAAGGGTCACAGTTGGCCGGGCTATTTCCACATGCCGCTCTAAAAATGGCGACGCGGTTGGGAGAGGCATGGGATGCATTTTTAAAGCGAGGAGCAAGTGAATGATCGGAGTGCAGACAGTTGCTCTCTGTGTGAATCAGACAGAAGCTCATTGATGAGTGCTTGTCTTGGAAGACAATGGATGTGGGCACTATGAGCGTGACGCGGACAATAGCTTTTCCCAGACTCCATGAGTTCAGGCTTTGTTGTCAGACGCGAGGAAGAAGAAAATCGACAGAGTCCATGCCGGAATAATCTTAACTGTTTCCTCAAGTCGAATAAAGTCCTTCAGAAATGGTGTCAGAGGTGCGATGGCCTCTTTAGGCCTTTTCAAAGGGGGTCAATGTGACTGGAATGAAACGTCACTCGAACATAATCGACTCTGATGGCGATGCTACGGCTCTAGAGTGGGGTCGAGGATGAGATTCGGTCCCCGGGCGAAGGAGATCAAGGAGGTCTCGTTCAACAGTTAGGGAAGAATGGCATGGGTGATCGATCTGTTGTGGGTTAGAGCTGAGCTGAATGGCAAAGCTCTTGGTTTACCGGTGCATCTTTGTTTCTGCACTTAACTCCGGTCTGGAAGAACAAGACCACGGATACAAGCTGCCAAAAATAACCCTCCCTAGTCTCCGGTTAGACGACACAGATGTGTTCGCCTGCTATCTGACTTTTGGAAAAGTGTTTAAAGACCAGTTTAAAAACAGTTAAACAACAGTTTAATTGGTAAAAAGGTATGATAGGAAACTGATGTTTCTTAATCCACAGTTTTTTTTCTGTCTCATTCCCTCTCAGAGAACTCATCACTATGGATGTTTAATGAATTATCATCAGTGTGAATCATTTTCTGGGTAGCGTTGGTAATTTAAAGTCCAGTCAGTGCGACAGGATGGTAAATAAAGGTTTAAACGGAGGTGGATCAATTGTTTGCTCTTAACATTTGATGGATATCAATGTCTCAGTCGATCCTACCTGGCTGTCCAGGCCCAATATGAGCAACATGAAGAAGAAAAGTGCTGCCCAGAGCGGCGCCATTGGCATCAGAGTCACAGCCTTGGGGTAGGCAATAAAGGCCAGACCAGGTCCTGCACATTAAAAGCAGAGTCAGACTTGAACGTACAGACAAGGGTCGGTTTTTCTGTGAGGTTTAGTCCACTCTGAGCTCTTACCACTTTCAGCCACCTTACTGATGTCTACGCCCTGTTCTGCAGCCATGAACCCAAGCACGGAGAACACCACGAAGCCCGCGAAGAAGCTGGTTCCACTGTTGATGAGGGCCAGAACAAAAGCATCCCTGCATGCAGACGGCGGAGACACAGTAAGAAGAATTTTTAAATAGTCAGTTTTAAAAGGAAAAACACGACACAAGAGTGACGTTAAATCAAACCTCAATTCACGTCATGTTGAGTATTTGTTGTTTTGCGTATCAAAACGGTTTCCTTCTATTATAAATTAATGTTTTTTAATATGTTTAACTCAAGATAAATTGACTAAAACTACCCGTGAGCAGTCTCTAGAGATGCATCGTCAACATTTTCCTGCAGTAACCGGGTCGATGACATTGGTCAAATGTGTCAAATCATACATTAGTAAAAGTATTCAAGTACATTCTTCTAGATGCACTTAAAAGGTCAAACATGAGCTCAGGAAGAATCGATCCTCCATCTCTCTTTTTTTTTTTTTCATTCTCTTCCTAGAGTCTCAGTCCAGTAAAAAGCAGCAACAACTGTGGTTCAGTGCCCTTGACAACGTGTTACATTCTTTAATACTCCCTAAACCACGCATGCCGCATTGATACATGAGATCATCTTCAGCGGCAAGAGGTGACCTTCTGTTTATCCCGATGAGTCTTCACAGGCGATCCCTGCCAAGAATGTCCGTCTGATAGCAGGAATGCATAAACAAGTGTAGCAACGTGATTCTGGTGAAAAACTACTGCAGCTGCAAATGTTAGCAGACAAAGAATAAAAGTGGCTTATAAGTGATGATGTCAGCAGATTTTATTTTAAATAAGTTCATCAAATAGTTGATTAATTTATCATAGAAAACCTTAGTTGGTTTTCAGGTTTGTATGTAGCTATTTATAGGCGTTACAGACATTATACGTAGTTGTATCTACCTTCCAGGACCTAATGTTACGTCAAGATCCTCCACTATAATGACGACAACAATGCTACACTAACACAAATGTTGACGGGTGATCTATTTAAATGTGGGTTCAATCTTGTGCTTACCATTTAGTGACGGGTTGATGATTCTAAATTCAATCTGACTTTAATATAATGGATCGTCAAGTTGTAGTTTCATGGGATTAAGTGTGTTAGTGTGATGAGCAGCTTTCCCCCCCCAATCATGTTCATTCTTGGACCACTAACTTTGCAGATACTAGAATAAAACGTTTATTTTCTCCCAAAAGAGCTGAGTCACTTGCGAGAGAATCGGGGTAGAGTAGTAGTTTCAATAGCTACGTTATTTTTTTCAAGAGTATTCCTGCACTTAAAGGTAGAAATTGTCTATTTTAACTTCTTAGTTAGCGTTACACCATGATTGGAACAGTTATTTTGTCCCTGTGTGCGTGTCTTCTTTTCTGTGTGTGTGTTTTTTATTCTGTGTGTGTGTCTTCTTCTTTGTGAGTGTTTGTCTTGTTTTCTGTGTTTGTGTTTTTGTCTCTGTGTTTGTGTTTTTGTTCCTGTTTTTTTTTTGTTCAAAGATTTTTTTATACGTGTTTGGGTCTTCTACTCTGTGTGTTTGTCTCTGAATGTGTTTTGTGTGTGTGTGTGTGTGTGTGTGTGTGTGTGTATGTCTTTGTTTTTGTTGTCATTTTTTTGTATTTGTGTTGGTCTGTGTCTGTCTTTGTGTGCGTCTCTGTATTTTTGTTTGCCTGTGGGTGTGTGTCGATGTCTTTTTGTTTGTGTGTTTCTTTGAGTTTGTCTGTGTCTTTGTGTATGTGTATCTTTGTGTATGTGTGTCTGGGAGACAGAGCTGAGCTGGGATACCTCCCGATCTGAACTAATCTTTCAACTTCCAATTAAGGGCAAGACAGAAGAAATGTCAGGAGGCGTTAAACTGTCATCGTAAACAAACCAGCAAGTCTCGTTTTCCAAAACCTCTGCAACAGGTTCCTTTTTTAAATATAAACTGTATATACATTGTTTTGCATAAGAAAAATTAACCAATTAATATTACAGTAAAGCATTCTTCAAAGATTTTATGGAACTATGTCTAGCTGGCCTGATCACATGACTCCGTCCATGATTTCACGTGAGACTCGTAACAGCGTGTAACGAAGAAAGTAGATTGTGTGCCAGCAGTTGGATTAGCAATTACAAGAGATGAAATATCATGTGATTAGATTTATAGTCTAGCTGTGGGTGTGTTTTTCCAGTTAGAGTTCTAATTTAAATTCATCAGCGATCAGAGGATTTATAGCAGATGTTTGGATATGAGCTTGATGTGTATTGAGTCTGGGATTGTTAGGGTTTTTTGTGTAAACTCACTGGTAACAGTTGTTGTGGAAGCGATTGTAGCTGCCTAGTGCGGTTAGAGCTCCCAATCCGATGGCGTAGGAGAAGAAAATCTGTGTTCCGGCATCAATCCACACCTGAGGGTTGAAGATATAATCACTTTAAGTTGTGGAAAATATACATTGTTAATTAGTGTGTTAAAGAAGGCTGGCTCTACATATGTTCCCATTCATCTATCTATCCACCCATTTATCCATATACCCTTCTATACATCCATCCATCCATTCATCGACATGTCCTTCTATACATGCATCCATTCATTCATCCATATGCCCTTCTATACATCCATCCATTCATCCATATGCTCTTCTATACATCTATCCATTCATACATATGCCCTTCTATACATCCATCCATCCATTCATCCATATGCCCTTCTATAAATCCATCCATTCATCCGTATGCCCTTCTATGCATCCATCCATTCATCCGTATGCCCTTCTATACATCATCCATTTATTCATCCACATGCCCTTCTATACATCCATCCATTCATCCATATGCCCTGCTATACATCCATCCATTCATCCGTATGCCCTTCTATACATTCATCCATTCATTCATCGATATGCCGTTCTATACATCCATCCATTCATCCATATGCCTATCTTTACATCCATTCATTCATATGCCCTTCTATCCATCCATCCATCCATCCATCCATCCATCCATCCATCCATCCATCCATCCATCCATCCATCCATCCATCCATCCATCCATCCATCCATCCATCCATCCATCCATCCATCCATCCATCCATCCATCCATCCATCCATCCATCCATCCATCCATCCATCCATCCATCCATCCATCCATCCATCCATCCATCCATTCATCCATATGCCGATCTATACATCCCCTACATTTGTATGCTTGTCTTTAAATCCATTCTTTTGACAATTTTTACATCCAATTTGTATGCCCATCTATACACCCATACACCCATCTATACATCCAACCCCCATCTATAAATCCATCCATCCATATTCCCATTTATACATCCATCCATCCATCTGACCTAAACGCCTATTTGTCTACTCATATGCTCATCTATACATCCATCCATATGCCCATCTATACATCTATCATCCACCCATTTTCCTATACATCCATCCATTTGCCCACCTATACATTCATCCATCCATATGCCCATCTCTCAGTCATAGGTTGATCTACACATCCATCCGCCCATCTATATGCCCATCTGTAGATCCATCCCTCCATCCATATGCCCATCTTTACATCCATCCTTCATTTATAAGGCCATTTATTGATCCATCCATGTGTCAATCTATACATCCATCCATCCATTTGCTCAAAATGCCAATCAAAGCATCCATCCATCCATATATAAATCCATCCATCCGTCCGTCTGTAATATAAAAAATGATACAATATACATTCAATATTATACCTGCGCTTCTCCAAGTTTGGACCAGTCTGGTTTCAGATAGTAGACAATCCCATCCATAGCTCCAGGTAGAGTCACGCCGTGGGCCAATAGGGCCACCAGAACCAGATAGGGGAACAGAGCTGTGAAGTAAACCACCTACAGGAGGATGAAAAAACTTGTGAAGTACATGTCTTGGTAGATCTTAAAAGGTGTATGGACTATATTTGAAGTGAGAAGGTCAAATTCAAGTGTTATGAATTAATAATCACAAAGGGTGACAGTCAATGTCTTATTACCGCATTTAAAAAAAAATGTTGATGTGAAAGATTTAACATGGCACAGTTTAGTGTTTAGTATCAATATGCTCCATCAGAAACAGTACTACGATTCACTTTAATTGCACCCGAGCATGTTTTTATCACTTTGATTAAGCATTTACCTGCTTTGCAAATACCCTTAAGAGAAGCCCATTAGGTCCTTCCAGTGGTGGACGCGTAATGGGCCCTGTCATGTTACTTTGCAGAAAAGGTGGCCTGTAAATGGAAAGCCAGACAATTTGTAAACCACCTGCAATAGCAGGGGTTTTTGGCAGACCTTTTTCAAAGATGTATTTTTTTCAAGTTATGCTGAGAAAGTTGCCCACTGCTGCAAAAGTAGAATCCCTGGTTAAATCAGGAGGAACGCAGTGAGTCGCATAGTTGCCTTGATCTGTGCAGAAAATGTTGGAAACTTACTAATCGGCTTAACTGGCTGGCTCAGGCCTCCCTCACTTTTGCTCCTTTTGCTCCTTAAGCTGATACGCAAGCTTTGTACTGCCAGCAAATTACTGACAAAATAGTTCTAAAACATGCTTAAAACAAATAAAACTTGTCTCTCCTAAAATAAAGGTCTTTAATTTCACTCCCATTTTAACAGAGACACCTTAAAACGATTGACGAACGGAGCAAAGAGAATCTTAAGTCTCCATGACATTCCACCATTTGGAATGTGCGACCATGCAAAAAGTGGCTGATTGTGTCAAGTGGAAGTTCTAATAAACGACCATATGGTCTTTAATTGTAGGTCATAACTTCCTCTAGACACTTTTTCAGCAGAAGTGAAGTGTAACTTGTTACATTTTCTCGCTGTAATTAAATAATATATAATAAAAAATGTTGTCTACTTATACTTTACAAGTTTTACTAGTATATATATAGTATTTAGAAAGAAATCAGTTTCTAGGGAAGTGTTTAAGGTAGTAAACCCAAAATAAAAATTCTCTGTTGAAGCTGCCCCGACAAATGTTTATCTTGGCCGTGGATGCACCTGATGTCTTATACTGCCCTTGGACTTTAAAGCAGTCATGTGTTGTGGTTTTATTGGAGTTTTATGATTACGCTACTGTTTTTTTTAACCCTCATACAGACTTGTAGGCTGAGGTAAGTTTATTCTAATTATATAGTTGTTTGACAAAGTTACCCTTCTTATCTCACCCAACTTTTGTTATTGATCTGGAAACAATTATCGGCAAATGTTGGTTGCAAATATTAGGGTTGAAGTTATGCAAAATATATTTGCAGTCTTGGTCATGGCTGAAAGATCCAGTGTGAAAATTGATATTTTAAGATGGGCAGCTTGTTTGCTGGCTTAAATTCCACATTCAACTGCCAGAGACATGGGTACGAGCACCTGAAAATCCATTAGAATGGATCAGAGAAACTGCTAAGAGACAGTTTTAAAAAATGGAAGTGAAAATAAAGGTTTTTAAAGGAGTTGGATAGAATAATGCATGTTGTCACCAGTTAACGTCTAGACGCTGAGCCTCTCACTATATCTAAGCTGATTTTAGGTTAAGAAACAGTAAATTACTGCGATTACTTCACTCTCAACATGCATGTTTCACTGAACTCTCTGAACCCCCACTTCTTATTTACGTATTTCTGAATCAGTAAAGTCCCCTTTAACCCACACAAAAAACCAAACACAGCATCAACGTGACTCCTACCTTGCCAGTGGATTTGACACCTTTCCACATGCACAAGTACACAATGACCCAGGTGCCGATGAGATACAGCACCAATTCATAGCTGATGTCACCCGGCTCGTGTAGACCGCCGGACAGTCGGAGAACTTTACGTCTGCGTGACGGAAAGAGAAACGTGATATAAGGTATCACAAAGGTCCAAAAGACATTGCAGTATAAACAGGACTTGTATCACATAATGAATGATATTTAAACATACTCCCAGAACTCGGTGACGGGAGATCGCATTCCCTCTGTTTCCGAACAGCTGCTGTTGAGGAGAGCTGAGGTCAGGTTCAGCAGGGGGCCAGAGGATATGTTGGTTGGTGAGGCCGCGGATGACATTAGAGCGGCCTGGGCAGCGCTACGGTTCAGGCATGATCGTCGGAAATCCTCCGTGCAGTTTGCGGTGTTCCAGGGGTGTCCGCACGTGGCCCAGGGCAGCGGCTTGTTGAAGGAGTGGAAGAGAAAGTATAGACCCCACACCAGGATCATGATGTAGTAGGTGTTGCAGAAGAACACGATCACCATCGAAGCCAAGCCCAGACCTATGGAGAAAGAGATCGCACACTTCACTCACACACACAGTCAACAATGACGCTCGTCTATACCTTTGAAAAGGGGAACGATGTTCCATGCAGAGACGCCTCCCCGTTTCATGAACTGTCCCAGTGCGATCTCCAAAAAGAAGACTGGGATACCTCCCATGAATACCATCAGCATGTAGGGAATTAGAAAGACCCCTGAAACACAACACAGAGGTCCTCAATTACAATCTGTGAAGTTTGTACCCTTAAATAAAACGAGTTTCTTTAAATTCACTTAGACTTTCAACCATTAATTAAAATTGTTATTCCCTTGTTTGTTGGACACAAATATTCAGAATCCTGTATCCTGTGAAAACCAAGGCCAAATGATAACCAGAGAAGATAAATCATGAGGCAGTGAATATTTTGAAACTTTTTGTTCTTGACCCTGACAAAGGGAAAACTGGATAAAAACAGTTTAGACCCAAAGTGTCAAAATAAAGCTCCCAATAAGTCATTGTATGCTACCTATTAAATCAGATTTGAATTTGTGACCTGTAAAGGGTCAGTGTCCTAAGCTAGCATAAGTTATTTTTGCTAAATAAAGGGAATATTTCCGACCACGGCTAGAGCAGGGTTGGACGATGACGAAGATTTTGTACATGTAATAACAAATGTTTTACAAGATGCTATAAAAGTGAGTGGCTGGTTAAGAAGGGACAAATTCAGTTTTCATACCAAACACACAGAAGGCTTTGCTAAGGTTGACATATTATAGGATTAATTACCTACACCATCATTTGTGCTTTTTCTTCTTCAATCTTATTTTCTAATCATCTCTAACTTTAGTATTTCTGCTCCCAAGTTGCTTTTTTTTAAACTTTTTTAAACTGTATGTTTTGCTACATTTAGCCTCCAGAAATAAAAAGGAAGTCGGTTTTTCCCCGAATTTGTAGACTTCCTGTTTAACAGGTGCGAGTTATAGACAGTTCACATAAGACCACGTGATCAACTGCAATGCCTGAGAGGGGGCGAGCTGAGACGGTAAAGATGGATGGATCGCGGGGAAGAGTGGAGAAGAAGTAGAAGGAGGCGGTCGAGTGCGTCTCAGAGATAAGATCGAGCTGGACAAGCTCGACAGAAATACGCTAATAATTGACAAAGTTCGACACATTCTGACCATCTTGGTTTCGTTGCTCTCGAGCCAAGACTGCGTCCTTTTAAGGAAGCGTCGGTGAGTCTTGCAGGGAGAGAGAGAGAGGAGGGAGGAAGGGCAAGAACTGAATGGAATGAGCCAAACATAAAAACATGATTCTTCCTTGATACACTACCAAAGCACCAACTGTCTCTTTTAGGTGTTTGTGGTTTTATCAAGTAAACACAAATGTGACCTCATTTCAAACTTTCTCCCGTCTCTTATCTCATAAGTTACAACGTGTGCTCTGCGGCGGTCATTGACGTCGCGGCTGTACTCAGAGGGCGACACAGAAAACATTTCTTATCGGGCCGGAGAGGGCACCTTTGTGCGCTCGACGAGTGGAGGGCAGGAGCGCAGGGGGTGAACCATGTGAGGCAGAGCATTGTTATACGATACCAGGAGGTGGGTATCAGAACCACCAGTCACAAGACACACACACAAGGGGAGAGGGAAGTCACTCGCATATTCAACTTCGCTTTGAGGAAACTGCAGCCAAGTCACTGATAAGAGAAGTTACGTATAAAAGCGTCGTTCTTGCGACGCGATTCTTCAGTTTACTACGCAATCCATAAAACGACCGACAGGACGCGGTGTTACTCATACCCCGTCCTAAAACATTTTTCTCTGCTTTGACATTGGACAAGGTTGAGGGATTTGTGCTACGTGCTGCGAGCCACGCAGACGCCGCTCTAGGTCAGCCCACACACACTCTCTGTTCTGTCAGAGTTGCTGCGGAAGTTCACACCCCCGTAACTGCGATCCATAAATGACATGCAATAAAAGTGCGAAATGTTGAACTACGTAATCAGTAATTGATCGGAATTTTAAACGCGGTAACTGTCCAAGTTGACTTTGAGACACCTAGAAACTGTGGGCCACACGGTTGAAGCTTACTGTTGCAATGCATTGTGGGACTTGTTGGATAAGTAGTACTTCTTTATATACATACATATCCTCAATAGTCTTTTTTAAATCATATCTTGGGGCCAGTTGTTCTCAACTGGTCAGGCCTAAAATCAAGAATATGTCGTTAAATCTAACTAAATATAACAGATTTCTTAGTTTGACAAAAGCCGTTTTTGTGTAGTCGAGATTTTCTAAAAACAAATAGAAGTCGGACCAACTTGATAACCCCATTATATCAAATGAGTTTACATTCTAAGCTAGCATGCTATGTTGAGCCTGGGCTAATGAACTTAAATCTTAAAAACTAAAATAATAAATGCTGGATCTATTCTGACCTTGAAGGCCATGTAAATACATTCAAAGGGCCGCATGTGGCCCACGGGCCTCACTATGCCCGGGTATAATTTATGAGCACTCACCACCGCCGTTCTTGTAGCACAGGTAAGGGAACCGCCAAACGTTCCCCAAGCCGACCGCGAATCCCACGCAGGACATGATGAAGTCCATCTGCCGGGTCCAAGTTTCTCTCTCCGCCACGGGAACCGCCAGATTCCCGTTGCCCACCTCATCCTGGCTCTGTGGCGGACCCACGCCTTCACCACACCTGGGGCCCACCCCGGGCACCGGGACCAAAGAGCGAGCCGAGCCCTCTCCCTCTCCCCCGGGCAGGATCCCGGCCTCCAGCTGAGGGAGGCTGATTTCACCTGCAATGGGGAAAATGAAGCATTCATGAAGCGTCACACTCGCTGGCAGGGGGAGATAAAGCCGCGACACCCGGGGGAACATCAGTGGTAGACAGTGGATGTCTTGTGTTTCCTGATCAGCTCGGCCTTGGAGGAACCAACACAAACCTCCGTGAGACATACCAGAGCTGAAAATGTGCTCGTTTGATTGGACAAATGGGCTCAACTGCCGCTCAGATAAAACCATCCCCTTGACGTCCCCGGGTCTTCTCCAGTGATGAATGTGCCGCAGAAGCTCGTCTGCATTTCGTTTCTACTCTGACTCTCCGTCAACCCCCATTTGCTAGATTACGATAAGACCCATTCCAACACTTTGCACCTGCATCACCGCCTTCTGCCAGAGCAGTGCAGAGCGTTGTCTGCCGAGGAAAGGCAGCTGAATCCAGATCAGAGCAGTCGGGAGGGGAGCAAGAACAGCAGAGAAAAGAGGGGGACGCCTGTGGCTTTGAAGCACCTTATTAAAATTTCAACACTATTTGTCCTTGTTGATGAACTGGTGCTCATGAGATGGTTTCTTCTTTAAAAATATAAAAACGTTTATTAAAAAGACAGGGGGTTAAGGGATTTCTGTAGATATCATGTAAAATATTAATCAAAAGTGTTGAAAATATATATATTATTAATTCAAGAATTGTCACTTAAAATCTCGTTTTTTATGATGCATATATCAGTTTTTAGGATAATGGTTCACTATGGGTTCTACCAAATCCCCCATTTCTCTATTCTCACTGTATGACTGAGTACAAGAGTCTCATGTCGATGATTTATTAGAAGTGTAGAAAATTGCAACATCATGATAATGTATCGAAAATTTGGCAGCAACAGCAGTCTTTAAGATGAGCATCATCCACCTCTTACTCAGATATGGGAACTGCTTGACACACAACTTTTCCTCGGCATTTTAGTCAGAGGAAATTTTTTGTCTTGCAGATCACAAGTTCTGGCACGAATGGATCACGTCTACATTTAGTGCGGAACAAGTTAGATTCGTCACCGGCACATGTAGAAGGATCGTTTACACGAGTTTTTATAAAGTGGTTCAATAAGTCATGATTTATTTTATTTTTTTTAATAAGAAATGGTCATTTTGTTTTTTTTTAAATACATAAAGTATAACCTCACAGTTGTTCTTTAGGCGTTCATATGAATAGAAATGTCAGATCTATTTAGAACTATCACACTTTACAACTTGGATTAAGAGTTTTGATCCCTTTTTATTAACCTTTTCCAGAGGTCATGAAATTAAAAATAACAGATTTCTGTAGGATGACCAACTATAAATATAAATGTTTTCTAATTTGATCTAACAATAAAATAGCACCAATGAACACATGTATGGCTTTAAGACTGTAAGAGAAAACTGGAGATTAAAAATATAAATATAGATTTGTAAAATAAGCGTCATTTTTCCAGCGTGTTTGTCATGTCTACCCTTCGCAGAGATTAGTTCAGGTGGTCCCAGATAAAAGCGAGGATGATCGTGGGCTGCCGGCGTGCGTCAGTGGAGGAATGACGTAGTAGAAAGCGAGGGTCTCCTTCATTCACGAGGTTCTGAAGCCAAGCTAGCGCGACCCCCCCCCCCCCCCCCCCCTCCAACACACACATCAACATGACACAAAGGAGAATCTGAATCCCTCACCTTGGTTTTTCTCTTCCAGGTCTGGAGACATGCTGTTGGACAGGTGTTCAAATTACTGCTTGTTCTCAGAAGGGTGGTCGCTGAGCCCAGAGAAGGGTCTGAAATAATCTCACAAGGCACCAAAGCAGAGGCAGACCCCAGCACACCACCCTTATCTCAGTATGTTCGAGATGAAAAACAAAAAAACAGTTTTTCTTCAGCGTTTTAAAAGCCCCTCAGCTCAGCCAAGAGAATGATTTTTTTCTTCTTTTTTTTTTGTTTGTCACAGAAAACGTCGCGGTCGGTGGAGCCGCAGATTCAGAAGCAGTCGACGAAGCACTTGAAGGTAAGCCTGAAGAATCTCATGGAGGACAGTGAGAGGGAAAGAAGATGCTGCGCCGGAAGGTGGGCACGAGAGGCGGTGGTCGCCGGAGTCGTGTGGTGGAGGTCGTTGGAGAGAAGGGTACCTGGTGCCGCGGTGCGACAGACGAAGCGAGTGCGACCTGATCCTCGGTCAGTTCTGTGTGTGTGTGTGACGGACGCGCCTCCGCCTCCTCCCGAGTCACGTGACCAGCTGCTGGGGGGGGGTCGGTGCGCAGCATCAGCAGCACCGACCGAGCGTCAAAAAAAAAAAGAGAAAGAAACGCGCGTCATAAGCTGAACCCACGACCTTTTTTTTTTTTAAAGAGAGAAACGGGTGCATTGATGCTGCATTCGGGGTCTTTAGAACGGATCAGAAATGCAGTTGAATTCATTCATTATTATTCCCTTAAAGGGGTCGCGGGGGGCGGCGCCTGTCGGGTGTTCGTCACATGTCACTGTAAGATTCATTACGAAAAATCTCATTCATTTTTCACCCTGAAAAAAGACACCCTGGAAAGGACACCAGAACCCATCGCAGATCACAAACGGACGGCCGTTTATTTCAGTCAGTTCACTTTAGAACGCTGTATTTGTGTTGTGTTTATCAAAGGGTTCATTTAAGATACAATCGATCTTTCGGTGACGCAACACAGTTCGAATAGTCAAGGTTATGCTTCAGTTGGGCTTCACAACTGTATGTGCAGTTTATCTTTCAAACTAGCAAGAGTATCAGATACTTCCAACATCGAACGCAAATGTATTTTTTGATTTTATTAATAGATTTAAACAGGTAAATGCTAGAAACTTATTTTATGATAAACTTATCGACAACGACAATACAGCTTTTTGAACATTCAGGACGACACTTGTTGATATTTGTCGACATCTAGTGGTCAAAATGGGAATAAACCAACCCGCTTTGCACGTACACAAGGAGCGTAATATTTACTGTTTGATGGACATGATGAGGTTTACTAGCTGGAATGTTTGTGGACTTGGAAATCAGGAAAATTCATACAATTCAAATATCAACGAACAAAACTAAACACACACATCTGTCTCTTACAGGAAAACTCACCTGGTCGACTCAAGAAATGGACTTAAACATCAGGATGAGAGGATTTACGTACTTCTCACAGGTAAATCACACGTCATCTAGAATATGTAATTTATTCACAAGTAAATCCCTACCGTCACTGATCTCAAAAACAAAAATCCATCACATAATACCACGCAGAAGTCAGACTCTAACAACATTAAACCTCAACTCAAGTCTTCCACTCGATGGAAGTTCAACTAATTTCTACTGAAAGATTAATATTTGAAAATAATTTAAAGAATGGTCAATCATCTTCACTAAGAATACATACAGTAACAGCTAATACGATATAAACATATCCATAGAACTCACTATCCTGGCGAACTCCATCACTGGGTCGTTTATTGCTTGGTCTGGGCCCTCAGGTGTGGTTAGTAAGTAAGTAAGTCATTTTTATTTATATAGCGCTTTTCCAGACCGGGGTCACAAAGCGCTTAAACAATCAAAACAATATTCAATAAAGTATATACTTTAAAGATCAAGATAAAACTGATAACACAACAGGAGTTCCAGAAAATCAAGGAAAAGCCTGAACATCTTAAGATGTTTCTTAAAGGCGGCAGTAGATCCATCAAGCGCAAAGAGAGAGGAAGATTGTTCCAAAGCTTAGGAGTAACAGCCTGAAAAGATGTATCTCCTCTGGTCCTGAACCGTGTGCGAGGAACCATCAGTAGATTCTGATCCATAGACCTCAGAGCCCGAGCTGGGGTGTAAGGCTGGATCAGATCAGTGATGTAAGGAGGAGCCTGACCATGAATAGATCTGAAAGTAAGAACCAGAATTTTAAAGTTGATCCTGAAAGAAACTGGAAGCCAGTGAAGATTTTAAAGGATCGGAGAAATGTGAGTTCTTCTACTTGAGCGGGTTAGAATTCTTGCTGCCGAGTTCTGAATCAACTGCAGGCGAGACAGCTCCTTCTATTTAAGACATGAAAACAAACGGTTACAGTAGTCCAGGCGAGAAGAAACAAACGCATGGATTACAAGCTCCAGATCATGTTCCGACAACATTTTCCTAAATTTAGAGATTTTCTCAGTTGAAAAGTTGTTGGTCAGGGAGGTCTAGCTTCTCTGTGTCACTAGAGGTCCCTCTTGGGACAATTTAAATAATAAACCATGAATCCTCAGATTAAGTCTTTGAAAAATGACAACTATTTTTGCTTAATACTGTAAAGGTTGTGCAGCTCACGTCCAGTATTTAATTTGCCACAACAACTTTAACTATACATGAAATTGCTATTGAGGATACCTCAGCATAGGACGAACCCAATACTATTGTACCCTGTGATTGTCTTTGGTGAGAGTATGTAAATAAAACTATTTTTAAAAATTCTCAAAAAAAACCCCAATAAGACACAGTGACACTTGATGCAACGAGTGATTATTTTGGTTGACTTTAATAAATAGTTTTATAAATAATGTGATAAATATTCTCACAAGGGAATAAATAAATAAATACAAACATTAAGGACAAAAACACCTTAAATAAAGTGATAAATATTCTCACAAGGTAATAAATAAATAAATAAATACAAACCACCTTAAATAACTTAAATCAAAATTAAATAACCTTCAGTCGCATGTCAATCGATTAAAAACAACCCATATAGTTTGTGATAGTTTCAAACGTGTCATTAGGGTCTGAGCAGGATATTGCACTTGAGTTCATTCTTCTCTTCCCACTGGAGGTTTTGCAAAAATTTTGGAGGCAAAATGTTTGTAAAAGGAATAAGTAGGAAAGGTTTGATGATATAATAGTTCATTGTGCGAAAGTCTCTTCTGAAGCAAAGCTATAGATCCTGGTGGAGCTCGCTGTGTGACAGAGGCTGATAGTGTTCCTCCATTGCTGCTTTGGAACTGTGCCTCTGAGCAACCAGTCTCTGGTATCGAGTCTGTTGCTGGAGATCTGGATCCACATTCACCCAGCTGTTGGCCACCCACTTCAGGCCGCGGTTCAGCGGGCAGTCTCCATGCAGGGAATACTCGTCCAGCTCTCCCATCCAGCCTGGAATCATTTGAAAAGAAGGAGTTTCAGTGAGCATGTCGAAAAAGAGACTTTTACAAACTCTGTTACCTCGTCCATCAGAGAGATGGTTGTACCAGAGAAGAGCTGTTCCGACAGAAGGTTTTATTCTCAGGTTGCCCCTCGAGCAAGTCTGTTGCGTGTCAGTGAGATCGACTCCATCCTGGATCAGTGCCTGCAAACACCTCACAGGTGAGCTCTGCTATAGTAAACAAGCTTTTTTCCATCGGTGACTTCAGGTCACTGAGAGTCATTGACTTCGCTCTGTGATAACAGGAGGATCTGAGACGACCGTTGGACTCACCTGCTCCTCGTACGTCCGATTATCTGCCACCGGAAATGTGGCGTCACCGCCGTCATCGACGGAGTTGAGGAACAGTAACACAGTGAGGTACCTGGAATAACATAGTTACACGTTAGTTTGCTTGATACCATAAATCACACGTGACAAACTTAAGGCTCTGGGGTCTTATCATGAAAGTGGATTTTTATGTGGGTCGTCCGTAAGATTTATTCACAGTCAAAGTTGATTGATGTTGTGACCTTAAAACAAGCTGGTGTTTGGAACCTATTTTCAGAATCTTCCAATGAGAATATACGATTGTCCTCCACACGGGCCATAGACTGTTACGGGGTTTTGGCTCCTTGTGTGATTAAGTTTGACATCCCTGGGTTAGATGAAAATAAATGAAGGGAAAAAAACTTAGATATGCACTTTGATCAAGGCTGTAGCGATAGGCACTAATCTCATAATACAATTCCATACAATGTCCAAACATGAGCTTTAAAAGCAGCTGGAGCTGGATGTTTCCTCTCGTCCTCAGTAAATAACTGGAATCTCGTGGGATTTCATTTTTCCGTCAGGGCGTAACGGCTGCTCCCATCTAGTGGCCGGAAGTTTTAATTGCAACACCAAAATGAACAAAGTGTTTATTTATTATTTGTGTTAATTCTAAATAATAATAAAAAATCAAATAATTTCGTTCTACACTTTTTTTAAAAACATAAAACCATTAAATAACTGGTATACAAATAGAATATGATTTGAAAGCCCCGTAAAAAAAGGAAAATCATACAGTGCTGTTCAATATTGATTCAGTAAAGTGAAAAATATCAATATATACATGGTTGTATTGATTTTTCTTCCTCGCCCTAATAGTGATGGTTAATGATTGACAGATACACAGAGGTTAGGTTACACAACAAGAAGCCCTTTTCTCACGGTTACATCAAGGTGACCGAAAGAAGTCGAACAAAATACAGACTTTGTGTGGTGGGTGTAAAAAAAAAAAAGAAATTCTCTCCTCACACCTGCATGAGACCTCCGTCAACGTGGATCTGTTTCCTGCCAGTCGTGTGTGAGTGCAGCCGGTCTCTGGGTGAGAGGGGCTGCTGTCATGGTGGGCATCGCTGTAGTCTCCAGGAGCGTAACGGACGACCTGCAGGGGCTCGCTCATCTCCAGCAGGGTCGGGGGCAGGCGCGCTAAAGCCGTGACCCTGGGAAGCGGGTTTTGTTTAGAAGAATAAAAGTACGTGGATATCATCGTTTGCTCACCTTCTCCGGAGTGCTTGGAGCACGTGGTGAGATCCCGCGCCTTGATGAAGCCACGTGTGTTTGCTTCTTTGTTGGAAGTGGCTCCACAGCTTGGAGCTCTGCTGCTGGCCGGAGCGCTGCGATGGATTGTAAACGTGTTTGAACTCCTCCATGGTCAACATCCCTTCAGGAGCACAGCAACGTTAGAGTCCACACATCCTCAAACATATCATTTCATCATACATCGCACTGCAACAAACTCTAAAACATAGCCATATAAGATAGATAGATAGATTTAGAGAATATTCTTTAATACATAAAATAAACTCATTCCCTCGCTCGCCATTTGTGCAAATGTAAAACCATTACTCTCAGTCCAGTGAGCGCCGGACGCCATCGCTAACACTGTGAGGCAACAATAGCACCGGGGAAGAGTGTGGAGGTGTTATTGGGAGGAGATCCGGGGGGAAATTAAGAAAAGAGGTTGGTGAATAATTTGCTTTTAATGAGATAGGATGAGGCTCATCCAGGTTGGGGGGACGGGGACGGGGGCATGTGTACAACGCCTGGCACAATGGCACAGGGTCAACACGGTGTGACCCCTCTTCCGCACAAACATTGGAACACAATCAAAATTGACGTCAGTCAACAACCCATTATCTGGATTACAAAAATGGGAAAACATCATTTTGACTTGAAATACCAAAGACTGCGTCAAACAGGGCAATAACATGCAACTAAGCCATTTCAAATATCTACTAAAATGCTGAATAACATTCATGAAGACAAACGGACCTGTTGTGCAGGACTCCAGACCCAAAAGTATTTGCCGTAAGCTATCGGGGCTGAGCCAGGTTCCATCCCTGGAACGTGAGTGAGTCACAATCTGGACGAAAACGAAAATAATGTTTACCTCACATTATCTTCTTTTTCAAAAACATTTTATCATTCATTACCTCCTCCCTCTGCAGTAGCTGGTCCTGATTGAGGTCCAGCAGACTGAAGACCTCGTCCGTGCTGAGGGAGAGCAGCGGCTGGTTCGATTCCTCTTGGTTGAACGAGGTCTTCTGGCTCTCGACCAGACCCTTCAGCTGAGCCAGCTGCACCACCACTCGGCATTCCTCTTCTGACATGAAGTCAGGGATTTCTGACGGTAACAACAAAGAGAAACGTTTTCAAACACTTCATTGTACACTTCAAGACATGAAATGATACATTATAAGTACATCATTGCCATCAGAATATTGAACAGTTGAATTTTACAGTTCAGATGTTGACACTTTGCCTTTTTTAAATATTTTTTTTCCATTAAATAATCAAATTCAATAACTTCTAATCAAAAAGTAGAATTATTATTATTATTATTATTTTAAATTGAATTCAATAATTTGATGCCCAGAGAAGCACGTCCAGTCATCATGGCATTTTCCAAAACAATGGTGTCGTCTTGTGTCACTACTACCAATATTTTAGGAATAAATTCAAAAGGCTGCAAATAAAAAGATAAAAAAAATTAGAAATTATTAGAAAGTGTAAGTATTTGTGAATCATTGGATTTCAATCAAACTATGTTTGAACAAAAATTAAGAATTAATAAAAAAAAAAAATTATAATATATTATATATATTGCGAGACCAATTGTTTATTGTATATTACATAGTACATTTTAATTTATATACATTTTATTTCAAAATAAATCAAGAAAAATGTATGATATAAAAAGAACTTTAACTAAATTTAGTCATTAATAAAAAATACCTCAACATTATCAGTTGTATTATTTTCTCTGTGACCTAATGAAGGCTGTGTGAATACAGTCACAAGGCCAGACGTTTTTTAAGATACCAGCCTGGTGTGTACAGGATTACGGTCAAGATAACAGAGATGTAAAACATCCCGTGATCGACTCTACAGTGCGATGAGGAGCCAGCAGTAGACCTTGAGACTCATCTGCAGATTCCCTATTCCACGCAGAACAAATGAACTGAAACCAGCAAAAGAAGCCGATGCATCGGCGAGATAAAACACTGATGTCCACCTGAGATGTTGAGTAAGTGACGGTCTTTTAAGTGGATTAGAAGACCTTTATCAGTGGCGTCTCCATCTTGCAGACGCCTAAATGGATTATTTGTAATTAACAAACAAAAGCCTCTAGGGGCCATTTAATCAGTGCATGCAAACAGTGATTAGAGAGAAAGCTAAATAAAGAGCATGTATTAGCATTATATTATATTATATTATATTATCGCATGCTCTCCTGTTCCGCTAATATCTGTCAATCATGGATGAAAAAGTGCAGCTACAGTGGGGACCTTGTTTGACAAGAGTGTCTATTACACTGTAACCACTGGGTTAATCCCTTTTGTTCAGTCCGGGCCTCATTAAATTGGAAAACTGATATGAATGATGGTGGTGGTGTTGTTGGAGGTCATAGAAGGGGCGGGAGGGGGGACTTCCTCTACCACCTCCCATTCCCTTTCTCCTTGCCGAGAAGGAAGTGACCTGCTTGTCTGAACAAGAATCAGGCCACAGTTACACAGCAGGACATGCGAATCTGTGCTCCACGCAGAAGTAACTAGATAAATAAAAGGTCAGAGGAGAATAAAAATCACATCTGCAGCCCAGGTTCGCTCTTGATAAAAGCATATTTTTCAGCTTAATAAAATGTCCTTTGAAATCAAATTTAATTCAATAGTAATGTTTGGATGAAAATAAGAGGTGACAAGCCAGAGCAGAAGTCTGACGTTGGTGGTGGAATAAAGTCTGGCAGTTGTTTTCGCAGAAGAGCCAGTGGCTCCAGCTGCTGGAATGGAGACGGCAGGAGCCAAAAAAACCTTCTTTCGCGCCAAACTTTGCTAATCTTGAGCTCTGTCAAACTCACTTAGGTCGGCTCATGAATGCCGGAGGACGCCACCCCTTACCCTTTTACTATGCAAATGTAATCACCACCCACTATAAATACACCTATTCTACCGTACTCCCATTCAAACAAAGAGGTGGTCGTTCAACAGAGAGCTCCCTCTCGCTTGGAACCAGGATGGCCACAAAGATCTCGCCTCGTCCGGTCGCTCCTAAATCCTGCGTTCTGTTTATTCTTCTGCTTGTTGTTCCGGGCCGCGCTTTAGAACTTGGCATCGCTGGACTGAAGTCGGGTCAGGAGGAAGGACAAACGGATGAGGGGAGCTTCGGCGCCGGAGTTAAGGACACAGAGAGAGACAGGACTGGAGCTGATCTTGGATTTGGGAACCCCGGGGTTCCCAGTCGTGGAGCATCAGAGCGGGAGGACGGTGACGTGTGGGGCGACCCCGATCTGACCACTGGATTGAGGCCCATGCTTTCGCTGGGCGAGGATGGATTGTGGGAGCCCCGCAGGAATTCTCGCTGTGTCCCCATCCCGCCTGGCATGGCCTTGTGTCAAAACATCGGCTACGACAGCATGAGGATGCCGAACCTCCTGGGCCACGAGTCTCCAGCTGAAGCCGTACAACAGAGTTCCAGCTGGTTGCCCCTACTAGCCCGGGAGTGTCACCCTGACGCCCGGATTTTCCTGTGCTCACTTTTTGCACCCATATGTCTCGACAGGTATGAACATATCTTTTCTTATTTACTAAAAGGTGCTTGAGAGCAGCTGGTTTGATTTATTTTAAATAAAATAGCTAATAACATGCTAAGAATAAACTTGGTTATATATTGTATTTTAATTCATTCATTTACAGCAGATATTGGCAAGAATTTGGCCCTACGACTGTATTCATGCGGCCCTCAGTAGGTCAGAGTAAAACAAACCAAAAAAAAAAAAGATTATTTATAAATTTCCAATGTTTATTGTTTTTTTACTCATTTAAGATCTTTGTTTTAGGAAATTTCGTCCCGTTTTTTTTTTTAATGCGTCCTTTTTGGGGTGAATACGTTTTGAAAATAAAGTGTTTTATATCATATTTCAAAATGAAATGTATTTAAAAGGAAACATACACAATGAAAATAACAACTTAAGCCTACTAAGCTTTAATATATAATGTTGCGTAAAGCTATTTGCCCACCCATCCTTTACAGTCATATCCAAATAGTAGTTTAAATCTCACATCATTATAAGGCTATTTGACTTTCATAATGTGTCACAATAAATACTTTTCCTCCTGGTCATTGACGCGCCACTGCTTCCACCATCAGGAGAATCTGTATTATCCATTTTTGTCACAGATGAATTTACCAAATGTTTCAACTCGAGATGATATTCAACTGAATTTTTGGAATAGTAAAGTTATTTTTTTCCCCACGAGCAAATAGCCAGACGGGTAATCTGTTTTATTTCTGTGGTCTGGACAATTAGAGGTTTTTAATGATTATTTACAACAGGACTTTTATTAATGAGAAGACTTGAGTTCTGTTGACAGAAGGTTTGCTTAACTATTCCTTCTCCCCATCCTCATTCCAGGTTTATATCACCCTGCAGGAGCCTGTGTGAATCTGTGCGGGACAGCTGTGAACCCATTATGAGATGTTATGGATATCCATGGCCTGAGATCTTGAGGTGTGACCAGTACCCCGCGGACCACCTCATGTGCATCTCATCCGTCACCAACAGCACTATTCCTGCCTCAGTGAGAAAAGGTAAGAACAATCTAAGGAAGCGTCAGATTATTGAATGGTTACATTTAACACATTAAAAATGTTAAAAATTTGTTTCAAACTTTTTTTTAAGGCATTGACTATATATTTTAATATTTGAATTAATAAGGTAAGGTAAGGTAAAACTTAATTCATTTGTATATTCAATTTCAATTTTATTTATATTGAAAGGTTTATTTTTCTAAATTATTTTTTTTAAATTGAACATTTTCCAAATTAATAAAAAAAAATTTTTTTACAAATAGTTTATCAATGTTCCGAAAATATATAATATATTTTTTTAATTCCATACATTTTAATTTGTAGCCTGTCTTATTCAGTAGAAAGGCACTTTAACCAGCATTTTTATAATGAATTAAAAAGGCTATCAAAAATATTTTTGAGTTAATGATTTATTATTAATATTTATGGAAAATATTCAATTATGTAATAAACCAAAATAAATTCCACTTTTTAATATATAATTTATTGATATACAATTTGAATTCAAATATCCAAACTAAAAAAATCTATTTCAAGAACATTTGATGTTTAATTTAATATTCTAATCGGACTGATATTCTTCCATAACACAATAATTTATTTTGCAATATCTTTAAATGCTAAGCTGTTTTGTTTTTAATCTCCCAAGTGCCTCAGGCGAGCTGTAAAGACTGTGAACTGGAGCAGGCATCATCGTCAAAGGATACTTTAGAAATATTTTGCAGGAGTGATTTTGGTATGTATCCAATACTGACTTTATAGTGCTTTTTAAAGTCAATTGACAGAAATAAATGTGCTCCACTCTCTTCCCACAGTCGTTAAACTCCGACTGACTCGACTAAAGTATAGTCCCGTCAGCTTGTCCCAATTCTCGCTGGCTGCCAAACTGCAGGTTCTCAAACATGGACCCTTGCTGGGCGGGCAGATACGCTCCCGAATAGAGCTGTGGCTGGAGAGAGACGCCACATGTGTTCGGAACATGACGAGAAACCACCCCAAAGGCGGCACCTTCCTCATCACGGGGACAGTGCAAGGAGAACGAGTGGTGGTCAACAAGGCTTACGCCTGGCACAGGCGGGACAAGAACCTGATCGCCGCCTCACGAAAATGGAAGCGGCACCGATGTAGGAGCTAAGGAACGAAAATGTAAACACAAGCTGTCACAGACCAGTGATGTCCGCAGCGAATATGCTCCACGTGAAATGTATATACCTGTTAATTTAAAAGTAAATATGGCTGTTCTATATTTGTATGGCTTTGAGCAGAAGAAACCGCAGCATTTTAATAAACAAAATGTGACATGATGATCCCTTCCACCCCCCAAAAAAACTTACCAAAGAGCAGTGGTTTCAGGCTTAATGTCTTCATCTTGTGAGTTTTGCTGGAAACAAGCGATAGAGACTGAACATGTCCGACCTAAGAGGGACAAAACATATTGGTTTCTTAAATCAAATATGACAGATTTGACTGTAAAAAAAAGGACCCTAGTTGGGAGCAATTTGAGGACCCAAGATGAGATTATTCTACAACATTATTCAACTCACTCGTATCCCCTCGAGGCGCGGGAGAGTGAAGCTCTGCCTGGACTCTCTCACAGGAGGAGCTGGAGGAGGTTGAGGTAAAGCTCTCGGATCTTCAGCAGAAGACCCTCCACTAAGCTCTCCCGGCCCGTTGTTGTAGTGCACGTAGAGCAGCAGGGCGATGACGTTGACGATGTAAACATGGAAGAAGACCATGACCACCACGAAGTACGCCCGGGAGCAGACGCTGCTCTTCTGCACCGGCATCCGTATGGAGGCGCGCGGTGGCGGAGGGTTGAACAGCGACGTCGGGTTGTTGACATCGTCGCTGGATTCTTCCTCGTGTTCCTCGTCTTCGTTTTCTAAAAGGTCTTCCATCGCTGCTAAGAAACGTTCATCGCCGTTAGTGTGCTGTAAACACACCGGCATTCTTCCGGGTTACTCCAAGCTGATGGACGGTAGCATTACCTGGATGTTGATGCTAACTAGCGTTAGTGCTAATTCAAAGGAAAAACATCACTCATTTGGAGGCCAAAGACACCAGGAAACGATGTTTTTGGAACACCCGACATCCAACACAACTAAATCCTATTAATGTATACCATAAAGTAATTAATAAATGAATCTCGCATGATTAAAACACTGCAATAATCCCTAGCTAGCGTCTGGCTGCCCTGACAACCCCAACAAAAGATAACGCATGCGCAGTACGTACGCATGAAATGTAGCACCTAAACAGATAGCGACCTCTAAAGGTCGTGACAAGAGCTACACATTAATGCCACAGTTTTAAATTAAATCCACATTTGTCTCGAAAAATGCTCTAATTCAAATGATTTCTGTATGACTCTAGAGACAAAAATCCGTTTGATTAATATGTGTTTTGTTTTACAGCGATTTCTAAAATCAATGCTATTAAAACAATTTCCCGAAGGAGACCTCCTGAGGGATCAATAAAGTTCTACCTTACCTTACTTACCTTATTATTAATGAGTAAGATCAGTCCTCATGTTGCGAGAACAGACCACATTCCTCTCTAAATTTTAACTTGCTCTCATGAATACTGTTTTTAACTCATCACTCAATCCCTTTTCTTTCTCTAGCCTTTTGTTCTCTCCAGAGCACTTCTCTCAGTTCTGTAGGCGCTGTTTCCATCTCTGGCTTTACATACTCACCATGCTACTTCCCCTGAGGCCTCCTCTTTACTGGGATGCATTAATAGTACAAGAGTGCGCTGGTATTTTCTACTGATGCTGCCTGACATTGCAAAAACTAGATGAGAAAATTTGGTAAAAGAGTTGTAGGTAATTGTTTTGAGAAATACAGAATATACAGTGGATACACAAATTTTCTTATTGATATACACATTTATGGGTGTATTTATTTCTCACTTTCATCACCAATTCTTTCACTTTCACCAAGAAGCTCCAGGGGGATAAACCCAGTGGCAGCATAGTCTGCTCAGCTGAGGAGATGAACTCCTTTCTGCAAAACACCTTGATCGACCCGGAGAAAGAACTGGAGCTTCAGGCACAGAGGGCCCTCATAAGCCCACAACTACCATCAGTGGATTTTGCCCTGAGGGAGCCTACCTGGACAGAGTTTCAAAAGGTGGTGAAAAGAGACAAAGCTGTGTTAGCCCCAGGCCCTAGTGGAGTCCCACACATGTACAAGCGCTGCCCACAACTCCTTTGTTACCTGTGGAAGATCCTGAGGGTGATTTGGCGCAGGGGGGAAGTTGCCAACCAGTGGAGGTGTGCTAAGGGTGTGTGGATCCCTAAGGAAGAGGTCTCCAGAAACATCAGTCAGTTTAGAACCATCTCACTGCTAAGTGTCGAAGGCAAGATTTTCATTAGTATCTTGTCACGACGACGAGTTCCTTCTGAAGAACAGTTACATAGACACATCTGTTCAGAAGGGTGGAATCCCTGGAGTGCCTGGCTGCTTGGAACAAACTGGTGTGGTAACACAACTCGTCAGGGAGGCATGTGAAGGGAATGGGGACCTAACTGTGCTGTGGCTCGATCTTGCTAATGCATATGCCTCCATCCCACACAAGCTGGTTAAGCTTGCCCTCCCTCGACATCAAGTTCCCAGCAAAGACTCCGACCTTGTTCTAGACTAATACAGTAACTTCAGGCTAAGAGTCACCGCTGGATCAGATTGGCATCGACTTACTTACTTACTTATAACCGGCTGCGCCATCTCAGTCATCCTGTTGACCTTTGCCATGAACATGATAGTCAAGTCGGCGGAGGTAGAGTGCAGGGGCCCGTTGACAACATCAGGAGTACGCCAGCCCCCAATTAGAGCCTTCATGGATGACCTGACTGTCACCACCACATCCGTACCAGGCAGCAGGTGGATTCTTCAAGGCCTAGAGAAGCTCATCACCTAGGCAAGGATGAGTGTTAAGCCAGCAAAATCAAGGTCTCTAGTGCTCAAGAGATGAAAAGTAGTGGATAGATTATGCTTCTCACTGTCTGGAGCCACTTTCCCAACCATCACAAAAAAACAAATTAAGAGCCTCGGGAAATACGTTGACTGCAGCCTCAAAGACTCTGCCTCCATCCAGAGAACTAGCAAATAACTTGAGGACTGGCTTAGCCGGGTTGACATAACCAGTCTGCCAGGGAGGTTCAAAGCCTGGATTTATCAGCACTCCATCCTTCCCCGGATCATGTGGCCTCTGCTAGTGTACACAGTACCGATAACAACAGTCAAGGGCGTGGAGAGAAAGATCAGCAGCTACCTGCAAGGATGGCTTGGTCTACCACGCAGCCTAAGCATCTCTGATCTGTATGGCATCTGCAACATCCTGCAGAGTTCATGGTGTCCAGAACAGTATAGAGAATCCAGAGATCCTAAGGTGGCATCAGCTGATATTCAGATGCAAACAGGCAGGATCTGGAAAGCAGACTTCCATCACATTAAGTTTAGTCCAGGCTGTTTATGATGTCCTTCCAAGCCCTGCAAACCTCCACATCTGGGGTAAAACGGAGACACCCTCCTGTCCCCGCTGCTCAGGACAGGGCTACCTGGAACACCTACTCAGCAGCTGTCCAAAGGCCCTTGGAGTGCAGAAAGCAAGCCTGGAGAAAAAAAATGTGAGCCTCTGGAGATGGGTTGCCGCGGAGTTGCAGGACGGTCACTCTGTAGAGGGTTCACAAAGCTAGGACTTGTAGGGGAGGCAAAACGGAAGGCCATCAGATCTGCAACTGAAGAAATCCACAAGATGGCTTTGGATTAAGAGGGCAAAACTGTGGGCAAACGCTGGGACACAGGGGGTCTGATGTTGAAAGACCCAATAAACATAAACATGAGTGTATATATAAACGTTTAAACATATTTCAATATATATTGTTACTTCTTTTCCCCTGGATTTCTCTATTGCCAAACTATTTGTTTTAACTAATTATGGCACTTCTGGTATTACATGTTAATGTTTTTGTGACATTGATCAGATACTATTTTATATTTTCAAGTCATCTTTATTAGATTGTTGCTCCTAACCCATATTCTCATAACACTATTATGATTGTGATTATTATATTTATAATTATTGAATCGTGCATTTAGATTTAAAGTTCAAAGCTCACAAGAATGAGAATAACTACAAAAATACTCATATTTCCCTTTGTTGCGTTAGAGGATTAACTATGGTATTATGATTTTTGTGATAATATATATATATTTTAACTTTTTTTCTTTAAAAACCATTATAAGAAATAACATTGGAATTGTATTACCTACTAAGATCCGCACGGTGGCAATGTGGACAAGCCCAATCTCTCGGTTTGCTGTGTCATTTTAGAGTGACGTACATTCTTATAGGATATTTGTTACATCATAAATAATATTTCATAGTATCTTAACCTTAGTCCTTTTGTTCATTCTTCAAATCTATTTCTCAATTGAATTCCAGTCACAATTTTACTATGATCTACGTGTTTTGTTTTTTTTAAACAGACGTCACACCAGGGTCTTGTACTCATTAAAGGGTTGAATAAAGTTTTTTTATTTACATGTAATTTCCATTCATTAAATACCAGGAATTCTTCTTTGAAGCTCCGTGTAGACTTAGTAATGAAGATACATTTCCCTGATGACGAGCAACCAGTCAAATTATTCTCTCAGAACTCGTTTGTGTTTTTTATATGCACCCAAAACAGGTCGTGTGTTCCTCTCACACACACACACACGCTCGCGCACACACACGCACACACTCTTGCGGTGTTTTCCGGGATCAGGCCACTGCCTCCTCCTCGCAGCAGCAGATATGGCTGATCATCACCGGACGGGACGGTGTTTCTAAGCGTGTTTCGAACCGTGTGATGAACTCCAGCCGAGCGAGGATGTTAGCAGGCGGGCTCTGCGACACACAACGACTGCCTGAGACCAGACTGACCCTCGGATAACAGCCCGTTCCGTGGAGAAGTTGTGGTGGAAGTTGTCGCAGTGGCTTCATCCCGACGAGCTGCTGGATTATCACCCACCGCTGGAACAATAGTCCCCGCAGCTCCGACACCAGCAGGTCTGTGTTCCTTATTTTAAATTTCAGTTTGTTTCGGAAAACGTCGACACGGTTGTCGCGATTAGAATTCCAGTCACCTGACAATGCGGTTGTTTTTTTTTGTTGTTTTTTTCCTGAAGTGAATTTCCAGAATTCAAGACGAAAGTGCGGTTTAGTGAAATATCATTGTGGCGAATCAAAGTAAAGTGAAGGTATTGCTAAGTTTTGAATGATAGTCAACCATGTAAATAAATTAAAACATGTTTCCACATCTACACACAAATATCCTGACGGATTAACAACGAGTTTTATAAACCGACCGGGGCTGCTAACTTTTCCCAGCCCCAGACTAGTTCTCCTGCCGGATACAGTCGCCAGGAAAACACGGGGAGTAACTGATGGAGGTTTTTTTAAAGGCCCGGGAGACATAGGATCACAGTTTCGGGGGAACTTTTACATGATCCCCGCTGATGTGGCAGTGTTGTCCTGCAGTGGTGTCGATATCATCCATATTCTACTTCCAACACTCGCCCGCAGCACATTCCAGTCCCCAGCAGAGAACCAAACTCTTCCATTATTCAACTCTTAGTGGGAAGAATGCTGGATTAAAATCTTTCTATGCCAACACCAATATCCAAAATATATGGACAACAACAATGGAGTCAAGTTAAACTGGTAACCTGTTTAAATATCAAGCTTAAAGTTACTATTTAACCAGGAACAATCTCAGTTTCAACTATCTTAAGAGTAGAAAACAAAGATTGTAAACAGACAAAATACACAAAGATCCCTGTGCCTGTAGACCAGGTGTGGGCAATAGTAATTCTTCAAGGGCCACATTAAATTCTAAGAACGTTGTTAGGGGCCGTCAAGCAAAAGAAAAACGAGAAAATCCCTCTAAAAAAAGGACATTTGTCATTAGGCCGTGACATTTATTAATCTAAATAAGCTGCAATTTTATTCTTTTATATATGACTGTTTTTTTCAAAACATTTCTTCAACTACCTTAAAAAAAAGTTTTGAGGGATTAATATATACTCGAAAAATTACACACAAGAAAGGAGGGGAAAAGTAAATAAGTGTAAATAAATGTAAATGAATAATAAATAGAAAATACATTTGTTAATGCATTAGAACCATTTATATATGATCGTACTTTGACATTACGAGGGCCGCATAAATACAGTCAAAGGGCCGCATGTGGCCCCCGGGCCGCACTTTGCCCAGGTCTGCTGTAGACCCTGTCAACCATATCACACCCCCATTGTGTTGTCGGTTACACACGGGGTGTGTTTTATTAGTGTTGGAGCGACTCGGTAAGATGATGGAACTTGGACGTCTTTTCGCATCCCTGGACAGAGCTGGCTCCTGAAGTGGGTTTCTCTCCCCGTCAGCGGCTGTAGAGTTGCTGCCCCAGCACGCCACTCTCGGAAAGATGCTGATGCCACCTCCGACATGAAATGTGCTCAAGAATCCACTCGAGGAAGAGTGGAAGTCCCTGTCGTTTAATGTGGCACACAAGATGTAGAAGACGTTTAGGATTTCAACAGTCGTACGTTAAATCTCAAAGATGCGTTAAAGTTGAAGCCACTGACAACTTAAATGCTAAAGTAACTTAAAAAAAAAAAGTATAACAACCAATTTAATAACTCGATATAACTCTGAACAGCAATCCTTGTGTTTCGCAATTTCTCCATTGTGATTTACTGTTTAATGGAGTAATAACTTATTAATGTATAAGAGCTTATTAACAAATATACTATTTCAGTTGGTCAATAATGTCATAATGCTCATATTGGCAACACTGGTTCAGGGAAGACATGCGTACTGTTTATCTTGAATAATGCACAATATTTTATCTCATTTCTAAGTTGTTTTTATTTGGGACTGTATTTTCCCCAAATGTACAATAAATCTGTGTTTCTCTTCATTCGTTTAAAAGCGATGTGATTATGGAGCAGAGTAGCAGTACTCGTCTCCATTAAAGAGTACTAGTATTTAGAAGAGCACTACTCCATGTACAGTACTGTATTTAATGAAAAGCCACTTACGCCAGTAGTTTCACATTATAGCTTCAAACGTGGGTAATTGATATCCTAACAGCATTAAAAAAACACCATTCGGACATTCATACATAGTTTTAATGTATTTTTATTTCTCAAACGGAAGAACATTTTTTTTAAGATTGATTCATTTTAGGCTTAATAAAATGAGGCAGAATGGACTGGTATGTTGCTGTGCTTCTATTGTAGTGTGACTCACTGTCTACCTCCAGATGACCTTCCTCCAGTCGGCCCTGGAAGTGGCAGTGAGTGGGTACGATGGCTGGCAACATCCACTCCCAGGCTCTTCATAGACTGAGTCACCGGTGAACCCGATCTGTAAATAAAGTGAACTAATGACGAACTCGTGAGTAACAATGGTCACCATCGGAATAGTCATTTATTTAAGTGGAAATGGATCACTGTTACTGTGTTTTTCAAGTAGGATGTAAATATGTAAGGCCATTTTAAACTTACTTTTTACTAATGTATTCAATCTAGCATTAATTTCCCCTTCTCTATAAAATACTTGAACAGTTTAGGATTTAAACACTCCCTAGTTTTATTTATTAAGTTGTGTAACTTGATTGGGTGGTTCTAGGCAAATTGTTTTCAAATTAAACACAGTTACTGTCACCGTTCAAAAAGGTGTGTCACATGTGTGTATATCTCCGGAATCATAATTAATTTACTGCCACTAATGAAGGCTATTTTTCTCTGCCTCTCCGGTGCCTTGACATTTCGAGTCAGATGATCATCGATTTAAGCGCTTCGATTTTCATCCCTACAACTTAGCGACGATAAATTCACATGACTCAAAAAACAAGTCATGGTAATTCTTGTTATTAGCGTTGAAGTGTGTCGGAGTTTGTACTTGGACATTTCTGGCATTACTCATCCTCGGGCTGCTGCACCAACCGTTGCGAGCAACCATTCAACTCTGCCACATTCTCTGAGTGTGCATGCATGCGTGTTGAGCTCGAGCCTGGAAAAATAAAAAAGGTTTTGTTCATCGTCAACCACTTTATTAGTCATGTGTAGGCATCCGAGTGGAGAAGTGATCTTTCAACAAGCTGCATGCTTCAGGATCTTCCTCACTCAGGTCAGCTAGTTCGTTGATACTTTTGGCCCGCTAAGAGGCGAAACTGGCACAGAACTCCTGTCCGGGGTAGGCTCACGTGTTCAGGCACTGTATGGTGTCCCGAGCTCAGAAGGGAGAGAGAGACGATGTTTATAGCTGAGGCAGGCATGTGTGTAGCGAGGTAGGTGGATGGGAATTACTTTGGCTCTCCGTCTTGTGTTTGATAGAAACTGCACTTTCAGCCCGGGTCTGTAACCTAGCAACCTTAATGGTGGAGCGTCTCTGAATAAATCAGTTCCCTCACATCCCTCTGTTGGGGTCCATCTCCACTGACCTCTGTACTGCAACAGCCATAAATCAACACACACACACATACATATTTGATGGTTCAGATTTGGGTTGACAGATGTTTCTTAAGCTAACTCAGATTGATGATTTGATTCTAGACATACGGGCTAATACTATGGCAACTAAAACACAAAATATATTATTTTACTTTATAACAATCCATTTTATAAAAGTAGTTTTTCTTGCATTTTTCCCATTGTTATGTAGGGTTTAAAGGAGTTTGTTTTCAAATCACTTTATTCTTGTCATCTCTCGGTCGATTGCAACAATGCCACTAATGCTAATATTGCTCTAACTATTGTCCAGACATGGGTATAGTTTAGGTTTTATGCTTAAATAGTGGATGAATGTTTTAAACAAAGTAATAACTTGTTTCCATTGCAGCAGACTGTTATCTTCTGTTAGTATTATTTTAGGAAAATAAATTGAGTGAGGGGGTTTGAGTTCAGCTGCTGTGGTTTAGCATATAGTTATCCAAAGATTTTCTATCGGGAAAATGAAGCAACAAAATATGTGTTGCTTTTCATTCTTCCAGAGGTGGCGCTATTATGTTACATAGCAGTACATATTGCCATGATGAAGTACTTAACCTATCTAGTAAAGCACTGAGAGAGGGCATACCTCAGTCAAGAGTCTATTATTGTAAATGCATCAGGGTACCTTAACCTTCAAGCTGATTTTATTGTTTCACCATATTGGAGAAAGAGAAGCATCAGGATCTATCACAGCTTCTCACGTGGGTGCATACATGCTTATCGCGTCATTCCCTAACCGGACCTGAGTGTCCCAAACCCTCCTGTATCTCCAGCCCTCATCATCTAGAGATGCTCCTCTGGTTTGTGGGTGTTCTTGGTGAGCGTGTAACGCACATGCTGCAACTCAGGGCCACATGTCTCCACCCACACACTATAGCCGTGCCTCTGCAGAGCGTCTGCAGCAGAGAGGACTCGAAGCTTTGAATCCAAAACACGGTAGTCGCGAAAGAAAGTGTTTCTCGTTGAGTCGTGTGTTTGCTTTCAACTCATGACCTTCCAGTCATGAGTTAAGCGCTTGGCATGGATAACATGTCCTTGTGTGTTTGCTGATGATAGAATGTACTGGCAACTCCCATGTTCATATCTTCAAACAATTTTAGAGGAATCAAAAAGAAGCTGTACTTGAGTGAGGAAGAAAGATAAAAACTTAAATTGATAGTTTGGATGTAGATGAAGACAAAGACAACTGAGCTCCAGTGGCTACATTAAAATGGACTTATAATTGTGGCCTGTATCTCTAAAAAGGAACAGTTTACTTTGAAAATAATCCTAACCCTCAGTCGACACGAGGGTGAGTAGAAAATTGGTTGATCATTTTGGTGAACTATCACTTTAAGTACTTAAAAGCTAGAAACTAGTGTTGACAAGTTTTTTTCTTGCCACATTCACATTGTGAATTACCCATGGGACCTGTTTTTCTTGTATCTTGTAATCTTATAATCTAAAGTGTGAAGATTATGACACATAAAATAGAATTGGATTTAATTGACTGCCACTGTTTGGCAGTGTATTTTTGCTAAATGCTTTTGACATTAGTACATTCACATGAACGGTTAGTTAAAAATAAAAATAAACAAACACAAATATACACTTACACAAGTCAAACTGACCCCTAAATGGGTGTGATTGATAATAATAGAAATTGTACAGCATATTAGAATGCATCTCATGTATTGTAAAGTCACTTAATATTAAAGTGATTTCATTTGTGGGTTATTGTGGGCTGAACACAGAAACAGACATTGACTTTAAGTTAATAATAAACAAATCACAGATGCAATTTGTTTGGATCTCTCATGGTTTTATCAGGTTGTGTTAGCATGAAACGGAAATGGAAACCCTCCAAATGGATTTGTTCATTTGTAAACCATTCCCGACAACACAGATTTGGATTAAGACTCACTTGCTAGTTGCCTTTCAGAATCAAAGTATGGAGTCAATGTAATAGTATATGAAATCCTTACATCCTTAGCTACCTTCAGATTTCTGCTTGTTTTTTGTACAAGTAAGTAATTAAATTAAAGGCTGTGGGACATGTATTCCAAAACAAACTATTAACTTGAGTAATACATTAAAAACAATGTATTTATACTTTGGAAATGTGAACAATGAATTCCAAGAGAGCCAAAAACTGACCCCGGAAGGTCCGAGCTGTGAGAGAAAACTGGACGACCATGTCATTTCTTAAATCAAGCGCATGTATATTTTTCTCTCCACGGTAGATCACTTTATCTTCCTCTATGATTCAGTTATGTAGGTCACTGTTTGTTCAAAGGTATGTAAATGATGGTGTCATGGCGTGTAAATGAGTGGGGGAGAGATGATTTGCTTATCCACGGGTTATGGACGATAAAGGATTGTGAGGAGCTGCTCTTTTGTGTCCCTCGCCTTAAATAGAGGCTCGAGGTGGGAAAACAAAAACAGTTGCTCTGATTGAAGATCAAGTCTCTCTCAGAGTGCTGAATTGAATGCTGAGAGCTTGAGAGGATGAATGGCTTTTGTTGCAGCATTCCTAGTTGACAAAGAAAGAGAAGTAGCATGTGACATCACATGTACGTGCTTTCAAACGTTTCGTCTGCGAAGACGTCGTGAGCTAGATTTTTAAAGCAGACGTGTTCGGCCGAGCTGCCTCTGCCTGCATACGACAGACTCTTCAACGCGGTCACACATAACGTAATGTTTTATTTACAATTCTGTTGAAAGGCCTTTTTATAAAGGTCAGTGTTGTTGTGTTTCTTATGGATTAGTGCACCAACTCCTGCAACAAATGTTGGTTCATCCATCCATCCATCCACCCATCGTATCTAGACAAAGAAACTCTCGCCAGAAGACCCGGCAGCAACATACTGCTGAGTATCATCAGCGTAGCAGTGAATTTTGATCCCCATTTCCGAAGGTGCTAAAGCATAAAGTAAACGGTCATTTCATTCTCACCTTGAGATTTAATTGTACAAAAACTAGCTGTGTAAAATTACGCGATTCATTTATTACAATCATAATAATGTCTATTTAAAAAAACCAAAAAAAACCGAATCTGACTTTTGATCTCTTACTTCCTTTTTTTTTAAAAATTATTTTTGTGTGTGTTGGTCCTCTTGTTGGAGGTAAAAACAAAAGTCTGCTACAGCTAGGTATTTAATAAAATTCTGGTACACTTCAATATCGTGATGGGTTTTCTTTTGCTCACAAGATAATATCGATATTCGACAAACATGGTATAATTAAATATTCTTTTGCTCCAAAATTTCTTTATACCATTAATATTTCAAATTAAGTATTTTTAAAATGAAATGTTAAATTTTTTTGCAACACAAAAATGATCGCTAGAGGGCAGCGGTCAAAAGGTCCAGCTAAAGGAACAATAAAATTGCAGGAGTGGAGTAAAAGTTTCTGGATGTTCTGTTCTATGTTAGTCTTTGTATCCTTTGTCTTTGTTGTTTTTCTTTGATCTATGTTCTTTGTCTTTATCTTTAGACTAAGATTGTGTAATTGTGTTCTTTCTCTTTATTTCTCTTGTTCTTATTTTATTTTGATTTATTTTTGATTTTTTATAAAAAAATTGCTGTATGTATTGGCTACTGGAAAAAAACAATTTCCCAAAGGAGACCTCCTGAGGGATCAATAAAGTTTAACCTTACCTTACCTTAAAATCCTGCAACGCGAGATCCTAGAGTTGACTAAGTACGAACATGTATTGGTTTCAAAACAAATAATTGCAATTACGACCTTGTCAAGAGTCATGTGGTCTGTACATTCTGCAACACGAGAGCCAAGTACTCGCGCAATACTAAAAATATATCTTCTTCCTACAGTATCACAATATATCGCATTGTTTCCCCTGTACCATGATAAATAGAATATCTCCAGTAGCTTGCCAGTACACACCCCTAGTCACAGACTGAACTGGACATTGATTGTTCGTCTTAATGGTATAATACTTGTTCTATGTGTGAACTTTATTTACTAATGATGTAAAGAACAATATTTATCGATACTGGTGAAACCAAAGGTTGCACAAACACAGCAGAATATCAATGTAAACTCAAATAAACACGTTCAGATACATTCCGTTGTTTTCATTAATATTGTAAGTTGGATGTACAGTTTTTTTTTTATTGAATTTCAATAGAGAGCTTCTCTCGGCTTCACTTCACATTCTTTGACCTTGTCAAGTCTCCAGAGTTGCGCTGTCAGCGACTTTCCTCCAGCCTTGTAGATTTTGGTTGTCCATCCATCTGTCAGAGGTTTCTCCTCCCTCACTGTCTTCCTGAAATGTTTGCACTTGGGATGCATGACGATGAGAACACTCTCTGACTGAACAAACATCGTCGCTCCGAGCTCAGAGAGCGATTCGAGCCGGGAAAAAGTTCACGAATCGGAGGGAAATTCTCATTATAATAATGATGACGGTTGTCTCTCTTCAGGCCTCGGGGCCCCAGTGTCGAGGCTGAGAAGATGGACCGGATGAAGATCATCAAGCGGAGGCTGTCCATGTCACTTCGCAGCGCTCGGCCAGTTGACGACTCCCTGTCAGAGCTGGCAGAGCAGATGGCTTTGGACGAGCCGTCCACAGCCAGGGACAATGGTAAGAAACGTCACACAAACTGATACACTCGCTCTATTACGGAAAATTATTGACAAACAATACATGCAAAAATTCTGCTCACCCTGCTAGTTTGAAGAAATGATACAGTTGTTTTTGTATTGTTGATTTATTGACTTAATAATCTCTGACAGGAATACTGCAACTGTTGCATAACACACTAAACAGTTGTATGCATGCACTTTGTGGTTTCTCTGATGCAGATTGTGCAAGTGTCACTTAGAAAACTGGCTTGGACACCCAAAGCATGCAATAATTTCCCACTTATTGCTTTCTTAACTGACACGTCTCTTAAATGTCGAATAATGTTCACCCATTGTAGAAATCTTCATTTTTTCTTTGATCATTGAAGTTGATTTTTAAATCAATAATATTGTGAAAAAAACCAACAAAGGGTCAATAAAATTATCTTTAGAAATCTTTAGGAAAAATGGATTTGAGTCTGAAAGCGATAGCCTTCCACCTACTGGTCGTTTTGTAAACTGCATGTCCGAATAGAAGATGAAAGCGGTTTAACGGTTATTTGTTGAGTTTTCTTCGTCTGCAGAACGAATTAAGCTTTGTGAATTAATAAGATTATGTTTTAAGTTTTTGAGTAAAACTTGTTGTTTAGTTGTTGCTTCTTTCCTGAAGCGACAGCATCCATTTGATTAAATCATCTTCTCCCTCTTCGTTCTATTTTTACGCCCGTCTCTTACGTCTTAATTGCTCATCGAAAAGTCACTTCATTTCCAGATGGAAGAAAAGGAAAAGGGTCCAGTGAGAAAGGGAAAAGGAGGAAGTGATGTCGAGGATGATGGGAAGGTTATTAAAGTTTTACCACTGTGCCACGTCCTTCCTCACTTCCTAGTTCCCCCTCTTTGTCCCAGTTGTTCCCGATTTTCTCGGCTTACTGGACTTTAGGAATTAGACATTTTTTACGTTCTTTTTTCCCAGTTTTAATTAGAATCATCTTCCGCCAGTGTTTCGCAGATTGAGGTCGATGGTGGATAAGCTGTTTCCTACGTCGTCCCTCATGCAATTTTAGGAATATCAGTGGGCGTAAAAAAATCGATTTGACTGCTCAAAATTAGAGTTTATTTCCTTTTATTTCTGACTCTTTCATTCACCGACTTAAACCTAGACTGGCTCTCAACTGAAATCTATTTTAAGGCATCCCATGAATGTTTTAGTTCTTCCTCTGTTGATGTCTCCAACCGCTACATGCACGCTTTTAATTCCACTCCTGTTTAAATCAGAACATTTTTGTGCTTACATTTTCCTCCGATCACTGTAAAGAGACTTTCCATCTTTATCTTCCTCTTTTGAGTATCGTACTGTTGCTCTGTTGCCTGGTCTGGCCTTTGTGTGACTTTGTCTTGTCTTTTTTTCTCCCCCTTCTCCTCCCTCTTTATCTTCCTGAACTCTCATCCCCCTCTCTTCTTGGACATACTTTTTTCTTCCTTCTTCTGGCGTCCTTGTGGTGTTCCCTTCATCTCTGCTCTTCTTTTTCTTCTTCCCTCCTTCTTCACCCTGTGCCTGCCTGCCCTTCTGCAAACGTGTGTCCTAGAGCCCATGGTGGTGTGCGCCCTGCATCCTCCTGCCTCCCACAGCGCTCCCTCCTTCCTGCGTCAATATGCCAGTCATCTGGGCCGCACTGCCCTGCGCAGAGAGCTGGGTGGGGGGCTGGAAAGAGACAGAGCCTACTTGAGTCTGCACAGGACCGGATCCCTGGGTACACACTCACACACACACACACACATGCACACGCGCACGCGCACGCACGCACGCTCACACACGCTCACACACGCTCACACACGCTCACACACGCTCACACACGCTCACGCACGCTCACACACGCTCACACACGCACGCACACACACACACACACACACACACATTGATGCTTGGTGTTTCTCTGTCTGCTTCTTTCTGACATTGCCTCACATGTCCATTGTCTTCTTCCTCACTTCAAGTTATTGTGTGTCATTTTGCCACCAAGTGATGAACTGAAAAACATTTATTCCTATTATCTAGTTTTATGACATGCTAGTCAGTGTGTTAAGCATCAACAGCAAAAGTATATATTAAGTTATTGGTAAAAAAAAAAACGCATAACAGCTTTTCGACAATATATTCATATTTACATTTATTTTCTTATTTTCCTTTTTTTTCTCAAGATTTTATTTCTTTATTTTAATGGTAAAAATAAAAGTTAATTCTAAAACCCGAACATACTATAACCTTTTTGACAAAATATATCTTTCTTTTCATTTTTTTATTTCATTTAATGTAATCAAAAGTCAAAATGTGAAAAACCCTCATAGAAAAAGAGTGAAAGCTATTGACTTTTTGTTTGCCTTTCTGAAAATCTGGGCCATTAACTAATTTTCTGTGGGTCACCTAATCTTTATCAATACTGATTCACTGTTCGCTAGATACACACTGACTAGTCAAGTTTGTTTTACAACAAGCAGAGATGACACATGTCAAGAATGAATCTGAGAACTTAACACAATGTCTGGAATGCATGAAATTATGATTAAATCTAGTCTGACTGATTTCACATTTAAATGCTGGCCAGTTATTGATGGGCAAACCAACATAGAGTACATTTTGTTCAGTCCATGATTGTGATGAACATTTTGACCTGATACACAATATATGATTTTATTTAATCTTTATATACATTTGAAAAGTAAACGGTGTGGAAGTAATTGTTGTTATGCAACACTCATGTTTATGTCAAACTGTTTAAAAAGGAGCCTGGTTTAGCACATAAAAAATAAAAGGATAACCACAATAACTACCAACACGCAGGGCCCAGAAAAATGTAAATCACCAGTAATAACAACACTGTTATTCATTCTAGACGTGCAGATTTAACTGGTCTGAAGGAGCAACATCGCCTCCTGCTGGTTGAAATCCTGTTTGCATTTATGTTGAGATGGATATATTTGTTAATTCCAGAGGTTTGTGACGTTATAGAACATTTAATTGACCGTAAACCGCCACAGCATCACTATGTTTACACCAAATGCAGGAAGATTAAACTCTTAATGACCTTAATCCAGCATCTGACCGCTCACACTTTCCACCCCTTCTGTCTGGCTATGTTATATAACGTTAAATGTGGTCTGGAGCACCATGGATCCCAGTAATCCCACTCCCCACTGTGACCCAAGTGTCCATATCGGGGGCAAATGTATGATGTGGAAGAGAGGGGGGATAAAAATGAAGAGTAGCTGCATGTTTGTTGAAGAGATGGTTTGGAGAGGATTAATATGAAAATGTTTGATTGCTTCTTATATTTTAGATATATAGATATATATAGAGGATTGTAAGAGAATGTTGTAGCTGCCCGCAGATTACTTTTACATACATTTATCTTATTGTATATACACATTTTTTATATTTATTCAATGTTTCAAAGAGTGGAAGAGATAAAAGAGAGCTAGAACATAGCCCGCATTTCGGAAACGATTTGAATTGATAAAAGTTTGAACCGTTCAAATCGGAAGAAATCTCTTGGAGGAGAAGCGGCACAAAATTTAGGTCAGAAGAAAACAGGATCTCAATTTATGTATGAAATGTATGGATTAGTCAGTGAATGAAGTAGTCAGTGTTGTTGAAACCAAAGCATGAAGTCACCCTCATGAGGGCCCAACATGAACAGGCGAAGGGCTACACGTGGCCCACCAGGTAGATTTGACCCACTTTCTGATCAAATGTCATCCACCAGTGATAATATTGATCCTTGAAAACTCATTCATACGTTTATCTTGCTGGAGGTTCAATGACTAGACGGTCAAACCATTTACACTTTGTGTAATGAGTCGGCATCATTTCAGTAATAATGTCAGCGTGGCGAGATCTTGAGTACAACTGCAAAACTGTCAAAACGGTTGCCATAGTGACGTCGGTCTCGCACCGAACGGTCATTAAAAATCGTGACTCACAACTTAGAATCCCCGAATCTATTATTAAGCGAGCGATAAGGTGTGGATGGGCGTCTGAAATGACCAGCTTTGGTTGTGTGTGTTGCCGTGTGTGTGTGCAGGAGTGTGTGTATCCAGAACTCGCTGACTCATTGTCTGCCGCTCAGCAGTCGAAGCACGTCTCACCCTTTTAATAGAAGGAGACGCTGATGTAACCTCGCTTTCCAGCTGCAATAAAGAGATTACCTTTCTTTCTCTTGCTAATATTTCCTCTCAATTCAATTCTCTTGTCTGCAAATGTGCATCTGACGCTACATTTTGGTGACTCGGCTCTTAAAAGTCTAATTACAACCTCTTTAGTTGACAGTACTGTACTTACGCTAATGTAGGATGACCGCTCAGAGTCAGTGTCTTCCATTTACACTTTCTCTGAGCCTTCGTTCGTCTAATTTGAAAAAAGATATTTCTTACACCAGCACATTTAAAAAAAAAGTTTTTTGTTGTTTCAATCAAATCATCACATAATATACGTTTTATTTCAATATTTATTCAACATTAGTGATTTGGAAAAATTAGAAAAAAGAAGTACAGTTAATCCAAAAATGCTATTGTTGGTCATAGTATTCTAAAAAATGTAAATATGGGTAAAGAAATAAAAATTCCAAAGAATTACACGTTTAAGAAAACGAATAATTAAATAAAAAAATATTCACAAGGATGAATAAACAAAGTATAAAATAAAGTTTAATCTGAGTAATACAAATGTAAATAAAAGAGAGGACAATAAATAAAATGTATAAAAAGGATATTGGAGCAGACAACATAAATATAATCTATTTATCTATATAAATATATATATATATATATATATATATATATATATATATAAAAAGAAGGTCCGTCTTTTCTTAATGTCATATTCACTCCCAAACCGCTCGACGATCTGTAGACTTCCGTAATTTTGGCTCCTCCCCCCTCTCTCTTTATCTTATTTGCACTACATTCTAAAAACTATTAAACAACTGATAATATACATTGAAAAAATACGTGTGAGAATAACTAACAGACACGGGGAAATAAATATTGAAAATATTAAGAGACATTCTTTTATTTGCCATGATAAATAAACATTTTTTATTAATCATAAAAATCATCACTTATCCTTTTATTAGCTATGTAAGAGTAGTGAAATAAGAAAATATATATTTTGGCCTGAGGAAATAATCTTATATATAATATAATTTTAATCAATATGGAAGACAGGAAATGAAAGAATTCCATGAATTATAAAATGATTAAATATTACAGCTTTATTAACTAAGCAATAAAAGTTTCTGATTCTGATAGCGGGAATAAAACGTCAGCACATTTATGACAGTTATAATGTAATGAAATCTAAATAAACACTATTCTATTATGACCTTAAATATTTATTTATGTTCATGAAAAAGTACAACAATCCAATATAATAGGTTACTATTGACATAAAGAGAAACTATTGCGTTGTAATTACAATGAGTAAAAACATTGTTTTTCGAAAAATAAAAAGAAGAAATTATAATTAACCTGTAAATCAAACTAAGATTAGCAATAACAAAGGGAATTATTAACAGCTGATTTGCTAAACACGGCACCAGATACTTGAAAATGTAAGACCATAAAAGGCAGTTTTATTCTGACCTGATTAGAGTCACAGACTGGACTTTGCCCAGGTCTGCTATTTCCTGCATTGTGTTCTTAGATTAAATAGTTTCAAAACATCTGAATTTGCTCTCTAAAGCTACTTATTATTTCAAAACATTACTACATGTGTATGTGTCTAGAACTACTTATCAATATGTTCGAGTTATTTTAATGGATTGCCACTTAAGCAGCAGATCAATATCGTCAATGTGGATACTCCGAGTTCTTACAGTACCACGTCACATTTCCCCACCCCTTCCGACAAGTCACACTCTCCATCCAAAAACCCTTCTACTCGTTTCCTCTTGGCTCTTTCATACCAGATCTGAGCTCGGAACATGGCAGCAAGCTCTTTGCTACAACACAGTAAGTACAATAATAGTAATTCATTGAAGTTATATTGAGCATTAATGTCACAAGTGTGATTAGACGATAAAACTTGTGTCTGCAGTGCAGAATTTGCTGTTTTTGGCAGCTTTTTTGCCACTAAAAGTTATGACACAGCATTTATTTCTTCTGTAAATGTAATTGTATTTCCGTCTCTGGAGATTTTGATGGTACACGAAACCTCCGACCAATATCCAGGCAGCAATATGAAGAGTGAACTTTGAACTTTCCCCCCAAGCCAGCTCTTAACAACAATAGTAACTCCTTCTTTTTTTATTTCAGCCCACCGTGTAGACCTGCTGGTTGTTACGCAGAAACAAACTTCAGGCTACCGCAGATGTGGCTCAGTATTTCAAAGAGAACCAGGTCGTGCAGTAATTGTCGGGGACGAACACATACGGAGCTGAGATGTAACTGTAGGGCTTTGTTGTCGAGGTAATTGAATAATAAAAATCTTCACATGCAGATAAAAGCTTGAGAGGTAATTACCGTGTTCTCCAGGCCCACTGGTGTCTTTCAGAAAACATGGGGCCCCCGAGAGGTTATATGCAAGACTGTTGTAATTCAAGTCTGAGAGTCACTGGAGTGTTTGGAAAGTGTTTGTGTTGAGCTTTACCGGCTCAAGGAATGACTTTAAATTTACAAACGTATCACAAGTAGTTTAACTCATTTGAAATCAACCTTTTTTTTTTAATTAATTGAATTTTTCTTTTTGGAATTATGTTGATAGATCGAAATAATGAAAAATATGCTTGGCATTAATAAACAAAAAAACTGCTGTCCCGCGGCCAAACAAGACCCAATGACTGTATTCATGATGATTTTGTTTTGCGTATAGGTTCTATAATATAACTAATATGTATTACTTTGTTATTTTATTTGTATTTGTCTTTTATTGTTATTATTTCACTTTCTTCAAAATATTTTTTTAAGAAAAAAATATAATATTAAATAAAATCAATATAAAATAAAATGAAATGAAAATATTAAGCTTAATTTACAAAGGCATGTTGTAATCTAATGTTTTACCCTAATTATTCTTTGACACTTCAGGTATTTCTTCCAACTTTCCTCATCATGTTTAGGTTCTTTCCTGATCAAATCTTATTTCGATTTTTTTTTTACCCTTTGTGAGCTTGGTTTCAGTCAGTAATTAATTAACTTTAACATCTATAAATTATATTTTTGTATTTTCTGGTGTTTTTAATTTTTATGTTTTGGTTTTGCCAGCTGTTTAAATTCACAAAACTTTCTTTTTTTTAAAATTAAAATGGCAAAGGTCTGTCAAAAATATGATTTTTATAATCAAAGATGAACATAGTACCTATAAAATGACTGAATTTGGAGAAATTTCACTGCAGCATTTTGGATTAATGCTGTTCATTCAAATACAGTATGACAACATGTCAACTTTAAACTACGATAAGATTGAAACTTTTAAAGGTCGGAATGTTGGGAGGTCAGGATCTGGGCCACTGATAATTGTTTATTAAGTCCACTGGGGGGCTTTGTAGAAAACAACATTCTTAGCTCATCAAGGTAAATATTGAATCCTTTGCCAAAATAATTAAAATAAAGTTGTCCCCTGGAGGTGCCATCAATTCCTGATTTACAATATTAATTTATTTTACTTAAGATGTCTGACTCATACATGCATGACGACCATCTTGAAGATGATGTCAATGATCTTTTTTCTTTTTTTTCTTGATTAAAGTTGAAGTTTATTGAAGAGCAGGCGGATGAGTCGTGGCGTTGTCGAGAAGCTAGTGAAAATATTAAGAGGCCGTCAAGAAGATGAGATTATGTCCTTGACTCAACAGGCTGAAGCTGGAACATTCAGCTTCAAGGTCTGGTTATGTCAGCCTTAACAGTCCTAATAAATAATTACTTAAATCAAACATGCATGCTAAACAAAATAGCATAAATAAATAAATAAGAGCTGCCTTTATTAACTTCAAATCATGTCAATAAGTTTTGATAAAATATATCAACTAAAATGACTCTATGTAGCGCCATTTTCTTCTGTTTGTTTTCCGGAGTTCAGCTTCACGTGTCTCTTTGAGACTCTTCTCAAGGCCATTAATATTGACACAGTGGGTGTGCTTTCATTTCTCCTGCAGACATCTGCTGAGAACATCGTGTAGTCAAATGTTTTTCTTTCGAGGCAGCTTTTTTTTTTTTTTGTCGTGTGTTCTCTTGGCTGTGTCTCAATGGCTAACGTTGAAGGTGGCAATTGTGTTGACGGTTTCAATTTTGAACCAGATCAGTGTAGTAGCAGCATGTTATCGTTTTTCACCACAACTTCAAACCCTCATTGTTGTCGAGTTTTATTCCTGTAATTGTAGATAAGATAATATGTAGATAAGGTAAGTCTGCAAATCACCTGCAGATCAAACTTTGTTTTGAATCCATGGCTCGCCTGCTGCTGCTGAGGGAGTGGTGTTAATCCCTTTTCTTGAAGCTAATGGTCACTTGAACCAGCAGCCGAAATCGTCAGTGGAAAATTAAAGAGTCTAATGTCAGCTGCAGGTGGAACCAGAAATACAAATAATCTTCGTAATTGTATCTACTATAGGTCAACGTTAACTTGTATCAGAAGTTAAGCTGTTTGATTGATTCGTCGTCTGAATAAGGGATAGGTTTGTAGTTTATACAAAAGGTTAAAACACTTGATATTTTTTCTCTCTTAGTAAAAAACAAAACACAACAGCATTGTATCAATATATATATATATATATATTTATTTATCACTTTTTCATTATTATTATCAAGTTATATTTTATCAGTGTTCTAGTTCTAGTTAATGCTTAAATTCCAATAAAGTATGTATAAAATATAAATACTTTTTAATTCACAATTTACACGCCAATTTTCACAGCGTTTACATTTTTCATATTCATTACGTCTTCCATACCTATGAGAACAAGGATGGCTGAGTACCAGAGGATACAGTCTACTCCAGCCTTTCAAAGCCGGTTACAAGACAAATCAAAGCAGTTACGACTTTGTCAAGATTCATGCGGTAAATTCTGCAACGCCAAAGCAAAGCAGCAATGCTACAAATGCATCCTTGTTTCTATAGTTTGGCAATATATCATATTATTGTCCCTGTAAGGCGATAGGTAACATATAGCCAGATCCTTTCTAATGGACACCTCTAGAGTATTCTTTTGTTGTTTGAAATGTAACGTATTAATGAAGCCAAATATAATAGTTATACATTGACTGTTTTGTCATTGAGTTTAAATATTTCTCTGTAATCCACAAACTATTCTCTAGAAGCCCTTAAGTTGTGGTTGAAGGCACAATTTCTGAGGTTTTTCCTTAGTAGATGCTTGAGTTACTTCCGTTGACGTGTTTGCACTGTCTGTGTGTTCCAAAGGTGTGTCTGCAGCTCCACAGTAGCGCAGCTCTTAGAATGCAACAACAATGGCTCCTTTTTTCTCTCACAGGTTTTAAATGAGGTATAGACTTTTGTGAAGAGAGACTAGAGAGATGCTCCTGCTGTGAAGGGCATGCATTTTTCATGTAAAGATGAGAAACATGACTGGAATTGTGAGATCATTTTGTGAAGAATATCTCGAATGTAGCTCTGAAGCTTGACAAATAACAACAAAACAAAATTCAGCATAAATTGCATTTGAACTAAGTATGGTGATGATACTATAAATAGGGCGGTAAAACATTTATCTGTAACCACTTAAACCATCAAGAGGGATGAAGTAGTGATGTTGCTAAGTAGAGTTGAACATCAATCGAACCCTCCAGGCTCTAGGAGAGGTGATAAATGAAAGAGGGAGTGAGAAACTAATCAGACAGACAATGTCAAGAGAGAGAAAAAAGAAGTGAACAGGAAATCCAGCATCATCTAAGGACGGGAGGAGGGACATTGAGATACCGACGGGGGGGGGAGAGAAAGTGAGCAATAGTATCACATGTGAGGGAGGAGAGGAATGGCAAGGTGAAGGGAGGGAACTAAAGGACTCACAACATTGAAAGCTGTGATAGGGGCGCCAGAGGCAGAGAGGGAACAATCGGGAGAGGACAGCGGAAAGAGGGAGAACATCATCAACGGCATGAGTGCAGTGCTGCGCTGAATCGCAGATGAAGAGGGACAAAAGGAGGAACTAGAAGAAAATCTGTACACGGGACGGACTGTTTTTGTAGATCTAAAAGCAGGAGTGCTTATCAGCGACTTGTGCCTTACAGCTTCAACCGGTGAAAATTGTGTTAGAGGAGCTGAAGTGGGACGGTCCTGGAGACTCTTTTTGCTGCATAGTGCTTAAATAGTTGATGCTCCTGTCTTAACACTGGCTCTTTTGTGTTTATTTATAATCTCTATGAACTATTTCATCTTCTGTGCTGAGAATTGAGAGGGGAAAAAATGGATCTATCTGGAAACCCACAAGGATTCACTGGTGGGACTTTGAGGGTAGAGGATCCAAGGATGGGGGAGCTAAGAGTGGGAGATGGCGTCAGAGCTGGGGAAAGAGACGCCCCGCTAAGACTATCACCTTTCCGTATGCTTCGTATGCTGGACTCGTGTCGGCCTCCTGGGAACCGTATTGGTGAGTTCATCAGTGCCTTTTTTTCTGGTTCCCCCACTGTTTGGGTCCCGGGCCAGTACAAAGCAGATGGCACCAGTAGAGTCTGTTCTGTTTTTTTTTCTAATGGATCAAGGCGCTTTAAATAGATCAACTATAACCTTAGTGTCCTTTTAAAATAAACTGTACTGAACTGAACAGATATTTTATTTCTGGATAACTAAAAAAACTACTTCAACTAGCAGAAGTTGGCTGCTTCACATATAATAATACAAATAAATAACTATGTTATAGCAGGATCATTTAAGAAGTGCTATCACTAAATTGAAAGTATTTTTATGTAAGGAAAATTAAGATTTGTTAAGGTAAGTGTGAGGCTGAATTGGTTTGGAGCACATGCTACTGCTAGCAAATACCAGAACAAAGCACTTTAGATATACATGTGTCATTGGACATGTAAAGGATGTTAAGTTGGTAAAAAAAAGACATGATAAATCATGAACCAAACTTTTACTTCAAGCTATTGGGCTAACTGTGCCAGTCATTTTGCTAGAAAATAAAAGCCTAAACATTTTTTGATTTGGCTTTCTGTGGTTTCTTGAAGAAAAAAAGTTAATATAAACAATTTAAAAAATGTGTTTTAATAAAAAACATTTCCAGCTGTTCAATAAGATATTTAATTCCTTTTGTCCTAGTGTTTTATGGGACAAGATCTTTTCATGGTAATAGAAGCTTACCAACTTAAACGTCTTGACAAAGGGAAAATCAGGGAAATTAGACAAAGTAGGCTTGGCAGAACGAGATGAAATAATAAAAAAGTTCAATCTTTATTTCTGACTGAAAACTGTGCTTTATAAATGAATACAACAACTGCTCTTCAGCAAAAGCTGTGTCAAATGCATAGCAAATCCTAAATAAATACAAGTTTAACATTGAGGCATGCAGAAAAAACATTTGTGTTCACACTCCACTGCGAGTAATGCTGGAACGGTTGTGGCCACGGCATGATTGATGTGCACTACAGACCTAAAAGGCGTGGACGTACACTGAATCTTAATTTGAGTTTTTCTTACCACGGTAGATGATGGAGACTATGGTTGAACCGTGACATGCTCAGATGTTCTCCAAGAATCCAATTAAATAATTCCCGCAAAATTCATTTCAATCTCATTATCATCGCCCCTAGGAGCGAGAGCAGACATGTGGTTACATTTTAAGAACGTGAAAGGATAAACCAGGTCAAAGTCTAGTTATAATCATGGCTAATGCTTTAGTTATAGGCTGCTAATACTACCAGGGCACCCTTGAGCAATCCACAGATGTAAAAAAAAAAAAAGAAGCTTTTGTTGAGAATCGTTGCGAGGACATTCAGGTGCTGATGTGAGCGTCTCAAATTTCTTTGAAAAAGGTTTACAGACACTTTTCCTTCCTCTGTGCTTGAAATTGTAAAAGGGGAGCAGATGACAAATCGGGTTACTCGAGGGCAGGTTTTTTAGAAGAGCCCACTCACTTTCCAGACAGACTGGAGGAAGTTAGGTCAGCCAGGCTTGGCACAGTGTCCCTGCAGCAGTTGCTCAAAATATTTACAGTCTGGAATTAGAGCAGAAAGAACTGCAGGAGACGGGAAGTAGTATATCAGAATTCTAGCTGAGAAACAGGTCTATTAGGAGTCCTTGACTTACTTGTGTGAGCATTAGCTCGACATACTTAAGGTGAAAATGACACAATGACTCGGGTGGATTCCTGGTAATACCGAGGATGTGGTCATGTATGAGCGCCGGCTAACGTGAATGTATCCTGGATCAATTTACTCTGAGTTGAGTATCAGTTGACTGGTTTATTGTTACACCATCTTCACCCATGACATGACGACTGACTGCTAGGTTTTCGCATTAAGTAATTATATGCCGTAATTGTAGCCCGAATTACGCCATGTTATCCGATGCCACGCGTTACAGCCTCTGTTTTATCCAGTGTTTGCACAGATGGAAGGCGTCTATGGTTGTGGTGAGCAGATGGAACAAAGAACGAGGCAGCTGGACTATAGTATTTTCTGTTGAACAACAAGTTATTTTTCTATGCAATTGTTTTTCACCCTGTGTAGCTGGGATCGCCACAACCCCTAGTTCATAGTTTGAGTATCAAGAATACCCACAAGGTAACAAACTAATGTATCAATGTCAACAATCGTACATACCTTATCTATAATATATCTTTGTGTTTTAAAGAGAATGTGTTTTTGTGAAAGAGTGGTTGCCTTGAATCGCCTTAACCACCGGTCCTGATACCTACTGTCATAGGACGGGGGCCATCTTAACCTAGCCCCGCGAAACTTGGATGCAACCTGACGCAAAAAGGTGTGGACCTCGTCCACGGACCAAAGGTTTTTTTTTTCGGACGGACGTACCGTACTCCCTGGCAGGGGTTTGAAAAACATGGCGGGTTTGTTTCTTGTGTTGCGAACTGATCAGTGGCTCGCAGTCGGCAAGAACCAGGCTAGAACCAGCTTGTGGAAAGGAGCCATAAATGTAACAGTAAATGCGGATACACATTTTGGCGCACATTAATTAATAGGTACTTATTTAGGATGCTTAGAATCTTAAAGATGCATCAAAAATACAACCAGGACTGTGTTAAGATCTTGCGTGATTGAGTTTGACTCACGCAAACAAGATGGAATAAGGAGAGTGTCTTCATCTCCGTGATTGAAGCTCATATGTGACCCACAATCAGCCTCAGGAGCTCCTCGACACTGCTGACAGTGATTCATACCGTACCTGTTCAACTCTCAATCATTCCACCCAGCAGCCCCTTGTTTCACTCCGGGGACTGATTTGTCTTTTGCTTCATCAAACATCACCAATCCTTGACGCCGGCCACCCCAGTTGCAGCTTGTTTTCCTTTTTTTTCCCTACTGTTTGAAGCTGAAACAGTAGATCATGGTTCTTGTTTTCAATGTCAACTCCTGTCCCAAACCTCCAAAAATGAATAGCATCTCATATTCAGCGTACTCCCTCAGACCTGAGGGGGTATCAGCCCTTCCCCCCACGTTAACCCACACACATGGGGAGAGAAGGCCGCCCTGTCTGCTGCGCCGTGACTCATTAATCAGATGGATTCTGGTGGGGAGGAGGTGGTCGGATGGTGGGCAGAGATGGGAAAGCTCTATGCAAGCTCATATCGATCTTTTGCCTTCTCGTCTTTCAAGTGGCAAATCTTTCACGATTACTTCACACCCCTGCGATGTTGGTGGTACATCCTCACGTCTGGGCTTTTGGACCAAACTATCACAGAGGAGAGGGGTGGGGGGGGGTCACTTGGAGTCAGAGTTATGAAGAAAACATTCACTCGATAAATGGATATTCATCATAATAGCATTTCTTTCTGTTTGTTTTTAGGTATTGTCCACGAAAACGTGAAGATGGGCTCCGATGGCGAGAGCGACCAGGCGTCCGGTACTTCCTCCGATGAAGTTCAGAGTCCAGTCAGGGTCCGTATGAGGAACAACCACCATCGACGCATCTCTAATGAGGTATGTGAAATACTCACCCCTTCAAAATCCATTATCATCCTACTGGAGCAACTGTTTTGAAAAGGCAACTAAGGTCCGAACCCAACTCTCCTGACTTACTCTTGTGTTTTAAGTCTTCCTCTCAAAGATGCAGTAATTCCCTCATACTTACCATGTTTTGAGTTATTACTTGGTGAAGTTCTTACCGAGTGAAATCTCGGTGAACGAGAGGTTACGAGAGCAGAGTCCATTATAATGTAATAATGGGCTTCACTCCTCCTACAGCCAGCTGTAATCATGCCCTGCTTTGTTTATACAATGAGTCCCTTGGAGATGGAGACTTCCAGGGATTGTATTTGTCGGGCCAATCACAGCATAGTGGGTGTGGTTATGGTAAACAAGATTTTATCTCCAGAAAAACTGTTTTCAGTGGGCGTGTCTTAAGCACATTTTCTAATGTAAATATTCCACTTTTTACAAACAAACACATATTGATGAGTAGTGTTTAAGCGTCTTGTGACCCTGGTGTGTGAAAGGCGCTGTAGAAATAAAGTATTTAAGAGACACTTAAATTAACACACAAGTTGCACTTTAATAATCCAAGCATGGCCATGGTATCGTCTAATTAAAAGATTTACTCACTAAAGTAATGTTTGCGTATTCAAGAAGATTTGCTGTGTCTAATTGGAAAATAACAATTTCCAGAAGGAGACCTCCTGAGGGATCAATAAAGTTCTACCTAACCTAACCTAACCTAAACTAAGATACATTTCACGTCTTTGACATGAGATATTAAATGTTGAGTTATAATCTGAACCTAAATTGGGCTGAAAATGGATAACTTTAACCAAACATAACAATAAATAAATAATTCAACATAATAGCTTTAAAAATTAAACATGCATATATATTTAATTTCATGCAAGAGCCGCAATTTTAATTTTTTTTGGAAACACAAACACGGACAGAAAAACCTTCCAATCCCTAAAATTGCTTCTCTTCAGTTTATGTATAGAAGGAAAACAAACACATGGATCTGACATGCACTTGTGAGCAGCAGGCAGTCGTCTGTCTCTCGTCAGATGCTCCAGAAAACTCAGCTGACAGTGCTTGGAAGGTTTTATTTTTTATCCAGTGAAGCAGGAGTGTTTTAAGCTTGTGCCTGGGAATCGCACAAGGCATCTAAATAGATTCACTATTTCCACCAGCTTAGATATTAGCTTATAATACTGCCTCGCTAGTAGAGCTCCATGTAAGTAAGTAAGTAAGTAATTTTTATTTATATAGCGCTTTTCCAGACCAGGGTCACAAAGTGCTTAAACAATCAAAACAATATTCAATAAAGTATATATTTTAAACATCAAGATAAAACTGAAAACACAACAGGAGTTCCAGAAAATCAAGGAACAGCCTGAACAAATAGAAACGGGGAATAAAACAAAGGAATAACGGAAAGAATATTGAAATACACACATCTCTGTAAATGCCAGTATAGTTGTTGTTAATAATCTTTAATTTAATAATCTTACCCTTTAAGTAATTTTTAAGTAAAATTGTCTCTGAAATATTCATAAATTGTTATTTATGTCTCTTTTTGTGACTATTTTCCTTATTTAAATGATCAGATCGGACCACTTTATGTGATTTATTTTCTCTTTTCGGTCGTTTAGGTCAATAAAGCTTAAAAATGCCAACCTTAAACATCTAATAGAGAAGCTGTTAGCATTGTTGGCTAGCTGATGATGGTGCTTGCTGAAGTAATTCTAAGGTGTTTAAAAAAAAAAGAGACATTTCTGCCTGAGATTGGAAAATATTATTTCCAAAGGTCATGTGACTGTTATTTACATCGATTGCAGTTCGATAACGTATAATAAAATAAACAATGTAGAGAAGCTAGAGTTGGTCGTTCCTTTCGGGAAGACCCCTCGTGTCTTTCGGTCTGACAGTCTTTCCCGGCGTGTCGAGTGCAGCGGTAGGACTGGGAAATGCCTCTGGACACACAGGCTGCTGCCTCCGACTGTTCCAAACAGTGGAAGGGACTAATTTAGAGCATGTTTACCACAAGAGCAGAGGAGGAGGAGAGGAGGAGGAGGAGAGGAAGAGGAGGAGAGGAGGAGCGCGGTGACGGAGGGAGACGGCTGGGGTGAGGGATAATTATTAGTGTGAGCAAGAAAAAGGGAGATCCTCGTCTCCAGGCTCCGGAAGGTGAAAATAGGAAGATGGACAGAATAGAATAGGAAAAAAAAAAAAAGACGTTCTCCCGCGAGCCACTTTCCACCCCCTATTTTTCCGACTCCCCCCCGCAGAAATCTGTCTATTCCTCTCTGCTCCCATTCTCCCCCCTCCTCCCTTATCATGGTTCCTCCTCCTCCTCCGTTCGTAGATGTTCTCTCTCTCTCTCCCTCTCTCTCTCTCTGTGCTCGACTCATGCTTTCTCTTTCTCGCTCTTTTGGCTTGCAAACGGTCATGTAGCGGGTCAGGCGCATGCATCGTGAAAAGCGCTTGTGTGTGAGTGTATAGAAACACACGTTTAAGGAGGACAATGAGGGAGCTACTAGAGCTGTTCTACATTGTGAGTATGGGGACACGTGTATTTGTGTGTGTGTGTGTGTGCGTCTTTATTCAATCTGTGCCGGTGAGCAAGAGGGCATCAGTGTCTGTTGACCTACAGGGTCTGTTGTTTTGGTCACCTGTTATGTCATTATTGCATTTGTCTAAACTGCTGTTTTTGAGGAGTGAAGCAAACTCTTGAGATGTGATTTTGACCCGTTCTCGAGTCTCAAACCTGTTGGCTGCCTCCCCGAATAGCTACTGCTGTAATCAACTTTGCATTTCCTGATTAGTTTTTTTAATTCTTCCTGTGTGGGCAGCGCAACAGTAAACGCCGTGACAGCTTGTTGGAAACGCCGTATGTAGTTGTGTAAAAGCCGGGGAGCTCCAGGGAAGCCATTATCGGCATAGATTTCCTTTTGACTTTCATCTTTGGTCTCAATAGCACACAGTGGATTCACTCGCTTCAAACCCTCCCACTCGTGTCCACATGAAACACATGTGAATTCACACATTCACATTGAGGACACATACTGTTGGGACTGGGCCATCCAGCTCCTGCTACCATGGAAACAACATGTGATTGGCATCTCGCCAGTGTAAATGTCCTACATTCACTGTAAATGCGAGAATTTGGGGTTTTAAATAGCCATGCCTGTTAGACTTGTGTGATGATGCAAGATGACTCTACGTCGATAAAAGCGTTTGAACTATCCAATATCGTGCCGTCAGCAATCACAAAAAAAAGGCTGTTCTTGTTATAATGGCTATCGCTGAAAAGTGATGTCGATGTAGCTTTTTTGAACCTCTCGTCTTATCCTGAATTGGGTCAAGAGGACAAGCAGTTTTAGCGAGTAGGTCCAGACTTTCCTCTCCCTGGCTGCTCTTCCCGAGGGACCCCGAGGCATTCCCATGCTAGCTGAGAGACAAAGTGCTTCCTCTGGGACCTCCTGGTGGTCTCCTACTCAGCTGACCAAGCCACCTCATCTTACTCTCCCGGATGGCCACCATTTCCTCCCCTATTTCTAAGGGAAAACCCAGCTATCCTACAGTAAAAACTAATTTCAGCTGCTTGGTGAGGGTAGGGATTCGGATCAAACGGTATACTGAGAGCATTGCCTTTTGGCTCAGCTCTCTCGCTGCCACATCACATTGGCTAAGATGTCCTGCTTTCTTTTCTGTTATCGAACCTTAATATATATCATGATTTGCAGTGAAAAAATCCGAATATTGCTTTCTAATGCCATGCTAATGCTGGACTTATAGAAGTCAAATGCTACTGTGCTAGCTTTCTGTAAAAGGAGGTTTAAGCAACTTTTATACTACTGACGCCACAGTCTCAACCGATATTAGTTTTATTTGCTGTTGTGTTACAAAAATTGACATGTTTTGAGGTGGTTATTTACTCTTTTTTTTTTCTCGAAATGGAATAACAATGAGTTTGAGTTTATCATAAGTATGCCATCTCATACAACAATCATATTCATTCTAACTAGCAAAACCCTATTACAATTTATTGACCTTTTGTATCTTCCGATGCTTTCATTAATGTTTTAAGTTGCCTTTTCTGCATTCGGTAATATATTTATATATATAACCAAATATTGCTTTCTAATGCCAATGCTAATGCTGGACATCGAGTCAAATGCTACTATACTAGTTTTCTATGTGTATATATACTGTGTATATATATATATATATATATATATACAATTTTTTTCTTAGTTTTAATGTGGCAGTAGCATTTGTATATTGTATTTCCAGCATATTCCATTAAAGGGATGAAAGCCAGATTGATTTAATAATGAAATGTAATTAGTTAAATTTATTCCAAACCATTTTAATTAATGTTGTGTATCAACAGTGTCTGACTATTGAGACATTTCCTGACTCATCGATGAGAAAACTCTCTCCAGGCAGACGCTTATCGGAAACAAATTATGATTATTGCGACGCTGTGGCTTGATCTTCAATGTCGATGATTTATATATGGGTCGGTATTTTACCAGGTAGACAGTCCAATCATCTCCAGTGTATCAAGCTGTTACGAGCGGGTCATAAAAGTCCTCGACAGTTACTGATGGAATGATTGGTTCTTGTCTCTGTGGACATATTTTTCTTAGAGGTTTTCTCACCTAGAACCTCAAATATATTGGTCTTTGTAATTCATGAGCCTTGAGCTGGACATGCCGTAAATGAAGACGGTGTGTTTATCATAACTTAAGCTTTCATTTGTGTACTTACTACTGCTTTTTTTTTCCTTCTCTCTTCCAGGACATAAACAAGCGTTTATCTCTCCCCGCTGACATCAGGCTACCGGAGGGTTACCTCGAGAAGTTTGCCATGAACAGCCCGCCCTTCGACAAGCCCATGAGCCGAAGGCTACGACGTGCTTCACTGGTCAGTACTCAGTGTTGACAAGAACCCGGCATGAACAAGTGCGAAGAAGGCGAGGCTAGGTTGTTTTATCCTGCGGTTGTTTTGCTGAAAAAGGAAAACTGTCGTGTTTATCTGAGTCACGTCATCATATCAGATGACAATGGCGTTATTTTCTAACATTCATTCATAGAGTGGAGACTTCAATGGCTCAGCAGGGTATGAATAATTTTGTATTATGTATCCAGGCCGAGAGAATCATGGGTACAATGATGGAGAAAGAAAAGAAGGACGCTTCTCGTTCCCTGAGATGGAAATAGATGGACAGCCAAGTACTCATGAATATGCAATCTATCTTCTTTATCTCCTTTGTAGAGCATCTGAAGTATCTGCTTGTTTTTATTTTGCCCGCCCTCCTACCTTTGTGTCTCCCTTCACCTTGAAATCCACTTATCTACTCTATTTAACTCTCTTCATACGGTTCTCTCTCCCATATGTACACCTTTACCCTTCCCTAAGTCTTCCTTTAAAGACCAAGCGCTATAGTCTAGAGAACAGCAAACATCATTTAGCCTTTGTTCATCCCTTTTATTGTAATTATTGAACAGGATTAGTGGGTTTTCTGTGTCTCGCCACTGGAGGCAGTTTAATGACACAGCCGATGTGCAGAAGACTTTCACAGAGAACTGTTTTTTTTTTGTTTTTTTTTAAGAACTGGCATTTTGCTGAACCCCAGCTAAGGCTTTTTTTTATGTCTTATAGGTTAATTCCATATGGTGTGGTGGCGTGTTGCTAGGTTTGTCTGCGATGTAATAGATTTTCAATAATTGAGCAGCTATGGCAGGCTCCTCAGCTGCCACCCTGCTGACTAACATTACACAGCAACGGCCAAAATTGCACACGCTGAAAAGACATCCCAGTCTATAATGATGTTTTAGCTCACAAGATAATCTCTCACTCCTTTAAATCTTAAATAGCATTTAATACATGCATTGACAATATGTTTCCAACCGGAAAAAAACCCTTAAAATTAGATTAATTTAGGGCTGAGGCTCTCTGTTATGTTATTCAAGCATTCTCCTGAAAATGTTATTGATTAGTAATGGGATAGCAGATATTTTTATATATATAAAGAGCAATTATGAATACACTGGTGAAAAAAATACATTTAACTATTATCCTTTTAAGTTCATAACAGAATTAGATAAATAGCGATAGATGAATAAAATAAACATAAAAATGTAATAACTAGAAAAAAAGATCAATAAGCTGTAATTGATTAAAGATACGTTTTATTGTCTATCATTGCATTTAAATACTTTGTTTGAATGAGATTTAGTTCTCCAAAAAGAATGCCTATCCTACCTTCCATGAGCTAGTTTAACAACCCGAATCAAGTTAATAATGTCTTAAGAAAGACAAATGTTCTATTATTTATCATTTTTGAAATAAATTGAAGCCTTTCTAAAAAAATGTTTTAAAACCTGGAAGTCTGTGTTGCTCCATGAAAGAAGAATCAGAATCATATTTATTTCCAGTAGTTTAAAAAAAACAAAACAACAATGAACAATGAAAAAACGAATGAAAAGAAGCATAAATGAGTTGGAAAAAGCAAGAATGTCATGAACACAATTAAATAACAGATTATCAATGAGCAGCAAAGAGATAGAAAACTGATACTAGTCAACTTCTCTTGCGTTGACATCTGAACAATGATCACGATCCATCGGCTCAAGTGAGATGGTGTGTTCAGGGACACCTGACACACTTTCAATATCTCAGTGACACGTTCAATGTGGGTGACTGAACAGTGACGTGTTCTTCCTACTGAGGATCAACTTGATATTTAGAATCAGTTATGATTCATACCTTAAATAATGTAACTGACCCTTTGTCTATTTAAGTGTTTTTTATTGCTTATTTTAAATCAACTTTTTACGGTCTACTTCGAAACCCTAGAAATATCCTTTTAAAAATGAAACCTGATGAAATAGAAGCTAAAATGTACAAACAATATTCATCCGCTGATCAATACTATTGATCAACCTCTGACATGTTTAAAAGATCATACTTTTTACATTTAGTGAATGAAATCTAGATCTTTCATATGATCAAGGTGTGATTCCAGGAGCAAAGTCGTGTTTTTTCATCCAGAATCAGACACTTTGACAGAGCTGGAGGTCCTCGGTTTGTTTTCTTTAGTGCTTCTCTGAGGGCGCTCGGTGGGCAGAAACGTGTGTGTTTGTGTGGGTGTTGTTGCGAGTTTGCATTTGTGTCACTGTGTATGAGTCCCCCTGGCTAGTCGGCAACAGAGCTCAGCAGCAGTTCCTGACAGCCGCTGTCACAAACACGGAGGGGGGCTCGTGTACGTGTGCATCAATGCATGCGCAGTTCAATTTCACCTTTATAAACCAGTAAATAATTAATCTAAAATAACTATAGCTAAGATGCCTACAGATTATATATCACACCAATTTATTTCATTCTGAAACTAGATCAAGAATATCCCAAGTATTTACATTTATTGTATGTTTGAGCGTAAAAGCATCCATTATTATTGCTGGGTTTTTGCTTTTTGTTTTTTTTACATTTTTGTAATTTATTTGTCTTAAAAATGTTTAATATTCCATATATATGGTATGTAAATATTTAGTGATTTAGGTTTTGTATTTTCCCCTCTAGCATTGACACATAAAAAGCAAAACTAGGTTCACACAGTAAACGGAACATTTGAACGCCTCACTGAGTTCATACATTTTATTCCAAATAAATTGGTTCATAAAGGTTTGTTTATATGCTGGTTTTGTTTTATAGTAGCGATGAATCCATTCACAGATATTTCAGTGTGTCGTCATGTGTCCAAGGCCCGATCTGATGTTGGCCTTTAGGCATGACTTTAAAGAGATCACATGCTTCATCAACTAACTTGGTCACTGGAGAGAGCCCTGCCCCCCCACACGTACCGAACCAACGCTCACTCGTATCAGCACAAGATACATTTTTTTTAAAACACAACTGAGGATGATGTTCTGACTGAGAAGATAGAATACAGCCGACTGTGAGGATAGATGAGTCTTTTTGAGAGAAATGGATGTAGATAAATACGGTGGAATCCAAACGTGGCTGTTAGTTCACGTATAAACTCATGAGACTTGGGCTTAGCCTTCATAGCTTTATAACGGATTGTTTTCAATTTACCTTATGAACATTATTATTATATTTACCTCTACCATTATGTTTTTAACCTATTTAAATTAAATTAAAAATTAATTGTCTACTATTGATTTCTGGATAACCATCTGGGACCACAAAGGTTTTGAAGGATTTCTGTATATTCATGTATGGCTTTTTAAAAAATGGTAGAAAGCATCCATTTATAAAACACAATCTAATCACAATCAATTTCATGGCTGCCCCATTTTGCTTCCTGGTTAAGGGTGTTGGTTTTGTTTTAGCAGTGGGCCACCAAACTCTTTTATTTTTATTTTATTTCATTGAGTCATGCTTTTGTAGCTTATTAGCAAAGGAATGCACTCCCTGGTCATTAATGGTTTTATTTCATATACCAACTCAATTTGGTTCAAAAATTAAAGGAATAAAAAACCCTTAAATTCAAATTACAAAAGCAATTACTTAATTTTACCTGAGTGGGCATGAGGTTCTTAGACCTTCATATTGTTTAATCCATGTAAATATATATACATTATATATATTTTTATAAATGAGTCTAGAATCGTGTTAAATGTAAGAATTATTGTACTATACATGTACTTACTGTATGGCCTTTATTTAAAGATCTTCAGCTGTTCTGTAATATTAAATGGCTTCTTTTTTTTTTTACTTAGATCGATTTGAAAGTATGTAAAGTACCTTTTTCATATTTTTCGAGTGAACTTCAAATGGGTCGGTTCAATGTTTTAGACTGTAAATATGGACATTTAAATATATTTATTCTTTGTCTTTAATGTAAAGCTGAATGCACTTTGCCCTGTACTGTAATTGGTTGCAGTATGATAAAAATACGTATGGAAATCACAATATGAATTGATAACTTGAATAGTTTTGAGAAAAATCATATAATTTATTCCATTATTAAATAATATTTATGAAAAACATTGGGGCTAGATTTGTGAAATATAACGTCTTGGTGTCACATGCAATACTTTCCCATTTTAAGGTTAAATCTTGATTTTCCAACTTGAACTCAAATTCCTGCACGATGCAAACGTCGGTGAGAACTAAGGTGTGATGGCACAGAAGCATAATTTACATGTGGAAGAAACAAGGCCACATCGTCGGTGAATAACATGCCTGGTGACTCAGACGCCTGCTGCTGTCGTCTAAATGTCATCATCAATGCCGCTGAAGTCTGAAGAGTTTGACCTGAAGGATGTTGTTGTTGCGGTGGATGTCTTTAATATGGTGGTCCAGTCAACACTTGGGCGATCCTCAAGCTGGTGTTGAACTTGTGATCAGAAACTTGTGATTTAATTTCTTTTTTTCCTTTTTTTTTTTCTTCTTTAGTCTGAAATTGGCTTCGGGAAGCTCGAGACGTACATTAAACTGGACAAACTAGGCGAGGTAGGTTTCTTCAACAATCGTCAACACATGAGTACAGAATGTTCTCTGTAAATTGGACGTAACACGGCTTTACTTTCAGGGAACCTACGCTACCGTCTTTAAAGGACGGAGCAAGTTAACAGACAACCTAGTAGCTCTCAAAGAGATCCGACTGGAGCACGAAGAGGGAGCGCCCTGCACAGCCATCAGAGAAGGTCCGGGACTGTTCGCTAAGACGTCAAAAAGCACACGTGTTACTTCGGGACGTTTTGTTGACTGACTTTTTTCTCCCTCCTTCAGTTTCTCTCCTGAAAGACTTGAAGCATGCCAATATTGTCACTCTCCATGATATAATCCACACTGACAAGTGCCTGACACTCGTGTTTGAGTATCTGGTGAGTGTGAATCTACCGTGTTTAACTGTTCTTAATGGCTCTCTGGCATTCATCTATATGTCAACACTGAATTATCTCGACAGGAAAAGGATCTGAAGCAGTACATGGACGACTGTGGGAGCATCATGAGTGTCCAAAATGTCAAGGTAGCCAATGTTTGAATGCGGATGTTTATTTGAGATTTACTGGACATCTATGTTTAGATGTTATTTCCACATTCTTAAACGCTAAGTGTTATTAAAACTAATGTATCTTTATTCCCTTTACAACCCTTTTATATCTCAATACATACCCGTCTCACTCCTTCTCAGTGAACTCATCGCTTCTCCTGCGTGTGTTTATTGCATCAAGTCATTAAGCATGGTTAACATGTGGAAAACGGTAAGAATGGTAATACTAGAGTTCTAATAGAGTCACAACAGAGATTAAATAGGCATACAGTACATTAGTAATAGTTATACGATAACAACAGAGTCATTAAATGTTGTAAATAATTGATTTTCAGCAGAGTAATAGTTATTAGTACTATGACAAAGTAACAACGACTCAGTATACGCAACATATACACATCAAATATTGATACACTCACACAATTTAAAGAACATGTTGCAAAGCATTTAAGCTTTTAAACTGGAAGCTCAAACTGAGCAAGGAAACGCCTTGTCATGCTGTAAATAAACTCTTGCCGTCATCTTGAAAGACACCAGTTGTATGTAAAAACACAGATGCAGTTTGCAGTGGAATATTGCCATTTATCATGTGATGTATATCGTGATATTGTCATGTTGCAACTAGGGGGCAACGGTACAATATATACCAATACTGTAGGAACAAGGATATACTATACATGAATACTTGACAGTGGTGTTCAAGAGTCTACAGACCACATAACTCTTGACCGTCTTAACTACTTTAATTGGTTTTGAAACAAAAAAAGCCCAAACATCAACTTTGAAAGCTGCTGGAATCAACTGTATCCTCTTATCCTCAGACATTGTTGGGATCTTGCAGCTGTAGCATTGGAGGATGTATGAATGCAGTTTAATTACAACACAAAAATTAACAAATGTATAAATATTGTGAAATTGTTAATTCTAGAATAAAAACCTTTTGTACATTTTTACACACACTGGTTAAAAAAAAAAATTCAATCTTTTCAAGTGTACCGATATTTTCTAAACACCCTAAATTGTATCACATGTATCATGACGAGTATTGTACCCCGATGCATATCGTGATGTGTATCCCCACCAACTTCCTGCCCAAACTTAAATATTTATCAAGATTCCCGTTATTGTATGAACTTTTTATTGATTTCTCATTTAAAAGATGTATACCAGACCGGGTTTTGATGAATATCGTGATGTGTATTTTAATCCTGATGCATATGATGATGCGTTTCGTATCATGAGGTTCTTGCGTGGTTATCGCAGGCAAATCCGGAACAAACCCAACACCTTCCACCTTGTCTCTCCTCTTCAGATCTTCCTGTTCCAGCTGCTGCGCGGTCTAGCGTACTGCCACAGGAGGAAGGTGCTCCACAGAGACCTCAAACCTCAGAACCTGCTCATCAATGAGAAGGGGGAGCTGAAACTAGCGGATTTTGGTAAACAACCCGTCGTCACTTATTAAATAGTCTATTAATATTTATGCCTTCAGATAATTGCCTTTTGACTAGCTTCTGGCTAATATCCTGTGTGATGTTATCGGCTCTGTGTTTTAATTCCCTGCTTACAGTGGAAGCAGCCATTATTCCGCTTTATTCCTCTGCATATTTTAATATTCTTGTCTTGTAAATCATCAAAGGGTTAGCCAGAGCCAAGTCTGTCCCCACCAAGACCTACTCCAATGAAGTCGTGACATTATGGTACCGACCTCCAGATGTGCTGCTAGGCTCCACTGAATACTCCACACCCATTGACATGTGGTGAGTAAACACTCCTGGAAGTACACTCGATTCCCAGGAACACCGGAGCACACTTGAATCTATATTTGAACGGACATTTTCAAGAATTCTAAATCATCGAGGCTTGTAAAGGGCAAACACACGTAAATGTCCTCGGACGTGTGGTCCGTGCTCTTGATAAGGAGGTTCACATGTTTCTTGAGGAAACAGATTTTCTCAGCTCTGCCTGAGGTGCTGCTCACACCAAGTCTCGAGTCTGTGTTTGCGTATCCACAGAGTCACTCGTGAGCACAGGCTTCACCATGGCAACAGAGTTTTGGTCGTTGGTCTTCGCAGCATCACGACCTGCATGTTGGATAGATTAATTGTGCACCAGTTTGAGTCGAGATAAGTAGCTGTGTTTCTGTGCAGGGGTGTCGGCTGCATCTTTTACGAGATGATAACGGGAAGACCTCTTTTCCCCGGATCAACCGTGGAGGACGAGCTTCACCTCATATTCCGAATTCTTGGTGAGACTATTTCGATGCTTTGTCCCTTTACGTTTATATTCCGGAGCACTTATTTAAAAGTCTTTTATGAACACATGCTTCATTTAACTTATTTGATCTACTTTACTACACAAAACCTTTAACCCTTTATTTTTTAATGTATCCTTTCATGTGCTTTTCTTTTAATGTATATTTCTAGTTTAAAGCAATGACACTGGTAATGTCGGAAAATAAAGACCATATATATTTAAAGAAAAACAGAAAAGAAAAAAAAAAAATTTGGAGTAGACTAACCTGAGCATGAATCTACAATTAAAATAAATAAAATGACTTCAAAAGAAAAAAAGGTTTGCAAAAATGAGATCCGAATTACAGTATATACTGACAAATCTAAAATAAAATGAAATTAATTGTAAAAGATTTCACTAAAATACTTTACTTATGAGAGAAAACAGGGGTATTATAATGTATTTATAGCTTAATGCTGGTGTTATAATATAGTAGAGTATTCAAAGTTATAACATAATTGTTCTATGTTTATAATATAGTAGTAACAGTCTTTTGGTATAATAGAGTAATAACATAGTAATAATATCCTGATAATGGAGTAATAAGAGATTTATGATTTGTAAAACTTTAGTTATAGTAGAGTAATTATAGAGTAATAATAGGGTAATAATAGCGTTATGATGGAGTAGTAACAGAGTAGCACCAGATTTATAGTATAGTAATAACAGCATAATACAATAGGTCTATTAAAGTAACAGCAGAGTTTAAATAGAGAATACATTAGAGTATTTATAAGAGTAATAACATAAAAATGTTGTGAATAATGGAGTTGTAGCAGATTAATAAGTAATAATAAAGAGCTTTAATTAGAGAGATATTATAGTTATAAGACAGTGTCTATTATATGTAACTAAAAGGTAATAATGGAGGTAAAAGTGAGTGAAAAAGTGTGATTCCTAAATTGTTTCATATTAAAATAATGCTACTGCTTAATTAGTAGTTTTTTGAGAGGTAAATCTATGGTGTGAATAATTAGCTCCCCTCCTTTGCAGGTACACCAACAGACGAGACATGGCCGGGCATCGCAGCCAGCGAAGAGTTCAAGACGTACAATTTCCCTCGATACCACGCAGAGCCTCTTGTCAACCACGCGCCCAGGTATGAAGCACCGAGGTTCACTTTCAGTGGGTTGTAGCCGAGCGATTGTTCGCCCCCATAATGGCTATTTTCTTCGCCCTCACAGGATAGACAACGATGGGCACGATCTGCTGTCATTGCTTCTACAGGTAAAGGACAAGGCTCTTCTCAAATTGAGGGTGTTGCATAATGATTGACTGTAGACCCACAACAAGCAATATCCCTGTATTGACTCACCTCACCTCTGAAATCCCTCATCCATTTTGTTCATGATTCATTGGAGGTGAAAGCAGGTGCAAAACAACCACCAAATAAAACTAAAGTTTATTTCATCAGTATGAAAGCTGTAATAGCAGTGTAGTTATAGTGTCATGAAGCTTACTTAAACTTAAACTTACCTAAAAAAATGTCCTCCTGCTGTCTCCACAGTTCGAAGCTAAAAAGCGTGTCTCAGCAGAGGATGCGTTAAGACACGCTTATTTCAGGAGTCTCGGGGATGAAGTCCAATCACTGGCAGACAGTAAGTCCATTAACGGCCCACTTTAGTGCGATTAAAGGAGTCGTGGCTGTTGCTAAATCTTGTTTTTTTTTTGTTGTTGTTTTTCAGCTGCTTCCCTCTTTTCCATAAAAGGTATTCAGCTCCAGAGAGACCCCGGGAAGAGATCCTCCGTCTACCCCGAGTCAAGTAAGTCGCATTAATAATTAGCGGGTCTGTAGAGGAATAAGTTTGACGATAAATAAAATACTTTTTGAACACGTCATTCCTCTATTTGTTTCTTCAAAGTTATTAGCAGATAAAAGATTAAACTAAATCTGAGATTAGTTTGAAAGATAATCATGTTTATTTATAGCACACAAAAAGTGATTTTCTCAAATAAAAACAATCGAAAAAATAATACATTTAATTTACACTGTTATCCTGATTGACAGCTGTATACCACTTTAGGTTTGAGGTTTGAATCCCGTAATCCAGAAATTTGGTGAATCAAAAGCTTCATCCTTGGATGGGTTTATATCCTGTTAAAAATCCTAAAGGCATCAATATTTTAAAAAATAAATCAGAACACAAACTCTGTCTGTGTTGCTAGTGTGCTTCACTGTGGCGTCCCTCAAGGCTTCGTCTCCGTGTCTGTCGCTCTTTGCTTCCGCTGTCATTTCCCAATGATCGTCTATCTTGTTACCCATGCACTCGTCTTTAGCAAAGTGTTCATCCTTTCCTTAATTCTTTCTGTCTTCTTTGTGAACCCGCCTCTTCCAACATATTCCTCCCCCTTTTCCCCCCATTTCCCCGCCAAACCTTTAAAAAAAAAAAGCCAATAAGCTAGGCTCTGCACCCTCGCAGTACTTCCAGAGAGAAGCAGCCAATCCCAGGGCTCTGAGTCACAATCTGTCCTCCACTTCCACTGGCTGAGTGGCCCCCCTACTCTTCTGGTAAATACATACTTTCATTCTGTCTCTTCCTTTTTACTTTCCTCTTTCTTTGTCTGATATACCTGTAGCTCGGCTCATTTGCTTCTCTGATGCCTCTTGATGTTTGTCTGCGCCTGAGCCGAGCCAGATGTTCCATTTTCTCCCAAAACATTCCTCCCTCCTGGAGCATTTTTGCTCTTTTTTTAAAAACCCTCACAACAGATCAAATCATCCTAAATAACATAGCGACGAACTTCCTTTTGTTTGACTCTCCATTACACATCTGTTCAGATAAAAATTGAAAAACGTTTCCTCCTATTCGCAGTCCTCTATCGGCTTCTCCAACGTGAGATGTAGCCATTTTGTTGAGGCTGTAAGTCAGTTTGGTGTGACGTGTGATTTTGCTGACGTGGGGTGTTTTGTTTTAATAGTGACAGGTAAGTTTTGTTTTACAATATCACTGCACCACCCTGACGACAGATTATTACTGACAATATAATCCTAAAAACCATTTAATTTTAAAGTAAACTAGTTGACACAAGTGACATCTTAATAAATGTGTCCCAAAAAAAAGTTGGGACAGACATATCAGCAAATATTCTATAACTTTTTTATACAATTCACCTTTCTACCGCAAGGGGGGACTGCTGGGTTTCTTAATCGTATAAGTAAGTAAGTAATTCTTATTTGTATAGCGCTTTTCCAGACCAGGGTCACAAAGCGCTTAAACAATCCAAACAATATTCAATAAAGTATATACTTTAAAGATCAAGATAAAACTGATAACACAACAGGAGTTCCAGAAAATAAAGGAAAAGCCTGAACAAATAAAGGGGTATAATGCTTTAGTATCTTGCTTTAAATCCTCTTTATTTTCTGATTGCAAGTTAATTAAACACAAAAATAAATAACTTAAGCCGCATGTGGATTGCACTAGAGTTCAATAGAATATTTTATTTGATGTTTTGGTATTTTTATGTTGTCAGGACTTTTCTGACCTGAGAATAATTCATGAAGAAGTAAGAAAGTCAGTGCTTGGATTTTTCATTATTTCTAAAAAAATATTTAAACTTATAATAGTTAATTGTTATTCAGATGATAGGATGAATAAGGACTACATTTGTTTCTTCTATACACTCCAAAATACTTAAATCAAAGCATCATGTATTATTTTAGGTAGACAATTTCTTACATCTTATAAATATTTTCTTCTTAAACTTCAGCTAGATTCACAGTTCAAGAAAAGGGTCAACATTTTAAGACATAAATTCCTAAATTACTTGTACTTTAAAGAGGTCTTAATATAAGTTGATCTCACTCTGAAGACAGAAAATATTACGTGTACTACGGATGTGACTCATATTTAATTCAATCTAAAAAGATTTAACTTAAGACAAGACTCTAATAGTTACTTTGATACAACATTTTTCACTGATTTTTTTAACCCTATATTCTGGACTCACCTTTGAAAAAAAATGTTTTAATGATTTCAGTTTTAACATGGATCATGATGAAAGTATTAAAACTAATAATACAATTTAGAGTACATGGTCACTTATTTAATTTTTTAGTTAATTGAGTAAGATTTGCAACTACTGCAGTGCATTATGAGACCATGAGTATATATTTTAGTAAGAATGTGCAGCTCTAAGATTTCTTAGATTAAGAAGTACTAGGACATTAATCTCCAACACACATCATTTGAATTCAACACAAAATAACATCATTTTTAAACCAAGGGCGCCACCTTCTGAGCTCTAAAAAATAGTGCACTGCTTCATGAAGGTTCATCAGCACATCTCTATCGTCAGATTTTGACAGTAGTTTAGTTCCAGCCATCGTTATTTTCAAAGGATTGTCTCACTAAAGTGTGATTTATGGAGTGCTGTTGGCGTGGAGTGGATTCTAAAATAAGCGTGTTTGCATGTGATCCCAACATGCTGTTACATCGTGCCTCCCTCTGTGTTCCAGGCCAGGGGAGGAACAGGAGGCAGAGTGTGTTGTTTTAGTGCCGGCAGGCCCACTCAAGTGACAACGGCACACTTTTTTGGAACCCACCGCACACGCCGACGGAGACGACGCACCTTGCCCACTGGAGAACACACACCCACAGATGAAGAAAAACACACAGACGGAGTGACTCATGGAGACTCGGAACAATGGCTGAATATTTTATTTTTGACCAAGAAGTCGGAGCTGGAGGACGAGTGGGAGAGGACAGGACTCTCCTTGCTGCTACCACGCTGCTGCCCGGAGCAGACGTGAGACGACTGAAGTGACATTTAAGTCTGTGAGATGAGAGGATGGAGGTGAGAGAATGAAACACCGAAGAGTCAAGATCTGCTCTCTCTTGTGCTTTTTTTTTTTCTTTCCAGACTTGTACATAAAGAACCAGAGCTGTACTTCTTTCTCATGCCTAAAAAACGGATTATTGCACCAACATTCCGACCCTTAACCTTTGGCCTTGTGTCACCCACAAATAACAAACTCTCACCCGCGCACTTCTGCTACGTCCACACTATTACGTTTATTAAAAGCATCTCCAAAATCACTTGAAGCACAATTTGATTATAAACCAATCACTCAAATATGAAAAGTGATTTGATAATAAGAAAATACATTTCAGTTGTTTGATAGTACATTTCGAAGTTTTATTCAATCATAAACTACGAATCATTCACATTTTTTGTTTTGTACACATCTTACATGAACTTTGAACTACAACTGAATAATAAATATTTATTTATAAAATAAATATTTTATAACAGTTTGATTACAGCTGAAAATGAATTATTTCAGTTAAAACATTCACATTTATTTTACAACTGTAGAAAAAAGACTTTGAACTGCTTTCAAAAGATAAGAACTCTAAAATATAATTAAACAATTTTCAACTGTAATCAAACAATTTTCAACTGTAGTTAAACAATTTTTAACTATAATCAAATCATTTTCAACTATAATTAAACAGTTTTCAACTGTAATTCAACTATTTTCAACTGTAATCAAACAATTTTCAACTATAATCAAATCATTTTCAACTATAATTAAACAGTTTTCAACTGTAATTCAACTATTTTCAACTGTAATCAAACACTTTGCAACTGTAATTAAACGGTTTTCAACTGTAATGAAACAATTTTCAACTGTAATTTAACCATTTTTATCAAAAAATATTCAATTCATCAAACAAGATGATTGAAATCGAGCAACAGTTTTTATTCCGATTAGATATAATATGAAGCCATTTTTAAAAGTTTTAGTCAATTTAAGAATTTTTAGATGAAATGAAAAGCTTTGTTATAGTTAAACGTTCATAATGTGGACGTAGAATGATAAGGGATCCGCGTTTCTCCAAGACTCACTCTCTTCTTCAGCACCTTATAGAGGTTCCGAGTGTCTGCGACCTCGTTGGTCGCTCCAGCAGGACATTGAAGACATCGAACCAAATCTAAACTGATAATCTGTAAAGATGTTTCCCAGCTTTAGTGAACAGCTCCTCACCTGCTTCCCCTCAGACCTCCTCTTCTGCCTTGACTCGTCTTGATTTGTGTGTGTGTGACGTGCAGGTGTTGATGTTGAACTCCTCTCTTTGCACCTGATTATACCTCGTTGGATCTTGAGTAGACGATTTTTTGTTTTTTAAAATCTATCTGTATATAAGATGTTAGTTTTTACTGGTCAGAAGCAATGATTACTCCGGGTCCATGTTCTCAGTCTTGACTGTGACAGTCTGAGATCGTTGGTCGGGGACGTGTTGCACATTCCTTGAGCTCAGGACTCGTGTTGGTTTCGTCGACTATGTGAGATGCAGCGTAGAGACTTTGTTGAACGCTTCTCCAGTGAGTTTTTTCTCCAGCATTAATCTTTTTTTTTTTGATTCACGCCTCATATATTTACGCATGTCACCAAGTACACACTGTTTTTGGCTGGTATGTGAAATGGCTTTTGCTGGAATATCAATAGACCTTGATTTTCATTGACAGTTTAATCCCACACTGGACAAAAACAGTTCACTTTCCATCCACACAGTCCTTCTGCAGGTATACTTATATATCTTCCAAGAGGCTTCATGAGAAACTGTTACTTTTGATCTGGATCTGCACCAAAAATCAACCATAAATTGAACGTAAATGACAGAAAAAAAGTTTAAACCATTATATGAATACATTTATCCGTATAGTTTTCTCAATTTTCAAATGGAATCACTAGAATACATTTAAAAAAATGGTATAGATTTAATTGGCCAAAGAGATTTAAGGTTGAATGAATGAAATTAATATTATAATATGAATATTGAACTAGTATACATTTGTAACTGTTGAACATGTTTCCTCTTTGAACCATTTATTGTAATTGATTTTTTTTTAGTTGTCCATCATTCATGGGCGGTCATGTGACAGGCAACATATTACGTGGGCATACTTGTAAGCAGAATGTACAACAAGCTGGAAAACTGGAAAACCTCTCCTCTTGAAAACAGGTTGCGAGTTCAAGCACCAACCAGATCAAGCACAGTTTCACACACCAGTCTGCTGACAAACATGTACTGTAACCACCAGTGGCTCAGAAATCTGAGTTTGTTTTTTTGTTCGTTTTTTAAGTCAGACCTGAGGTCAAATGTGGGGAACGTGATCACTGGTCTGTGCCTGTTAGAAGTACTACTTATGTTCCCAGTGTGACAGTTTGTAGCATGTACATAGACGAGCATCTCCGCCCTCCTCTTCCTCCATGTTGTACATACAAAAGTGTAAAGGTTTGATACAGTGACTCACGTTCTGGCTTTTTTTTTCCTGCTTTTCTTTAATAAAAATCAGCAATATTTGTGTAATCAATAAAGGCCAAGGTCATATGATGGATTTGTGTTTCTTCCGGATCAATCTTTCCGGACATTTTTTTTCTGGACATTTAAGGATTAAATATTTACTCTTATCTGCGCGACACCATCTTAAATTGTGAATGGAAACACTGACATCTAGTGGCGGTTGTGGGCACTTCAGATGAATTGTGCAATTGACGTGTTTTGTTTGCGTCACAAGCGTCTTTCAAATTGAGATTAGATAAAGAAAACTGTCACGAATGACGGGGGTGTGTTTGCTGTCATTTGTGCTTCCATTAAGAATAAAAAAAACATAATTTAATTTATGACTACATTACTCGTGAACAAAAAAAACAAGATTTTTCAACATTAAAAAAATTTAGGAGATGATATAAAACATCACGCATTGAATGAAAACTACAAAAACTACAAAATAGCTCAAAAATGGGTCACAGGGTCACACAAAGGCCCCATATATTATGAATCGGGCCAAGATAAAATTATTCAACAACAAAATAACAGGATGGATTACGATGGATTAAAAGACTCAAGTTAGAAATATGTATTCAAAGAGATCTATGCGCTTTTCAAGCCATGCGCGAGTTGATGATTTTAAAGTCATTGACTCTTAGTATGATGCATAATACATGTGACCCCTATGTGACCCTGTGATGTAATAAACAATTTTCCATTTTTTTCCACTGACTTATTTTGCCGACGATTTATTTGTTTTATTTATTTGTTGAAATGCTTAACTTTTTTTTAAATTTTAGTCTTTATTTAGCTTCCACCAGGCGTGATAAAATAGATTTTTAACAACTTATTTTAACAACTTATGTAAAAGAAGCTACAACAACATAATTTAAAACAATTATAGACCACACTGCTGTGCAAATGCCTCAAAAAACAATAGTTTCTGTTAGTTGAGTAATGAAAATCTATTTATTTTAAGAATTACAAGTCAATCTTCTCTCGACATGGAGTTTTCTGGCTCTTGCTAATGGATGCATCCGTGGTTTCAACTTCAGACACTGGCTCTGTCGCCCAGGGGTTGTATCCACAGAGGACCGTTGGGATGGCGTAATCTCGGAACTGTCGGAACAACGAACGTTAAGAACCAACTTGAAACCGTTCATCTAGTTTGAGGTCACCTGTCTGTTCATGAAGATGTAGATGATGGGGTTGTAGAAGGTGCTGCTCTTGGCGAGGTAGACCGGGATGGTGGCCACGAGGGGGTTGATGTCCAGCGTGGGGTCGAGGATGACCGTCAGAGCCATGGCGGCGTACGGCAGCCACGTGGCCAGGAAGGCCAGCACCATCACCACCACCATCCGAACCACCTGCTTCTCCACGCGGTGGGTGCTGCCTGCCTCGGATATCCGTAGCTTCGTCACCTGAGAATCCCGTGGCGATAAAGCATCATGACACCCATCACAGAATCACCACAACCTCACCTGACGCAGGGTCCACAGGAGGCGAGAATATGACACCGTTATGATGGTGAAAGGCACGAAGAAGCAAAAGAAGAAGTACACCATGATGTATGACATGTTGCCAGTATCTCGACCGGACCAGTTGGGGGCGCAGGAGGTGTTGATGCCCTCCAGCTTGTAACTCCCCCAACCGAACATGGGCGGAGTGTTCCACACGAAAGACCAGACCCAGGACAGGACGACTCCTGCTACTGCATGTCTGTGGAGATGATGACTGGTCAATAAAAAGTGTTGTTTTTTTTTGTTCTGTTCTCACCTGGTCTGAAACAGAACAGCGCCCATGGGATAACACACCACGATGTAGCGCTCGACAGAGATGACTCCTATTGTGCACAAACCAGCGATGCCTGCAATAAAGAGCAAGACTAGTCGTGAAACAAGCTGCTGCAGATGAACCCTGAGATTAAACTAGTGCATTCAACTCTTCTTCTGTTGACCTCTTATTCTGGAAATATTAACTCAGTATGCTCCAAAACTCTGAAGCTTTAATTGGTTTAAACAGCATCCCTCCATTTTAATTTCAAATTGTTAATCATCATGTAGTTAAATCAAAATACTTTAAGGTTGACAAAAAGTGACTTTACACATTAAAAAAAACAACATATTTTTTAATGCTGTATTCTTGTTACTTTTGCACTGTTGTATACTGTATATAAAAAATACAATTGTTTGTGTGTAGATAGATGTGTATATACAGTTGTGTCAAAAAACAGCCCCTTTGTTTTCTTCACTGGTACAATCCAAGTTACATTTATTTCTACAAATATAATGATGAGAACAGAAAAATCTGATAAGCGTTTTGATATTGTCTAATATTTAGACAATTTCCAAGGCTTTCTTGATAATAACCAGAGTCACATTCTTCTTCAATAATGATATTGTAATGCCAAAAAAAATGTTTTTAGGCAATCCATGGTTTCTTTTATATTATATATTACGTATATAAATACATATGTGTTATGTATCTATGTTAAAAAAAATTTTTTTGAAAAGCTTTCTTCAGAAAGTTTTAATTATAGTGATTAACAACACTTTATATATTTTCTACATTCAATCATGTTATTAAGTCATATTTTAATTATTATTTTTAATAAACATTTTCAAATATAATATATTGGAGTGATGATCAAGAGTTACGTTCTATGTCGATCAAATACAAACTCACCAAAGAAAGCAACAGCAAACCCCTCCAGCAGACAACCCAGACGTCCGAGGGCAAAGTATCCAAGGGCGCTGCTGACGGTGGTGGGGATCCCCCCGAACAAGGCGCAGCCCAGGTCACAGATGGCCAAGTTGACCAGGGCATAACTGAGCGGCTGCCTCAGCTTCCTGTGCTTCACCGTCACCACGATCACCAGCGTGTTGAGAAGGATGCCGGCCACGGAGAACACACCCATGACCACAGTCAGGACCATGAGGGTGCGACGGGACACTATTATCTCTGGGTTCCCAGGGATTTGAGAGGATGATGCGTTTCCATCCATGTCGTCTTCGATGTGATTGTGAAAGAATAAAATATAAATGACAAACAATTAAAAGGTTAAAAAGTTAGAAACTTGTAACTGCATAAAAGCTACTTTGTGTCTCACATGATTAATGTTCTAGCACTGGGGACATGGAGGACCCCTCTTATAGTGAAGCCAACACGGGAAGTGGGGATTATGATTTGGAAAGGCGTTTCTTGGAGCCCAAATCCAAAGATCCGGATTGACGAGATTACAATTCTGATTGATTGTCTGATATCCTTTAAGAATGCACTTTATGAGATTGGTGTGTTGATGACTTTCAAAAATGGAAGTGTCAATAGTTTATTTTCATCAATGAACAAAATTTAGTAAATGAACAGAAGAGAAATGTCAATCAAATCAATATTTGGTGTGAACACCCTTTGCCTTCAAAACAGCATCAATTTTTCTAGGTACATTTGCATAAAGTCAGGTGTTTTGTAGGATTATAGTGACTAATTTTGTTGTGGAGGTTTTTCCTCCTTGCCGCTAGATGGCGGTATATAGTTGCGCCACGTCTTAAAACCCCGGCGCGCCGAACGAGCGGTAAAGATGGCTGCCTCCGTGAGGAAAGCGGCTCACGATGTGGAAACGAGAACGCGAACCGACGATGTGCTGCTCTCAGAAGGAATTGACTTCAAGTCGCTGCTTCTGTCCGAGTGCGTGCTGGAGGGACTGTCTTCTTCCGGGTTCCAGAAGCCTTCTCCGATCCAGCTGAAGGCCATTCCTCTGGGCCGCTGCGGTCTCGGTGAGTTCACCTGACGTCTGAGTGGAAAGTAGAACTTTTCTACAAGTTAAAAAACTTCTTCGTCATCCTATTGTCGTTGTTATTTCCATTAAATTATATTATAAATACTAGGGGCTTGACATGCATTACTGTTTCCACCACGAGTAAGTAAAATTTCATATAGAAAATGATCAACGGTGTTCCATATATAAATAAATATAATAAATATCTGCCATTACTATTGTCGACAGCGACCAAGCATCTTGGCACATATCAGAGTTTTACTTTCTCATCTTTTTTCACAGTTTTCTGTCTTTAATTTGAGACAGGTGTGCAGAATGGTCAGGGTCCCCCTTACATCACTGATCTGATCCAGCGTTACACCCCAGCTCGGGCTCTGAGGTCTGGAGAGAAATCCTTCAGGGTTGTTGCTCCTAAGCTTTGGAACAATCTTGTTCTCTCTTTTCGCTTGATGGAGTCTATGGACTCCTTTAAGAAACATCTTAAGACGTTTTTATTTGTTCAGGCTTTTCCTTGATTTTCTGGAACTCCTGTTATTTTTATCTTGACCTTTAAAGTGTATACTTTATAGGATATTGTTTTGATTGTTTAAGTGCTTTGTGACCCTGGTCTGGAAAAGCGCTATATAAATAAAAATTACTTACTTACTTATTTTCTTCATACATTTATTGTTCTTTAAAACCATTATGGGGGTCACTGATTATATGGGCAAGAGGCGGGGGACACCCTGGACAGGACCCCAGTCTGACAGGCAACCATTCACACACGATACCTACAGATAATTTCCCCAAGTTCTCAATCATCCTCTGGTTTCCTCCCAAAGTCCAATAACATACAGAGTGTCTGAAGTAAATCTTCTTCCTGTGAGGTGTTCATGCTACCCACTGTGCCACCGTGCGCCCTCAGTTTTTTTTATTATATTCTACAAAATTTGATTGTGTAAAATGTGTCTGACATTTTTCAACACTTAATGTTTTACCATTTCCCAAATATGGACTCAAATGTGGTACTGTAATGGCATTTCCTAGTTTTTTTTTTTCCCCAAAAGCAACAAATAAAAATGCATTTCATGAACATTATTTTATGATAAAAATACGTTGTCTTTATAAAGTAAAATGAGTTTCTTTACATTCATGTATATTCCTTCTTTATATGTGACATTTTTGGCATTTCCCATGTCATGCATCTTGCCTGCCTGTTCAATGGCCTCATATGTTCTGCAGTCTTTACCCTCATCCTGTGTCCGTGCTTTTGGTTCACTCTACAAGCAAAAATTCATCCGCCATCGAGGATGTCGTAGATGCCATGTACCGCTCTGGATGATGCTTAATTGTAGTGGAAATTAGTGAAGACTATAAACTAACAAATGTGGAGTTTCAGGGAGTTTCTTTTAGTTGCTCCCTTTATATTAACTATCTATTGGCCTGATTATTGTGCGTTACTCAATTGTTTAAAAACGGTTGAAATTGAGACAAATGCACAACAAAAACAGTAGTATAATTCCTCTTGAACATTTTTATTTTATTTTTTGTATTCATAATGTGTATAAATACAACAATGGCACTTTGGAGTGTTTGAGAAGGTAAATAAAATATGCCTTTTTTGAGACTTAATTTCGACAAAATAAAATGGTTTGAAATAAAAGATGTAGAACATTTATAATTGGTTGTTATTTAGAACCTGCTTAAAATTTGGTCTGTTTTAGTCTTGGAAAAATCAAATAAAACATTGTTATTTAGTCCAGTATTTAGTTAGATGAGCTACACATTGAAAACTAAGTGAGGATATGGCAATATTAAGTTGGTCTTGCTAAAAAAAACATTTTCATCAATTGCACATATTAAAATGGATGATCAGAAATGCTTAAAATATAATCCAATGCTTAAGAGTATCTAACAAATGCATAAAATAATATGCTCAATAGAGGTTTTCTAAACATATCATGCTAAGTTGTTTGCTTCAGTGACTCGTATTAAGCATGTTGTCTTCTTCCTTCGCCACAATGTTACATGAGAAAAAACATAATCCGTCCTCTAGACAAGGGGTACCCTAAGGGGGGACACTGAGGCAGATTTCCATCTTGTGAACGGTCGTTTCCTTTTTGACATTAAATGGGCGGGCCTAACGTCTTTCTGAAGCAGTGATTGGTTAGACAAGAACAACAAACTAAAGCAATTACACTAAACTTAAGCATGCACGAAGAGTGGAAGAACATTTTCTGAAATCTAGACAGACCAACTTGATAAGTTGCCAGTGTCTGTATTTGCATGAGACCGATTTAACAACCAGCAGCCTCATGAAAGAATGATTTTGATTGGCGATTTATCACATCACCAGCTCATAGATACAGCGCTGGCCTCTGGATCTGGAACTCAATTGGTTCAAGTCCCTGTTAATTTATTTGTTTTGCCATTTAGTTATTTATATATATTATATATTTCATTGTTTCAGCATGCATTAAACATTCCTTTTATTTATTCATGTATTTATACATTTTGTCTAGTATGGTTGTATGCAAATTAAGTGTGCAGGATTATGATAATGATTTATAATCAGCGCTGATATAGATGTGGAATCAGATTGGATCACAGTCCAGCAAATATTGTGTATAATGTGTTTGGTTGTACTGCGTTTACTTTGAAAGTAAATGTACAACGTGATTAGTGTCGGAAAATAATGATTAATATTACATGGAGGACGAACTGGTTGAGCTTTGATTTTCCTGGGAATTCTAAAGACATTGAAAGGATTTAATCTGATCATCATATAACGTCCTAATGATTTGTTGCTAATCAATTTCTTGTCATGTCTTGTCAGATTTGATTGTGCAGGCCAAGTCTGGGACTGGGAAGACATGCGTGTTCTGCACAATCGCCCTCGAATCCCTCATTCTGGAAAATTCAGCAACACAGGTGATTGAAGCGTTTCCTTTGAACTCTTTATTCACTTTGTGCTCTCAGTATGTTTATTGTGTGTGACCTGAGCCACTCTAGGAGAGTAAATGTAGCCATCAAAGTTTAGTATTCGTGGAAAGCTGTTATTTATCAGAAAAGGCTCATCAAGATTATTAATAAAATGGCTGCACAAAGGCTTAATCTTATTAACTACAGCTTCTCTCTAATCTGCTTCAGTCCAGATGTAATCTGCACATTGAAATCTACTTTGTTGAAAACAGGTGCTGGTTCTGGCTCCGACACGAGAAATCGCCGTGCAGATCCACTCCGTGGTGATGGCGATCGGTTGCGCCATGGAGGGCCTGGAGTCCCACGTCTTCATCGGAGGCCGACCCGTCAGCCAGGACAAGATGCACCTGAAGAAGTGTCACATAGCCATCGGGTCACCCGGTAAGAGATCACGGCTTTAAAAGGATTTTATGTCCTAATAGATTTATTTTCACGTACAGGTCGGATCAAGCAGCTGATTGAACTGGGCTTGATGTCCACGGCCAGCATCAGACTGTTTGTTCTGGATGAGGCTGACAAGCTGCTGGAGGAGGGCAGCTTCCAGGAGCAGATAAAGTACAACATTCCCAAACTTGTTGTAGGAATAAATACGAATTAACATGAAAATCCTTGTTTCTTTCAGCTGGATCTTTTCCGCTTTGCCAGTCAATAAACAAATGTTAGCGCTGTCGGCTACCTACCCAGAATACCTTGCTCAGCAGCTCACGCGCTACATGCGTGAGCCCACTTTTGTCAGACTCAATCCCAAAGACTTGGGTCTGAAAGGTTAGTAGATCTTATGGGCATTTGAAGTTTCTTCTCGATCCTTATGGATTGTTTATTCTAAAATGTGCATGAATTCGGACTTGCTTTAACAAAAGTAAAGTTTTAGAAATTGAACTTGGACAAAATACTTGGTTTCGAATATTATAAATAACCTTAAATGGTTACTTGTTTTTTTTTCTAGTCAAAATAAATAAATGTCAACTAATGACACATCTAAATGTTGTTTTTGTTTCCAAACGTAAATATAGGACTTCTCATGTTTTAAAATGTCTGTAAATGTAAAGTTTAGATTGTCTTAAAGATAAATCAATTGTGTGCAATATATAAAGATATGAACAGTTTTGCAATATTCTGTTGTCAATCCTCCTATAGGTTTAAAACAGTACTACAAGCTGGTTTCGTCCCATTCCTTGCCTCACAAGATCTTCGAAGAGAAGGTGCAGAATCTGTTGGAGCTCTTCAGCAAAATTCCGTTTAACCAGGCGCTGGTGTTTTCAAACCTTCATTCCAGGTACAGTTGGCGCCACAATTTCTTTGCGAATGAGTTGCATTTAACCTTTGTTGTGATTGGAATTAATCTTTGGATACATGGCTCAGTATTGGACTTAATTGTGAATTCATTGATTTAGCGACATAAAAAAATGTCATGTTGGGGAAAAGGCCAACTGTGGAAAGAAGATGATTGTTACGTATTGTGTTGCAGGGCTCAGCACCTGGCAGACATTTTGTCCTCCAAAGGTTTACCTGCCGTTTGTATCTCAGGTGAGTTCTCATTCCTGAACCTCAACTCTTTCCCGAAGTGATGCTTTTAAGCTTCTGTTTCAGGTGGTCTGAGTCAGGACCAGCGACTGGAGGCCATGTCCAAACTGAAGCAGTACCAGTGCAGAGTTCTGATCTCAACCGACCTGGTGAGTTACAATACTTATTTTGAAGAATACTCATCTATCTTGGTATATGACCTTTTTTTTTTTATCTTCTTTTTTAGACTTCTAGAGGCATCGATGCTGAGAAGGTGAACCTGGTGATTAACCTCGACGTGCCACATGATTGGGAAACGTACATGCACCGGATTGGACGGGCGGGTCGCTTTGGTTAGTGACGAGATTCTTCTTTATCTTTTAAAAAATGTTATTTTATTATATAATTGATACTTTGATCTGCCCAACTACCTCCTCCATTAGGGCCTGTTGGTAAAACACTACAACTCAGCCAGATGTTTAATCATATAAATATAATAATAAATAAAGAATAACATTGGTTTCCCAAAATGGTCTTCAATCAAAACTCAACCCTTTATTACCGGAATTTATTATCCCAAACTGTTCCAAGTTTTCCAAACATCAAGTGACCTGTCAGATGGTAAAAATCTGTAGAAGAAATTGTGAAACTAATGATGCATTACTGCAAACATCTGTGCACATCTGCTAGTTAAATAAAAGTCCTACTGTGAATGTTGTTTTGATGATCGAGTTGCTTTGAGGGAAATCGTGTGACTCGATGCTGGCAGTTGAGTGCGAGCTCGGTGCGCTTAAAGGTTTGATTTTCAACGTCAACCCACGCTGAAGCAAAGTTCTCCGCCATTTAAAAGGTAAATGTTGTTTTATACATATTTACTATTCATGTTATTGGTTTGTTGTCCTGTAAACGGATACTTGCCAACTGTTCATTTTATTAGTTAAATGTATATCACTGTAACGCATCTTGAAGAAGATGTTTTTTTTCCAGGTGATCTTGATGTTTCTTCATGTGACAACTCGTACAGCACCTGGATTTTTGAAACTCGTTAGAATTATTTCAATAACAAATGCAGAATAGTGTCGCTCTAATGATAATAACAAGGAGATCATTGTTGTGTGGATGATGTCTTGAGAGTTTCCAGTGGATTTTCGAAAAGCTTAAAAATGTCTGTGGATTCTCATATTTATATATTTTTTTATTATAAGTACTATAAGTAGGTTATTCTAGAATTCACTGTAAGGAGAAAGAAAATAACAACAAACACCTTTTTCAAATGTTGATTAGACACCATGATGATGCAGACTAAAGGTATTAAAACAATTTACATTGAAAATGTACATGCTTGAGTACAGATGAATCGCTGAAGCCATCAAACCTTGTATGTCTTGTCTGTTCTCTGCTGTGGAGAGATTCTCTCAAAAATGATGAGTTGTATTCAAATAAAGATTGTACAGATTGCATGAGTGATATTTTCTTTCTACCAACATGCGCATCTTTATTTTACATCAACCTCTGTTTTTCTGTTTCACGTATGATGTGAGCTCATTTCATATCGGTGTCAACCGAAGTCTCGTTCATTTGGCATGTTTTCTACTTTTTGTTCGCTTGATGGCGCCAGAGAGTCAGAGAAACGCCTCGTTGTGCGCGTCATTTCGTCACGAAGATGTATAAAAATTGTATCACAAAATTGAAAACAAAATAAATGTATTTAAAGCTTCATCTAAAGGAACAAATCTGACCTCGACAAAACAATTTTTTTTTACTTTAAAGAAGTGGTTAAAAAAAGACGTCTGGTGTTAAAACCCATAACCGCTCGACTGCTGAGAGGCTTCTAATCAGGGTCTTCTGTTGTTCAGGTACTCAGGGGCTCGCTGTGACCTACTGTTGCCATGGCGAGGAGGAGAACAAGCTGATGGCCATCGCTCAGAAGTGTGACCTCAGCCTGTCTGTTCTACCATGTGAGTCTTGACTAGTACCTTTTAGGATGATGACGTTTAAGCTATGATGAGATGTTTGATATTATAACTTGCAGGACTGAACTTTGTTGTTCCCCCTTCTCAGCAACGTTGGATGCTAGTTTGATGGAGGAACCGTGTGACTGGGACGTGTGCGCTGAAGCTTCCACGCCTGGAGCCAGAACTCGACTCCCACAGTCGGAGAAGCGCAGACGCACCAAAGATAAACCTTCAGAACCAAGAAGTCAGAAGGACTCCACAGTGTACAAACCAGACGCCAGAGAAGAGAGACCTCAAAGTCCGACTCCAGTCAAGAAACCAGACGCCAGAGAAGAAAGACCTCAAAGTCCGACTCCAGTCAAGAAACCAGTCTTAGATCAAGCGCCTCAATCGATGCAGATGCGGGAAGAACTTCAAGAAGCTCTCCCCAAAATCCCCCCACTGAGCTCGTTTAAGAAATCCGCGCCTGAGTTCATGACCTTTGACCAGGCAGAGAAAGACTTCCAGACTTTCATCAAAACGGGTTTAGGGAGGTCAGTGGAGGTCATCAGGGACTTTAGGGTTCCTGGCGATGGTAACAATGGACACGTGGAGTCAGTGATGCTTTTTGATGACGGCGCTCAGATTGTTTCACGTAAACCGTGGAACTTCGAGGTGCCTCCTGCCCCAAAGACTTCCTGTGAGGCTCCAAGTTCTGAGTCAGACATGGAGGACGAGCGAGACCATGGGCCACCAGAGTCGTTTCCTCACCTGAAGACGGATTGTGGAGATGCTGCTGCTAGAGTGGAGATGAAGCCAGTGTGTTCACACAAAACTAGCCAACAAGCCTGGACAGTAAAGCCTAAACCTGAGCTTCCTCAATATCAAGAGTCCAATTCCCTACCGGAGCGGAAACTGAACCGAGGTGAAGGTCGAACTAGAGGTCATGGGACGAGAATCAAACATGAGGAGAAAGAAGTTAGAAAGACTTCAAAGACTGATCATGACGATGATGTTTATGAGGAGGAGGATGATGAAGAGTTGGACTCCGAAAGCTACTGGCGAGATTGTTACAGAGCGTGGAACGACTACTATGCCAACATGTGCTCCTACCAGACCTACTACCACAGCGCACACAACTGGATGGCAGCCTATCGAATGAATACAGTTTACATGGATGAACTGCTCAAAGACTGAGACTGACCCACCTTAATACTATTACAAGATTCATTCTTTGTTGGTGTTGTCGATTTGGTAATGAAGCACATCTTTGTGTTCATGATGTATTTCTTTGTAGTTTTCTGAGCTGGATAATAAAACGACTGAAGGTATGGTGTTGGATGTTCCAAGGTATCTGGTTCATTTTCTTGGGTCGTCTTCTTACTTATTAGGCCCCTTTCCATTTCCCTTGGGTGTTCATTGACGTGCTACTCTTCTGTTTGTCATTGTGTGCACCCCCATCAAATCCTGGAGCCCTGCCAAAATGGGTGAACTACTTGAGCTGTTAGAACTTCACCCAACATGAGGATTAACGAGTTCTTCTGACTCCTGTCTCTTACCTTGAGGTCTACAATGTGCTGCAGGTCCCCATGCATGCCCTTAAACAGGGCTTAACGGTGTATGGTATTAAATGCTGTTGCAAAGTTGACAATATAATATTCAGAAGTGCTCAATACATTTCTTCTTATAGAGTTACTAAATAACAGCAGGGTCTTGAACCCAAGACCTGTGGATGTCTATGCAGAGAGTGCGACCACTACACTAGATCACATTCACACCGACTGTTTATGGTTTGTTTTGTTTGACCTTCACTCCTGGTCAAAATCTCAAAGACTAAATAATGGCAGGGTCTTGAACCCAAGACCTCAGGATGTCCATGCAGAGAGTGCCACCACTACACTAGATCAGCTTTGACACTATTTAAATTCGTTTGGACGCCTTTGACCTTCACTCTTGTAAATCGGAGCTAAAATCCTAAGACTTGTTCATTTCTAAAAGTGCCTTAGATTCAAAGCGTCTCTTGATCAGATCAACTCATGTCTGTTAGTAGCTCAGTCAGTTGAGCCCTGGGTTAGTAACTGAGTGGTTGTTGGTTCGATTCCCACGGGCATATTGCTAAATAGTCACTCGTTCTTTTAAAGCAGGTGGATCGACCTGAGGTTCAAGGAGTCTCTGGATCTCATCGACTGAATGTGTGTTGATGGCTCAGTGGGTGCAACACCTGGTTACTGACCGAAGGATCGTGGGTTCGAGTCCCAGTGAGTACAGAGTCAGTGATTGGGTGCTGCTGGATAGGGGGGGACGAGGTATTGACACCAAAAAGCGGATGGGAAGTGACCCCAGGTCAAGGAGGGGGGTTTATCACTCCCCCCTCCATAGAGTTTGTTGAAAAAGATTACATTTAAAATAAGATAAAAGTAAACAAGTTAAAGTGGGTAGAAGATAAACATCCAGTAAAGGTAGTAAAACAGTTGTCTGACGCCTCAGATGTCTCTTGAAGGTATGCAATTGTTAAATAGATGTAGCTTATTCAGAAATAGAATAGTAACAGTACATGACCCCTTGGTCAGTAACCAGGTGTTCATCCACGTGGAGCTGTTCTTTTTTTTTTTTTGTTTTGTGACAAACATGATTATTATAAGTTAAATAGATGTAGACAAGTAGCATTATTCAGACAGAATAGTCTTCTCATGAACATTACTAAATAAGTCAACTTATTGTGTCTTCATCTTTTACTCAGTGTAATGAATCTTACTACTAGTTGTTCTAAAATATATTTTAATCTAACAAGGTTATAAGTTGTCTTATTAAAGTGTTCATGGTTGGTTTAACAAAAAAAAATGAACATAAGAAGAGTCTCTAGGTCTCATCTACTATATGTGTGTTGAATGGCTCAGTGGGTGCAACACCTGGTTACTGACTGAGGGGTCGTGTACCTTTACTATTTCTGATATAAGCTACTTGTCTACATCTATTTAACAATTGCATACCTTCAAGAGACATCTGAGGCGTCAGACAACTATTTTACTACCTTTACTGGATGTTTATCTTCTATCTTCAACTTATTTTTAAATGTAATCTTTTTCAACAAACTCTATGGAGGGGGGAGTGATAAACCCCCCTCCTTGACCTGGGGTCACTTCCCATCCGCTTTTTGGTGTCAATACCTCGTCCCCCCCTATCCAGCAGCACCCGATCACTGACTCTGTACTCACTGGGACTCGAACCCACGATCCTTTGGTCAGTAACCAGGTGTTGCACCCACTGAGCCATCAACACACATATCAGTAGATGAGATCTAGAGACTCTTTGAACCTCAGGTCGATCCACCTGCTTTAAAAGAATGACTGGCTTTGTAGCAACATGCCCATGTGGGAATTGAACCAACAACCTCTTGGTTACTAACTCAGTGCTCAACTGACTGAGCTACTAAACACTAAATAAGTAACCAACTTCAGATGTATCACGCATCACTTGACTCTCCATGGCCCACTTTGTTAGATTCAGATAGTGGTGGAAAGAGTGGGAATTGAACTCACAACCTAAGGGTTTCAGAGGCACTTGGTCTATCCACTCAACCACAGGACACTCACTATGCTCTGGGCACATCTATAATACACTTTGAAGACAAACAAAATCTTTACCATGGACGTATAACAAGTTATTGCTGATGTGACTTGATCTCAAGTCTACCACTACACCACCGGGCACATTGGTCTGATGCGTGCTCTTTGAAATGTTCGCTTTTATTTGGTCACGACTTTTGACTTGCTCATGACTTACCAAAGGATCCGAATCTTAGTCTGTAATGTAAAGGTCAGATTTAACTAAATCGATTTAGGTTGAGAAATTGCTCATTCGTGTAAGAGTTTGACTGGACTCGTTCTTGATTTCCTTGTCTCCCAGCTATGGGTTCCAGTCCCAGAGCAGATATGAAGCATGTTTATGTAACGAGAAAACACTTTTCCTCTTATTCACGTAAAGAGTAGTTCATTGAAAACCTTAAGATCTTTAAGAATCATAAGATAGTTCACATTATATTATATAAAGGTTAGGACTATTAATATTTTCCTTTTTCAAAAAGTGCTTCTGCTGCACCTCTCATCACTTGACATGGCTTAGATGTTCAGTCTTCACTATCCTCAGCACAGGTCACATCAAGGTTGGGAATGCTGATTACACAATCACCAGCCCATTACTTCAATCAGAGCTGGAAACCCAGCTCTTCAGTTTGATTCATTTAAAGCACTTGGACGCTTGAGCCGGAGCACAGAAGACAACATCGTTTCCTCATACAAGCAGGATTTCCACGATGGACAACAACCTGACCTCAACCCTGGATTCACATCTGGTGTCGGGGTTTATGTTCTTCAACTGCACCATCCTCATCCTTACCCTCCTCCTGGGACTACCGGGGAACCTGTGGGTGTGCTGGCTGGTCTACAGAACCAAGAGCCTCCAGAACTGCAACAACGCTCTGCTGGTGAGTCTGGCCACCAGCGACCTCCTCAAGTGCGCCGTCGATACGCCGCTCTTCCTTTTCTCCTTCCTGGAGTCCGGGAAGGAGGACCAGATCCCTGCAGTCGTCTGCAGCATCCAACAGTTCACCTACTCGCTGTGCAGCTGCATCCAGCTGCTGACCCTGGTCAGCATCAGCGTGGAGCGCTACCACGCCATCGCTTTCCCTTTCCACGTGGAAAAGAGAAGACTCCGGGTTTTCTTTTGGATTCTCTCCATCTGGACCTTTGGCTTCATCTTGGCTGCAGTTTCCCTGACTCTCTCGGAGCGGTCTCTGTTTCACCTCCTCTGTAGTCCGCACGACCAGGAGCTTCAGTACTGGGACCCGTTTGGACCCTACGTGCTGGTCCCCATGTGGGGTTGGTCTCTGGTGGTCATCGTGATCCACTACGGCAGGATATTTAAAGTCGTGCAGCAGCATCGGAAGAAAGTCTTCTGCTCGGGGATCGAACCGAGCCAGACGGTGTCCAAAGACGCGTGGAGGAGCGACCTACCCCCGGTCAGCGCCAGCAGCCCACTGCCCCGGCAGGGAGCGCCGTTGTTTGTGGTGGCAGTGGACCGCTCTTGCACCGCTGCGATTGTAGAAAGACCCGCAGAGATCGTGGGGGCGGTGTGTCCCCTCACTCCAGGGTCCAAGGAGAGGCGGAAGAAGCACATGGAGGGGAAGGTGGCTCAGCGGTTCGGCTACATCATCATCGTGTTCACACTCTTCTGGCTTCCCATCGTGCTGATCTGGCTTCTGAGGGCTGTCCAGAGGACCCACATGGACAGAGTAAGTGGATTCATTTTTTTTTCACGAGGTCACATAAACCTTAAAAAAAAGATGCTATAATTAAGTATGTCTGTAGGAAAGGAGCAAAAGTTACAGAGGCCAAACTTTAACAAATATTACCACTTACCACGAACACTCACCTTGAAGGAAAAGGGCAGAGATGCCTGTTTTGTTCCCTCACCACCAACCATCCTCATTAGTTCAGTCCCATCTGGGAAAGGGCACGCCGCAAGAACGGCTGCTTGCCAAGTTGGCCTCAACCAATTATGTTTATCTGTCCGTTTATAGCCTCTTAATGTGGATAGAATAAAGGTATCGATCAGGACTTTATCATTTTTCTAATCAATTTTTGATACAACTACTGTTCAATATGACATCCACTCTTTATCACCTTTGAATTTAAATAGTGTAAAATTCACTTTGAAAACTTAATATATACAAGTTATTATCAAAGAGCAGACCCACTGCTTTCAATTATTATTATTTTTTAACTTTTGGTTAAACCCCTCAAGTTATTTTATATAATTCAATACAGTAGCCGAGTGACAAAACCTTAAAAGATCAGTGGATCAAGAACCATATCGTCTTTTCCATCCATTTCCATCAACAGTTCATTAAAACCTAAAAACAAAAAAAATGAAGGAATTCATCACCTTTCTGGTGAAGGCATAGAAGACGTATTCTTTACTTCACAATACATGGTTACTGGAGAAGATCCTGCATCTCAGCAGAGCTAGGAATTGTTGGAGAAAACTAGCGACGCTGACGTTGTGTATTTCTGCCGCAGCTGCTGATGGAGCTGGAGACGTCGGCGATGGTGCTGACCTGCGTCCAGGCGGCCGTTGACCCCCTCATCTACACTTTAGTCACCCGACAGTTTCGCCTAGAACTCAGAAAGATCTTCTCCACCATTCACCGCTGCCCTCTGAAACCGAGGATGTGAAAATGGACTAAAAAAACGAGGCTCCACAGGTTACATTTGTGGCAGATATAGATTATTTTTTTATCAGGCGTTTCACAGTTAAGACACAAGACAAGGTCATAAATAATATCCAACACCTGACAAGAGATACGCACAGCAGTAGTCTCAACAACGACGAGTGGAGGGCAAAGCAAAGAGTGACGGGAGAAATGAGTCCAGAGAGAAGACGACGGAGAGAAAACACATTCACAGACCTGCGTTTTGTTTTGATGGGAACTAATGTTGCGTTTCAAAAATGACATTTAGCAAGATGAACGTCAGAGAAAACTCACGAATACAAATGTCTACAGAAAGTCATCTCTTCCAGCCGAGTGAGTCGTGACTCGCTGCACTTCTGCTGTAACGTCCTCGTCTCCCTCTAGCTAGCTCGTATGTACAGTGTTACGTCATGTTTTTTAACTTCAGAAAGCAGCTACAGTTTGGTCAGCAGAGCGAGGAGCTTCCTTCCATCACTTGTCCTGTATAGTGTCAATATTTGTGCTTCGCGTTAAACTTTTTACTTTTACAGTATTTTTCCCATTTGGAGTCATCTCTTGGGATGGAACACCACCACAAGCTACCTCGACGAGTGATCGGAAATCAAGCATTTTAGTTGATCACATACTTTTGAAGAACATCATGAATCTGTTAGAATCTTGGCGAAGATTAGCAAATATTTTCTTGGGAGTACGCGTCACAAAATTGGAACTTTTTGAAATTCAAACAATTTAGCAACCAGTGTTTGAGAACCTGGAGAGTAAAGACCAGAAAGATAATCGTCTGTGACGTTTTTGCAAATTAAACCTGTTGAATCGTCTCATGACATTTTATCTACAACAGTAGATTCAAACATCTTCATCATGTTGTAGGATTGTGTGAGTCCTTCCATGTTTAGAACACAAGTGCACAGATTTGCTACTCATTTCCACTTTCAAACCATCTACATGAATAAACTATATATCTTCTCAAATCACTTCATCTTCTTACAAGTATGATCTACTCTGCTACATACCGGCAGCCCAACGATCGAACAGTATTGCTTGTGATATACGCCGTCGTGATGCTGATACAACAGATGCACAGATGGTATCGTGGGTTTACGTCTCATGGAAAATATAGTGTCCAGTTGCTCCCAGTGTTGTTTTGCATTTTACCTAAAACGAGGAGAAGATTGCAAACAGTCTTGAAATGACGATGAGACGCTGGACACGTTACAGGTGGAGGTAGAGATTCGGGGCGACAGACAGGAAGTGAGTCAGACTTTGGGATGTGTGCTCTTCATCTAGGCTCCAACTTCGGGGAGGGGGGGGGGAATCACAGAAGCATCGCGAGAGATGCCAAGCGAGTGGAGGAGAAACACTACCAAAGAACATTGGATTAAACCTTTAAAAAACATCTGCGGATGGAGTCAACGCATTTCCGAAACACCGAGGAGGACAAAAGTACAAACACCAAGAATCCTAAACCACATAAAGTACACAACAGCTCTTGGAAAATGCCCACCAAGTTCAGGGAAACAGCTATAAAGACTACTGAAAGCATACTTTTGATCACACAGGGGGGGAGGGAGGGGGACAACAGGACGACAGCGAGAGAAATACAGACGAGAAAGAAGGACAGCGTCACTGCTTCTGCCAAACAATGATCAAATATTACAAAATATTCTATTCACAATATTCACAATGGGCCGATTACTAACTCCTGTCAGGAATACTCAGCGGTACCTTGTGCTTTTTATTGTGGTGGTTTGAATTTTTTTTTTTCTTTTTTTGGTTTTCATTTGACTGAGGTCTGGAGAGATGCAACAAGCTTAAAAAAAAAGAGGGGGTGAGCATCGCTTGGGGGTGAGGGAGTGAACGTATCGAGCTGAACAGGCACATTCTGTGTAAAAAGGCTTGTAGCTGAGAATTGCTGACAGAAACGTGTGGCGTGAACCCACCAGAGTGGCAGCTAGTCATATATATACTATATATATCGTACACTGAGCCAGGACTTCCAGAAGAATTGGAACATGTTTGCAATCCACTGAGGCGCACACACGCACGCCCACGCACGCAAACCTCCCGAGCCATATATAGCAAAACCCCACTTGCACACTGGAGTATGAAAGTCATTGGTATCACCATCACAGACACGTCTACCGTGTGAGGGAGCGTCGATAATACCAGTACCTGATCAAGGGGTGAGGACGACAGGTGGGTGAGAGGGCGGAACGAAACATGGTCGAAGCCTATGTCTGATGATGTTTCTTCTACAATTCCCTTTATCTCCTGCTTATAAGACTTGAAGCAAAAAATAATAATAAAAAGGTGCTTTGTGCTCAGTGACACTTAATCTGGATTTTTCGACAGGCACGCGCTCACCACACATCCTCTAAAAACGAACCCCTACATGTATTTCTAGCTCACGTTTAGGTATCTAAAACTTCTGTTAATGTCAGTACAGTACATGGCCGGCAGAGGGCAGGCGCGCACAAGGCCAGAACTCCACAAGCCTTCCCTGGTCCCAGTCCTCCTCCCAAGTTTTATGTTGTGTCTCTGTCCATTTGTGGGACTCGTCCTCACAGTGCAGACACCTTCACGATGTTCTGGTTTGTGGGGGCGGCCGGCAGTTGGGCTTCTCCCTCTGGGGTGGTCACGGGCGGCGTGGGAATGCTGATGATGGCCGTGGTGATCTGGCTGCTCTGGCAGTTCAGGGCGGACTGATCCTCAATGCGCATGTTCAGACTGGAGCGGCTGAGGACGAGCGAACACACAAATTTGAATGACAACATTCACAATAAAGATGAAAGTTTTAGTGGTTAAACTCATGTTGTTTATCCTTTGATTTTTATTAGTACATTTCCTACGATTTTAAATACGGCCTGGGGGCCCCACGTGGCCCTCTGACTGCGTGGATGTGTCTCAAATGAGAATAAAATAATTCTATAAAACTGACCATTTTTCAAATGTTTTCGATGGCTATCCAACAAATACTAGTTGAACTGTACATACAACTTGAAAAGATCCTTCTCTGAAGACCCTTTTCCCGCCTATTTACTACCTATAATTTAGTATTGGTTTATATTGTTTGTTGTCATTTTAAATCATATTAAAAACAAACGAAAACAAAGTATATGCCATGAAATAAATTGTTATATTTTTTGAATTTCACTTATTTAAAAATGGGAAATATATGAGATATGCATTGTTATTTTATTTAGAATCTTTAAATAAATATAATTAATAAAACATCAGCAATCACATGAAGGTTTAAAGCATGAATTAAGAATTAAGTACATTCTATCATACCACCATCGGATGGGTTTCCTCAAATCAAAGAAGATTCACGATTTATGCGTTTAATATAATCCAAGGAATTCTAATTATCAATGACGGCAATTATAAAGAGGCCTCAAATAACAGTAAAAGTTATGAAGGAAACAAATTTTGGTGTTTGATGAAGGAGGACAAACGCAGAGATAATTAAAATATATTAAGCCTCCAAGAATAAAGAAATAATATTAAATTTAAAGTTCTGTAACGGACAGCGTGAGTAAGACACCCTGCTGTAAGCCATGTGTTAAATGTTAAATTTAAGTTATATCCACCAACTGAAACATAAAGGGAAGGAACACCTGCTAGCTTAGCTGGGCGATAACGTTGCTAGCTGCAGGCTGGACGGAACATTTAAGTGAAACGTGTCTGATGTAAAAAGAGATGTCCTGGATAATTAAAAGTATTCAAAGCAGAAACGCCTGTGGTCCTCGGCTCTTGATAAAATATGCACTGTGAAGATCTCACCTGGTGCTGAGCGGCTGGATGTGGATGGTGCTGAGCTCCTGCAGGCCCTGGTGATGGTGCAGGTGGTGGTGGTGGTGCGCCAGGGGCTGCAGGTGAGCCGAGCCGCTGGCGTTGGGTAAAGGCGTGTGGCGCTTCTTGCTCCGCCGTGTGCAGCACGTGCCGGTGATGCCATCTTGGCTGGAGAGGGAGGGGCTTCTGGATGGATAGTTCTGAAGCCCCGCCTCCAGGTAGCTCTGTTGGTAATACTGCGCGTCCACAAACTCGTGGTTCTGCATGTGAGGACACAGTTCCAGATTTTTATCATGGGATTTATCAACAAAATTGTTGAGATTATAAGGTTGCAGTGCATTATGGGAATCATCCTAGGAGAGTGGGGGTAGTTTGAACTGGTGGGCCATTTTTAAAGACCTAATCCATAGGATTTAAACAATGTTTTTGGCTCCCCCTGGTGTTGGAATAGTTCTTAGTTATAAACAAAAGCTCTTCGTCATTTTACCAGGAATATAAACTAAGACCACTATTGCGTATCTTCCTCTCAGTATCAGAGAAAACTATTTGAAATTGCTGGGAATAACTTTGATTATTTAAGTTTTTTTCCTTAAATCTGCTTTAATCCCCGTTTATACACAAACTGATGCGCGACAGCCGTCCTGATCCCACAGCCAAATCCCATCAGCAAACACATGGAGGATACAAGATTCGTGTGTTGATAGAGAAATGACAGAAACATCTCTTACATCTGACAAGTGTTTTGCAGTGTAGTAAAAGAAACCTCGGCTCTGCGATGCAGGGCAGCACACGAACACGCATGTCTCTATAATGAAGGAAAAAGCGAACGCTTCATTGGGTCGCAGCTTCTCAGGCGCAAACCTCCAAAGCCATCACCATGAGTCTGCCTGTTTCTTCAAGCTAATGAGCCAACCGAGGGAGAGACTTTAAATTCCAGGGTGTGATGAACGCGTGGAGTCTAATGCATTTCAGATGAATATATTAGCTTATTACTGCGGCGCGGTGTTGGATAAACGATCAAACAGCGTAACTATTGACAGGCTTCAGGGATTGAAGCGCGCTTGAAGCCCACGGCCGCGACATTATGATGCAGCTCCGGGGCCTCGTGCTCTTAATTGACCGGAGAGATCAGCGGCAGTTCCTACCCCTTCACAGCTAGTCGTTTTGAAACGCTGTCGCATTGTGATGAAAGCTACAATCACATACAGGACCGATGAACAGTTTCATAGTTTATTAAAAGTAACCCACGTGTAATAAACACACTGTTGGACTGATGAGCTCCATAATGCACTACAACCATTAAACAATCTTAATCAACAGTACTGATATAATTGGTATCCCTAAGCTATCCATACATGGATCTGTTCAAAATAGAGGAAAAATAAATACGACTAGAGAGAAAAGAAAGTTGTATTGTGCAATCCAGACTATTTTCAAATTGTATCCCAAAAATCTTGTCCTTATAGATAAGTAATATTTACCCTCAAGCATGCAACAGAAAGAAACTAAATGGCAAAACATCCTTAAAAAGTATGATAAAATGTCTATAAATGGGAAAAAAGGACGGTTAAAACAATTAAATATGGATGTTATGAAATCATTTTGCAATATTCTTTGAACAAATGACTCAATTTCAATTGAAAAGTCCCACACTGGGATGGTGATTAGGTTCATTTCCATCATAGCCGAAGCACAAAAATAGCCTTTCTCTCATTGAGATAGCAAATGTGGTCTGTAGTGGATGGGCTTCAGTTTTCACAACAATTTGCAATTACACTGTTCTGTCAGTGGGGGAACCAAAGAAAGAATATGGATTTATAAAAGGGTTTTGAATAACTTATTTTCATACCGTTATAAAATATGTATCTTTAATTCACTTTCAGGGACCAAAAATACAAAAAGGAGAAGGAATTATTTGTAGTTAAATTTCAAGCTAGTTTTCATTAATTTTATCATTTTACTCTGACCTTGTAAGTGGCCTCCAACCATTCTTTCCCTTCACAAACAGGCACACAAAGGCGAGTTGGAGCTCAACAAGGCCAAAAACATTCAATTGAATGCCCACTTGAAACCTCACTCAACATTTAAAAAATAAAAATACATTTATTCTCCATAAGCGTTGTTAAAAATAGTCATTCTAGAGTTCCATCTAGCCATGATCGGCGCCTCTTCTCGTCTAGACAAAGCTTACATGTGTTCTTATGTAAATACTCTCAATAAATTATGTTTTAGATGAATAATGCAGGGATAACTATTAAACAAACTTGCTATTTTGTGTCAGACCGGATATTAGTTTAAAACTTTTATCGATTGAAACAAAGTCTTGTTAGTGATTCATAAAAAATAAGCCACAGCTGGTGACCTTAAACGAAAGATTTCCTCCTCCAACAGTCCTTGAACTCTGCTTCTGGAGTGGAAATATCTATATTTATTTGCAGCCGGTGTGTAGAATCTACTAGTTAGTTCCTAACGTATATGAAGTCAAACTCACAGTGGTCTTCTCCAGACAGTGCAGCAGGTGGTGGTGTTGACTCTCCAACAGAGACGCAGACTTGCTCAGCCTCTGCTCGTCGTCAGTCGAGCTCTGCACAGACAGAAAGAAGTGACACACTCAATTTTTTTATTCTCATTGTCGGGAGGTTATCAGTCGTGGGGGGGTGCGTGTGTGTGTGTGTGTGTGTGTGTGGCTGACGTCGCACCTGATCGGAAAAGTTCATCTTGTATGGAATTTGCTTGAGAGGGAGACAAAAGCAGAAGAGACGGGTTTGTTTTACAAGGCAGGAGAGTTGAGCAGTGAGAACAGACAGCTGTCAGGTCCACGGTCGTGCTGGTCACACACACACACACACACACACACCAAACACAAACACTCAAGTCCAACCCGCCAGGAATGTCTGACCAAACCACGCTGGGGCATTGATCTTTGCTCAGAGAAGCTCACTCTGCATATATATGTGCTCAATTACCATCTGATTTAAAGCATATATCTCACCTGCAAGAGATTTATTTTTTGATCCTCATTTAAACAACAAAATAAACTAAATTTGCCTTTTTTTTCTGCTAATTTCGTGCTAATCGCCTTCATCAATATAATCCCTACAAATAAGACCATCTTCCACGTTAGATTCCGACAAATGAAAACCCTCAATATGACGTTAATTGAAATATTATTTGTATAGATAGTTTAAACTTCATCCTAGATCTATAACCTTAATAACATTATCTTTGATTTTGATTATAATTGTTGAACTCCAACCCTTTCCATGAATCACTCAGATCGACAGATCTGCTGCATCATTGCAGAGTCCTTCGGTCACTCCAGTTTCGTCCAAGAGATTAATTGACTACTTGCGACCACAAAAGTCATTGAAATTTTCCACAGGAGTCACACTATGTTGTGTAACTGGGCCAATACAAAAATTGCCTTTTTTACTTTATCAAGTTAATGTTGAACTAGTTATAGTTATACTTCCTTGGGGCCGTGTTGATACAGTCAAAGGGCTGCATGTGGCCCCAATGAGTTGTTCAATCACTGATACCTTTAAAAAAATTCAGAAAATGCATTAAAAATGTGTCTCTCCTGAAACTTTTGGCTCAAAAACCTTAATAAAGCTCAGTTATAGGAAGATAAGACAAGACAAGTTTGTAGTGGAGGAGTTAGAAAACTTAAAAAAGTAGCTTGATCATAACATGAAACCTAATAAACATTGATGTTTTCAAAATACAGTATCAGAGCAGCGTCTGCACACTTAAAACTTGCACTGGATTACATCAGTCTCCTCAAGCAGATTGTTGCGTTTGATAAAAATAAACAAGCTGCTGAGTTTCAGTGCCACACAGCGAGGAGATGCTGTTAAAAAAAAAGAAATAACGCAGCAATATAAGAACACAGGATTCTTTGCTGAGGAGGTAAGTTTTCAGCTCTGATGACTCGGGTTGGTCCGGCTCTCCGTGTCCCGGTCTCTGAAGCCGATGCAGCAGGAAAACACAGGTGTTTCAGAAGCTCTCGTAACAGTAGAGATTACGGGTCAGTCGGGAGATCCACTAAGGTGGTCACCAGGGTGGGTTGAAGACCAACAACTGAGGTTCAACTTTAAATTAATTATTCTTTTTGGGGCGAGACGGCAGAAGCAAAGTAATGCAAAAAAGGCAATTTACTTGAAAAATGTAATGCTTTGAAATAATCTAAATATACTTGTCATGAGTTTCCTTTAATGTTTCACGAAACCCTTTTCTAAACCAATATTTTTTTTGGTTTCAAAACAAAGCTGCTCTCATCAAAGGTATCTTGTAAATGAAAATCCGTCACTGCTTCCGTTTTGCCTTTGATGCTGCAGGAAAGTAAAAGAGCTGCACACCGGAGACGCACTCTCGTCAGCTCCGGGCCTCTATCGTGCCTGTGAACTGCAACATTTTGGGAAGTCACATCACCCCTCGAGTCGCGTTTTCCTTGAGTAGTGTTTACGTTTCACCCGCTGCTCCGCCTGAAGCCTGCTCCTCAGCTGGTCGCTCACATTAGAAGTGACGCTTATTGAAATAGCTGCCGGTCAGCAGCTCACATCGCACATGCGTGCCAACGGACTTTTGAGAGCACTTTACCCAAAATACTGGCAGTAAAACCAGAAGAGGGGCCCGCTTCTGGTACTTGAACGTTGAATTCTGATGCAAAGTGCTTGGCTTGTGAGCCGGGGAACTAATGTGTGTCCCAACATCGAGGGGGGAAAAAGCTATTTATTTTGTAGCGGCATTCCATGAAAACATTTCCAACATTCTTTTAGATTTAGATGTACTACTCTGTATCAATGCACTAAATTCATGGTGAAATAAATTATACATATTATAAGCAAGTATACCATTCAGTTGAAAAATCAACAGCTGTCAAACTCCATCAAACAAGGGGCCAAAATGTTAAATTTAAAACATCTCAGGGGGTCGAGCAATTCAATAGATACCATATCAGTTTCCTCACTAACCATCAAAGGCTAATCTTAGAAAAAGAATATTAAATTAATCCAATTGTGAGCTTGTTTGCTTGAGACCTTGTCTCCTGCTAAAGAGGTTCGAGCGATGTCACTTCAAGAAAGAGCAACAAAGAGTTTTTTTCATTGAGAAAACTGTTGATATAAAAGTGATAGATCGGCGTGAATAGCTTTTTTATCTCTTTTGATACAAGAAAAGTGTCCAGGTTTATGGTATTAGATTCATTTGTGTCAAAGTTTTGATCTTTAAGCACATAGTCTGTAAAGTGGCGCACATCCATTTGACATTTGCACAGCAACAAGTTTAGAAGGACAGTTTATTTCATCAATAATTCTCTTTTCCTATTGCTTATTTTGTGTGTTATCATACTTATTTTATTCTGTCCTGACCCCACAAATACTTCTTAACACTAGCAATACAAGTTTCTGATTCTGAAAAAGCTAAACATTGACTATTAGCTTTGAGTTTCTCCCTGAACTATTCATTAATTATTATTTGGGAAGAAGACAAATCCCTTCATATTGTAAAAATCCGTCAAACGGAGTTAATCTTTTTGACTGGAGGCTCGTCTGTTTCAAGTTCCGCAGCATCTGGAGTGAGCAATTAAGAGGAACATCATTTTAACGACTGTTAGAAGTGGAATTTTGCTGGTTGATGACTTCGTCCACATCGCTGTGAATGTGACTGAGAATCCATGCTGACTTTTCTGGATTCTTTTTTTTCCCCACTCTGGCATCCTAGGCGTGTGTCTTACCGTGAGCTCCAGAGCTTCGTTGAACAGGCCGTTTCGTTTGCTGTGGAGGAAGGCGTTGGAGCCTTCCGTCTTAGTTATTCGTATCCTGGCCAGTCGCGCTTTCTGAAAGCAGAGAAACAAGGCGTCAATCAACTGCCCCGCCGAGGCGCTCACGTCAGAGTGATAGGGAATCATCCTGACGCCTCCCCTGGCCGTGACGCCACACCTCCGGTGTATAAGCTGCGATCCTATAGATCAAATGCAACATGTGCTGCTCAAGCATTCGCTCTGATCTGCTGCGATAAATTCGCTGTGATCTGCTGTGAATGCGATGAATCATTGATACCGACGACACGTCAGCGGCAGAACGCCGGCAAATCTCACATGAATTAAGAAGGGAACATCCTGAGCTGAGTGACACCGGCGCTAAAAGTATAGATGCTTGTTTTGTGTCCCACATTTTGTTCAGTGTAGAAGGGGGGGGGGGGGAAGAGAAAGAAAAAGATGAAGCAATTGTTTCTGGAGCACCCAGAGCCATTCAATCGCTGCAGTGTTTTAATCCATCTTTTCTCATAACGACAGAGCAACACAGTTTCTCTCTGCTGTGCTGCTATGGAAGGCATGCGGCAGAAAAACACAAAAATCTTTTTTTGAGGTTTTAAAGGGTGTTTTGGAAAAGAAAGAAGCTGGGGTTCAGCGTCAACCCTTGACCGTGCTGCTCATATCATCTTCACCAACTATCAGGTGAAATTAATGTCCTACACAGAATCCTCAAGAAACAGTTTGGTAATCTGTATGAACCTTGGAATTGAACAGTGTTTTGCACTTCCTACATGACAATGCCATATGCAGGTTCAAGTCACCTGCTTATTTTTTAGTTTATATTAATATTAAATGTGTGGTACAAAGCCGGGACGTGCGGTCAGGGGAGGCAGGTGAGGCGGTGACTCACCCCTCAATGCGCAATCCATCACAAAAGGTGTTGATGCATGAAATTGACGTGCGCCAGTTGCCGTATCTCTGAATGTCGCCACTATAATGCTCACAGATAAGTTTATTTGCCTTGATTTGTATGTATTTAACCATTAAAGTTTAATGTTTGTAAGGGTCTTATTTGGTTTCGGTGATCGGAAACACAACAGTGAAAAGGCAAAGTCGGAGGCACACGCTAGGAATTTAAAAACTACATTTTGGCCCTAAATAAAATATTATTTGTTTTCCTCATGAGAATATTGACCCAATATTTACCTTCTCACCATAATAAACATTGTTACGGTTTGTGTAAATCTAACCAATCACGGAAGGCCTGTTGCAATATTAACCAATCAGAAGCAACAAAAGGAGGGTCTATCTCATTCATCTTCATTACAGCACCACTCCGTCAAAGATGACAGGTTTATGATGCTATAAATCAATATTTATCCACAATTGATGACTGCTATAGATGTAGAGGATGTAGACTAATATCCCACAACATATCACTACAATTCAACGTAGACTTGTTGAGAAATTATGAATTAAATCATATATTTTAAACTACATATGTGTGTGAAGAATGCTGTTGAGATATGAAATAACCAGAAAATTGAATAAGTTTCCCTTTATATACTAGTTTATATACTTATACTTATCTGATACTAAAGGAGTCAGTGCCTCACCAACCATGAACCTCACCACACGTCACTGGTACAAAGTGTATTTACTTATAAAAAAACTTTTGCGTTTTGCAGCAAGTGAAGTCATCACATAGGAGTGCCCGGACCGTAATCATCATCCTTGTACTTACAACTATCATAGTTTTATGTCAAAGTATTTATGAGTGCAGGCCCAACAAAGAAATCCAATGTTATCATTTACACAGCTTAGATTATTCAAGTCAAACATTTAAAATATAAGCAAAAAGAGAATACAATAATTTTTTTTTAACAAAATAGCCTGGAATTCAAAGTGAAAACCAACAGAAATTCAGAAAAAAATTAACATCAACAAACCATATTTGGATACTTCTCCCTGCCGTCTTTCAAACAAGAGCCTTACATCACACACTCCAGGTCTCCCCCTGAAGAGACCGACCCCGAGCTCAGGTCTCCCCGTATTCACGAGCTAATCTGCAGCATCAAATCCCCAATTAATCAATGAGTCACATGACCTTCCGCTCTAATGACGGAAGCGCTACAGAATGGACCCTTGTTTCCATCAATTAGCCACGACTGTCAATCAAACATAAAGTCTTTATTTCTAATGCGTCAGGTGTCTTGTCGTTTCTTCCCCGCCTCATTATATTTAGACCATTTTTCTAAAGCCGCAACAAAGGAGTGCGTCTGTTGTTCCTCCGTCTGCCTCGGTAATGAATTCATAACTCTGAACCGGTGGCGGTATAATGTGAAACGTGTAAGTGATGAGCAGACCGAGGGCTTGTTTAGTTTGTGGCTGCACTGAGAGGTTAATTGAAGTGTGTGTGTGGATGTGTGTTTGCAGGAGTGTGTGTTTCCGTCGCACCATACATGCATGTATGTATCAAGCACGTGGGATAAAGGGATGCTAATGTATGCTAATGGCACCCCTCCTAACATTTAAGATAGGAGGCGATGATGAGTCGACCTGCAGCTTCACTGGGAAGAACCAGCCGCAGCATTTTTCTGCAGCGAAGCACCGTGTTTATCTCTGCTTCCATCTCCTGCTGACACCTTTTCCTGCTCTTTTCCCTCACATTCTAGCGCTAATGTACGTTTGTGCTGGCACAGCAATCCCCCCACGGGCCTCTGGGATGTCCTGGTAACTCCACCAGTGAAGGTTGCCGGGCTGCGCCGGGGTGATGGAGGGGATGTTAAGAACCACGAGGAGTGAGTGGACTTGTGCTGCTCCGTGATAGATTCCCGGAACCTCTGGGACCTGGGAGGTTGTGTCTAAAGCCCTTCTGTGTTCTCATGGAGGACGGATCGAGCTTTAAATATTGCTGACTCGTCGCAGAAGGGACGGGAGAGTAAAGAGACACAGTGTTCTGGGCTCAGAGCTAGTCTTTGATTGTGCTTCTAAACAAGTTACACTTTTGACCATCCTTAAAAACTCTCCTGACTTGCACGTTTCAAAAGTTAAAGTCTTCCTCTCCAAGATGCAGTTAGTCACTTATCATCTGCTTTTTTATAGTTTTAAGTTCGACCCCATCTGAAATCTCAGCGAATGAGAGGTTACGAGGGAGTCATTTATGACATAATAATGGCTTCACTCCTCTAGCCAGCTATAATCCTGCCCTACTTTATTCATACAATGAGTCCCTTGAAGGTGGCGACTTCCTGGATTGATGACGCATTGTGACAAACCTTCATGCTTGACCAATCACAGCAGAGTGGATGCATTTTGGGTATTTTAAAATATTTTGATGACAGTTTTTTTCAACATATGAATGCATTGTGTCTCAAATGGAGAGTGTCTTGTCTGTTACAGGGTTTAATTTTAGGAGAATTCTTTCATCCACTATATGAAAAAGGTGGGAAATTTGTTTTGAGTTTTTCGAGTGGGAAATGGCACCCATTTTATAGAACGACTCTTCTCTTTGAAAGATGGTGTTTAAAGGTCAACTAATGTGTTTCTTAAATAGATCTTGGACTCTATTGTATCATCAGTATGTGTCTGTTTGTACAAACATCTTTTCATTGAAATATTCACATTAGAAAATCTGCTTAAGCCCCGCCCACTGAAAACACTGGAGATAAAAAGAAACCTTAACCAAAACCACAAACCAGCTGCTGTGATTGGTCAAGCATCAAGGTTTGTCACCATGTGTTATTAATCCCGGGCATGATTGCAGCTGGCTGGAGGAGTGAAGGCGTCCTACTGGTCTTCGCTCTCATAACCTCTCGTTCGCCAAGATTTCAGAAGGGGGAGAACTTTATAAAGTAATAACTTCAAAACATGGTCATGATGAGGGACTTAAACACTTCAACATGTGCGCTATGGGATTCATAACAAGTCTAGAGTCAAAATGTATTTAACACTTTAAATAAAAGGCACAAGTTTCGTAGAATGGACACCAAAAAAACGATCAAATTTCCTGAAAGGACAAGTCAATCGCACAGACAGAAGAGGAGGCTGGTTCGATCCGGACTCTTCTTGTGGGTTTATGATGATAGAGTGATGCAAGATGGAACACTTAAGTGGGATACATTATAATGAAACATAATTGGGATCCTAAATTAGGATGAATGCCACTGAATGATTTGTGCTGGGTGCTAAAATAGTGCATACCAAATGCATTTAAAAACAAATGGATCAGCAACCACTGAGTCATCCTTGCACGCAGAAGCAAAGCTGGATTTTGCTGACTCATGGATTGGCCTAGTTAAAGCAGGGGCGTGGATTCGATGAGAAGAAACGTCAACCAGTAACTTAGATGTTTCAGGATTATGAATTTTATGTTCACTGTTCTACAAGTTTTGCAAGTGAAAATAAGAAAAATACTCCCTTTCTGCATAGACAATGGCAATAGAGTGTTAATGGCTACAGGCGTAAAAGGCGAGCCAAGTAAAACTTATGCATGCAATAACAATGTGATGTAAGAACATAAAAATCAGAAGGTAAGGAGTCACTTTTTTGAGTTTGACTTGCTGCAAGATACATTTAAACATATTGCCAACAGTTCTTTTTTAAAAAAGTTGGACACACTGCCCCTCATTTATAAGTTTAAAAATTCATGGGATCTCATGAGTTCAGCTTCACTGCCTATGCGGGATTTTGGCTGCGTGAAAAGTAGAGCAATCCAGTTAAGGAGACCAGATTAGGTTCTGCCTCGGGCCGGGCTCTGAACCATCCAGGCGACCATCTGATCACACGACCACAAATAGTCTCGGAAACGTCTCATTTGGTTCTGCAGCTGCCACTCATTTGGATCCGCGCTGGCATTTCTATCACAAGGAATTAAGACACTGGCTTCCTTCGAGGTACGTCGCCCTTAAGAGCGCCATCACATGTACGCAGGTGGGGATTAAAACCTCAGACGCAAAATAACCAACCTGACCCAGTCGACCCCGCGGCTATCAATGCTATGTAGCTGCTAAACAATTATCCACTGGTTTCTAAACTGATATATATACTGTATATATATATATTTTTTAATTTGGATTTCAACAAAACTATCTTAATTAATCAAACAAAACTTTACATGAATGAAATGAAACGAGGAAAGGAGGAAGATTTCGGGTGAACATATATAAAAGTTTAAATTCACTTTATTTATTTGTATTCATAGCTCATCTCATGTTTTCATTATTTTGAGAATATTAATAAATAATTAACTCATATTCATATTAAATTAAAATTATGTTGATTATGTTTTTTCCACATCTATATATTTGTTATTATTTTTTTTAGGCGTAATTTAATGATAAGCTTATAAATAAGAGAAGTTCAACATTTTAATTATTAGTAAATCAATAATTCATAATTTTGTCCAAAAATATTTATCTTCTAATTAGGAAAAATTAAACACCATTTCTGAAAATATTTTAATTTCAATGAACAGAAAGAAAAATGGTTAAAATAAATGTTTTTTTTAATTATTATTTGGTTGGTTTGTCAGCGGTTTATTTATTTTTTATTTTCAAATACATTTTAATAATGTGTTTTGACCTATATAAACGTAAAATCAAATCAAAGGAAAAACGATGACACAATAAAGATTATTTTTAAATTAAATATTATATATTTTTACAAACTATTTTTTAACTCACATATTTGCTCTGAAATGCTGCACAAGTGTGCCTGAGAAACACTTATTTTCAAGCCGCTGTGATGCACATGAACAACTTCCATCTTTGTGGAAAAACTTAGTTAGGAAATTGTTCTGGGGCAAAGAGACTGGAGTTACAGTTGCATTGTTGGGTTAAACTTGAGGATCTGAGGTCTTTAGACACGGCTGGTCCACTGATATCAGCCTCTGTGGAACACAGCTTAACCTCCGTGCACAAAACTCTCTCTAAGCCGGGATTAGCTGGGTTTTATAGTGAGCACAAAGGTGCAGCGCACGTCAACGAGCCACTGCAATTATGTTTCTGTATAAAAAAAAAATATATATATTTAGGATGAACCATTTCACAGCAGACGCTCAAGTCCTCTGTAAAGCCCATCGTTCAGGTTACTGGTCCCTTCCTCTCGAGCTGCCACATCTCAGAGCAGACTTTATTGATTTCGGAGAAGGTCAGAGCGACTCAAACCGGGAATCGTCTTCACCTTTTAGATTCAGCGCTCCGTCGGAGAGAAGAAAACGCAGTGATGCCATCTTGAGAGACTTTTTGTTTCTGCCTTCACGACATTCAAGTCGCCCAATTCAATAGATTTAAGGATTTTAAAACAAGCTAAACAGAAGAAAACTAAACAATATAATACTTGACCTTCTTACAATATCCTAAACCCATCACTTGTAATCCATTGATACTTTCTTTTCTTGCTATAACTCTCAAAGTAAAAGGAAATTCCACTCAACATGTTTTCTTTTATAGTGAACTCCCAGTTTATTCCAACAGCTAATAATGTAGCTCTAAAAACAACATATCTATATATATATCTATATATATCTATATATCTATCTATATATCTATCTATACCTATATATATATACCTATATCTATATATATCAGCAGACAAACCAACATAATAATAAACACTTTTAAATAAGGAACAAAAAAAAAAGAAAAATATTTTTGTAAGTAACATTATTGTTATCATTTAATTAAAAAAGAAGAGCTTATTTTAATTATCAAACATTTTCAGGGGTCATTTTTTAATTTTGCAAATTTTTTGGGGACCCATTTATTAAATTTTGGTTTACTATTAATTTATTATTTAACATTCTTTTTAATAAGCTTAAAGTTATTCAAAAAAATAAAACAACGACCTTTCCAACTTTTTTTTGTCCATTTAATTATATTACATTAAAGACATTTTTATTTATTTTTAAGAATGATGTACATTTAAACCACTTTGAGAGTCGCGCTATAACAATGGTCACCTTATAATGGAAATAAAGTGGCCCGGATCTGCATTAGGGACGAGATGATTGGGACAATCACCCAGATGGACGGCTAATTGTAACGGGAGCGCTGAACAGCCAACAATTAGAGTGGAATTGGGATTAAAGTAGATTGTGGTCGAGTGGAAAACCATGAAAAGGAGAGAGAAAGGAAGTGAATATGTACGTCTGTGCAAGCAAAAAAAAAATCTCATGAATCACTCTGGGAATGGCCACAGGAAAAATGGATTTTCTGTGAAGTATCACACAGTAGAGGTGACGGTCCGCTACGTTAAATGACCGTTTGCTTTTGCCGGAGACTCACTCTAATGGCTGCAGGTAACGTGTGATGAGGGTTATGGAGCAATAAGGAGTAATACATGTTATGTGGACGCTCATAATGAGGTATTGAAGGATATGGCCGAGCTCATAACACATGTCTGGGGCGGGGCATTGAACACAGCATCTGTCCTTACCGACGAAAGAGCCGACCGAGCCGTAGTAATTGTTCTATAACGCACACGGTCCACAGAGAAGACGGCTTTTTATATAATGGGAGCGCGAGTAACGGAAAAACCCATTTAATTAAGGTGACATGTAATGAACTGACACGCATGACGCTATAAAAGAGAGACGGTCATTATCATTAGCAACAAGTGTGCTCACGGAGGCGTGATGTTCACTCTGACGGGAATAAAAGCTCCAATAACAAGATCCACTTTTTCCATGTAGCTCTTAAATAAGTGCCGCTATTTCCACAGCTCAGAACTCAATTCTTTAAAACAAACTTGGTTATGACTTTTCTAACTTCAGACCGACTCGTCAGTCCAAGGATGCATCAGAAAAGCCACCGTGACATGAGATTCAAGCCTCTAAATACAGTCACACTTTGCCGATGTCTGCTCTAAACCTTCACCCACAACAAGGAGTAATTACTTCAAAAACATGTTTTAATGCCACTAAATTGATCTTCAGAATGACTTAAACAATAGTCATTAACCTCCTGCTGTGATATTATTCATCTACAGTTTGTGATGCTGGGAATAGGATTAAACATCTGTGAAGATTCTCCTCCTGCGAATCCAATTTTTTAATTTGAAAAAATTGCCCGAATGAGCAAATGATGTTAAAGATATTATCTGGTTTAGAAGATGAATGATCCAGCGTACAAAACACTTGCGAGAAGCAGGTTTAAGTAATATTACAGGAGCATCCAATTCTCTGTACAGAGAGTGACGCTGGATTAAAACCTCAAAAGAGGCTCTTCAGTTTATTAATTTCATGACAATGCTCTGCCCATAAATCCCTTACCTGACCTTTTTTTTGGACTTCAGTGACAAAAACTTGTTTGTGAACATTTGTGTCCTACGACGATTCATGCTAAATAAAAGACGTTTTGAACTTCAGTGAGCAATAAGCAAAAAGTTCCACTCCGGTCTTTGGCTCGAGGGGCTTTAACACAAACATAAACAGCATCAGGAGAAGGGAGCAGAACTTTAACTTCGCTTGTTGTTGTTCAATTAAAACACAGCCGATAGTGCTCCGGAGCGGATCGGTGCATGACTGAGCAAACTGGTGACCTCGGCGCAGGAAGACCCACGAGACACTCCACTGTCTGGGGAAGTCATTTGGCGCTAGATAATGATGACAACACTGTTACGATACGTTGATCAGATGCTGGGGAGACGAGCCGAGTGTGTCCACAGCACTCTTCCCACAAGGTGAAGCAGATGAGGGTTTTTGATGGGCAATTAGCTGTGGATTGATGCGGGTGACTATGAATGAAAACCCCCTCAACTATGAGGCGGTTATTTTAAGAACACGTTTCATTTCCCGGCTAATGCTGCTCCTTCCTTCCCCTCGGCCGTTTCTGACACGACACCTCTGTTGTGTCACACTTAAAATTAGCCTGCGAGTGCGTCTTTTTAAATCAGGCGTGTACACATGCTGCCTTTAGTTTCGCCGCTCAGGACCTTGTTCTTCTCATCTTTGATAAATACGACCACAATTATTTCATACAACTTCAGTTCAAGTTCAGGGACTTTTGAGCTTTTTTTGCTTAAGTTATACATTTATTGAGCCAATTTTGTGTCACAGGAAGTCACTAAATATTCCATAAAATCTAGGCAAAAACATCTGCAAAAGCTAGAATACATTTTTTTTTTACGTAACCTAAATTAAAGTTTTCAATGTTCAATTATTTATTTATTCATCCATTTAATATTACTTGAGATACATATTACAAGAAAGATACAATTAAAGGATGTACTGCTTAAAAAACAACAATTATAAATTATTTTTGAAAATAATCTCTCGGAACAACAAAAATATACCACTTGCAGAAAAATAGATACCATTTTTAAATATTAAAATGGTAAAAGTATAAAAAGTAGGACAGAAAAATGATTGATTAAATTGTAATATAATTAAATTCATGATCTTACAATAAGATTTTTTTTTTTTTTTTTGAATATTTCTGCTTAAATATAACAGCAGGAACTTAAAATACTAAAGATGTTTCTACAAGAATGAACTGTCAGGTTCTTAGGGAGGAACTGAAAGAAAGAAAGAAAGAAAAACAGCCCTTGCAGCCTTCCTGAAGTTTCACCATCATGAGTGATTAGAGGGGGAGATTTAAATGGGAGAGGACAAGGGATTCAGGTTAACTTGTTGGAATAGCAAAGTGTTATATTGTTTGCTTCGGATGTTGATGGCTGAGGGGAAGATTCAGCTGTGGAGCTTCTGGTTCGACACAGATTTTCTACAGTTTCTAAGTCTCACCCTGACCTTCTGAGAGCCAAATATAAAGAGGTAAAAGTAAATAAATGGAACATGAACCACTGCTGTGACTCTTTCTATTTTCTCTTGGTTAAAAAGAACCGTCTGGTTGGAATCATGGGGGAGAGTTGGGAAATCTCTTCACTTGTTCTTTTGACCTTGAGAGATACAAGTCAGAGGTCGTAGACAAGAAACATACAGTCCAAATAACAAATTGATTTAACCTAAATACATAGTATTGAGAATATATATAATGAGACTGTTGCAGTGCATTATGGGACATTGACTGATTGTAGTTTACTACATTATGAGACGATTATATTATTAAAAAAAACAACTAAATCTTTCAACATAAATCTGACATGATTTGTTTGGTGAAGCCTGGCTCTCTCGACATCAGCAAACACGGATTATTTATATTCACATATGAGAGGAATTATTGACACATTGATTCCTCTGCCAAGGGAGTGATAATTCATTTCACGCAAATATTTATATTACCGACGCCAATCAATACTTTCTCGAAGGGCTACATAAAACAAAGTGCTGCACTGATGTTCAAGTAGATCTACTGCTGAAACTGAAGTCACATTTATAAGCGCATCCGTCTCCTCGTCCTCCCTGCTCTTGTCTTTTCATTGAGGGTCTTCTCTTCGGGCTCATTTGTTGCCGGACGATGTTACTTAATACCGGACAGCGGTCAGATTACGTCCAAACACAAGATTTAAAATGCATTAAGCGCACAAGCTAAGATGGATGGCAACAATCACAGGCTGGGCGAGAGGTGGAGGGGCGGCGGTGGAGAAGTGGAGGAAGAAAGAGGGGAAAAACCAGAGAAAAGACAATAATCATCGCCGGAAGAAATGAGAACGCAATGAAAGTGAAAGAGGAATGAAAGTATATGCCAGCTCCCAATAAAGAGTGAAAACAAAAACTGCCCTCCAACTAAGATTACCAGCCCAAGTGATGCGGCGACGGTGTTTGGCCACACAACGTCGAGCTGGCGGCAAAAGTCAGGCTGAAATATTCACCCAAAGGAAGGAGAGATCTTTAAATCTTCCATCGTTTTAACATGGATTTAGTTAATCCCTTTTGAATTCACGCCTGTGTGTGTTATTGCCAAACATGGGAGGGATTAAAGCCCTCAGACCGGTACAGACAATTGTTAATATTTACTTCTCACACACACTTTGGCAGTGTGCCGTCGCTCTGTTGAGGGCAAAGAAATGATTCACCTGAGCAGCAAAGGTTATTTTTCATGTTTACTCTCGGCTTATAAACCGACGGTGAAATCTAGGCTTGGCACTTTTGACACCAGTTCAAGTCCCTTTAAAAGTTACAAAAGTTTTTAGAATAATCGACATTCACTCAACAACACGAGTGATTGTGTTTGCCGATGTCATAAGAACTCTCACAGCTTGGTTTTTTAGTTGACTATGCTGAAATAAATAAAAATAAAGTTCAGACAGGAAACATGTTTTGAACAAAAAGTACAGTACCTACCTGGTTTGGCCCTTAAAGAGGACACATTATGTGAGAATTTATCGTTTTTAAATGTATTCTAAAATAAATAAATAAAAAGTATGTATAGTACAATACGATACAAGGCCTATTAAGTTTCTTTAAGATTTTGTGCTGCATTTTCAGCGGGTGTTTTTGTTTGCCCCAAAAAACATTTAACTTTCTGCTTTTGTTACCTCCACTTTTAAATAGTGTTTAAAAAAAAGAGAAAAGAAAAATGGAAAGCCCATCTGGGTAGCAGGTCCAAACCTCAGAAGATCAGCAGAGGGAATCAAGATTATGTTCACCTGTACCTTCTGCGCCCGCCGTTTGTCTGCTCTCTGGTTCTGGTGATAGATGCGGCTAAAGTTCGACACGATGACCGGCACAGGAAGGGCGATTACCAGCACCCCACTTAGAGAGCAGATTGAACCGAAGATCTTCCCCGCAATCGTTTTGGGAACCATGTCTCCGTACCTGCAAGAGGAAAAAAAGGAAAATGGTTTAATTCTGTGGAGAGAAAGAGTATTTTTCTCTTCCAGTGATGTCATTTTGAATCGAGGGAAAAGAAAAGACACAGGAACTCATGATAATCAGACTCCAAGCAGCCAAAAGAAGAGAAGATTGTTTTCCCAGAAGTCATACACATGATATTTGCAATTCAAAACCCATTTCACCATGTTTTGCAGCAACATCACAACAAAAAAAACCCAGCAACTTCATTTGGAGTTCTCTGTCAGACCATAAGTGATCTGCTCAACCACAGAAAGAAAACAAACCCACAGTAGTTTCCCCCGGACCAAAAAAGCATGACTGAACTTAAAAATAGATTTTATTCCCAAACCGGGTCATTTTTTATTCATAACCCAAAAGTGTAGGTAATTTGTTCTTCCTACGAATAGGATGTTCTTCTGAATTCATCTTAGCGACGGACCGAGGTTTTTCAGGCGGAATACGTCTTCAAAACGTAGTCATTAGCACATCTTTAAAGCGATACTACTGTATGTATTTATTAGACTAAACCTTTAACGGTGTATATGTGGCCCTCAGGTCAAACATCAGGTAGAAAATGTTTGTTTTATTGTATAATTTCTTACTTGTCTCTAATTAGGACAATAGTTTTTAGGAATTATGTAATTTAAGTGAGTATTTATTGACTCTAAAAAAGATTACAATAAAAATAAAATAAAACCCTTTTTTATTATATAGCTTTTGCTCCTTTTTTGTTGTTTTGCATCTCACAGAAGCCAATGTTTAAAATGTGGCCCCTGTGGAAATGTAATAGTCTACCAATGAAATAGAACATATACGTGATTAAAAATAAACCCCAAAAAAGATAATTGACAAATTGTTAAAAAAAACTATTATATTTTCAATTACAAGCCAACAAAACAATGCATTGAAATCTCTCAAGGGCCAGACAACATGAATTGCTTGGATAAATATGTCCTCACTCCTAATACAACCTTCACTATGATTTCCCCATCTTTTTTTTTTTTTTTAAACAAAATACACATTTTGGATCGACGTGAGGAAAACGATCACAACCATGTCCACTGATGACAACATCTGCGTCTTCTGCAATCGTGGCGACACACACTCCTCACTGAGAGGCTTCTCCAGCACATCGTCTCGTCCAAGAACCTTAACAGTGCTTTTACCCAAATTAGGCAATAACAATCCCATCAGCGGCACAGACGCTCTAACACTTGAAAACATTTCTTCCACTCCCCTTCTCAGAAGACGTTTCCATTAGCAGGAAAAGAAGAGCTAATCATATTCATCCGCAGTCCTCTTTAATGGATCCTATCAAGATTGTCTGATAGAGCTTCTCTCTGCTAATAGTACAGTCAATTTGGCTTTCCTATTCAGTCAAGCTGGCCCGTCTACGACGATACCATCTATCAGCGATCATACACGGCACACGGATAAAGACACGCTAAGAAAGAGGAGCCTTGAATAAGCGATAAGAAAAAGTAACGAGTCATTTCTTCGACAGGGTTTGAATTCAAAACTGACGTTTAGGGATTTAGAAGAAAAGTCACTTGAGGTTGAAAATTCGCCGAACTTCTCTTATCAAGGATTCACACGAAATGTGTCTCATCGCAACACAATGCTTTTGTGTGTCCCTTGTTTGTTGCTTCAGAGGAATCGTTAATGAGATTCACATTCATGAGAAGATGTTTTGAATTTCTCAAGTGTTCCAAACGGATTCACGATGCGACTATTTAGCAGTTTATCTGATCCTAACTTTTTTCAAAATTTCCATTAAAAATAAAAACCTGATGGTTGAGCACAAGCTCTGGGTCGCAGCCTACTGCCATCAATCTGAGCACCTAGAGGGGCAACTTTAATAAATACAGAAAGCTCTATATACACAAGAATGTCCTCCCACCACTAGAGGACACCGTTTTCCAACCTGTGGAGACTCACAATGTTGATGGGAAGTCATGAACAAAGAAATATGATAAACATGACTAAAATAAACTACTAAAAAGCAAGATTTTTATATTGTTTTTTCATATCTTTTGTTTCCATTTGGCTGAAGTACCGAAAGACTTTTTAAAGTTACCAGGAAGATAAAATACAAAAATGACAATAATCTGACACTAGTGGAGCCAGAAGCACCCTTTTTAAAAAAGTAATTTGAAAATTGGCTCAAAATAAAACCATTCTAAAAGTCACAGTTGATTTAGCTGTATCACATGTGACTGTGTAAATAAAGAGACGACATCTTTTGCTCCAAAAAGACATTGGAAAGCTTAGAAAAAAAGCAATCAAATCAATATAAGACAGTTCTCTAACCCTTGTGCATGGAAACAATTATTTTGACTAGTTGACTAATTCAATAGTTAGTTTGGTGACATTAATCTTGTGCTACCTGGTATGTGCGTTTTAACACATTTTAGTTTTGATCCCATTGCTTAAGTAACTAATTTGTCTTCAGGGCATAGTTGTTTATATGTAGCCATTTAAAAAAAAAAAGAAAAAAAGAGAGGTAACAATTTGAGCTTGAAATCAACCATTATTTCTCAATTATATTGCATTTTGGAAACAGTTTTTCAGTCTGCATGTCATTTTAGTTTGCAGTTTCTTCTCCCGTATCTTAACCCAAATGCTCACTGCAACTTCCAGTTTATCCAAAAAAACATGGAAATATCCTGTGAGATTTCAATATATATTGCTCAATTTGTGTTCATTTTGCAGCCTGAAAAAAAAACACAATTTCCAAAAAGGGACTAGATAATGAAACATCCTAATTTGTACTTCTAATTTGTCAACTTCCTGAAGCGTTTGCAACAAATAACTGAGCTCAATTTGGTGTTTTTCTTCAGTTCCCTTGTGACAGTGCAGAGACTAATGAGTCGTTTTTATTTCTGCAGACACAAAAAAACCCTGCTGGGTTTTATTAAAAATGATTTGATTTAAAGGTATTAGGTTTGAAAAGAGCTCTTATCTTAGTAAATATGTTTAAACTAGGTACCTATGGCTGCGTTTTTCATTACTGGGCAAATACAAAAATGAAAATCAATCACTGCTGTGAGGCGAGTGGTTTAAAACCTGCATAAAAAGACACAAAAAAAAGATATTTATGCAACTCATTGACTCTCAGAATAGTGAGATTCCAATGCTGCTTTTCTCCACAGTAAAGTAATGCAGGAACTAAAAGAGAGAAACAAGAAAGACATAAAGTGCTGAGGGTTGGTTTTCCAATCACAGATCAAATCCCAGGCGGCTACTCTGCAATTTTCTTCTGGTCCCCTCAGATATAGTCTAAGTGATGCTGTTTGTACCGGAGCCTCGCAAGGCTCACAAACCCCAGGGAGAAATGGAATCAGCTCTTGGAAAGAGGTGTATTATGGTTTCTTGAAAGGGTTTTTATTTGAACCGTATATATATATTAACTGTGTACGGATTTATTAAAAAAGTTAGCGTGTATAAAAAGTTGTCAAAAGTCCAAATTTCTAATGCGGTGTCATAGAGCGGAGTCACATCTTGTTGATTATATCCCTTTCGATTTTCTGAGATTGCCCTTTGGAATAACAACTAATTGTTATTTTAATTGTTTTGGCACTCACAAGTGTTATTTCATATAGCGTTTTTTAATATCCGTGATGTTTTTCCTACCTTGAAATGTGTCCTTCAGCCACAACAAAATTAAATTTACACCATGTTGCTCCAATAACAATCCCATCTCACGAGGCTGCTTTGGAAAATTAATAGGACTTCCCTGTCCAGAGATACAAACAGAAGTGTGAGGCTCTAATTGTTTGTTGTTTTTGGATACTATCGTTATATTTTCAGGAGGAATACGTGTCAAAACAATGTCTTGGTTGTTTGGATGGAAGCCACTAGTGTGATTTCTGACAGGCACCATCTTGTTAGGTGTCAACACAGTCCTCCATCAGACCTCCATGAAAGATGGATTGTTTCACATTTCCTCCCAGCGGTAGTGATTTCAAATAAACAAGATGTCAAAAATGACAAGAGCTGCATTTGATTAGATGGTGATTCTGTTACTTTAGTAAATATTTTGGATAATATTTGTTTCGAGTTTTAAATTAAAAAATTAAACATTGAAAACTTTTTGTTGTCTTCTAGCAATAGAAACTGTAGTCAGAAAGTTTTTAGATGATGAGTCTGAGTATTTACATTTCCCATTATATCCATTAGTTTATTTAATCATTTCTGCTCACCGTTGTTTTCTACATTAATCTTGCATCATAAAGATGAATCAGATATACCACTTTAAAATGAATTGTATTTAAGTATATATAACTGGTTATATATTGCCTGACCATTTTTTTCTTGGAAAAGAAAAAACTCTACGGTCCAAATATTAGGTTTAACTGTCTGTTACTCTTGATGATAGAATCCAAACTAGGCGAAGAAGAGAGTGTGGACAGGGGTGGACATTGGTGAAGATAAATGTCAGGGGTGATCAGTATTGAAAGTAATGAAAAAGATTTTTAGAATAGCTCCCGAACCACTTGGCCACCTTTTACCAGATTCTGAGGCAGAAAGAAAACATTTAATTTATTGTAAATACCCTTGTGGTATCTCAGGGTCGAGGTGACCCAAAGACCCGAAAACTTCTTTTAAGCCCCCCTCATATGTCTGGTTTGGGGAAGGTTGTTCACCTTGACCCTGAGATAACACAAGAGGTTTTATTTTTGAAATGTTCCGTTTTGTTGCCGCTCATTTATTCCACTTTCTTTGCTGTTTTTATCTGAAGATGGTTCTGTGAAAATACGCCAACATTAGAAAGGTCTCTCGTCCCAAAAAGTTTAGGGACCCCTACCCCGACAGTTGACTAAAACAACAATTAGGGTTAAAAACAACTAGCAAATGACATGAGGAAGATAACAGTGGATTATAAGGACTTCTTGTGGCAACATTTGATGGTAAATGCAGAGAGCATTGAGCTACTTAAACATCCTTTTTTTTAGTTAAAAAATAAATCTTCCAAAGCACCAACCTCAGGAAGTTCAGTCAGTGAAAGACAAGAACACCAATTAGACCACATTCATGTCCACTGGGTCAGACTTATTAAAGGATGCAGCAAGACAAGCTAGAAAAAGTTGCTACATGGTTATTTTAAAAATTAATGAATGCAATATATTTGCTAATGCGTTCATTTGTGAAAGATCTACAAGCCGTCACACGTCCTCTTCTTTCTCCTCCTCACTCTAAAAATATGACGATTCCTGGCCATAACTCCATCCACTACCTAGCCCATATCCAATGTCCTCGCATCAATCAAGAATACAGGAGAAAATCATATTTAATAATTCATTTTCACAGCTGAGCACCACCATGAAAAATGCATGTGTTACAAGCGAGGACATAAATGATGATGTCTCATAAAAAACTTCCAGAAGTGGTGCTCCTGCTCCCCCATTTTTTTTTTATTCGGAAAAACCGTCACAGTTCAATGAAGCTCGACTCTTTTGGGTTTGGCAGCGTGAGAGATTGTCTCTTCAGGCCTCTAACCCTCAACCATCAATCCATCGCTTCTCTCCGCTGACATTTCATGGTCAGACACTCAGATGGAAGTAGCCAAGATGACACATGTATCTTCAGGGATATGGGCAGCTATCTATAATCAAGCCCACAAATGTCACGGCAGGAAAACAGGAAATAAGGAGGTGAAGGCACAACAGGTAAGTGAAGAAAATGTGAATGCACCCAGCAAAGAGAGAGAAAGAGATCGCTCCGCAGATTCCATCGCTTCTTCATTTCCGTATTAATTTCCCTTACGTTAGAAACAGAGGGAAGAATTTCTACACTGGATTGACTTTTCGAACCAGTGGAATAAGAATGACGAGTTTTAAATTTAATTTTACACAGATCATTCTTTTGTCTTCATCATCCACTAATGCTTTAAAACAGCATTAAACTGATTAACTTCAACCTTATAAATGGGTTATTTCCTTCCAAATCGAAGTTTATACTGTCTCGGGAAATTATACTGCCAAACTTTACTTAACAGTATTTTTCCAACTTGCGACTTCAATTGAGCTATACATTTAATATTGTTGTTTTTTCAATAATGAAAAAAATACTTTTCTGATTTTCCTTGAATATTGGATCCAACTCAAGGCATTTCTCTGCATTACTGAAGGTATCATCCCTCGATATGCTCCTGAGTCTTCCTCCGATGTCCTCCACCAGCTGGAACTCCTGAGAAACTTTGGGAGTAAATCCATGAAGTCATCTTTGATTTGTTCCACTGGTGTTTCTAAAATGTTTGAATTATACAAGATGTCAACCATGAAGTGTTAAGGTCTAAATTGCTGGAATTACACTAATGCTTTCCTAAACATCAGTGCAACCTTATCCACGCAAATAATTTAAGTCAGGAACTCGTAAAAGTCTTCCTACAAAACCTAATAAAACATGATTTAGGGTTGTTGTTTGTTTTGGAAACTCCTTTACAATGGATCAAACCATAAGTGCTTTTGCAAATATAAAAGTCAAATAAAATGTGTGTTGTTGATACACCTGTTAAATGTGTTAAACTAAGGGAATTGGGGCAAAAATCAAGCCCACAAATTCACTTCTCGCGGCCTGGTTGGAAGATAGCACCAATTTTGATTGACATCATATGTAGACACTTTAAAAAACAAAAGGATTTTGGAATAGAGGCTCAAAGTGTTTAAATGGAAGTATCTTTTGGGTCATGAGGCGACTGGATGGTGATAGACGACAGTGTATTGACATTAAACCAAGTGATCTAAATGTAGTTTGAACGATATCAAGTTTTGTTTCAGCTAATGGTAGTTAAAGACAGAGAGAGGAATACAAATACATTTTGTTGACCCTGTTGCTTACTGTGTTTAACATCTTGACCTGTATAAGAGTTATGAGTCATTCACTTAGAGCTGAAATTTAGCATAAAAAACAAGAAACTTCATTAGGAAATGTACCGCAGCTTAGCTTGAAAACTGTTGGACATCTAACGACAGATCAGAGAGCAAGATTGTCCGTCCGTGAGGGTTTTTATTCATACAAGTCATGGTTATCCAAGTGGTTGGAAAGCGAGTCAACTGGACTCTGTAGACTTCTAACCCCAAAGGAGCAGGGGTTAGGTTCCAGCTCATTTGGAACTAAAGAAACTTCTTGGATGAGAGGTAAAATGTCTTCCTAGAACTTCACACAGTCCAGTTGCTTTTGAACCACTTGGAAAGACAGCAAGATTATCAAAGTTTTTCTTTTATACAGTAACGTTTTTTAACGCTTTCTAAGATGGACGTTAATAACCAATTGTGGGTGCTGGGAGAACCGCAAAGATCTCACACTTTTAGTTTACTAACTGACATTCTCATCATCCTAGTCGTTTAAGCTCGGCTAGTTTGGCCTTGTATCCTAATGTATATTGTTTTGTTTTTAATGCCAGCCTGCCCATGGAAGAGGAGGCTAGCTGATTAATATAACGACTCCATCATAAAGATTGATGATCCTTGAGGGGGCCACTTTATTAGCTTCAAGTTTCAGGAGGATGCCTCAATGTTAAATGTTAATGTCAATTTCCTACGCTATTATTTTTTTATTTTGAGCAAAAACCTGCATTGCAGTGTTCCGCGGCTTCTTCAGAAGTTGCTGGATATGAAAATCCAATTCCTCAGCTCCATGTTTGTGCCACGAGGCAGCCACACGGGTTATTTCTGCATTTACATTCGTCATGTGATGAGGAGGGAATCAGGAAAAAAAACAACACACTGATAAGTTGATAAAGTGAAGGGCATTACTCTCTCACTTCGCTGCACAGAGGAAAGGTCGTTATCATCACTCACTTCACAACCAATTGAAGAGTGAATCACACTGAGGGATTACCGCCATTTTTCTAGAGGACATGCATGCACGTGCACGCTCTGGGTGCAGGGAACGTTTGAACACTTATTTTACTGTTTCTTTAAGTTTCACAGGTCATTAATAAGAAACGAAAAGCTCTGGAAAAAGCAGGTGAGACACTCTAAGAAACTCAGTTTATCTGACTTTGTACTTAATTTAGTAGAACAATTCAAAAGTGTTTGGTGGCTACAAAGTTCTGTGACCTGGACTCAAAGGTCTAGGCCGTCTTCAACTATGCATCAATCCCAGGTACCCTAATACTTTTACTTTGACACGCAAGTTATTTTTTTTTGTAAAAATTTCAATTTACTTTTGGATACTTTCGATACGCTTTTCGACATAGGCAGCTTTTAAAGGTAAATTAAGGACCTCAGGGTTAGGTTGCGCAACATCGTCCTCTTAAAGCAGCCTACAGTTGACAAGGAAACAGAATATTGATCAATGAATGAAGAGAAGATCTACAGGAAGAAAATGTCAGAGGTAATCCAAATTGCCTTTTGTGTCACACTTTCTGTGCCATCAATTGGTTGTACAACCTGAGGAGACACTTGCTATTCCAATTCAACAGGAAATAGTCAAAGAGAGGTTGACCATTCCACAGACTGGACATCCATCTGGAAAATGTTTTATCACCAACAGCAGGGATGTCAATCTCAATCACATAAGAGTGAATCATCTTTGTGAAAAGTAATTTAAATCTATTAAAAAAAAGCATGATTGTCTTTTAATTCTAAGAGGCTGAATATATCTATAAATAGTCCTACACCAAAATATTTCAAATAATTGTCCTTCTTTCCCCTTAGTGGAATTCCCATTTTTCGTAGTACAGATTGGAATTCCAAAATTCTGATCCCAATACAGTAGTAGGATTTCAATCTCTCCCAGTAGAGATTGAAATGCAGAATCTCGAATCCTCCTAGGACAGATTGGAATTCCAATCTTTATTAGTAGGATCTGTAATCCTACTAGTAGGACTAAAGACCAAGCTGTACTAGTAGAATTCCAGCTCCTACTGGATTCCAATCTGCACTTTGACGTATACACATTTATTTGGAGGAAACCATCAGGAGGGCCACAAATAATCAACGGGTGGGCTCCTTGGTGTTGAGCATTACACATGACTATAAAGCATTCAATTACACAATTAAATTACAAAACACTAGACCTTAATTTGAGTCTATGATGCAGAGACAAAGTTTCTAGATCGGATGATTTTTTTTAGATTTAGGAGCAAGAAGAACTCATTTTATCTGAAGATTCTGTGAGATTCCAACGGATGTTTTCTCTTCGCCGTATGTCGATAGAAGTACATTTTAACAGGCGAGCAGCATGAGTGAAATTACTTTTTGGGAGGCTGGGGGGGGGGGGGGGGGGGGGCTGTTGCGACTGTGACTGGTTTATAATGTGTGTCTGCGCCGACACTTTTCTTTGTAATTAGTGATTACCGAACTGCTATCAACAGAACGCTTCAACAATTCCACTTCCAAGGGTAACCAGGAAGTACAAACACAATTACCAGGGAGGAGAACAGAAACATTTAAATATGAATTACATGAGGCGGAAGTCTCAAAAGCCCACATCCATGGCGCCCAATTCACAGGAAAAAGTGCCGCCATCAACTCATTTGTGAATCTCCCAACGTGCATATGTGAGTGTATGCTAATTTATAACGCATCCACGAGCGGCTGTGTGCATGTTTTGGATAACGGGCGGATCTCTCAACAAGTGCCGAAATACTTTCAAGCCTCAAAGGGCTGATACGAGTGGAAGTATGGATAAGATCAGTAATGGCTGTTGGTAATTGAAACAGGAACCCATCCATCTCTCCGGGCCCCGGCGTGGCCGTGCAGCGTGGCAGGATGCTGGGAGAGGAGAGCGGCTGACGAGCGGCGGCACAATTACCTTGATATGTGGCTCAATTAAGTTGCTAACGAGAACTAACTGCACCCGGTTGAAACAGCAATCTCCAGGGTATCGCTCGGATGCCGGGATTAATGAGCGCGTTCTATATTTTGTTTATTGGCGAGTCAAGTTCATTGATCACCTGCAGGCTGACCTTTTCTCCCGCTCGTTGTTGTTTCAATGGAAACTTTGACTTTAAATGTACTCGTTACATTCTCACAATATGCGAGCCACAATTAGACAAATTTAAACCTTAAAATGCAACTTTTTCAATGTGAAATATCAGCTTTAATTCCCAAAAATATTTAACTTTAAATTATATATATATATATATATATATATATATATATATATTTTTAGCTACACCTGTATTTACTAGGCATGAATCCACATCTGGATACACTGCCAGCCGTTATGATACGATGAGATTCACTGAAGCCCCCTGACAATTTGATGCAATACGAAAATACAAATCTCTCCTCTTCACAATACGATCAGTTCAAAAGTGATTTGCACACAATCTAAGTTAATTATAAGAGAATTGGGTTCGATATGTGATATCGAACCCAATTCTTGTTAGTTAGGGTTTGAGAAAGTAATACTCTCGTCAGTTTTCTTACCGAAAAAGAAGCACAATTCTGATTTTCTCTTTTCAATAGAACAAAACAAATGAATACTCTCAATTAAACAATATTTTCCTTCCAACATCTGGTTTACTGCATTAATGTGACTTAGTGTCAGGTTTTTCTTGAGAAATAATATTAGCTGATTGAACCTGAAGGGAGCAGACGCAGAGGTAATCATTCCGTGCCGTGGATGTGTTCATGGTGCTGCCAATGTATTTTATTGACCCACAGCATTATGTGCCAATTGTCATGTCAAGTTGGCCTGCATATTTGACTTGTGTGTCTTTATAAGTGCATCAATTATCTTGTTTTATTCATCTTTGTTGTCTCGTAACTCCTGTGTAAGTGCCTGATGATGTGAGGGTGCCAAAGAAATCGATTTTTACCTTTGCCGATGCAAAAAAGGCTACGGCCAATGCATCGTAATTTCACATAAAATCCGATGCACATTTGTATCAGTGCACGAAGGACCCTTTTTTGGCGCGTTGATGAATCAAATTTGCTCAAATCATTCTGTAAAACTGCTCTTTGTTCTGGCCTGTCTCAACTGAAACTAATCCCTTTCATATGGAATGGAATGTCAATCATTATCCTCGTCTTAGACAGCTGTGACATAGAAATTGTTCCTCAGTCGTGTCCTAATCTTGATTATTCGTGGCTCTTCGCAGAAGAAAAAGAGCATTTGCAGTGTGTCCCAAAAAATGTTGTTCTCTTGATTCAATTTTCATGTTTTCTGACTTGACTGACCATGTCACCGTCTTCCCTTTGACTTTTCTATGCTTAAAACGGCGCTAACAAGTGATACTGACAATACGAGAATAAATCACAAAAGAACAATAGGAACAATAACTATATAAATACAACACAAAACATCAGGTCATATGACTTTTTCACTCTTAAAAAACATAGGACAATACAAAGAGAAGAGGTGTTTGCTTTTTCTTCTAGTATATGTTGAGGGTCTTATTTACTTTTACTTGAGTCATTTCTTTAGTCTGCCACTAAGACTTTCCCCCTTAGATCCTACTAATATTCACAATAACTTGATGGAGTTTCAAAACATAAGCATGATATTTGAGTGGATGTTTGTGCCATTTGCACCATTAAAGTAGTACAAAAAAATAATGCTTTGAGGACTCTACTACGACCAGAGATGGGAAGAGGCGAGCGAGAACCCGAGATCAAGACAATGACAAAGTGGTCTTGAGACCAAGAACACTTTCCAGTTGATGTAATTCCTGTAATTTTCAAGATTCAGCCTAAAATAAAGATAAATGACTTTTCTCAGAAAGAGCAGCAGCACTTACAGACACACGCTCTAGATTGGAGGTAACTCAATGGTCCATTTGTCATGACAGGGCTACTTTCTGCAAGAATCTTTCAGAGGAGATGGTTGGCGGTTTCACACGGGAAGGGTCACAACATCCAAATGTCCTGTAAGTGCAGTGGAAAAATGCCTTTCACAAAGTTCGTGCAGGCAAAATGCACTCATAGGTCGGCCGTTACCTTTGGACTGAAAGGATCGTGTTTATCTCAGAAAGATGTCAGCGTCATATGGTTTCATAAATACTGCTTGCCGACATATGTGTGTTTAAGATATGATGCTATTTATAATTTCCGGCTGCGACATCTTTTACGCACCGTGTGCAACAGTCGTCTTATGTGCCCTCTTGTTTTGACCCCTGCTGAAGCTGATGGTGATAGATGAACGCTGCGTGGAAAGATAAGGCCAGAGGTAGGACCAGAAGAAGGAGATACCAAGAGTTCAAGGGGTCATCGGTTGAGAGTCGTAGCCATTTTTAACCAGAGAGCTGAATAGTGACATGGATAGTGAAACAAAAAGATTATAAATAACTGGCTTCAATTTGATGTGAGGAATATCTAGGAAGGAGGGGGGGGCACATAGGACGGCACAAGAGCACCAACCTTGACAGTCTTTTAAGCTGCTATGATTGCATTAGCTTTTATTGGTTTGCAAATTTCCACCACAGAGTTCTATGAACGCGGTGCGTTCAAGCATCTCTTGCTTCGCGACAGTTCCCTCATGTGGTTACCGTCTCCGCTCGCCATTCTTTCATTTTCTTGTTCTGCAAGTGACCAATAATCCGATAACATAAAACTCAATAAAAAGGCAATTATTTTGCTGCATTTCTTTTTTTTAACTCCCCCGACCCTCCCCCCGTCCCCTGGCTGAGCTCTCCTCCAGACTTTTACAACCCAATTCAGTGTCAGCACATCAATAGCGTAAGTAGCTTAATGTGCAAACAAACCCAATAAAAGGAACCCATCTCGGAGGCTGCGGTGCTGCAGTCCGACCAGAATGATTGGCATGAATATTGAACCGCTGAACCTGAAGCGAATAGGGGGTGAAAATTAATTAAATCCTGGTACAAAACTTTCTTCTACTGACCCCTTGTGACTCGCTCTCCCAGCTGGATCGGCCAGTAATTGCTCAAGTTGGTGCTGAATGATATCAGAATATTGCAGAGTTTTATCGACACGATGATAAAACACTCATTTACAGGTATTTATTTTGCACATAATGGTAACGGTTAACCTTGATAAATTGGGGTTTATTTAAAAGAACCATGGGGCGATTCATTTTGTCTCGGTAATTTGAGTTTTGATTCTAAAAAAATAGATGCCAAATAAATGGTCCCTTTGATACACAGGTATGAATAAGTACAGAATTAAAAGTTTGATTCTGACTTCACGGTCTCATCACATGTTTCCATGGAGACGACGCGATAGCAACACACGTGAGCCCCATGAATATGTCAGCGGTTCAAAGGGTTGGATCAACGCTAGCATGGTTAGCATCAGGTTGACTCAGACCCATCTGGAACGGCCATTAGCGATAGAAAAACAAACCGTCGGTCACAGGTCCAGCACAGTCGGGATCCAACACTTGTGAACCCTGCCGGGGTTAAATATCCAGCCCATTAGCTTTAAGTGTTGTTCATGCTCCACTAGATCCTGTGAGCAACATGGCGAGAGATTTTTCTGATCTAATTCAACACACCGCGCCGTATAAAATGGCCATGATGGATTATCCAGGAAAGGTCGATTTGGCTCAATTCAGCATTATGAAATAGACAAAAGCTAATACACACAATTTGCCGCTTGTCTCTCCCTGAATCAAAGACGTCTCTGTCGGATTGGTTTGTCCGTGTCTGAAGGGTTTTGGCTCTGCCGGCCCGAGATTATCGCCCAGCGCTTTAACGCCGCCTGACTTATTGACTGCAAACATGGACAACACGACTCTCATCAGTGTCTGGCACAAAGACAGCATCGACTAGACTGATCTATGACCGGGTCTGACGGGGAGATGGTCAATGAAGCTAACTACAGCTGGCTGATGCTCTGTCGCTCGGCTTTTAAGATGCAGTTCATATCAAGAACAGCATGTTGGCTCGATTCTAGCTGACTTTGAATCAAAGTTTAGTTGAATTGAAATGTCACATTTCATTTACAACACCCAAGAAAACTGGGATTTATAGAAAAATATAGTATCTACAAGCTTGATTGAGCCATTTATCTTTTATTGGAATTAAAGACTTGCACCATGAGGTGTAATTTATTTTACCACACCAACAATTTTCAACTGTAATCCAAGAATTCTAAACCGTAATCCAACTATTAATGTATGTTTTCCCCATTAAAATATCTTTCACTTGACATTATAAATAGGAAATTATTGCTTAATTGGAGATTCACGGAAGATTCTAACCTTCAAAGTATACAAAGTGTTACGGGTGGTAAATTACACTCCAGACAGCCATTGCCAGCGCAATAGACCAATTTATGAACTTTAATTCTTATTGTTTCTTTCAACTTTTATGCATTACAGGGTGGTAAAGTTCAGCCTATCCAACACCATCTTCCTCAAGACCTTGACTCCTGATGATACTTGACTGTTCATCAATGTAATAGCAAAAACATTTGTTACGGGTGTGATTTATTTCATTTATGGAATAATTTTAGTAATTTAAACTGAAAAAAGTGGCTAAAAATATGCATTACATTCTCGTAGGACTTTCCAGCCGTTAGAAAATGACTAAAAATCGAACCTCGCATGCTTTTCAATAAATTTGAGCGATCATGAAATGGAGGAGACACAACAGGCACCAGTTTCTCAGAGCGACTTTTGTAAGTCATCGGTGCGTCCGTCAAGCAGTGTCCATGTTTCTGTGGATGAAGGAAGTGTCAGGATATGTCTGCGTGTGGAGAAAAGTAGGCTTCAGGAGAAACTAGGCCATCTCCAAGACCCAGGAGACGTCTCTTCAGCCCAGCCTTCTGTCCTACTTCACCGCCCGGCGAGACTGGGATGTGTGACTGGTGTGTATGAGGCTCAACAGCAGGGACATTTCCGCCTAAGGCGCCGAGAGGCAACAGGTGAGCTGCTAACCGTGTGAGAGAACCGGTCCAGGGACAAGTCTCTTTTTCTGGGGTGAAGTTGAAAACGCAGATGTCCCAAACAACATAAGCCCAGTGCGCAACAGAAACACGCAGGAACAAAAAACTCTTTGAAATATGACACTTGTGTTATATTCATGTGTGTGTGTGAGCGAGAGAGCGATGAGTCACTGCAGGAGGAAGAGATGAACCCAGTAACACAGATAGGTAGGAGAAGTGTGAATGTAGGTGTTTGTTTCTCTGTGTGGGAACAAGGCATAAGTTGTCGAGAGTGACTGCAACTACATGCTGCGTACCTACAGAGTACATAACTCCGCAGTACTTTTGAAACGTACACTTTAGACTTTCTTTTATTGTCATTGCACAGAAAACACAGCAGTGAAACTGAATTAATGTATATATAAAAAGTATAAATATCAATATTAATAAGTTAAAAATAGTGCAATATAGTATAAAAAGCATAAATAAATGTTTTAAATATTGCATATAATAATAAATGTATATAAAAGTTTAAATATAAATAAGTTAAAATAGTGCTAATATGTTATAAATAGAATAAATACATAATATTTTAAATAGTGCACTCTAGCGTTTTTTTATTGAACTATCAAAAACATCTTTCTATTCATTGAAAATAAGTGAATTGCATTTAAGAATTATTTGATAAAAACTTAGAAGTTGTTGAATTACAGTTGTAAATGTTTCGATGTCAATTTAAAATTGTTTGACTACAAAGTGGTAAATAGTTGGATTAAATTTGAAAATTGTTTGATTGGTTGAAGATTGTTGGATTACAGTTGAAAATAGTTGAATTACACTTGTACATTTTTGGAATACAGTTGTACATTTTTTGAATTAGTTGTAAATGTTTTAATTACACTTGAAAATTGTTGGATATTTAATTTTTATTATTAAATTGTAGTTGACAATTGTTGTATTGTACTTGAAAATAGTTGTAATACAGTTTAAAATTGTTGGATATTACTACAGTTGAAAATAGCCTTATTACAGTTGAAAATAGTTGTGTTACACTTGACAATTACAGCTGCACAAAATTGTACAAATAACAGTTTTAAATTGATTGATTACAATCAAAAACTCTTAACAGTTGAAATGTGTTTGTTTGTATATACATATTTTTATGATGAAATAAATGTTGTGTTTAATGAGATTAAAATTAATAGAAATAATAATGTTAGTCCTTAATCCGGTTTAATCCACTATGGAATTCCAAAAACGCCCCTTTTACAATTTTTAACAATCAAACTACAAGCACAGTTGTGCACATGTCCCATTAGTCCAGGATATTCATCTGAAGGGACGCAGTTCCACACCAGGGCAGAGTTACATCTCAGCATGAATCCAGTTTGTGTATCGTCTTACAGACTTGACACCCTTACGCTGACCTTGTTACAGAATCAGAATGTGGGTTAATCTCAAAATCGTGCTCCGCCATTTGATCTTTGACCACTTCGTTGTCGCAGCTCTGTCTCCGGCAGTCAAAGTGGGTGTCGGGTCAGAGTCAAGTTTCCAGGTTAGGGGTTTGATGCGGAAATTAGCTTGTCATGTATCCTGTAATGAGGACTGGGCTTGTGTTACCGCAGTCGTGTCAGAGGACACTGTAAACCCAACTCAAGGAAAGTTTGAGCAAGAACTTCAAAAACTGCCTCAACCTCTAAAGAAAATAATAACTTAGGACTTTTCAAAAATGTCAGAAACTCTGATCGTCTCGGGGGGTGCGATATCGATCTCAGGTGGGATGTTATGACGTGCTGCTGCACCGGGAGTGTGTCTGAGGAGACGTGCACTTATATTTCATGTATCGATTCCCTCTGATTGTGTCTTGATCTCAGAGTGTGAGCAGGAGGAGGCTGGAGGGGCAGACAGCAGGGCGAGCTACGAGGAGGCATATTAAAATTTTATTCTAGAAAGGTCAATTTCTCCTCAAGTTCAAATGTAGAATTACCTTCGGTGGAAGAAGAGAGTAGAAAGAACTAGTCTTTCATGTCCTGGTGGTTCTGTGGATGTGCTTCTCCAATACAGAATTTACATCTCAACCTCCTTTTCTGACACGTATGCCGTCAGTGAGAAAATAAATGACGGTGACTTCCTGAGTGAGGCCGTCACTTTGTCACATTTGTTTGCCACATTTCTCCACCCTTCCGGGAATTGAGCCCGTTTTTATCAGACTGCCTTCACACCGTCTTCATCTCACCTTCACAACACTATTTTTATAAAGCCAATGAAGGGTGTTGAAAGTGGGATTGTCAGACCTAAAAGTATATGAAGCATGTAATGGATGATTTTTTTTCTTGATATGGCAAAATACTCAAATCAAAATGAATGAATTTACAGTAGTAAAATATAAAGATGTCAGTGATTAAGAAAAGATTAGGTATATTATCATTGTTAAAAACTATACAAACACTGGTGTGGAAGGAAAGGAATGTGATGTGTTGTGTGAGATTTAGGACATAAATCTTGGTCGTCTCCAGGCAACAGTAAAGTTTAATTGACCTGTATATGAAAAAAGAAACCTGACTGTTATTAGTTTAAAGAAACTACTTGTTAACCAAGTTTTGAAATGACTAAAAACACATTTTGTATGTACAAGTTTAAGATGGAAGCATCAATGTTGCAATACAACGTCAATTCAAGGTATCAACCCTATAATTATAACCTGAGAAAGATTGCTTTTGTCAAGGTTTAACGTGTCGCCTAAACCACATTCCTGCCAACAGCGTGAAGAAGGCAAAGGTCAGACCACTGCAAGATTATGGATCCTGCCTCCGATTTGAAGAGTCAAGTTACGTGAGCTCAACATGTTTTTGCGCAGCTGTGTACCAACAGGTTTTATACATTATAATGTAGGTTGCAGTGAATAAGTTGTTGTTATTTTTTAAACTAGTAGCATTTCTTTCAATTTAAGTCAGTACAATTGATCATTTAGTAGTTAAATAAAATGTCAAAAAATATTAAAAATACAAATAAAATGCCAACATTGATCTCCTCCACGCCGTCCGCCTACTTGAACATAAAACCCATCCGTCTTTCTTTTGTTGAGAAAAACCTCAGTGTCTCTGTGGTACAGGTTATCAGTGTGCTTTAGGTCAACATATTTTCCACGCAAGTTCTTTTATATATCCGCAACCAAATCTTTCAGTTCTGTTCCTTCAGGGTTGTTGTATAATTTTAAACATTTTGTGTCACTAACAATGTGATTGTCCAATCACAGATACTGATTACTGGCAAATAATCCCTTGCTGGCCCCGACCGTCTGCCACTGGGTTAGAAGAGACTTGACATGGTAGGTAATTCTGTCGTTCTACTTCCATTAACTTGTTTGGCTTTGATTCAACAGGCCCTTACAAAAGTACCAATATAAAACTACACCGTTTTTTAAACTCACCTTAAAACACCTTTTTCCCTGTAACTCTTCCTTTATAGTTTCTATTTTTTGTAGTTCCCTTTATATTACTTTTAAACTTTTATAGCTCCTGTCTTACTGTTGTCTTTTATTACTGTCGTTTTAAAATCTTTCTGTATGGTGTCAGATTTGAAGGCTCCAGGATGTGATGCCTTAAAACGCTGAAGGAAAAGTTAATGTCCTTTATTTTATGATAGTGCCATGAACTGGCTCAATTTTGGAGTAATTCAAAAGTGAGATCACCTCCTTGGCAGAGGTATCTGCTCTCTCAGTAAATTTTCCTTTGCTTGGATGATTTAAAGGCCCAATCCGTAGTATTTAAAAAAGTTCCTCTGGCTCCCTCTGGTGTTACTGCAATGTCATAAATCCACAGTTTCGATGTACTATATATTTGTTACTTAAAAAAGTCTCAGTACTACATATGAAACCACCGTCTCTGATGCACTGCTTGAATGCAGTTTCATTGGTCATGTGACACTCATAGCTAGAGAGTTATACTACAGGAGTCATGACATTTCAAAATAAAAATAATAATTACTGAAAAAAAAAGGAAAAAAAAAAGGTAATGGGGCTTTAATACCGTCTTTGTGGAGATAGATTGTAATAACCTTTAAATAAACAAAGACAATAACACCATGCTCGTGCACTATAAACCAATTACACAGTTACCATAGCGATTAATCCAGACGGCATGTGGGCTTTTCAAATCCAATATCATTGTTCAACGATGTCGTAGACTCTGGGCTCCAACCAAACCAACTGTATGCTCATCACACACACATGCAGCCAGCGGATGATTGACTGCTTCTGTGTTGTAATGGCATCAGCGTAGCGGGGTGGGGGGACCGGGGCCTTTCAGGCATCACAAATCATTTCCATGACACACGAGTGCTTATGCTGCTGATACTGAACCATCAAACCTCCATTTCTGAGGCCACCAATCCTTGATCTCCCCCACGCCCCCCCCCCAACCATCCAGTGCCCGCCTTTAGAGCAAACATTTTCATGTGATTTACTGATCACTTATATAGTTTAAAAATAAACTAACAGATCGGAGAGAATCCACCAGGTTGTCTCATAATGACATGTAATGCAGTCGCCATGGCAACTTGAGATAGTTGGACAGATGGAAATGGAGAAACAAATATATCAATTATGAATAAAGTTAAAAATACTTGAGGCTTATTATAGCGTAAACAACAAACCGGGATCCGAATGAGACAATAAGCCACTGCTGTGTTTGGTCTGTAGCTGGAGCGAGTGGGTCGACTCTTTCACGCTTCACCTCTTGGCTCCGTGTCCACTTTAAGATATTGTATTAACCTCTTTCGCTCATTGTGAGCTGCTCTCTTACACTCACACACACTCGAGATTAAACTCATCCTTCTTTGGCTGCGATCCCCGTCTGGCTGCGATCCAGAGAAAACACACGTACTTTAGAAAAGCAGACACAGTCCAGAGTGGTCTTTTAAGTGTTCTCGCCGCGCAGCATCTGGCCAGACCGAGGCCGTGCCCACAGAGAGTGTGACCTCTTCTTCTTGTAAAAGGGATTTCATTGAGGCCGATTTGTAATAGGAGACATGAATGAGGTCCAGTTACAGTGACACAGAAGTAATAATGGCGAGTAGTCAGGTACGGTAATTATGATGTGTGTAAATCCACACCAGCAGTGAGACCTGCAAGTAAACGCTGACCAAAAAAATAAAGGATCTATGGATGTGACAGATGCTGCCAGAGACGCCCTCCGCTTCGTTCTTGTTTGCTCTGCTGACATGCATCCTCTTGTGTTAGCTCTAGGAGGATTCTCTAAGCCCACCTGTACATGTCTGCTCACAGATTGTCCAGCAGCCGGTTTGTCTGGACCAATCACGGTGTCTCGCTTTCTGCCATCTCTAGCTAGTTCTTCTTGAGCTTCTGCTCCCCAAGCTCCTGTTGACACAGAGCATCTGCTACCATCTCAGCCCCAGTCCAAGCCTAATCTCTTCTCGTCTAAATTGAAATGACTCCTTTAGTGAATAAAATTCACACATGGTCACATTTTATCAGTCATTTCCTGTATGGATGAACCCATCGGCATCTGTGTGAATATAAACTAATACATTAACTAGAAGCAAAAAGTCCCGGTTATCGTGTCGAAAAATGGCAAAGACGTCTTTTATTTATAAACTTAATAGATTAACAAATCAGGTGACTTTTGTGTCCAGTGAAATTGCCTAAAACACCTAGAAAACATACTGTACATTAAAGTCTCAAGCGAGCAATTTCCCATAGAATTCAACTATACAATACGATATACTATACGATACAATTAGAGTTTCTTAGTTAGTTGGACGTTAACAGACGGAAGAAAACTGTTGACTTAATGATGAGCTACATTCACATGACAAATTATTAATACAACATAAACACGTAGATTTTTGCTGTGCAAAGACCAAGGCAACCAAAAACGAGTTTACTTTTTCGACACCTAATGTGCAACTAATGTAAAACCATCTTTTGAAGTTATTACTTTATAAAGATCTCACTCGTCTGGAATCTTGGCGAACGAGAGGTTACGAGAGCGGAGTCCATTATGAGGTAATAATGGTTTTGTGACTCCTCCAACCAGCTGTTATCATGACCCCGCTTTGTTTATACAACAAGTCACTTTGAGATTTCTGTGAATGATGACGCAACCTCTATGTTTGACCAAACACAGCAGATTGGGTGTGGTTATGGTAAACAGGATTGAATCTCCATAAAAACAGTCAGTGGGTGGAGCTTAAGAACATTTTCTAACGTTAGTATCTCAATTGAAAAAGTTTTTTGTTACAAACAGTCACATACTGATGAGTTCAATAGAGTCCAAGATCTATTTAATAGATAATTAACTCCACACTTTAGAACTGAATTCAGTAACTTCTTTTTACTATTCTACTTTAACAATAATGCAGCCAACTTTTGTGATGCCCTCTGTGTGAACAATGGAAAGAAACAACTCAACCGATAAGAAATCGAAAACCTGAGCAAGCAAAGAGTTTTCATTTTCCCCCAACTTATATAAGTTTCTTCATGCTATCTTTCCTTTAAATAAAGTACTTTCTAACACCAAATGATGCAACTAAAGTAATGAGGAAAAAGGCTGGCGATGGATCATAAAACTATAGTTTTTTTCTTTAAATATTACCAGTGGCTTCCACAAAACCATTGACTGCAGCTTTACACTGTTGCAGAGCAGATCTGTGACTTTGACAGTTGATATTCGACTGTCTCACATTCCTTCCACTGAGCTGTATATGTTAAAGCCAATCGGACTGTCAAACATTTCATCTCTGCCGGAGTAGGAATATACAAGATGGGGATGGGTCTGCGACGGGTCAGTCACATGCTCAGGACCAGAAAGGAACAAAGTATATACATCTTACTGTAATCTGTTACTTAAGAACCAAGACCGTCTTTATTACAATCCAATGTATATTCTACCTAGTGAGAGAGACATTTATATGGTGCATAAAACAACCATTGGAGTTCGCCTGTAAATTCTTAAAAAGTATTTGGCAAACCTGCAGAATCGCTCATGAAATACAGAGCGGGGAACTCACTTACTAATTGGTGTCAAAGACCAGCTAAATCTCCTTAAATACTTCCTTGTGCTACCCCCGTTTGCAGCCAAGATGTCACAAGAAAGTCACTTTGAAAAGTAGACTAGAAAAGACGGCGACGAATCATCAATATAAATGGTGAGAAAGACGGTCTCCTTTGTAGTCAACGGCGATATAACTGGTCTGTCGAATGCTACTAGCTGTTGTGGCAATTAGCGAATTAACAACCTTGGCACCTGCAGTTCTGCGTCCAAATGAGTGTTAATAATTTGGTCTTTGAAAGGAACCTGGCTATGAAGGGAAACAAAGATCCCATCAGCTGGGTAAACATTCAGCTAAAAGCCTTTCCATAGCAGAGGCAGCAACTGTGCACAGAAACAGGCGAGTACGTGCATGTGTTTTATGGATCTTATTGAGCTTAATGATGTGATAAACCTTGACAACCTTTGTTTGGTTTGTGTGTGTGAGTGTGTGTGTGCTGAGTGGACAGGCTTTACTCGTCAGCGCCTCTGCTTGGCCAAAAATGTGTCAGTTTTTTACATGTGATTTCAACATCGTTTAATTTTAGTACAATATTTGGTAAATCCAAATTTACAAATAGTCCACATAGTCAGGTTACGTAGGGTTGCTTTAGCTAGGGTATGGATGTCAACGTCCAGATTTGTAAACGGATCATAAAAAATAAGAAATCATCTGTTTACACATTCAAATGTTTTATTTATTTGAAGAGGGTCTAAAATAATACATAGTTTTGTCTGATAACTACTGGAAGGGCCTTGCTCCAATTGGATTAGGAGGCTAGTGGTTAAACAGCGCAAAAGTGTTACCAGTTACATGACGGTAAATATATATATATATATATATATATATATATATATAATTGAATCCGCAATTCCACACCTCTATATTTTCTCTAAATAACCTTAAAAATAAGGCAAATGTAAGTGAAGACAAAATCGATTCTAGAAAGCTGCATTAAGATATTCACAAGCTGTCCATGTCAACGCTGCCTCATTCTTCGGTGCCACCCAATTACCTTCGTAATAACTCGAGGGCCTCGGGTCCCCCCACAGCCAAAAGCACTGTTCATTACACAATAATCAAGCTCGCTGCAACACGGCTGTAATTAAAGGAATACAAATCACTACCATCATGACTTTCTCCCTATTGAGCAATAAGCATCAATAAATAGCGGTTTGATTTAAAAATCAAGGTAGTTTAATATTAATTTGTAAAACAAATACATTCAAAATGAGTTTTGTTTTTTTATGAATACTATTGAATCCGAACAATCCTTACTGACGTCTGATGCAAACACACCAGTGGTGAAGCCAGATAGAAATGCGGTGTTCAATTGTTTAAAAGGAATTTTTTTTTTGTTTCCAGATTTCATTCACCTCTGGCAGAGATAAATATAAAAAAAGATCTTAAGGTTTGCCAACTACTCAGAGACAGAGCCAAGTTTCTGTTTGTCCAGCAGAAATTGCAGTCTGTATTTGGGAAACTAGAATGTTCTGTCACTTTCTCAAAGATACTCAAAGCAACTGTGAGATGGAGAAGATAAAAGCAGGATAAAACTCTTTGGATAAAGCTGGGAATGAGTGAGGATGTGGGTGGGCCTGGCACCAGTGAACCACATAGGACCCCTCTGTCCTTCTGCCTTGCTGTCAGTGAAGGGAACTTGGACTTTCACGCTCTGACAAGCACAATTAATTGGGGCAAAATGTGGCGCCCTTGGGGCACCAATGACTCCTGGCTCATTTAATCTGTTCTCCCCTCAACCCGTTCTCCCCTCCGGCCTGTTTTCAGGCTACAACTGGTCCAGAGCTGGTGTCGCCACATCCTCCCAAGTTATAGAAGTCACTTACCACTAAGAATAACACTTCTTCCTCCAATTACCTCCAGACCAAACCTGTTTATAAAACTCACCAATTCTTAAAAAAAAAAAATCTGCCGTCTGAATTCAACAACCAAGGGCATCCATTTCCTTAAATAAAGGAGCCGTAGTGACAGCAGCAACCACGGCACTGATCCACGATTCAGGAAATTGCTACTTGTGGAATTGATGATTATCAGATGTGAAGAGGAGAAACACTTCACCATGTCCATGCAACACCTCCACTCCACTGAGGTGGTGTTAGAGTGAATTTGCAGTGCTTGATCAGTCGCTCTTAAACCTCGACCACATGAAGATCACGGGTGGTAAAAATGTATTTAAACAATTGCAATTGTAATATGATTCATGGTCCTCGATATTTCTCAAGAATGATATGATTTAGATTGATGCGATCAGACACAACATTTAACGTATTCATTATCAAAACTAAATAAATAGATACTATTATCAATGTAGTGGATGGCTAATACGCCCGGAAAGTGAAACTGAGAAATGATTGAAATATATTAAGTACCAGGTCTGGAAGTGTTGTTATAGTGCTTTTTTAAATAGAAAAAATATAAATGACATGGCAGATGCGAATAAAGGCTAATACCCTGTAAACAGACAGATATTTAACTTCTGTGTGGTTAGAAGTGGTAATGCACAAGGTATCTATTGGTATGTTTCTCTTCGTACCTAATCATACTCTGCCTTTATTTTTTGCGAGTCATAAAGTGCAACACTTGCCTCTATACATATACGCTAGGGGGGACCAAAAAGTACACAATTATTTTTAATTCAGTGCATTTCAATCTCATATTTTCCTTTATATCAGTTAACAGTAACTTTTTTTTTCCAACTATAATTACATTTTCATCTGTAATAAAAAACTGTTTTAAGTACTATCAACTCATGTTGTTTCCACTACTGTGAAAAATGTTTCTGTTGTAATCAAAAAATAAAAAACGATGATTCAAATATTTGAAATACTATTAAGCACAGTGTACCGTCAACATTAAAAAAAAAAAAAGTTTTCAACTACTATAAAATAATTCAATTGTAATCAATAATGATTTGATCATTAAATTGTAACCGTAATTGTAGATCCTTGTTTACTCATTGTGTGACTTTTATTCTAGAAACAAAGACTCACATTTTGAAGAAAAGACTTTCATAGCAACCGTTTGCACTCTTAAAAGGAGCAAATATTACTTCTTGTGATCAAGGATACAGGGTCTGAGTAAGGAAGCATGAAAGGACAAAGAGTGCAAAATGAGAAGAGATACAACAAAATGAAATATGTGCAAAAGAAAGAGCCAAGTGACAAAGCAAGACTGAATGTTCGCGAGACTGAAAAATGCAAGGCAGCAAGAAATGGCTGCACGGTGTGAATTCAGTAAAAGGAACGCTGGAGAGCTAAATTCAGCATGCAGGGCGAGCACGGGCAAGCCATAGAGTGAGTGTTTAAACAAGTGTTGTGACTCCTACGCGGCCCACGCTGCATATCGAACCACATCAGTATAGCATGGAGCAGGTCTAGCAGGTCATCGGCAGTAACGGCAGCGGCTCAGAATAGCCTTGTAAGGCTCTGCCGACCGTCAGCCTGCTGCTGCGACTCTCGAGCAGGAGACACCGGCTGCAGAGCGTTTCATGTGGAGCTCACGGGCCTGATGGGGAAAGTGTGTAGCTTGTTTGTGTAGATGTTGCTTATGTAGGCTAGCGGCACAGCGAACAATAACACAGGAAATTAAGGGGGCTGAAGCACAATAACATCAAAAGCTCAAGCGCTGTGGCGAGATTCATGCAGAGTGAACAATAAGAATTGTGCTAAAGAACCAAACATCCTGGCGCATTGAAACACATGGAAGCGTCATAATCAATGGTACAGTTCGAGGGGCTTTTGGGAATTAACTTAAATAACGTGTTCTTCGGTGTTTGAGCGCGACGGCAGGGGTGAGGGAGCAGAAGTGTGCCGTCGTAATGGGAATGACAATAGGAGTTGAAGCACCACCCGCGGGGCAGATATTTGCACCTCACACACAAGTGAGCAAACAAACAAGATGCTTGTGATAACACTGGAAATCACATTGTGTTTCAGGTGAGACAAACTCCCTCCAAATAAAGTCCAAATAGAAAAAAAACCAAGGGAGCTCATACCTCTGCCAAGGAGGTAATTACATGTGACTTTTGAAAACCAGTTTTTTTTTGGATTCAACTGTATGCAGCATCTTTATCATTTATTTTTTTGGAGCAGCTGCGAAGAGATGACACGTAAGTGAAACCTGAAAATTCAATACCAAAAACATAATTAAAACCAATCACCAATCCTGTTAAAAAACACCACCAAAAACTTTCCTTTTAATCTTATTTGTTTCTTAATCTTAAATTGTTACCGACTCATCTCCTCTCCTCGCCTTCACATCTATAGTTTAGATAGTCTCATCGTGGATGTCATAGATATGTCAAATGAACACAGAGAGGGCAGGAGGAAGGCTTTTGCATCAATGACGTCGCAGTGTAATCTGGATGAGTATTATGTAATTGTGCAGACAGACTCGCTCTTACAGGAAAATGAAAAAGCAAAAACTAAAAAAGTACATTTTTGTAATCTCATTGTTTTTGGGTAGACATGTAATAACCAAGGACTGTTTTAGAAACAAAATATATAGGTTTTTAATGATGAAACATTCAGTTTAAAAGAAAACAAAGGGTGTCCTTTTTAGATCATCTGTTTAAACACAAAGGCAAGGGGCCGAATATAGCAAGACAGAACATTTAATGTAATATTTTTAAATTATAGATTGATTAAAATGAATATGAAAGTAACTCAGGAGCATCACCTTTAATAAATGTTTGTATTGTATCTAACCTAACCTATTAAGCGTGGCCATTTTAGAGGCTTTATTTTAATGTATACAGCCCATCTGGAAACTTATAATAAAACCTTATTGAAGGGAATTTAATGATCGATGGGAAGTCAGACATTTCTCGTATTAATCAATTCTTTAATGCTGAAATTTGCATTCTAGAAACAATGTGGGTCATTTTTACCCAAAAAAATAACATGCATCTTTGACAAGTGACTGACATTTCAAGAAATACTTAAAACATAATAATAATAATGTAAAGGTAGTGGAGGAAAGTTTGCATCCCTCACGCTCACTCATCTGGTAAAAATATTTTCCAAAGTTCCTGCGAATGACCAGAGAGATTCTAACACGATCTCATCCGGTTTCCAAGCAGCTCTTTGAACAGTCAAGAAATGTTTGATAGGCTGCTTGTTACACGTGCGCCCTTTTTTCTTCTGACGGATGAGGCTGGAAATGTCTGCTGGAGCCTCGGGTGAATGGAATGACAGAGGAATTGAGAAGTGAAGGGAACGCTTTGGGACCTGGCAGCGAACTGAATAACAGGTGAAATGACCTGAAGGCACTGTTTTTTTTGTGTTGGGATCGACAGTGAAATCCCTTCGGCGATGGTTGGATTCCCAGGAGGTTCTGCAACCCGACTATTTCCTTGTGCCATTTTCAATGCACACTCACATCCTCACATGCAAACACACAACACATGTTGGCATTCAAATTCCCACAGGGGCACATCAGAAACTGGAAGAGCAATAGAGATGTTGTAAAGTTGGTTTTCTAAATGTTGTTTCACAAGCATTTTAAAACAAAGAAACGCATGTGACAAATATAGGGAAGTTGAATTGCTTGTAAGGTTTTACTAGATATGTCAAGAGAATTTAAGAGTGTCGCTTAGAGGGCAGTCAAAGGGTGACCACCAACTGTCCACATCATCCTTCACATCCTCCATCACACACAACTAAACAAGTCCTCCGTCACAACTCGGCTTCCTTACAACCCCTTGAGCAAAATCCGGCTTTCATTTTCCAGCATCTCTCAAATGAGGCTTGACGGAAAGATGGCGGGTGCCCACGAGTGGCTTTTGATGTGGGAACAAAGAGAATCTCTGCCCTTCTCCATGCAGACACCTTTCTTTCTTGTTCTCCAGCCTCTCTCCAAAACGGCTATAATCACCTATTCCTTTTCAACTTGCCTTCCCACTGTGGTGACTCATTGGCCTGCATCGCACTTACCCTGGAGCTCCCGGCTTAATAAAGCAGAGGGTTAAAAGGTGTGAAGTCAGGGAAATATACCAACTTATGAATACTTCTTCTTCCCGCTTCCACCGACTCCAGTTCTCTTATTACTAAAGTGGAGGAGAGAAATGATTCGGTTAGTCAGCAAGGTCAGACATGCTGTCTGTGTTTCAAATCGAATTGGACAGATGAGGCTGCAGATGCACATTAGCTTGCTAAACACGTACAGTAATGCAAACAGGTGTTCAGAGGAGACCAGGGCAGGCTTGCAGACACATGCTGGTCACAACAAAAGACAAACACGACCCTTTTTCCAGGCCGGTAGAGATGCACCTCTGTGCCCGGGAGATATTCTTAGCAGCTGTGTCCTCGGGCATTTAACCAAGACTACTACTTAATCTCAAGGTGCAACCCTGCCACGTTTGTCTGAATGGAAAACTATATTGGAACAGTAGTGCTCAACCAGGCTAGGGACCCGTACCGGTAATTTATACCGGGCCTTAGAGTAGGCAATATTTAATTTCTGTTGTATAGATTAATAGTTCTAAAGACGTTTTATTATGAGAAAAAAAAAGAATTTTCTCCAAAGTCATTTTAGTATGTGACCCTTGACACGTTAAAATACTACTTCGGTCAAGTCTAACCAAAAAATAAGCAGTGAAAAACCAACTCTTTCTTTTGGAAGAGACTGTGCTGACTCAGCATTATGGTGAAAATTGCATTTATGTACTAAAAGGTTTTTGCAGGTCTTGCCTTTTATTTTTGTTTCATTTGTAGACCGGTCCGCGGTGCAAAAAAGGTTGGGGACCACTGTTCTACATCAAATATGGGTTCATCTACAAAACAAGTGCCATTTTCCCATTGGATTAATGGGGAATGAACAAGCATTATGAGTGGTAAGGTTAACAAACCGACTATTTGACTTGACAAATACTAAGAACAAAAACTTGCCATAGATTGTGAAAGAGGTCAACTATGATGTCACATAAAGAAACAGTGTCTTTGTTATAGCCAGAAAATGTAATTAGGTGTCATGTAAAAACAGAGTCTCGAGTTCCGAACAAACTGAAAACAGAGTTTTATAAAACTTAACTTTATCCAAGAGGTTTTTTAAAGAAAACTACTGTAGTTAAAAACTCAATATGCTGACAAAATCTTATTCAATAATGCATCACATCTAGTTGTCAGCCCCCCAACCAGCCCACCCCCCCTGCCTCCCGCCTCCTTCCTCCTGTCCAAGGACGTCCAAAACCCTGCAGCCACTAACTTCTTTCTCAGCTCCACATTACTGCTCGTCTCTCTTTGTGTATGTCTCAGCATCAGGCCTTTTCTCTCTTTCTCTTCCCAGCTTTTTTTCCAAAGTGAAAAAAAAGGGATATTTGAAAGTGCACTAACAAGGCAGGAGGGGAGCAGCATTGCTTGACCTTGATTTCAGGATATGGTGTACGAAGAGTACATCTTAGGCTGCGGAATAACACGCAAAAAAAAAGAAAGGTATATCATTTGCAACAGTCACCACAGGCTGTCAACTATCGCAGATGGAGAAAGTAAAAGATGTCAAAAATGTCAGAGAGCAGGGATGTTTCTGATATTTGAAGCTGATCGCTGTGCTTGGAGTTGCACATCTATTAAACATTTATAAAATAAATATTTCTTAATCCCTAAATATTATGAAAAAATGCCACAGAGGAAATGCACTTAAACATAATTAGAATCAAAGCAACCATGGCACTTTTCTATTTAAACCAAATAAGGCTCTATATATGTGTTTATCTCTACTCTCATCCTCACCGGTTGGGTTTGATGTATTGAGATGAGCGACGGTGTCAAAAGAAGGCATTGCTCCAAAGCAAATGCATTTCAAACCGTCAAGGCTGAGTGCTAATGCCCCGAAGTAATCTGAAGTGAAGTTCTCCGTTGAGTCAGGGGAAAATATGTTTGTGAAATATGAGGGGAAAAAAGTTACAGCAACAATAAATAAATACTCCGTGAAACTTACCGTGAGGAGAATAATATTCACTTAATAGAAATTCAGTCAAATCTATAAGCCGCCTGAGGAACTTTTGGAATTGCCATTTCCCAAATGCCATCAGCTGTTTAATTAATTGGAATTATTTTCCTTTCATTTGATCTTGTTTTATATAGTACCGACTCCAGTGAACTTACTTACACATTTAAGTCGTTCTGCACTGGCGTGCTGTTAGCCACCTGTTGAGAATGAAAGTGGGTTTCAAACTAACCAACATTGGGATAATATAGCAGAACATGTTTGCTTTCAAGATTTTTATAAAGTAATAACTTCAAATAATCTTTGAGCTATTTACTTTAACATGTGAATGACTGAGTTATTACGATTGGAAACCATGAATGTAAACTATTTTCTAAGTTACGAAGAACAAAGATACAACCATCGATATTTGAAAGACGATTTAAGTGACAGCTGGCTCCTCCAGTGAATTCTGTCAGTGCTCTGACTAAATTGGCGGAGCTTATGATAATGAAAGCTGACCATTGGCTCATTTCCCTACAAGTAGAGCACTGGTCCCATCAAAGCTGGACATTCACAAAGATCACTTCCGGGACCAGGTGTTGTAAAATGTACTTTTTCGGACAAAATTCCTTATTCAAAGTGCAAGGACAAAAATGCTACATTTCATTGGAATAATGAATAGACAACTGATGACAGCTCTATCCATCTCAGGATGAAAAAATGCTTTTGGTATTCGAAACTGACTTCCAAAAGTACCGTTTATAATGATGTAGTCCTGTGGTTTCGTGTAGACAGGCGCTTGAATAAACTGTATAATTATTATTATTATTACTGTTAAAAAGCAGAAACCCATTGGGACAATGCATAAGCGGTTACCTAGGAGGATTTTAAGAAGACTGTCAGCGATAAAAAAGACAACAAATGAGGGTCATGGATGCAGCAAATGATGACATGGAGAGGATTGTCTCGTGAAATGCCAGAAAACTGTACAAGCTTAAGAATAATTAACTCCTCCTTAAACACACATCTGCAGCCAAGAAAAAAAAAATCTCTCATGACTACACACCCTTGCTGCGCCTCGAGTTATGAACACATGGGGTCAACAGATGGGGTTTCTTCTGGTGAGACGGTGAAGCGATCCTTGAAATGCCAGTCTGACCCAGTGCATCACGGATCAAGATACAAATCTTAGCCATGAGCATAACCTGTAAAGTTCATGTAACGCTGAACCAGATATCATTTGAATGCAGAACCAGCCACACCTGATGTTTCAACGATATCAGTGAGAAAAATAAAACATAATTTGGGATTGTCATGGGATTATGTTTAAACCCAAAAAAATATCGCAATGCAACACACCTCCCCCTAAATCTTACATAATCTTCAGCCTCAGGCTTTCTGCTCTTCAGGAAAACATGAATACTTCTTTAAAGAAATGTAAAACAAACGAAAAAAAAGATCTTTGATCCGCATCTTTATCAAGTTAAAACATACAATCATTTATCAAGGTATTTAATAGGCAGTAACCCTCTTTTTTTGCCGTCAAGTGCCATTGTTACGACTGCTTAGGCAATAAATAACACGCTTATACATTAAGAAGTGCAGCAGCAGCTGGTGATTACACTAAATAAACCTAACCATCCTTTAAGAAGCATCTGAAGCCTCATCCTCCCTGAGTATCAGTAGACCGATGCGTGAGTCAGCGGCTCATCTCAAGCGACCTTTACGCATTCATAAGGCCAGTAGTGCTATTAAATTTCCAGGAATATTTTTTTTGTCTTCATCAGGACAGATGGATGCCGGTTTAATTCGTCTCTTGAGACTCTCCTGCCGTCCGTCCTGGACTCATCTCGGGCTTATGGGACTGTGTTGGTACTCATTGATCACGGATGAGTTTAATAATGGAAGTGGACCTGACCTACATTAAATCTCTAGGTAAGATGTTTGGCTGTTCGTTATGTTGTAGTTTTCAAACAATCCATGACTCACTTTTACAATTTCAAGCACAACCGGTTTAGCATTTCTCCTAAAAACACATGAAAAAAAAGATTGATTTTAACAAGGAAAATATCTGCAAAAGACTTAAAATGTAATTATGAATGCTAACATATAACTAATTACCTGATTTAAATATTTTTTTTCGATAATTAAAACTAAAAATTCTTCTTATATTTACACAGCACAGGACCATGTTGACAATGCATCATTCCCTAACTAGCTAGGACTTCGCTAATCTCATCTGACCCTTGAGTGTCAGTAACAAGTGGGGAAAAAAGTTTAAAATGGTGCCTTCAAATACGTCTAGAAGTGTTGTTTGAGTTTAGGTTGAGTCATTTGTTCTGACCCACCACATACTTTCCAAGTTAATGACCAAATTATATCTGAAGACATCATTATTATGGTTTGTAGTCAAGGTAAGAATATTAATGAGAAGATTCAATCAAAAGTGATGCATCACGCATGCGTGACATGCAACGACCAATAATTCCTTAAAAAGTTCCCATGAATGAATACACTTTAAATACTTCGTAGACACGGTCGTTCCTGTTCACTTTATATTAGGATTAAAAATTAATTTAATGCCAGTGCTGACAGCCTGAAGTTACCAGATTGATCCTCAACTTAAGAGCTAAATTGTCAAAAAACCTTCAAGGTCCAATTCTCTGTGGAAAGATACCAATGCAAATGCCAGGATGAGGTTAAAGCATGACCAATAAAGATCTGATATCCTGGCGATATATGAGGTCCCGTTCTCCCTTCCAGCTCTCATTTGGTCTCCTCTTCATCCCATCAAAAGCCGCATCTGCACCGACTGACACGGTGTGACATTTCCAAATAGAGTTCATTATAGTCGCAGTCATGCTTTGCCCGCTCATCGTGAGATTCCAGCCGACCGAATTTATGTAGACTCGTTCATAATTACCGGTTTTAATGAGCGTTTGATCGACTCAAGCAGCTGCCTAAAGCCCACAAACCATGGAAGCCATAGGTGATCAAACATGTCTGACCCATGAAGCGAGGACTGACGTGGATATTCAGTTTTCGAGACTATCCAAAACCAAAGTGGTTGTTAGAAGAAAGCGAGTAGTAAAACACATTACAACCCTCAACTGAGCGCTAAGTGATTAAGCTAATTGAGTCAAGCCATTTCCTCCATTAGTCGAGAGCAACCGAGAAAACACAACGCTAAAGCTACGTTTGAATGGGCGAAGTGGAGTATTCGTCAATTGTTCCATTAGAGCATTTCAATCCCACAAACATAAATGAATTTGGTAGTTTGAGGATCCAAATCCTGAAAACAAAGCCGATAAAAGATCCCATTGAAAGTACTTTTTGTTGCAAACCGAGGTGGCGCCAAGGTTGGAATCTAAAGGCTAAAGAACTTGAGCACAGTATTGAAGCTACACTAAGGCATGAGACGTTATGCCAATATAAGCATCATCAATTATTTATTTATTATATATACGCTGCTAGCTAATTAGCATTCCGCCTGTCCATCCATGAGATTAGCCATGTTTAGATGAAGCGGAGTATAAATGGTAACGGCTGCACACACAAACAGGCTTACATGGATAAACAAACAAAGACAACACACACAGTGTTGCTATATAGTAAACCCCCCATTGTCTATGAGCACAATGACAGGCAAACTACTGTCACTGTATTCTGGACATGAGAAGGAAGAAAACATTTGATTAATGCAATCTGTGGTATAAAACCTACCTACCTCATATTCCAGTTAGAGATGCTAAAAAAGCACATTATGAATAATGTAACAAGAAAAAGACGAGTCTACTGTATTTCACTTGCTAGCTATGTATTTAAGTTTACTTGTTGATTTTTGAATAAAAAATTAAGGTGATTTTGGGCGGGTTTATTAAAGGATAAAAAATGGACCCAGTCACAAAACCCCACATTTTTCACTTTCATTTGACTTTTACTTAATTATAGTAATGACTAGGGCGAGAATGACTCTCTAGCTAACATTTCAACGATTATCTTTGCAACAACCATCTATTTTTAATTAAATTTCGCTTTAAGCCTCTGTATTAGATCTGGATGAAGTTGCTGACGGAAGATGGATATACTTAATTAAGATTAACATATCAGTTAACTTTATCCAGATGAGCAAACCCAATGAAGTCCATTTCAAATTCAACGTTTGTTTTATGTCGTCGTGGCTGCCAGTAGTTTCTATATTCCATGATTAGGATCATACTGTGAGCGACCTCACCCTGTAAGCGGTGAATAAATAGTCCCCGGCAACACTGGTGTTTTTGTGACCTGCGCTGTAACAACTGTGATTTGGGAGGCAGAAAGCAAAAAGGTTAAATGTACAATCCCTGACTTCTCCAGAGACTGGGTGACTCTTTGCTATCAGGGGTGAAAAGGGAAGGTAGGAAGTTAACGTCGCAGTGAAGTCCAGATTTTTTAATTTTTATAAATAAAACAGTGACCCTGTGATATTCCCTCCCGGTATGATGATCTATGAAAGTACTGCGAGCAAAGATTTGACTTAAAGTGTTCCATCAAATCGGTAACCTTGAATCCAGACGGCAAATACTTTAAAGCAGCTCAATCGCCCTGTAACGCGCAGCATCAATGGAATCTTCATTCATAATACGTGTTCCGGCCCCTCAATCACCGAGCGGCGCTCGCAAATGTAAAGCCACACGGTCTATCAAATGCTACATCGGGAGTTGCTATGGCAACCATCTCCTTGGAGTAAGCCAGCTGACAATCAAGGCTTGTTAACCGAGAGAGAGTTTGTGTTTCCGTCACAAGGCTGATGAGGCGAGACGGACTTTCATCGCAGCAGATTAAGTGTGTCTGTGTTTACCAAACACCTTTTTTTTTAAATCCAAATGTTTCATGCCAACATTAATATCTCGCCCCGGAGTGACGCTATGCGGGAATGGCAAGGCATAAAAAAAAAGAGGCAGTTGAAAAAGGGAGGAAAAGGAGTCGTGATTGGTGAGAAAGAGGGTCACGCGAGAATTGGAGATAGAAAAGACAGCAGGAGAGCGGCACAGTGGATGGTTTAATTAGAAGGCCTATAAATAACCCGGGGCTTGACATTTGTTCATGGAGCCACAGAATGTTTTTGTGCCTGATGTTCCTGATGCTGGAACACATGAGGTTTTTCAGTGTCAAGGAAACTAATGAACACGCTGGAGCACTAAACCGAGTTCAGGGGAAGTTATTGACACAGCAATACTAAAATAACTTCCAGAATAAAAACTGCTGACTCACCAACACAAAAGAGATCCAGTTAGGTTTACTCAACGAGTATCGTTTGGGTTCTGTTAATAAAAAAATGTTTGGAAAATTAATTGAAAAGGATGCGTTTTGCTACACACTGATCTATGAACGTCATTAAAAAATAAACAGTCTGGATGATTTCCACAACCCACCATACAAATTTGCCATCTAGTACATTAAATATCGAACAATATTACATATATTATACAAATCATGCCATTTTACTATACTGTACAGTAAGCAACTTCCTGCTCAATTGCATTTGATTTATTGGTCATTTTTGCGCTTTAGATTTCTTTTTAGCTACAATTTCAATTCTTTTTGTCAACTTTTATGCAAAATGAGGAACATTATAAAACCAGAGGTTGGAAACTACAGTTCCTAAAGGGCCACATTTTATACTATGACTGTAGTGAAGGGCCAAAAGCAAAAGAAAAAGTGATGAATTAAGATTAAGATCATAATGAAATAAAACTTGAGCAGTACGTAAATATTGAAACGTTAAATTACGATGTTACAAAAAGCCCAAATTTAAATGTTGTTGTACATTAGTTTATTTTAACAATACATCATACAATTATTGGTCATTATTCTATTATCTATTTGCAATCCATATTTTCTTAGGGCAAGACGAAGTATGAAAAATATATAAAACTGCTTAATATAGGTAATAATTAATAAATAAACATAGATCATTAAGTGGTCCCCGGGGCAGCACCTTGACTGTAAAATGACCTATAGGATAATTGAATTATTTGGTTTTAAATAAACACAAATCTAAATATAGAAATTGTCATTGGCGTTTAAATCTATTACATCAGATTGTTTGACTTGTTGTTCCCGTAGCACCATTTCAACTCTTTCCTCACAATAGATTCAGACAGAACATTTTAGATATTGATCCGTCCTCAGGCCTCCATCCAAAATAAAGATTTGGAGACACCAGGGAGAGGGCTAGCCATGAACCGACAGAAGAGTAGTGCTTAGTGAACAAGGGGGTCTCGGGGCTTGTTCATCACACTCTAGGGAGAACAGTTCTGATTTGCCAGCCATAAGACCAGTCATTACTCACTAAAGCCCACTGGTAACACTTCGTCTCCTAGCTCAATCTCCACTTGTACCCATCCATCTCCCCCAGCCCTTCTTTGTGCTCACAGAGTTCGAAAACGACAGAGGTGAGGGAATAAAACAGCCGTGCGTGGAACACTGAGCAGAGGACTTCTGATCAATACAGCAGGAGAGGAATTGACCAGATGAGGAAACTAATACAAAGTAAAGCCAACTCTCTGTATGTGTGTAATAGTGTGTGTGTGTGTCCCTGATTTGAATGCTACACAGACTTCCAAATTGCTCGACAACAGTACAGTAAATAACTGTTAAAATGTCCATGTAGACTCCTGACATCTCAGTGAAGGCTTTAGGAGGCACAAAACACAATGACATTTTAGCTACGCACAAAATTCATTACATTTAAACCATATGTATTACATACCAAGTATGGGGGGTGAACCAATCAGGTCAAGATAAAGGGGGTAGAAGATCCCTAAAAAAATAGAATTTGTCCCATTTTGAATACAATTATACCATTTATGTCACATATAGAAGGCAGAAAAGCTCTTCCTGAAAATCCAAACAGGTCCAACTTCATTTAAATCATATTTGATATAAACAAAATATGGAATATTTACATCATTTCATCTCCATTCAGCAATTGTTAGACGTGTTATACACCCTTATCTCCTCCACCATCTCTTCAGATCTTTCTATTGGGGTGTTTAGTTTGCAAATGTATTTTTTTAAACCTGGGAATCAAGCTGTATTGCAGCCTTTGTTATGCAACAACACTTCAAAATACTGTATTTGTTTACTTTCTGTAGAGGGAAATAGAAAAGTTGTATTCATTAAAGCGGCGCATTCTGCTTAACATACATTATGTATTCACATGAAAAATCACGCTTGTGTTCTCAAATAATGTTCACGAGTCTTTGTTTGCCAGCGTGTGTGTGCGTGCGTGATATGGGCTTGTTAAAAAAAAAAAAAAGCTCTTCTCACATCCCTGCTGGTAATAAGGTTTTAGACCGCCAATATGGTGCAGCCGATAAGAACAAAGGCCAATAATCCATACAAGTATTAGTCCAGGTTTTGAGTAAAAATAGCTCGGCAGAACAACCTGTTTATGCTAATGTGTGTATCAAGATTGTGTTAAGACGGGTGAATTGTTAATGCTTCTTTGAAACATGCTTACGAGGGAATTTCGAAAAACAAGATCAGTCATCCAACTGAATAAACAAGCTCCATCACTTTGCCACGACATTTTCATATTTGGACGGAGACGGAGCAAATGGAGGCTGGTAATAAAACACTTTGCATGCCCGTATGAAAATATAGTCAAATGTACCCTGTGCACTTCTATAGGTTGCAGAGATTGCAATGTGTTTATGTATCGTAAAGAGTGAATAACGTGCTCTTACATTTTAATTGGTCATTATAGCATTACTAAAGAAACCGTGAGCGAGAACCTTGAGCAACACAAAAGGCAGGCGTACAATAGAACAGATTCTTTAGATGGCTGCATTTTCATGATCTCGAGATCTAGCGTCGCTTCCGATTGTGGGTTCTTGACAAAGCCATTCAAATGGACGTCCAGGTCGCTGCAGAATAACAACCCGATTCATTTTCTACCTCATGGATGTGGACACTACTAATTTCATTATAGATCCTTTGAAGGAAATCTATACCTCTCCTAATCGAGGTCAATCCATAAGTCACAACCTCAGAAAGAGTCAATCCTTGCTTTGAAAAGCATTTGTGTGCGTTACCGTGACAACCTGATAAAACACATTTCCAACATGACTGATCATTATACATATTGTGCCCAAAAACACAATAGGAAAAAAAAGGAAAAAAGAGTAAGAAAAGATGAATAGTCCATGTTAAAGAAATATTAAGATAATAAACGTAATATTATTATCACCAGTTACGTTTTCAAGTTTAATTGCAATTTCCCAATATCTTCACCTGCTACTCATGCTCGAGATTAGGTTCTTCTTTCTCACTACTTCTAAAGGGAACATGGTTTCAACACTAAATAAGTGAATATATTTCTTACTGTACTTCTTAAGTTCTCATATCCATATCAAATGAAAGTCACTAGTGTATGGATAGTTATACATTACAAACAGTAAAATACATTTTGTTAATTGTGGGTTTAGAGAGGAACATATCTGATAGGCGAATAGAACTTTTTTGGTACACAAAATCCTTTCATTAGTGGTTCTAAGAAGTTACTCGATGAGTACAAAGTAAAGTCATCAGATTAAGAAACATCTGTCCAGAGAAAGAAAAAGTTTATTGTGTAAGTAATGCTTGTGGCTGTTGACCGTCAATGTGTAACGAATGTTCATGCTGATGTGTAGCTGTATAGAATAAAATAAGTTCATGCATTGTTGTATTAGAATTTTTTGCTACACATTTGTCAACAGGTTTTTTTTTTTTCCCCGTCAGGGCTGGAGTCAATTTTTGGACAACTAAAAAGCAAACCACATTACCCAAGATAACAGTGAATTATTTATAGTATTGAACAAGATTAACCACTCTGACATAGAAACAAAATAAATGAAAGATTTAACGACTTGTATATTCTGCGACCACAAAAAAGCGAACCATGGATGTTTGTTTGCGTCTTAAAATAGTCACTTGGCCATTAAACCTGACCATTCACTCGCCCACCCTATGCCCCCTCCTTTCTTTTCTATTTCTTTCGGTGTCTAAACACGAGTGCAGTCCATGTGGAGGATAATGAAAACAAGCGCTTTCACCTAAAAAGCCATGCCAGAAAACAGGAATGAGAGAGATTCTCCTCATCCTTGGCCTGCAGGTAGAAATAGTGTTGCCATATTAGCAAGTCAGATAACTCACTGCTAAGAAGATGGACTCTAAAATGAGTCAGTGGAGCATGGAGGACACACGCACACACACACAAAAATGAAAACACACAGCATTATATCTGGCGCTGAGGAAGTTTCTAGGTCAGATGAAAGCAGTTAATTCACCGCGTCACGGTTGCCGCTGTAGAGAAGAGAGCAGAGTAAAAAGCCAGAGAAACTTTGTTGTCCAATAACAACATTTTCTCAGAATTTAAGATGCTTCCACACATTAGTAAAAATGCTGAATCAATTGGGAATGCATCCGTTTGTGCAAATAAATCCTCCTGCTCTTTTTATGTCAACATATTTATTCAAACTATAGGTCCGTGCCTGGACTAGAACCAATAATTTATGATCGATTGTAAACATGTTCCTGCTAAAGCGCTGTGAAGTCGCAGAGCTTGAACAAACAAATATATTTGTGCGGCCTAGTTAATTATGAACCCAAAATTAGTATTCAAAGCTTTTTCTTTTCAGTCCTACCATGCATCTTCCGGCCCAAGTAAAACAAGTGGGTTGCCTGGAGTATGATTCTATAAAAAAGATGTATAATATTTATTTAACTTCTGTCTTATTGAGTTATTTTGATTGACAAAAAAAAGAAAAAAAAAGGTTCTCTGATTTCATATAAGGGTGTAACTAATGACATATCAAGGAAAATAGGCCAAAATAAGTAAAACACAAACTCAACTCATCTTGTTAAGGAGAAACCAACCTGGGGCTCTCCTGCTGATTCAGCATTATAGTGAGATGCATTTATCATGCGCTAAACATTCTTTTTGCCGACCTCGCCATTTTATTTTTGCTGGTTTTATCTGAAGGTCTGTCTGCAAACATTAAAATGTTGCTGCTCGAAGGGGTCTTTTCATGTAAAAAAAAGTTTGCGCTTCTAGTTTTGCTTGTTCTACGATGCAACTTTTACAACAATGAGTGAGAGAAAAATAAATGCAAAATATACCAAGGCTGGTTTGTAAAGTGCAGTGCAAGTTGACTCTTTGCAGTACGAAAAGGAAATACGTTTTAAATTCTGATATAGCATAATGTTAAAGAAGAAACAAAAACAATTGAGCCGAGCTACAAAAGATCCAGATAAATTAGTCTCAAACTCCTTCTGTATAAAAAGTTCAAAAATGCCAACACAGCAAATTAAATAAATGAATAACAGTAAACTGTTTCTGACATTTACAAATATACAAATATATATGAGACAGTTTAGTTCACCCGAGTACTTGGCTAAGGAATCACTCATGAAGGCCAAGAAAATGACGGATTAGCGAATTAATCTAATGCAATTTTGGAAAGATTCCGTTAAGTTTTCTGCCCTAAATCAGCATGTTAGTCAGTCCCCATTTGTCTCGGTCGTCTAATTATGCAAAGACAGAGGCCTCGTGTCGCATTAGCGCCGAGAACCCTTGCATCTGCGTAGTGGCACACTCTCGCTGTGAGGCCGACGGAACATATGTACGGACAGAGGGGTCCTCCTGGGAAGAATTAAAGAGTCATGTTATGCTGGTAAACATTTAAATAGAGCGTACCAAATCAAACACACCCCAGAGAGGGATTAGAGGGTCATTCGACGGCGTCTGAGTTTCTCACTCGACACACCGACCCATACGTTACAGCTTTTGCCGCAGACAACGGGAACAATGGATTCCTGATGCACGTTATTGCTCTCAGTGGCTCGTGATTAATCAGCCGGCTTTCGTGACAGGAAGACCAATGTGGTGAACATTACATCAGGCGGCAGCGGGGCAGCCTGTGCGTCGCCTGCTGAACCGTTGACTGAATCATACACACGGTGGGGTGTTGCACTGTTTGCAGACCATTTTTGTCACTGTCATTTTCCTAGGAATTGAGGTGAGGGGTTCGGCGGGACCTTGTTAGCCGACAAAGACGGCATCCATGCGTGGGCTCCTTTTTTGGAGATCTTTTCGAGGGGAGTGCAATCAGTTTGAAAATGACTGTAGGAGCCCAGTATGTTGGTTATTGTAGGTTAAATTACCATCATCAAAGGTATGAATGACAGGTATTTTTCAGTTGTATTGCGAATGAATAGCAGGAGTTTTTTTTACTGCCCTCCCACTGCCCTATTCAGATCGACAGCGGACATGGAGAATTGAATATGGCCTTGAGAAAAAAGACTTACAATTGTCGGATATACTATATTTGTAAATACATTAAACCTGCATTGTGTTGCCTTTGGTCACTGTTTTTTGAGGATGACGTCTTGTTCACGAGTGAGGGAAGAATGGAGCGGGAGATCAACAGGCGTTAGCAGTTAAGCCGACAATTTTAAAGGGTTATTAATATAGATTGAGACAACAGGTGCTGGTTTTGTAGAACGTTCTTCACTTTTCGTCCTTTGCTTCCCCTTTACAGGGGCACAAGCTACAACCATCTGTACCGGCACCCATCTGTTGGGGTTTTGTTACGATGAACCGACCCCTCCCCGATATCAATATATGGTGGTGGTAAAGAAGGACACAGACACAGGAATACTTTAAGAGAAAATGCTTGTTGAGTGAAATATGCAAAAGAGAACAACTTACATGATCATGGGCCTTGGTAAAGCAGAGATATTGCAGAGATTTCTTCAAGTGACAAGTGCAAATTTCTGACGAAATGCCGGATCTTTTTCTAGTTTGGTCAGTCTTGTTCGTATGATTGAACAGTAACTCTAAACAGTTAGCTTCTAAGATGGCCGTGCCATTTGGTCGTCGTGGAAGTTTCCGCAGTTGATCTCTATTAGATAGTTGACTTACGCAGATGTCTGTCCTTGAGCAGCGACAAGCTGACACCATCTAAAGTTTTGTTATGGTTCTCTCAGTGTTTAGGCTTGACCTGACCTCTACACAGAGTCTTCTAGGTTTCGGTCACTACTCTTGGAACTGTAGGTAATGGTAGGCATGTAGATCGAACATTCGTGTCAAGAGCTTAGCCTTTCAGCTTGACTCTTTTTACACACATCTGATCAGTGGAGCGTCTTTTTCTGGTTCACCAGGAGTGGTTTGGTTTAACCAACCCTACCATTGGTCTAAAAGGCTTGACAACATAGCTGCTGGGATCAATAACACACACAAATTCCTTCACCATGGTAAGGCGGTAGCTCCATGAGCGCCCCTACATCCTCATTTTTTCACAAGCGCTAAACTGCATGAGGTTATGATGTTCATTTGCAGTTTAAACTTTAATAAGACCGACAAGGTTCAACAGGAAGTGAGGAGATCTTCATCCTCCAATCCAACTGCAATTCAAGACTTACCCGCACAAACTTCATTACCAAGTTCGACACTGAACTCTCATGCTAATGAATCCCACTGAAACCACAGCCCTTGTAGTCGAGCCTCATTGCCCGTTACCGACAGTGTTGAAAGCATTCAAAGGCTCCCTTGTGTCTCTTCACTCCTTCTGCCACCTTCCCTTCATACCTTACGCCGTCGATCCACAGCTCTTTGAGTTTTCGTCGAGGCAAACAGTGAGCCCTGTCGCATCATTAACTGCTTCCTGCAGTCTAGTCCTCGCCACAAAAGCAGGTGCCAGCTGATGGATGGTCTAATTCTCTATTAATGCAAGAGACGCACACTCATTTCACATTAAAAATAAACGAGGATAAGCTCTGTGAGCTAATAATTACACACACACACCTTGGCCCAACTAAACCGGTAAAAAATGATGGGCATTCAGACAGAAACACTAGTTAAGGACATGACGGCAGTCATTGTTTCTCTGATGAACAAGAAGATAAAATATAATTGTCGGATTTTCCCTTAAACACTTCATATTGAACTTCCTCCCTGCTGCCATCAGACTCCACAACAAGAACACAGCAAGATAAATATTTAACAGCACCTTTTCTTCTTGTTATTTTTGTAAATATGTTAGTGTATATATAATATAGGGCAGATTTTTATTCTATTCTATTTAGATTTTTCTTTTCATTTTATTATTTTATTTCTGGGTGTTTCTTATTTGTGGTATTGCGCTTGCTGTTGTTAAACCGAATTTCCCCTCGCGGGACAAATAAAGGATTTCTGATTCTGAAAACAACAAGATTATACATTAATGACCACATAAATAACCACCCCACCAAAAATCAGAGGATTCACTTTCTAATAAATTGTCCTTATTTATGTACTTTGTTCGCATTCATTTACAAAAATATTTAGTGATTTGTGGACTACAGAGCGCACCTTAATATAAGCTGAACAACTCAATTTGACTAAAAAAAATGATTTTGGCAAACCTGTCTAGAAGCCACAGGTGTCCAAGTCATAACATAATGTTTTTGAAATTAAATAAATGTCTTTATTATTTCAAAAAGTGGTTGTAACACGGCAGTAAAACTGTAGGATAAAAACAAAAAATTACCTACCCAGAGAGTCATTGTCAAGTCCGAGCAAACTGCTTTTACTTCAACTTTAAGTGCATGACAGTTAAACTATAGTCTCTCTGCAAATTCTCTTCTACCTGCTATAGCGCCTCCATGTGGCATCTAAACTGATCCAAAGATAGGCTGCATCGTTGTATAAGCCGAAAAAAAACATAGCTTGATTCATGTGAGGTTTTCTCTTAAAATTTTCTCTTGAAATAGTTCCTAAACAATAACAATAGTTCCAGTTGAAATTCCAAAAAATGGGTCCAAAAGTAAGTGGATAAAAAAATTGTGTAATTTGGTCTAGCTAATTTAAATTTAGGAAAGAGACTATAAGGTAACCTAAACAAGGCCAAATAGCCTCGAGGGGCAAATCGTTAAACAAAGCAGTCTTTTCATTGATCGGCTACAATATTAAAAATGCAGTCGCCAACAAGAGCTTCCCCTTAACTATGCTCACATTAAAGAGATAGACATGGTGATAGATTGCCTTGGGATGACGGTACAGGCTTGTTCCCGATTCTCTCGGCTCCCTTTCTCTCCCGCATGACACACTTCCACTCAGGCAGGACTGTTTCTGTCGAAAAATGCTGAGCACTGACTTCTGCCGAATCACAATTAAAAAGCAATCTGCTTGAGGCTTATAAATAAATCAGTTCAACAAAAACACCACAGCAGCATGGAAGAACAATAAATAACCCTGGGGGAGCCTTAACAATAATTTCAGTTCAGTTTGGTGTGAGGGTTGAGTTTACCACCTAAGAAAATATTCAAACCTGACCAAACCTTTCAACAACTCCAACCGTGGAGATGACAAAATATAAACCGCTTTTTTAAATTAATTAATTAAACTAGGAAAGCACAAGAACAGTGCAGGCCTCCCCCAAGGACCTCACTTCACAAGACCTTACACAAGTCGACCAAGTGTCAAAGAAACATCGAACCAACACAGAGACATCGTTGTTGTTTTAAATCAGTATTCTGAACCTCATCTTTGGTCTTTATTGTTGATCGGAGCCGCAGGGGCATATTCAATATTATGAATGTCAGATCCTTCAAAAATGAATCTGGACCCAGATAGACTTTGTAATACCACAAATCAAATAAATCAGTTGTGGCTCGATGAACATTTCCAGAAAATATTAATTAAATATGCTCAGAACCTTTTGGGTCATTCTCCTAAAAAAAGCGACAATCACATGACCTACTTTGGAAAGATATCTTTAAGCATATAATTATTCCCAATGATGGATATTAGGATTCTCCTGAAAGTTGCTTATAATAATAGCATTTGTTTAAAAGCACCTTTCAAAAAAAGCCCAACTTTGCTTCACAGATACAAGGGGTAATATAAGGGGGTAAGCAGTGCGGAACGGGTACTTCACAACATATTTATTTATAACAGTTTATCTTTTGCTGTGAAACTGAACTGAATAAACCTGCACATTTCCTGGGTCTATTCAACTACTTCAAGGGCTCCCGTTGGGATTCAGAGGTTCTATCTCCAACTACAAGTCATATTTTATGAATAGAATTTATACAATCAATAAAGACATTTTCATTTTAATTCTTATTATCGAGTTTCTGCATTGCAATAAAATTGATTTAAAAGTTCACCAGCAACAGAACTAATTTGCTGGACTGTTCTTGTTCAGAGGCTTAAAACTGTTTATCATAAGATATAGGAAGATCTTCAAGACAGAAACTGAAAGTAATCTATAGCAAGAGAAGAACTAGTGTTGCCAGAACGGTTAAATCTAGCGAGCACTTCACTGGTCTCTTAACTTTTACTGTTGGTATAATTCCTGTCGTTGACTTTAGTGGGTTTAGTTTGCCGTTAAATAGTTGGAACATATCCCTTATGTTACTGTATGTATAAATCTCAGTCAACGACAGACAAATGTACGATGCTTAGACACAATCCTAACTTCAGTTAAATCCCAGCAGCAGGAGGACCTTTGTTCTCAACCTGCTTCTATCAAGAGTCACGCCAAGCATGATGAATTATACCTCATTTCTCAGAAGTTTAACCAAGGTATACAGCTGGAGTGTTTCTTTTTTTTTGCACACGACAAGCTAATATTTCAAGTTGCACCAAAAAAAAAGTTGTGTTGAAAAACATTGTATCCTCCAATGGCTAAACACTTGAAAAAGACTCAATATCAAGGACACTTTTCGTGTGTGATTCAACAAAGCTGTAATGAAAATGGTTACTCACTCACCATTATGTACAGCAAAAGCACTTTGCTTCACACATTTTCACTTCGCCTTTGAAGAACAGTATTGACTTCTCTTGTCAGGGGGACCTCGACACTTCGAGAGCTACATAATGCAAGAAAAAAAAAAAATAGACATCCGCGCTTGCAAAACAAATTGTAGGACTGCAAAAAAGTCAAGAGACGCTTCTGTTTGATATGTTAATCTGCTGAGAATGACAGCTGTATTCAACTAAATCAATACAATTCTGTATCCGTCTTTGATGATGAACACAAGCAGGATGTTTATTCATGTTGAACCACATTTGCAATATATCAAAGTGGACTTTCACTGTCACAACTCTGAGAATTGAAGATTGATGTTTTAATCCAAAACAAGAGAGAAATATTTTCATGAAATGCTGAACTCACGACCAACTCACTTTATTTTTAAAAATACATTTTGCCTGCTTCCTATTGCATACAATACTAAAATACAGAATATATATATTTAGTTGTAGAAAATGTCTGTTTGACTACAACTTTGGCATTTGATTATGTTAACAGAAGTATATCACAAACTACATCGCCATGGAAGACGCTTGTCCATCTGATTGTTCCAGCCTCCTACTGGTTATAAAATTAACTAATAGGGCGTTTTCTTTGTCATAAGGTTTGTCAATTGAGTGAAATTACAAATAGATTTGTTCTGATCAACCAGACGTCTGGTGAAACTGTTGATTTGGTGTTTGGATAATCACTGGAATTAAACTAATGAAATGTTATGATGCAAACATGGGAAATATAAATAATTAAATAAATGCAGTAGGTATACGTTTTGAATTCTTCTAGGAGTCAGATCATGGTCAAGTAGCTTTCGGCAATTTTAGAAATATGAGATCTGAATGAATGTATGAACTTCGTACAAATGTTTGGCCAATAAATTTCAGACAATTTAATGACCTCCTTCTCTATCTTACATCTTTGAAATACAACACACAACCCAGCCGTAGATTCAGCAGAAGGTTCTACGGTTCTTTTTCTCGCACCCAAGCTTCTGAGGAGTTCAAACCGTTTTATTTCTGCCTCAAACAAATATCTGCAAGATTTATCCTCAACTATGAGAAGGAATACAAATAAAAAAAAACAGCTACAAAGGAAGCGAGCAAGCGTTTGAAGAGGGAGGTTCCAGAGTTGAACCTCCCGTTTGTCCACAGGCTGCAGAGAAGTAAACAATAAACAACAGAGATCTGAAATGTCAGGGAAATTTATGTTGTGCTTTTGAAATTAAAGTGATACGGTGATGAAGCATCACTTGGGGCACACTATAAACATCAGAGTCAAGACCTTTGTTTACTCATGGTTTGTGTATAATCACATCAGTGCCGAAGCCAAGACGAAGACGAGAGAGACGAACATATATCAGGAATTACAGAGAAAGAAGGAGACAGCCGATAAAACTTGGCCTGGCGCAAATTCAAAAGCAGCTTCAACATTTACGTTGGTGTTTTCCAGTGCATTAACCCTGTGTTTAGTGAAAGACAATCGGGTTGTTCTATAAAAGCAATACATGGGTCTTGCCCATTTCTCAAGTTCTGGACCACAGACCAGGACATTCTCCTTGAGTGTAAAGTGCATTACTTAATTTAAAACTTTATTTTTTTTCTTTTATTTTTGTGCTAACTCTACTGTTATCTTATCATCCAGTTACACTTAAACATATTCTTGGTAAGAAACTTTCTTGCAGGCACTAAAATAAATGTTCAAACAAGTAGTATTCTTCTACTTTAATACATATGTTGGCTGAAGTTATATTGATGTGGATATCAACTCATCCTCACATTGGAAAGTTATAGAGAAAAAAAAAAAAGTGCAATCCAAAACTTTAGTTAAATAGAAAACCTTTAAATTCTGAATATTTTAATTATATGGAAACATTGAATGGTTTGAAAAAACGTCTTGAATGGCATCACAATTGATATTTAAACAATATTGTTGCCAGAGGCGGGAAGAAATTCCCTTGCTTCATATTTTTCTTTTTAAAATCAAATTAGACTTGAAAATAATGTAATATATTAAATTGTGTTGCAATTGAGCTCATAAAATTGGTATGGGAAAAGTTATTGCTCAGGAACCAGTATTGAAGTGAAGGAATTGGTATTGAACTTTTTTCGATCGATAGCCCTAGTTATTGCATGACGGAAACTAGTGCACTGTGAGGGTAACTTCACATATATTGATATTCAGAACTGAAACTCAAATGAATACAGCCCTAGTGGTAATGATGCATTTGTTGTTGACCTCTCTCCCGGCGTCCCCCTGCCCAACAACCGGCACTGCCGACATCACGTTGCTACCAGATTTCCTTTTCAGTTGCATCTCTGCAGCACCTCTAACTCCACATTTTTCCATTCTCTCATCCTTCATTACCCGCTTGCAACCTTTGACCCGACAGACTAACAGTTCCAAGCTGCTTCATGATGCGTCTTAGCGTGAGACGACCATTTCCTGTTTTGCTCTCCACCCCACCTGTGGAGATCCAATCCTTGCCTCTACTGAACCCCACTGCTCGAAGTCACAGGTTCAGATGTGCTGTCCATCTGTTATGGAAAAGATGAGGCTTAACCACAGAGTTCTTAGGTCTATATAGAATAAATGGTACCCATATATACAATACCAGCTGAAATACCCTGTGATGCCTGATAAAAAAATACATTGAAAATCAAATGAAAACAATGGGTCTTACACTTGCCAAAAGGATCTGAAATTATTGAAATAGTACTTATTTACTATGTAAGAAACATGTTAGAAATACCATTGAAATCGGAGGAATTACAATTTTCCTGGGGGTCTTCTCCCACGTTGGACACAAACACATACTATAGAAATACATAAATTACAAAGACTATATGAGGACTAAGTCTATAGTCTCCAGAGTTATCAAGCTAAAGGAATTGTCAGCTATCAACACAAATTAAGGCTTACAAATATTACCCAGAAGACTTTCTGAGTAGCGTAGTCGTATACACCAGAACATCATTCAGAACACTTTCATTAACCAACATTTGATTACTGACGATTTAGTTCAGTGAGGGTAGTGAAAAATTGGATTTCAACTCTGCGTAAAATGGATATTAGATCTTCACTCAGATGGATCTTCATTAAAAGTTACATAAAGAAGTAGCAAGTTGACTTCGACAGATTATTGTCGAGCATTCAGAAAGAAACTTCTTCAAACATTCAGTCATGCTTCCTTTTAAGATTTACTGGATTTGGCAGATGAATGAGACCATTTTCAAGATGCTCCAAGGTTAGCGAGACCTTAGCGTGTGCGCTCCCCGGGCAAACTCAGCTCCATCATCACGGGCCATAGCTGCTAGCTAAGGTGCACCCCCCGACCGGGTGCTCCACCATTCATCCTACTGAAGACACCGAGGAAAAGCCGAAGGAATGATTCATGGATTTTGGCTTTGAAGTGTGCCATCAGTCTTTAGGCCTTACTTTGTCTAACAGAACCCAATTTGCATGATTTATTCAATACGTTTCATGCTAGTCCAAGTCTTAACTGGCACTTGTTCATTAGTCAGATTTTAATATTTCATCCCGTATTTTTGTTTAAGGGCCAGAATGCTCTCCAATTAGTCAAGTGACTGCATTATTCAAGGCCGAAACCCGCTTTTGTTTAAGTAGCGTTTTTCACCCTAGATGATAAAAAACAACCGACTGTTGATTTACTCGTAACGGGGGGAAAAACAGGAGCACGATTTCTTATGAAAGAATAACGGTAAGAATGGACATCGACTTTACCGGCAACAATTTTCTTCAGAAAAACTCTTCATTAGGACATCTCATTTCCCCACCAGCCTCTTCCATCTTCACTCATCCATCTCCTCGTGGGAAATCACTGTTGATCCCTTCTTTCATCATACCCCAATATCCATCCCTGTTATGTCAGTCTTGCAAGGCGGACCGGAGAATTCCCCATCAACCATCCATCAGCCGGGCTGTCTTTACTGATCAATGCGCCACACCTGATCACTTGGTGATGGTTTCATTCATGACTCTACCCTCTCAGGCCTCACTCATTTCATATCTCTATAAATTAACTTTTGAATAAGGATATGGTTTCAGTAGCCGGAGGCAAGAATGGTCCCAAAATCCTTGTTGACAAACACAAAAAAAACAGATGCACACCTACATCCTCCCACTCACAGTTGGACCAGGATTTATGCAATCGTGCTCACTCAAACACAATCTCTCACTCTCACGGATCAACCGGACAATAAAGACCATTTCCTCTATACAGGCTAATTTCCACGCACGGATCAGATGTCTGGCATTCATTTATGTGGGAGGGAAATAAAAGCAGAGACTTTTGAGTGTGGTAATTCCATTTCCTTTACACTCCATATCAGTGCTCTCAGCAGGGCGAAGCACCACATGGGAGAAGTGTATAAAAGGGAAGATAAAATAGTCGAGTGTATGCAACGCTCACAGACCTAATCTTGAAGAAACATTTTTTTAAAGGTGTGATAATGGTTTTTCAATGCCATTTTTATTTTACCATCGATGTTGTTTTGTGAATCCAATTCATACAAAAAGAATACTCTAAAAATGATGCTTAGATGTGGAATAGGAAATAAACCAGTATTGTTTAGTAAATGTTCAATTATGATTTTACTTCATATCAGAGGATTCCGAAGCTTAAAGAGGTTTTTTTGGGGTGACGGGGGGGGGGGTTGACTATCAAAAAAGTTTATTGGACCAATCAATGGCTAATACTGGACAGTGTGACATGTGTGATTACAGGGAATTTTCTGTAAAACTGTGACTTTGTTCGAAGCCACAGGTGAGTATAATTCTTGAGAATTTTAGCTTTGAACCAGCACCGGAAGATGCTAGCTAAAACATATCAGGAGGTGAATAGAGCCATCGTGGAAGTCCGAACCAAGAACTTGCAACTTGTGGTCAATGAAGTATTTTTTAAGGGGAAAGTAACGGCTACATCCTGGATGAATATGGGTGTACTTTAAGTGAGTGGTCCTCAACCACCAGGTCGGGACCCGGTACCAGTATTGATTATTACTGTCTGAAAGGTGGAAGAATGGAGTATGACTCATCATTGGACTGAGACTATTTTTCAGCTCAAGATGCTTGTTCAGTCAATTGTAAACCCATGTAAACCCCCACCCCAAAAAAAAACAAACCAAAAAAAACTTATGAAGTAAAAGGCCAACTCTATATGGGCTCCCACTGATTAAGCATTATTGTGAGAATTGTTTTAATTTTAATCGGTCTGTAGAAGTGATACAAGATTAAACTGGTCTGTGTTGGAAATAAATATTGTAGACACCTACTTAAAGACTAATTGAAATAAATAAATCCCTTTTATAACTTCATTTAATTTCGAAAAATAATTGCATACAAGGTAATACGGTTACACAGATTAATAATGTAAAAATGCACACAATATTTTACATTTAGATCAATAAAAATACTAAATTATGACTCACAAAAACCAAATAAATTCACAACTCTGCATATTCGACAACATTAAAATTCATATTTCAATAATAAAAAAGACATTTTATTTTAGGTTTGTTTATACATGGTACTGATCTAGTCTTGAACATGATTCTAAAAAGCATATTTAGAGCCGGCAAAAAAGAAGCTTCTGTCACCCTAGATCTGTTTTATGACTCTGTTGTCTTTTCAGGTTGCATGAGCGGTTCTATGTAAAACATCACTTAAGAAAAAAACAAACCTGCAAAGTTATGAATATAGATGTAATATTTAAAAGCACTCTTCGCCTGCTTATGTCGATCTTGTACTCCCAAAAGGACTGAACTTCTGTCGGTGCTGCTGTTCAGACAGTTGGCACCGCAGGGCTCAGCCATCCCATCACATTCACATGAGCACCTCTGAAAAGAAACTAAATGTTGCTGCTTGTAAAGGAAAAGGAGTGGGCTGGATCCTGAACGCATGTGGAAAGAGGACAGATAGAAGTCATGGGGAGTTGAAAGTAGGTCTGCATCTCATCAGGAAAAATGTGCAAACTTGTAGGTGAACACCCCAAAAAACACATTCTAAATTTGGTTCAGGTAACCGTCGCCAAACATTGAAAAGAGCTCAACACAATCACGTCTATTTAATTACCCTTCACACACCTTTTTAAGGGCTTTAAACGTGTCAGCTGTTCCCATTCCGAGTTAGAGTTTACACAGTAGTATCATTCCTGTGGTAAGAGCTGCAGCCTCAAAATAACAAGGTCCCAGGTTCTCGTGTTTGTATCTTCCTGTGCGTGAGTGGGTTTTCTGGCAACCTGTCAAGGGTATTGTGTCTAAAGTCAGCTCAGAATTGGCTTGAACAACAACAAGATTCAGTCGCCATAAACTGATCTTGCCTCACTTTAGAAACAGCAGGGTCTATCTTCAGGGTCATCCTACAAAACCAGAGCCATTTTTATTTACCACCAGAGGCATAAATTCATATTATTAATATTCTTCTTACGGTGACCCAAGTGTCACTTTCCTAGGGCGTACTCACACCGAGGCCAGATTCTTTAACTAGTCTCAGCATTGTTTGATCCTCTAGTGCAGGGGCGGGCAATTGCATTCTTAAGGGGCCACATAATATAGTGCAGGGGTCACCATTGGTTACCCAGCACAGACACCAAAAGAGTAGCCCACCATTAGACTGTTAAAAAGAATATTTGTCATAGAATAACGATCTTATGTTTGATTTTTGTGTTTCCTTCTTGTTGCCCCATTGGTAATTATAAAATAATCAATATTGTGATTAGAGTTTTAGAGGAACATCATCCTTAATAATGTATATATCAAGTTAAGTGTCTACCAAACAGATGGTAGCCCCTCGGGTCACACTTTGCCCTTTAAGTAGCTGGCAGTTGCAAAAACTTTGGTTACCCCTGATATGGTGTGACTGTTATGAGGGGCCGTACAAGAAAGATCAGACAACCAAAAACGAAATTAACAAATAAAAGGAGATTCTTAAAAAACTATAGTGTTAATCTGATTTTATATTATTATAATTACTCATTTTTATTTTACAAGTACATTTAACGCATTATGCCATAAAGTAAGTGGTGTAATATGTATTTTAACATACATTTTGTTGTAAAATGTAAGAGACAAAGATCTTTAACAAGTTAAATGTAGACTTAAACCAGTAACACGATAAAATTGTTCAGAAACATTTAAAAATGCTCAGTATTATAGTATTCTTTTGATATCATGCGGCTTGTATAGAGAAGGTCGGAGGGTCGCATGTGGCCCCCCAACAACACAGATCCATCCTAAAGCTCAATAATGAATCCAGTAGCAGCTGAACAAAACAAAAAAAATTCATCCAAATGTTATGTCACGTCAAGTAAGCAGCTTATTCTTTGTACGACTATCTGAACACAAGTCAAAGTTGTTGGTAGAAGTGTCTCAAACTTGCCACTTTAGTATTTGATGAATTTTGGTATCGTGTACTCCTGAACAACAACACCTCAACTGTGATCGGCTTCTTTACATTTTGATACGCTTTCAAGAGCTCATGACAGCAGTAGAAACAACATGTTTGGTTGACTCTGATGGCCACAATTCCTAAAAAAAAAGTTAACTTTTTGGATCAAAACAACTTTGCCAGCCAGTCTTCGAGGAGTTTAAATGTATCGCGGCCTGAATCAGGATCAGCAGGACTGTGCATTAGTCTGACTTCACCTGTGGTCACGAACTTCCGTGTGAAAACAAGATGTTTACTCCACAGGGCAGTTAAAAAACGGATCAGGGTCCTTTCATGATGCCAGGATGAGGTGTTCAAGGCACTAGAAGGATTTCAGGGGAAACTCTGGACAAGCTGGAGACTAAAGTAGTCAATAAGGACAAAATGTCAGACATCTTAAGAGCTATTCTCTAAACTCTACTGATGAGTTTTTGTGGTTTTATTGTCACATAATCTCCATTTCTTGACCCTTTGTCCTCAACTGTGCCTCCTCGCTTACACAGCGCTTCAACTACAAAACTCTTCTCCCTCTCCATGATCTGTAAATCTCAGAAACAATCCTGTGCGATTAAACCGAGCAAGAGCTTATTTATTTAGAGCCGTCTGATGCTTATGAGCAATAGGCAGCAGACGAGCGTATGAGTTATTCATGAACAATCACTTTGTTAAGACTCAACACTACAGAAGATTCCTGACAATGGTTGACTAGATAAATCATTTAGGTCTTGCCTCCGTGTTTTGATGGTGCCCTTTTTGCTTTATTCACCCGCTCGCCACAGAGGACGACCCCAATACCAAAAATAGCTCTTCCCACCTCCAAACTGCTTCGATGGGAGAAGAGCTCTTGGTAAGAGGTCAAAGGGTTGAAAGTCAGACCTCGTCAATCTGGAGAAATTCTGTCAGCGGGTCGCCAGCAGCCAGCCCTCTGCCGATGACGCCCTTCCAAATGATTCGGCGATGTCAACCCCGCAACAATCAAGGGAAGTGTTTTTTTGACCCCACTACCTACCTGGGTCACCTCTTAAAGTAACAGGCAACAACAAGTCAGAAACCATTTATTTTTTACTTTGTCTGAAATTGTTTCCATCGACGGTTAAGCTCAAATAAGACGTATATATAAATCCACCTGGTCGAAATGTCATATTTTTATAAAGCTGGTTAAAATAACTCAGACAAAACACATTATTTTGTCAAAAATACACTACACGGAGGTCACCAACATGCCTGCAGGGACTCTGAGTGGCCAGCGGGCCATGAATATATTGTTTTGAATTAATCTACTTATAATGCAACATTTCCTATCAGATGGTTTCATTGTTAATCACTGTAAACAAGGCAAACATGTCTCTAATGCATGTCATTCAGCACATTTCCAAAAAAAAAGATAAAGAGAAACCAGACATCCTTCTCTTAAGCTACGGAATACTCCATATCCAGTTTGACACCTTGGTCGAAAGCCCACACATCCAGGCTGAAGGCAACACCCAGAGGCAAAAAAGGGAAATGTTACGCAATTCACTGCAGAAAGAAATGTCAAAACCTTAACATTTGGGTAACAAATAAAAAAAGCAGACGCCAAATCCTTGAGCCGGCACTAAGCAGCAACCTTACCAATGACACAAGTTTTAAGCTATTATGCAATACATGAAAAATGCCACAATGAACCATGTAAGGTGGTGCTGCCTTAAAAATAGTTTTAGTTTTTGCATTCATTTTGCATCAACAAGATTATGAGAAGAACCTCAATTATTTTACAGGTGTTTATCAAAAATAACTAAACTCTACTCTGTGTGTGCAGGAGAATACAGTTCAACAGTATAATGGTTTGATTACAGTTTATAATTGTTGGGTTACAGTTGGAAATAGTTTTATTACATTTGAAAATTGTTTGATTATAGTTGAAAAGTCAAATTACAGTTGAAAATGGTTTGATTACAGTTGGAAACTGTTGAATTACAGTTGGAAACGGTTGAATTAAAGTTGAAAATAGTTGGATTAGTTGAAAACAGTTGAATTAAAGTTGAAAATGGATAAAATACAGTTGAAAATGGTTGAAATACAGTTGAAAATAGTTTGATTACAGTTGGAAACGGTTGAATTACATTTGGAAACGGTTGAATTAAAGTTGAAAATAGTTGGATTAGTTGAAAATAGTTGAATTAAAGTTGAAAATGGTTTAATACAGTTGAAAATGGTTGAAATACAGTTGAAAATAGTTTGATTACAGTTGGAAACGGTTGAATTAAAGTTGAAAATAGTTGGACTACAGTTAAAAATGGTTGAACTACAGTTGAAAATAGTTGGATTAGTTGAAAATGGTTAAACTAAAGTTAAAAATAGTTGGACTACAGTTGAAAAATGTTGGATTAAAGTTGAAAATGGTTAATCTTCAATTGAAAATTGTTAAATTACATTTGAAAATCTGGTTGATTGTATAAAAACAAAAGATATACTACAGATCAAGAACTCTATGCGATTAAAATACTTTTAAAAAACATTTTTAGATGGATTAGATAGATTTTAAATGACTTTTTATTTAGATAGTAATTTTATATTAACATTTTGTTCCAAGTGTGCGATGTATTGATAGTAAAACACTTATTACTGGTGACCCCCCAAAACGATTGTCACCAACCAATGTTGTATGTTTTACCCCATACTCAGATTAAATCATTACCTCTGACCTGGACTCCAAACACTTGCTGTGAAATCTGAACATCATTGCACCAAATTACATTTTAAAAACACTAAGAATCTTCTCTTTGCTCTCAAAGGCAGCGGGTAATTACTTTTCCCAGCAGCCAGTTGCCGAGATCAGTGTGGTTTAAAGTTACCACATATGCTAGGAAATTAGTAAATATTATTAGTAATCAGTCTCGGGTTCCACGCTGAGAAGCGAATCAACTTAAGCCCATTATCAGCGTGATTCTTCAAAAGAACTGGTGTGAAATGAGTTTCTTCCTGCTGTGAGGGAAGGTTGGTGATGAAAGAAAATATTGAAGAGCAAAACTTAAAATATGCAGCTCTATATATGAAAATTGAATCATATTTAACAAAAGATAAATCCTAGAGGTTTTCCTTCCTCATTATAGTTACTAAACAATCATGACATGGAAACTTAAAGCCTTCCGTTAAAAAACAAGAAAAAAAAACAAGTGCTTTTTGATCTGCAGTCAACTCGTCACTCTCTGTCCGTGCTACTGATGAATAATTGATGGCAGCAGTACAGTAAGAATCAGAGCTGTGATGGATGAATGTTTCATGCTGCAATTCATTCTTCATTTGAACGTCAGTATCTCTGTGCCCGTCCAATGCTCTCGGCAACAATGCCACTCCGTCAGCATGCAGTGCATTTTTCATGTGCACATATCCTTTCCTTTTTACGTCATATTTTCCTACCTTTTCTTTCCCCTGCCGTCCATTAGTCCTCAGATTATCCTGAGGTGCATCTCTCACCACCACCGATGGATACTTTTCCACAGGGTAATGGCCTCCAGTTGTTGTGTCCATGACCTTTCTGGTGAATAGCGTCAATGTTTTCGGACAAATTTCGGAGGACGGCCTTTAAATCAAAGCGACTTGTTGAGGTCAATGTGAAGGTTTTCGAGGAACTGAAGAAGCAGTTTAGAATAAAAGAGAAACTCTCAAGTTGCTACACTGAGAACTCGGTTTTATGATAAAATCTATTTTTCTCAAAATCTTATTTCAATTCACTGTGATATATTTTTTTATACTCTCATTTATGAAAGTTTGTTACATTTATGTGCATGTATTTCAAATGTTGACCTTTTTTTTCCAGAGTTAATATCTTATTGGGCAACTAATGTGAAAACAACTTTCCTGACTTAGTCCAATGTTCAAGTCTTCCTCTCAATGCAATAAGTCTTTAATATGTTTCAATACAAGAGAATTTTGTACAGACGGACATACTGATGAGTAAAATAGTGGCCCAACATCTTTTTAAGACACACTTAAATCTACCCATTGGTTCCCTTTTAAAACAGGATTATTGGTGTACATTTATCCAAGATGTCTGCCATTACAAAAAAAACTCAAATAGCCCCCTCCAAAAAAGAATGAAAATGTAATAGATGCAATTAGTAGCCTTTTTTAATACATTTTTCACTTGTTGAGTTCAAACTAGCAAATAATAGTTTTTATTATTATTGCTTACATATTTAATGATATTACATACCTTATTCGATTCTTATGGGAAAAAAGGTCAAAGTATGTTGTGGCGAAAAGGACAAAAAGTAATTATTTAATTATTTTATCCCTTATTTATTCCCTTATCTAGGTCGAGGGGCGCTGGAGACTATCACAGTTGCTCAGGGCAACAGGCGGGGGACACAAAAATGTTCACACATTTTTACTTCTTAATCCCGAAAAAACCTTTTGAAATTCTTGAGATCCGATTTGTATTAGGAACTCGCAGCAATGAAACACGACAGACATCCCGGTCTATGCGGAGAAACCTGAAGAGAGAGTATTGATTTTGAGGAAGAGAGGAGGCTGATAGCGGATGTGTGAATCTGTCATCCTCCAAGAGAGTCATAGGGAAACGGCCAATGCAATCATCAGACGAGGAGCCTGTAGGGAGGCACTCGCACAGATAAACACACGCATAGATTTCTTTATAAAGACAGAGAGCAGCTCAAGACAAAGATATGAAGACGGCGAGTAGAAAGCTCGGGACTAATCGCCAAGCGAGCAGAGATCCAATTTGTCAGCTTTTCTTGAGATTTGTGGGTTCTGACAAACGAGAGCCAGGGATTGTCTTGGGGAACAGCTGCTCCCCGACTGTGCGGCACAAAGGTGTTGTCATTTAAGACGACGTGGATGACAGCGAAAGTGATGTACCGTCGTACTGTTCATTTAGAGCAACAACAGGTGGAGGAACGAGCCAAAAGGGCAGACGGTATGAATCATGGCGCTGTAATCAGAAGTGCCAGGCCAAATAAAGTCTCTCAGACAAAATAAACACTGGGTTGCATGAAGGTAAATCTCAGTCAGCCTGTCAGTTAATATAGTCCGATTTAACACAACGTTTACTGTGATGCAAGATTCGTGATGAGTCATCATATACATATACAGGCCATAAGTCTGATTCAACATTTTTGCACTCTTTCCAGTATGGCTGACCTTTGTTTCTGAAAGTAAAGATGGTCACTTGTTTCTCTTCATTTAGCTTTAGATTGGTTCTTGTTATAATATGAACTCTAACTGTTGTCCAATAAGGCTGTCAGCTGAGATACAATTTGAATTCTGAACAACACAACTCCATTAAAGGCCAAGAAATTCCACGATGTCAACCAGACGAGACACGCCTATGAAGTAAGCACCATGTCAGGTGACTCCTGAATTCATGAAGAAAAAAACTAAAAGTCTGTAAAGCAGACATTAGAAAAAGTGGTGAATCTGAAGAAACTAGACTATAAGACATGTTTTCATAATTTCATCATGTCATTTAATCATAACATTTAAAATTAGTTTATGTCCTTAATTTCACATGAATTCATTCATACTTTCGATGCCTTCAATCATAATCTTCGATCTTTTTCTTTCTTTTTTTTTTTTTACTTTTAACATACATTTTAAACTATACTGATGGCATTGATTCACAGCATCACTACAACTCTGCATGTCACTTAGCAACCACACAACATTTTGCCTCAAAATGATACGATCGTTAGCACGTCCAGCTCCATTTCAAAACTACTTGTTTGACATGGGTCTTAGATCACACCAATACAAAACCAGGAAAAGCAATGCCACATTAAAAATAACAAAAAGCAGCCCACATGCAGTATGAAAGGAAGTAATGCTGCAGTAGGTACCAAAGATTGCCGGTTTCCAAACACTAGCTTTAGGACATATTGAAATCAAATCAAATAAGCTACGCCACCACTGATCCTTCTGAAACCTGAATGTCTGCTGCTGTATCTCTAAACGTGTGTTATAAATACAGATCTTTCCCAGTTACTGCCACAGGTTACCACGGAAACAAGTGGGCAAGAATCTGTTGACACATTTAAAAATATGGTCTCTAAAAAAGAAAAAAAAGAAAGTGATCACACATTATGTTGCAGTGCGCCTTTCCAACCGGGTGTGCGTCACAATAAAGCGAGTAGTGTGTTATGAGAGCGGGCAGGAGACATAAGGAGAGAGATGGGTAGAGAAAAGAGGGGAGATAATGGAAGATAAAGGAGGTTGGAAAGAGGGAGGAGCTGATGATGGGACTGTGGATGATTTCTATTTTTAGACTGCATGTGTTATATATGCCAATAGGTGTGCTAACCAGGGAGCCACATAGACATCGGCAGCTTGTGAATCTATTCTCCACTCGTCTGAAGGTAAAAAACAAACTTCTCTGGCTACGTTTCTCCAGAGATAAAACATTACAATTACAACTGTAATTCATTTCACCCGATAAGGACTGCTCACATATCTTCTGAGATGCAGAGATACGACAAAAGCCCGTGTGATCGTGGAGAAATTGAATGTGCTGAAAATTAAACCGAGCGCAATAGAAATGCATCCGAGAGGGAGAAAAACAAATCATATCAAAGTTAAATCAAATCAGGATTACGTCCACAGAGCCATTCAATCACACGTTAATCCAGAAATGATTGGGGTTTGAGATAAATAAAAAAAAAAAAGCAGTGAGAAAAACAGACACCAGAGATGGACTATCAATCAATAGATCCTAGTGGAAAAAAACTTCTCAATTGGTTTGGAAATGTGCCATTTTGTTTTCCCCTCAGATTTTTTTTGGGGGTAAATAACATGTCTTCAATTAAATTTCCCTCGTGAATTTGAGGTTAACACACACTTTACACTTTAAGCCAACAACATTAAGGTGCTTTTTTTCTGTCTCAGTGTCATTTTGCCTTTAAAAACATAAAAATGACACCAGTAGATTGGATTATTAAGAGGCAGCACTTTCCCTCACAGCGGGTGACGCGGATGGTGAGCAGTAATCAGCTTTATGTCTTTATTTTAGATTAAAAGCAACATGCGAGTGTGTGGAGTGGTTATTGAAAGTTCTACTGAAAAAGTGATAGAGAAAAGCTCTAGTGTTTGAATCATACATGTTAAAACTGACTTAAAACATGCAATTCTTTTAAAAGGAAAGAACAGGATTAGACTCAAACGAACAAATAAACAAGCGTCACCGTCTCACTAATCCCTGAATCAAAGAACATTTCAATAATGATACTTGGCTGTGAATGTAACCAGGAAGAAAAATCTGCAACGAGAACACTTGGATCATGTTCTTGTTAATTTTTTATGGTCTGAGGCTTGTTATTTTTTACCCAGCATGCTCTCTGAACTCACCCCACTCACCTCACAGCTGGAGACTAAACAAAGTTTAGAGCTTCTCCATTGGGGGGAGAATAAAAAAAGCAAAAAATAACAATGGCTCTTGACGTCGCCCCCACACAAAACAATAACATTTATCAGACTGTTAATGCAGAGCTGCTTGTTAAAAGACACTAATCCATGCATTCTCTGCGTCTGGATTATTGTAATTCTTCACTATCAGGGCGCCCCGACAAGTCTCTTAAGACTCGCCAGCTGATCCAGATTGCTTCTGACCACATTCTGACAGGATCCAGGGAAAAGAGATGATATTTCGGTCTAATTAGCTTCTCCTCACTTGCCCCCTCTAACATCCACAATATAATTTAAATCCTTGCACTCACTAACAAAGCTCCTAATGGTCTGGCACCTTCAAATATCTCAAAGAGTTCACAGAACTTTGAGCTCCGACTGTGCTACATTATTCTGGCCTTTTTCTTCTTTTTTTTTGTCAAGAGTATTGAACTCAGCTTGTTCACATTTTTTGGTCATCAAGAAATAAACTTTTTAAACTGAAAACTTTGTCTCAGGATATAATGGATTGAATGTTATTGTACTTCAGCACAGAGTTCTTCAAGTTGAGAACTATCTTTAGGATCTTTTTTATCCTTTTACTCTTTAACCATTTAACAACATAGAAAGATGGAATCAATCAAGTTATTTTCCTACTTAACAAATCTAACCAAATTAAAAAATCTGTATTTTTATCTTAATTTGTTGGATTTTCAATAATTAGTTGAGTCATTCATTTTCTACCGCTTCTTCACTACTCAGTGCCAAGTGTGCTTAAGGCAAGAGGCGGGGGACACCCTGGAAAGGTAGCCAGTCTATGGCAGGAGAGACTTGAATGAATCAAAATTGGTAAAGCGAATGAAAGTCAACAAAAAACAGAACGGTACACAACCTCTTGGCAAATCCACATCTGTTTTATCTCCAACCAAATATCTATGTTGTTCTACAAATATGTACAACAAATTAGATTTATTTTGAAAACTTTTCTGTGAAAGGTGTTGATGTCCTTCAAAAAATGAATAAAGTAAACGTTTGGAATCCAGAGAATTGTTTAACTGAGTGAAGGCCAAGGTAAAAAAAAAAAAAGGTATAATAAAACATGTTTAATAATTGTGAGGTAATGGCCCAGTCCTTCATCACAAAACATTTTTAAATGAATTAAGAGTTGTGTTTGACGAATTAGAGACAAAGTGTTTCATTTGGCAACAATCTCAATTTATATTTAAGTAGCAAAAATATACTGTACGTGGTACACGTCGGCCGACCCACTTTAAAAATGGATTCCAATAGATTAGAATGTTTGGCATGAAGCAGGTGCACTGAGCTACAGAAGGATTCCAAAAATTAACATGAATAATTCAACACAAGTCTTTTTCCACTGATAAAAAGTGATTATCGCAACAAAAAGTGGAGAAAGTTTTTAGTCTACAGAAGCAGCGCGAAGTAGCACTCGAAACCTTGACAATGTGAAAATGGAAACGCGCGAGTCACATTTTCACCTGAGCTAATTTCAGAGCCTCGCACTCATTTGCATCTGATTAAAAGTTACAGGAACAACAGATCGCTCCTGCAGCTGTTTGGCCTCATCGTCAGTATTGGTTCCCCCCTTTTTCAGGTTATCGGAGAACGCAGAGCAAAACAGTGCAAATCAGGTGAAGGTGCGACAGGCCAGGGTTGGGTCGTGCCAGTGTGCCCGGGCCATGAGGGTTTATTGAAAGGCTGTTGATCCACCTGCCTCCAGCCTCTCCACCTGGCCTGGGAACATTCATTATAGTCCAAATCACTGGAGCACATCATCCATCAGCGCAGCCTGATCTATATCCTGCAATTAAGCTGCTCCCATCAACACCGGCCACTGATTAGTCACGGAGGAAAATGAGAAGACGTGTGAACCACAACAGGAGGAATGAAAAACCTGGAGCTCATTACGTTTGACCAAAGGGAGGGACAATATCTGAAGTAAAAAGGTGCAATAATGTGGCGTATCATTTGAACAAACACATTTAATCAAGTCTCTGAATGAGAGCAAGAAAATGATCATTCGAGTTCAGGATGGTTTGAAAAGAGTCGACCCATTGTGCATCAACGACAGTCAATCAAAAAAACAAAATAGTCAAAAATCAGTTTCAACCTATCAAACAAGATATTTTAGATATTTGAAATTCTTATTTCTGCCCGTATCCATACTTTTCAATCAAATATATTCTGATGCATCAAATATGAAAACTAGAATGTTTATAGTGCATAGTCACTAGAATGAATAATATGTTGTCTTTTAAGGAAATACAATACAACAATAACAAAATTAATCTTACATTGTTTCATTATACATTCTCATCGATCTCTACTATACAATTCCTTCCTTTAATGTAATTTTAAAACATTACGGCCAAATATTTCAAGTGTTTAGAATATTCTGAGTTATTGTATTAAAAAAAACAACTTATTATCTATATCTATAAAATCGGGAACTTCAGTCAGCTTGGTTACCATCTACAGGGGTATAAAGGAGCTCTTCTTGGACTCAAAAGTATCAATATGAACTGATGTGTCTGGACCAAGGCCGAATTTCGTTTTTCTTAGCACTATAGCTCAAACACTAAGCAAGAAGCATACTTTTTAAGTGGCAAGTCCACCAATGTTTTTTTCCTTCCTTAAACCGCTTTAACTCCATAAAAACTCCATATTTTTCATTTTAAATATTTTGCAAGGTTTTGCATCTTATAAAACCCCCTTGGAAACAACAGGTATATCAGCTAGAAAAATATGTATTTTTTTGTGTGAAGATTATAATTTGTTTGCCCCTTTTGTTATAATTTGGTGTGGGTTCATTTTTTTTATGTCCAAGATCTTTATTTAAATGATTAATTTATTAATTATAAATTGTTATTGAAAATAGCTTATAAATAATCATCTAGACTAGTACACATGTAGTAAAAAAAAAATGTATCCATGCAATAATAATGGAACATCCATTCAATAATATACAGAGTTGTAGATTATAGCCAGAACTGGATTAGAGTGAACGAGACGGTCACATACAGTATGTAGGTCAAGATATCCAAATCAAAAGCCTCTCATGTTCCTTTAAGGATGACTGTGATCCTGCCAGACTGAAACACACCGGTCCAAGTCACCAACACAGGTCAACGCGATTGTTCCATCTTTTGTGATCCCACTTCTGTGCTGCGTTTGTTTCACACACACTGTCGTATGACTTATAAATTGTGTTCTCTGCAGATTATCCCGGGTGACAAAAGCAATTGTTCTGCCACTCCAAATCTGTGGGGATTAATGCTCATCTCACTGAAGCATTTCTCACTGCGTCGTGTTGGAAAATGTGTTCACCTCCAGCGGCCCTTCTGGGAGAATCTTTGTGGATTAAGTTCCGCTTCGACTCATAATGTGGGAAGATTTTCCTCCACTAAGGAGGTTGTTTGATCAGTGTTTCCTCAGCTGTTAGCAAAATAAATCAAAAATGGATTAAAAAGATCCATTTCATATTCAGGGAACGATAATGGGTGACAGATGATTACATTTCGTTGGTGCGAGGACTTCCATCTGGATCACATAACTTTTGAAGGATTTATAGTCGACATGAAATTAAGCGTAAGAAATAACATGCAACATAATGTTTCATTTTAATTATAATTCTAATATTTTTGTTCTTGTACTATCAAATTTGGCTAAGGGCCCCCTGGAGGCTTGGGCAAGCCATTCCTTATGTTTAATAGCAGATCTACTTCTATTTTAAAAACATTGGTCCCCAAACCCAGTACCGGTCCGTGGGACATTTATCACCGGGCAGCACAGAGAGAGAAAAGAAATGTTGTATTTATTATTACTGCCTAAAAGGTGTTTATTTTAGAAAAGGAAAAATTGCTCAAACACAGTGTCTTAAAACTAGGATGCACACTGATGCAGAACTCCATCGTCAGCATACATTCAAATATACATAGATGTTGTAACCCCCCGTAACAACTACTATGGTATCAAGTAGTTTTCCCGGTTATTGACCTTGACCTTACAATTTAAAAAACCCATATTGACAATATTGACAACCCGACTTCATTTTCATTAAATGTCTTTCAAAAGGTTTTTCTGATCCTGTTGTCAATGGGGATTATGTTTATATGACCATCCAACACTGGTGCCAGGAACATACAAGTCAAATCACGGTTCATGAATACATCATGGTAAGCCGTCTTCTTTTTAAAAGCCGAATGGTGGCAACTAATTAATTTCTAAATCCTTTTAGTGAGTCACCCATCTTCTACCTCTCCACTCGGACATGGTTCGGTGCCACTGAATAAAGTCTTCTGGAAGGATTTGAACAGTCTCATTTCACACGGAGACGATCTGCATTAGGTTTTTAATCTCATTAGCATTGAATTAGCAGCACATGAATGACCTGCTCAAAACAGAGGTTTATTAGACCGTCCAGTTTACTGAACACGTTCAATGGAATAATGGAATCACCTATCACTGTTGGGAACAAATCATACTGAATGCGCCCAGGGGGAGGCACTTCAGTTTGGAGGTTGAGGTGAAATGACATTATAAGAGAGTGTGGCTTCAGTTTAGAAAGAGCTGTGGGGCAAAACATTTGATTTTGATTGAGACGTTGGCCTCCATTAACAGGCGAAAAAACAAAAAGCTGAAGGTTGTTTGAAAGATGGCCTTTTTTTTTCGTGCAGATTTAATAGAATTTTACGAATTCAAGGTGACACTGGAAAGTAGTACGGAAACACGAACTTGGGTAATAAATACAGTCCTCGGTGGCATCGCAAATGAAAGCAACCTTGGCTGTTTCACAAATTAGGTGGTTAGCTGCTCGAGTGATACAGTCTTTCACACAGGAGATCATGTTGCTTGTATCCGTCAATTTTTTTTTTTTTTTTAGTTTTAAGTACTTTGAAAATTTACATAAAATAACTTCTTTCACTGAGAACTAGGGGTGAATTGTGAGTACTGTACGACTAATATTCTAAATATTTACATAAAAATAATGATAGATTCTGATTACAAGATATTTTTCGGTTCATTTAAAATACTACATTCAAACGTTTTACTATTTATAAGATGCATCATATAAACAAGATGACAATTAAGTTAAGAGTTTATTGCTCTCAATAGCTGCAGGCTATTTTAGAAGCACACCACAGGGAAGACTCATTTCTTCAGTGCGTTTGAGAAATGAAAAGTAATTCGTTTTTCATTATTAGTAAAACAAAGGAAAGAATTGTGCCAAGAGAGCCGATGCAAAAACATTGATTTCTGGTTAGGAAAAAAAAACACCTCTAATGAACCGAAAACCACGTCAATGTCTATAATCATTATAACTGAACTTAACTACCGTGATAGAAGAAGACATCATCTTATCCTCCCTTAAAGAATGCCGTTATGCAAAACCGTTGGTTTGAATGCATTTTTAAAGATCCACCAATAGGTTTCTGGATAAAATAAAAAACATCCTTATGGTCTAATACTTAAGAAACTCCACCGCATATCCATCCACCATTTCTATTGCCGTGCCACATCCTTCTCTACCCAGAGATTGCTTTAACTAATCCACATGTGGCAGAACATCCCATACTTCTAAATCAATACAGTACTGACTTTTCAAATTAACACTGAGATCTGATGACTGCCAATGTCCCTTCGAATCCTGACGAGTCAAGGCTGCAACAGACAGTGGTTTCTAAACCCATAAGCCTCTGAATCTTCTTCACCATTATGAAAAATCTCTTCTCCTCAGTCAGAAGAGGCAAAGTTAGCTTTAGGACACAGTCTCCTGTGACAACGTTTGCATGCATGAAGCAACAATAGTATGGTAGCAAGACTAAGTACATGCTTTCTGTCTGTGAAAATTACCATTCACGGTTACATTGCCTGCAACAAAAACGTGTCTTGCTGGATTGCTAGCCAGATACAACCCTTGACAATTGGCTTGAATGCAAAAAGAAGCAGCCAGAAGTAATCCGCCTGTGTTCCATGTACAAAATAAGGTGATATTAGCATTTAACAAGGGAATAAACCAAATTCATGCAGCCAATGAATCATAAACATGAATTTCTTTATGTTCAAAATTCATCATGATAGCTCATGAGAATCCTTCAAACAAGTTCTTAGTTGAGTTTAAAAAAGATGCTACAGTACTACAGAAATATTGATGCTCTAAGAAAATTTGTTAAGTTTGTTTCGATAAACCAAGCTCTACCACAACAGGCTACCCAACCCTCACTGCATTACTGTTGACAAGTTCAAGTCAGGATAGAGTTGCATCGATAATAATTAAACAAAATTACATAAATTAAGTTTAAAGTAAACACTCTGTTTAAAGAAAAAAGAAAAGTACAAATAAGGATCAGAAATAAGAACTGTTCTCTAATCCCCTTTATTAATCACATTTTAAAATGGTTAAATCACAGTTAATAATCTTGTTATTACAGTTGAAAATTCTACATGAAAGATATAGAATTAAATCAACAATTTCAAATTTTATTCAACTTGCACATTTGTATTAATAGAACATTTTTTATTGGTCATTTGTGGTTATGAATAAAGTGTTATTGCATATGATTTTTTGGCATTTTCTTATCACCAAAATAATATAAAATATTTGTACGCTATAAAGCCTGCAACTTTATTATTCCACAAATGGAATGTCAGTGTCTTGTCTGGAACGAAATGTGATCTGAGCGAATCCAGGTGAATCCTTTATGAAAGTCATCTGAAGCACAATTCCATGCAAGATGGTCTTTATGGAACATGACAGGGTCGCCGACAGGTTACCATATACGTGTGTCATCTTGACATTTCTCCTGTCCTTTTGCATAGTAGAGCTGAGCTGACAGAGTTGGACTTAATATGCAATGCATGTGGGTCATTCTTAAGAACTCAGCTCTCAAAAATGTGTGAACTTGAAGCGTTTTTTTTTTCTCATGAGAATCAAAACCTTAAATCCAAGCATGTGATGTCATGAAGCATTGTTCAATGTCATTTGAAGTGTTTATACTTATCTTTACGACCAAATTCTTAATTGACTCCAGGACAGATTAAGTTCCTAACTGGGCAGTTATCGCATCTTTTTATAATTTTTATTTATTCAAATACATCTTATGTTGAACAGAATTTAAACCAGTTAACTGACCTCAAGGCAAACAACTTCAAAGTGGACATCAAGGAACTTTAAACCTCTTAGAAAAAGGTGATTTCATCTTTTATATAATGGTAAATATATTTGGAAACACAAAAATATCTCAACTTCATCTAGAGAAAGACTACATGGTTGCCAATAGGCAAGAGACATGCAGTTCAATCTCAAATCCATCTTCTACTGAAAATAATAGGTTTGAAGTTTAGTGCGACAGACATAAATGATGTGTCTGAGCGAGCGAGGCTGCTGGAAAATGAAAGGAGAATAATGCCTTAAAGGTCAAAGTTGAGACGAGAAAGATGTCCCTTCCTAGATAGGAGGATTTGTGTGAGTGTGCAACTCAGTGATAATGGACGATTTAAATATGAAGTTCAAAGACGAGGGTCACAGTTTATTGAAAAACAAACCGAGAACAAGAGAACAAGACAGAGGTTGATTATTGCTTGGCTTGATACAAGAGTTTTTCCACAAGCATCCTCACATTCTAAGCATTTAACTCAAGTGTCACATGAATGGATGTAACTTTTGATAACACGATTGGCTCCTGTAAGTCTAATAACGTTTTTTTTAAGTAAAAATAAAAAATACAAACCAAACTATTTTAATTTTGAGATCTATTCTATCTATATGAAAGATAATAGATATATTTGAAAGCACAAAAAGACCAACATCGGAAAGTAAGTATTGAGACTGAGTCAAGACCTAGGCTTTTCCAGAATGAGAAAATGCTCAAGTTAAATGATAATTGGCTTAAAATTAGAGTCCATTTTCAATTGTGATGTCGATCAATTGTGATTCATTTCTTGTCCACAAAAGCCTCGCGACAACCCGTAAATGGACAATAGAACCAACTCCTCTGAACTGAGCCAATAAACTAAATGATTCAATGCTCATCAGAACAACCAAACTGTCATCACCAGACATTCCAATTTCAAGAACCAATCGGAGCAACTGCAATTCTATTGATCCGGACAAGAATGAGACAATCGAGAGCCACTTACTACACTTGTAAAATCTTCACCGATCTTACTTCAAATTACAAATTGTGAGTCAAGCAGTCATACAACTGAAAACCTTGTTCACATCAGCAAACTGAAACCTGGCATAACTTAACGTCCAAGTCTTGTTATAGGATCGTTTTGTCACACAGTTCTCAAGTAGTTGTTGTTGATCCACTTTAGTGTCACAGAGCTACAACATAGATTTACAATCAAGCAAAAGGAAACAACAAAATAAAATAGAATGACTTAAAAAAAAATTAATTGATGTGTAAAGAAATGTAACAAAACACAATATGCACCATATTAAGAAGTATAATTGAATTCAAATCTCTACTGCAGTTTCCTCGAACAGGATTATGAAATATATACTTGTATATTAGAAACACGTACTTTACCTTTATGGGTAAGAAAGATTCCCAAAAGGGACAAATAATGGGAGAAAATATATATATATATATATATATATACTATTAATATTACAATTGATCTAGTGATGAAGCAGAAAAATAAAACTTTTTATCAAAACATCAGCGTCATACTTGTGGGCCACAATTGATGCCCTTGAATGGATACATGTGGCCCCTGGGCCACACTTTGCCCAGAGGTTGTTCAGGATTTAGCTTTGATTCCACTTCACATTACTAGGGAAATAAATTCCAAAAGAGGTTGAAATTCAGGCATGTCTCACGTTTTCTAAACCAGGTTGTATTTTGAAATATTAACAGACTTTTATTTACTTTTCTTACAACTCTCCCCATACTGTGCCGAACACATTTATGAGTTTTTACTCCAGCTGAGACAGAAATAAAAGCCTTGTGAGAGGCACAACAAGTGGAAATTGCATTTCGGATTAGAATGATTCCGTGTAGACTTCGTGACGGCTTACGTCGGTTAATGCAGGCACACTTTGACGCACTGGAATTAAGGTTTGTAAAGAGTTTGATGAAAACATTTAAAACAAGAGGAAATAAAAAACAGTTAAAGTACATTGATTGTTAAATATATTACAAGAAAACCGTTGACTTCTTGCAAAGCACGTCTACCTCTTCAAGTCTATTCGTATCAAATCATTTTGATGTAAATCTTAATATTCTAGGTTTGTTTCTTTGGGAGCGAAATTATATAACCGTCTCGTTATTTGGAAATGGGAACATGTGGAAATAAATGGGAAGCTACAGAAATCTCTGTTAACTTTGTCAACACTTCAAACACACCTGGCTTCTTTTTTTTTTTTTTTTTGCGAGTTGGCGACAAGAGCAAATCAATTCCTTTGATGTCTGATCGGGAGGCCGCGTCCTATCAAAGGAGCTGAGGTTTGATATGAATTGGAGTGGAAGCGCAGGTGTCATTGTAAGTAGCAAGTGCAATCCATCAGATGGAGACAAGTAAATCCTGAATGATGTTGGAAATAGTTACCAGAGGTCTTGCCCAGAGAATTGCAGCTGTACAGCGGTGGTATGAGACTACAGATATCTATGGAATATATATACGGCATGAGCGGTTGTCTGGGAGACAGGGTGCAGTGCATTGATCCTAGAGCACCAATGATCAAAAGAAGCTGGTCTTTCGCGAGGTTATTAATCATCCGCGGGCACAGGGCTATGCAGATGAGTACAATACAATCAAACAGTGCTCATTAGTTGATCAATTCAAAGGCCCAAAGACGCAGCGAGCAGGGATGATTAAATGCACACACACTCTCTGTTTTGCTGTAGGAAAGGATGGCAACCGTTTGACCCAATTCATGTTGATTGTGATACGTGTAAACTAGACTTAAAATAATTATGTTTACAAGAAGTCTAAAGTTTGACCATCATGATCTTTTTGGCATATTGTGCTTAATATTTGGTTTAAGCTTCACCTTCTGGCGTGTTGTTATGCAAGCTATGAGGTCATGTTATCATTTTACCTTCGGCAAAACAAGTAAAGCCCTTGAAACGGCATCAAGCCCGTGAACAGGCGCCGTCTTCGAGGGTAATCAATTATTCAAAGGACTCAAAACTTTTAACGGGAAACCTGGTACTTTACCCCAAAACTATTCTGACACAAAAAGTCACTCTTGACTCAGGTAGCCGTTTGGAATCATTCAATTTTAATGGAAATTGAAATAAAAGATGAACTGGTAGTGCTATCAAAATGGTAGCACACATTCCTAACCATTTGATGCTATGAAAGCACCACATATATTTTATAACCTTTATGCGAATCAACTTGGGAAGAAGTTATAGACTAGAAAATATAAGATGCTAAACAAACTTTTTTTTTTACCATGCAAACAATTACAAATAATGTAGTCCATGTAACTCCAACAGCAATATGTTTGACTTGCTACTGCCATCAATGTTGTTGTTTTTTTTCGACCAAAAGAATGAAAATTATGAGATGACCAAACACAAGCAGATGGTGTAGGCCAACATTAAAGTTTTGCATTATATTACAACATGTGGCAAATGTTTGGTGAGGTCAAAGTCAACAGTCACTTAACATAGGGCGCGGTATCGTTCATACACTTACAATACTGGCACGGATACCTTCATTCTGATAAAAATAACTGGAAAATACTTTTCGACTTTTAGAAGGACATTGCTCATAGTACAAATCTTGAGTTTTTCCAGTTTTGGTGAATTTCAACGTTGTTTTCTTGAATAAAAAAAGCATAACGTTTTATGTTTCGGTACTATCAAAGTATTTTGGTCAGTGTCACAAAAGAACCGAGTGCGATACCCAGCCCTACTTAATTATAATTATTCTAAATTTAGAATAAAAGCTGTTGTATATATATTTCAGGAGTTCTAATATATAACAGTGCTAACTCCCGGCAAAAACCAAGCAGCAATCCAATAAATTATTTTTTCTCTCTGGCACTAGTGGGGATTTAATACGAAGCTATTATCATTTAAAAAGGTCAGACTCAATTTGTTCAACAAAACCGAGAACAAAATCCCTCCATGCTCATATTTCTAAATATCTGATTTATCTTAAGCCTCATTGTGCGAACATTTCGTTTTGTAGAGTTTCTGATAAAGCTTTACCCTTTTCAAGTCGGCACAGGAACCAGAGGTCAAACAGGGTTCTTCAAAGAAAAAAAAACTTAACCACTGACCACAAACATTAATAGATATTTCATTCAGGAACACAAAAAGCTCCTTTTCCAAGCGGTTTCTATACACAAGAAAGCTCCACCTATAATTCAGCAGTCTAATGTAGGGGGGAATTAGGAACTCTAATTGAGATAGGATTATGTTCAGATAAACAGAGGATTCAAAAAGCCACAGAGGATGGATAGGCCATTGTTCTTCATTATTATGTCAGAGTGCCACTCAAGCAATGGGGATTTCAAAATTCATCTGTTGTCTTCCTAGCCAGCAAAAACCAGGATTATCATCAATGTGACTGCAACAATGCAGTTCATTATTCATATTCAGAGCTGGATGTTTTTTTTACATTTACAGAAATGAAAATTGAATAACAGTCGTATTGTGGATTGAAACATAATTCCTTTTGATCTTACTTCTGTTGCCAATGGTTAAAAAAAAAGATAATTCACAATGTTTCTAGATCAAAGAACATTTGTCAATCAATAAAACAGAAAAAATCAAATGTTGAATGCACTTTAAATAATTCCCGAACTCAAAATTTCTCAACAACAAGCAATAGAATGGAATGCAATAAACAAAACACAATTAAAAAGCTGATCCTACAGTACATGAAGTAGACACCTTCCAAAGCAATAGTTTGAACCCATCAACAAAAGCAGATGAAGTCAAGGCTATTGATGATTGACATACGTGCATAAGGGAACTTAGGGAACTTTGGACGAAGTTTTTTGTTGTTAATGCTGTTGGAAATGGTATCTTTAGAAGTAAAATACATTTCCAGCAAAATCTTTTTTGACCAGTTGTATTTTTAAGTACTTATCCTGGTATAAAATGTTTTTGTTGCTTGTTTTAGAAATGAACCCCCCAAATAATTAAAAAAAAAAGTGTTTATTTTCCCCAAATTGTTCAGCTCCAGTCGTAAGAATAAAGCGTTTCACTGAAACATGCGTTCGTGTGACTAATTCAAATACGTTATCAGTATAAGGTTAAGCAGAACATTTTAGTGATTGGAGTTTGGCCAATATCTGACCTGTTGACACCAAATACTATGCCAGGCAATTATTCCCATCACTGGCAGGTCAGTGTTGAAATCTACGGACTTCTTGACAGTTGATATAAACTAGATTTAAAATTGTTTTCAGCCAGGAATCAAACAAACAAGCCTCAGTTTGCCAACACTCAAGTATAAATATAAAAAAAACAAGGTCGACAAAGTAAACCACTGCAGTAAATTAAATTTGTTTGAAAAAAGAAAAAAAAACTACACAGAGCAGAAGCTTGTCAATCTTAGCCTGAGGCTTCAAGTGCAGGGAGGAAAATGTTGTTAAGCAAAAAGTTCTTTCATCTTCTTTTGTCAAATGTGTGTGTGTACATGTGGCACAGTGACTTAGGATTTAGTTTTCTGTACAAGTTGTCAAAGCTTTTCTTTACAAGGATGTGAAGGAAGAAGAATTTAGACTTTTAGAATTACTATTTTTTTTTAGAACCTAATCTAATGAGAGCTTAAATACTAACCTTAGCTGATATGCTAAGCCCTGCTGAAGTTGTCATATTCCTAAAATGTAAACAAATAATGAAGAGAGCCAAGAATAAATCAATAAAAAAGTGGCTTCAAAGAAAAAGAGCAAGAGGTGTTTCGAAAAAAAAACAACTATATCATCAGCGATAATAAGCCATCACCAGTCAAACACACCCATCCCGCACAATAAGTGAACATTACTCCACAAGTATTCTATTTATTATGTGTGTTTTACTGACGTAAACTCAGAGCAGAGACCGGTGTCAGGCAGGTTTACATTAGTCAGCAGATGCAGTGGGCCACAACATTAGTCACTCTGACACCCACTTCTGGCCTCTGCTTTATTGATGAGGCCAAGCCCAACAACTACCACCCCCTTAGTACACAAACACACATCCACACAATGCGAGCGTAAGAGCAACAGGAGACCCGTTCAGTGTCTCAAGTCTCGCTGCTGTGTGAGACACGGGGCCGCGTGGAGGAGCGATGACAAATACACCCAACACGACAGAGAATATCATGCTTCTGTCAGACAAAAAACCCACCAGTCGCTGAACTAAGGAATCGGTTGAGAAAACTAGAATATGCTCAACACCAGCTCTTGTAAATGACAGGGCACGAATACAGTTGCCAAGTGTGTCACGGCGAGAAAACGGCTCAGAGCATTTATAGCCTCCATGACTGTGATATTTAGCAGGATACTGCAATTTGTCAGCCTCTCAGTCTGACTCACACACCATTAGGCCTAATAGTTGGCGTATCACAGAACCACGAGAGCGTATGTGTGTGCGAGTGCACACTGTGTAAAATTAATGATGTATGTGCAGTTCCCGTCACTGCCGTAAAAAACAATATACGATGACATAAAGACGAAGAAAAACAGGCATCGAGTCGTGGATCACTAATGCATCAAAGTGCCTCGTGTGTGGAGAAAACATGACGAGTATGCATAACAATAACTGTTGAATCTTGATTATCAAGCTCACACTTCGAAACCCGTTCACTTAGTTGATATTTTTAAAGATTTAAGTGGATGGAGGCTCTTTGAAGCCGTGCAGGGAATGATGTAATCTGTGTCAAACGCAAGGCCGGGAGGTGAAATCTGGGCCACCAAGGCATTTAATGTGGTCCGCGAGTAGGAAAAATGGATTCAATAGAGATTAATGTTCATGTTTAAAGAGTGATCTATAAAGATGATAGTGTTAAAGATAAGCTGAGAGACAAAGATCGATGATGTCAGCGACTAAAAGTTAAAAAAAAAGAGAAAGAAGGTAACATAGGCCAAACAGAGATGGTTAATTTAGATTTAGCTTTTAATAATTAAAAACCTAATATTGCAATTATACTTCTATTATACTCTAAAGTACTAAAGAAGTGCTAGGGACAGATGGTATAAAAGTAAAAAGTTCGGCCCATGATGTTATTCAGGATTTTGTTTGATTATGCATTTGACACCATTGACCTGCATTTTCAGCAGTATGCCATCCTATAATGGCCCTTTTCTACCCATTGAAAGTAGATAAAGGAAGGTAAATTAGGGAAGTATACGGCAGAAAAGGGCAGGTTAAACTTAATGAAGAATTACCAGTAATACAAATTAAAGATGCATACACTGGGATTTTAAGCGGAAATTTTCTATTCATCCATGCTTCAACCATAAGTGAATATAATTACTTTTGGATAAACCCCAAATTACCAACCATTAACTGGTTTAAAAAGACTCATCACTAGTCAAATAGGCAGTACACTGTCATAACACTGCTCAGCTATAATTTATTCTGTTGTCGTTTCCTCATGATGCCTTTAACCTTCCCCCTGCAATCTCCTACATATACCTGTCTCCATGGTTGATGGATGGAGACAGCTGCACAGCAGATAGCACAACTTCTGATGACTGCTTCAATAGCCGGGTAGAAAACCGTTGAATAGAGCCGAAACTTGTCTCTTTTGAGCTTTGATTATAGAAAGTTCCTGAAGCCCAACCATTGCGACAGTGTCAAACTTTTGGGAAAACAAAACAATCACACATATGGGAAAACAATAGCAGTCACATCTACTCACGCATCAAGGCAGATTCTCGGCATTTTCAACCACATAAAAGTGTGCTGTGCTCTTACCCGAGTGTTGTCATAGTAACGATGGTGTACCAGAAGGAGGCAGGGATGCTGGTGAATTTGCTGGAGGTTGAACCCTTCTCTGCGTAGAACATGACGGTAGCAAAGATAATTATGGCCATAGTGAGGGAAAAGAGCAGAAAGCCCAGTTCAGAGGCGCAGCTCTTGAGCGTGTAGCCTAAGATGCGAAGGCCTTGCGAGTGACGGGAGAACTTAAAGATTCGGAATACACGGAAAACGCGCAGCGTCACAAAGGCGCCGCTCACGTCCTCGTTGTCGGTCATCACGAGGCCAATATAGTATGGCAAGATGGCCACAACGTCTATGATGCTCATGACCGACCGCATGAAACGGTAGCGGCTTGGAGCGGCAAACAAGCGCATCAGATACTCCACGGTGAAGATCATAACACAGGCAGTGTCCATGCAGAAGAAGGCCACGGTGTAGCGCTCGCCACATGGCACTTCCTTTTGGTTGGGCACTGTACCACAGGGCACCGTCTCGACCACGTTAGTGATGACAGAGACGGCGATGAAGAACCCGGTGACGTAATAAAAAACAAGGGCCATGGTGGAGGTGTGGGGGTTCTCAAAAGCCCGCCACATGGTTTCCCTGAAGGTCATATTGGGAAGCTTGGCGTCCTTGTTGTCCTCCTGGTCATCCATCAGACGCTCTGCATTCTCCCTCTTCCTGTCTTTGTACTCTTCGTAGCAGCAGTCGCCGATGATCTCTGGGATGATGCCGAAGAAAGACATCTCTTCATCGTAGGAGGAAATGCATTCGTAACGGGGGTAGTGCAACTTTCCCGTGCGATAGAAGTTGAGCACACTGCGGAAAACATCTGGGTCCCGGTCAAAGAAGTACTCTTTGGTTTCTTCATTGTAAAAGAACTCCTTCTCGGAACTGCCCAACAGAGTGTCAGGATAGCGGTCCAGGGTGTTCCTCCAAGTCTGGAAGCGCCGCCCACTGACGTTCAGGATGATTAGCTCATCTTGACGCTTGTTCTTCTCCGCTGGGGCGACTGGCATAGGCAGATTGGCAACAGGCATCCAGCCAATTGCTGCTGCCCGAGCAAAAGGAAGCCATGCTGCTACTCCCGCTGCCATGTTTGTCCAACCTGGAGCGTAGGGGCGAAGTCCAGCACCTTCACAACCAGTTTGATTTCAGCAGACACACCATCTAGTAGTGCTGGGGATTTTTGGAAGAGGAGAAGGGCCCAATGGGAGCCGGTGAGGAGTCGGAGAGAAAAAAAAGAAAAAGATTGAATAAATTAGAAAAGGAAGATGCGTATTGTTGGAGAACATACTATATCACAACTTTTTCGCAGCTAATATTTTGTTGAAAGGAAGAAACACAACACAATCTTGAAGTCATCAGGCTGCTCAGTGGCCCTATCAAAAAAAGTTAAGTGACTAGACAAGAGGGAAACCGAGGTCATCTATCCTTTAGACAGTTTTTAGCGTGACTGCAGGAGCCTCAACAACGACTGGAATTCTTTGATGAGTGAAGACTTCACAAAATCATTTATGTATTCCCTCGCTTGAGTGACATCAGACTTCATGGTTATTGTTTATTAACATGTTTTTTTTTATGTATACATAATCATTTTTAAGTGTGTATTAATGTACTACTCATGTAAATCTATACATATGCTAGCAGGTGTCACTTGGGCTGTAAAGGATATTGTAGGTATTGTTGGTTAGAAATAATGTTATTATTATTTATTTATATAAATCTTTGACAGACCAATTCATTTTTCTGGTTGGCATACCATTGAGCCAGTCCGTGGCAGCACATGGACATACACAAGTTCTTGGTAAAGAATACAAGCTTTTATCTCATATTATGTGAAATTATCTAAATCTGATAATAGATTCTACCTCCCTTTGCACAGAAACACATGACTAGTACAACACTTAAACTCGAGGGTTTTTTTAATCAATAAAACCAAAATTAAACTTGAGAGACTTGCGTTACGTGCGCAAAAATCAGTTTTGCTGAAACCTGTTGATGTATAAGTTCAATTTCATGGCGAATGGATATTTAAATTAAACATCAGATTCATAACACAGCATCAACTATACGGTTTCGTCAAAGGTGAGGTCACAACCAGTACAGTGAATCGCGACACTTTTCAATTAAGTTTAGTGGTTCCACTCACCGTCCAAAAACGCTCCATTCAAAGTTTATCCGAAACAACTCCTTTGAACGGTACAACTGTTCGCGTTTGTTGTTTAAATAAGAGTCTGGTGTGTGGAAAAAAAAAAAGTTAGGGATTGAAAAAAAGAAAAAAATGTAGACGCGGGTAAGATTTATGCTGGCAGTTGGCGGACGTGAACGCACCACAGATGCCAAATGTTGGTTGCCATCATGCTGGAGGAGAGACGGATGAGAGGACTCCGGTGAGAGGACCGTAGTGGACCCGGTTCTCTGTCAGAGTGTTGGAGGAGACGGAGGAAGAGGAGGAGGCGGAGGAGGAGACTCTCTCTCTCCCTCACTCTTGTTTGCTCTTCCTCACGAACACACACTCAGACACACAATAGATCCGCCGTGCGCACAGCAGTTTGCACACAAAATAAGTGAAATTCAGAGATGAACCTCTGAGAGGAAAAAAAAAAAAAAAAAAAAAACCGAATACGCAATGTCCCCCTGCATCATTACTCGAAATCCATTTAAGGAAACGTCTTCTCCTCTGAATGGAGAGAGCGTGACCGTTGATACAAGCCAGTGTTCGCTTCTCAGTCCATTTCATTTGCACAAATCAAAAGCTGCCAGCAGACTTCTGCATCCCAGCAGGGGCGCAGCGCACGGTTCCAGCGCCAGGGAAATGAAACCGGAGATTGAATGAAAGGACTCCTTCAGGACCGATGGTATTGACCCTTCCCTCATAAGTTTGACCTCTCCATTGATTTATTTCAACACAACTTTCCAGATCAGGGCTTAGTGGAGGGAAAAAGGTGGACATGTCAGTCAACAAGATGCATGATCTGGGATCAAGATGTGGGTTTAAACCAAACTGCAGGTCTGGATGGAATCTTGGAAAAAAAGAGTTTATAAGGCAGAGAACTAACAGCTTGAATCTGAGGAGATTCATCTGAATGGAAGTAATTGATAAACAGCTCACACAGGAAGTGAGATGCATTTACATTTCCATGATTCCTTTCCAACAATGTATTCTTAAATGTTTTAGGCTAATTTATAAAGATCATTTTGAAAACTATGAAGACAAAAAATGGAGGGTTGTGCAGGAGAATGGAGTAGATGCATTGCAATGAACACATGATGCTGAAAATACAAAATTATTTGTATTTTAATATTAAATAATATATACATTTAACTTCAAGGGGACATTAAATATATGCCCCTATACAGTTAACTAAACGGGGGATATTGGAAATCTCCCTTACATGGTAAGAATGGTTTTAAATTACATTCATATTACATTTAAATTTGCTTTCCAGAATTTAGAATTACACTCTGAAACAGCTGGTATGACATAAGACCTTTCAGTTTGACAAAAGTCACCCTAGATGAGAAAAAAGAAACGGTAACTTCAGAATTTATATTAAAATAAAAAACCTATATAGAATGGCACCAAGTTTCAGGCAACCAAATCTTACTCTGCTTTCCATTTAATGAAGAAAATACATATTTTATATTATTCATTTGTGCATCTTGTATTTATGTTTTGTTTTTTTCCCAAACCAATTAATCATTTGAGCTGTCAAAGATTCGACTTTACATTTTATGCTCAAATGCCTGTAATACAGCAACTGAACAGAGGAATTAAATAATCTTCAAAAGACTGAAATGGAATGCTACTGAGCCGAGTTAATTGGACTTTGGAAAAAAAAACCTTTGTTAATGCTGGAGAAAAGATGATGTAAATGATTTGGATGATAATGTTCTTGGTGCAGTTCGGTACCATTTACTTTATTACTCATTTGTATATTTAGACAGTAAAAGCTGTTTTAAGAAAAATATACATTTTAGAGACTCATTCGATTGAGTCAATAGTATATTTCTTTATTATTTCTTTCTTTCTATTTTTCTTTTTGAATTTCCTCCATTAATGATTGGAGCTAAAGATCATTTATGATCTGTACTCAACCTCATTCTCTTACCAATTGTATTTCTAATCACTGCTTGTGTGGGATAGGAATGATGCCTTCATACCAGGTACAATCTTTCAAGATGTTAACAGTTACTATGACCTAGAGCTTTAATTCATTCAAGTTTGTGTTCGGGGGAAACTTTTGTATGAAAATTAAAGCTTGTGAACATGCAAGGAAGAAATAACAGGGACCTAACAGCTCTGTGCTTCAGAAAGACTCGAGACTTTAAACCAGATCTGGTTTTTAGTCTTTGTTCAAAATATTACTTAGGTCGTGTTCACGTATGAGTGGGATGAATGGAGCAGGATAAATGCATCAGTCAGTGGCGTTGAAGAGGGAGGTGATCAAAAAAAGCAAAGCTCTCAATTAACCAGTGATCTACGGCCCTACTCTTACCTACTTAACCCCTGCCTAGATTTTCTCTTCAGATTGTCTGAGCTCTACCCCTTTGAGATAAGCATGACCATCTGGGAGAGGCTCACAGTTGAGCTTCTGCTCCTATGATTATTATGGGATAGCTTGGAAACCTGCCTCCTGGAGGACTTAGTGGTCAGGTGTTCAGAGCACATCCCACCAGCAGGAGACGGCAGGGTACACCCAGGTGACATGCATGGGAATGCTTTGTCGTTTCCAGGAAGGAGCCAGACAAAGTTGCCATGGAGAGGAAAGTCTTCCTCTATGAAGCTTCTGTCTCTGCAAACAGTCTTCAAATAAGAGGGAGAAAGATGAGAAAATCCATGACAACTGTATGGTCAATATTACTAATTAAAATATTTGCTTGAGTTCCATTTTACATTCAAAGATAACAAAATGAGAATTCTTACCCTAAAAAAACAAAAAAAAACCTTCACATGCAGTGATTGCTCAGACAGTTAGAGATCCTTTCGGTCACGGGGTGCTACAGCAGAACCAGTGATCAATTGATCTTTGACGCGTCCTCTGGACAGTAACAAATCGTTCTGGCTTCTGTTCAGATGAAATGAGTCGTGTCCGTTTGTGCTTGTGATAGTTTCCTCCCTCAGCCTAAAAGCATTACAGCATTCAATAAATTCTCTGGATGATCCAGAAGCGAGACTTACTGCAATACTAGGCCCTAGAATATTATTTTTTAAGGATATTAATTAAATTAGTGACGTTATAGCCAAAAGGATATATATATTGAAGATAAGCGAATTCCCACACTCGACACACGGTACCTCTAGATAATCAGATAACTCCTAGTTAAAAAAAACAAATACTTATCACTCAAATGAATAGTGAAGCAAATCTGCAAGTCTTCCCTTCCTAACAGGTTGTAAATGTGGCTTATCATAACATTTTCCTAGTTGTGGATGTTCCAGAATGTCCCTTTCAAGAGTTCATTGCTGTTGAAACTTTTTTTTTTCTCTTTTTTAAATTTGTAATTTCAAAAAATACATTGATAGGATGATTTTTACACTCCTCACTGTAGCTGGGTAGAGGGAAAAGTCAGAGTCACCATGATGCTGCCCCCACAACCAACCCAGGTAGTGCAGAAGAAACTAATCATAATAAATTATTTAAAAAATATATAATTATCAAAAAAAGTATATATATATATATATATATATATATATATAAAATTATTTACTTACTTTATACAATTCGAGACCGAGGTGAGCTAGTTAAAGGTCGGGCAGATTTTTATTAAAAACGTTGTTAGCAAGCTACATTTCACACCAAAGATATCCAGCAATCCAAGTGCTGGAAGAGGCAGGAGATTTAAATTACGTTTTATTCATTCATGTTTTTTTTTAATGGTAGTCTATGATCCACATGTTTTTAAAATAAGAATATATTTTTGATCAACGCTCCTCCCATCACCCTCATAAAGAAGCAGAAAATGTATGTTTATATGTTATTTTAGATAAAATCAAATATAACACAAAGGATATTAGATTTTTTAAAGAAATTGACAAAAACAATAAAAAGCAAGATGTTGTTAAAAAGTCTTCTACTGCATGAGCATAATGGTACCTTAACGCTTCACTAACTATATTTTTGTCTCAATTTGGAAAGTTAAAACGTAAATATTATTTAAGATAGAGTCAACTTAATGACCAAAATAAACCACTGCAACATAATTTGTCTTGTGTTTAATAGATTCCGTTTTCATCACTAATTAAGTTTTTTTTTTTTAGTGTCAATTGGAAGGACATTTTTCAAAAGCCCCAACAGTACGCCAGGTGTGAGAAAGAATGTGCCACGATGTAAGTGACTGAACTTACAAGATGAAGGAAATGAGCTCAGTCGTTCTGGAGAGATAAAGGTCAGGCTTGTTTCACTCTTCAGACACTCGAGATAGAGAAGTTGTACCATGTCACAATGAAGATGGTGTTGAATAATTTAACAGATACAGGTGCAAAGAATGAAGAACCCAATTAAAAGGTATGTTTATGAATTTGAGATGAATGAATTTAAAATAGTTTTGATAATTATAGCATTTGTCAGTTATTAAGTATACCCTGTGTCTGTATAAGAGTGCTGTGAGAAACTGTCATGACTATATTTCAAATACATGTTGAATGGTCATCATTTACAAAAACATTTTATTAGGTACAAAATAGGGCAAAAAAATCCGTGTTGCGTTTGAATCTGGCCATACAAAATATGTTAACGACAAATTGCTGCCATTATGCAAGTATCAGTTTCCGTATGAATTCCCAGAGATAATTGGACACGATTCACATCATAATGGCTGTTTGCTAAATATCTCTAACATATTTCAAATACATTTATAGAAAATGTTGCTAAATTTTGATTCCTTTTCGGATTCCTACAAGAAGAGCCAAAAAAAAATTTGTAAAGCTCAAGCAAATTTTTATCTAGTGTATGTTGTGCGAGCAAATCATGAAACGCTACTCCCATGTGAAACAAACTTATTGTTTCGAAATTAAATTTGTATGAAGCTAAAGTTATTGAATTAAAGGAAAATATTGTGTAAAGGGAAAAAAGGAAAATGATAAGCTTTGCAGAGGTCTGCGCTCTCTGGAGCACTTTTCTGGATTCTAATAGAGAGAAGAGACAAGGAAGATAATTGCAATGACAGTGACTTAATCACTATTATTTTGGCATTACCTTAATTATTAATGAAGTGTAAGAATGTGCACAATTCCCGAGTAACTTCCTCCAAGGGCCATGTCAATGAACCAAGATAACCATCATGGAGGGCAATTGATTTGAGCCAGTTCCATGATTTATATGCAGACCCATGCCAATGTCCCCAGATTATTCAAAGCTCCACAAATATTCAGCCATAATTGAGCCATCAGGGATCTGAACTGGGTTCATGAGTCACACTGGTCAATCTTATGAATGTATCCATATATGCAGATTTATAGATGCAAAGCGATACCCTGGTATCATTAACCATCAGGTGTTTTTAGAACACACTTAGTGATTGTATTCGAGAACCACATTTCCATACACGGTGCTGCACTTAATGATATTGACTCCACACCACCTACTCAAAGACACACGGCTACATCAACACAGAGGTAGAAGGCAGTGCAGACAATCGTCCACGAGCAATTCCACAGATTCAAATGTCAGCATTAAGAAAGCGGTTTTAAATTTCATGGTCAGCTGCTTGTTATAATTACGGGCGAGACACTATACACAACCATTAAAGTTTTAAGTCCTCCCTGTCCTTTTAAACTGTGCAAAAACTTCCAGTTTTCGATAACACCTTAATTTAGTGTGTTATCTTCGATTCAATCGGAACAAAATAACAAACGGCCTGAGACATGCTTGAAAACATGATAAACTAGCGGAGTCATATTTCTTCAAAACTACCATGAAACTGATTTTTCTCCTCTTCTACTGTATATGAAATCCACCAAACAGCATTAAATCTAAAGCCTATTAAGTATTTAATGCTTCAACAAAACTGAAAACGGGAAGAACGCCTATAGGAAAAAGCCAATAGTGGAAACGGCTGTGTGGAAGAAAAACACTGGTAGTCTCTTGAATAATTCCTCAGACCTCTTGTTTGGCTTTGCACCTGCACCACAAACCCAAAAGGGCTTTAAATAAATTTGCAATTTTCCCATTTACCCTTTGTTCAGAGGCATCCCCAGTGCTGTAGATGTTTTTCATTATACTTTTTCTGTGGCTCATAACTAGAAAAAAAAACAAATGCCTCTAGCACCTGTAAGAAAATAGTTTCTTCTGACCTGATCCTACCTTTGTTTTTTCTACACATCCAAGATGCAGACAAGCGGAAGTTGCTTTTACCCCCAAGGATTTCCAATGCAGCAAACAAACCAGATTTGTTTGTACATTTTATTTCAAAACTATATTCAGCCAATACAAGATAAATATAGAGATGCTTGTGATGACAGTTTACAATGGTTGGAGTAAAACTTGAGTCAATAGGCTGCTGGCATTATGGCGGAGCTGCTTAAACTGATAAACGTCTTTGTCCTGAAAGTGTTTAACCTTTGAGGGTTGCCACTACCTAAGGGAAGACAACAGATACACATTTATATTTCAAATGGTAAAGCCTTGGTGAGTTCCTTACTAAGATGCACAAAGTCTGTCATCGTGATTATGTTTTGAAGTTATTTAGTAATTCTCCCCGCCTATAAACTTTAAATGAAGGATTACAAGAGTGGAGCCCATTGTAACGTAATAATGACTTTCCTCTTCCTTCACCCAGCTGTAATCACGCCCTGCTTTGTATATACAATGAGTCCCTTGAAGATGGAGACTTACAGGATCGATGAAGCTCTGCGACAAACCTCAATGATTGACCAATGACAGCCGAGTGGGTGTGGTTATGGTAGAAGATACAAGATTTAATCTCAGAAAAACAAAGTGTTTTCAGTTGGCGAAGCTTATGCACTTTATCTAATGTAAATATTTCAATAAAAATAGTTTTGTACAAACAGACACATACTGATGAGTACAATAGAGGTCCAAGATATATTTAAGGCCCACTCAGATCAACACATTAGTTGTCCTTTAAGATCAGGTGTACACAGACAAACACATAATTTTCATTTTAAACAACCTGCCAAATTGTCACTAATTTGACACATGGACCAACTTATGCTGAAAGTTTTATAACATCAACCAGTCAGATCAAGATCTTTACTATTTACTACTAAACATTACTCAGACTATACAGAGTCAGATGCTGCATAACCCTCTCTCTGTGTAAACTCATTTGTTAGTTTCCTTGAGTTGAATTAATCCTAAATTCCTCACAAACTGCCTTCTTATTTCTACCTAATCCCGATTACGCATCTAAAATCTTCCTTTGGGATTTGGTCGCTGAGTTTATCCTCAAAGCGTCCAACACAGATTTGGCAGACGCTCTGTTCAGGACGTCATTCAGCGGTGTAGTGGCCCTTTTTATTCGACATGTGCTATTGGCCTGCGTCCAGCACACAAAGAGACAAAAGGCAGCGGCTACTGCACCAAGTCCAGCGCCGTCAGAAGTCATGTTCCCTGTGTTTGGCTCTGATCAAATGGAACGAGCGTGGTTGTTGTCCTCGTGCAAACTTCTGATTAAATTGCTAGAGCGTGTCTGGTTTCAAACTTTATGAAAACATTAGAAAGTGCACATTGAAGGCAACTTCTGCTTTACTAAATGAGGATAGTGATTAGCAAATATTAGTAATATGAAGCTGTAAAGATAGAAAGAGGTTTTTTCTTAAGATGGATTTTTATGGGTCCATACATAAGTTGCCTCAAAGTGAGCTTAACAACATTAGAGGGTAAATAATGAAGAAGTGCGTGGGCGTGTTCGTGAATGTGCCAAAGTGAACCACATTAAGAAAGCGTTTTGTGTTGAGTCACAATGGAAACTGCCATCCAGACACCACCAGGTCCCATCAGTTTCCAGCTATAAGCGATAATTAAATGCCGTGCATGTATGGAACTCACTTACGACTCTCTTTCATTGTTTCCCCTCCAGAGGTTGAACTGATGTGGTGTAATCAGGTCATTGCTATTCCGGACCTGCATCAGCTCTCAATGAAAATGTTGCTCAAACGTATAGATGACCTTTGTGTGGATGTAGAATGACCTCTGATCAGCACAGGTGGCGAAGCAAGAATGAAGAAAACACATTCAAGCAAACATTAACATTCAATGCAAAATATAAATACAGCCATTTTCAAAACTTAAATGAATCAATAAATATTTCTTCATGAATTTTCTGTAACGTTAATTCAGTTCTATTAAACAAACACAATGCGTTATTAAACTTGGATTACCTATAATGAGCCTTGAATAAGATCTAAGATTAGTGGAGTACATTTTTATTAAGTTGCCTTTGGGTTCGATGCCAATCAGAATGGACCATGAATCAACCTAATTGTTTTTAATCATTTATTGTAATCAAGTAACAAAAAACATATCAACTAATTGCTGTGTAGAAGTAATGAGCTAAAGTCTAAGGTGAAATTAGAATGCAAGAAAAAAAAAATTCAGGGCCATTCAATCAACCTAAACTTAATCAGAAGTAGAAAGAAAGGTAAAGGAAGTTTGATTTGGAAAGATCTTTGCTAGCAAGTTTAAACTGTCAAATAGTAACAAGTTAGTAGTTATATGCACAATTCTCAAGTTCTATGAGTGTAGGCTACACCTTCTAATGGTGTGCAGCGCCCCTTGTGTTCGAGGTCACCCTTTGTCTCTTTTCACTCAACCAACTGTCCTTGTAACTAAGCAAAGTAACTACATAATCACACAGAAAAGCGAACACAGAAGCCAATATACAAAATGCCTCGAGTCAAAATTACCACCCATTTCTGTCCCAAGAATGGACATAGTGTCATAAAGCATCAGTAAATCAGAAAAAATAAATTAATCCTCAATGTTAGATATTTCTTCTGCACATACGTCACTGTAGTCTTTGTTGTGATTGGTTAACATGCAACAAAATTGAAGCTGAAAATCAGATTTTTTTCCACTTGACCATCAGCACCGTGCGGCAGATGAATCTCTTCTCTCGTATTCACTGCATAATGTTAACCATTTGCTTCGCAGATTCGGAGTGAACCCTCCTTCAGAGGCTATTAGTTTACTAACCTAACAATGCAGCCTCCACTAACCGAGGGGTCCCCCCTGTGTCTGGTACCGGCCTAAGAGGAATCTGGACGGAAACATTTGCTAGTCATTGATCAAAGCTCAGACAGGTAAACATGCACGAATATATCCAGACCATTATATCAAAGAATAAATGGGCCAAAATAGCCAAATGTTTGCACAGACACCTAAGGCACAGAGGGCAACATCACCATCCGTATGTCACTGCCCTTCACAGGGCATGATGGGAGTTTAATGAGGTTGAACAAAGGCCACCACAGCTGAAAAGGGAGACTTGGAAGACGCCTCTGTGGGAAACTGTATATGGAAAAGGCAGAAGGAAGAGTCGAACTGACGCAAATCTCTACTCATGCTTAAGATCGTGCTCAAGATCAGGTTGAGGGCCTGACAGGAACAAGGGTGTTAAGCGACATTCCATCGTCATCTATTGCGCCCCTGGGCAGGAAACCGTAATTTTCGCCATCCATAAATCCATGTCAAGAAAACGAAATGAGGAATACAACAGGGTTTACAGTATATAGAGGAGGCTACAACCTCTTGCTGACCAGGGAACACATTGTTCATTTTTCAGTGGAGAGGTTGTCTTGAGTCTGGTGGTTATAAAGTGCTGACCACGATTTTGTATGTCCTGAAAGTGTGTGAAACACTTTGGGAAAGTATTTTTAAATATTACCCAAAAGGACATCAGACAAGTCGAGAAAAAAGCAGAGACCAATGATAATAAATGCCATTATCTGACATAATTCACAGCACTTGAGCAAATTTGACTAGACACTGTATAGATAATGAAGTATTTTAGGTTTCCATTAAATTATTCGGTCTCGATTTTGTCTTGTCAGCAGAATTGTCTGATTAAGAATAACCGAGGAAAAGGTCCATTAGTGTTTGAGCTAGTGGCACGTTAAAGATACGATGACAGGGACATGTTTTTTATTTTTTATTATTTCTTATTTTTAAAGAACTGATGTGTTCATTTGAGTGTGTCCTTAAATTGATCCTGGACCCCTTTTATACTCATCAGTATGTGTCCGATTGTACAAAACTATTTATATTTAAATATTTATATTAAAAAATGTGCTTAAGCCCCGCCCACGGAAAACACCATTTTCCCGGACTAAAATATTGTATACCATAACCACACCCACTCTGCTGTTATTGGTCAAGCATTCAATCAACCCAGACCCTATCCATGGGACGTGTACAAAGAAGAAGAAAAAAAAAAAAAAATCAGAGCTAAACCTCAAATCCTTTCCAAGCATCAATCGATGCATTGAGTCGAAACAATGATCAACTGTAAACAAACTATTTAACAGTATACCGTTTTTAATTGTCAAATGATCAGACAAACCAAGTTTCCTAGACAAAAGTACTGTATTTGTAATGGATGTATTAAGAACAAAATGTTTCTGTGAAAAGCATTTTCAAGGTGTTTTCGAAGAATATTCAGGATCAAGGTCCAAGACAACAGATACTAATGGGTTGGTGATTCAGCACCGAGGACAGCTCCACAGACGCCTTATTTAGTGTTATTGAAGCACAAATTGAATCGTAAATTCGGTGCTTAAAGTTAGAAACATAAATAAAAGACAGAATGACCCGACAAAGTCGTTTGAATAGACAATTTAGGAGCTTGAGATTTGTGAAACTTGCACACTGCAAACAAATCAACAACAAATTAGTTTGAAGTTCAATTTATTTTCAAACAAGAACATCTTTCATGCATTTAATATAATAAATAAATGTATGACCGAAACAATAATTGAGGAGCTGACTAGAGTAGGGTTTAATTAAACAATATTTATCATATTTATAAAGTTAATCATGGCAGTTCATTGAAATGTTATCATCTTAGTATGTATAAAATGAGTTTATTTGTACTGTTAGGTACTTGGAAGAATGTCAAAGATGTCCAAAGAAGAATCTTTTTCTTTTGTACAAATGTGATTCTCAAAGTCCTAATTGCATATGAAACCAAAGCTTTCACTGTAAACATATGCAGAATGATTCATTTATTTCTCCGGAGCTAACCAAGGTGAAAAGATTATTATGCTTCTCTACTCTAGGTCTGTGGGAATTGTCACTAATGCTTCCAAGTGAGATTAATAGAGCGTTCAATTCTCATCTCAGCTTCTCCTCTGCATCTAATTATGGAAAATATTTAATCAAACTCTAGATTTCAGCACCTCGCACACCAAAAGTTTGGTCGATAAAATGTTCATGAAAAGAGCAAACTACTAAAATTTGGTATTCCTTGAAGCAATAAAAATATGAAAATCGTCTATAAAAGTTGCTTTTGCTTCCCAGGACATTTTTCTTATCAAGACACTGAAGTAGCCAAAACAGCGCTGCACACTCATGCTAATGATGAGAAGTAATCATGGATGTCAGCGAGAGAGCACACCACTAATCAGCACCAGGCAGTCGGGTCGAACATGTTCTGCCTCCTGGCCTTTTATTAACAAAGTGATGCAGAGAGTTACGCAACACCCCTGATGGACCGAGCAACTGTTCATAGTGGGATTAAAAGAATCTCTTTCAAAGTAGTGTTGGTTATTTATTCACACGTTACCTTGTTTCTTATCATTCTCATGAAAAATGCTTCTTCAGAACCTGAAATAATATACGTTTATACTATAAATGTCTAATACTAAGTGCCATGGGCCCACACATTCTCAATTATAATCCATATCAGTGCATTTTATTTTTCCTTTAATTGCAAAAATGATCATCTTAAATCTCTGTATGTATATAACAGCAGGGAAGAAAAACAATTAAGGTATAAATATACATAATTCATATTTGGATTTTGCTGCTTTAAATGCACTTGTGTGTCACAACTTTGAACAATAAATGTTGAAAATCCTGTTTTATTATGATTTAAGAAGTTTTGGCATCAATTTCATTTTTATTAATATAAATAAGGAATTATGAAAAAGTGAGTTGTATACACAAATGTTTTACAAAATTATATATATATATATATACAGTATATATATATATATATATATATATATATATAAACTATAGAAACAACCTTTTAAGCATTTTATGAGAATTAAAGTATGCATACAAATCTAAATAAATAATACAAATAAAATAATTATCCTAAAACATGTAAATCATCCACTGGGCCATATCAATTAAGGAAGAAGGCTCTGTGTGGCCCCTGGGCCACACTTTTTTCAGGTGTGTTATTTAAATAAATATATTTACACAGTAAATTATTAAGTGATATAGCCAGTGTATTGTCCACACCTGTAGACAACAGCCTCTCATCTAGATGACGACTTTGTTTGACCCAGACGCCAATAGATACCATGACGCAACATTATTGACACATTTTATAAAGATTGAAAAATACATTTAAGCTAAATAAAGCGTCTGAAGGGCATGTACCTTTCGGGATAAACCGTTTCAACAGGAGGATCCATGCGACTCAAACAACGGGGGCGTGCGAGACCCCTGACATCGGGGCGAGGCGACTCACTGAGTTGTGTAATGCGAGAAGTGACTTTGACAAGTTCAAATGCAACTCCGGAGGAGCTGGCTGTCCTTTCTGTAGTCGGGGAGGGATTCTGTTAAGCAGAGCAGCAGACAGAGTAATGGACTGAGGTGACAGTGAGCGTCTTGGCACCGGGGAGACTCACACTTTCAGGGGTTAGTAACACAGAAAAAGAAAAAATTGATTTGCTGTGTGATGTTGGAGTGTGTGTACTACGCATGTGTGTAGAGAAATGTATGTTAACTTGGAGGATGGACGAATGCATTATTCAAATGTGTGTTTATGCGCGACAATGTTTGCTCAGTAGTGATTTTTAATGCTACGTTGCACCCCCTCACATCTCTGTTGCATATGCAGTGCTCATTATCTTCTATACATAGCTAACATGGCGGAACATGGCCGTCATGAGTGATCTGCGGACTACTGGAAACAGTCGATTCCTTTGAGAATACTGGGCTGCAGAACATACATTCTATTTTTGTCACAACATTGAGTCATTTTTACACTTTATTGGAGAGGACATTGTCAATGTCAAAGTCTATCACTCCATTGTATGTATGCCCTTTGAATATGTGGTGCATGTTTGTGCGTCTGTTATCTCACAGTCTTAGAATTATACACACATGATTGAGAGGCACGCGGCGGCTTGTTAGAGCGTAGACTTGGCTGAGAGCTCGGCTATGAAGCCGTGCTTTTCAGTAGTGATTAATCTTCAGACGAGTTCTCTTGAAATAAAAAACAAACAAGGGTATTAATAACGCACCGGTGCATTTTAATCAAGACATTTTTTTTATACAAATTCAAGAAATGTTTTATTGGGTGCTAGCTTAGCTATTTCTGCAGACATTTTGAGAATGTACCATCCCTTAAAATGTTTTAGATAGAATCTAAATCATGCAAATCTACAAAAACGACAGGATCACATTACATTTTGTTTTTATAAAGAAAAGAAAAAAAACATTTTACTGAAACAAAAAAAACTTTCAGAGAGAGATAATAAAAACATATATTTATATTAAAAAAATGTCTGTGGCATTGAAACAAACCGGCTGGTAAGGTCTTGTGACAGAGTTATGAAAATGTGAATTTCTTAAGATATTTCTTGTCCTAGTTAATAAAAAAAACAAGAATAGATAAAAATAAAAAAGAGCACAAGACAACCAGTACCATTTTCCTTACTTCCTCCTGCTGGTGAATAAGAAAATGGGTCTACACGACTAGAAAGTTAGCTGCTGCTTAAAGTAGTATCTGACAGACTGTCTGATTTATATTTGATACTTCTGATGATTGATGTGGCGGATGGCCTGGAAACTTAAAAATACACGACACTGTTGCATGCGACCCACTTTCTGAGCAACTTTGACCATATGCGACATGTGTCCTCGCGGTTCCTGATTGGCCGCAGACTGTCTCAGGTGTGTCTCGGTCAATGTGTCTCGGCGGGGGAGTGTTCTATTTGTAGCACCAGTGCTCGCAGGGTACAAGGAGAAGGAATATTGGATTGTGTTTAATAAGTCGGCCCAGGTCACGCTGAAATAGAACAGCGTATGGAAAGTCAAAATCTCTCACGTAAAGTTCCTGTGACTTTGACTTGTTTTTTTTTTTTCTTAATGGAGTGTTTAAACCCGCAGCACATGCGGCGTGATTAATCAGAGGTTGGAAGCCATTATTCAAGGACAAGTAGGTTATACGTGAGCGATGGCAAACTGATTTAAATGAGTTTCACCTCATCTGTTATTCAACAGATTTGTTTACGAGTTTACTGTTCTAGGCAATGTTTTACCAATCTCATCAAAGGCTATCCAATCATGTCTGACGACTTAATTCGCCGTGTGCGCCTCATTCTCTGCGCCGGCATCCTTGTACACAAACATGTCCGACGACGTATCCCTAAGGTTTAGATCAGCGCAAGGATTGAATTATAATCCTCTCTGCGACAGCGCGCTCACTTTATCGCATCTGTACATGTTCGTAATTGGAGCAGGTTGTGGCAAAGTTTGCCTTGAGGTGCGTTGGGGATTTGGAAGGGTCTAATTAAGGGAACAGTGTAAACCACCTCTGGCCCAGCTAGCACTGGAGCTCAGCTCCACGACTCCCATTTAAGTCTTTTGATTTCAAATCGTGGACGGAATAAATCAGCCCCCTCGGTGAGATCTAAATGTCGAGAATCAAAAGCGGTAATGGACTCGTCATCTTTATGATTCCCGTATAACTTTCTCACTCTACCCTGTAAAACTCATGGAATAGGAGCCAAATCTGGCCTGCAAAGTCATTTAATCTGGACCTCAAGAACTTTAATAAACACATCTCGGATATACATTGACTTAAAAAGGACAACAAATATATATACACAACTTGCAATGCACATTGACTTTTTAAACCTTCATTAAACTTGACACAAACAGTTACAAGGCGGCAAAGAATACTAACACAAAGAGGCTTAACGGAAGGATTTGCCTCGAGCGGACAAGTCAAGATCGGATGAGAAAGACAACAAATGTCAAGACCAATACAGAAAGAATAAACAATGACTTGCTCGAGGGTAGAAACGTTAACATCACATTGGAGTTAACATTGATGACAATCTTTGGCGTGAACTGTAAAGAATTGTGCAAAACCTTGCCACGTGTGTCATTAAAGGAGCAGCAAAGTAGTCCATTAGAACACAATTAAACCAGGGGAGGAGAGGACCTGAGACCAGGATAGGACCAAGACCATAAACCGTTGTGACAGAGAGCAGACACAAGGCAATTCTCATAAACAACACCACTAGAAGCTAGTTCTATCGGTGAAACTAGAGGCTGTGAAAAAAAAAGAAAAGAAAAAAATCAATATTGCAATATATTTCTGTGCTCACTGTTGCAATAAATAATCGATAAAACTGACTGAAAATATCAATATTTTATTACAACACATTATGGATTTACCTTGTTGTCATCGTCAGTACTTAATCTCTCCAGTCCCTTTTGTGGGGGGGCCTATCAAGTAAATCAGCTTGAACAGCAGTCGGTCAAGAAGAGGGGTTAACAATAAGGAAGTAATGGTTAATGAATAGTCGACAATGAATTTTAATCCCAAATGTTGTCGCCAGTGTGTTTCACAGTGGTCTCACTTCAAAACAATACAAGAGTGGGACACGCCCAGTGGCGGGGCTTGCAAATATGGCGGCCTATCATATTTGGGAGCATCACCTTTGATATGTTGAATAAAAAGGATTGCTTGCAAGGTTCACCAAGCAGAAAAAGAATGTATGATAGCATTTCTCAAATCGTCATTCGAGTCTTGGTAACAGACTACGAGACTGAGTTGATTTGGTTTTTAAAAGGGAGCTTAAACTTATAAATGACTCAAGTGTTTAAATCAATTTATTTTATTCTTTAAAAAAACACATAACCTTTAAATAGGACAGACATTGAGATGTATGAATGTTCTTTTTCCTGATTATTCCAATACTTTGGCTTTTGGATGACACACTGGATGAAGATTATGTAATATGTAAACCGTTTTGCGAAGGTAAAATGCAATGTATTCGATCTATAACATGTGGCCATTATTTCATTACAATTTCTCATGTATTTAACATATCTATACAACATACATATATATATATATATATATATATACAAAACAAGTTGCTACTGACTTTTCACTATCAGAAAGCCCTCTCCTGGTTTATCCAATACTTGTTTATAATGTCCATGCACTTTATGTGGCGCTGTACAGTTTTTACACTGTTCTTAGTTTCAGTACAACAGATATTTTCCTTACTAGGGGTATACTTTTTCAGTCCCACATATTTTGATTCACGTTGATAAAATGTCTTGCAAAATATAGCAAGATATCACAATATCATCATGACACATACTGTCCCACCTCTAGTGGAAACTCATGCAACAAATTGATGGACTTGTTTTCTTTTTGAGTTCTCGATAAACGTGAATTTCTTTCGTCCTACATCTTTGTTTAAAGTCTTTTACACCTCTTCATGCAGAGCCTGGCTTTGATTGTGGAAGAAGACGGAGCAACTGGAAAGCTCTTGGGCTAAAGGACTCTTCATCTCTACAGCACATAAAATAAATGTAAATCTCATGATTTTTTGTTGACCTCACTTATTGCATCTGTTGAAATATCTACGGCCCTTTTGTGTTTAACACTAGAAAAATGGTCTTGGTGTACAACCTGGCAACACACCTGGAAGGAAACATGAGGACAGACACGAGGAAAAGAAGTGTATATGAATAAAACTATAAAATCACACACACAACTTTCTGTTTACTTGTGTTTTTACAAAGGAATTCTAAAAAAAACAAACCCTCAAGACTTTAACTTTCGCCATCTTAGTTTCCTTTTCTTTCACACCGTCTTATCTTTGAGTTCCTGCACCGATTGTCTCCTACCCTTATCTCCCTTCTTCTCCTGGGTTCATCCAAAGTACAAAAAATAAACATTTGAAGGCGAAAACAATCGACTTTGAGAGTCGACAAAGTTTGAAATGTTGGAGAAATACCCCCAGATTTAGAAGCATCGGCATCTTGTCCAAGCATCCAAACAGATGGCGCTCCTGTCGTTTCACAGCATCTGTTCATGCCTCGCTGTATTTTTTTTCGTTTTAATCTTTATTACTTAACATATGAGCAATTATCTGCAACAGTATTGGAGATTCCTTTCATTTGCTCTTGTCTCAATCCGAGCTAACACAGCATCTGTGCAGTAATTCATTACAAGTTCATATCCAGCCAAGCTGATATTACAACTACGGAAATAACCAATTCAGATCAATAAAGAGGTGTGGGATTAACTATGAAGTACTGGTGTCTGGGAAATCTGCATTAGATTTTACTTTTCTTAAAGTTAGTATGTCTGCTTAATACTTTTCTAATGAAAATAAACATGTTTAAAGTTTGTTATTTGTATTTTAATAAAAAAGACTGGAAAATATTAATGGTTTGTTAAATCACCTTCGTTTGACAATATATTTTTTTTAAAACTGCATAGTTTAAAAAATTCCCCAAAAATGCGTTTAATTATTAATGTCACTAAAACATTGTAGAGAGAAAAAAACATTTAATAAAATGTATCGAATGTAAGTCAACAACATTTAAAGATTTAAATATAAATAGCTAAAATGTATCAGCAGTCCAAGTTGTAAAATACATTTCATCGTGTCACATCAAATACAAAATAGACAAAAATAAAAATGCAGAATCATAGGAAAGTTTTTTAACAAAATGAGGTAATAGAAAACATTTAGAAAAACTATTAAAAAATTAGGAAATGAAAGAGACCTCAAGCATCTCATATTGTGCTTTTAAAGTCGCTTCATTTCCATGTCTACTACTGTTATGTTGTGATTGTCTTGACCTTCCTTCCATCCAACTGAGCAGAAGCAGACTATTAGGTCTCGGTCTGCTGAAGAGGAAAAGGGACGGATTCACTGATGGAGCTTCTGGTTCATGCAACATAGTGAAATGCCATATCCATTCTCCCAGAAAGAAAAGTTGAAAGGTTTAGGAATCAGATGGCGTGACACGGCAGTATATTGATGAGGCGCGGGTTCCATTTCCAGACCAAGTAGAAACTTAATTCAAGTCTCAAAAATGTTTCTAACAATCGTATTCAGATTCCAATAGTGTGGAATCATCAATTTATGAAATGATTTAGTCAAAAGCGTACGATACTTTTCATCACTTGGTTGCTGAAAATGCAGTTCCTATCCGAAATGGGCTTAGAGAGAATACAAGGAGTGGTGCGTTCAAGGAGCTCATCTGAAGGCGGCATTACCATAAATCAAACAAGTATCAAAACCCTTCAACATGGAAGCGCACTAGCTATTGAAATCTGCTGATTCAGGCTCTTTTCATATTTAATGTACGCCGGACACGAGACACTTTGCTGCCAAATACTTGAAAGTGGAGAAGTGGCCTTATTTGACTGCCATGATGGGAAACCATTCGGAAAAATACCAACTTAAACAATATGAAGAAATAAGAATATAGAGCTTAAACCTTACCTTAAATTAAATAGTTGTGACGTTAACTACATTTACAAGAAGTTCAGTTGCATGTCTTTGAATTTCAGTCAAACTTTACCAGCATTTTTTAAGAAGAGAATGAAAAAGAAAGGGAGGAGGAGAAAGTTGAAAGTGGTTAAAGTCTTAAACAAAAGAATAAAAAAACAAAAACGTATCAATTTGTTGTCAGGTTGTTCTGGATCCATCCTCTTCCATCAATCCAAAAGTTCTTTAATGGTTATTTCCATGGTCAAACAAAGATCCTCTCCTGCTTTCCCTTCCAGCCACACTTTCTTACAGCCACACCTGTGCGAGCGTCACTAATTAAACCTTTCCCTCCAAAAATCTGTCACTTCCTGTCCAGGAAGGAAGTAGATCATTTAAAATTTTTATTGATATTATTTGTATAATGAATATTGCACATTGTGTATTTTTTATAAGAGTAAGGAATCATTTTAAGATAACATTTTTTTTTTAAATAATATAAGTCAAAGTTAAATCAATTATTAAATCAATTTCTTATTTAATTAAATTAAATTATTTTTATTATCATCAGCAATAATCTCAATAATAAATATGAAATTGTGTTAAATCCACGCATACATAAAAGTAGGACCTTTTATAGACTTCAAAATTGTTTGACAAGATAACTTTATTATAATGTAGATTACTGACCTCTGAGTGAATGTTTTAGGGGCGAGGTCAAAGGTCAATTCCATCAGGTCAAGGGAGGCAAAACCCTATAATGAAAATTAAAAAAAGATCCCATTTTAATGAAGTTTATACCATATTTAATACATATTAAATAAGGATTATTTCCATAAATTTAGTTACATTTGGCAATTAAATGAATCCTCCTGAATCTACTCTGCCATCTGTCTTTTTTTATTCATTACCCGATCAACACCAGATATTTTAGCTGCTTTATAATAATAATTGAAAAGACCAAAACATGAGACATATAAAAAATATGTATCTTAATTGAAAAAAATTGACATTTTTTCAAGAAAAGTATTTTAATCTTAACTAATAATATTAATATTATGTATATATTATACAATTTGGTTAGAAAATTGCCTAGAAAATCTGAATCTAAACTGAATTATAGAAAGTTCGTCAATGTTTATTGACAATGCATGCAATATATATACAGTACATATATATAAATATAATTATTGGACAATATTGTGTCCAACCAGGTCAAACAAAAATAAAAAAATGGCCGATGCTTGACTGATGTTTGTCCAACTTAAACCGATTCTTTTATATGTTCCGTCTCATTTAAGCCAAATACAATAATCTTGTCCACCACTAGATCCAGATCTAGATAGCATCGCTTTGCTATTCACAGCTCGTGACGGTTCCTCGTCTTTGCCTGTCGAGCCTAAAAAGAAAAAAACCCAACGATTGAGCGATGGTGATTATTGATCACCAGTGTTAGACCAAGACAAGAATTCACAGGGGCTTCATTAGGGCGATGATTAAGACGGGTCATCCTGCACCAGCTCACTAACCTAGAATACTAAGAAGCACAGAGTGAGAAGCGTCGCATTGTTTGTCACTTTGTCACCCCATTTCTTTGATCACTTAGTTAGAAATAATCAATATATTTTCCTAAATTCAGAGCAAATTTCTTGAAAAAAAAAACATTAGAAGGAAATTGATTTTCTCTCATTATTTCAGGCCCTTCTACTTAACCAAGTTGGTTCTCTTAAAAGTTTGATATCATCAAAGTGTCGGTGGGGGGTGTGATTAACGACTCGGCTCGAGTGATTAGGAGCGTTCTGATGATTCATTTTCTGATTTGACCTCGGCAGCGCCGCTCTCTCTCTCTCCTTGCCTGGAACTTCAAAGCGAAGGTATTTTCATCATCAGCATTCCTCATCCGTCTGAAGGCTCGTAACAAACACTCGCAGGGAAACGCTCGGCGCTTTGAAGTGAGAGGTATGTTTGGATCCAGTGTTTGCGAGCGATGTTCGGGCGAGCCGAGGTCTGTTTGGAAAGCGCCGTTCACGCGTTCAAAGTGTTGCACAGACCAAGACAAGGTTGTCTAATAAATAAATTGTAAATACAAGCTGCTTATCTTGCACTTTCTTACCCACATGTACTTAATTCTATATTATTTCATAACATTTGAACTGAATATTTTAAAGCTCTTGGGGGAAAACAGAGATAAGTTAACGACATAAACCGGAAAACGGATTAATATTCTCATTGAAGCAACACTACGTAACATTTCACATGTTTTATTCATAACTATGTAATGATTGGCTTCATTTTGAATTATTATTTTTTATATATTTTATTTATAAACCCGGTCAACACCAGGTACTACTTTATAATAATAATTGGAAAGGACGAGACATGAGCCGTATCAAAAATGTCTCTTTATTGAAAGAAAATGTATTATTTATACATTATTTGATTTAGAAGAGAATTGCTAAGAAAATCAGAATCTAAACGGAATTATTAAAAGTTGCTCAATGTTTATTGACAATGCATGCATGCAAAATATAACATTCATGACTCATGTGGAAGAACTGCTAGCTGTTATTTAAATGATGTTCTTCACTACATTAGTTTGGCTGGAGAGTCTGCGAGTGTCAGTTTTAAAAGAGTTTTCAACAAAGCAGGAAGATTAAGACAAAACTTGACAATGTCGAGCCACTAAATTGCGATTACACTGTTCAGACACCAGGGGCAACCAGAAACAATATTGTCAATCTTACTATGGGACATTATTTTTCAATTATTTGTAATGTTTGGTGTGATTTTGAACAATCATGAATCGCTAATCGATTAATTTAAAGATGCTCTTCACTTCGTTACTTTGCAACAACAAGAATCTAAATTAAACACAAAGATAATAAAAGAAAATAAACTTTAATAATTAAATACATAAGCATTATATAAACAGATACATTTTTAAAAACAATTATTTAACAAAAAAGCTCAAATTTTAATTATTAAAAGCAAGACCACGTGAATAACTTCAATTCAGTTTGGGATTGACAGTTAAATTCTAATTAGAGAGAACAAAACACAATTTCACAATACAACTGCCACCTTCTCTCCATCACCAAACTTAGAGATTTATTTTCAATTTACTGGTCAATATGTTAAGGTTGAACAACTATATTTCACAGATTAGGTAAATATATAAATTCGGACATCATTGGTTTGCAACTTTACCGATAACTTGTTTGCAGATGAAGAGAAGAAACTTCTCTTTAGGTTCTATTACCTCTGCCAAGGATGTACAATTTCTCTCTTTGTTTAAATAAAATATCTAAAATAGAAGTTTGGAAGATATTTTAATTAGATCCTAACATGGTTGAACCTTGGTTGTGTTCTGGACTTCCATCTGGATCCAGGGAGATTTTGAGGGAGTTGTCCTCCATTTATATATCGCTGCAACTTGTATTAATAAACACACACATCTAAATCAAACTTGTGTAATTGGTGACAAAATGTTCATTGTTTTTCATTCCGCATTGTTTTTGGCTTGCTACATATGGTTATAAGCATTTTTTTTTTTAGAGCTAAGCTAACTAACTAACTAACTCTAATGATTTATTTGATTATTTCCTGTGAAATGAGCTCCTTGCAGAGGTATGTGCAGAGTCAGTGCTCTTCAAGTATAGATTTTCGTCCGACTAAAAGAAGGACACAGATTAAATCGGGCCGCGGGTGAAGTCCTTGAAGGAATTGTTACACATGCAAGTCAGCGGCGGGAAGGTTAGCATATATCAAATTACCTCCGGGGAAAATGCAACACTCAAGTCCATTCGTCAGCCGGAAGACGCCGGGACAACCTTGCGTTCAGGGACGCGCGTCAAAACTTCACCCGCTGAATTGGAAATTAATCAGAGCTCGCAGCACATGTATGTTCAGAATTCAACTTTCATCGGGAATCGATAGCAGGCCCGAGCCGAGCGACTGTTTACTCTGAGGTTGATGCCAGAGTGGCCTGTTGATTCAACTGGCTCGCTGCCACGACAAAGAGATTGCGTTATTGATAAGCAGAGAAAAGAGGGAGAATATATATTCCGGGCGAGCAGCAGCTGACCGAGCAGGCTCGTCCGCAGCTGTTCGCCGCTGAGAGACTGCTGTTCTATTTTAGATGAATCCATCAATTACCAGCCGACTGACAGACTGAGAGGAATATTGGAGACACCTTGCGCTAAATTAAACCTCAAGTGATGATAAATTACGCTACAACGATAAAGTTTTGGGTAATAGGTGAAACCTTCCGTGCGGATTTTATTTGTCATAATTGACGAAAAAATTGAATTACTATTATTAATTACACAAACATGCACGACCCACGGACGACATTATTTCTTTCTCCCTCCAGGTTGATTTCCAGTGAACTATTCAATGAAGGTAATGAGCAGAAAACAATCCATTGATAGATTTACTAATATATGTATATTTAGCATTTATCCAATTATTTCAATCAATGAGAGAAATTGAGAAAATGCTTCTTAAAGATGTATCTTTAACAACAGAAATAAAATAAAAAAAATATTACCAAGCTGTTGATTCATGTGCTTGCATGGGTTTACTCTTGGTACTCTGGTTTCCTCCCACAAAAACATTCAGAGGTTCATTGAATACTCTAAAATGTGCATAGGTGTGTGGTTTTTTTTTTATCTGTGTATTCCCGCCTCTCCCCCTAAGTAGCTGGGATAGGCTGCCCATCCTCCACAATCCCAATACAAGAACAATAATGTTAACTAATTCATAATATGAATAATGAATAAATGAAAGGGTAAAGTACAGTATCTCGATTGTAAATGAAAGAATATTCTTATACTGTATCTAAATACGAGCTGAAATACCCAGTAAAAGAAAGAAATATAAATGACAAACAAATAAATAACAATAAAAATTATTAAAAAATCAAAAAAAAAAAAAAAAAACTCATGTTGTTCAGTCTTAAAAATGCAAAACAGGAGCTTAAATTATGGAAATCGTTATTTAAAATGCATTAAATATCACATCAATTTAATTATAAATGGACATGTTTGGACATTTAATTTAAATAAATAAAGAAAGCTGACATTCTGTAATACTTTATCATCTATTATGTAATATACAGTGTATGTATTCACAACAAGAAGTGATTGTTTTTTTAATATTTAATTTTGTTTTTAATAAATAGACTGAAATATGAGTCCACCTTTCATCCCAGGTATTGATATTGGATGTTGTATTTTCCACCGTCCCTTAAACAAGTGGTACATCATAAAATCCGATGATGATGGAATGTTGTGAAAATGCACAGCAGGGCGGCAGAAACAGCCGAGCTCAGCAAAGTGGAATGATCATTTGGATACGAATCAGTCTGGGAAACGCCATCTTGTTAAAATACATTGGAAGAAACTATCAGCGAAATACTTCTACAGAAAAAACCGGATAAAAAGAAGAAAGACTATTTAACGCTGAGTCTACTGCAAGTCTCTGACGGATGACAGTGTGAAATTAAAGTCTGTTCTATATGAGAGGACGATTTTAATGACTTGACAGCTTGTATTTTATTGAAACATGTTGCTGGTCTACGTCTGTCTTTGCATCTTATCATCATTTATGAGAGAAACTGATGTGGTTTGGTTGCGTTTCTTTCTTTATATTATATTGACTTATGGCTCCTCACTTCTTTCCTTCACTGAATATTTAAATGTAATTCTCTCCTTTTTTTTTCAATGGTATTGCTCCTCAAACCTCTGCAATCTCTCCCTCGTGGTCCTCCCGTATCTCTCTCCTCCGTCTCCCGCGTGGCCTCCCTTCATCTCTCTGGTGGCTCTCGCCTTATTCACCTTAAGCTCTACTTAATGATGAATGAGAAAGACATCCCCCGGGTTCTGACCAGGGTACTGATCTGAGGCTGCGCTCGGCTCACCGCTGGACTTCAAGACCTAATTTCTTATTCATGGGTTGCATCGACACCAGTCCGGCCAGTCCCGAGATCTGTCACTTTCCTGACAAACGCTTTTCGAAAGACCTTCCTAGAGACCACTGTGACTTTAAGTATATTCCTACGCAGCATTTCTGGTTCGACATAATTAACTTTTAAAACTTGCTATAGCAAGAATAGAATATTACATTTTATATAATTATAATCAACATTTAACTAATGAAAACATTTAGAGTACTTTTCATTACATATTCCAGTCATTAACAATGAAAATAATATATAAATATATTGTTTTTTTTAAACCTAAAAGTAACTTTTTTTCTTCTTTTTCTCAATAACCTTGGGCTTGAAGTGAGTCCACCGTATGCACCAGGCAACTGGGATGAGTTCTTGTATTTCACTCGGACGAATAGAAAATGAAATTCAAAACATAAATGAAATATTCTGGAAGTCAATACAGTTTTACAGATTTTTATAGAAATTTGGTATCTGAACAATTTTGAATGTCCAACAAGTAATAGAAAAAATGTTGGAACTAGATGATATAAAACAGCACAGAAATGAAAGACAACAATAAATCGATTTGAATGTGAGTTCGGTGAATAAATGAATCTTGTATATTTCATAAAGGTTACAAAGTCGGACTTTGGATTGAATTTGGATTCCCAGACTCGGTTTTTGCGATAATAGATTCAAGGGCAAGACAGCATGAGCTGAAACCAAGAGACAAACGGATAGAGAGAATCAAGACCAGGAATACAAAAAAGGAGACACAAGTGTAGTTTTTGTTTTAGTCTAGTGTTTGCTTAATGCTATCGTTTTATTGTTTGTTTGTTTCAGTCACAACCATTAACTCTAGTCCAGTTTCAGATTAATAAATGCCTCCTAATTTCGATTATAAATTCAATTTTTTAGTTTAAATTAACACATGAGAAATGACCAACACCCTCATGAGATGAGCACATGGTTGAAAAAAAATGGAATGTCTTTAGACGTCTATTAGTCTTAAAATAAAAATCGAAAAATCGAACACATTTTTTGATAAAAAATGTTGGTTTAGTTTTATTCAGGGTGTAAACATTATTTGCACCATAGCTGTTCCTACGTTATTGAACGCACCACACTCACTAATGTTAATGAGATGGGGTAAAACGTTTATTTTAATAAATTAAAATAATCTATTGGTCATTGTAAATAAAGAGACATTTAGACATTTTAAAGTAAGTCCTTTTGATAAGTCTTATTTTTTATTATTATTTTTTTTACCAGCTTTAGTTTCATTACTTGCATATCTTTTGTCACTTTCATAACATGCTAGAGTTCATGACAACTTAATAGTCTTGTGTAGACGATACTGTGAGCAATCCAGGAAGTTTTACTAAGTCATGGATCAGGTATCTTCTATCTCAGGGGTTCAGTACAAGTATAGTTTAAATATCATTTGCATTTAAGGCACCAACGCGCTACATGAGACGTCCATATTTTCCTATGCCATTTCCACTCCTCTGCAGAACCATTATCCCTCTTTTCTTTGTGTTTTTGTGGCTGTTTTGCAGCTCACGAATTAAGGCATTTGCATCTCCACAAAAGTCAAGGAAATCTATACTGTGGCATGTGGAGGATTAAACACATTCAATTGCAAATCTACGCAACAATTTGCATTTAAACATAATCATAAGGCACTTTCATATGTTTAAGTTACCCCTTCTAGAATCCTCAGAGTATTTCAAACTGGAATCCATTTTTTGTTGCATAATTCTTCCTCCACATGCTCACGGTACTTAATAGAGATCTTTGCTCTGACGGCCGTGATAGCAAACGCTTTCAGTGATTTCAGTAGCAATTCCCCTGAAAATTACCCGACTATCACAGAGCGATCCCTTCCCGAGGTGCCGTCAAAGGCGAGCGAGATAATCCAGGACGAGGTGGTGTTGCTGTCAGTGATTCTGCTGCAAATGGAAGGATTGGCTGGGTATCCTTCAAGTGGACGCTATCAGGGACACAGTGCCCTCCTTTCACCGAGCGATCGGGCAAGTCCGACGTCCAGCATGATGATGAGCGGAGCCAACAGAACCTTTACAAGCCAACCACGGCATCCGACCCGGGGCTCATGAATAACTTAATTTCTCTTCCACGTGAAGTTTAATGCAATTGTATTTGGGTCAGATCCCAAGTTCTTTCAAAGTGTGGCCTGCAAACACCAATTACTGAGCAGTTGTCAGCGTCGATCCCCTGAGCATCCGATGTAGGTTTCACGATGCAGTGTTTAGTCTGAAGAGGGAGATGAATATTCATTGTGTCTTTACTTATGAATGTGTGATAAACACAGACAAGGAGACTCACAGGAGTTTCAAGTCGCCGTGGATACGCAATGATGTATTCACAAAGAAATATTATTTGTTCCAGACCCTTGAGGCGACAATTGCTCGCATCTTAATCAGGGAGAAAATAACCCTCACAGTCCATCTTGGAACCGAGGTTAGAAATGGTTGGCTTCAAATAATGTGCCACTGGGCCCTTATCAACAGGGGGTTCAGCAGAGCTATGGGGTCCAAACACCATGACTTACGTTTTCCTTTCATTAAAGTTTAAAAAGTCCACCCAGGCGTTCTTCGGGACACAGCAGAAGAGTGAAAGCATCACACATATATCTGCGCGTCGTCAGCATAGCAATGGGATGAATTTCCGTGCATTCTCAGGATGGTGACCGAGGACAAAATAACAACAGAGGCCCTAAAATGGACCCCTGTGGAACCCCATGTGATTCGGCAGAACCAATGCTCACAAACAGTGTTTGTGAGCATAAATGGTTTTATCTGTCTGTATGTAAAACCTGGACTTCCCCAGTACACGATCGCGAATGCCCACTAGACTATTGTAGTCACATTCAAAAATACGTTTTGTTTTGTTTTCCAGAAAAATGGATTCTATTAAAATTCTATTTATTACATATTAAGTTAGGGTGATTTCTAATATTCTAGCTACTTTCAGCAATACTAACAACTATAATCCACCTGAACTTGCTATTTTATCAATTTTTATTGAAATTATTTTTTTGTTCAGTTTACTTTACTAAAGAAAACTGGGTGCAGTATCTGACTTACCTGGAAAACAATTTTCACAATTTTCACAATTTTCACCTGTCTGGGTTTATTGTTTTGTAAAAAGAAGATATTTATTATATATTTATGTCGTTCACATTGTTGTTTTGTATACATCACTCACATAGAATTGGAGTGTTTAAAACTACAACTAACTTACTTACTTACAATTAACCATTTTCAGATTGAGTCGTTTTGTGTACGTCATACACTTACAATCGTATTTCATTAACTTAAACCTTATCTGAATCAACAATTTTATCAAAAAGTGGACAGAAAACTATAAAGAAAACACCTTATTTTGTCATAAGTAGTTTAAAAGTGTGTATAAAATGTTATCTTGTATAATGAAAACATGTGTTTAAATCCCTACATTTCAGGAACAACACATATTATATAACTAATTATTGTTAAATATGGCGTGAATATTAAATAGAAACAAAATTAAAAAAGAATATAAAATTGTTGAACATAATTTTGTACGTATACAAATATATGAATAATTATATAGTTGATAATCAAATGTCCCCCACATTTTTTTTCATTCTCTTGAGTTTGAATAAAAGGTGATTCCAGCAAGTTTCCCTTTACAGTTCTTCGTCTGGACCCTCACACTCAACTATTTCATCATCTTCCTACTTTGAGGAACATTTGTGAACACACACGGAAAACATCAAAGGTCTTGTTAAGGAAAATATCTTCTTCAAAGAAGCCAGATAATGGGAATCCTGTTGAACTAATTCAACAGACTTTTATCTTTCAGCGGCGATGAACGGGTTTTTAATCCTTCCGCTTGGTCATACTTGTGTTACACTATAACAACATCCTGTTGTCGAACATCACCTGATGGAACTATGGATGATTGCTTCATAATAAGCACATTGGGTGAGATCAAAAGATTACCAGCCATGCCTTGACCTCCTCTCAAAATTATTCATGACTTCCTCTTCATCTCTTGAGCCCTTTGATGGTGGTCTTTTTTATCGCCCCGTCGGAAGTTTCCAGTGATTGTTCATACTTCTAAAAACTTCAAGTCACTCGACTAAGAATTATTCTTCCAGTTTTCAACTCCTGCATCACTATTTACTGCAGTATGAGACGCACAATCATGTCCTCTTGGGGTTAACATGCTCAAGGTTGCAGGTTTAATTTTCGCGACCGGATTTGGTGTGACACGAGCGCGATGGGTTGTCTGTCTTTAAGTGATGGATCGGCGACTTGTCCAGAGTGTCCCCCACAACTCACCCGAAATATGAGCTCATTCTCCTTTGCAACAGAAACAAGCCGACAAAAATGACTGATTGTAAGCCACCAAAAATAAATGAATAAACACCAAATATTCAAAATGATGAATAATCAAAAACTGGAATTCTTAATCAGAAGTTTTTAAAGCCGTGTCCTTGATTAAATCAATCATTTTTATCAAAATATGGACACAGAACAATAAAGAAAAATCCTATTTTGTCATAAGAACTTGACATTTTGCGTATACCATGAGATATTTATGGTGGATATATTTCAGGGATGAGACAAATTTTTAAAATATATTCTCTTTGATAAATATGGCTTAAATAATAAAGTAAAATATAGAATGAAACAATAAAAATGCTTTCATATAATTTTCTAAATCTACATAAATATAAACTTAATTATACAGTTTATAATCAAATAATATCTTTTAACAGAAAAAAACATAGCACAAAGGAGATCTCCAGAGGGATCAATATAGTCCATCCATCCATCCATCCATCCATCCATCCATCCATCCATCCATCCATCCATCCATCCATCCATCCATCCATCCATCCATCCATCCATCCATCCATCCATCCATCCATCCATCCATCCATCCATCCATCCATCCATCCATCCATCCATCCATCCATCCATCCATCCATCCATCCATCCAACTTTTTTACAAGGCTTACTGAACGTTAGCCAAAACTGCAAAACTGAAGAGATTAGGAATTTTATTTTTAAGAATTGATGGTTAACGGTGTATAATTTTGTTGTTGTTGTTGTGTGTGTGTTTGTTAGCATATATATACTGTATATAAAAATGTGTATTTGCTGCTTCTGTAGTGAGATAGGCCGACGAACAGATGCAATTCACAACCATACGTGGACATAAAAAAAATTCAGCCTATCCTTTTTTATACATTTCCCAGAATTCAGAATTCAGAATTCCCCCAAAGTTTCAAATAAATGGCTGTCAGTTAGTATTTGAGCAGTTCTAGTTGAATCTATCCTGGCTTGTCATTTCACAGCAGTGTGACGACTGCTTAGCCTGCTTTACTTGGACCCAGACTTTGTTCCTGTTCTGACTCTGATCCCAGTTTTGGACCCAGTTTGAAGAGAATCTGCTTCTATCTACCATCTGCTGCCCGTGCTGGTTCCTTGTAAGACGTAGTTTGTTTGATGAATGTGTTTACTGGAGGTGTAAATAGAGGTAGAACGTCAATTACATGTGTATAATTTTGAATAGGCAGGACTACAATCACAGGGTAATGTTTTTTCCAAGATATTCCAAACTTTTCTCTCATTCTGTAAATGATAATAAGACGCAGAGACAGACGTAGACCAGCAACATGTCTCTCTAGACGAAATGTCACATCGGTAGAACCTTGTAAGAGCATTATTTGAGCAGCTGTAAGAGGGTAATAAAGTGAAGAATGATCACAAATAGCGTGAAAAAAACAGCCAGAGGGGGTTTGCGCCAAAACCGAAATGTGTTCAAAAGTCATTACAGCAACTGTCAATCAGGAGAAAGAACTGAAAACTGGAGCTGGAAGATGTTGAAATAACACAGAGTTGTGTTTCTCCGATGTGCCATGAAGATGTTTGAACCTTCTAACATTCCATTAAATCAAACCAAAAAAAATCAATCCCACCATGTTTTAAGAAATAAATTGTTCTATAAATCAGAGTAATATTTGAAGGAACTGCCTCGGAGAAACTCCACAGTCCAAGGAAAAGTTGTGCAGAAGAAAATAAGAAGGTTTGTTTGGCAGATTTATGGATCCAAGTTGTGAAAATAATGTCTTTTTTAAAGGTGAATACATGAGCGGAAGAGGTGGACGTGCAGAAGAGAGCGATATTTGGCCTTAAATTTTAAATCATTCATCTTAAATAACAAGTTGAGCTGCAGGTGATAAGAATGTAAAAAATTTAAAAGTTTCCAACGGTGCCAGTCTCTGTGGTATTAAGGAAAAACATGATCCATCAATCAAAAAGATGACATGCATAGATATGCAAATATTTAATTTCACCAGGAGCTGTTGAGTGACGCTTCATGTCAGCAGGGAAATTTAACTCACGGAAACTTTAAAGGAGACAAAAAAAACAAAAAAAACTTGGACCATTAATCTGTCGGCGTGGCTTGTCTCTTTATTCACCACTTTATTAGACTGGACCTCTCAGTCGGAGAATGTCAGTAACGACACCAGCATTTAATTAGTTTTAACAGCAATTCTGAAGGGAATTGACTTAATTAACAGGAATAAATTATTCCAATAACGAGTTATTTTGGTTGTGTGCGATGTTGTCTTCGCATGTGTCGATTGCTGTTATGCGTTCGACCTCTGTTGGCATTTGTCAGTCACGCCTGAATATTTAGTGGATTAAAAAATGATAATGAGCTCTAAGTGTGTTATTGCAAAGGTGTAATGCTTGATTATATGTTCCTCAGCGCGCCCGCTCCGATGATGAAACACGCATGAACTTTTACTCTAATCCGCACTTCTTAATAACGCGGGTAGAAATCACCATTTTATATGCCAACATAGGGCCCAAAAAAAGCCACAGACCTGGTTTTAATAAAGGTTTAATAAGACATAGAAGAGGGGAAAAAATAGAAAATGATTTAATAAAAAAAAAACATTTAAGAGTTTTAACGATATCAGTCTAAGAGAGAAACAAAGAAGAACACAATTCTATTAAGACAAGTGTGTGTGTGTTTGTGCGAGTGTGTGTGTAGTTGTGTTTGTGTATGTCTGTTCTTTGTTTGTTTGTACATTTGTTTACTTGTGTTGAGGTATATGTATATAAATGTGTACTTGTCTGTTTGAATGTACAGTATCTATGTGTGTGTTTGTATCTTCTCTGTGTGTGTCAATGTATGTACATATGTTTACTTGTTGCTTGTGTGCATCTCTGTTTGTCTTTATGTGCATGCATGTGCTTGAAATGGATATGCATGTGTTTACATGTGTCTGTGTGTATTTGTGTGCAAGGGTATGTTTATAAGTGAGTTATGCCTATGGATCTGCTTGTGGGTTTTTGTGTGTGCATGTGCACGTACCCCAAATTGGTGACTTTTTTCAGAATACGCTGTAATAGAACACTTCGCCCACGAGGAGCAAAATGTCAAATGTGGTGTTTGTTAGTATTAGAAATGTACTTTAGCTGGTCCAACATCAATTTCTATCTAAAAATATGCTAATATCCTCAAAATGCACCTGTTAGTCCACCCTGAAATTTACCCAATTTGACTATAATCTCTCACAAAAGTTTGTCATCGTCAAATACGAAAAGTATTTTTTTTTATATTTCCAGATAAATCATCTAATCCTAGATAATTGTTTAAACTATAAGTGTATCTTTCGCATGATTTTTTCAACACGCAACATTTGATCATATTAGACTGACAAGATTGGGAATTAGAAGCTTTAATAAAAAAAATCAAAGTGACTTTTGAAATCAGAGAAGCTTTCTAAACGTGGTGACCGTGTGTGTCTGTATGTAATTACAATATTCTAACTAAATTCACAGATGTGTGTATGAGTGTGTGTGCTAAAGAACTTACCTACATAACCTGACACCAGGAAGTGCTCTGCAGAAACTTTTAGACTTAGATTGTATCATCTTGTTCTTTCTCTTTATTTCTCTTTGTTCTTGTTCTTATTTTATTTTTATTGATTTTTTTTAATGAAAAATTGCTGTATTGCTGTGGCTAATTGGAAAAAAACTTTCCCAAAAAGAATTTCCCAAAGGAGACCTCCTGAGGGATCAATAAAGTTCTACTTAACCTAACCTAACCTAACCTAAAGTACAGCAAGGATTAATAAAACAAACTGTCTCCATCAACAGGTCTATGAAGCTCCACGTTCAGCCTGTGACTGAAGTCATGAGGTGGAAATATTGCAAAGCTTGTTGCAGCATTAGGAGCAGATACTTGAGACAAACATCAGCTCTCAGTGGGAGAAGCTAAATCTCCGCTGAGATTCTTTACGATAAGACTCATTTATTAGGCATTCATCTTGAAATACGCATGACTTCAATAAATGATATGGTTGTTGCCTCGTGGATATAGTCTGTTTTTTAATACCGTGTATCTCTAATGTTTGAAACACAAACACTTTCTCCCTGAGAACTGTGAGTGTGATTGATGAAAAGTAGAATAAAAATCGTATTCTAAAAGGTCCACAGTGGGGAAGGTGAGCACACTCTATTCCAGACCTGACATCAATCTAATGTCTGTTCATTTGCGTCAGACAGCATCGGAGGTGGGAGTCGATCGCTTCTTTTTTTCCAGGTTTAGAAAGTTTTTGTGGCTCAATTTATCACGTTAGACACATTAATGTTCCTGGTTACTCATCTTGTTTGCAACAATACAACACAACATGTGGCATTAAAGGACGCCTCAGATACTGCCTTATTAAAAAAAAACATTTAGTTGCTTTTTGAATAAAGCTTTTTGTCTCGCTCCTTTCCATCAGGTGAGCGAGTCTACTCCTGAGAACCACTGTGTCTGACTTAAGCAGCTGATCATCCTGCCGACAAGATTTCATCAACCACATAGACAAGATGAACCCAAATTAAAACCAACTCTAACCTGGTCCACTGTCCAACATAGTGCCAAAGATATCTGCTCTTTGTTGGCCATTGAAGAGAGTTCATATTATCAAACTCAGGTAAAAAAAAAAAGGAAAAAATGGGTCATGTGTTTGAATCTCTAGAAGGATGAAAAAAAGCATTCAAAATATTGTGTCTTCTCGATTGGACTACTGCAACAGTTTATTTTCATAATAAATATAACAAGAAGGAGCTGTCTCGCCTGCAGTTGATACAAAACTCAGCAGCAAGAATTCTGACCTGCTCTAGTAGAAGAACTCACATTTCCCCTGATCCTTAAATATCTTCACTGGCTGCAAGTTTCTTCCAGGATCATTTTTAAAATTCTTGTTCATACTTTCAGATCTATTCATGGTCAGGCTCCTCCTTACATCACTGACCTGATCCAGCCTTACACCCCAGCTCGGGCTCTGAGGTCTGTGGATCAGAATGTACTGAAGGTTCCTGAACCAGTTCCAGACCAGAGGAGAGAAATCCTTCCAGGCTGTTGCTCCTAAGCTTTGGAACGATCTTCCTCTCCCTCTGTGTTTGATGGATCTACTGACTCCTTCAAGAAACATCTTAAGACATTTTTATTTGTGCAGGCTTTTCCTTGATTCTCCGAGACTCCTGTGTTTGTCTTGGTATTATCATGACCTTTTAAGTATATTTTTTATTTGGTATGGTTTTGATTGTTTAAGCGCTTTGTGACCCTGGTCTTGAAAGGCGCTTTACAAATATTACTACTTAACTTTAAGCTGCTTTTCAAATAAAGCAGCTTAAAGTTAAGGGAGCACTTAGTTGGTAGTTGGGGCAATTGCCCAAAAGCAAAGAGTAAGTAAGTAAGTAATTTTTATTTATATAGCGCTTTTCCAGACCAGGGTCACAAAGCGCTTAAACAATCAAAACAATAAAGTATATACTTTAAAGGTCAAGATAAAACTGATAACATAACAAGAGTTCCAGAAAATCAAGGAATTGCCTGAACAAATAAAAACGTCTTAAGATGTTTCTTAAAGGAGTCAGTATGTTTGTGTATATGCAAGATAAAGATTGATTCAAAACTTTGTCTGTAGTTATAAGTGTGTTTGTGAATGTGGCAACTTGTAGCTGTGATACACTCCAGCTCCTAGTTGTAAGCACTTGTTCTAGTTCCTCTCTAAATACAAATTATAAATCTTTCAAGAGTTAACACTTGAAATATCACCCGAAAACCTCTAATATTACTTTATAAATATATCACAAACAAAAACAACAATAGGCTGATATTCATGATCTTCTGTTTAAGCGTTTAATGAAGGATCCGAAAAAACCCAATAACCCCAACAACCGCCTCAAACGAGCCGACGAACATAAATACAAACTGAATGTGTTCTTTAGAAGCAGAAGTCCAGGTCATATATTTCCAGAAAGAAACAAAAAGCAGCGACTTCACCCTGAAATTGAAACAGAATGACATGTGTTTACGACTCCAGAGCCTCCTCCATCGACACTGATTCATAAGATTGTTCTTTTTTCTTCACGACGAGAAGAGGTCAGCTTTTGGGCAAAACACAGCTTTTCCATTATGTTCTTCCGTCGCATTTTGGCCCAGCTTGTGTTGCCAGAGGCTGAGCTATTAGGTGAGCGGGTGTCCTTTCTGTCCAGAGAAAAAACAACAACCTGGCAACAAGTCTCACAATTCTCATCTGGCCCAGCACTGTCAGCCGTGAGGGAGAAGGAGCCAAATAGGTAACAAATACAGGGAATTGTTGATTGATTGATTTGCCCTAAAGGACTATTTTTTTCCAGGGAAGAAGCAAAAGAATGTGACAATAATTTTGCTTTAAAATACAGTATATAAATAGCTTGAGGTGGTTCTTAACTGACCTGGATTTATGGCAAATCAGGTCATTTTATATTCATATATATATATATATATATATATATAGTGTATATTATGTTTAAACATAATACGTAACATTAAATAATTTTTGTTTTTATTCGGCATTAAAATGTCAATTTATGTTTCCAACAAAAATAAATCCTGTGTTGTTTTACAATACTGGCAATACGGTTGTGTGATTCTAAATAAGTAAAATAAAAATAACTTATCCAAAAAAGATATCAATTATCAAGAAATAATAAAGAAATGTTACGAGAACTGAAGACAAACCTATGTAGGAGCTGACATACACTTTTTTCGCATCCTCTAGAAATCTGCTTTTATTTTTCAACTTTAATTGTATTCGTTTTCTTTATGAAACAACAACCCACACACATAAACATGCAACAACAACACACAAATAAAATAATACATTAAAAATAAAATAAATACACTAATCAACACAACATAGACAATTTATATTATTTTATATTTTATGTTTTTTTTTAAAGGGAAATTGTGATATTTATTCGGAAAAAAAACAACAGGCATGTAGACCAAGAACTTAACCCATGTGTTACCGAAGGGTCAAATTGACCCAAAGGCCTGAAAACAAATGTGTTTGTGGTATCTGCACATGTATTTATGGAACCCCGGGAGGTTGTTCACCATGACCCAGAGACAACACAAGGGATACCACACACATTTTTTTTGGGGCCAACGGGTCTCCTTGACCCTGAAATAACACAAGGGTTGAATTTACCTTGCGGATGTCAAAATCTGCCAGAGACTCAATTCGCAAACCCCCCAAAAGTGTCTGATCTTTGTACCAGTTCCCTGTCATGTATCCCCTGGATCAATCTTGGAAGTACTTTGTTTCGAAGCACTCCTGTTCTTTGTTCCGCAGCCAAACTGATGGAACACAGACTCGACTCTCCCTCGTCAGACCCATCATGCATATGGATCGACGGAGCCCTTTGATTTCCTTCACCTCATCGCACTTGAGCAGATTTAATCAGAGTTGAGCGGGAGGTACTCACCCAAATGATCAAACCGCCCGCGACAACTTCAGCCTGGCACGAAGCCATGCCGTGGGACTTTGGAAAGGGACGAATCCTTCACGTTCACTCAAGTTAGGACAGAGTTTTCATTCTGGCACAAACACAAGATCAAGTTCAGATCGTCCTTTAATATCAAATCGTTACCACGGGAAATAAAAGCATATGAAGGATAGTGTGTCATCATGTCGTTATCATGCCCATACGTTCCAGGCTATACAAAATAACAAAAAACAAACGTTTTTACAAACCTTGGAAATACCTTTACACACTTCTCGGCCACCAAAGCTAATGCTAAACACAGCAAAACTTTTGAATATAAACTTTATAGCCAAAAATGACACGCATTAGAACGTGTATGAAAACACATAAGGAGCTGTCTCGTCTGCAGTTGATTCAGAACTCTGCAGCGAGAATTCTGACCCGCTCAAGTAGGAGAACTCACATTTCTCCGATCCTTAAAACTCTTCACTGGCTTCCAGTTTCTTTCAGGATCAACTTTAAAATTCTGGTTCTTACTTTCAGATCTATTCATGGTCAGGCTCCTCCTTACATCAGTGATCTGATCCAGCCTTACACCCCAGCTCGGGCTCTGAGGTCTGTGGATCAGAATCTACTTATGTTTCCACGCACACGGCTCAGGACCAGAGGAGAGAAATCTTTTCAGGCTGTTGCTCCTAAGCTTTGGAACGATCTTCCTCTCTCTTTGCGCTTGATGGAGTCTACTGACTCCTTTAAGAAACACCTTAAGACGTTTCTATTTGTTCAGGCTTTTCCTTGAATTTCTCGAACTCCTGTGTTGTTCTCAGTATTATCTTGATCTTTAAAGTATGTACTTTTTTGAGTATTGTTTTGATTGTCTAAGCGCTTTGTGACCCTGGTCTCGAAAAGCGCTATATAAATAAATATTACTTACTTACTGACTTACATACCACTTGGTCTATGAAGTGAGGAATGCAGTGAAAAGATAATGAGAAACACAGATTTGATATTTCCGATTAAACTGTACACCAAAATGTGTACTTTTTTGGGGGGGACAAATGGCCCCCATGAATTCAGGTTGAACTGTTAAATGGATCATCAAGATAATGATGCTTGAACAAAAATAATCGTGTACTTTGTCATTCATTTTTTTTCATATTAAAAATAATTATTGTTTTGTTTTAACATACATTGGGGAGGTTGTGATTGATACTTTATATTTTAGTCTTTTTTAAATGTGTTTGAAAATATCTTATTTTTTATTATTATACAAAAGGTTATGTATTTATATGTCGCTCACAACTCTTGTACCTAAACTATGTCAATTCATTTAAAATTGATGAATTCAATAAATAAGATTATCAAATAACCATGTGGATACTTTAACATGGTAAAGAAAATGGAAGGGAAAACGGTTAAAGATGAATAAGAGTCTTATTCAGGATAAAAACATCTATTAAAGTACAATAAATAAGCGTGAAAAAAAAGGCATTACACTGAGAAAAGAACTTGGTTCCATTCTGAAGTTTCCTGTGACGCATTATAAAACCATTCATAACATGCTTGGATGTTGTTTGTTCACTTGTTTGGGTGTAAAAAACAAATATTTGATGTTTTGTCTCAAGTCTCACCCCTGCTGAAGATCTTTGTGAAGGTTTTAGAAAGTGAAAAAGAGTTTTAGTGCCTCCTTTATAGGAGGGCGGAGCTCACTCAGGTGTGTTGATGGTGGATCAACCCATGTTTGGATGTGGGCGTATCGCACTTAAAAAAAAGGTATATTTAGGTATTCATAACGGACTGGGTTTTCATCATCATTATCGTCATTGTTAAAAATCCATTCGTTTCAGTGAATTGTAGGCAAAAATACATGAATTCAACTATAAAGTCACTTATATTGCAATTTTAAAATTGTTTTAGTAGAGTTGAAAATTGTTTGATTACAGTTGAAAATTGTTTGATATAGTTGAAAATTGTTTGTTAAAAAATTTAAATTGTTTGATTATTGTTGAAAATTGTTTGATTACAGTTGAAAATTGTTTGATTACAGTTGAAAATTGTTTGATTATTGTTGAAAATTGTTTGATTATAGTTGAAAATTGTTTGTTAAAAAATTTAAATTGTTTGATTATACTTGAAAATTGTTTGATATAGTTGAAAATTGTTTGATTACAGTTGCAAATTGTTTGATATAGTTGAAAATTGTTTGATTACAGTTGAAAATTGTTTGATTACAGTTGAAAATTGTTTGATTATAGTTGAAAATTGTTTGATTACAGTTGAAAATTGTTTGATTATGGTTGAGAAGTGAATGTAAATGGACCGTACATACATAACAACCTCAAATGAACATTAAGTTGTTTTAAATAACATTTAGGCCTGTCTTACCTTTTCCATCGGGGTACTTGCTACTTGCTCACGTCACGATGCACAGTTCATCCCCCCTCAACACATTATAATATAGGTTATTCTAGCTTGAGAAAAATGTTTAATAAAATCTTTGTGCCACCCAAGAACGCAGCATAAATCAGGCCAGGAGGCGACAACCTCCAGCAGATCAGAAAATTGTTTGATTACAGTTGAAAATTGTTTGATATAGTTGAAAATTGTTTGATATAGTTGAAAATTGTTTGATTACAGTTGAAAATTGTTTGATATAATTGAAAATGTTTCGATTACAGTTGAAAATTGTTTGATATAGTTGAAAATTGTTTGATTACAGTTGAAAATTGTTTGATATAGTTGAAAATTGTTTGTTAAAAAATTTAAATTGTTTGATTACAGTTGAAAATTGTTTGATTACAGTTGAAAATTGTTTGATTCTAGTTGAAAATTGTTTGATTGTAGTTAATAGTTGTTTGATTATTGTTTAAAATTGTTTAATTATATTTAAAATTGTTTGATACAGTTGAAAATTGCTTGATTATAGTTGAAAATTGTTTGATAAAAACAATTTAAATTGTTTGATTACAGTTGAAAATTGTTTGATTATGGTTGAGAAGTGAATGTAAATGGACCGTACATACATAACAACCTCAAATGAACATTAAGTTGTTTTAAATAACATTTAGGCCTGTCTTACCTTTTCCATCGGGGTACTTGCTACTTGCTCACGTCACGATGCACAGTTCATCCCCCCTCAACACATTATAATATAGGTTATTCTAGCTTGAGAAAAATATTTAATAAAATCTTTGTGCCACCCAAGAACGCAGCATAAATCAGGCCAGGAGGCGACAACCTCCAGCAGATCTTCACGATGAGTCCCTGGGGAGAGTCTGAGTGAGCGGTGAATACATTTATCTTGAAAATTGCATGTATTTATTTTGCGCCGGCTCCTTCATAACCGCTCTGACATCGCCTTTTTAACCTTGTCATTCACAGGATGATGAAGGGGGAGGGGGGGCTGCCAGGCGAGGTGCGACAGTAGCTCCAGCACTACTGTTGGCATATTGAGGATGGAGAGAAATCTCTTCACTTTCTCACCTAGTTTTATTTCATGATGATGAAAACACTATTTCAGCCGTTCAAGTGGTCATAAATGGGAATAAGTGGTGTGAGTGTAAATCGTCCTCACCGTCGCCATATGTCTCATTATTGCTTCTCCGTGATCCATCGCGTCATTATCTATCCACGTCCACTTACGACGCCTGGACTGGAGTGTGCGTTTGAGCCGTGATGGAGATTTATGAGCGGGAAAGATACGATTATGACTCCATTACGCACAGATCAGCCACAGGTACATGTTCACTACCTGTCCACATGTTCACTCCGGCAGCCCGCGTGAATAAATGGACCACCTTCCCGTTTGTGGCGACTCCATCTGCCTGCAACAGATGGTGGATTATGGCTTCTCAGAACCACGATGCACGACTTAAACATCAATTTGTTTCTTTTTTTTAATTCCCTCACTGAAGAAATGGACGTGACTATTGCATTTGTTTTTCTGTTGTTTTTTTTTTACAGTGGTTCAGCTCATAGTCTTGTACACTATTAATCCTTCGACTGACACCAGCAGGGGGTTTAGGGATTAAACATCAGTTACATGTTTGGTGAAGTCAAGAAGTTACACAACATGTTTTTTTGGATTTAATTTGCTTTGAGCAGCATCACAGACGCGCATTAACATTGACTGCTGGATGACCCGCAGGGATTGAAGTCAGCTGTTTGGAATCCTCCTTTTTCTGCATGTCACATTTCCTCGAGTTGTTTTATTGATCTTAAAACATAGAAAACGTTTTTGTTAATTAATGCTTTTTATTTTAATTGAATTTTTTTTTGTTGAGAAGAGTATTTATGTTGTTATATATGTATAATAATAATGTATAATGTATATATATTATATCCAATTAAATGGAAGCACAATCATCAATAATTGTCATTTTAATCGTTAAATTCAACATTATTATATGAAATGTATTAAAAAATGTAAGGCAGACATTTCAATATAAGCTACAAATTATTTTTGACTATACATGAGAGATGAAACTTTACAAGAAAGAGAAGCAAAGCAAAAAAAATGATATGCAAAAAAATAAATATGGAATGTATTCATAAAAATCCCTAAAGCAGCACTACGTACAATTTTTATGTTACCATTATTTTTTTCTATTTCGGTAATGATTGGTTTAGTTTTAAACATTCATAATTCAAGTCGTACAACTCTCTTGCTGTTATTTTACTTTGTATTGACGACCCAGCTATAGTACTGAGATGGATTTTCAACTTACCAGGGTAATAAAACGAGACAGAAAAAAGGCTTTATTTTGTTTTTTAAACAAATACACATTCAGGAAAATGTGGGCCTTTAATGACAAAAAACTGGTGCAGTGGGGCCAAATAAAAAGATCTCAAAGGGTCATGAATGCAGAATCCAAACTGCAGGAGGTTGACCATTTCCAACTTATCTTGACAACAAATGTATTTTGCCAAGTAGATTTTTTTTTCCTGTGTATTTTATGTTTTAATTATTAACAAATCATGTGGTGACATGAGGCAAATCCTTCCTTATTTTAATCGCTAGAATGACAATGTTGCAGTTGTAAAAACATTTCAATTCAATTCAAGACAATGTATAGATTACGTAAGACATATATATAGTGAGTCAACAATGTGTGAATCAAATTGTGACAGTGGCAGGGGAAAAACTTTGTTTAAACAGGCAGAATTGTAAAACAGAACCAGACGGTAGAACATCAGTTTTGTCGGCATATAGATTGTTAATAGGAGTAGTTTTATTTTCTACAAGTAATGTGTAATTAGTGGCTCTGGATGTTCAAAGTGCTACTCTGTAAATTGTTTAACCATCTTGCCAGGCCTGATAGAATTAATTCTATCGATTTCATTTTTCTTGTTTTTTCTTTTGTTGCCAGTGCTTTAGTTGTGAATGCCAAAAAAATACCACGCATCAGAACTTTTATTTCATTTTATTTATTCACTTCCGCTTCCGGTGAGACTTTGATCGGCTGCTTGAAATTAAGCTCCTGCAATAATTGCCAAAAACAGTTGTTTTAACGACTACTTGTCCGGATATTATGCTCATATCACTTAAGATATGTATCAAGCATCTATGATCTATGATCGTGATGCTCTTTTCAACATCAGAGAGTCGATGGAGGACTTCACTCACGACAGTTACCAACGTCCGGTGATATGTTTCCGGCTCCGCTTCTCATCGACTCGGACTCTGTGGAATATCGTTTGATCTCTCGGGAACCGGGCGATTTCCACAAGCGATCGAGTCGGGCTGGAGTACAGGTCAGGATGAGACGCGCAGTCGCGATCGCTCGGAACAACTGTGACGTCATCGAACGTCATCGATGTTTGATCAACATTCCTCTCACTGAAGAGTATTGCGAAACATCAGCGCTGCCGTCTGTCCAGACCTCAACGAAAGGTGGTAAGATTTTTTCATTTCCTCTCTTTAATTCGGCTTTTACTACGGAGTTCAACGTCAGTGACAGCTGGTACCCACGTGACTGCTGTTCGCTTCAAAAGATCCCGCTCTGCGCGCCTGTCAGTGACGCGGCGTCGTCAGTGACGTCATCGGTGCTGAATGTGGGACTTCTTAATGTTCGCTCCATTACTAATAAATCCTTTATTCTTAATGATCTTTTCACAAGAGTTAATTTGGATTTATTATGTCTTTCTGAGACTTGGCAGAGAGAGGAAGAGTTTATTCATCTGAACGAACTCTGTCCAGTAGGGAGCGCTGTTCTGGGGAAGCCTCGCCTCTCTGGTCGTGGGGGAGGTCTTGCTACTGTTTTTAGGGAGAGTTGTTCTTGCAAAGTGATTCAGACACAGGAATTCACTTCTTTTGAATCTCAGATGATCTTGGTTGGTTCTACAAGACCTTTCTATTGTGTCAATCTACCGCACACCTGGTCCTGCGGCGATGTTCTTGAAAGACTTTAGTGACTTCTTATCTTCCATTATTCAAATGGAATCTGTTCTTATTCTTGGAGACTTTAATCTTCATGTTGATGACGTCACATCTTGTTCTGCTAAAGAACTTTTAACTTTAACAGAAGCCTTTAATTTTGAGCAACATGTTTCTGAACCCACTCATCAAAAAGGCCACATTTTAGACTTAGTTTTTACTCTTGGCCTGGACATTTCTAATGTAACTGTACATGATGTCCATCTGAGTGATCATTCTCTTGTATTGTTTAACCTGGACTTCATCCCTGAACCTAAGCCTTTGAAAGTTAGGTCTCAGAGGCGTGTCATCTCAGCCGATACTGCAGACAGTTTTTCTGCTATGTTTGACCGTCTTTCCTTTGATGACTGCCCAGACGTGGACAGTTTTATTCACTGTTTCACTGGTCATTGTGTTGAAATACTGGATCAAGTGGCACCTGTTAAATCGAACTTAAAAATTCAGAAAAAACGGTGCCCTTGGACAAATGAAGATCTCCTGAGTCTGAAGAGACTTTGTCGAAAGACTGAGCGTCTCTGGAAGTCTACTAAACTTGAGGTGCACAGAATTCACCTCAGGGATCTGTTGACTTCTTACAATGAGATGGTAGAAACTGCTAGATCTGATTACATCAGAAAACTGGTAGCAGCAAATAGGAAAAACCCCAAAGTTTTGTTTGACACGATTAATTCTCTCGTGTCTCCTGCTCCTCAAATCACACCTGTCTTCTGTGAAGCTGACAGCAATGCATTGTTGAGATTTTTCATTGACAAAATTAAATTGATCAAAGAGAAAATCTCTCCCCCTTTGTTTGGAACCCCTACTGTCTCTGAGCCCATCTCCTCCTCTTGGTCCTCCTTCACTGCTGTATCTTTGGGTGATATTTCAGCACTAGTGAACAAGATGACACCCTCCTCTTGCTCAGATGACGTCCTTCCGTGTAGGCTTTTTATCAAAGTATTTGATGTAATTGGCCCCTGGGTTACCAATATGGTGAACCTCTCCCTTTCCACAGGTGTTTTTCCCAATGCTTTTAAACATGCCATTGTGGAGCCTCTGCTCAAAAAACCAGGCTTAGACCCAACTGACCTCAGTAATTTCAGGCCTATTTCTAAGCTCCCTTTCTTGTCCAAGATCTTGGAGGAGGTGGTGTCTGAGCAGCTGTCTTTGTTCCTGGATCAGAGCGACATCCATGAGAAGTTTCAGTCTGGCTTCCGTAAACATCACTCTACGGAGACAGCTTTATTGAAAGTGTCCAGTGACATCATGATGTCGGCTGACTCGGGTAAATTCACTGTTCTGGTACTCTTGGATCTGTACTCAGCCTTTGACACAGTTGATCACCAGATCCTGCTGAGAAGACTAAGGGATGAAGTGGGACTGTCTGGGTCTGTGTTAGAATGGTTCTCATCTTACCTTTCTGGGCGCAGTTTTAGTGTATCTGCCAATCAAATGAGGTCTGAATCGGCAGATCCGTTGTGTGGAGTCCCTCAAGGTTCTGTTCTGGGTCCTTTATTGTTTTTGCTGTACTTGATTCCCCTTGGTAAAATCATTCAGAGATTTACAGATGTTTCTTATCACATTTTTGCTGATGACATCCAGCTCTACTATTCTTTTGACCCAACTGAGCCCCAAAGGCTGAACAGCTTAGTCAATTGTTTGCTAGAAATCAAACAATGGCTGAGTGAAAACACTCTACAGCTAAATGTGGACAAAACTGAAACTCTGGTGATTGCTCCTGATGATAAGATTCCAGGGTTGAGTCAGTACTTGGGTGACTTAGGTCAGTCTGTCAAACCGAGCCTGAGAAACCTGGGTGTTGTATTTGATAAAGACATGTCTCTTGTTCAACATTGCAGAAAACTGACCAGAAACTGTTTCCTTCAACTGAGAAAAATCTCTAAACTTAGGAAAATGTTGTCGGAACATTATCTGGAGATTGTAATCCATGTGTTTGTTTCTTCTCGTCTGGACTATTGTAACAGTTTGTTTTCATGTCTTAACAAGAAGGAGCTGTCTCGTCTGCAGTTGATTCAGAACTCTGCAGCGAGAATTCTGAACGGCTCAAGTAGGAGAACTCACATTTCTCCGATCCTTAAAACTCTTCACTGGCTTCCAGTTTCTTTCAGGATCAACTTTAAAATTCTGGTTCTTACTTTCAGAGCTATTCATGGTCAGGCTCCTCCTTACATCACTGATCTGATCCAGCCTTACACCCCAGCTCGGGCTCTGAGGTCTGTGGATCAGAATCTACTTATGGTTCCACGCACACGGCTCAGGACCAGAGGAGAGAAATCTTTTCAGGCTGTTGCTCCTAAGCTTTGGAACGATCTTCCTCTCTCTTTGCGCTTGATGGAGTCTACTGACTCCTTTAAGAAACATCTTAAGACGTTTCTATTCGTTCAGGCATTTCCTTGAATTTCTCGAACTCATGTGTTGTTCTCAGTATTATCTTGATCTTTAAAGTATGTACTTTTTTGAGTATTGTTTTGATTGTTTAAGCGCTTTGTGACCCTGGTCTCGAAAAGCGCTATATAAATAAATATTACTTACTTACTTATTTGAAGTGAAAAGTTGTAAGTTGAGTGTGTTATGTAGCACATCTACTTAGAGGTAATTGAAATAAATAAAGCCGTCCTGCTTAGATATTTAAAATAGTTAAATTGAATCAACGACAGCTTCTTCAAGTCACAGATTGTCAACTCTCAAGAGCAATCTGTGTGTTTGGAAAAGTTTTGGAGAAGCTGTAAGCAACACCTGCAGTGAGAGACTTAATAAGACGTGGAATTATTTATCACCTGTGAATGAGCGTCGCAGCCAGGACTGGTTTGACACGAGTTCAATACCGACCTTTTGCCACATGAAAACAGCCCCCCGGACCAAAGGGAGATTGTTGAATTACGGTTGACAACTGACACGGGAAATCACCTCTTCAGCATCTGTTTCCTCGCCAGGCCAGGGCGCCGCGTTTCAATTCCAACTGGCAGCCAAAGCAACAACTGCAGGCTCTTTGGCAAGTCCGTGCTCCGGCTCAGCTAAACTTCTGTCATTTTAAAGAAAGTTTTCTCTTGCTCTCTCTGCTGCGATATTGTCGCTAACCCCGCGACAACCCTGCCAATCCACTTATGCGAATCACCCCGCTAACAGTTTAAGTAAATTATCTCTCGCATCTCATGAAGTGGCTTTTTAAAAGCAAATGTTAAGCCGATTGCTTGAAATTTAATTACTAATCGTGTTCGTAACAGGAGACGGAAAAACATAACGTGAATTAGAGAGAGGTCAATTAAAGATTATGAAGAGTTGATTTAAAAAAATAATTGGGATCAAGTGAAAAAATAATTATGGGAAAAAGCTTAAAATGGGGGTAAATTGGTTGCAAGGATTTAATAACGATTTAAGGGTTGGAAGTGAGCGATAAATGAAGTTTCGCAATTAAACTGAGATTGCGGGAATAAAATCCTCGCTTTGTTTGTGGACAAACCATAAACTGAAGAGGGTTTGACGATTCTCTAAACTAGCGAATCCATTTCACAAGCCTTTTACGGAAACATTACGCTGCAGAAGCAACGTTTAACTGCTGAACTACTGTTCCCATTAAATAAATAAAAAAGTTAGCATCTTATTGGCTTGAAAATCTGATGCCTCTTTATTGACTGACAAAGTAAAGTATAAAAGTGTGTTCTGGCATTTGCTTTTGGGTGAGAAAAGTATTTATTTTGTTATATATTAAAGCAATTAAATACATTGTGTTTACTGTATAGATTATTTTTTTGTCTTGAAATCATATTTTTATGCGTTACCTTATTTTTTATGGTTTCTAGTTCAATAATGAGTGTGTAAAATAGAAGTATTCCAATTTTTTTGTAAATATTCATGCTGTTCGTTCATTTTTTGTTGCAATTAAAAATCAGGCCGCAAGATAGCAGCTGTCATTCTGTCCTCCGCAGTTAAATGAACATTAAAATCCTGTGAGATCCCAGCGATGACTGAGGACAAGAGGATACAGTGGCTCCAGCAGATTTCAAAGCTGATGTTTGGACATATTTTATGGTGTGTCTCAAATCGCGCACTTCTCTAAGTGCACTGCTTTACAGTACACTGTAAGACGGACACCATCAAGACAAACATAGGAGTCTCAGAGAATCAAGGAAAAGCCCTTACAATGAGTCGTGCACAATGGGGAAGCTCTAATCCCTCAGGACTTAAAGAAAGTTCTGTGAAAGTTCCTAAGCACGTATTAAAAAAGGAACATCTTACACTTCACAGTAAAGTGACAAAGTGACGTCTTTTCACACTGAAAGGCTTTTCTCTTCATCCCATAGAGAGATAACTCTAATCCTATTTCAGGCTCTTGTATCCTTGATTCCTTTACGCTGCTCCAATAATTTGATCAATCTCCCGTCACATATTCGTCTTATGACACTTCTACATCAGACACATGTCCACGGATAGAGCCGGAACCTCATCCTGGTTGAGACAAAGTGAAAAGGAAGCCTGACAAAGACGCTTCCTTTGATCTATGAAGTGTGAGTCCATGAAGAAACAAGATTTATGTAAATCCATGGACCTTATGAGGGCCATATTATTACAGGTGAAGAGCCAGATTTGGCCCCTGAGGCTCACCTCGTACTGCAGGTTCACTTCAATTTCCAAATTAAGCCTCAATATTAATTGATCTTGAATGTTTTGCAACGATTTACAGTCAAATATTTCCACGTAAAGAGCCCGACAATGTGACGCCATCATTGATCATTTCCGAGGCAACTGTACATTTAGTCGCCCTCTGTATTGAATACAAGGCAATGATTAAGTCTCAGAACGACTCATATTTCCATCATTCATCACTCTTGTTTGAATAATTGAAAAGGGTCAAATTAGAATGTATGTATTGGCTGTGAATAAAACATGAGGTGTAATTTAGGCAGGAAATGAAACTTGATTTTCACTGCTATGTAGTAACATCCTAAATTAAGTGCTAAATGACTTAGCAACGCCGATTTGAGCCATCGCTTTGAAAACACATTAAATATGTATGCAAGAGGGAAAAACTATTAGAGCTGCGAATGCAAAGGTAGTCGACGTCAGAGAGTCGTGCATTTACTCATTTCTTTAATTTTAAACAGCAGTTTTTTTTTTCACATTTTGCAACCGGAGAATATTTAGGAATTTTCTCCCTTTTCTACTGCTTCTATTTATGCGATAATTTCTCCGTTCCTTTATTGTTTCGAGTTTCTTCCACAGTGGATACTCAACAGTTTTCCTTCTGTCACATTCTGCGCATGTATTTGGAATTTTTTTTTTAAGTATTATTTTAAATTTTAAATGATTATTCTGCTGTCTAATTTCACTTCTACATGATGTCTGACTTCATCATGAATCTGATAAACGGTTCTGTTTTAATAGATGAATTTAAAGTATAACTGAGAAAATGAACAGGAATGAGCGTAATTGTGAGGACCAACTTTTTGTGCTAGATCTGAGCAACCAAAGGTAATATGTGCAGTATAGTTTCAACAAAGAGTACAAAACATAAACTGTATATATTTTTTCATGAAGACATCAAAAGGAAGTAGGATGAGGTAATTATATTATCCCCTTGTTAAAATACTTCCCAAATTCAATGATAAATTATCTTTTTATTTAACAAATACTTTTTCCATTCTTCCGTTAAAGGCTGTTCCACACTCTATGAAATATGTCTCTTAAAAAAGTCTTTATCTAGGCTAGCAGTGGTTCATTTGTTATAAAAAGGTCCTTAAAGGTCTTAAGTAAATGTTCCCACTTCTAAAAAATTTTCACCAACCCTGGTCCCTGGACTTAGTGTCTGACTCCCTCTAACGGACTATGTCATCCTCACGATGGTGGACAAATTTCCCAAGAAGACCCCTGAGAAAACCATCTCAGCCAAGGAAACCGCTCAGTTGGTCTTAAACCATGTCTTCCGTCTACATGGTCTCCCTGTTGACGTGGGCCCCAATTTTCGTCCATATTTCGGAAGGGAGTTCTGAACTCTGTTTGAGCCAAAGGCAGACTTCTATCTGGGTTCCATCCCCAGACCAATAGACAAGCAGAGAGACAGAACATCCATCCATCCATCCATCCATCCATCCATCCATCCACCCATCCATCCATCCTATCTCCTACCGATCTATCTATCTATTATTTATTTAATCTAATTTGTGTCAGTCTTGCTTTTGGTGTCAGTCTTGTCCTGGTCCAGGCGGTCTATAGTCTGGTTTATAGGGTTTCTCTCCTTTCACTATCCTAAGCCTTGTGTGCAGGAGCTCAACTAAATCTTGGATTTTTCTACTGGGGGATGATACAGGCTTCTCTGATTTCCTGACCCTGAATTTCTAGGGGTGTTCCCGGTGGGAGCTCTGACCACTACTGGAACAGTCTCGACAATCTTGCTCATGAGTTGGTCTAGATCATCTCTGGTCTTGGTCTCGGCTGAGGCGCCTTTGACTACAAGTCTAGTACTTAAACAACACTGTAAGATCTTTTCCCGTTTGAACAAAGATCATCTTGAGTGTTGCTGACTTCCCTCCAAAGAAGCTGTGATAGAATCCTCAAGCCAGCAGTCGTGTTGAGATACCACTTCTTTAAGACCTCATCTGAAGCGAGCATAACTAATGAATACGTCTAATCAAATGTCTCCCAACTCTGAGACTCATGAATCATTCGACATGAAGGAATTAATAACTCATAAGTCTTTTGAGGAACATTATATCTGTGCAATTAGACAGGCGGAACAGGCGCGCACTGCAACCCTCATGGTGAATTCAAAATGAGTATGAAAGTGAATAGGAAATGCTAAACATGCAGTGGATCAACAAGAGGTTTCACATTAGCAATCTTGGTTTTTTTTGCATATAAAACTATGATCTACACGTATCTAATAAAAATGTTCTTTCCCCCATCAAACCTGTTTGTCACGTGTGCCCTCATTTTACTTTAAGTGTGTCGAATAGAGGTGAAATTGAATTGCCCTCTTTCCCACTCCTTTATTTATTGCGTTATCGCTAAAGCCCGGACAGACCGGCCACGCTGAATGACAAATGAGTGAAATGAGATTTGCACATTTTGTTCCGCATGTTTATAAAATAGAGTGAAATGGGAAATGGATCCCTAAGTGTGAAAGTGAGACGGTGAACACTGTCGGTTGATGTGGCTGCATGGCCTCGTGTACTCGTGGAGAAGCATGAGGTTATTGACTCGTGTTCTTTATGGGTTTGTATTGTTTAAAAAAATTAGATTTAAAATAGAATAAATATTTTGCTCAAAGCACCAAATTAATTTACGTGAAGTAGAGATGCAAGTATTTCCAAGTATTTGTTTTATAGTTAAACCAAATTGAAATCACTCTTCATACAGTTGCATCATATTTATTTTTATTAATGTGTTATTTCTGGGTCAAGGTGACCCGGAGGCGCAGAGACAACACAAGGGAAACCTCAAACACAATTGTTTTTCGGCAACCAGCTCACCGTGACCCAGAAGCAACAAAGGAATGTTGTCTTTACTATCTTCTTTTTTGGATAGTTTTATTAAATGGATTGTGGAGATGCTTACTGCAAACCAAAATGACCCTTAAAAATCTTTTAAGGAAGTATCTCTAATTTGCATGAGCAAATTTAGTAGGATGATAAGTTGAGGCAACAATGAATTTCAGACCCTTGCTCTCTATAACATCCACAGTCCAACATCAACTTTAACAACTTGAGTGAAATCTTAAAATATCAGCAATAATACATTGAATTATCGTGACTATATGTTAGAAACAAGATAACATCACATTCGAATCAACATAAAAAAACATGTTAAAGATGAAAACAAACAAATTTAAGACATAATATAATGGAGAAATTAAAGGGAAGACATTCAAGTTTTAATAAAAAGAAAACTAAAATGATCTGTGGTGAATGGAAATGATTTGGTCTGAATGGTGTTTTTATTTGTTAGCGTGCTTCAAACTCAGATTCTAACACATAAATCTTGTAAACTACAAGTGTTTGGAAATTGACCTTGCTTAAATATTATTGCTAAAGATCCGCCGGCAAGATCATTGTCAATAAACTGTCACAATCTTAAAGCGGCCTTGAGAGAAAAGTGAGCGATATCAATTTGCTTGTTGAGCTCCAACCAAAGAGCCGCTTTATAACCTCATAAAACCGCTAATGAAATCTATTTCACTGGAGCATAAACAACCCGCAGTGAGCTTGTCCATCAAAGCCGTCTCCGAGGACTGAGATGCACACCGCGGGGAAATTAAATCATAATCCACTCCGAGCTTTTGCAGGCTTTTTGAATATGTCATTTGAATATCAAGTACATACTGAAATCATTGATTACATGAGGAGACAAACAAACTCACAGTTAATGCTAATATGTCCACGTGTCTAGGTGATATTGGAATTCCAATCTGTCCTGGGACAAATGGGAATTCTACCAGGACAATCTCGAATTCTAATAAGAGAAATTCGGATTACATCAAAATGTTGTTTTGAACGCTTGGCCGCCACAAGCCAGTTATCCCTGTGGTAACTTTTCTGACACCTACTGCTTAAAACCCAAAAAGTCAGAAGGATCGTGAGGCCGCGCTTTCACGGTCTGTATTCATACTGAAAATCAAGATCAAGCAACCTTTGCCCCCTAGGCCTTAAAGTTATTTAGGTATAAGGTGGACATGACATTAAATTATTAGTTAGTTTTTCAAGGTTGAGAGGGGATTGTCGTAGGGCCGGCCCTGAATGGGTAGGTAGTAGGAGGCACAAGGTAGGATCAAGAATTCACAGAAGAAAGTTTGTATTTGCCAAAAAGTTCCAAATGTTATTATGAAAAAAAGTTGTGTCCAAAAAGTAATGCTGTGTCTTACGGTGTAAGTCATAAGTGTGTGTACCCCAGGATGATTTCTGTGTCGTGTGTATCGAAGTGTGTGTTGTTGACGCACTGTATGTGGTATTGTTCAAGGCCTCCCGATGTGACCGGTTCAGGATGCGCTCGTGGCTTCCATCGAAATTGAAAATATAGATTCCATCAAAAATGACCGTAGAGCTCGTCTCACGTCTTTTTAGATTTGTGTGCGAGATCTTTTTTTTTTACTTATGGAGCCTATAATAAAATGAAAATGTTCTCCTGCGTGGCACATTTTGAGCTGATCCCTCCTAATAAAGTATAGTAACTACTGTATTTTACATATTTTAAAAGGCATTTGAAATAAATTAAAATACATAAATAAAAAACCTGAATCCAATCACTTGAATAATAAATGAATATTTTTTCTCCAAAGAACAAGTAGTATTAATTATCAGAATAATTTAAGCTCAAATTATGGCAGATCTTCACATTTATTGTCCACTTGATGGCGCAGTAGAGCGAATGAAGCCTCATAAGGCTTTTGCCCAAGGATGCACTAATCAGATGGAAGGCTTCAGTGGTTCATGAGGCTTCATCTTGTCGTGACTTCAAAAAAGTACTTACAATCTACACTTAGTAAGTAAGTAAGTAAGTAAGTAAGGGTTATTTCTAAAGCGCCTTTGTAGACCAGGGTCACAAAGCGCTTTAACAATCAAAACAATACACAGCTAAAATATATACTTTAAAAGCTCAAGACACATAGACAAACACAGGAGTCCGAGGAAATCAGGGAAAAGTCTGCACAAATAAAAATGTCTTAAGATGTTTCTTGTAGGATTCTGTAGATCCATCAAACACAGAGAGAGGAAGATCGTTCCAAAGCTTAGGAGCAACAGCCTGGAAGGATTTCTCTCCCCTGGTCCTGAACCGAGGAACCATCAGTAGATTCTGATCCACAGAACTAAGAGCCCGAGCTGGGGTGTAAGGCTGGATCAGATCACTGATGTAAGGAGGAGAAAGTAAGAACATTTTTTTTTAATTTATCCCAAAAGAAGCTGGCACCCAGTAAATTTAAAGATTGGAGAAATGTGAGTTCTTCTACTTGAGCGGATCAGAATTTTTGCTGCAGTGTCCTCTCATTAATAATAAGCGCTTTGTGACCCTGGTCTCGAAAAGCGCTATATAAATAAATATTACTTACTTACTTACTTACTTACTTACTCTCATGTCCTCTCTTCACCCCAACACACAATCAACTGCCCATCTATTTGGCTGGAGGATCATAATCCACCTGGACTGAACCAATCCGCAGCGGAACTCCAATTTCTTCCATGAAAAGAATAACATAGGTACCATTATTTTTGTTTAATCGAACCTGTCAAATAAGACACCTTCCTTGCACACACCTGCAGTTCCAAATACAAGGCATCATATCAAACTATAGAAGCTTGACGCCGCCATGCAATATGAATCTGACCTCCCTGCCCCCTACAGAGATGGTAGTGCCCAATGACCTCGGCTATGATGTCATACAGGTGTTAAAACCAGGAAATAAAATGTGTCCCAGTGTTATTATAGAAAGTGTTTATAGTATGTCTTTGACAATGAACTCCGGTTGAAGATTTAAAAAAAAAAAAAGGGTTGACCCTCATCTTCCTCATTCCTGATCTGGATTATTTTGACTTCTTCTGCTGGTGCTTCATTCGTTTTTATGTTAATCCTGCAGTTTGCCGTCCAGGTGTGTGTTTTGCCACCTTTCTTCAGTTGGCGAGCTTTCCTTGCGATGTCTGCATTTTTCTTGGTCAGGTTCTCATTGATGTAAACATCAGATCCTTTGATTTTTTTTGCCCTGTTTAAGCAGTGCATACTTGAATTTTCTGTTGGTGAATCTCATCTCATGCTTCCACGTTGTTGAAATCCAGATCGATGCCTCTGCCATTCAGGAACTCGGACAGCTGCATCTCCACGGATTTGATCTGCAGCTCTTGCATAACCTGAAGGCCGGATTTTATGTCCAGTCACAATTATTTCGTTGAGTTTTCACTGCTGGTCCAAGTCCTCGACTCTGTTCCCCAAAGTTTTTATGAGCAGATCTTTCTTTTTGTTGTCCTCCCGGTACTGTTGGATTTCATCCATCGCATTCGGAAGAGGTTCTTTCAGTTCTTTGAGTTTGTTTTTGAGTTGTTTTCCATTGCATTCATCCCTCCTTTCATCTCTTCTTTCATCGCCAACAGTTTCGTTCAATGATTCCCAATTTGACTCACTGTCATAGCGCTCCTCTTGTCTTTGGTTGGTTTTAGGTTTAACCATTTTTTCTCACGATACAACACTCTCTTTTCAGTCTCAGATTAGCTGCTCAGCAGCAGCAGGCAGCGACCTTTACCGACCAGTTCCAAGCGCATGACCTAAGAGTGAGCTGTAAATGGGCAGTTGATCACAGGAAGTGCCATGTTGATGGTGCAGAAACTTTAATATCGCCGACGGTCTCTGGGAAATGTGTTCAGTTGCAATATGGCCCTTTCTTTTCCTCAGCGATCCCCTTGGTTCCGCTCGCAAACTCGTTTCGGAAAAGTCATTTGGAAAACTGTAAACAGTGCTGTGCATGTCGCTGATTGGCTGATAAACCTTGGAGTAATACATAAAAGCTCATTTCCCAAAGTGTATAAAGCCTCATTTAAAATGAATGAAGTGGAGAAAAATGGTCTCACTCGATGAAACCAAATGACAGCAGGGAGGTGGATTTAGAACCAGATGGATCCAGAAACAAAGTTTATCATGCTTCCAGTTTTTCTTTTGGTGCCTCCTTCACTATTAAAATTCATTATTAATTTCTTAATTAATTAGGTTTACCAAGAGCTCTGTTAAAAAAAAATTGTATCTTCAGCTGGTGGATTCAATGACACTGTAAGCCAACAGCAATCATTTTTAAACTTCCTTACATTCCCTTCCTAAAAAATAAATGGAATATATGTATACATTTGCACATTTCCCGTTTCCTGTAAAAGTTTTGATGTGTGTGATGTCACTTAAAGCAGTGATCCCAAACCACTGACACCTCTCTGTGACGCATTTATCAGCGAGCTACACAGAAAGACAAGAAGCTATTGTTGTTGTATCGATTTCTAAAGGTGTTGTGTGCGAAAAGGAAACCGATTTCGCCTGTAAATACTAGATGGGACCAGCTTGCATCAGAGAAACCAGCCTGGGGCTCCTGCTGATTCAGCAATAATGTTCATTTTTTTTAATTTAACTAATTTTGTTCTTTCTGCAAAAAAAGTTGAGAAAACCTGATTTTAAGAAACAGTGTCTTTGTAAGAATACAAATGCAGTATGTATGCAGGGCTCCGTCCATGTTCTTGTCGAACATTAACTTTAACAAGAAACTCTAAAAAGTTTAGATTTAGATTCAATCAAAATATTTTTAAACACATATTTGACACTACATTTTTTAGAGCTCATGAAAAACATGTAGCGTTATACTTTGAAAAGCAGTACCCAGCAGTCACAAGGAGATAAGAGACAGTCAGACTTGTGATGTATGAAAACCTCCCAAGTGGTTTTTCCATTTTTTATTTATATCGGGGGGTTTTTTATGCGAATATATCACAGACCGCCGCACCAAAGCTGCTGTTTCAAACACATGAGCTGCAATAGTGTGCGACATACAAAGAAAGCAGACGGTCCACCAGCTGCAAGAGAAGCCGGAGAGACTCTTTAAAATGTTTGACATAATCACACAAGTTTAATTGCAACACAACTATTTCTCTTCTTCTGAATGTTCTCCCTGTGTTGGTGTAGCTCTCTGGTTTTCTCTGACTAAGAGAACAAAGTGAGGTTGATCGAGCTGACTTACCTCTTTATGATTAATAATGTGATTTTAAGAATTTCACAAATAGACATGAATATCTATAATTGGTTGTTTTTTTCCCCATATATTCAAAAGTATATGTGCAGCAAAAAACGGGTGAAACATTAAAGTTTTTGGTTTTCAAAACATAACCAAATACATGGATGTTTAAATAGATCATTCAAAAATATTTATCATAAACCAATTGCAAAATATATAATAAAGAAATATATATATCATGTTAAAATAAATGCAGGCTTAAAATGTGTCTTGAAGAAATCAATAAAAACACCCAGAAATTAAAAACAAAAGTATAATATCATTAATAATTATCTTTTAAAAATATGTTAAAAGATGCAACAATTTTTAATTATGTCTATACCTTTTTTTGTATCACACAATTTTAAAATATCTATATAAGTTATATGTTGAAAACAAACCCAGATGATAAAGTATATCTATTTCAAAATATATGTTAGAACATTCACGCACGTTAAAATATACGCATTAAAAATACATGTTAACATAATATATATAACATACACAAATTTTCAAATTGATCGCTAACAAAATTGTATTCATACAACGATTTTTAAATATATATTGAAAAAATATTTTTAAAATCATAGACCGATTTTAAAAAACATCCTAATTATCCATCTCAAAATCATACACGTTTTAAAAATCTATTTTTAAAAAATCAGGAGATGTTAATGCACATCTTTAAAAATACAGTAAAAACAAAGACACATTTTAAAATACATCTTAATGTAATATGTCAAAAGCATACACAATTAAAACTATATCTTTAAAAATTACGATAAAAACCTTCAAATGTTTTTAAGTATATTGAACATATCTCCTGTGTTGTATATGAGTTTAATATCCTGAAGTTGTCTAAGTCAGTATCTTTGTTCCACTCTCTCGACCATGAGAAACAAGCTACGTACATTGCCGTGCCGCGTTACACGGATTAACACAAGTTGTTCGCTGACGTTCAGCAGCAGTTTTACAGCTTGCTTGAGCAAATGCACTTAATGCAATACGTGGAACACAAACATCTTCCTGCAACACTGCACTTTTAATACATCCAAGCAGTGTTTTAATGGCTGTTGTACAGTCATGTTCGCCTCAGGGAAAGTAGAAATGAATACAGCAATTTGGTGAAAGATGCTGTGGCGGAACAATGTGGCATGCGATACAGTCCTTCAGGACAAAGATCGGTCTCCACAGGCTGAATAACCCTTGATGCAGCAGTATTGAAATTGCTTCTCACGACGGACTGGTGATTAAAACATGCTGGAGAGGCCTGATGCAACACGTGGCCCAGGTCTTTTTAAAGAGGACCCCCGTGTTACCAACAGTAACCTGACGTTTCACTCTCCAGGAGTTCAAGTCCCGCCACGTCTTTGAGATCCATTGAACCCGTCCGTCGTTTCGACATCCATCAATAATTGATGGAAGTAATAGTTGCCGGAACAGAACCGACATTGTGGATATTAAAGCGCTTCGTCACTGCTGCAGCTCGAGCTGCTGCGAGAGGGATTTTAAGGGGTTTGATTTTTGTCTTGGATCTTTTTTTGAGTGAAGCGAAGGAGTGCGCTTTTGCAACACGCAGACAGCTCATGAAATGTATTTCCACTCTGTAGCATCTATGTTTAAATTCTGTTTTATTTTTTCCCCATTTTCATGGCTTTGAATGAGATGTAACATTATTTTTTGTATTTATCCAGACTTATAGGTGCTTTAATTTGTGGACTAAACCTTCTGTCTTTCTTTTCTAGCTCTTAAATCTCTTGTTTTTTAATGGCCTTATTAATAAAATGTGAAACTGAGAATGTTAGGATTGTCTTTCTTGTGTGTGGTGAAGTGTCATCACGGGTTCCTGTTAGTGAGCATTTCTGGTTACTTATTTAAAGTTTTTTACTCGTAGCAATGAAAACGTCAACGTTTCCGTTGAGGCAAATCAGTTCAGCTGAACCAGAAAGCCTAAATTGGACCAACCCATCCATGTTTAATCTGATCCGCACTCAGCAACCACTGAGATATCATAAGGTTTGCCTCTAGAAGATTATCCAATTTTACATGGTACTGTAAGAGCCAGGAAGCCAATTATGTATTGTGTCCAATATCTCTATGTACATGTTCAAATTAAACCATTTTGAAATTGGCTCTTAAAGTTGGAAATATTTGTACCAGTTCTAGCATTATGTGAAGACTGTCAATTACCAGCATATTTTACTGCATCAGATTTATCAAGACCACATAACAGCCATGCTAAAAAAGTCATTGATTCTGGACTGCAAAAGATGTTTGGACTATAAACTTAAGGTGAAGCATCTGATGTGACTTTGGAAGAGAATGGAGAATGCTAATGTAGAGCATAATATGGTACATATGTATGAAAACGATGAGGTTATGGTCTGTCATTTTTGTAGTTAATCTGGACTGAAGGCAGCATCTAAGAAGAATATCAATGGCCGTGTCAGAAAACCAAAATGAACTTCTTTCCTTTTAAGCCATTCTGCACAACCGTGATTGTGTTTAACAATATGTCATTACAGGAATGAAAGACAAAACCGTTCTCAGAGTAAAAACACATAGATTAAAAAACAAAGCACATCCAAAAATAACGTTTATGTCAATAGAAGCGTCGCAAGTAAAAAAAAAAAACAATAAGAATGTAGTCAGAGTAAGAAACGCTAGGGAGAGAAAATTCAAGAAAATGAGGTCAAAGTTAACAGCAGGAGTTTGGACGATCTGACACCACGGACTGGAATCAGAAAGCCGAGGTAGAAGCAGCTGGTTTAGATCGCTGAAAGGTTCCAGATCTAGATTTCCATTACATTTCCTCTGTTATACTTTTTGTGACATTTTAAAATATGTGCCAACACTCAAAGAAAAATTTGAGAAACACTGCTTTCAAACTACACATGGGAGCTCTCACGACTTCCCTATGAAGCTTCCTTTTTACTCTTCCATGATCCCTGTGAGTCGTCTCTATCCATTAGACCCTGCACTCTCCTCTTCGCCTGCCTCACATCCCGACACACAACTGTCAAAGCAAACTTAAAAAAAAAACACTCGGACAAAGTCGACTCTATTTTTCCACAATACTGTCAATGAGTTTGTCAATAAACGGGTAGAAACAATTATTTAATTTCACGATTGATTATTAGTTCAATGGAATCACTCGGATGAAATGTGAAAAGTCTCAGGGAAGAAAAGATAGTTTGGCTTATAACATAGATAAGTGTTGAAAAATCGAGTGTTCTATTTAGAAAAGATGATGAATATCACTCATTCTGCCCAATCTTTGAAAAAAAAAATTCATCTGTGAAATCATTTTATGAGTCCGGGCTCATAAATTTCAAGGAGGGGTTTTATCTGCTCAAAAGCCGAACAGACCAGTGGGAGGTCCTCTGAGGTTTAAACCATGATGAAAAGGAGAGTGATGTGAATTTTAACGATGACATACAGGAAAGTGCATCCTTAGCTTCCAGCTCAGAGTGGAAAAGTAACAAGATAAGCCCGGCAGGCTGAGCGGGGAGATCGGAAGAGACATGCGTCAAGTTCAAACGCTGTGGCCGACCGATATCTTCAGAAAGATAAGGAATCAATTAGCTGCTCTGGATCTCATGTCTCTGAATCTCAAACACGGTACATCTGTGTTGAGTTCGAGGGTCCGAGGTGCATTAGTAGTCCGGAGGTGTTCGGAAAGGCCGCTCCGTGTGGACATGTCCTTGATCCAATCAGTTCACAGAGGATTTTGAAGAGGCTTATTCAAGAGGAAAAACAACGGTCATGATAAAAAATGTTTCTTCTGGTGAGGATTAAATGAAAACGGAAACCATCTTGTTTAAAAACTGGTCATAAATTTAAAGGGTAGAAGAAACACAAATGGGTGAGTCTGGAAGTGATTGTTCGTCGGCCACCCGTGACGACTTTAATCTTCGTTCCAATAGAGTTTGTCTGAACAGAAAACAACACCAAAATTTCTATTTTTAGGGACTGCCTCAGTCAATAGAGACATTAGCTAGAAAAGTGAAGGGATGCTGATTCACATCCCAGAAATAAACATGATACTGTTTTCAGTGGAAGAAGTTTTCCTTCTGCAAGATTCTTACCAAAAAAGCATTATGTCATTCTTTGTTACACAGGTTTGATTGAACTCTTACAGCAAGACATTTCATTAACTAACAGTAAGAGAACCCTTTGCATAATTTGGTTAATTCATTAATTAATGCTATTTTGCCTTGAGGTTTAAAGCTTTGCTATGTAACATAGCATTGACGAGATTCATTGAATGTCAAGTGACTGCTTTACTACAGTGGGTTAGAGACAGTGTTTTCATATAAAGTACTAAGACTTTTTTTTTTAACTTACCCTGAAGATAAAGTGAGAAACAAAAGTTTGTTTTTTAAAACAAATACACATGAAGAAATTTGACAACAGCACAACTGACAAACCAAATCCACGCTTTCAAAAGCATTGCCCAAGTATTTTAAACATTGTTGACCCTTTTATTTTAAGTAAAAATCAAAAACTTTCTTAGTTTTCTTCATTTAAAAAAAAAAGGTTTACAGCAATTCTCCCTGCTTCAAGACTGTCGAAGAATCCCAATTTCTCAAGGAAACAATGAAGTTATGAATGTCTAAAAAATGTTCGCTTTCCGAATGAAACCTGCCTTAAGGCTTGTATAATTATTAGAATATAACGTTACCAAAGACAGGACCTGTTCTCCAAAGATTCTAAATGTAATTTAGATCACCGAAATACTGAACAAAAAAAAAGATTTTCCAATTGTTGATTTTGAATTAAGGAATGCACACTTTCCACACTTAACGACCGCTATCTCAGTAAAGTAGATGACGCTAAACCAAAGATACGTTACTGAGGACGAGTCTACAGAGTAGATTCCGGCGTGAATGTCTTGAGAAAAAACAAATCTTACCACAAAGCAACATAACGACAATAATAACACAACAAAACACAACTTGTATCAATTGGCGTTTTAAGTTTTGACGATAGGATTCCAACAGCCGGTTGCAATCAGTTTTAAAAAGCAGTAGAAGAAGAAGCTGTAGAGTCATTTTCGGTGTGTAGCGACAGAGTTTGATTTGAGACGGTACTACATGTCGAAAATTTGCGCATTGTGCAAGTGCAATGTCTTAAATAGTACTGTAAACCACTTGAAGAAGTACGCAAATTGAGACACAGAATTTGATTAGTGACAGTACTACTCTGTTGGAATTTGCGCACTGCAAAAGTGAGTGCACTGTTTTACAGTGTACTGTAAATCAATGCACCTAGAGAATTGCGCGATTTGAGACACACCCCAATACTCTTCCTTGGTATTGGGATTTTAATCGAAACAATTAAGACAATAACAATAAGATTGTCATTTCTATGGCTTATTCCTGTTGTATTTCTTGTGTTTTGTTTATTGTTTTCATTCCTTATTTGTGTTGTTTATTCCTATTGTAAACGGCTGGTCACTCTCACCTGCACTTGTGACAGAACCACCTTCAAATTATTTCCCAGCTCAGAATCATAACCAGTCATATAACTGCTGTTCCTGTTTCACAACTCGTTTTGTGTCGCCTAACTGCAAACAAACAGAGCATTATAATAGCAGACATTGCTTAGGGTCCAGCGGTGACGTCTTGTTGACTTTATGCGAGATTGTTTGGGCGTAGAGGACGACCGAGGCTCAGCCTATGATGGAGCAAACAACACAGCGGCTGATTCTGCCGGGTTCACTCCGGGTCAGGGTTGATTGCAGATGACTCTGCCAGGCTGCTGCCTCCTCCCTGACACCTGATCCAGCCTCTAATCAAGCTCACGCTCCAGTCCCACAGCCGGCTGCCATAATCAAAATATGACAGCATTTTCTTGGATTGATTCCGAAACGCCGACTTCCTGAGGATTCACAGCAGATTTGGTCATTATCGACGTTTTCTTGTCACAAGTGTTTGGATAGTCAGAGTTGGGACGACTCGGAGAGCCAAACATGACAAGGACAACCTTAATGCACCTGAAGGGTGATTGAATTAATGAATAAAATGTGAAAGCCCCAGACATGAAATTATATTTTAAAAAATAACAATAATAAAGAATTTAATTATTATTAAGCAATGAGAACCTGTTGCCAATTACCCCCTCAATGTCACGAGGTAGCTCATTTGCCAGAGCAACATTACAGACAAATGAGTTTTTTGTGGCCACAAATTAAATGTCCACGTAATGTTTCCGGCTCCCTAAAAATAAAAAATAATTTAAGCCACAAGAGACTAACAAATAGAAATAGAAAAAGAAGTTTAAAATGCTTTTCTGTGATTAATTGGCTTGGATTTAATATAAAAAAAATAAGGGGGATTAATATATATTATTAATTAAAATATGTAGAAATACTAAGTTAAATGTGGTGAATTTTGCATAAAAATGTGTGTAGTCTAAAAGGGCAAGTATTGTGTTAATTTGTGTTTCTCTTTTTTACTCATCAGTGTGTGTCTGTTTGTACAAAGCTCCCTTTAATTGGAATATTTATATCAGAAAATGTACTTAAGCCCCGCCCACTTTTGACATTTTGTTTACCATAATCACGCCCACTGTCATCCCCACGTGTCATCAATCCTGGAAGTCTCCACCTCCAAGGGACTCATTGTTTAAACAAAGTGGGCATGATTACAGCTGAAACAGGAGTGAAGCCATTATCATGTCATAATGGTCTGCACTTTCGTAACCTCTCGTTTGCTAAGATTTCAGAGGAGGGAGAACTTTATAATAATAAGTTCAAAACATGGTCATGATGAGGGACTTACTGCGTCTCGGAGAGAAATAAACTTTTGGGTTTTCACATAAGTTGCCCTTTAAGAGGTTTTCCCCACTTTTAAAAATGAAAATCATCAATCCTATCAAGTCATCTGTCTAAATTAGAACTAATCAAGCTTTTTTATATGAAAAATGATAATGAAAAAAGAAAAAGAATATATAATCATTGTCATAATTGTAGATATGAAGGTTCTATTTCTTTTTATCGTCTCTGTAATGCTAATTCTATGTCAGACTTTTTAGACATGAGGAAATTGAACATGGTTAAAGTTCATTTACCTTAACATTTGAAATTCACAATTCTACAATTAACATCTTTCATTTTGACACGTTTATACATTTTCAGGAGCTCGTGAAACAAACTGGACTCAAAAGCTATCGTGGAGTGAGCCCAGTGTGTACAGTTAGTGCAACCATAATGTGATGTTACATTACATTAATGGCTTCCTAAGGCTAGAGAAAATGATCGTGACGGCACAAATGGAATGTTCTTGAGGAGTTAGTGAATAAAACGTAGTAAGTATTAGCAACAGGGAGCGATACTGGAAGACGAATTGACAACGTGAATGGCACAAATAGACTTTTGAATGATCGTCCCCAGCTTAATGTAGAAAGAATAACCATCATCTGTATAATAAAAACGACAATGTTGACAGCTTAAAAATTTTTTTATTAATAAATGAATGACTGGTGGTTTGTTTGTCCAGCGGGTTCCACATCAGAGTCAGTGATAAGAGGCTGAATAGGCGAGACAGGATATCATTAGCTCAATCTTCAAGACTATTGTGTGTGTGTCAGTGTGCTGAGTGGGGGGGGGGGGGGGGGGATGCTACGGAAACATCTGCGACATTGTGCCAGAATGACAGCTGATACCAACCAGGGAGGCAGGACGCCATTAAATACTGGCAAGGTGTGTTCTTTAAGTGGTGAGAGACGAGTGTGTCAGTGTGTGTGTCGGTGTCTTTCGGTTTGGTTCCTCCGCGCACTCTAATTGTGTTGTTCTGTCATGAGACAAGGAGATTTGATGACCTGTGTGCGTCTTTTCTTGCCAGTGCTTGGTAAGTTGCTGAATATTTCATCACGGCTGGTGGTGCCAGTTTCGGCTGCCTGGTGTCAGTTGGACGCCACGACACGGGTTCCTTCAGGACAAGTCGTTTGAATGAAATTCCAATAGCTTTCGGTGACTAACACAGGGAAATGAAAACATGGAATTTAAAATGCCTTATTACACATTCTGGTATATTCTTGTCTGCAAATAAAATATTCAGAAATATTGGCATTACATTTGTTTGTTTTTTCCTGCCGATTTTTTGGATCCTACTTTTGGAATTGTGCAAACAGACTCCAATAATTATGAAAGCTTAGTTCTTGTTGGACAATGTTGTCTGCTTTGAGGAAAATGAACGTTTTATCTAGTAGTTTGGCTGAAAGTTCACCTTGAAGTCATCAATGACTCTCATCCTCTTTGCGGTTATTAAATAACAAAAAAATAGCAACAACTTGGGTGTGGACTCTTCCAGTAATAAGTGGATTAAATGAACCATTATATTTATGTCGGGCAGGATGAGTTCCATCACTGTCGACAAGTTTCACTACCTGACATATTTCTTCTTGGTACTGATTATTAAGTGAGAGTAGAAGCAGTAGAAAAGTAATTAAAATGGACCCAAGGTTGCATAGTGCAAGGAGTTATTAGAGATTTGAAAAAAGTTTTTAATTTTTTAATTTTTTTTATTATTGTATTTATTTATTTGGATGAAACAATATGAAAAAATAGGAGTAAAACTAATCAAAATCAAACTTCCTTATATAATTTTGTTTTTCCCATGACCCCTTGTGTGATTGAGTTTTACTGGGTTATACCATCTTGTCTCGATGTCAGATAATGAGTGTATTTTATTCAAGGTAATTTAACAAAAATACATTTGATGTACATTCCTTGATGCTCCTCTGTATAATATGACCCAATTAGAAAAAGCCAGAATAGATGTGCGGCGTTAAAAAGCTGAAGAGAAACCTGTTTCCTATTTGTTATTGTCTGCATCGAAGCATCCTTGACCGCTTGGTGTCAAATAATATTCATCGGGGTTTTTCTTTTTTCTTCTGCAGACAACAGGCAATTGTTCTGATGACAGTCTCGACATATTGGTTCATCAATGTGCGCTTCTGGAGGCAGTAATGACAAAGCAGGATAGGATTCATAAATCAAAAGCCCTCCGGCAGGGCGGCTGACATTGATGCATGCAAGGACACTCAAAACAGAGCAGTAGGAGCGAGGACGACGAAGGGACACGCTGAATGACTTCATATTCAGAACACTGACAAAGAGAAAAATATATTTTTTATTCTTTCATCAATGACTCGCAACCACTTTCACAGTTATAAATATATGTATATATAATATCATTGAAAATTTGATTTAAAATATTGTTACAGCAATTTATTGCAATATTTTATTACCATCCAGCCGCTCCTGCTGAGGGACAAACTAGGGAAGAGTATGTCTGGAACTGTGGTGAGCAATACAGGGGCACCACAGGGTAGCGTTCTGTCCCCCTTCCTCTTCACAATTTACACCGCACTTTGTGACAAACTCTGCAACATGCCACATCCAAAAGTATTGTATTGTGTGTACTGTTGTGGCATATGTGAAGGGAGGGGATGACAGAGTACAGGAGCTTGGTGGCTGCTTTCTCAGACTGGAGCGTGAGAAATGGTCCAAGACTAAGGAGATGATCATGACTTTCACAGGAGTCCCTGAGCTGTTTTGATGTTAGCCGTCAAATATTGCACCCTTTCCATCAGTGTGTGGTAGCTAGTGCCGTGTTCTTTGGGGTTGTGTGTCGGGGCGGAGGCATGACCTCGAGAGACATTAACCGGTTGGACAGGCAGATTTGGTTTGTTGAAAAGTGTTGCCCCTTTAAGCAGTGCTGGAGAAAAGGATGAAGGCTTTTATGCTGGGCTTTTGGAGTAACCATCGACACCCTCTGCATGTCACTATGGCGGCTCAGAAGAGTGACCTCTATGCTCTCCAGAATGGAACGTTTCAAGACATCCTTTGTTCCTTCTGGCATAAGATGCTACAAAAGAACTCTCCCTCATGCTTGAAATGCACTCTTTTACCTTTTATTGGCAACTTTTGAATTATTGATGTCTTTTTACACGTTTGTATGTATTTATTGTATTTATTTTGATTGTTTTTACATGTATTTATGGATGTTTGCATGGATGGATGTGTTATTGCTGCTGGACAAAATAATTTCTCCTCCGGCGATCAATAAAGTATCCATCCATCCATCCACACGATACTAATTTGATATTCCACAGCACTGTATTGATTTGAGTTTTTTTTACTTCCAAATCACATTTAATTTTTATTATAGTTATTTTATGGTTTATAGTTAAAAAAAAGTGTTCCATACAATAATTGTATTGTACACGTTATTTTTTAAATTTCCAAATAGAATGCGAAATTATTTAGGGAAAAATGTAGTTTGTTCATTTTTGTGCTGCAGTTAAACTTGTTATTACGTCATCCCAGGTAACAGAACAATTAGATCCAGGCCATGACTGAGGACGAGAGGATACAGTAAACTCCGGCAGCGTTTAAAGCTGATGTTCGAAAATGGTTAGATTTTAAAAAAATAAAAGAAGGCAGTTATGACTTTGTCAAGAGTTATGGTATGTTAATTGTGCAACACCAGAGTCAAGTATTCATGCAAAAAAAATGTGTATATATATATATATATATATATATATTATATACACAAACTCCCCAATTTTTTATTTGAAATGCAAGCCATTAAAGTCAAATAAATAAATAATGAATTAAAGAGGTGAAAAAAAAAGTAAGGTTACCCTGAACGGAAAAATAATATACATTTCAAAATGACCTTTTCAGGGAACAAGAAAATGGTAAACAACTAAAAGATGGTCAGCTTGAAAACAAGTGCCCTGGACAGTCTCCAGACTTACAACCCATAAACTGGACAGAGGAGTGAAAGCAAAGTGCCCCACATAAAGTACTGTAAATCACAAAGAAAAAAGTATTATTTCATTCACCTGACCCATCAATGTCCACTTCTGGGTGACCACTGTTTTCACCTGGACAACTTAGGACCAAGAATATGAAAACACAAAAAAACATTTTGACAAAAACACAACTTATAGACAACAGTAACTCTTTTAACTCCCAATAACTTAAAACAAAAAAGTGTATTGTAAACAACCAAAAATGTAACATTTAAACAGAGATTAAAACTCATCGTGACTGTAATTATTTAATTGCATATGTTTATTTGAGATAAGTCCCAAGAAAACGTCAACACATTTAAACGCACTAATGAGTGGTTGACACAGCCTGCCGCAGACATCTGATGTGTGCTCCAAACAAACACTTAAATCCACGTCGAGGAAGCGCAATCTTCCACTTGAGCTTAACTCGCACCGTTCATCCCGGCACTGAATTATGTTGGTCAACAAGTGTCGGAGGGAAGCTAGAGAAGATCAACCCTCACAGATTGACATTTGGTTTCTGTGGACAGGTGGAAAACATCACCATTTAAAAAAATATACCCTGAGGGTTCGTGTTACTTTCCCCCTGCAGCCGACGAGTAATCGATTCAACCTGTTAGATGTAACCTGCTTGAATGCAAGAAAGTGAATAAGACAGCAGATGCAGCAGGAGATGCTGATTATTTTAGCCTTCGGCATATTACTGAAGGAAAGTGTTGCTAAGAAAAAAAATGCCTGGATTTATGGAAATGCATCTCACGGCTGTCAGAGACATGAAAACACTTCGGGCCAGAGTGTGTCACTGAAGATCACCCGGAGACGCAGGCAAATCTTTGTTTACACCACAGCTGTGACGCGTGTTTGGTTACAGGTTGAATGACACGAGATCTAAATCTCCGTCATCAAGGAATTAATCACCGAAGCATCGGTTTCACACCAGATGAGTCAGTCGGCTTCTCACCTTTCATCAGAATCCAAAGCGTCTTGGTCCGAAGCCTCGGGAACGTTGACTTGATGCACGAGCGAGGAGAAATAAATCCTTCTTGTCCATTAAAATGTTTTATTACACTTGTTTTAATTGAATTAAATGTGCTCCAGCGATTCCAAATATTGACATGGCATTGGCACATGTATAAAAAAAGGTAATCAATACTGACCTCTAGCTCCAGTTCCAGACGCAATTGATCCCCTGTTTGGCCTCGGCTAGATGTTTATTTATACAAAACAATTCGACTGCTTTGACTGGTTCAGTGAGTGAAACTGTATCTTCGATGCTTGGTTACGAAAACAATGGAATTGAAATAAAGAGTGCAGCAGATTGCGATCGTAGGCCGGACCTTCTTTTGTCTGACGTCTGGCATTATTTATTCCCATTTAGACATCACGATGAAGAGAAGCACAACAGACTTTCGCCGACAGTGGCGTCTATTATTCTGTGATAAAGACCTAACATTATTGGCTTCCATTTATGTTGCACTCAAAATGACTTTGAATGTCTTTTTATTATTTGGAACATTTAGACAGCAGAGAAGTTCACCGTTGAGATATATCAAACATATTCTATTAAAAAAACAATTATTACACACATTTTTTTTTTACCACTTTTCTGGGGTCAGGTCGAGGGGGCAGCAGCGTCAGCAGGGAAGCCCAGCAAGGTAGGTGGACAGTATATCGAGATTTGCCTTTTGGCTTAACTCTCTTTTTACCACCGGAGATCAGTGCAGCGTCTGCAAATCCCCTTGTTGATCTCCTGTTACATTCATCCCTCACTCGTGAACAAAACTTTGAGATTCTTAAACTCTTCAAGTGGCGTTATCTGATTTTCATCGCTGCCGCTTCACACTCGATTCAAAACTCAAGCTACTAAATGTGTATATATATATATACATATATATATATATATAGTTTTGGACTCATTTACAGTCTATTTTACACAAAATATATTGTCTTTTCTATAAATCTTTTTGCATGATCTCCCATCACCGATCTCTCGTTTTACATCTCCCCATAAGATATTCATCATACTTTCGGGCTCTACGTCTCTTTCCATCCCATTACGAAGACTAAACCCATTTAGCTTCTTCCTTCATCCTTCCATTTTTTTTCGTGTCTTGTAAAAATTGTTCCCTCTTCTTAAGCCCAATAAGGCATTGGTTATGGTTCTGTGTGAGATGCTGTATTTGAGGAGAAAAAATACAATACATAAAATACTGAGTGATGTTTCCAGAACTGTCAAATGTATAAGTGAAATTATAAAAAGGTTTAGCTAGTTTGATGGAGTTTCAAGCAAGTATCTCGTTGAACGATAAACTTTTTTCTGTAACTATCTGGCGCACACACACACCGACTCAATGACTGGAATAATTTACATTTAAATCTGTTTTTTATTCTCTCACATATTGTCGGCGTCTCAATATTTCATAGCGTCTTCTTGCTAGTCGACTCAGCAGGCGGCGTCTCAAATCCACCGTTGTTTCTTTGAAGGTAAAAGTCTCATTTCAGACGGTTACATCACGAACCTGTGCAGAGCTCTTCAAGTGTGAAGCAGCAGAGTTGTAGCCGGAGTTGTGACCGTTCCATGTGCGAAGCCTTAATGGAAAAAATTACCGAACGGTACGTTTGGTTTCTGTCGCTACATACGTTCGTGAGCGTTACAATTGAATTCCTCTTCACGTCATCACACTCCATCTTGCCGAATGGGACGTTAGATAAAGCATGTCGCTTCTTCATTGAATAAAGAATGAGGGAGGGATGGAATGTCTCACTTACTATGCATTACAGCCCATTTGTGCAGTTCCAGCTCGATGCCAGCTGCTCACTGTGCGACAGTTTATATGTCTTAATCTCGTCTCTGTCCTTCACCCCTTTTTGGTTTTTCCCACTTCGGCCATAGATTTGCCTCTTTCACAAGAATTCAAATTAAACCCTTTTTTATATCACTTTTCTTGCCAATTGTGTCCATAGCAATAAAAAAATGTTACGTACCAGGGAAATATGAGGTCACGACAGAGACTGAAAGACAAGATAAGATAATAAACACACAACAATCAACGGGAACACGGGTCAGGTGGGACAAAATTACAGGTGACACGAATCAGGACAATCAGGTCAGGAGCACAAGAGGAAGTTGACAAGACAAATACACATGGATCAGGACTTTCACAATAAAACCAGGAAGTGAGACAAAAGGAAATATAAAAGCCTGTGCTGTGTCTCAAATCGCATACTTGCGTACTCAAAGTTAGTATTTTTAGTGCGTAAGTGCGTCTCAATTCTTAGTACGCCAATTTAGTGTGCATGGCCAAAAAAACTGAGTATGGTTCGATGGACACTAACCACCCTAAACGGCCGCCATCTTAATGACGTTTTAAACGGAAGTTATTTCATATATATATATATATATATATATATATATATATATATATATATATATATATATACATATATATGCAACAGGTGCATTTTCAGCAGCAGTAGGAGGATGACACGTCTTCGGTGCTGATACCGGCTTAAATATCCCGCGAATATATAGCAGGTGTCGGCGATAGCGTTCCAACAGCTGGTTGAAACCATTGTTAAATAGAAGTAGAAGTAGAAGAAGAAGCTGCCGTGTCATTTCCGGTTAGTGTGTAGCGGCAGTGTTTGATTTGAGACATACTATCTGTGGAGAATTTGCGTACTAGTTAGTATGCACACTATCCTGATGCATACTAACTTCTAGTATACTAAGAGAAGGATGCGATTTGAGACACAGCACTGGACATGACAATAAGGGACGTTAACAGAATTGTGACCCCCTTTTTACTAATAGTGAGGGGTCAAAACAATCTTGCATGTAGACTACTGACCTCTCCATAAACGTTTTAAAAAATAATTTTACTTGGTCAGGTGAAAGGAAAGAGGCACAACCCTATGAGAATTGGTCATCAAATGTTGATATGCATAGATATGCAAAGCACTTTTGGAGAATTGAAAGGGTGTGCAAAGGGGGGCAGAAGAACCCCCTGAAAATCCAAATACATATGATTTAAATTATATGTACTGTAATCATATTTAATACATATTGAATTAGAGTAAATTAAAAAATGTGAGCTACTTTCGTCAATTGTAATACCCATCCTTTATTTGTCTCTTCTATTAACGTTAAAAACATTTCTTCCGACCCTTACTAAACAATTAAGTACCAGCTGTAACTTGAATTTACCTAGGCAATGCATTATTGACGATATTCACTATAACTCAACGTTCAAATTAAATTTACCATTAAAGTTTGTCATTGTCGTATTTATCATTGAAGTGCATCCGATGGGAATGACGATTGACTTCTTCTGCAGCAAACAAGTTATTGTCCCGTCATTCAAATGAAGATGGATCGTGTTATGTAATGTTCTCCCAAAGCCTTTTTCATAAGCACCAACAGCAGCTTCATACATCAGCGGCCCAGCTCTGAATGGAAGGCAGATGAAGTATGTGACATGCTTCATTGAGTAACAGGAAATGGAGGGTTTTTTTTCCCACTTTCAAAGGAAACTGAAAGAAAAGCTCTCTTGTCGTGTTTGTCTTCAAAGTTAATTATGTTGATGTCGCGGAGAAGCCTACACACACCTCCAGAGGGAAGCGGAGGAATGAATTATGGATAATGTTTATGGAAAAGGCTGTTTGGAGTTTGAGATTTAGTTGTCAGCCGAGACAGTCGTTCGTATATTCCGAAAGAGAAGAAAATAACTTGTTTAACTGTTACGCTGCGGAGATATGAACACATTTTATTGAGATACATTTTTATTATCAGCCCTTACTCAAATCTGAACCTCTTATTTGAAACTTCTACTCTTTAGCTACATAAACCTGTCTTTGTCAATGACACATATGAGTCACATCTAAAATATTTAATTATCAATTTTACATTCAAATGTTATAGAATTGTATTAGTTTAAATGTTCAAACTGCAATTTTAAATAATCTGAAACCTATGACAAATTGTAATCTTAAAAAAAATAGATATGGCGTAAATGAACTGCTGAATAATAAAAAATGACGAACAAACTAGGATTTAAACACTTTCAAAGAGTATGACCGTGATAATGAAGGATTACAAGGATGATATGGATGATTCAATGCTCTTAGTTTGAAAGTCTGAAGTTCATTTCCTCCTTCTAAGTGGCGTTTGGGGAATTAAACGTTAAGTTCGACTCACGACTGGAGAAACCCGAACAACTCATAACTTGACCGCAGTACGATTTTTGTTTGGTTCTGGAATAAAAAAAGGGGGCAAAGTTAATTGTATTTCAGCTTTCGTCCTTTCGTCCAATGACCCAGCAGAGCACTTCAAACCACTATAACAGTTTGGCGCAATAATGCTGGTTCGTTCCAAGCTGAAGAAAGTCAAGTCGTACATTTGCCAGACAATGGAGCGGAAGATTGTAGTTGTCAGTGTGCCTTGAAAAAAGACTAGAAAATCGATATAGACACTATCGTATCATCCTTAGAATAACTTTGTACGAGGCGGCTACCGGTCCACCCGATATTATAAATCAACTGGAGGACTACAGTGTGAAATAATCAGAGAAAGAAAAGGGTCTGAGAAATGTCAAGAAATAGAGGCACACTCTAAAATACAGAACATTAAAGTAGCAGTTAAAGTTGGGGGCGAAAATCATTTTGAAATTGTGGCTCAATTTTGTCCAGCAGGTCCACTGATTCTGGCAATAACTTTCCAATCTCGCTTTTTTGGTCACTGCATGTTTCTATGAAGGGTTTGCAAAAGTTTGCTAAATTCTTTTGTTGTCTCTAGGTCAAGGTCAACGACCACCACTGCAAATACATTTAATGTCCTACGGAGCACCTCGACCCAATGACACACAAGGGTTTAAAAACATGTTTTAATCTGAAAGGGAATGAGCTGCACATGCGGGGTGAACTCCTGCTGAGAGAAGCTCCCGCCGCCCCGTCATTATGATTGGTCAACACGGCAAAAAATTGACAGGACTACAAGGAAGATGGAATCGACAAGAAGGAAACATGTTTCCTTTTTTCATCTATACACACATTTTAATGAGTATAAAGTTATACAGTATATAGCTAGAGAGCAGATACCGGCTTAAATGTCAGAGAAAACACAAATTTTATCACAAAAATACACAACAACAGTACAACTTAATAATTGGTTGTAATTGGTGAAAAGCGCTGTCAAGTGTTGACGATAGGGTTTCAACAGCTGGTTTCAATCAGCGTAAAAAAGATGTAGAAGAAGAAGCTGTCGAGTAATTTCCGGTGTGTAGCGGCAGTGTTAGATTTAAGACTGTACTACCTGTTGAAACTTGCGCACTGGGCAAGTACAGTTACCGTGTACTGTAAACCAGTGCACTCGGAGAAGTGCGCAATTTGGGACAAATTTGAGTCGAACCCAAGTGCAGATAGAGCGACCAAACAACAGACAATCACAATAGTTCCAAAAATAACAAAAGAAAAAAACAAGTCCTCAAGTTTTCAAGTGTCCACATCACAGTCCAAAGAAAACTCAAAGCACACCACAAGTCGGGTAAAGAACAAAAACTCAAGGAGACTAAAAAACAAAACAAAGAGAGCTTTGATAAGGAAATAGACACCAGGGAATAAAACGACAAAAAAAAGGCTCAAGCACTAGGAGGACAAAAACACTATTGACGACAAAATATGTAATCCACGAAATGAGAATGTAGAACATACATACAAGGGAGTGACGATTATCGTCTGGCGCCTGTTGCTGTAGGAAAGGTGGCTTTAAGCACCGTTGCCGGGGTGATGATTACTTGCTAAGCTGCAGCTGCTGTGACAGAAACAGTGCCGTAGAAACAGAAAGGACATACAAAACCAGTTTCAAAAATAAAATCATGAGACAAGGCATGACACTTACAACGTTTAAAAGGCTGTAACTTGATAAATACTTGACCTACAACTTTTTTGGGATGAGAGGAAGAAAACGGGATAATAAGGAGTATCAGGAGTATTTAGAACAAAAAGAAAATCAGGCTTAGTCGGGAGAACTCGGTAGGACCCCTGTAGCAGCCTTGAGAGGGTAACCAAGGTGACTCAAGTGCCCTTTATAAATGTATTTTAATTTTTTATTTTATTTTTCCCTTTATCTGTCTCTGTTTCTAATGATCTTTATATAACCTAATTGTGGCGTTCCTGGCATTCCATAGTTGCGTTGCACATTTCCCTTTTCCTTTGTTCACAATAGGCATTTTTCTGTTTTTCTGCAAACTTCCTTTATCAACTCGCATCAATTCCTACCAATCGTGTGCGTTTCTTTACGCCTCGCCAGCTGGGTTGCTAATGATATGCGGTCCATTTAGACTCCTATGCAAATCAGGGAAGGCATCGTTATCATCATCACGTCCTTATTGATTCAATATTTAGTCGGACTGAAACAGTTCTGTAGCACCATGATAGATAATGAAATTTAACTTTGAGAACTACCACCTTTTTCTTTAAGATTTAAGCTGAACATCGACCCAAAATATGAAGATATTTATAATTCATACGGTGAAGTGCCGGCACAGATGGCCATACTCATTATTTTTATGTTGCTCGCGCACAAGGGAGGCAGGAAAAAAAAATTTCACACTGCTTTTTTTCAGGCCAGAGAGAAATAGGGATGAGCTTGTGAATGGTTATATGTTGAAGCTGGAACCTTCAATCTCCTAAATCAAAAATGTGAGAGTCGTCTTGAGGCTGGAAATAGACTATTTCAAAGAGGTGAGAGGGTAATCCCGCCGTAATGACTCCGCTTTCCACTGGTACCTCTTGAACCAGTTGCTTGATCATGCAGCGTCGGAATCAGAACTTGTCATGTTGGCATTGTGTCCGAGTGAGCATCCATTCATAAAGAAATACCATTTATTTTCATGGCAAAAACATTTATCGTGGTCTTCTATCTTCGCGGAGAGAGTAAATAATTGACACTGATAACAGCTGACAGCCTAAATTCTTGATATTGTAGCATCAACGTTTTGCTTCTTTGGGAAAACATCGAACACAAACACTAAAGCACTGTTGCAGCCATAAATGACTCCATCCCTGCTCTTCGACGCACATGTTCCACAGGCTCAGAGAAGATGGAAAAGGGATAGGCTCCATTTTTCTCATCAAATTCTACAGGACTCCCTATTAGTTTTTAACCTAAAAAAAATCCCTATTATTTTAAACCTTAATGATGACAAAATAATGGCCCTATTTGTCTGGGTTTTTAGCTCTTCTCTTCCCAACATCCAGCCTTCGGTCAAAAACCTTGTTGTTTTTTTAGTACATTTTTTAAGTAAATTCAAATTTGACAAAATAGTGAATACTGTCATCAGGAACAGCTTTTATAAATTATGAATTCTATGAAAGGTAAAAGGCTACCAGCACTTTGGTCAACCTTGGTTGTTTTTAAACAGGCTTTATTAATAAAAAATGATTTGGCTTACTTGCGTTGATTTGAATAAAGTGTTGCCAAAATGAAGTTTAGTTGAATTATTAATGAATAAGATAAAAGATAATTTCTGGTTGCAGTGTTTTTTTGTGAAGGCGTCCCTCTCTCCGTTTAAAATGAAGACACCTGTGATAAGCGGCAGCTTTAGTGTCTTCAGACAAAAGGCTGAATCTCTAATGGAGCACTTGACCACCAGCCGGCTCTAGCTCTCACATCCTGATGACTTCGATGACATCACCTGCGTAATTGATTGAGAGAGCGCGGCTGCAAGAAGAGAGGCAGGAAATTAATCATATGAAAAACAGACAAAAACGTGAATAAAAAGTGATATACCTTTTTTTTTTTGATTCTTTAAATAAATTTAAAAAAAACATCCAACCATAGTTTTTGCATAAAAAGTAAAAGGGTGTAAATATGTTTGTATTTACAGCAGCATCAGGTGAAAAGAAAAAAAAATACAATAAGCAAGAGCACACAAGAAAACAAAAATTGAATAAAATACTTAAATAAGAATACAATAAAATAGACTTCTAGATTTGAAAAACCTGTTATTTCGCAAGAAACAATATATACAAAAGATTTACAATATTGTGGATCATCCATCCCAGGTGGATTTAATAATACTGAGATATACGTCTGTGTTAGTTGAAAAGTTGGCCCAGCTTACATATATTTATCTAGTATTATACTTTTTATAATATATACAATCCCAATCAAAGAGAAAAAATATATATATACAGGTATATATAGATTTTAAAAAGTAAAACCAACCAACAAATGAAAAACACTTGATTTATTTAAATGGAAACTATATGTTTTTCTTAAACAGATCTTGGACATCTATTCATCAGTATGTGTCTGTTTGCAAAAAACGAAGTCGCTTTTAATTGAAATATTTACGTTAGAAAATCTACTTAAGCCCCGCTCATTGAAAACACTATTTTTCTGGAGATGATTACTATAATTATTACTATAATTACACCCACTCTGCTGTGATTGGTCAAACATCAATTAGTTTTTTGTCATCAAGCCCAGAAGTCTCTACCTTCAACGGACTTGTTGTATAAACAAAGGGGGATGTGATTACAGCTTGCTGGAGGAGAGAAGTCATTATTAAGACATAATGGACTCTACTCTAGTAACCTCTCGTTTGCCGACATTTCAGACCCACATTATAAAGTAATAAGTTCAAAACATGGTCATGATGAGGGACTTACTGCATCTTGGAGAGGAAGACTCACATGAGTGAGTCAGGAGAGTTGGAGTTTTACATTTTTGCACTTTAATGAAACACAATATTTTTGTCTGGAAAACCCACTTGATACAATACATGGATAAACCTTGATTGCAATCTAATTACGAAGTAGCTCAGACAGTAAATTAGCCATCTTGTGGCCAATTGCGGGTTCAATCCCTGCTCCGAATAAGATTGTGTCGTATCGTCACTGAGCAAGACACTTGTCCATGATTGTTCCACGTGGTTGCAACTTACTCCTATCAGGGTGTGATTGTGTTTGTAAATAGAAAGACGTGGTACGTTTCTTCGGAGAAAGGCGTCTGCTGAATGCACAAATGCATCACTGCGAGGAGACTGGAGTAATCGCCTGACAAAATGTCCCGGGCTGATAGAGCCAAAACATTTTTGAAGACACTCAAAGCATCCAAACAGCCAAAACAAGCGAGATCCTGAATTTCAATGTCTGTTAATCTAATCTTGAAACAAATCCCAGTGACACCTCGGTCCTCCGAAAGCGCCTGCCGGCTGTTGCTCCGTCCCCGATAGCACTCTGTCTGCACATACATGCATGACCTTCGCACAGAAATGTGAATTTTTAATAGGAATAAAATTGGCTTGTCACGTCTGCCTCCTAATGCTTTGTTTTATTCATGAATGTAGAAAAAGTGTATTTTATTTCCAGCGACAACCTTTCATGCTTTGTAAACGCACGCGTCGCAGCTTGGGAAAAGTATGAAAATACATTATTTTGGTCTTGCACAAATATTAAAGATGCATTAAAGTTATTTAGTGTCATGGTTCCCTATTATTTATCACATAAATAAGTGTTTATGGACCGTTTCTGCCTGTTTTTCTGTGTTTAAAACTAATCTGTTATTTAGTATTTTGCCCTCCTGCCTCAGTACTGTAGAATTTTTGTCGTAGCAAGTGTTTTGACCTCTGTTTTTCTTTTCCATTTTAGCAGGTTCTTTGTTCCTTTCCTTTCTGTTTTATTTCCAGGTACGATGGACGTTTTGGACATTTGGACAATTTGAGAGATATTGGAATTCTTTGCTTTTTGTTCATGTTCATTGTGGACTTTGATTTTCATTGTGTTAGAATTGGTTATATTAAATTTTATATATATATATATATATATATATATATATATATATATATATATATGTTGTACCGGTCCTTTTGTCTCCGTAAGACACACGATGACACGTTGAAAATAGATAATATTTCAAAATGTTAAATGAAAGTGAAGGCTGTGTTTTAAAGAGAAGAGAAGAAGAAAGGAAATCCAGTCAAAAGTAGTATATAAAGCATAGGTTTCAAACTTAATCATACAAGGGACCGTATTTTATAGCAGAGTAAAGACTAATAAATACACGTAAAGTATTCTTGTAGGTTTTTTTTTATAGGCAGGCGTTATAGTGGCTGCATGAGGCCAGGGGGCCACACATTTCGCAGACCCCTTAGGCAAAGAGAATCTTCATAAAACATAAAAAAAAGTGTATTTATGCACCTAAATCTGCCGTCTGATTGTTCCCTCCAAAGCTTTTATTCACAACAACAGACGCGTGTGTCACGCCGCGGGGCAGAAGAGGCAGTCGAGTAAACTCTCTTATCTCGACATCAAAGCTTGATGCTAATGTTGGTAAACAATGCCACATGTTGACAAACAAATACTTGATCATGTTTTGAGCTCAGAGTGTTTGGAGCTATTATTTGAAAAAGGCGTGTTTTTTTTTAACACTAACAGGAAGGTCAGAACCTCTCCCTAAAAAACAAAATCGGATAATTGAAACATTTTTCAAGCCTCTCATTGCTTACCCTAACTCCCCCTCAAGCACAATCGATGCTTACCAACAAGGTTGCCTAGCAGCCGTTGCTTGGTAACCGCCGCTTTCTACAAACGTCTCGCTAATTCTATGTCAGGGCTAAATTTAGAAACGCCTTTGATTTATCCCCCTCACCAGGATTGACAGAAGTTGGCAGACCAGGAGGGAGTCACTCTGGAACAGAAGCAGCTTGATTTTCAGCTGTCAACTCGTGCTCTCGCGAACACATCCCACCGCTGAAGGTGGGATGTGTTCGCGAGAGGTTTGCTTCGATTATGGAAAAAGAGGAACCATTAATCATTAATCTGCGTAAGAATGACAGTGAATTAATTGATTAACCAAAGGGAAGGGTATGTTTTTGAAAAGTTATTTAGCACAATAAAGGATAAAGGATGAAGCATCTGGCCTTCCATGCACTCAAACAGTATTTCTGATTTTGAATTTGTCTAGGAGTTTCAACTGCACATGAAAAATGGCATAATGGCCCTTATTCAAGAGAAAATAAAACACACGATCACATGAAAACTCACCATTACCCAGAGATAACACAATGGTTAACAAATATAGCATAACAGGAAGTATGAGTCTTATTGCGGGATTACGTTTTTGTATATGGATGCTCTTACTCAAAGTCTGTATCAGAATCAGAAATGTTGTAATTTATTTTGTTTTATTTTTATGATTTATTATGTCATTTCATGTTAAAGTCTCTTATTTCATTTTTAATGTATTGTCCCTTTTTTATTTCATTAATATTGTTTCATTTTTATCGTCTGTTATGCCACCATTATTGTGTTGTGTTTACACTGACAATAAAGGTTTCTGATTTCTGATTCTTACATTAATAATATATCTATTAATTATCTTATCTTAAATATTAGAATCTTTATCCATCACAATATAAACTTTAGTCATAGTTCATCCGAAATTCAAACTTCACTCATTTTGCATCACAGGATAAATTATGTATCATAAGATAATGCTAAAATGAGAATTTTAAGATACAGATTAAAATGTCCTTAGGCGATGGATGGATGGATGGAAGGATGGATGGATGGATGGATGGATGGATGGATGGATGGATGGATGGATGGATGGATGGATGGATGGATGGATGGATGGATGGATGGATGGATAGATGGATGGAAATATTGCTTGGGAGATTTATCGCATACAATGTTAGAAATTAATGTTTTATGAAAGAAACTTGTGTCTCTCTCAGGGTCGTAAAGCAAAAGTTAAAGGTGTTTTCGGGCCTCTTCATGTGCGCTGACATTCGTGTGGTCGCCCTATTAAGATGTAGTAGCTTTCATCTCCCTGCTCTGCTCACATCCATCAGTGCATTAACCACGTAGATAGGAGGCAGAGCGGCGATACGACTCAACAAGCTACGCGACTATACGCCTGGCGATCGCGCGAAACACAAATCTGCATAAATGACTTTGTCTCTTCAACTCCTTTGTTGTCAAGATGCGCCGACAAAAGGAGTAATATCTAATAAATGCCAGAAGGGTATTTTGAATTTCTTATACATCGAGACAGATGCGGTGAAATGTTTATCCAGGTTTGAGGTAGAGAATAAAATCGGTAGCTGCAGCTTAAGAGTCCCCGCTCTGTGTAAACTGTATTAGCAATATTAGCGGCTAACACGGCAGGACCACTTTTATCTTCTGGCTTTGAAGTAGTTAAACCCTTATGCGGGCCATTGTTGCTTTCGCCTCAATTCTTATGAAGCTTTGGTAAAATGTTCGTCATCCTCTTTGAGTTGGGATCGAGTCTTTATTGTGGGTCCAGCAACACAAACGTTCTTTTGAAGGCACAGAAGAATTTGACACACAAACTAAAGGAAGGAGACGCTCTGTTGTTCATTCTCAACGAAAACTTCTAGACTCTTTGAACTCCATGAGTTTGACCGATGTCGCTGCTAACTTATACACAGAGAGACAATTAAGACACGAATAGTTCAGCCAGACCTGGACACAAGATTCAGATTTATTTTTTAACGTGTAAATGTTGTGAGGAAGCAAAGTAACTTTGGCAGTTAGATCCATCATCACAGTTTGATGAAAGATAGAGATGGGTTACCCAATACTTAACAAGAGCAGCAGTGGCGAGGAAAAGCTGCCTCTGGGGCAAGAAACCTTGAACAGAACCAGACTCTTTATGGAAAAAGATTTTGAGAGCAGAGTAGAAGTCAAGACAGTTAGAAGAGAAGAGAAAAGCCTGTCAAGGGACATGAAGACGATTGCAGAGATGAGGGTCGGAGCTTGAACCATGAAGAATGGAGGTGAAAACACAGAGGTCTTCCTGGTTGAACTTCTTCTTAGCTTCATTTATCAGCAGGCAACAGATCCGAAATCACTTTTTAACATCGCAAAAAAGTGAAATACTAGCAAGAGTTCAAGTTTTTAAAAACTGTCAAAGTTGACTTGCTCTGATTCACGTTCAACTGTCCAGAAAATGTTATATTTAAAGATATTAAAAAATAAAAATGCTTGTTAATGGTAAGAAAAAAAGATTATTGCAATAAGAAATTAATCTTATTTGAAAAAGAAAAACATGATTTTTACTTTAATTTTTGTCCTAATACCAGAGTATAAGAGCCTTTTAATGGATTTTCATTCGAATCGTTATCGAATTTAAGTGAAGATTGTTTAAATGATCATTCTTTTATTAATTAACTTTAATTTTAATTGCTGCTGAAAATAGCATGTATTGTATGCTTGAGTGCTTTTTATCCGTAAATAATAATAATATTTTTCCGTTGTTTTGTATGACTCCTAATCAAGGTAGATTAGGGTGGATGAAGCCATTAAACCAGATACAACCCGTGTGCTAAAATATTAAGATCCTGTGGTCAAAGATAAATGAAATGGTGGTTAAATTTAAATGTGAACATGAATTTCCCAGCTGGCTCCACCTGTGATAGCCTACGTCTGTTTCCGAGCTGCTCTGACGCCACGAGGGAGTTGATGGTCCTCAGAGGGACAGCAGCTCCACATTGCTCCGAATCAGGCGAGATAAAGAGGTTAAAAAGTTGTCAAAGTTGTTGCAATCTTTACTTTCACAATTACAGGTGAGGTAAGACTGGATTAGTGGAATACTGGGCTGAAAGTGAAGATTGACCTCAGTCATTATTTGTCAGGTACATTATCATCTTTAAGTGTTTGCTGGTGGATCAGATACTCCCTGTCAGACAGAAAGCAGGGGAAAGTTTCCTTCAAAGTCTGAATCACCAGCATGTCCTCCTCTGGGAGGGTGTGTACAACTTCCACTGTGAGCCTTCATCATCGGGAAGTTTGTGGACAACATCTTAAAGGGTTATTAGAGAACTAATCTGAGAAATAAACAATGTTGTTTGGAAAGAAAAGTCTGAAACATGATGTACCGCCGGCATCAACTGGAGAAATTCCTCCTGCCCTAGCAGTTGTTTGTGCAGTCCAAGACCATCTATATCAAACACCTGGACAGTGCGGCTCGGGGGCCACCTGCGGCCCTTTGACTTTACTTATGTGGCCCTTAGATGCAGGACGATTTAGATGCTTTTCACAGCTTCATTGTTGACTTGTGTGGCCTTAAACTGCTGCTACTTCTGTGGAAATGCTCTGTTCAAAAATCTTCTTCACATCCATCCCATCAGTCAAGTTTTCATTTCAGGGTGCGGAACACTCCCCAATTTCCCCAATTCTGCTTTCATCAAAGTGTTCAGACGACAGTGTGACATGACAAACAAGAAGTAGATGAGCTAAACTGACAGTGGCTGACAGTTGCTTACAGTGACCAAACATTGCATTAGCAGGAGCGTCTCAAAGAGCCTGCTGGATTAAAAGAGACAGGTCATCAGAATCTCAATTAGGATGGCGTGAATGTGTCGCCTCTGCAGCGATGAAGCCTTTAAAAGGTTCGGGCGGGACTCTCATGGCTTCCCTTGTGCCTGACAGTTTTATCTATCCCATGTTGAGGAGGAAATGAACGGGCCTGTCTGGTACAACAGATGCCATGTTCTCATTATGTAGATAAAGCACAGTGATTGTCTGGATAAGGTCTCTTTGGAAGCATATGTCTTCGTCGTTTGGCGTCGGACAATATAAAATTGTTGACTTTTAATATTTAAAGTGGGCCTTAGATTTTGACAGGCGATGCCATTGGTGGCTTCATGTATGTGGATTTAAACACGGTGAGTATGGGCGAATTATGATGCAAATCGCCCTCAAGTTAAAGGTGTACAATAACCAGGACATGGTTATTTGTTCAGCCCGTCCTAAGTGGTTTTCTTGCTCACAAGTTATCTATGCAACAATTTCTGGATTTTTTACATGTCAACCAAAATGATTAACGGATATGAAAAATTGTTTGTTTCTGCCTATAAGGGAAACTAAGATCGAACTTCTCTCACTTCCTGAAGAAAGAACATTTTTGGTAGTTCTAGCGAAGCGCTGCACCAGACTGTCGCAACAGCTTGTCTTGAATAAACACTTTTATTGATTAGCATCGATAAGTGACTCTTTAGTAACGCAACACAACGCTTCCGTTCTAACTGGTAACCAGGGGATAGATAGTCTTGAACTGGAACTAGCAAACGTCTACACTGTGTTTCAAATGATTACACAAATTATATTTTTCTCAGATTTTCCTAAATACTCGATGAAAATTATGCCTTATTATGACTGTCGTTTGCAAGTCATCAACTGTTTTTTAATGAATTCAAATGTTATTAAACAACATCACAACGATAACTGTATTAAAAAAAATAAAAATAAAATGCACAAACAGAGTTTTTATAACATTTTATAGGTTGTTAATAACTAAAAATGCTAACTGTTTGGACAGTTTCTGCTTGAATTTCTTTCTCTCTTGAATTTGCGTAATAATTTGGAACACAGTGTTTTTAGTTGGTCTTTAGCTTCTTTGTGGTGGTTATTTGATTTTTTTTAAATCTATTTTTTATACCTGGGTTAGTCTTGGTATATCAGATTCTAATGGTTGACTATAATTCAAAAGTGAAAAGACATGCACGCTTGTATCCACCGTTGAAATCCTGTTCCGGTGATTTCAATGGAATCTACCCACTATTATTTTCTTTCTGTGCCAAGACATAAATATCAACCGTATGTGCCTCCAGAGAAAAAGTCAGAGGGCCATTTCCGTCTTCGGGTGAAATATCTCTGCGAAGGAAAATGTCAACACTGAGATATTTCAGTCTGGATCCGAGCAGACGGACACTGGAGCCTCGTAGACTTCGAAGTCTACTGGGTGAACTGTTGTTAATTAATTTTGGATTCCGAGTAAGGCTTTGTTTTGTGAGAGAAGTATTCACAAAATAATCTTCAGCCCTCGGTTTCATGGTGGAGGTTCAAACACCAGATTCATTCGTGGCTTCTTGGACTGGGCCAGACCTGTAACCTATCACTTTGAAATATGTTGCTATGGTATCAGTTCTCCAGCCGTCAATGTGTACACATGTTTCGACATGTTTGGTGACACGACAGCGTGATCGTGGCACGTGATGAAAAACAAATACAAGGCTCAGAAGCATTTAAACGCCTTCTGTCAGGTGACCTCTGAAGTCCTTCAATCTTTTCACTACAGCTGCAGAAATGTCAGCGTTGCTTAATTAAAGTCAATGATCAATGGCGGCCGCCCTCGGATGTTGCCTTTGGGCATCACACTAAACAAACCTCAGCGTGATACTAAGCCAAGCGTATATTTCATGGGGATTTCAATCTTTTGGTGTTGATTCTTTGGGTCACGATTCGATTCACGATTTTAAAATGGATTCAGTGCATAATCTGTTATTGAGGGAAAATTTGACATTAAAACAGTTCAGTTCCTCCAAGATGATTTAAAATAGGTATCGTATAGGCTGGTGTCAAACTCGAAATTGTGCCCCGATTTATGTTCTGTTTTGGGGAAAATCTTCTCAACTCTAACTGTTGCTTTCTGTCAGTATTGATTTGGGACAAATTGTTGTTAATTGAAACAGACTCCAAGTGCTGTTCTGTCAGTGTTTTCATTAATCTTCTGCCACTTTTTCCCTTGTGGGGGTCTGGACCCTATCCCAGTTTCTTCAGGCGAGAGGTGGGGGACACCCTGGACAGGACACCAACCTGTGGTAGGGGCACACCACGACATACAACCATTCACAAACACACTCATACCTATGGACAATTACCCCAAGTTCCCAATCAACCTCTGTATGTTTTTGCACTGTGGGAGGAAACTGGAGGGAATCCAAGGAACATGCGTAGAACATACACAAACCATTTCGCTTGCTCTGTTACATCTTAGTCCATTTTAGCAGCCTTACTGTTCCGTCAGTATAAATGTTGGTCTTATGCATGAGTTCAGATGTGGCTTAAGAGTTCTGCAAAATATAAATATCATATATAATAAAAAAAAAACATGTTGACTGATGTAGCAAAAGTTTATCACTGAAAATTACACCAGATTAGAGCAGGTTGTGTTGGTTAGCTGAAGCCGCTGCTACCTTTAACCTCTAGGTGGCGTGCTGAGACTGTAGAGAAATATAAAATGTATTTTTATGAATCAATTGAGAATAATAGATGATTTAAACAACAAAACCCTTAGAATACATTTTCCAACGTTGCCTGTGGATCTTTACCTCCTCTTAACACAATAACTCAAAGGCTCCTTTAGACATTACCTTTCTCCCCCTCCGGTAAGCGACCCCTAGAGCATTACTCAGCTGTCCTTTGTTTTGTGTTTTCCTACCAAAAGCCCTTCATAGCTAACACCCGCTGTTACCTGGCTGCACCACAGAAGGGGGGGTCAAGTATTCCTGTGGGCAACTCATCAAGCAAGTTGGGTAGGCGAAATGAATACTCGTCCTTGAAATCCACGCTTCTTGGTCCATATGCGATTGTTCCTCTCATATTTTTAGTGCCATTATCAAGCTGGTTTTCAAGCTGAGCTATAATGAGATGGACAAATAGCAGCGCCAGGCGGTAAAGAATAGAGTGAGGGCGACGGAAGAGAAACTGCAGGACTGCACATCATGTGAGAAAGACATCAAGTTAATTTCAACATGCTTTACATTTCCATGGTCCTTAATTGTGAACAAAAAAAAGCCTTTCCCCTTTATCCTCTTAAGCTCCCCAAGAAAACTGGCGACTTTATGTGACTGACCTTGAAACTCTCTAGCATGGCTCTTTTGGCTCTAGTAGTATTATTAATATATACATTTAATGTCATATTTTTAATACAATGTATAGACACAGGTGCCCAAATGACAGGGATGGAGCATCAGGGATTTAACGACTTTCGCTGTGATTCAATCTGCATAGTAGAGGCAGCTTTCCCGGGGCGGGATCGACTGCTACAAGACCACCAGCTGGGTTCATTCATCCCTGGGATTTTGGAGTACAAACAGCATGTTAAATAGACAACACGATGTCTCGGAGAGACCTCATAATAATACGTTCTGTGACCTTCGTGTGGACATGAAATTATAACAATCATACAGAGACTTTTAATAATAGTAAAAATGATAACAATGGAAAGGTTTTGGTTGTTTGTTGAAGGGGAAAACTAAGAGCCAAGCTTCCAAGAATGAAAAACACAACAATCAAACTTCCTGTAAAAAGAATCGCATTTGGTTTGGAAGGCGACCTTGACGGAGAATATTTTAGCCCCTTGTGTAATTTAGTTTTACAAATCGATCTGAAAAATAAATCATGTTATGTTTGTTTCCCTATTCTTGGTGACACATTAAAAGGTAAGTTCACCCAAAATTCACTTATTACTCTCATGTCGATTAAAGGGTAGGACTTATATTAGCTCCAGCCTTTAAAAAGATACTAGCTGGCCGGGGCTATTCCTTAAGATGTGTTTTTCCATTCCGTGTTTTCATGTTACCTCCTGATGAAGTTAACATCTTTAAGATGTGTTTCCTAATATATTCATGTTTCCTTTACACTCCTTTCTGATTTATTATTAGCTTTTACGCTCACATCCTCAAGATATGTGCTCCTTTTTTACCCCTGGATATGGGGGGGTAGGGGGGGTGAACCTTTAAAAAGGTAAAGTTACTTTAGCACAGCAGCGTCCGCTAAAAACATGGTTCAAATATAGTCTTTTTCTGGAATAATTCCTCAGGTCGAAGCTTCAACACAAGATGGCCATTGCAGATGAGCAATATCAAGGTATTTGGATGTTTTTAAGTGTCTTTTTGGACAAAGATGAAGACGAAGACAAATGAGCTCCAGTCACTCCATTAATATCAACTTACATTTTCGCCTATAACTCTAAAAAGGAAAATATTACTCTGAAAATAATCCTTGAGTCGACATGAGAGTGAATAGAAAATGAGTTTGAACTTTGGGTGAACCATCACTCATAGGTCTATAGGGCTGATGGTTTTCTATCCAAGTACTCTCAGCTGAGTTTTACTATTGTAAATTCAGGTTCACCTCTAGAGACATGAGTTATATAAATAATTCAAGATTGAATCCATGTTTCTATGCATCCACCAACTTATCAATGATACTTCAGCAGGACGTAGAGCTAAATCACTAAATCACTTCGCATCGATAAAGGAGCTCCGGGCACTCAAAGGGAAGCTCGTGGCCCGAGGGTCATATACAGCTCGTGCCTGAACCCCTTACATCATCATTTTCTGTTTAGTCCAACTTTCTGGGAACATGAGGTGGAGGAAAGCCTGCAGCTGTCTCTTACGGTGGCAGTGAAAAAGAGGCGCTTGAGTGCCGAAAGGTCTCACTGGTAGAGCAGTGGGGTTGAGAGTGGCGTACAAAGGCTCGGTTCTCCACACGACACTTTATAGCATGACCTTCGATCACAGCGTGACTGTGTCTTTTGTGCTGTACATTCTCCACCAGCAGCTAAAAGCTTTTTCAGGTTCCTTTGAGGAAATAGATTGCAGTCACAGAGAGATGAGTGTGACAAAGAGTAGCGATCCATACACTGAAATCTACAATCTTTCTGTCTTTCTCTGCCTTGTAGTTTCTTTAACGCACTTGGTATAAGACGTTCAGTGTTGAAACCTAGAGAGAACCAACAGATTCTTCTCTTTCAAATGGAGCCAAACATTGGATACTTGCTTGAGATATTTGCAGTGCCTTATGGGATTTTTCAAGTGTGTTTTAGCTTAAAGACAAATACAATAACATAATAAAGTATAGTTTTGATGTGGCTTACATCTTGCACCTACTCTAATAACTGCCCACACCCCAAGGAGGATCAGTATTTGTCTGTGTTTATCTGACTTATAACACAAATAATTAACAATTGTAGAAGAAAAAAATATTTTGAAAACATTGGTTGTAAGTAAGTAAGTAATATTTATTTATATAGCGCTTTTCAAGACCAGGGTCACAAAGCGCTTAAACAATCAAAACAATACTCAAAAAGGTACATACTTTAAAGATAAAGATAATACTGAGAACAACACAGGAGTTCGAGAAATTCAAGGAAAAGCCAGAACTGTTCTATATCAGTGCTCTCCAACAACTGGGCCAGGTTTGAAGCGTCTGCTCGGTGAAAAAAATTAGTAAACTAGCGAAAATCAGTTAAGAACAAACTCTAAACAGGAAATTCTTGTTGCAGATAAAAAACCTGCTGATTCAGCATTATGTGTTAGATGTATTCTCAGATTTGCACTTTTGGGTTGTTGTTTTTTTTGCTAGTCATGCTATTTTATTTTTTGTTATGTTGTGTGTTAGATTAGAAAAGGTCTTAGCCCTTAAAACTCAAAGAACATACACCAGATTTATTTCATAGTCACAATTCTTTACTTGTATACACGTGAGACAGAACACAGATCTTACATGTCTCTTACAATGGTTGCATGTCTGAATTCCTCCTGAGGTACAATGAGTTAAGGTTGCTATTATATGTCCATACCACTTTCATAATCTGTAAATTAGATAACTCCAATGGTTCCATACAATAACGCTCTTGGATCATTTATAAGGTCAAGGTCAGAGGTGGTGTTTATAGTCCAGTTCCTGGCTATAGGCTTTAGTTTACGTTAGTAGTTAAGTTTCAGGGCTACCAAAAGGAAAAGTACATCAAAAAAACATAGAATTGACATTATAAAACATGTTTTAGTGAAGAAAACTCTCCAGTCATGAGGTAAAATGAATCCTTGGCAGAGGTATGCTCTGCATCAGTGCTTTTTTTTATAACGTATACAATTCCATTAGGCATCCAACCATCATCTATTCCCTTGACCATCCATTACTCCCCGCTTGCATCAGTACCGTGACAGAATATATATATGCAGGTTTTTTTTCATGATGTTATTGAAACACACGCTCCTCTGGGGACGAAAGACTTGAAGCCATCGCTGGCAATTCCTCACTTTTATTATCGACAGCCCGCAGAAATCAAAGGCAGGCTTGTCGCACCAAAAACACACATTGATATCACGCTTGATCAAATCTCTGCCACAGCCCCGGAAGTTACACGTGTCGAACAGCTCAGAGCTCACCGGTTGTGTGTCAGAGACGGCGTTGTGTATTTGTTTGAGTAATAGAGAGGTTTGCTAAGCAGGAGGCTCAGTAATTAGTAATCATTTCGCCGTATGTTCCTTGCAGGGACTTTTGCCTGCAGTGACGGTTCTGGAGTGATGAAAGAGAAACCGGTGAAGAACGTGGACGGACTACACAATGTTTCACTCTAATGTACGATTGGTTTCCAGAGCGAATCTTGGAAACTGTCCGCCCCTTTTATTGGATTCACAAGCTGGATCAAGCTCTCAATAGTTATTTAAATAGTTTTGACACTAAAACATGAAAACCATTTATGTAACAGCGTTCTTTATGTCGTGTATAAAAAAAAACAACCTATTCTAATTAAATTTTCCACCGACTTGGAATCTATTTTGTTCAACCGAGAGCTCTTTCTAGACCCTGATACAATCGTTGTAGTAAAGTTAATGAGCTCTGCAAGCTTTCTTATTATGGCCAACATCTGCTCTTACCAAGATATAATGAGCATTGACTTGTGAGCTTCCACATCTTACGTCTTCATACTTAAAACTCGAGCTGGTTAGCGTTGACCCTTCCACTTTGTTTATAGTGAGATATGATTTAATGGCAATTGTAGCGATGTTTATCTGTGCATTAAGTTTGTATTATATAAATCACTAATTGATCAAGTTTATAGTTCAGTAGCGTAAATAAAAAACTGAATAAATATCAAGAATTAAGCATGTAGTAATGTGCTGCTTGTTCATCTAAAAAAAAACCTGTCCAACTATACAAATGTAGGATTGCACTATGTATGCAAAAACTGTATATGTGTTTAATTGTATTTTAGTCCTCTGAACTAATCAAAGGTTAGATTGTAGTATTCATTCATTCATTTTCTATGCCACTTAATCCCTTATCGGGGTCGCGGGGGCTTGGAGTCTAACCAAGTTTCTTTTCGCGAGAGGCAGGGGACACCCTGGACAGGACACCAGTCTGTCACAGGGCACACAAAGACACACAACCATTCAAACACACACTCAATTTACTCAAGTAAACAGGAGTGTCTGGAGTAAACCCATGCAACAAAATAAAATAAAATGAAAATGCTTTTTGATCATTTATGTTAGTTTAATAAGCTTTAATTTTGTGCATCTTAAAACATTCAATACATCTTCAAAGAGTCCAGATCAAGAGCAGGACTGTTATGGAGGGGTTAGAAAAAGGTTTGGTGGAATGGGAGAAACTCGACGTTAAGCCACTGGTCCTCCACATTTGTAAAAACCAGTTGAGAGGACGAGGGATTGACATCAATATTCAGTGCCATCATAATGCCACTGGTTCTGATATAAACTCTAGTTACCAGACTGAAAAAGAACATTTCTTGTAATGTTCCCTGATGCATTCTATTTTGTCTTATATAACATTCAACATGTTCATAACCACACACACAATTTTGCCCCAAAACTATATTGATAGAACTCTACCCTGTGTGTTACAATTCAAAACATAGTCCCAAAATAACACTGATAGAACATAAAACAGCGAGTGAGTCACAGTAATCTATCTATCTATCTATCTATCTATCTATCTATCTATCTATCTATCTATCTATCTATCTATCTATCTATCTATCTATCTATCTATCTATCTATCTATCTATCTATCTATCTATCTATCTATCTATCTATCTATCTATCTATCTATCTATCTATCTATCTATCTATCTATCTATCTATCTATCTATCTTTCTGTGATGTCTGTATTGGCTACAGTGTGATACATCATCCACCATCGTCAACTGGCTCTGTGTAGATTGAAAGTCAACAGATTGGTCAAATATATCCTTGTAAAGTAGTAAGAAAGAGATTTTAACCTCATTTATTTAAAAAACAAAAGGGAAAAATATTTTTTATTAAAGAAATAACTTTGAATTATTTCAAAATGCTTATCAATTTTAGATGAATAGAACTCTCCTTCCGGTTGATCAATAGTTAATGTGTGAACTGCGGGTGATATATGGTTGATTCCCGCTCTGTGCGGCGTGTGTGTGTGTATGTGTCAAGTGTGTGGCATATGTGTTTCTTCAGTGTGACGAGCACGATGATGGATGGTGCGAGCATGCAGGCAACTGTGTGATCCATGAACACTGTGAGTCCATCACGCCACTGACAGACCCGGTTCCAGTTGATTAATCCTCACTTCCTCTGGCCATTTGCCATGAAAATTTGATGTCAACGTGTTTCCCATAATGCACTTCCTTCCATTTTCGACAGTAAAAGAAATGATAACATTAACGACGAGAGGCGCAACTCGTGACTGAATAAAGGTTATACTGCTCTTGAATGACCTTAAGAATGAAAATACCGAACGTTAAATCGACCGGAAAACTTGATCCATCCGCCCCAGAACTAAATAGAACCAGATGAAGTTTTCATTGGAGTATCTCAAATATGTCTTTTGATAAGTGGCTGGTGTCAGAGGTAGGATGATGAGTAAGGGCTCCAAGTAGAAGCATTCCAGTTTAATCACACGTTGGCTGCCGTTGAATCATCCATCTCGGGAGGAAGTGCGAGATTATACGTCTGCTCTCGAGCAAAGGCTGATGGGAAAAGTTTGGCACCGCCTCCTGAAAACTGTTATCCCTCTGACCAGACAGTTAAGCTGCTAAATATTAACACATTTTAAAGCATAAACTTCACCTTAAAATGCATCATCTGCTCTCTTATCTAACAGGCTGATGTCTGGAAGTGTGTGTGTGTGTGATGCTAATCTCAGCTCAGCAGCCGGTCGGACTGTAAACACACAAAATGAACTCCGCGGCCAGACCAACAGATATGCAGAACTGTAAACCTTCAAAACATCCTGTTGATGGAGAGATTAAGACTTTGTAATCTGCCTGTCGCCTTTACACACTTTTACAGAGGAACTAAGAGCTTACATAGAACTGTGAAACATTTAATGTTTTCCTGTAGAGATGGACTAATCTGTAGTTTTCTGAGCGTCCTTTTAGCACCAAATATTGGTGTTGACTGTGTATGTTAGAGTCAAATTGGAAAGTCAAATGTACATCAACAAAATAGAATTAGAGAGGAGGAGGAACATGGGTGTCAGAGAAATAGACAAACCAAAGGGCAAAAAAAAACTAAAACAAGGTAGTGCTCAACACAAGCAAAGGGCGAACAAAGATTAGCGTACAAATACAGTTTGTGTAAATCCTCATGGAATGAAGCAGTAGATAAAGAAACAGGAAGCATATGGAGGTTGAAAACACACTCACAGTGAAGTCAAAAAACGCTCAAAGCATCGGAGAAATACATGAAGGAACACTAGTCCTGACACCACGGACTGGAACAGGGAGACTCAAGTACTAATTGCAGGTGCGTTGCTTACCAATTGGTTCCAAAACCACAAAAATAAGGAACAAGAAATTACATTTGCAATCTTTCGTTTACATATATCACATTATTATGTGCGTATGAAACTAAGTAAGCTCTTATTTATGCAAGTTTTTATACAAGTCGTCAGTTTTTCAGTTACTAGAGAAGGAAAGACTTGAAGGTAGGATATATCAGAACGATGTGTTCTCACTCTCTTTCAATAAAACATAAGTGGGTTGTGACCTGTCTCTCTCTCTCAATGTCGTCTTTGATCAGGAAAATTTGCTGGACGATGAAAACATGCATGATAAAAAGTCGATTGACTTTCATTCTCCCTTGTCAGTAACCTTGAAAGAAAACCTTCTCTTGGCTTCATTTCAAAAAGACGCCACCAATTAAATTTTGGCATTTTATTGGATCTTCTTCCTAGAGAAACACAGGCAACGGTTTCTTAAAATAGCACTGGGATAAGAGCGACCCTGTGACCGAGGCTTCCTGACTTCGCCGCTTCGAGACATCAGCTGGGCTCAAGCACAGAGCCAGTGGATTTATAATAACAAGTAACTGACTCCGGTCCTCTTGGAAATCCTTCAGAGACGCAGCTGAATGTGGAGCAAGTGGATTTAGTGGATTCAGCGGTTTAGAGCACATCACTGATGGCATTGATGGAGTCTTCACGCCGCACAGCGCAGATCTAAGAAGGGTTTTGCTGCCCTGGCTGCTTATGTTGCACTTCCTTCCGTGTCAGGAAGATGTCGGTGATGAGTGAAGTTGACCTGTTTGATTCTTGACGTTGACTGAACACGCAATAAAATGTTCTGTCATCATCAGCTTTTGAGTATCTTATATGAATGGTCACGGTTGTGAGTTATATCTTTAAATGTCAATGTCAATGTAAATAAACACTTTCTAGACACATTTAACCAATAACAAAGTTAAAAAGGAAATGGAAAATTTCACCATTTGATGTAAAACCCACAAAGAAATAAGAACATGTTTTTTTAAATAAATATTTTCATTCATTTAACTCTAGAATTGCACCTGAAATGAAAATTATTTATAAATTATTTAAACAACATTTTGATTAATTCAACCATGGATAATGATGATAACATGTTTTCTTTTTTTTTAAATCAAGATTTGAATTAACCATTTAATAATGACCTAAATATAAAACAAAAAAATCATCATGATTGATACAACTATAGAATGCAGGATGAAATTATGAATTTAAATTGTCTTGTTTTATGCAGAAAATGTAATTAATTTAACTATGGATTTACAAGCTAAACTATACATTTATTTTATTTTATTAAAGTTTTGATTCCTGATATTTAATTCAAGATTAATGAACTCCAACATATCAGCAAAAAAAAAACTTTTTTGTTATTCCTTCAAGTGACATCACAGGCCATAGATGACGTCATCCACAACACATTCAGGAGCCCAGGTCTAAAGCAGTATTATTAGTTTTATTATTTATTAATTATATTTATTGATTTAAGATTACAATCTAAATTCTGTATATTTCCAAACAAATAACAAACATATACTTATTACATTTCAATATGAGGATATTCTATATATATATATATATATATATATATATATATATGTGTGTAAATTATATTGTGTTTTTTCTTTTTAGTCATTGCGTCTCAATTGGATCTTGTCTGTTATTGGGTGATTAAGAATAATTAATCTGCTCTATGAAAAATAACCCCAAAGTCCCAATAAAAAAATGGATTAATTTAGATGTATTCTTACATAATGAGAATACTTGCATGACAAGTGGAAGTTTTGTATCTCAGCAGTCTGGTTGAACATCGTTCATATGTCATTACTGTTTACACTCTTGTGTGCTGGTTTGAAAAAAAAATGAAAAAAAATCTAGCAAAACAACCCATCATCCCAAAAAAGTTCCCTGCAAGCTCATTTTAAGACATACAAGTCCAGGACTGTAAACTTTTGCAGTCAGTGTGTGACTTTGCAGTGCCTCAGTCGGATGGCATCGTGACAATGTTACCGAGCTCCCAGGGGTGGATCTCTTTACCTGCTGCAACACAAACACATTGCAGCAACCCCAGTGTCATTAACTGTCCCAGAATGACTCAGCCCCCCATGTGGCCCCTCCACCGAGACACCAGCCGAGCTGGGCACCTGGACGAATGCCCACCAGGACTCACACTAATTGCCCCCCAAAAAAATCAGAGAGACACCAAAAAAACACACTAAACTGCTGATTAGAGAACTATTTTCTTTTCTAAACATCTGAGATTAGTTTTGAGGGAGGAGGACAATATTAATAAATTGTGTTTTAATTAGAAGGAAAAGGTGATCAGAATAGAACAAGTGTGGGATGTGACTTTGGGCAACTTTAATCCCACACTGCCATCTGCTGGCCATAAGAGTCTTGGCAACAAAAAAAAACAATACTTTGACGTTTTTATGCGCAAATATAATCGTAAAGCCTATAGAAGTTAATATGTCATCATATAAAGCGTTATTTATTTAATTATTTTCCATTTTTGTTGTATTTTAATGGTATTCCCTGCATTACCACATATATTTCCCAGTAATTGCACTTCTAATGAATTAAAAGTGAAAAGGGAATCTTTATCTTAAGTGGTTATTAAAGAAAAGTGCACAGGTGTGTGTGTGTGTGTGTGTGTGTGTGTGTGTGTGTGTGTGTGTGTGTGTGTGTGTGTGTGTGTGTGTGTGTGTGTGTGTGTGTGTGTGTGTGTGTGTGTGTGTGTGGGGGGGGGTGTGTGTGTGTGTGTGTGTGTGTGTGTGTGTGTGTGTGTGTGTGTGTGTGTGTGTGTGTGTGTCTGTGTGTGTGTGTGTGTGTGTGTGTGTGTGTGTGTGTGTGTGTGTGTGTGTGTGTGTGTGTAGGTGTAGGTGTGAGTTTGTGTGACAGACAGACTGGTCGATGATTGTAATTACAACTGGAGTGTGCACTGTGCAGTCATCAGCCGGGGACGGGCAGGTGTCATTTCCAATGTCACCGGCGCCTCGACTCGACAGGAGGAGTCCCGACATCATTAGCAGATCAATTATCATCTCCCGGGAAACATCTGGAGGACACACAGATGCAATAAGGCGTCAACATAATGTCGCCTCTCCTCAGAATAGCACCGATAAGCGCCCCAGCTCCTCTCTAATGACTCCAGCGGCCACTTGTAATGAATGTTGACCTGCATTAGGGCCTGTAATTGGATACTTTGAGGCGAAGAACAGGTTCAAACACGTGTCTTTGATGCGGTGTTCTCCACCCGTGGCTTCAGTTTCACAGCATCTATTCAGCACATTTATTTACCTTGTTCTATCCTGGATTGATCTGGATCCACCGGGGCAGTGTTGCTGCTCAGACACACACTCACTCACACACACATGAGAAACAAGAGGTCGAAGATAATAATAATAAAAAAAGAGACTTTTTATCTTGTGTTTACACAGCTACAGCTATTTGTTACTTTGATGACTTATACAAATACTATTTTGCTGAATGAGCTTTCATTGATTCACATTAAGTTTCCTTTGAGGACTTATTAGAATAATTGACTGTGTTTATTTCTAGATGAAATCAGCTGCAATTGCCAAGGTTTAAAAATTAATTAGAAAACCTTATAACTCAAAAATAGAGAGAAGAGAGTACATTTAGGTGGATGATGGCTCTTAAAATGGCCTAAAGGACATTATCTAACTCATACGTGTTTAGTTTGTATTTAATATGGCTTGAATTTGATTTAAATTGGACATACAGTACTTGAATTTTCTGAAATTTAATTATAAACTTAACTGTGTACTTGTTTTTTAAATCATACACATAAAAATAGTCAATGCAAACGACTACAAAACAACATAAAAAAATTATAAATATATTTAATACAGTCAGCAAGAGTTCAAATAGTCTTCATTTGTCGTATGCATGTAAATTCACTGCAGTATTTTTCTTCTTCAGTTCTTGTTTCGTATTCCATGTATAAGTTCCAGAAATTATATTAGTCCATTCTTTTAATGTTGGTGTTTCTTCCTTGTGCCAGTTCTTGGTCATTTCCTACAAGCTACAAACAACATTTTTACAAGGTATATGAGGAGAAAATAAAAATAATGTATTGTAATATACTCTGATGTCATTTCTATATTTGGATTTTCATGGGGGACTTCAGCCCCCTGTAGCCCTTCCCTGCTAATATTCAAGCTATTTTGTCTTCATCTAAATTAGATGTTATGAATTTTCTTTCTCATTCCACATATATATATATATATATATATATATATATATATATATATATATATATATATATATATATATATAAATAGAAAGAATTAGAATTAAGACATTATTTTAATTATCTCAGTTAGATCTTATACAATGAGATAAAAGCAGAAAATACCACTGCCACTGAGATTAATTGACTTTTTGAAAACAAAGCATAGAAATAAATCATTAAAAAAAATTCCATAACTCCAGAAATGTTGTTGACTAAACAGACCAGGACCCAAACCTTACCGTACTTTGCTTACAAAAAGACATATTGACTGCAGTAAAAAATTAAATAACCTCCTTGGCAGAGGTAATAAAAAAGTATGAGCGAGACTTTTAGATCAGGGGTGAACCTGATGGCAATAAAAATATTTTTTCAGTTGATGTCCCCTGCTGTCTGTAACAGGAAGTTTGAGTCTGACTGTTTTTTTCTTTTCATTCTTAGAAGCTTGACTTGGAAGGTTGGATTTGGCCCCAGTGCCTAAGGTTGGATGTGTCTAAGATGTACAAGAATACTGTAATAATTTATGAGGTTGCCTGTAAAGACGAATCATAGTTAAATTGATTTTAATCTGTGTTTTAAGTGAGTCATAAACCGGACAGGCAGAGATGAATCATGAGATCTGCCTCTCAATAGATTATCAGGAATCAGTTCCCACGTTCTTTCTGTTACTGTGCCTTAAGAACTCCTGTTGTATCATGCTTTAAAGCGATCAGGGAAGAAAGTCTGTATTTAGTAGAGGATCATTTATTAATGACTAATGTTTATGAGGTCAAAGTGAGCAAAGGTCAGAACTCTGTCCCCCGCCTGTCTAGAGTGAACTATTACCAACATATTGCATAACAACCTGTTGATTCAATGGTGAAAATGTGTGTGTACAGGGGTTATCTTAATATCACGGCTACATTTGACTTGCCTAAGCATGAATTCACCTCAAGCAGAAAGTATCTCAGCACAGATTTCTCATGTAATAAAGTGGGTTAGACCAACACAGAAAGAAGTATATTGGTAGTTGTGAGTAAGTAAATAAGTAAGTAATTGTTATTTGTAAAGCGCCTTTCTAGACCAGGGTCACAAAGAGCTTCAACAATCAAAAACAACAACAAATCAGGGAAAAGCCTGCACAAATAAGAATGTCTTTAGATGTTTCTAGAAGGAGTCAGTAGATCCATCAAACACAGAGGGAGAGGAAGATCGTTCCAAAGCTTAGGAGCAACAGCCTGGAAGGATTTCTCTCCTCTGGTCCGGAAGGGTGTTGAGGAACCATCAGTAGATTCTGATCCACAGACCTCAGAGCCCGAGCTGGGATGTAAGGCTGGATCAGATCAGTGATGTAAGGAGGAGCCTGACCATGAATAGCTCTCAAAGTACCAGAATTTCAAAATTGATCCTGAAAGAAACTGGCAGCCAGTGAAGAGTTTTAAGGATCGGGGAAATGTGAGTTCTTCTACTAGAGCAGCTCAGAATTCCTGCTGCAGAGCAAAATTAGAGAGCATAACCTGCAGGAGAACAATATAGTTGAACAGAAAACTATTGTTATTGTTTATTTAAGTCACAGCCCTGTGTGGTATTCAGCTTTTACTGTTACAGAACTGATTGAAGTTGGACACATAGTAGGAGTAGACTGCCCTCATTAGGCGAACCATCTCCCTCTTTTTGTACTGCCCCCTTCAGGCAGGAGGCTGACCAACTACTTTTAATTCTGGTGAACTTGGCTTAGCACTCGGGTGATGTCAAAGATCACGTTGGAAATAAACTTTTATTATTTCATTACTTCCAATTAATAATAACTAGTCTTTAAATATGACTATATGGTTTTTGTTTAAGTAAGTAAGTAAGTAAGTAATATTTATTTATATAGTGCTTTTCCAGACCAGGGTCACAAAGCGCTTAAACAATCAAAACAATACTCAATAAAGTATATACTTTAAAGATCACTTTTGTGAGTATTTATTGACCCTTAAAAGAATATATACATTTAAACATATATTTATATATAAGTAGGAGTTTTTTCACCTGCAGTGAATACAAAAAACTGCAGGTATTGCTCTCTTATTTTGCTCTGCAGCAGGAATTCTGAGCCACTCTAATAGAAGAACTCACATTTCCCCGATCCTTAAAACTCTTCACTGGCTGCCAATTTCTTTCAGGATCAACTTTAAAATTCTGGTTCTTACTTTCAGAGCTATTCATGGTCAGACTCCTCCTTACATCAGTGTTTTGATCAAGCATTAGACCCCAGCTCGGGCTCTGAGGTCTGTGGATCAGAATCTACTGATGGTTCCTGAACACGCTTCTGGACCAGAGGAGAGAAATCCTTCCTGGCTGTTGATCCTAAACTTTGGAACGATCTTCCTCTCTCTCAGTGTTTGATGGATCTACTGACTCCTGTGTTTGTCTTGGTGTTATCTTGACCTTTTAAAGTATATATTTTATTTAGTATTGTCTTGATTGTTTAAGCGCTTTCTGACCCTGGTCTGGAAAAGCGCTCTACAAATATAAATGACTTACTTATATTCATATTAATATACTTTATAAGTACTTTTCGCTCCTCACAGAAGCCACTGTATCAAATGTGGCCCCTGAGGAACATTACTTCAATATCTCCTCGTGTTTGAGTGTGTGATGGGTTTTTCTGTCTATGCAAGACCTTTCCAGGGTGTCCCCCAGGCCTATCCTTAAGCAACAAAAGTATCCATGCATGAAACCATTTTCTTTTCTTATTTAACTTAAATAAATGACAAAAGTTTAAAATGTACGGTGAACTTGGGTAACATGCAGAACGTGTGTAGCAACATCTGTGCGCACAAGTCGTTAAATGATGACGTAACTGTTTGTGTGGTAAAGTTCCTCACTGTGCTGATGGTCGAGTTATGTTGCGTAACAGGCGGTTTCCAACTGGACCCGCCTCTTCTGGGAAACATACTTGTCGGATCTCAGGATTCTGCTCAGTCTCACCTGTGTTGGATCGGCAGCTGCGATGGACTATGTTCCGGATCTCTCGGTGGCGACCTGGACGCTGATCGTCAGCGTCATCTCGCTCATCGCCGCGTAAGTTCCTCCTTTTCTGGTCTCACTTTTGAAGCCACACGTTTGCGTGAACTGCAGACCTGTTTACAAATGACTCTTTAAACGTGTCGAGACAAATGTTTAGCACGAGGAAAAGATTTGTTCTCCTTGTTTATCCTTTCTTATAACAAAAATGTCATTTTATCTGAAGTTATGTGTAAATAAAAATTGAAGGACACATTGAGAAAAATACAATTTATTATCTTATTGTACGAATGGATTCAAATGTTAGTTTCGATTCTGGTTGCAATTTATCTCAAGGAAAACACTTTATATTGAATTCCAAATGTGTCAGCCACTCCTTTCATTTGGCTCCCCAGGTATGGATATGCTCCCTATGGAGTGTGGAAGAAAATGGGGATCAAAGGGCCCAAACCATGGCCCTTCGTTGGGACCTTCCTCGCGTACAGAAAGGTGAGACAGACATTAAAAAAATAATAATAATAATTCTGGTCAAGCCTGACATTGCCCCCCCAACACCCTTTAGGGCGTCCATAACTTTGACATGGAATGTTTTAAGAAGTACGGAAGATTGTTTGGGTGAGTGCTCACGCTTTGGTTTCCTGGAAAACATCTACTTTCTTTTGCTAATGTTTTCTCTTTAAAGGTGTTACGATGGCAGACAACCACTCCTGGGCATCATGGACACGTCGATGATCAAAACTGTTCTGGTGAAGGAATGTTACTCCATATTTACGAACAGACGGGTAAGAAGAAACCGGATATTTTAAGTCAAAGAATCAGGATCCGAGGTGTAGCTTGGTTGTGTTTGTGTAGGATTTGGGTCTCAACGGACCGCTGAGAGAAGCCGTTTCTATAACGGAAGACGAGCAATGGAAACGGATTCGCAGCGTGCTGTCGCCGACCTTCACCAGTGGTCGACTGAAAGAGGTCAGACCAACCTTTTCTAGTCACCGTTTCGTTCTGCTTTTGTTGACAATGACGTCTCCTGCACAGATGTTCCCGATTATGGTCAGGAACTCAAACGGTGTGATCAAGAATCTTCAAAAGCAAAGTGAAGCAGATGAAGTCATTGAGGTGAAAGAGTAAGTAAAATGTATATTACCATTTTTGGCCACTTCTCTGTTTATATGGAATATTGGTTCGGATGTGATTTAACCTAATTTTCAATGGTTTTAAAGAAACAGAATCTCTAAGATGTTAAAGATGCCATTTCATTCGATAAAGTTATCACTTGAGTGGAATAAAATCCACTTTTATGTTGTTTTTCGCAGAGTGTTCGGTCCGTACAGTATGGACGTGGTGACCAACTGTGCCTTCAGCGTTGACATCGACTCCATCAACCATCCGTTGGATCCCTTCGTGTCGAATATCAAGAAAATGGTTAAATTCAACTTCCTGGATCCAATGCTTGTGCTCGTTGGTATGTGCTGCCTCATCAAGTCAAGTTTACTTTGACGCGAAAGTGAGGCTCAGAAAAACATTGTCCACCTTTCTTCCAGTTCTTTTCCCGTTTTTGCAACCTATAATGGAGAAGATGGATGTGTCTCTCTTTCCTCGTGATGTGTTGGATTTCTTCTATAACTTTCTGAGGACCATCAAGGGTGACCGCGGCAAAGACAAGAGCAAGGTCAGAGTCCATTCATGGAAGAAGGCAAGGAAAAAAAAAGCCCTCTTTGAATCTTTCGTTTTTGTTTCAGAACCGAGTGGACTTCATGCAGTTGATGGTCGACTCTCAGACTTCTGAGACTAATTCTGACAAGGGTAGGCGGAGCTTACCGGCTAGTCAGTGTTACATGTCATGGAAAATGAAGATCAAGAATATCATGTGACTAATTGTTAACATGCTTTTTAAAAACTCATTTGCACTGGTGCAAAGATCGGTATACTTTGATTCAGTCGAATCTAGGGAGTGATTGTTTTTATGTTCTTGAACTTTATAGATACATTTTGCGTGTGATTGCAAAGGCCAATTTGGTTTATTATATCACATATAACGTCAAAGATAAGGCCTTATCTAGGAGAAACATTCCTTTTCTTGCGAGGCTTCAGCCATCTGTCCACTCACGCCACTGTCATCAGTGAGCAGAGAAGCAGATGGAGTGCACGAATGCTCCTCCCATGATGCAACACTAATTGACTCAGGGACTCATTCATTCTTCGTGCTATTAGGCTGTAATGGATTCATAAAGTCAATCTAATCTATTCTTGGACACCCAAAATATACGGCAGTGTAATGAAATATTTAGTAATTTCAGTTTATGTTATATTTTCACTTTATTTTGATTTACCCATGATGTACTTATTCAGCAGGTAGACGTTTTAATTTGAGCCATAATGTACATATATGTATGTACATAGATGTATATACATCGCTTTTACTTTGAAGTTGCTTGAACATTTTCTTAACTGTAATTTGCTTTTATATTTCTTATATCTGTAATTAGTTATTTTTATTTATACCATATTTGGATTGCAGTATTCAATAAAATTAATATTTTTCGTTAAAATAATATAATGTTTCTCGAGAAACTGCTCAAGTAAATATATGGCGTAAGACTAATATTGGATTGATTAGCTAAGAAACTTTACTAGGAAAACTTAAAGTTCTAAGGAAGTATTTTAACATTGAATAATCCTGCGTTAAAATGATGACCCTAACACAAGTTATAATTTTGATTATTCCATCGTTTGTATTATCAGAATATTTTGCCCATTTTATGTAGCTATATTACAGTCAAGTCGATTAAAGCAACAGTGTGTAACATTTTACCATAATTGTTTTTATTATTCTTTTTTTTCTGTAATGTTTTGTTAAATTTCCATGTGACCACCAAACTAGGATCCAGATCAATACTAAAAATTATCAAGATTTGAATATCACATTTTGGGGCTTTAATCGTCATATGTATTTTCATTCATTAAATATTGTAAGGATATGGATATACAAACATATGATCTATGATTGGTTATTGAGTAACGAACATTAATCAACTATTTTTTTCCGTGCAGTACTGACTGATAGTGAGATTCTGTCTCAAGCCATGATATTCATTTTCGCCGGTTATGAAACGAGCAGCAGCACTCTTGGCTTCATCGCCTACTGCCTCGCGACAAACCCTGATATCCAGAAGACCCTGCAGGAGGAAATTGATGAGACGTTTCCAGATAAGGTTCAACATAATATTTATCCTGATGCTTTTCTCCGTATGACTGATCACTGATTTCATATGTTTTCATAGAAAATCCCAAACTACGAGGCTCTGATGCAGATGGAGTACCTGGATATGGTTGTCAACGAGACCATGAGGCTTTATCCGATCGCAAACCGTTTGGAAAGGGTGGCAAAGACGGCTGTGGACATCGATGGTGTGATGGTTCCTAAGGGCTGTATCGTCATGATTCCAGTATATGTGCTCCAGCGTGACCCCAAGTTGTTCCCAGAACCGGAGGTTTTCAAGCCTGAAAGGTTAAAAAATATTTTTTATAATTCCTTGAATTCTTTATCTTGTATCAATGTTTGTTATTAATCTGCTTTTGTTTGCTTAAATTTCTTTAAATTGCAGACATGACCACTTGTTTTCACCTTTTTTGTTTTCTTATGTTTTTTTTACTATACAATTCAAACTCTTTTATTAGCATTTTCAATTGTCTTGCTTAAAATGAGCTTAAAAGCTTTTGAAGAATAATAGTATCTGCTTGTGGTCTGACTTATCCTTCAAAATATGTATGGTACCAGATGGTAATCAACCAAACCTTTCTTTATCAGTTCCTCGCCCCACTTTTATTTCTTGACACCCCCTTTTTAAGACGGATAAATGCCAAGGATACATGTATAGTTGTGTGCAAAACTGCTTGAACTAAGTATCTCTCCTTGTACTTTGCTGCTCTAATGTCCTCAAAGTTCTGGAGTTAAAATATCTTCTCTTCGTCTGTTACGACCCATTTCAGATTCAGCAAAGAAAACAAGGAGAAAATGGATCCTTATTCCTTCCTTCCTTTCGGAGCGGGACCTAGAAACTGCATCGGCATGAGGTTCGCCATGTTGATGATGAAGCTGAACCTGGTGCAGATCCTTCAGAACTTCAGCTTCGTCACCTGCAAGGAGACAGAGGTTTGTGACGTGATAACACTTGGAAATGATGATTGAGCTATTTTTCAATTTGGACCTCTCTGATGCCTCTTGTCTTAGATCCCGTTGGAGCTCGGAACCGACGGTTTCATTAACCCGAAGAATCCAATCAAACTGAAGCTGAAGATGAGATGAGCCGCATAAGAAAGTCCATCAGAGGAAGTCGTATCATATGAAAACCACTCCGCACTGAGATGAACTCAGTTAATAAATAAAAATATTTTTAAAGTACACTTTTAAATCTTGACATATAGGACTTCTTTATATGCCACTAAACCACACGACTATTTCAATTGTTTGTCAAGTGTGTTGTCTTGTCAGGAGAGATGGATAAAGGAAGTTGATTCAAGCATTTGCGTAAAAATCCTATTTTTTGACAATAGAATCAACAAAGTGTAGGTGAGAAGGAATATATGCAGGAATATATTCCTGAATAGTTTGGTTCTACAGTCGGGATATTTTGTTTTTTTGGGGTATTATTGGTCGTAACATTATATCCTAGCTTTGGGTTAGCCTCGACTAATGCATGGATATTTTTGCTTTTTGTTCTCGTCTTGGTTTAGATCAGAAATACATTTGCAAACCAAATTGGTTCTAGTCTGCTTTTAGAACCACTTGCTTATTCTCATCAGCAAAACAGTTTGGCATTAAACATTATTCTCATTATCTTAAGAGATTTATTTTTGTCTTGTAACTGAAATCGTGTGATTCCTATTCTTGTCAAATAAACATTTATTTATATAAATCAACTTTTTTTATTTGTGGTATTGATTTCGTTTGATTCTGTCGAAATATAGCAAACACCACTGGCTGGTTTATCTGACGTTTCGTATCACAACTTTAAAAATTCATCAATAATTGATCCACCAGATTTGTTAATTGACATATAACTAAATCAAATGTTTTTTGTTTTTTTTCTTATTCAATTTCCCTGCACATACATGATAAGTTACGTACATTTTTACATCTGTATATTTATAAGTTATAACTTAAGGTGGATGTGCGAAGTCTAAAGAAACGAGACTATAATTTGGAATACAAAAACAAAAATTGTGTTTTTTGTATCCCATTAGCAATATAAACTGGAAAAGGTCCTATTTTGATTGAGACAGGAGAATATAACGCACCAGTGATCCCAAAAAAACACATAGAACTAGTCTGGCTTGTAAAACAAAAGGCATTTATTTAGGATAAAATATGCAAATTCACATGGCCAAAAAATAAAAATTGATTGATCAATAGCTGCAAATCTGATTTCAAAGAGAGATTTGTAGAAGAGGAGATGTGTGGGAAGTTCTCTCCTTCGATAACTGTGACCGTTCAGACACTATACAGGAAAAATAAACTTGTTCTTCAGGTTTCTACTCTCGTGTTTCATTTGGCACACATTCAGAAGCAGCAACAAAGGAAGGTAGCGTGTAAATCGATTCCAGGAAGATCTCAGATTATTTTTAACTGAACTAAAAAGGGTCTTTAAGGGGCATTGATCCATGTGACCTAAACATTATTAGGAAACAATTTAATTATTGTTTGGTCAGTTGGTTGTTTTTTTTTTTATCCGAACTGTTTAAGTGTAAAGAATTCCAAATTATTAAACAGTATTACAATACAGTATGTCAATGTATATTCCCTCACAAAAGTCTCTATTATATCAAATATTACCTTTTAAAAAAGCACAATAATCACAAAAAATACATTAAAAAAACAAGATAAATTGTGTTGGATTATAAAAGGGCATATTAGAGTAAAACACAGTATAATACGAATAAGAAAACTTCCCAGTAGTGTAAACACAGTACTGGATTTTTTTTGTGGTGGCATTAGAGAATATAAAAATGAATTAATATGAAAGAAATATAGAAGGATTAGTAAAATGAAACGCAATACATTAAAAATAAAATAGGAAACATTACCATAAAATGGCATCATGGCATAAAATCATGATAAGAGAGTTAAAAAACCCTATTAATAAATCTACGTAGTTAAAAATAGATGATATATGGGTGTACTTAAATGCACAATTGTATGTATATAAGAATAAATACATTTTGAAAAAGCCATTTAAAGTGGTTGAGGATCTGTAATTACACTTTTTGTCCATCGGGTGGTGCTAGACGAGTCTGACAGCAATTTTGGTTTAACTACAGGTTAATACAATTTCAAATGAATGTTTAAAAAAAATCACAGTTTACGATCGTGAACACGCGCTTCATTATAAACGTAAATTAATAAAATGTATTTTGCATCGTGGAAGGAAAACTACCCTGGACGTCCGAAACAAAGACCACAGACAGGACACGCCCATAAACAGGTCTCCACCTGCAAACCGTCCCCTGATTGGCCGGGATCGACCTACTCCTCGACCGTGATTGGCCGGCGGCCTCGTCAACAAGCGTCTGGTTCGGGCTCGCCTGTGACAGTGAGCCACACTGATTCATGCTGGGGGAGACAATTTGGGGGAGATTAAGGAAGAAATAAATGCAAACGGAAGGGAGTGCATGAAGGTATGCTAACACCAAACCTTATTACTAACAGCATGGACTTTAAAAAAAAAATGTTTAACGGCTCAGTTTGATGGATCATCTTGACATGTGTTTGAATGTTCGACGCTTTGTCATCAATTTAAGGAGATTTTTTTTTTCTGTAATTTGCTTTAAAATACAAAAAAGTTAAACTAAAATCCATTCTGCGGTTACAGTTAAGAGAGAAGTAATATGTATAGATGGGAGAGCAGGTGGATCCATGTATTTCTCAGATGACACTCGCTGGTGTTGCCATGTGGACCATCATCCTGGAGCGAGGATTCTACTCTGTTATGGATCCGAATGAGCGACAAAACTCTTTATTCTCCTGTCTTTCCCTGATATATTGAATTCTAAACATGGGACCAAGTGGATTTTGTTTGAAATTGGACACCATTTCAGCAGGTTTTTGGGGGGATTTGCCCCTGAGTGCAGGACTCCCATGGTGTGGGCATCCCCGGAATGCTGAGAGGATTCTTCGTGGTAGTTGATCCAGTAGTGGTTGGAAATGGATAAGTTATAAAATATGTGTGATCAGAAGCAGAAGAAACTGGATTTTTGGTAGAATGAATTTTGTCAAAATTTCTTGGACTTTTCAAAAGTCTTCCTCTTTTAAAGAGTGTGATCATGTACAACTACCAACTTAAGAATAACTCTAAATGTTTGTAAATTGTTATCTGGTCTTTGTAACATCAATGGCATACAATTATTGAAATTCAACCAGCATTAGAAACCAAAATGAAACTATTGATTAACCTCTGTATTTTTAGTACTATATGGCGCACCAGTTTATATTATAGTCTTATAGTCAGGAAAAAACTAAAAGAAAAAAGCTATATATATATATAATAGAAAGTAGGGAGTGTTGGGTCCAAATCTGGTCCACCAAGCCGTTGTAAGTGGCGGACAGTCATCTCAAAATCAAAGTACATTCATGTTCATGGTGGTGACCCATAAAGAGGTTAAGATAAGATAAAGACAGACTTGTCCAATAAAAATGAGACTAATGTCGAAAGGTAAACATCTGACTTGTTCTTCCTGTTAAAAAAACACATTTCGTTCGACCCCGTTGATATTATTGGCCCCTTGCACGATCCATCTGTGAAACTAGTGTCACTTGTTTAGGGTGTTGCAGGGCTCTGTTTCCCTTTGACATATTCTAAATGATCACATCTCCTCCTTCTGGGCGTACTTGGAGTAATTACAGGATTTTGGGGTCTGAATAGAGGGTCCCTCGGCAGCTTTACATGCTAATGGCTTCCTGTTTATTACCCGGAGCACAACCCATAAACCACAGATGGGACCCCTGGATAGCCTATTATCAGCTCGGAGCATCCCGCGTAAAGATGCACAGGACATTCATCATTTTTTGAACGGACTTGTCGCTCACAAAACCTTCTGTCTTTCCCAGGAGAAAAATGGATGTGGAGGCTCTGAGCAGATCAGAACTGCTGACCTTCCTCAGCATCCTGGAGGGAGAACTGGAGGCCCAGGATGTAGTCATCCATGAGTTTAGGGTAAGACGCCCCTCACCAACCAAATCATGATGAAAATGTATTTAAATGTTGCCAAAGCATTTGTTAAAGACTCGAGTTAAGAAAATGCTTAACTCTATCAGTATTCCTGTCTGGGCACGAGGATTGAAAGTGGGATGTTTTCAGAGTTGAAATATTGAATTATCAGACGTCGCTTTCAGTGGTGGTCACATGTGGCTCCAGGGTAGATGGTTACCGAGCCCTGGTTTTCATATCCGGGTTGTTCCCCCCCCCCCCCCATTTTCCAATAACATCAAGAAAAAAATCTTTATGTATAAAATAGTAGGTCTGCCTGTGAAATATCTTGAAATGAGAATGAAGGTGTTAAAAATACATCTAATTTTACCGGTTAAATTCGGCCATATGTGTAACATACTAAGTAAAGGAGATTTATTATATGTTTTTTGTTAATAGTAAGGGGACAGAAAAAGGAGCAGACTTAAGTATAAAAATGCATATTTCAATAAAATTCATTAAATATTTAATACATATTAAACAAGGATTCATTATTTATCCTTTATAAAGCAAACCCACGTATAAGGCTTAAACTTGCCGCAACTTTATTTGCCAAGTTTCGATACCAAAGTGTTGCCAAAACCTTATAATGTGTGGATTTTTCTTAAGAAAAACTGATGAGTGACAAAAGCAGTTAACGTCAGATTCATTTCTTATTTGATAGAAAGTGTTTTTTGTACTGTAAATTATTTGTCATCTATTTTTTCTGTTATGGAAGATGAAATATGGAAGATTTTTACCATTTTTAATGTCAATTTCTCTCTGTTAGATCTTGAATTGCATCATTTCAGGCGTGGAACATTTTCAAACAATACTCGGCCCTAACTATGTATTTTACTACATAATACTTACCTATTTCAGCTGGTGTTTTCTAAATAAAAAGACCATGGAAGAAACTTTAGGCGTACACTTTCTGGACATCAAAATATCAAAGTTTAACTCTTGACTTTCCTACAATGCTGATTTAGAATAGGTGTTCAAAAAAGAATGAGCATTACACTGACAGAAAGAATGTCATCATACGGTGAATGGATGTGTAAACAGGAAAAGGAGGAAGCTGGACTCGTAAAAACAATAGCAGAGGGTCTGCACTGGTTTCCTGGACGTATTATTGCAACAGAACATAAACATTGAGGATGGTCAAGCCCCTTTTTTTGCATCCACATGACTTTTTTGTTATACTCTATTCCTGGAAAAGACCTGACATGTGAGCTCAGTGCCGTGTTGCATAAATCTTTGCTCATGTTAGAAGATAAAACATCAGTTATTTCAGTGTTAAGTACATCCTGGGTGAATAGTATACTCATATTGAAGCATCTGCTGATGATATTTGTCTGAGAGAGTAAAAGCTTTAAATCAAATTGTTTAGAAAAATTAGCGAATCATTTTGAAACTCTACATTTGAATGTTAAATAAACCTCTTAACATCTTAATCCTTTAATTTAATTTTATGTTTGTCACTGTTATCCTTTAGAACAGACCTGGGGGCCAAATGCAGCCCTTTGACTAACTTATTGTGGCCCTCATGACGTCAAAGATAATTTAAAAACTAACAATTTTATTTTGTATTTATTCCTTTTTTTTCATTACTAGTCTCTAAATATAACAATATGTTTTTTTTATTTAGGACTTTTGTCCTTCACTGTAGTCTTTTTTTTAAGTATTAATGGAGCACTTTAAGAATAAGTGCTTTTGTATTACAATCATTTAAATATTTAACATTTATTTTTATTCTTTTGCAATAATAGATTCAAAGTTTCCACTTTCCTAAATAAATAAAAAGTGGAAAGCATCCTGTACTTCCTGTAGCTTACCTTGAAAAAAGGTTGTACAAAATACAATAAAATAATAATTATTGCTTCTTTTTATGCTACTTTATTTTTTTACTTTTTCCAGCCCTGGTATAAAATGGGGCCCCAGGGGAAGTTCAATTCATCACCAGTGACCTAGAAGTTTCATTCCATATCGGAAAAAACAATTGGAAAAATATGGATAATTATTCACACATTAATTATCAATTAAATTTGGAATCAAATAGTTGATGCTGATCCAACGTTGGATGTAAAACAGATTTCGTGCTGACTCGTCCTTAGGGAGCAGCTTTGATATGCTTCATCCGAGGTCAAAGACTCGCATATGAACCCGTCAATCTCTCGGCGCCATTGTCTTCCTGACAAGCCCTTCGCGGACCGGGTCGTCGTTGCGAGCAGCTGCTCCGACATCACGGAGCAACATTAACATGCAGCAGATGTCTAATGGTCCAAAAAGGGCCTCAAAACAAGTGTGCTGCTTGTTTCCGCCTCGTCCCGGTCCGTCGTTCAGCTGAAAAGAGCCGAAGCTTTTGTAGTTGTGGCTGTGATTGGCTCTTTCTCTGTGTGGCTGCTGCAGCTGCTCCATGCTTGGATGAAGCTTGTATGGACCTTGAATGTGTGAAACAGTGAGGTCGTAATGAGAACACAGAGACGGCTGTGGCTTGTAATAGAGAGAAAGCATCAAGAGAAACGTTTTGCTTTGGAAAGGCGCCGGCGCCCGAAGAGAAACTCCTTCAATCAAACCAGTTAAAACACATCCGACGTGGCGTCATCCCAGATCCCTGGCAGCGTTTAACCCCCGAAACCTCTGTTGGTTTCACACCCCTCCGAACCCCTTAGGACACTTCTGCCCTGCTGACTGTACTCATCCCTCCTTTCCTTTCCTTCCTCCCCTCACGCCCCGGCCGGGTCACGGGGAGGCTTTCATGTTTGACCCATGTCTCATCTGCCCACACACACTGTTGCCGTCTCTGGAGGGTTAGATGCTTGTGTCGACGGTTATTGACTCAAAACTGTTTTTTCAAAGGTGGTTTATGTTACAATGCTTAAGCCGGTTCATCTATTGTAATATGAGTCAAACTACAAAACTACTTCCTTAACATTTGTTGTTAAAAAAATCAAGACGTAAACACATTTTTAAATAAAAATTTTGCAGTTGAAATTAGAACTTATTAAATAAGTAACACTAAAGAAATAAGTAACATTATTATGCCACCCTTGACATATCAAGTCACTTGTTTCCGACAACTTAACTCGAAAAATAAACCTGTAAACTAGTGAAAACGAGTGACTAAAAATGATTTATTTTAACTGTTTTCTCTGTTAATTTTGTGACCTATAGAGTTGTTTAAGTGTGTAAGATGAGGAACAGAGATTATGATTGGCTACTATTATACTGAGATGTTCAAAAAGAACTGATGTCGAAGGAAACAAGTTTGTTTGGGAAACGATAACATACATAACAGCTTGGATGTTAAACAGTGTCTTTGTAATAGCCAGAGCCAGTGTACATAATTCAAGATTTTTGTACAAGAAAACATACTTTATTTTAAAAAAAAAACTCTCATCAGAATAATTTAAATAATGAAATAAATATTATATACATTTGAAACCTCCTATGGAATTTCAACAGGGAAATCAACAATATTATTGGTTAGAAATGTCCCCATAGTTGCATTTTCAACACTTAATTTCGAGTGTTGAGTCCAGTTATTGTGTTGTTCTCAATCTAATTTGAGTGAATGCAACTTTTTTTTTTTATTCCTCCTTAAATGTAAACTCCTACAAAAATCCTCTTAGCGACTCCATCCATATTGTAAATGAAACATTCACTCTCTCCATCTGTGTCTACGAAGAAGCTGGAATTAAAGATGGCGTCATCGATGGGACTTGTTCCTACACATATGCGATTACGCCGCTCTCGGTTCTCATCATCCAGGACACCGATTAGCAGTTTAACCAGAGGGAACATTCCTGTGAACACGACACCAAAAACAGGTCATGCATTCCAAAAGGAGTGGCATATCGGCAGCCGTGATGAACGTCTTTATCTCTTGGCCAGCGGAACATGCTGTTATTCTCTTTTGTCTGCGATGAGTGCCCAGATATCTGGCATCGATTGTGATGGTGTTGACACAAAGTGTTGCGTGACGAAAGTTTAAAAACATGTATTTGAGCAGCAGGAGTTGAAGGTAAATGGTTTGGAAAACAACTTGATGTTTTGAAAGAACTCAAATTAGATTTTAAATGATGATTGCAACACACGGTGTTGTGATGTTCTGAAGACCTGGTGTAACATCCAAGTACTATACATACACACATGGAATTTCTTTCTCACATACAGTTTGTTTTTGTTTTTGTTTTTAAAGAGTTTATGAAGTTGGATAGGACCAAAGGTTCCAACTGAAATATTGGCCAAAACTGTTAACTTATCTGAACTATGAACAATACATTTAATTAGTCTCCATCTGAATCTTAATCTCCTGTGTTTGAATTAAAAAATAGTGGTGGGTCAGACATGATTTCTTTTTGGAACAATAATTAAGCCCCTTTTGCTAAAAAACAAACATAAAAAACATTTTTTTCTGCTTCTAGGAATAAACATAACCAAAAAGAAAAAATATTTCTATGTTTAAGTAAGAGTCAGACGTACATTTCATAGATAAGTGGTATTTTTAACCAGAAAATTGTGGAATAAAAATACTACCCCTTCTTCTGACCACCAGAGCAAAAGAAAGAATGGACAAAAATATATAAAAATAAATGTAATATTTTATAAATATATCATATTTATAACAATATAACAATCTAATGTTGACGCCGCTTAAGTCCTACTTGTGCTTTTCATAAACCTTTTATTAACTGTGATTTGCATCCTCCATAATCTTACACGTTTTCTTACATCTTTATAATTCTAATAACATTAAATCATTATTAATTTTGAAAGTACTATAGATAGTTAATAGACAAGGTTTAAAATAACAACATGTATTTGAAATTACAAACTCAACATTGCATATGAGATGCCATCCCTCTCAGTAGCAGTGACATGAACTGTCTCATAATGCTTTGCCGCCCAGCCGACCAATGACAGCTGGCAGCCACTTTTGACGTGCACATAAATACAGTATTGTATCGTACAGTTTTACCTTACCTTACCTTACAGAACAGACGTCACTAAACAAAGCAGTGTGTGCAAAGGCGTCATGGGAGTTCACTGTTTTGTTGGCACAATAAGTAGGATGGGTGCGGTGACAAACGCCTCCCACTAGTGGTAATGTCAAGGCTTATCCGCTGATCAAATAAAAGAGTGAAGCTGCATCCTTCCTAAATACTTTGTGCTACAATATGTTATATATGCAATACGTGTACAAAAGTTAATATGCGAAATGGCGAGACCACAAAGCGTGTACTTAAAAAATACTTAATTAATATAATTGTTTTATATTGTAAATGTTTTTGTACTGATGTACTGTAAAAAACAAAAAAACAAATCTGACCCGCTCTAGTAGATGAACTCACATTTGTGTCTTCTCGTTTAGACTATTGTAAAAAAAAAATTTGTGTCTTAACAAGAAGGAGCTGTCTCGCCTGCAGATAATACAAAACTCTGAAGCGAGTTCTCTGACCTGCTCTAGTAGAAGAACTCACATTTCTTCCATCCTTAAAACTCTTCACTGGCTGCCAGTTTCTTTCAGGATCAATTTTTAAATGACTTACTTTCAGAGCTATTCACAGTTTGTCTTATGTATCTTGGCCTTTTAAAGTATACATTTTAACTGTGTATAGTTTTTGATCGTTTTGTGACCCTGGTATTTTAATTGTTTGATTAAGAGAGGGTTAAAACATGTAAACCTTACATTAAAAAGAAATAGAATATATGGTTAAACAGTAGTTTATATGTCAAATAAAAACAAATAGATAGAAAAGAAAAAGAAATTACTTTTTAAACCTTTAAGCTCACCAGGGCCGCCTTGATACAGACAAAGGGCCACATATGGCCCCTGGGCCACACTTTTTTCGTATGAAAATCTTAACTCCGTTAAAATTAAAACTTTTTGCAGCAGGCATTTTTTGCTAGGTGAGGCGTGGAGGAAGTGACTTGGGTCTGGAGCACGAGCACACACACCTTTGCTTGCTCTGATAGCAATCATGGGAACTCCTCTCACACACATGCCTGGACTATTGAGAGTCACCAATTAACCTGAGGAACAAAGCTCCACACCCACAGTTGTGTATCGCTGGACTCAAACCTGCTATTCCTTTAACCGTTTTCCTCTCCTTTAAATGCTCACTCTTTCTTCCATTTACTGCGATCACCAACATTTTCGCTGATACATTTAGTGCAACGTTCGTCTTAACTCCTTGTTTGTCGTCTTTGTTTCTTTATGAACCATCGGTTTGAATGAGATCTTATGTGGCAGGTCTGGTCCTGCGCTTCTTTTGTCTGAGTGAGTCAGACTGAGCCGAAGACGGCTTCTCAAGGAATGCATATTTTTCTCTATAACCCCCCCCCCCCCCCCCCCACTGCAAAGCTTGAGGATTTAAAAGGTTCCCCGGGGAGACCAGGAGTTATCCCAGAAACATAATGAAGAAAAAAACGAGACGGCACGTCATTTCTGTTCGCCTCTATACGGAAGTGTAGAGTTTGTCTGTGGATAAGTGGTCGTTTAATTTCAGCACGACAGTTAAGCAGCATCTATAGTTGCACTAAAGTTCATTGTCTTCATTGTAAGGCGGTTAAAAAGGGAAGGAAACCGGATTCCTGGGATCTTTCAGTGCTCACAAGGAGACGACTGTGCCTCAGGGCTGAAAGATTTTGAGTGACGGAGGATTTCCCGGGTGGAAAAGGATCATGTTGTGTGTTATGAACCATATGAAATGCGCATAAAACTCAAGGCCCGGGGGCCGAATCTGGGCCCCCAAGTAATTTAATGTGGCCGACCTGATGGTTGAGTTGATATTGAATTGGATTTGTGTTCATAGCATTAAATTAATATAAGGAACAAAAAGTATTGATGTCAACAGTTAAACAGAGGCTTACATGTAAAAATGAAGATAATTATTATTAAAGATAATGAACCTTAGGTTAATTTCTGAGCCTCCAAGAATGAAAAGACATTATCGCAATCTGTCTCTATGCTTCCTGTCACAGATATTTCTATAAATATAAATGTTTGTGTGAGTAATAGAGAATATTTGACTGATTTTTTTTTTACCTCATTATTCTTTTAATCCGGATTCCTGTCACAGTAGAAATAAAAGGTTTTTTTTATTTTTATTGTTGGTGACAGGGGCTGGCCAGGGTGTCACCCCAATAATGGAAATATTTGTACAAACTCTATACATGAAATATAAATCTTATTTCACAATAATCTAGAAAATTCTTTCATGTAATATTCTGCCATTTTAGTCCCAACAAGTTGTACTTTTCCTTAGTATTATGTTTCGCCAATACATACCTCTGCCAAGAAGCTCATCTCACATCAGTAAAGCATAGAATCAAATCAATAAAAATAACTTTTAATTATTTCTATCTGTACTTTTAAATTACTTCCCCAAAAAAGAACCTCCTTGGCGCAGGGAATTAAATGCATGATTGAAATAGCAACAACATCCTTACATCGAAGAAATACGAGGCAGGGAAACACGTTAATTTAGGACAAGAATGAAAAGGGAAAGCGGATTCGATTTATGATTCGGTCCAGTTGTAGCTTAAATTAGCTTGTTTAAGAGCAGGAAGCTTGTCATTTGTGGTTGTGTTTGACTGAAGGGAAACTCGGAGGATCCAGCCAAATACTAGTGTTTGTTGTGCCCTCTCATGATGGAACTCTGTCACTGTAATTAGAATCCGGACTGTCCTGTGAACGCACTGAGACGCATGATGATGATGATGATGATCGGTCTGAAGACAAACAGTCCCGTACGTTACCAGGTTATCGTCAAATCACTGGTTAACTACTGAAACAAACTCTTGCATCGAGGACAACAGCCAGACAATGGCGGAGACTGAAGGCTTTGTGTGGTTCAGCTAATCGCTTCACTGACGGTCACATTCCAGCCCTCTGAGTGCTTCTTAACTCTGAGCTTGATCTTCAGACCTCCTGGAGATTAAATTCTTTATTATTAATGGTCCAGTTTTTTTTGTCCAGATTTATAACACATTTGTCAAACAGGAAAAAAAAGACCAAACAAATAGATTTTAACCTGTGTGGTTTTCCTACATGGTACCAAGAAGTTTTATGTATTAAATATATATATATTTTTTGGAGCCAATATTTTTTTCAATGAAATAAGGATTGAGATTATCGTTACCTTCTCTTATATAAACACCTCAAATGTGTTAACAGTGTAAGTAAGTCAGTAAGTAATGGTTATTTGTAAAGCGCTTTAACAATCAAATACAATACACAGATAAAATTGATACTTTAAAAGGCCAAAACCCATAAGACAAACACAGGACACCCAGAAAATCAGGGAAAAGCCTGCACAAATAAAAACGTCTTAAGATGTTTCTTGAAGGAGTCAGTAGATCCATCAAACATAGAGAGAGAGGAAGATCATTTCAAAGCTTAGGAGCAACAGCCTGGAAGGATTTCTCTCCTCTGGTCCAGAAGCGTGTTCAGAAACCATCAGTAGATTCTGATCCACAGACCTAAGAGCCCGAGCTGGGGTGTAAGGCTGGATCAGATCAGTGATGTAAGGAGGAGTCTGACCATGAATAGATCTGAAAGTATGAACCAGAATTTTTAAATTGATCCTGAAAGAAACTGGCAGCCAGTGAAGAGTTTTAGGGATCAGAGAAATGTGAGTTCTTCTACTGGAGCACTGCAGAATTTTGCATTAACTGCAGGCGAGACAGCTCCTTCTTGTTAAGACATGAAAACAAACTGTTACAAAAGTCTAATCAAGAAGACACAAACACATGGATTATAAATCCCAGATCATGTTGTGACATCATTTTCCTAAGTATATATATTTTTCTCAATTAAAGGAAATAGTTTCTGGTCAGTTTTATGCAGTGTTGAACTAGAGACATGTCTTTGTCAAATAGAGGTAAACTTATGTAGATATGTGATAGTGTGAATTTGGTGAACATGCAGTAAAGATACTGATGAAAACAAGTCATCCCAGAACAATTATTTTAAATTGCTTCCTTAAAACGACAAAGGATTTGTGGTGGTGATTAGAATTTACATTTATTTTGCTGATTGAAGATTTGGGCGAGGAAATTGGCTTGTATTTAAAACCCTGTTATTAAAAAAACAAAAAACAACAACAACTATAAACTAATAAATAAAACTATTAAAAAATCAGTTTGCATTGTTAATTAAACCAAACATTAGGTGGACATATTATTTTTTTTAAAGTGTATTAACATTTTTTTTCACAAATGTTTAAAAGTTTTTTTGTCAACCACTTTTTCACTCAGCAAGACTTTTTCCCAGAAAAGATGACGAAGTGTCAGAGGAATGCAGCTCCATACATGTTTGAGCAGTGGGATGGGGGGGCACTGAGAGTAATGTGCTCCGATGACAATGGCCGACTCTTTTAGTACGACGGTTCAGAATAGTGGGTTAAATGTGATGTATGTTGGGTTTATATGGCTGTCTATACCTTCACCAAACACTTCTAGAATGCTCAAGACATTTCCAAGGTTAGTTAGAAATGCCATAATTAAAAAAAGAAAATCTATTAGTCACTGTCGATTAAAAGGAAAAGTTTATTAATTCACTTGTATGGCTGCTCACTGCTGCTGCTCACGTGAATAGTTCCATTCAGAACTGGCAAGAAACTAGACTTTCTTGAACATATTTTACAATATAATCACTAAAATAAACCAAGTAATGTATCACTCAAGTGACAAAGTGGATCTTTTTTAAAGAGGGTATTCAAACATTATAATGATTTCGGTAACTATATAGAAAAGATATAAAACAATAAAAAAAACAGAAGGTAAGGCTTTTAAAATAAGGTAAATGTTGCTAAGTTAGGGTCGCCATGTTGGTCTATTGTACCACAGCCTGTTTAAATAAAGTTTTATACTCAAATTCTTGATCAATATTTTTCAATTCCCTTCAAAATAAAAGCAAATCACTTCTTTTGCACTGAAAACGTCACCAGCTCAAAGCAATTGGTGTAGAAGGGATTCGATTGAATGGTGTGTTTTTAAAAAGTGATGAGCTTCGTGCAGAGGTTCGCGTCGTCTCGGTGCCTTTGTGATTTTCTGCTGCATCCCCAGGGAGGAGTTAACATCTGCCCCCTGGCGGGGGTCGTACAGCCCCCCTGAGCCTTCACCCCTTCTTGTTTTGATGGAGAGGAACAGCCATCTGCTTGAACTCGCTCTGACAAAAAACACTCCTTCACTTGGATCTCCTGATAATAATAACACCCTCTTATTTTCAGCTGAACTTTAATTTATCCAAAAATTAACCCTTGTGTTATCTCAAAAAGGCATGAAAACAAATGTGCTATCCCTACAACACAAGGGATATCACAAACACATTTTTTTCAGGCCATCAGGTCACCTTGACCCTGAGATAACACAAGGTTTAGTGTCTGCCTTTAGACCAGGGATGTCAAACTCAATCACTGTAGGGGCCAAAAACATTTGAGGTCAAATCCAAACAAAATGTAATTATAAATATTTACCCTTTAACTGGAAGTAGGAGTCTGATTATGATATTGTTTATTCTTGAAAAGCTTCATGTATAACCTTTGTGTTTGTCCTCTTTTACCAAACATTCCCATCAGTTTTTGTGCATCACAATATCAACATGGGCCACAAAATGATTTGGCAGCTGTATTTGGCCCAAGGGCCTTATGTTTTACTTTAAGGTATATACAGTTTATAAGGTATATTATAATAATTCTAGCTAAGATCTCCACACATTTATGACTGAATTCGAGCAGAAACTAGATGAATAAACACTTTTTTAATTAAAAAAATTAAGATTTTTTTTCATCATCAATTCTTTGTACCTGCAGGCTCAGCACAGAGACACTTTCATTGAGGAGCGCTATGGACAGTACGACCTCAGCGACCCGTTTCTGGCCCTGCAGCGCGACAGCAGGTCCTCAGAGCTGCACAGCCAACATCCAGAGCCTCACCTGGAGGACGGGCCGGTGGGTCCCAACCCTCTGGCCGTCCTCAAACTGGTCATGAGCCACTGTAAGAGGATGCAGGAGAGGATGGCGGGACAGTTGGCCGCCATTGAAAGCAGGCACAGACGAGTAAGATTTCAAAAAAATGTTTTACTGACGTGGTGAGTGGAGGAGAGAGTCCTGACCTTTCTCGACTTGTGTCTTTAAAAGGTCATCGCTGACCTACAGGAGGAGAAAAGGCGGCACATGCAGGACTCTGCACAGAAGGATCACCTCACCTTCATGCTGCAGAAAGAGAAGGACCGTCTACTACAGCAGGTACGTTTGAAGATGGATAGAAAGATCAGTGGATAGATGGATGGATGGATGGATGGATAAAGTCAGAAGAAAAGTGTAATTATGTCATGAAAAAAAAGGACTTTAGTGTCGATTCTATATTATCACATTCCAAAAAAATCGACCATTATTTTAAGTGGCTGAATGTTTTAATAATAACTTTAAATGTATACCAATTTTTACATTATTTGTTTTGGTTTATTATGAGGTACAAGAAACATGCAAGAATAAAACATTGATTTTGAAAATAAAGCTGAAAACTGGAAAGAGAAAGAAACTAAACAACTTGTTTTCTATATTTATGAATGTATTCATCATTGTTTTTTAGTATTTATCTTTAAAAGTGTGTTTGATACATCTTTATTCTTCTCACTTTGGGGAATATGATATGTTTGTATGGTTATTGTTTGTTGTGAAATGCTGTAAGAACCTGCATTTCCCCAACATGGGAAGAAGAAGAATCAGTTTTTCAGTTGACTCTGGTATTGAGTTCACAGTTTACCGTTAATCATAAATCTCAATTATTTTAGGACCAAAACTTTGGTTAATTATTGCTAAAAAAAAAACAACCTGAGATTACTGTCTGCCGAAAAGCTGAGCAAGAACATTTCAGTTGACTTCTATTGTTCGACGCAGTGAAGGCAGGTCCAATGGCCTCTGATAATGACTTGAATATAGACAAACACGAGGCTGTTTCTGAGGAAGCTGAGCAGGAAGAGGCCATTGTTTGGCCGTGAGGTTATACTGCCTGCGGAAACCTGTGAGGATGGATATTGATGACTAAAGCGAGGTCATTGCCGGCACAGCCACGAAAGGTCTGATGCAAGACGCCGTAGATAAAAGTGTCGTCGTCCTTATTATCTCTTGGGTGTTTACACACACACACACACACACACACACACACACACACACGATGACTAAAAGGTTTTATTGCGTCCCTTTAGTTTTGGTTTGTTGATCGTTGGTTGTTTGATTAAACAACCAATATAACTTTCCTTTAAAAATAAATAAATGTTTTTTTGTTTTTTAAAGAAATTCGCTTTCCTACCTCAGGTTTAAGTCACTGTTAATATAATTTATTTTATTTTGTCATTTTTGCCGTGATAAGTTTACAATAATTTATCGACAACCTTGGCCAGCAAGTATATAATTGTAATCTATTTACGTAACAATTGAACATTGTGATTATAAATAAGAAATCATAACTGTCTACATTATCTGAGAAGGATTAGTAGTTTTAACTAAAGTTTTCCATTAATAAATTATTGTAATTTTAGGTTCAAATTCTATGTGGGTCCATAGGGAATAGGGGAACCGACATAAAGTGCAATATTTATGTTTACAATAACACTATAACATGTAATAACATTAATAAAAGGTTTAAATCATTATGGTTGGTTTTTTCAAATATTTATTACAATTAAAAAAGCTCAATTAATAGACACATGTGGACTGGTCAGCCAGGTATTGTTTATGCCAATAAAAGCTGCCACTATTCTAAGTCTCCATTACTGGATAAGCGTTTACTACTGAAATTTAAAATTCACGTTTGCTGCCATCTTGTGGCCTTAGGTTGGAAATGCAGCCACGTCTGTTATTTATAAGGATGTTAATGTTTGTCTATTTCGCCACAAACGTATCATCTATTACCAGATGTATTCACATCATGTCATGTTTCAGCTGGAGACGGAGCGTGCCGCCGTGCAGAGGCTGGAGAAGGAGCAGACTCAGGCCGTGACCCAAGTGGAGGAGTCCCTGTCCCAGCAGCAGGAGCTCTCCTCCACTCTGTCCGTGGAGCTCCAGAGAGCCAGCAGCCAGGCTCAGGAGGAGGCGCAGAAGGCCAACCGGCTCCAGGCGTCGCTGCAGGAGGAGAGGGCGGCTCTGGAGAGGCTCCGAGGGATGCTGGAGGAGGAGCAGGGCAGAGGAGCTCGGATGGAGGCGAGGTCCGAGAAGCAGCAGGCCGAGTTCGACACGGAGCGAGAGCAGATGAAAGTTTTAATCAGCAAGGAGAAAGAAAGGAACAGAAGACTGGAGAAGCAGATGGAGGAGCTGAATGTTCAGGTGGCGGTGCTTCGAGGATGCGACGAGGTCGTGACAAAAGAGTCCGAAATGAGCGTTCAAAGCGAGCCGGACGGAGGGATGACTCCCAAGAGCACGCCGAAGACAAACGGCCACCAGGAGAACAATATCGTGGAAAACGGAAGTTCAGTCGTGTTGCACTCTCCGCTCTTTCTCCCTCCTCAGTCTCCCTCCAGCACCGCCTCGTCGTCGCTCTCCTCCTCGCCGCTCTCCTCCCCGGTCCTGACCAAACGCCTCACCAGTCCAGGCTTCCACCAGTCCTGCTACCAGGCCGGGGTCAACCAGAGGTTCCAGGCGGCCCGGCACAAGTTCCAGGCTCAGGCGGAGCTGGAGCAGCAGCAGCACGGCTGCCCTCTCTCCCCCAGGGACCTCTCCCCCACCACCTCCGGCCTCCCTCCCCCACCGGAGCACAGCCCGGCCAAGCAGCTGGCCCGGAACACCGTCACCCAAGTGCTGTCCCGCTTCACCAGCCAGCAGGGCGGGGTCAAGCTGGCCCCCATCAGCAGCTCCCCGTTCGGGACGGACTACAGAAACATCGCCTCCCCTACAGGGGGGAGGTCTCCTTCAGGGCCGCTGTCTCCGGGCGTCCGCTCCCCGCTCACCCCTCGCTCGGAGAAGATCTACCCTCCTCCTATCCCGCCTAAAAAACCCGGTATGAGTCCGACTCCGGGGTCGCCGGTTCATTCCGCGCGGACTAGCCTCTTTCCAGAACTGACAGGAAACTGTGGACAGGGCGGCGGTCCGGAGGGGTCCACGGAACCAGACCTGTTGCTGTCATCCAGCAGCTAACATAGATATGATCGAAATATTTAGAATCTTTTATCCCAATGTTAATGTCGTCGTTGACGGAAGATAGGAAGCACATCAGAGGTCGTTAGATCCGTTTGAAGAAATGTGAAGGAGAGTCTATAGATCTTCATGAACCTTCAATAGAACATTTTACTTTAGCTTTGAGTTAAAATCAATATTTAAGACAAAGAGATAAAAGTTTAACAAAATAAGAAATTGTGCTAAAGCTAACATTAACGGTTTCTAGAAACTTTATTCAAAAGAAATTCCTCTTGAAGCACAAATGTATTTCTTGCACAACGTTTCACTATTTCTTTTTAGTCTACTACACAAATCCGTAACACACTGAATTAGCTTTCAAAAAGGGAGAGCACATTTGCACTGTAAATAAAAAGGCGGTCAGGACGTCAAGCTCTTGCTACTTTTTTTTAAATCTGTTTACTAGATTTTTCCTTTTTTACATGTGAAATAGTGTCACGTTTCTGGCTTTGTACGTTGGTCAAACCTCCATGTTTTTAAATAAATTTTCTACGGCTCGTGAGATACCGAATGACTCCGAAAGACTCGTTCACTTCATTTATTCATACAATAGAATGGGGCAATACAGTCCTGAAGTTTGTGACTGGTCAGCACACGGGTGAAGGTTTACCACGGCACGGTTTCAATTACAAGTATCCAAGTCAGTCGAGTGACCACGTCTGCTTCCGTCTCACGCGGCGACGGCTTCAGAAATGGCAGGGACCGATACGACAATTTGTTACGATTAAGACTCCGACATTAACCAGTATTAAAATAGAAATTTGCATACAGATGGGAGCATGGAGTTCTTTACCATAGGAAAGAGATTTTTTGGCAAATAAATCTTGGTTAACAAATGAGATTTTCCCTTCCAAAAGGAAAAGTAACACAGCAATGAAGGTGTTGTTTCCAAGCGAGAAAGCAAAGAGCAGTTCTTGTCTTTTTCTTTTTAACGCTCATTCTGGTTTCTAGTGGGTGGAGAACGTTTGAGTAAAGTGAGAGGTTTAAAGGTGCGAGGATTTTACTACTTAACTTAAATCATGATTTCCTTGATGATGAATCATCTTATTCTGTGCTTCATTTGTGCTTTCCAATACGACTGGCATTCAAATAATTGGACTTTTGAATCAGGAATTCATTCTAATTTGATTAACTTTAAAGGAGAAACTCATCCACATCTCGCACCATTGTCACACTTTAACTCCACCCATAGAAGCGATTACTTTCCACAATCCTTGATAATCTCCATCGCCACCTCTTTCCTTTCAGCAGACGGATACCTACAGCTAACAGTTTCCAAAACTCCAGGTTGAATTTTTTTTTTTTTTTTGCCCCATACTGATATAAGTTTCCTTTGGTGAGTCCTTTTCATATGAAGTGCAATTTCTTTGCACATCCGTCACCTTCGTTCTCTAGGCATTCTGCATCTCCTTGCCAATCTTGTAGCTTAAGATTTTATTCCAATCGATCTTGGTGCGTGTGACGGGCAGCTGGCGACGAAGAGCCTTGAAGGTGGTGTCGGACATGGTCTGGTAGTTTTCACTGATGGCAGTCTGAGCAGGAACACAAGCTATGGTCACCGGAGATAACGTCGAATGGTGAAACTTCTAAAAAGATGGCTTACCTGGTAGTCATTCTCAGCGTCCTCGATAATTTTGACAAATTCCTTTGCTGTCTGGTTGTCATTCTGTTTATGAAACACAAGAACCTGTTCAATAATGATTTTTTGGGGGGGTGTGGGGGATATCATTTTGACAGACATAAAACGTGCAACAATAAGAGCATCTGTGTTTACTTACGACGACTGGTATAGAATCTGCTACCTCCTTGTGGCTGACCAGCTGGACATTACCATCTTCATAATAATGTACCTAAGAAAAGAGGAGTTAAATCACCACTTCTGCTTCTTTATGATGGCGTCCTCAATATCTTCTACTCACCTGGATCTTCAAAACACCCACAACTTGAGCGGTGGACTGGCCAAGAGTAAGTTTCCACTCTGACCTGCAGCGCCCATTCCTTTTTTGGGAAAAATAATAACATTAGTCACCAGAAACTACACAACCACTAGCATGAATAGGTACCAAAAGTTCTTGGGTTGAAACTGGTGTCCCTCGATGCATGCGATTATTGTCTGCTGCCCATCAACAACTTTCCCATATACCTGGAATGCATATAGAATGAATTACAGTCCAAAAAAGTGAGCTTTCACAACTGTTTCATACCGTGCAGACTCCAGTTGGGTAGTGCTCCTTGACGTAGACACCAAGGGCTGCGTCGCAGGAGTCTCTCAGGCTTTTCAGGGTTGCCTCTCCTTCATATGGCTGCACATCACTCACTTCTTTTCTTAGGTGGTCGAAGCGAAACGACAAATGGTTGTGGGGATCGAGAAAACGCCCCTGACCCAGGTCACCGTGCTCCGTAATCAGAACCTATTCAGAAGAGAATTAAGGTCTGGATTTACTTTTTTTCAAATCTCCATAAGGAAACCAAAGATGGTAGCATACCAAGTCCTCATAGCCTTCTAGCTTGGCGGGTGTAAACTGATCCATATTGTACTGGGCGAAGGAGCTGGATTTTTAAAAAACAGAATATTTAAAATCAGATATCACACAGGCAAACCTTAAAATATTAAGATTGTACTTACTGTGAAGCTCCTTCCCTGAGGAGGTTGTCATTGTTGAGAAGAATCCGCACATCTAGATTGACAGGGAGGTAATTAGGTTTGAAGATGAAGACGTCAACACAAACTAAAAGATTTAAGGAATGCAATTATACCATTAAAGACCTCATTGAACTCTCCTGGAGGGGCATGTGTGACAAAGTTGGCTGCTATGCGGACCTGCAACAAAAGATTGAGTTAGATGTATAAACCAATAAAACAAGACATATATATATATATATATATATATATATATATATTAGAAGTTGCAAAGCGTTGATCCTGGGTCCCTTTTTGTGTTGATATTTACCTAATCTAACCGTTCAAAACAGTGGTCTGTGTTATATTGATTTCCGTATTGACACGAACTGTCAATTTGTATTATTTAGATGATTAAGTCAAAAACTATACGTGTATTACCAGTTTGTTTTCTATTAACTTTGTCCAACTTCTTTGCCGCCACACGAAGTGTAACAGTAATGGCCGATCCTAGCTTCATCCAAACGGGAATCCATACGAGTCATGTGAAACAAATATTTGAGCTGCAACTGGATCTGCTTGACCCAGAAATCCCCGGCAACGTTAGCCGCTAACACTCGCTGCAACCCCACTACAGTTCGAACACTAAAAGTGCATCCAGCTTTTTATTTGATATACGTCAACCACGAGTATCTAATGTAATATCGCTTCTTAAAACTTTTGTGTCATATTGCCTTTGGCGAAAAGGAGAAGGAGTGAGTGCGAGCAGTAGCTAGCATTCGGCTAAGTGTTTAGCCAAATATAGCATTCCAAACAAGGAAGCATAACAGCGCCTGCACCGAAAGTTGGTGTTTTAACCCAAAAAAGGGTTAGCACTACACATATACATACTAAGCGATATTGAAGCGAAGGGCTACGCGTGCGGTAGATACAGGGAAATAAAACTTTAGAAATCAAACCTTCTCTTCATCCGAGATCGGCTCCTCAAAGTCAGCCATCTTGGCTCTCAATGACCCCGCCTACTCAGCTGACTGACAGAAGCATTTGGTCGGCGCGCGCACCGACGTGCACGCGCGCAGGAACGCCTATCAATCTTTTTTTTAAATCATTTTAGTTAAAACCAATATTTTGATATTTATTCACACATTTATATTTATGTATTTAGATATACCCTTAGTAATTTAAAATGTATTTAAGTATTACTGTGTTATTTATCATTATTTATGCCAAAAAATGTAACAGCATAATAATGACAGCACACTATATTAATACGAGATACCGGATATACAACCTATATCCTGTAATAATGTCGGCATTTTATTTCCGGTTACATATTGACCTTCAATTAAAAAAAACTCTACCAGATACCATTTAATACATTGAAAATACGTTGAAATATAGCTGTTTGAGGGAAGGAATTAATATCGTTTTGTCATTTGACTAAGTAAAACATTCAGAGATAAACTGATTTTCGTTTATTTTGTAACCGGAAGTAAGGATGTACAAGCATAGCGTTGGCGATTACAGTGTTGTCCAACGAGGATTTAGGCTTCACACTTCCTTGAACATGAAGTCACAGGTATGAAAACAAAGAGTTGTCCACACGTACTTTACAATACGGATACTTCAACTTGTATTTACAGTTTTGAATACTATGTGGAGATTTGTCAGTGACAAAACAACCAATGGCTAGCTTAGAGTAAAGCTAGCATATACTGCTGAACCGCTTCCACTTGGTTACTTCCTGCTTGAATGTTTACCGAACTTGTTCTTTCTGAGTTAGTCTGTGTCGCATTTTTTTGTTATTGGTTTTAAACAAACAGTCTTAAAGTTTCTTACGTAAAAGTACGACCTTCGGTGGTATAGTTGTTCCTCCTCCAAGCATGAGTAGAACATTGTTTAGGACAATGAGTCAGCTGCATTTACTCCAACGTGGTTCAAGTTATTCTGTGGCTCGTCGTCAGGTGATAACAGACCCCAAAGAAATAACAGAACTCTATCGGAACCTCAGCCTCTTTCCCTCACTGAAGAGGGCTGATGTCGGACCTGTCATTACCTCTCAGTATGGAGGCAAATACAGCAACATCTACACAGGTTTGGTGCTAGAAATATGTCCATCCAAATTGCTCAAAGTGCAATGAATGTTGATGCAAGTGATTTCTCCTCTCTTTAACTTTGCAGAATGGAGCCAAAGAGATTTGGAAAGAAGCGAGAACGTCAAGTTTTGCAGACAGTACATTGTGTTTCATGATGACAAGTCGGTTGTCTTCTCCGGAACATCTGGAAACTGCACTGAAATCAAAGGAGAGTATGTAAACTTTTACTTTTTGCTACTTTGTTTATCAACAACTTGACACATGTGACCGACACATTCTTTTCTTTAGGTTGCTGAGTAAAGATTCGCCTTCGGGTGCTATGAAGGCTGTGGTCAGAGAGGCAGATGTCAAAGGAGAAAAGAAATATTTTCTCGAGGTAGAATATCTCATACATGCTGGCAGAGTATTATGAACACCTTCTCATGATATTTGTATTTTAAACTTTAGATCTGGAGCAAAAACATTAAAGTGAGAAGCATCAACCTAACTGCACTCAACAAGCATGGACGAGTATATGAAGACGGTAAGTGCTTACACGATTATTTAGCTAAAAAAATACACCTCAGTTTATAGCATGTGCCCATCACATGTGTCGTATAATATCAACATTAGTTACAAAACAAACAATTCAGTTCCCTATGAATGTTAACTTACTAATGTTTTTTTGTTTTTGTCACTTTTAGAGCAGTTTGGATGTTTGGTTTGGTCCCACTCGGAGACCCACCTGTTATATGTGGCAGAAAAAAAGAGACCAAAGACGGAATCATTCTTCCAGGTAAGTTGTTGGAGATAATGAATTATCATCCTGAGACTTGTAATGGAAGGAAAATAGAATAAAATGTTTTGTTAAATTGCAAAAAAAAGTGAAAAATCGACTGTATAGGAATCATCAATACATTCATAAAATAGACAAGTAAATAATATTTACGCTAGGCAGGTGCTACAGAGCCCTGAGGACTAAAACCACCCGACCCAGGAACAGTTTCTTCTACGTGACATTTCCTTTAAAAATCGATAATTCACACCTTTATGTTTAACCACGTAGCACTGAATGCTTTTTTTAAATACTTTTTTGCGTATTATTCCATTTTCATTTATCATTTCCATTCTTTCTTCTGCGTGAAAAAAATGCAAAATCCCTAAGGACTCACTTCGAACCAAAGAAAAATTCTGTGTTTATTGTGAACATATGTTTAGAGAATAATGCTGTTTCTGATATTTCTGTTTTTCCAATCCAGACCAAGTCACCAGAATTAGCTTCTGATGCAGAAGAAGCCACGATGCGAGCAGGCAAAGAGGAAGTTGTAAAGGTAAAAAGCATGATTTTAGTTGGTATTATTTGACTTGATATTTTATCACCAGCAACTCTTCTCCTTCGCCAACAGGGGGAGCAATTTGTCTTCCAAGAAGATTGGGGAGAGGCTCTCGTGAACAAAAGCACCCCAGTACTGTGTGTTTTGGACATTGAAGGTGATAATGTCTCCGTGTTAGAAGGGGTTCCAGAAAACATCTCACCAGGACAGGTATTCTGTTCAACATTCACTTATAAGTTGTAATTAAATAATCTAATCTTGCTCATCTGGTCATCTGAGAAAGCAAGACTATCCAATAGTAACCTACCCAACAGTATTTGATGGGGAGTGAAAATTGATTAAATATTTCAATTTTCTTTTTTTTCTTTTTCTTTCATTTAGGCATTCTGGGCTCCAGGTGACACAGGCGTCGTGTTTGTTGGCTGGTCACACGAGCCTTTCAGATTTGGCCTCACATATTGTCCAAACAGGAGGTATTTTAACCTCCTGAAATGAGTTTGAAATAATTTGTAATTCCCTCATACTTTTCCACTTTGTTTATTTATTTATTTATTTATTTTATTTTCAGCTCCTCTTTGTTTTACGTGGATCTCACTGGTGGGAAATGTGGTAAGAAAATGGACTTAAACATAGCCGATTATTATATATTTTATTTGACATGAACGACAGCTACTTACTTTGTGTACTTTTGTCTTTCAGAGCAGTTGTCGTCCGGCTCCACTGCCGTGTTCTCTCCAAGGCTGAGTCCAGACCAATGTCGCATTGCTTACCTGGAATGTTCTGTCTATGGACCACACATGCAGTGCAGCAAGTTGTGCATGGTAATCCTCTAGCATTAAACATTCAGAGTTTTCATATGAAATACTTTATTTGTTTGGTCAACAAATATGCAAGTACAAAATTTGCAACAGCTAATTTACGAAATTGCAGTTACATGATTTTGACACTCTAAGGAGCAAGAAACCCACTTTTAAATACTACTAACTGGTTATTTATTTTGATTGGTGATCTAAAAACAGTAGCCCCCAATCCCCAGTCCATTAGACATTTGTTACCTGTCTGCACAGAAGGAAAAAAAAAGTTCTGCTTATTATCACTACCAAAAAAGATGTTTAATTTGGAAAAGGACGACAGATTTTTTCTGAATTAACATTTGAAAATAAGGAAAACACAAACTCTAGAGACAAAAGTTTCTGAGTCCTCATTGGCACAAAGACTTCTAAAGCTAGGACACACACACACACACACACACACAGAACACTGCAGTCGGCATGCATAGATGCAAATACACAAACAACTTTTTGCTTAATCAGCAAGAGCTAAATAATTATTGTAGGTTTTTTTGCAAGTCATGCTATTGTATTTTTATGGTTTGTGAATATAATGGCATTTAAATGGTCTGCGGTACTAAAAAGGTTGGGAACCCCCTGATCCGAATGCAAGATTAAACCAATTACAATGTGTATTGTAACAAAGAAACCTATTCCTAAATTAATCTAACTTCTCTTTTCATTTATCCTTTTTCGAAAGTACGACTGGTACACTAAGAAGACCTGTGTGGTGGTGGACGTGGTAAAGCGACCACAGGAAGGTAAACAATGCTGCAAGCACCAACATCTTTTGCCTTCTCTTCTCTCTCCCTTATGTTGTGTGTTTGATTTGTAGACGGCTTCACCGGGATCTACTCCTCTCAGTTGTCCCCGCAATGCTGGTCAAGTGACAGTCAACGAATTATCCTTTCATGTCCTCAGCGCAGCCGAAAGGTGCCTTTCAAACATTGAAATTACACAGTTGTTTGACTTTATATGGTTTAAAAAAAATTCTCTTTATCATTTTCTTTAAAAGAATCTCCTGATGGTCGACATCGGCACTGGGAAAGTCTCATCTCTGACTTCTGGTAAGTCGCTGCATATGTCTATTACGTTCAACATTAGTGTAAAACTGATTTTCTGGTTAACAGGGTCTGACATCGGTAACTACTGTCTGCTGAATATTGAAAGAGATCTAATGGTTGTTGGCTGCTCCTCCCCGAACCTGCCTCCATGCTTGGTAAGATTAACAGTAAACATCTCTCTCTGCCATCAATTTGTTTTCAGTTGAATCGTAATTCAAAATGATTCTGCAGCGTGTTGGTTTCCTCCCTGTCATGGGTTCTGAAGAGCAAGTGGAATGGGTCACTCTGGAAGACTCTCAGCTATTGCCAGAAATTGATTGGCAGATACTGACCTTCACACCTCCGTCCGATCAGGAAAATTCTCAATATCGTAAGAGTCACACACAAGATGCATTAATACACTCCTATGCTTACCCAAATACACAAGTTGTACATGACAGGAGTGAATTAAACGACCCTTTGAATTCCGTATTTCAGACTAGTCTGAGGAGAATAGAGGTTAATGGAATAAACGTTTTAACCTTGTTTTTTTGTGTTCCAGCTGGCCTTGATTTTGAAGCATTGCTGATCAAACCAAAGGAGCGGAAGGATGACGCCAAGCTGCCTCTTATTGTGATTCCTCATGGTTGGTTTAAAAGTGTTTAAATCACATGGCATTTTTTTTAATAATCACATGATTATTGCATGGTTCAGGAGGTCCTCACTCCGTGACTGTCGCAGACTGGATTCTGTACTGCTCCGTCTTGTGCCAGATGGGCTTTGCATCCTTACTTGGTGAGTTAGATTGGATTTGTGTTTCATTGCCGCACAACTTAACCAGTTTGTTATTCATTCGTGCATAACATAAATTATTTTATTCCTACAGTTACATATAAAATAATGTGGTTTGTGTTCTTTTGTATTTGTTGAAATTTGAGTTTTAACAATGAAAGATTTTTAATATTTTAAATAAAATATTCTCTAGAATTGGAAACATTTAGCAGTGTCAAATTTGGAATTTTAAATAAAAGAATAACCGTCTGATATCTTCAAGTCTCACAAAATATAACCTTTTGACGGGGAAAAGAAAATTGTATATATCAAATTTTACGACCAACTGAGTTAAATATACTGAACTTTAATGTAGCCAATTATACTAAATGTATAGGATATGTTATATTGTTCATTTTTATTGAATAATAACTTTTTAATAATGGCTTTCACACCATTTTTGTATTATTGCATTACTTTTCATTATTGATTAACATGTTTTACTGTTGAATTTAAAAAGTGTTTGAAAGCAAAAATAACTAGACCAATAATCTTATTATGCTTTAAATTGTGCATACATTTCTCAATTTTTTTAGTACCAGTATCTCTTTTTTTTTAAAATATATGTTTGAGCCTAAAGTTTTTTTTAACCAAACACACACATTCAAGTAATAGATGCTTTAAAAAAGTTACAAGTACATAGACTCAGTTACATTTGTATACCTGTTTCAATCTGTCAGATCTGAGGTCATCATGAAGTGTTGCGTTCCCTTACGTTGAAAATGTGATGAATGATTGTCCTTATTTCCAGTCAACTATCGTGGTTCTATTGGATGTGGTCAGGACAGCATCCTCTCGTTGCCTGGCAACGTTGGCACGCAGGATGTCAAAGATGTTCAGGTGAGTAAAGATTGTAAATGTACCAAATAAAGTGTATTTTCTAAACATTTAATTGAATTCTTCATGTTGTCGTCCTCTAGTTTGCCGTTGAAACTGTTCTCGCGCGCGATGAGTTTGACCAGAAGAACGTGTCGGTCGTGGGCGGCTCTCACGGCGGTTTCCTGGCCTGTCATCTCATCGGCCAGTACCCCACCTTCTACAAGTCGTGTACAGCTCGCAACCCCGTGGTCAATTTTGTGTCCATGGTCGGAAGCACAGACATTCCTGATTGGTAACGATCTAAATAATCATCCAGTTGTGACGTCAGTTTAATTTATTGTATGTTTCATCATTTATTCAGGTGTGTGGTTGAAGCTGGGTTTGACTACACTCCGGATTTTCAGCTAGATGCTGCCATTTACAAGCAGATGTTGGACATTTCGCCAATCAAATTCATACAAAATGTAAAGTCTTTTTCTTAATTCTGGTTGATTATTTAATAATTTTCTATTAACGCTGGCACAATCTTGTTTAGGTTCAAACACCTGTGCTGCTAACTCTGGGAGAAGACGACAAGCGTGTGCCAAACAAACAGGGCATTGAATACTACAGAGCACTTAAAGTGAAGCAGGTTCCTGCACGGTAAGCAGGTCATCTCAAAAGTATATTACTATCCATTTTTTTAAAATAATTGTGGTTGTTTTTTAGCTTGCTGTGGTATCCTGAAAACAACCACTCCCTGGCGAAGGTGGATGCTGAGGCGGATGGCTTCATGAACATTGCGTTGTGGATAATTCAACACATGAGTCAGTGATGGGGACAAACTAGACTTCCTTTCAAGGATATTTTCTTCTTTTTTTTTTTTCAAAAGCTTTAAATGGGCTTTTTCAGATTGATGCAAGGTGATTGTTACTCCTCTTTTTTTTAACCCGTTTTAAATAGTCACTAACCAGATATTTTTGCATTGTATTCACTCATCAGCTTTTCAATCAAATATCGGCAAAGTAAATAACCCCTTTTTTAATTCCTGGAGAGCAATCACACAATACATGGTATGACATATACATTATTCACAAATGCCTTCTTTATAAACCTGTTTCAAATAAATAAAAGATGTTAAAAAGAACTTGATAAAAAGGTGTTTTTATATTTGCAGATTAGTATGTAAGTAAGTAATATTTATAGAGTGCTTTTCAAGACCAGGGCCACAAAGTGCTTAAACAATCAAAAGAATACCTCCTAATTCCTCTATAAACCGGTTTCACTTCTATCACGTTTTCTCCATAAATCTGTTTCACTTCCATTATGAAATCTCTCAGTTCCTTCACAATCACTTCATCTGAAACGATCAAAGCACTGAGTTGGTAAGTGAGCTTCTCTTCTAATTGACTATATTTAAGTTCAATTAGGTACATTCAATATGTTTATTTACTACACGCAGAATGGCTATCATGTGTTTAATTGATGTATGATCTTCTTTTGCATTTATAACGGTGTGAAGACGACAGAAAACATCTAGGCTAACGTTCCTCAATGTCGTGTATAAGCAGTCGCAGGGTTATAGGAGCAATTGTTTTTATTTCTGAGAGCTTATGAAATGACCCGGACACAAAAAAAACACGGGTTACATTACAATGCTTTTGTGGTTTGACATGCATTACCCTGCTATCGGAGACCAGAGGTGCAGTGAACTAATCAACCCTCCGCTGGATGGTTGCCGCATCTTTAATCTCCGTTTGGAATAATAGAGAGATTAGAGGGAGAGAATCATGCTGAGAAAATCTCTGAACTATTGTCTAGTGATACCAAACGATACAACTCGTTCATTTCAAGTATGATTCGGCACAAAATCGTCTTCCTCGTGAGCAAAGCCGGTTGTTGGTTCCCTTTTCTACAGTATTACGTGGTATTACTCTGCGGTTAAAAACAATCCTCAAAATCTATTAGTGAACTTTTTACTGAGGAAACGAAAATGAGAACTATTATTGTTACTGTTATCTCACTCTTGTGTCATTATTTTCCCCCTGACATAATTAATGAATTAGAATACAGAGTATATTTTCATTGTCGTTGTACTAAAAGTCATTTTTTGGAAAATAAAAGAGAACTTTGGCAATTAAAGTTCACGTGAATCTGAAATAATTACAACAAACTGTACAACTTTGAATTGTTTCCCTCATTCAGATCTCTTGCTTATCTGGCTGAAAAAAAGATCAAGAGACGTATAGCGAAAAAACAACTATGGTAAGTATACCGTTTAATTTTCGTATCGTTTCATATATCTTTATCTTTATATTATTATATGTCTTTATTTAATGAAATAAATGTTTATTATTTTGACACGATTAGAATAGAATAGAAAAGCTTTATTCATCCCCAGAGGGGAAACACACTTTCACAACAGCGCAGTTGAGAAAAATAAAGTGCAAGGAAAAAAGAAATAATAAAAGAGATAATACAAAATAAAACAATCTTAAGAATATACAAATTATTTACAAAATTAGAAATTTGACACTATTAACAAAATAAAATTCAACCAAAAAAAAACAATCTGTATGAAATGGTCACTTAATCAGATTAAAGGTAAGGGGGAGGAAGACCCCAAAGAAAATTAAAATATGGTATCCATATTTATTAAATATTAAATATGGATAATTTACATTATTTCATCTCCTTTAAAATACCCTCAATCCTCCTTAACTCCTTTCTTCCCCCCCATTCTTTAACACGTTCATAGGTTATTCTGATTCAAATGGCATTGTTTATTTTTGAAAACAATATTAAGTAATTTCGATCTATTTTCGTTTCTTCAGATTCTCACTCCAACAAACCTACGTCAATTACCGAGGCATTAAAATGATATTTTAGGTCAAGTCCTTATGGAACCCTTCTATAATGAAAAACCTTTAAACATAGGTATCCTCATGCTGAAAAAGAAGCGTGTCAGACACGGGAAAATAAAGTTAAAAGTTTCAAAGTGACTAAACAAACTTTTTCTTTTCTTTTCAGGTTTTGATGAAATCCATCATTGTATTCTGTCAGCTCCTGCTGTCTCTGCATGCGATAAATCTAAGTTTTATGCCATGTGATGTTAATGAGAATATCACTGAAGTGGACTGCTTTGATAGAAACTTGGATCGGGTTATTTACATAAAAGAACCCAGAGTTCTGTTCCTCAATCTCAGCTTCAATAGAATCCATCAAATTAAACGTTATACTTTCTCTGGCGTTCCAAACCTTCACACCCTCGATATGGAAAGAAACCGGAAGTTCTTTGCTGCTGAGATGAATATCCACTATTATGCATTCCAGATATTACCTCATCTCAAGTCTCTTAATCTCTCTCAAAACCAACTGACTCAAATTCCTTGGTTACCAGAAGGCTTGCTTGAGCTGGTTATTGAAAAAAACCGCATCTTCCACATTGAGAATCCTTTCAACACTCCAAATCTACAAATTCTCAGTTTGGAATTTAATTGCTTTTACCAAAATCCTTGTGCTCAGCCCTTTTACATCGCGGAAAATGTTCTTCAACAGCTGACGACGCTAAAAGATCTCAAGTTGGGTTACAATAATTTGAGTGCCATACCTAGAGGACTACCCCCCTCATTGGAAAGACTTGATTTTCGAGATACTAGACTGACTGAGATCCCCGACAGAGCATTTGTCAATCTGACAAAGCTCAGATATTTGAATCTTGAATGGAACTGCCAGCGTTGTGACCATGCCAAAAAACCCTGCTTTCCTTGCCTGCATGACCTCCCACTTCAGCTACATCCAAACTCCTTTTTTACTGAGAACAGTTCAATTTATTTTCTTAAGTTGAGTGGAAATTCTCTTACAACATTCCCAAAGGGAATTTTTCAACCTTTGAAAAAACTCAAAAGGCTGGATATCTCCAACAACCGGCTTGCAAAGGAAATACAAACTGGCTCTTTTTTCAAGGAGCTGACCGGCCTTAATTGGATTAGTCTCATCTACAATTATGATAGAAAAGTATTTCATGAATTCAATCTATCAAGTCACATCGGCAACATGGCAGGTCTGGAATATCTTCTGTTGTCGGGGAACTTTTTCTATTCGTTGTCGGATCAGGCCTTGGACGTTCTGTCGCGGCTGAAAAAGCTTCGCACGGTTGAACTGAGGATGAATTTCATCGATAAATCCGACTTGCCGAGCTTCAAAAGGATCCCCTCTCTTCGGCGTGTCGACCTGTCTCAAAACATGCTGTCTTTTCACAGATGTCCTTCCAGAGAATTGAAGAATCAATCGGAGTTGATATTGCAAAGTCAGAATTTAATTTCCAGTGCATTGAAGAATGCATATTCTCCCATGAGTTCAGAATCCTACAGTTCAAAGATGCCACATTTAAATTGCTTCGGTGAACTTAGTGTCGACCTATCCCATAATGACATTCTCTATCTGACAAAGGAGGTTTTAGCAGGACTGGAAAATGTAATCTGCTTGGACCTCTCCCTCAACTACATGAGCCAGTCTTTAAAAGGAGGAGTATTCACCGATATGACTAAATTACGTGTACTGAACATGTCCCACAACCGTCTCAACCTTTATCATAATTATGCATTTAAGGAGCTCAGTGGCAGCCTGAAAGTCTTAGACCTCAGTTACAATGACTTCCATTTCAGAATGCAAGGCATGGTTCACAGGTTAACTTTCATCCAAAATCTCAAAAACTTGGAAGTTTTATATTTGGCTAACAATGTCATCGGGGTTCTAATCGATCAAAGGCTGAATAGCAGCTCTCTGAGGAGCTTGTACTTTGGTGGGAATTGCTTGAATGAAATGTGGAAAACCAATGACAAATATTCACATTTCTTCCAGAATCTAACAAATCTCAAACTCCTTGACATCTCCAATAATCAACTGAAATTCATCACGGAAGAGATTTTCATCAACTTCCCAAAGTCTCTGGAGAGCTTGATAATCAGCAACAACCAGTTGGTGTTCTTCCCTTGGGCAAACCTCTCTGCACTGAGCAATTTGACTTTCCTGGATTTGAGTCACAACTCTCTACAATTTTTCCCGCAAACTGTCCTAGAAATTGCTAATTTAAAGCGTCTTTATCTTAATTACAACCGATTTACTCGCTTCTCTGACAGTGTCATGACTCAGCTGAGATCTTTGCAAATCCTCCACCTGGACCACAACCAGTTTAAAGAGATCGACTTCAAGTATGTCCCGAAACCCAACTATACCACCCTTCTGGAGCTGACCTTGGATAGAAACCCTTTTAGATGCAACTGTGACACATCCTCGTTTTCCAGTTTCTTAGCTTTGACGTCGATACGAATTCCCAGACTTCTCACAGCCGTCCATTGCAGCTACCCAGAATCCCTAAACGGCTATAGCGTTCTGAGAATCGACCAGCGTTCCTGCCAGGACATCTATGGAGGTTTGGCCTTCTTTGTGAGTTTCTGCTTGGTCATCGTGTTGACGGTGCTGCCCCTCCTGAAGCATCTGTACGGCTGGGATCTGTGGTACTCCCTTCAGGTGTTCTGGGCCGGACAGAAAGGATATTCCCAGCTGCCTGGGAGCGATTATCCCTACCATGCGTTCGTGGTGTTTGACACGAGTAACCCTGCTGTCAGCGACTGGGTGTACAACGAGCTTATCCTTCACCTGGAGGACAGGAAGTTAAGTCTGTGTTTGGAAGAGAGAGACTGGGTTCCGGGGCTGTCGTGCATTGAAAATCTCCACAACGCCGTGTACAAAAGCGTCAAGACCGTGTTCGTGCTCTCCAGTGTGACGGCTTTGAGCGGCGTGGTCCGCCAGGCTTTCTACATGGTTCAGCAGAGGCTCCTGGACGAGAAGGTTAATTCAGGCCCTTAACTAGTACCTCATAAAATCTACATTTGTAACTAGTTTTGTTCTTCTCACCAAGGCTGACGTGGCTGTACTGGTTCTGCTGGAGGACATGCATTCCAAACTGAAGTACCTTCAGCTGAGGAAGAGGCTGTGCGGGAAGTCGGTCCTGACTTGGCCCAAAAACCCGCTGGCACAGCCACTGTTCTGGAATAAAATGAAAACGGCGCTGCTGTCGGATAACGTCAAACTCTACGATAAAAACATGAGTGAAAGTTTTAACATGTGATACCCGTTCATGATAAGTGTTTTTTTTGCTTTTCAACTGTTTTTTAGTAATGCTTTTTCCACTGTATACTGGAAACATTTTTAGTTCTACTCAAATCTTAGTATTGTCTTCAACTTCCTGATTAAAAAGCTTTTCTTTTTATCTTTCCTTTGCACTAATTTGACATTATGTGATGTTGCTTTCTTTCTTTGAATCAGTTCTTTATTGATTTTCCACGAGCTTTACTCAAAGTTCAAGTATTCACTTACTTTGGCTTATTCACAACTACACCACAACCTACTCTTCTGATGAGGTGGATTTGTTTCTTTATGATTTAAGTTTAAATTGAAAGTTGCATAAATTGGAAAATATATAAGTAAAACATTACTTAACAATAATAAAAAAAAGCTACTTTAATTTAAAAAAGTTCCTAAACTAAAAGAACTAAAAATAACAAACTTAAACTGTTTCGATTATATTATGGATACGACATTTGTGAGCCAGTAGATCTGGTTGTTGTTTTGGTGATAATTTATTTCTTTAACTTATGACACAATTTTCGCTATTATGACTTTTATTTTTAAGCCTCTTCAAATCATGTTGCCTACTTCGAAATATCTTAGAATATATTTTAAAAAGCTAGATTGATCAAAATACATTTTTAATTAAAAAAAAGTTGATTTTTAAACAGTTTTTTTTAAATCCCTTTTTGTTTGAGACATATTATGCGTAGAACATTTAAGTGTTTTTATATTTTTATTTAGGAAAAAAAGGGTCAGAAGTCAGTTAACTGAACTTTTCCTTTAAAAAAAACTTTTTTAGTTTAATTGAACCAACTTTTTTAACTGAAGCAGTTATTTTTCGATTAAAAAAACCCATATCCATTTCAATTAAATCAAACGAATTCCAATTGAGTGTCAACTCGTCAACCTGCGCTCGGAGCTCAGGCGCGTCCGTCCAATCACAGATGCTGTCGCGGGAGCGCGCGCGCGACGCGGGCACGATGGCGGGTCAGGTCATCATCATGAGAGATGAAGCTGCATCATCCAGGATTTCTCCGTGATGGTGGCACGCTTTTTTCCGCTTCAAAAAAAAAAAAATGGCGAAGGAAGCTCAGTTCGGAAGGTACCGTGAAACTATCTAGTCTAAATGTTGCTTTCCACCTGTTTTCATCGACGTTATATAATGGAAGTGATGGAGCCGTTTTCATGGGAAACTAATCCTCCGTGCTCGTAGTAAGAGTTATCCGGCGTCTGTGTCACATGTTTCATCCGTCGACTACTTGCATGTTGAAAGTGTCATAGCCATGTTGTTCTTTTTAGCTCTCAAGTTTGCTCTGCAGCAACAGCTGTCTGCAGACTCTCATCCAAGTCTTTTTTTTTTTAAACATTGATCATTTTTCTAAACACTTCCGGATGACCCTTGGAATTGACCAACAAAAACCGACACACCCGTTGTTTTTTTTTAACATACTATCTCACATCCGTGACGTCACTCGACCCCCCCTTTAAAACACGTGTCCCCTCGCCTCATCTGGACGATCAAAAAAAAAAGAGTCATTGTCTTCAGCTGTGATGGATTGACAGCCATGACTTTCATGAGTGACAAGCAGATTTAACCAATCTCTTAGTTGTATCCTATATGCAGAGGCTCCCGGTCGCCCAATCCTCTTGGATTAGAGGAGGGATTATGATTCAGATTTGCTTCTGCTTTGGACCCCAATCTGGTCCAGCAGTGAGTTTTGAACCTTGACCTCATCAACCGATACTTGCTGTTGAATTACTTGCTTTATATAGGATTTTTTTTAGAAACGGGGTAACTCTTTTGAATCGGCATCTTTTTTTTTGTCATGAGCTCTTAAAAGGCCACAACTGTGTCCCAACCAAATTTAACATCATATCCCATAAATGATGAGGTCAAAGGAGTAAGTCTAGGGAACCCATGACCTTTCATTTCAGCAGCCTAAAAATATGTCAAGAAAGTATTACAAAGAAAAACCAACCTGTTTTTTTTTTTAGTCGTATTTACAAAGGATGTTTCCATATGTCTAGGAAGTCCAACACATTATCTATCATATTAAATATAAATGAATGGACTTTCACTATTAAAATTATGCCCTATACTATTTTTTTTATACATGATATCTTCTTTACAATACTTTTTTTTTTGTCATGCGATTTTGCTTATCTGTAAAATACAAAGACCCTGTTTCTTTAAGTGAGATCACAGACGTTAGCACACGTTTGGTTTGGATTCGTTTGCACTTTCTAACGATAGTCCATTGAGCTTGAGTTTGTCACAACAAAGCACGTTTTTGAACTATATTATATAGTTGAATCTTACTACTCTTTCTATTCTGAAGATTAGAATCCACATCCGATCGTGTAACAATCAAACCAGTGATTTCATAATAACAAATGAAGGACATTTAATGAAAAAACAACTTGGAAGTTTTTGGAAATGAGGGAGGAAAATGTTTTTCCTTGAGGGGACGATCTATTATAATGTGAATGTCTAAAAACAGGTTTAAAAAAAAAAGAAACCTCATCAATATTTACATTTTGCCATTAGCCTCAATTCCTAATGACTATAATTGGCACTGACCTAATTAGGTCCTGATCATCGAAGGACATTTTGCGGGTGATTTTCTGGTGCAAAAATGTGATTCATTTACTATTCTCTGTAAGAAAATGAATAACTATGTTGTTTTTTTTCATGTCTAGGAAGCACAATGTCTTGCCTTCAAGCTGAAACCGCCACACATCGGGCTAATGTGTCCGCGTCCCCCGAGAAATTCTATCCTAAAGGGACAGAATAAGATTCCCCCGGGATCATGAAGGGGCTGAGGAACATCTACAAGGCCATGAGAAGGCTTTTATTGCAGAGCGTCACCCTATAGATGAAAAGGAGAACCCCAATTTCATCACCTTCACTATAACCTACGGTTGAAAATGCCTTTAAATATCCGAGCCAAGCCCACCCAGAGCAGGCTGTCTGCCGGCCCCAAGAGCAGTGGACTCCCCAGCAGCAGCTCCTCGCATTCTCGTCTCGCGAAAACCCCCAAGCACGGCAAAGCCAAACAAACTGGGGCCTCGGTTCCGGGTTGCCGCTCTGGGTTAGAATCCGGTTCCGTGTCGGGTGGTCTCCCCCAACCGGCGACTCACTTGGACAGAGGGTCCGTTTCAAGGATCGCTTCAAACAAAAAAGCAACTCTTGCTGCTCCAGGGGGTAAAACGTTGTCGATGGAAAACATCCAGTCGGTAAGCGCCGCCTACGCCACTTCAGGAACCATGTACCCGAGTGAGCAGGATTCCCTGGAACTTTCCTGTGGTTACCCCAAAGGCACGATGACACTTGGCAGAAGCACCCCACGCTCCTCTAAATGTGTCAGACCAACAGTTGCAGGAAGCAGCCCCAACATTAACGCCGCTATGCTTCATCCGTCCCCGGACTCCTATGGGGACCAACCTTTGAGCTCTCCGGGGTGCTCCAGTCTCCGCCAGCAGTCTGCAAGACCGCCGCCGTTGGATCTATCCGGACGTGGGGAAGGACCACCCTTTGATCTCCAGGCTCAGTTGAGGGAGCTGCAGAAGGAGAACGACACCTTGAGAAGGGAACTGGACGGAGGGAGGGATGCAAGAACCTGCCACGGCTCGAACAACGTCAACTTCTGGAGTCCAGATGTGAAGCGAGACCAGGCGGTCCGGCGCGAAGACGGGGTGAGGGGTTCCATCCTGAAGGACCACCACAGGACGCATCAGGATGATGTTCAGGTGAGACAAGTCAATGATGTGAAGTCGAGAACTCTGTGATCAAGTGCCTTTTACTTTCAACTGCATTCACTTTCCAACCTTTTGTTTATTTCAAGGGTGAGCTGTACTTCACTACGTGTTTCCATGGGAACATGATTCAGTGGTTTCTCTTGAGTTATTCAGAATCTTAAGAGCTTGAAGCTACTTGGTGACGGACGATCTTTTGCCACTTATTCCTCTTCATCCTCAAAAATGTGCGACTTCCCACCCATATTATTTCCATCTCTATAGCCTTTGTGGTACTTCTTGTTCAATATTGTATTACAGCTAATACTCTTTTAATTAATGTTAAATAGGTGCCAAGGACAGATGGCTTCTAAATTTAAATCTTGTTTTTTTTTTCCCTCACATTTTTTCAGCGCAAGGACTCGGCAGCATCGGCATAGTTTTACACGATTATTAAGCTTAAATGTCAAGTTTATATATTTTTCTTCTTCTTTACTCTTCTTTAATTCGGCTGTAAATAAGTGTATATTTAAGCAGAAAAGTTCAATTGATATAATTAAATAACTCTACAAATATATCAGTAACCAGGGTTATGTATTTATGGTATGTATATTTTCTATCACTTTACTTCCTACGTGTCAACTTATCTCAAGAGTTTGTCAGTCCTTTCCTTTATCACTATTTATTTTCCTTGCAAGCATGTTTTGCCAGCTTTTACCATATATTTAATGGTATTTTTACAAGTGGCTTTATATCATCCATTAAAAGCATAATTTAATGTTTCTTTATTTTTCCTTCACTACATCAATGATTAGTTCCTTCTTTACGTCTGGTTATAAAAAGACCATAATTAAATAACGCATTGGAATTCAAATATAAGCTATTTTCAATTATATTGGGTCATAATGTGTTTACTTAAGAATGCTATAACTCCCGCTGGAGTTCTTGAGCTGTCACCTCCCGCTTCTTCAGATGCTGAACTGGTCCTTGATCAACCTTCTGCATTTTAATTAACGCCATCTGTAGCAGATTTCTCAGATTCACAAGGTCAGGCCGTCACACCTTTTGTCATTCTTTTAATTCAGCCTACTGAGATTTTAGGGTTCTCTTTTGTCGCGTCTCGATATATATATGTAGAGGTCTTCAAATTTGAATTATTTGCTTGGGTATAGATCGAAAATGTTCAATACTGGTCCTGATATCGATGCCTTCAGTTAAATTCCGGGTTCAAAACAATCCTTTCTTTTTATACCAATTTTATAAAATCCATTCTTACAGAAAGAAAATTACTCGTAGTGCAAATCTTGAGAGAAATATTTCAGCTTCGGTCCTTTTTTTTTTTGCAGAAAAAATGGATAATTTATCTGATGTTTACTACCTTCATTTGTTTTCTTCAGAAAAATCCACCCATATTGTGTTACATGTGGGTGTCAAAACTTGGAACCAATGAATCATTGCGGTCGGTACCTCAAAATATTTGCGTAACAAATAAAAATCAGTCTGTGGTGTTTTCGAAACATTGTTTTTTCGCAACTTTGCCTTCACAAACTGATCTCTTAACCGGGTGTCTTCATACACACGCTTGCATACTGTATGATCTTTTTCTGACCTTTTCCGAGGCTGTGAGTGACGCCCGAAACCTTCAAATTAGCATAGAGAATGTCACCTTTTACCTCCACTACAGTGACAAGCATGTCTCAGCACCATCTGTCTGTGTGTGTGTGTGTGTGTGTGCTGGAGTGATTCTGGACCTGCATTTATGATCCCTTATCTGGGTTTATGTGAGTTTGAATAAGTGTGTTCTTCGTGCACAAGAGTGTCCACCCACTCCAACTTGATATGCAGTGCTAGTTTGTTACATTGATGATGTGTTCAACCTCGTCCTCCTCCTACATCTTAACTCCTTGTCCTTCGCTGTCCATCTCCTGGTGTAACGTGGCAGAGGAGTTGGAAATATTGAGACGTAAACTGATCAAACTTGAAAGCTGTTAACACAGAGAAATATACTTGAAAACATTTTTTAGAATCGAAAGAAAGAGGTTAAATGCTTTAAATATTTTCAATTATATTCTTATATAATATTTAGACTTGAGAAATTGTCCACAAATTAAAAACTAAGATTAGAGTGACATTATACAGCTCTGACAGTCAGGTAAAAATCCTGTAAGTAATGTTAAATATAAGTCATTAATTGACATCTTTCTAGATTTCTAGGTGCATGAATTGGTACATTCATCTTGCGCACATGTCAAAATTGGCCAAAATTGGCCTGATTTTGAAGGAGAGGAAGTTGTTGGTAAAGTTTGAAGGAGGAAAACGCAAAGATGCATAAGAAAAACCTCAGTCAAAATTGTGAAACACGGTTAAATGGGGTAATAAAAATGTTTTTAGGCCATTTTAAATATGTTGGCACGTCATGTGGTTATGTCACCCCTGATCCAAAACAAATCATTTATTTATCATAATTTGCCAAAGAAAGAAAAAAACAAAAACAAATTTTATTTACCAAAATGAAGCTGTATAGCCTTAATTTAAGTTTAAAAGTTTTAAAACTGTGTTTTTTTTGTAATTTTCCGGGTGAAAACAATGGGTTTTAAAGTCCTGAAGTTTTTCTAGTGATTTATACAAAAGAATACAGCAATATTAACCACTCTTGGTGAAACTGAAAGCTTGCACCAACACTTGACTCTGGAATACAGCGAAATATAAATGACGAGAACTGCATCTGTTCAAATTCAAAACCTTGAACTGACTCTTTTTTCTGCTAACATTTTATGTAAGTTTAAACAAGTTTTAATGAGATCAAATAAAGATGAATAAGAATGATTTCAAAGATCAACTTTTAAAATCTAAGTTCTACTTGTGTTAAGACCAACAGCGTTAAAAGAGTAAATCTTAATGTTATTGCAGTACTATTAATTTTTGATATTCTATCAATTAGATAAGGTATGAGAGTGTGTGTGAATGGTTGTCTGTCTTTGTGTGCCCTGTGACAGAGTGGCATCCTGTCCAGGGTGTCCTGCCTCTTGCCCTATGATACTGTGATAGGCTCCAGTCCCCCTGCGACCCTGGTAAGGGATGAAGCAGTAGAAAATGAATGAATGAATGTTTTACTATCGTTTTTAAGTCACATGATTTATTGAAAGAATCACCAGCCATACTTATTCAAGCTCAATTGCACCCCCTTTTGTCCAAATGCTGCATAGCATTAATTCTTTAATAATGATTAAAGAAGGTTGCTGAGTAATTCCTTTTGTTTTTTGTTACAGCAGCCTGTGGACAGCAGGAGAAACAAGGTGAGTTGAATTGTGTGAGTTTATTGTGTGCAAATTATGTAAAATAATCTTTTGTCTAAGGGCCAGATTCCGTTGACGGTGCAGGAGCTTCAGGAGGAGCTGAGGGCCCACAGAGAGATGAATAGTCGCCTACAGCAGCAGCAGCAGCAGCAGCAGCAGCAGCATCAGCGTCAAACTACCAACTCCAGCTCCTGTCTAGATGTTTGCATGGACCAGGACTACAGAGGCAGACTCAGTCCTGGTCACAGCCCCAGTCACATCCAAAGTTTAGGAGTAAAAAGCAGCCCTAGATCGAGCCCATCCAACACCTGTAACCAAAAACAACAAGAAGCCGACGTCATCATCCACAGCCCTGGTTACGGCTGCAGGACAACCGTCAACACTCACAGCATCAGTCCAGCGAACTCTCTTCAGCCCGGCTCGGCAAACAGCACGCATTACCCGGCGTACAACACCAGCCCCGATGAGACGCCCGCCCCGGGCTGGGGTCGACGCTGCAGCCCCTGCCAGGTCCCCGGCTGCGACGGCTTCTGCTCGCCTCCCCCCGTCGACCCGCCCGAGGACAACTACTTCAGGCTGCAGTCGGAGCACGAGCGGCAGGCCAAGGAACTGAGTCTGCTGAGGAAGACCATGGAGGAGATGGAAGTGAGGATCGATTCTCAGAAGCAGACCCTCGGCGCTCGGGACGAGAGCATCCAGAGGCTCCTGGAAATGCTGCAGGCCCAGGGTCAGAGTGAGGGGACCTGGGGGAGGAGTCAACGAGCTGGCAACGTCACCATGGCAACGCAGGAGGTCGAATCTCACCTGGAGAATCTTCACCTGAGAGAGGTGGGTGCGACTTCAGAAAAAATATTTGTTTAATTCTTTGTTGATTTATGCTTTACAAGGTATTTAGTTCAGATTGTAAATTGCATCAAATGGGGTCAGAACCTGCTTGAGACCTTGGCTCCTGCAAAAGTGTGAGTGATGTCCCTTAAAGAAATAAAGTAACAACCTGAACATGCAAGATTTTTGCATAGGTATGTAAACTGCATCAGACATAAATCAATAAAAGTGTAGTTTATATCCAAATGTATACTTTAATTTTATTTCCATATATAGCATGAATAGCATAATGTAAAAATGTATTGAATCAATATCTTCAATCTCAGGCTGGATGTGGGACTTTCAGGACATGAGCTCCACAGCTAAACTTTTTTTTTTAATGTTTACTAATTATATTTAACATAGATAAATAAATAAATGTGTCTCTTTCCTATGGAAGTATATCAGTGCCAATGTTTTTTGTTTTTTTTATCATAATTGAAGTAATTTATTGAATAATTCAATTTGATAATTTTGTATATTGAAAGGATAAGTTATTATTATTTTTAATTATGGAATAAAACATGTTTTCTTACACATACTTTGATATTGTAATTCCAGTAATTCAAAAATAAATGTTCTAAAAGTAATATTTTTCCATTATTAGCCTTTTAAATTTAATATAAAATGTTATGGTATAATGCTGCCACCAGACAATACCAATGGAGTTCCTCGCTACTGTGCTTCTACGTAAATTGTCATGTGATCGTCTGCTATCGCATGATTGGCTTAGAAGTTCAATCAGATAGCTTTGAACTCCTGTGGTATTGTCTAGTGGAACTATGTATTTATTGTATGAGATTTATATTTCAATTTTTTAAATAATGTCAAAGCCATGTAATTAATTTAGAAAAGATTATATTTCTGTTTTGAATAAAAGAAAAATAACATTTTTGAATTCAACTATTAATTTAAAAAAAATAATAATTCAATGCTTAAAAAAAGTTGTAACATTTTGCATGTGTGTTTGTGCTGTGTGTACATAGAAGTGTGGCTGCTTCTGTATTTGTACTACCTGGCAGTAGGAAGCAGCTCAGTAGGTCTGTATAATCAGCCAGATTAACACACGGTGAGCACTAATCTTGTGTTCAGTCATGCAGGATCACAATCTGCTGGCCTTTAATTGTTGCTGAGGTGGCATGTGTAGTAGACGCACTGGACGGAGGATTAAACGTGAATCCTTCACTATTCAGTCGTGTTTAAAGTGCTCAACAACCCTGCTTTATATTTATCGTTTTATTTTCACACATGTTAAGTTTCAGACTTTGACACCGTTTTGTTTTGGTAGTTATTTTTAACTCTTAAATCTTCTTAGCTGTTGATTTCTTCAACTGTGTGTGTTTGAGCGTCTCTATGGAGTCGGGGTCATGATGTTCTTGTTTTCTCTGCCCTTCTGTCTGACCCGGCCAGACAGCATGATGGTGTGCGAATGATCCGTGTGTGTGTGTGTGAGAAGGTAAACACACGTGCACATCTGGGGCCTGTCAGCTTAGCGGTCCAAGCGAGGACACGCCCTCTTTTAGGTTGGCAATGGCTGATGGGATTTCCACCCGTGCCGTTAAATTTGATGTTGTTTTTTTTGTTGTTGTTGTTGTTGTTAGAAGGCAGTGTGTGCGTCTGGGTCTGTGCACATGTTTGTGACTTGACCATGCAGCGTAGGAGGTGAGTACCTGTTCACATACACACTCTCCATGTGCTAGACTTAACTGGCTGACAGCTTAACACAGTGCGTCTGCTGTGGAGAAGGGTGTGACTGGAGAGTGTTTTTCTAAGGTAGAAAAACAAGCTGTGTTTATCTGAATATTAATATATGATTAATGAGGGATGCCCTTTGACCGGCCTGATTGAAAATAGAGGCGATTGTTTTTCTTTCACAGTGTTTTCTTTCTTCTTGTTGCCTTCAGGACCTGTGTGGTTTAAAAACACATAACTTTATCCATCATAAGGAAAATACCTTTAAATTAAATTATACCATGTATACATTTAACTCTAATGAATATGCTAACATTTCATCATGAGGTGAACTTTTTTTTTCTCGTGGTGTAATTTTGGACCTCCACTTGCACTTGTCGACCAAAGCACGGCAGTGATGGTCGTCCCAGTACTCCCTCTATTAGGGGGCACACGGTACGCTTAGATCTTTTGATTACATCCAAAGGAAACCAGCATAAGTGCCCACCATTACTAAGCCCATTACTCTCTTTTAAATGACTCTGCTTGTTTGGTTTCCACTCGCATAATAAAGGTCTACAATTTCAGTCTTCCTTTTAAAAAAAAAAAATTGGAACACCCTGTTTGTTTTATATGTGTGACACATGTGAGAATGGATGCCTCAATAATAGCTGGTTCATAAACCACCAACAGGCATTGAGAGTACATTTATTACGTCAGTTGAGTCATCGAAGCATTATCACATACCGTTACAGTAAAGATCTTCAGATTTATTTGACCTTTTTCCAGTGAATAACGTTGAATAGTTAATTTGGCTGTATTTATTAGCATTTTTACAAGGATCTCAACCTCAGTATGGTTAAGCACAGGCTCATATTAACGTTGCTCTACTAGAGATATCCACAAGGTGTCGCTGTCGTACCACTATTTAAAAGTTGCAACAGTTACTGGTCTCGCCTTAAAACCTACACGAACCAGACTTCCCACCTTACATATGCCCATGATTTAATCTTACAAAAACTTTGATTCTGAGTGTTTGTACAAGACAATTTGACAACATTTAATGTATAAGTATTAAACCAGACTTTAGGTTCTTAAAAAGGGATTCTGAAATAAAGTTATGTGACATTAAAAAGTCCAAGAGTCTAAGGAATAGGTGTGGAGGAAATCATTTTCAAGATGAAAATACAGGGAAGTAACATATTTACACAACGCTAGTTGAATGAATGATAAGAAGGAAGTTGAAGACAGAATTAACCAATGTTTCTAAAATTCCACCTAAAATCCCAATTATCTTTTAAATGATTTATTTTAATCCTCTTACAAGTTTTTGAAATTGTAAATGAAAAGTTCATACATTTAATTTTAATGTTTTATGTCCTGAATGTTTTCGAATGTTTTATAGCTAACTTAATAAATATTTATTTATCAAACTATGGTTTTCCAGTTTGTGTTTCTGTCTTTAAAGAAGAATATACACTACAGAATGTACTCTTAAGTTTATGAAGTTTGTTGAAAACTTCAACTCACGCTCCCTTCACCACACCTCAGCAACCATGCGCTGGCCATGCTCTGCTGGTCCCCCAGTATGTTTGAGTGGAAAAAGTTTATCAAGATAAAACTCCCTCCAGAAGTCCTCTACTTTACCTCCCATTGCTCATTGAGCCCCCCCCCAACCCCACCTTTGCTAAAAAACATCTATATTCCTGGTGGTCACATTGCGAGTTGACACCAAGCAGTTTTTTTTTCTCACTTTCTGTCCTTCAATAACGCATGTGTGGATGATGGAGACTTGTTGGTGTGTGTGTGTGTGTGTGTGTGTGTGTGTGTGTGTGTTCCCACTCACATACATGACACCATTGCCTCCAGGCAGGAATTGAACTTTATGACCATATCTTTCTCACAGGACTCAGGATGTCGACACTTATTGCTCTAGTGTTACTTTTGATTCTATTAAATCCATATGTTTCGCTGACACAAGTGTTCCAGACTCGAGAGTGTGTGATTCCATTCATATTTGCATGATTTAATAACCACGCTTTCTAATGTAATGCGTTTTGTTTTTCAAAGCTGAAATCCAACGTTCGAAAAAAATCATCTTGTTGTCATTATCCAAATCTAATGCCGATGATGATGGTACCTTGCTGTCATTCCGGGGTCAACTCCAGGGTTTGTCTCTTTAATAAACGGAGAGTGTGCCATTTAAAGCCGGTGTTCTACCCTCAATGTGGCGATTTTATTCCCTACGTGCACCAGGGTTTCGGGTAGAATAGCGTCGCGCTCCCCCAGTGACGCATTAATAACCAAATGGTCAGTGGAAGATTAGGGGGGGAGGCAGCGGTAGGCATGCTCGTGTGTGGGAGGCATGCTCTTACAGAAATAATCCCTGCTTATCCACAACTGACATTGACAAGAGGATAAGGCCCTTGTCTCCTCTAATTTCAACCCACTGGAAAAACACTGGGAGGAATGGGAGCAATGGGGAACATGTTGCTGTGATCTCTTATTGCTTCCTTGAAGTCGGAGCGTCTTCCTGTGTCCCCTTAACTGTGGACCACCTGGTTTCTGTTGGTGGTCATCATCTGCTGCCAGTTCTTTTGTTCCCTTCTCTTCCCCTGAGAAACAGTCCAGGCTGTTTTCACTCTTCATTTTGGGGTCCATGAAATGTTGGGTTATGAATACAGGGTACCCGTGGTAATTAAAGTCTTAAAAAAAAGGGGAACATATTATTAATATTATTTTATGTTTCAAATCCCAAAATATCTGGTAACATTTATTTATTAGAAAATGTATTTTCCTAATTTACTTTGCATTCATAGCACTACGAAAGCATTGGTTTCCTTGAGGCAGAGTCATTTTGCAGTCGATTCATATAGCAGGTAACAAGAATTGTCCGTCTAACCAACATTTTATACATGGCTGAAAGCTGTTCCAGTCAACATGAGGCTATTTTTAAACAAATCAGCACTCTGGAAGTCAAGGAAAGTTTTTCAGTGGACGTAAATGTCATGTTTACTTTATGTTAAAATAAACATTTGGCTAAAATTGCCCTTAAATGGACGTGATTGATGTGCTTTTTTTGTTTAAATTTTCGAGGTGCACTTTAATTAAATGGTATTTCAAATGTTGCCCTAGGCTTTAGGAGACAAAGAATAAGTTGCTGATCTACATTTCATCTGTTGGCATGTAGTGTCCAGTGGATGCAAGACTCTTGTGTGCAGGCATGATGGTAGCTGGAGCCGTGACCATTAATGATTGATAAGAGAAGTGAAGCGCATGTGCTGTAACATTGTCCTTGACGGGGTCACAGAAGTGAGCGCCGAAGGAGGAGCGTACGTGAGTTGACTTGACACCGCTGTCTCTGATAGCATATCTGCCGGACATATTTGTTTGGGGCAGCAGGATGCTAAAGAGCTACTGAAGTTGCCAGGAGATCAAGAGGGTTAAAGATGATGAGTCGCCAAGCTTATTTTTATCGAGTTCCTCCTCAAGAGCTCCACCGGAGGAACCAGCTCCAGGCTGAGCCGTCTAAGACCAGAGCTCTACAAACTGTCATTGATATGAAGGTAGGGCTTCGGTGTTGCTTAGTTTTTCTGTGACCTGTTTATTTCCAAGATTTTCTCAATCCCCTGACATGAATATTATCATCACTATATTCCTACCCTTGTTGATATATATACTGAAATACACGATTTAGTATCTTGTGGAAATCACATGAATAAAGGCGATAACAATAGTAATGGTGATATATAAAAAATACACTTTGAAACCAAAAAACTCCAAAGAAAGAGCATGTTGAGAGAAGAGTAAGGTGGGTTTTGGGTTTTACATATCCGTAAAGTAGCTGGAATTATTACATTTATTAATAAGTATTAAATATGGTATACATTTAATAGAAACTAGACCTATTTACAATTTAAGAGTGTTCATCCGTCCCCCTTTCCAAACATTAAAACTATCTAAAATTCACCTTGAATCTCCTTTAGATTGTCTGCAATGCATTGGGATTACATTTAGTCACCATCCATATTTATATTGCAGTTGGGCTATATTAACATTTCAGGGTCTCAATTCAAACACCTAAGGCCTAATCCCATTACAACAAAGCCCTTCCAGTAGTTATCACACGCAAAAAAATGTACACCCACTTTGTATATATATAACCGGTAAATCAGGTAACTTTATATACTATATGTTTGTGGACTAAAAGGCGCATTTCAAAAATGACATTTGCATTATATACAACATTTTTAAAACCCTTTATAAGTACAAAAAACAATTCAATACATGTGATGTTATTGTCTTATCTTTTAACAATAGTTCATTAAGGCTTGATGATTGAGTTGTCGCTGTCAAAGTCTCAAAACTTTATTGATGTGATGTAGATCACATGACCAAAACTCGCATGCCTCATTGGTCAACAGCATTTCCATATCATTTGCAGGCAGGTATATATTGGTGAGACAGAGGAGAGAAATGTATGTAAACAGTTATCGATTTTTCTAAAGTTTATTATTTATATGGCTGTAACTGTTCACATGTGAAGTCGTCGACAGCCCTAGTTCACGAATATGTACTAAATAGATAACTACGATCACTTATTTGTAAGATAACCTTTTAACATTCCCAGTGTCTTAAGTCTTAGTATTCTTTTGTTAATTGTATTTTTACTTCTGTGCTGTGGGAAAAGTTGGATTTAGCTTGCTCTCTCAGCTGCAGTCAGTTTTAGGTTTAGAATTACATTAGCTACTAACCCACACTCAATTATTGATTAAGGGTAATGTGAGGAGTCAATTGCGGCTGCGCACACAAAAATGCATTCACAAGCAATCAAAGTAAACTTTGTCTTCTTGTTGGGATGTTGGCATTGTGGCCATGCCCAAGTAGAGTCCATTACTGGCCCATGCAGAGTTGAACACTTACTCAATTTGTTTCAAATGTCACATATGGAAGCTTTCACTCTCCTCGCAGCCCTTTGAAGTCGACAGAGCTGTGAAAAATGCAGTTGACTCCACATGCGTCTTCTTACGCTCACACACACGTACGTTCTGTCTTCTTCTGGAGACTGTGTTCTAAAAGTGGCTTTTTTTTTATTTTACTGCGGAGCCACAGTTATTTTTCAGGCGTACTTTGTGATTTGTCTCCCCATTAATAAACAACACATGCGTTCAGCTAGGATGCCCACATTCTTGTTAATGGATTAAAAGAAGCAAATAAAATGTTATTAAGTCACAAACGCTGCCAGTCCAACAACAAGTGAGGCTTTGATGGATGGGAAAGACCGAGCGAGAGCCAACTCTTCCCTCCCTTTGGTCTAGGTGTGTGGGAGATATTTCATTTATATAGTGCAATAAAAAGTGAACTTCTGAACGCATTCTCTGAAAATGAACTTCTCGTTTTTGATTGCAGAACACGAATCCCCCGTTCTGTTTCGATCCTGATGTTATCTGGCAGGTACAGTAAAGAGCGTTGACCTTTCGCGTGAACTTATAAACGCACGTCAGGTCTTTGTTTTAACACTGCGGTATTTCAAAGAATGTATAGATGCTGCATGTGCGTGTGGTAAGGTGTGCTTCTCTTTTACGAGGTCTGTAAATCTGTTCACCTTTTTCTTTCCTAAATTAGAGCCCTTGAAAGACATCAAGCGTTTGAACTATCTGTGTTGTGTGCTGTGCAGCACGGTGTTCGGGGCACGGCTGATGTCACATAAGTAATGGAGGTCAGATGCTTACATGATGTTCGTGGTTTGGGCTGATGGCATCATGCAATCTGCTTCCATTTACTCAATTATCTTCCTCTTCTTTCCCAAGGTTTGGCATTTAACGTATGTCTGCACACATGCAGCCAAACAACCTCCGGACTTGTCAGCGACACACCCTCTGGTTCCCTCGCAGATAAAACGAAGACAGAACTTCTGGAGTTTCAAAGTGTCTTGACCTTTGGGCTACATTTCCGCTCGGTTTCTAAATATACTCAGCCGTCTTTTTTTTTGTTCTTTGTTGTCTGTAGAGTCTTTGGTCTCACTCTGACATTAGTTTCTATCAAGAGTTTAAAACGATGCAGCTTACCACTTATCCAGGGTCGCAAGGGGCTAGAGGCTATCCCAGCTACCTGGGGTAAAAGGCAAGGTTGCCAGCCTGTCGATGGCACTCAGACACACAAAAACTCAGACTTATGAACGATTTAGAACAGGGGTTCCGGATTGTCACCAAACCAAGTCCCGCCAGAGACCATAAACATTTTTGTAAATTGGGCCATTTTCTGTATGTCTGTAGAGCCATCGTTTTTAATTCTAGATGACCATGAAATATTAGATTTTTAGAAGCAGAAGGCAGGGATGTTGATCTTCCTTTTCCTGTCAGAAATGTTTCCTTCTTACTAGCTAATAACAAGCTATCTGGTCAAAAACACCCTTTTAGGATGTCACATTCTGTGTCAACCTGGCTGTGTGTTTACTTTCAAATCGGAAACTTGAGAATCTGAAGATCAAGCTAGTGTGTTCAATTTGTGTATTTGGATTGTAGGAGAAAGCGTGGAGTGAACCCAGGCAAGCATACATACTCAGATAAAACATGGCTCTCTGCAGAACTGCAGCGAGAATTCTGACCCGCTCCACTAGAAGAACTCACATTTCTCCGATCCTTAAAACTCTTCACTGGCTTCCAGTTTCTTTTAGAATCAACTTTAAAATTCTGGTTCTTACTTTCAGAGCTCATCTCCTGTCAGGCTCCTCCTTACATCAGTGATCTGATCAAGCCTTACACCTCAGCTCGGGCTCTGAGGTCTGTGGATCAGAATCTACTGATGGTTCCTCTCACACGGTTCAGGACCAGAGGAGAGAAATCCTTCCAGGCTGTTGCTCCTAAGCTTTGGAACAATCTTCCTCTCTCTTTGCGCTTGATGCAGTCTACTGACGTTTTTATTTGTTCAAAAATGACTTACTTACTAACTTTAGTGCTTGCCACTGCGCCTACTTTCAGTTGGCTATTTTACACAAAACTCAAAAATGCTAAAAATTTCTTTGCATGTTTTGGATTTTCTCGATTTCTTGATTGAATTGTTTCTCTCAAACTATTCGTTAAGGCTTGATATTTGTCTCATGAAACCTTCCATGTGTGCTGTTGCCGGTGCAGGACACCAAGATCTCTTCCCTGGAGAGAAACATCCGAGACTTAGAGGATGAGGTACAGATGTTAAAGACCAGCGGCCTCTTGCACCCCGATGACCGGCATGATGAGCTCAAACAGGTGGAGGTCTACAAGAGCCACTCTAGATTCATGAAGACCAAGGTAGTCCGACTGCATGAAACTACGTCCCATTGCATGAGAAGAGTATTGCATGGTCTATGTAGCTCTTTAGTTGTGTTCTTGAACTGATCTTCCCAGCTCCAGGAAAAAAAGAATCGGTCTGTAAAGCCGGGGTGGAAAAGCCTTCACATGAAATGATTGGTCAAAAAGTCAACGGTTGACCTATTTCGTTATTTTGGACAGAAACAAAAAAAAGTCTTCCAATTTAAATATTATTGGCACTTCGGGCCGTCCCATTGGCCGCAAGGATTTATGTGTTTAGCTGTTGACTGTCATTAATCACTGACAAAACCAACCAAATGTGTGCAGCTAATGATGTCACCCCGACGCGATGACATGATAGGGCAGAGTCTACAAAGAGACTGCCACGAGTAAATAATAGCGCTGGTTTCACCAGCTGTTTTAACGGTTGTTTTGCAGCTCATTTGGGCACGGGTTGTGTAAAAACATGCCCATTTTATTTCCCCTTTAAAACATCAACAGCAACTACTTAACACGCTGTAATGTGCATGTCACATGTCTTCGTTGCATGCTTGTGGTGAACTCAGTGTTGGCCGAGAACTTAAAGGGGAACTTTGCTGCCTTTTTTTTTTTTGTTTAAGGCAGCTGTGTATCATTACAATGTAAGTTCTATATGCAGATGAATTACGTATATATCTGGTTCTGTTGAACATTCATGTTATAAATAATCCAAAAGTATTTGTAACTATACCCCATTTTCCAAAGATGTATTTTAGAAAGCTTTTCCCGTTCAGAGAAGAGGGGCCGCATTTTGTACTGTGAGTACTTTGAGGGGAAGTCAAGCCAAACAAAAGAAGGGAGGAAAAAAAAACACCTTAATATGATTGGAAAAAAATAGACTTTCGACTTTCTTTTCTATTGTCATTTCACAGAAAACACAGCAGTGACACTGGCAATGAAATTCCGTTGCTTGGCAACTGCACAACAGCAGAGTTAATGTATAAATAAAAGTATAAATGTAAATATTAATAAATTAAAAACAGTGCAAAAAAGTATAAACGGAATACATAAATAATGATTTTAATATTGCATAGAATTAATGTACATACAATTATAAATATTAATTAGTTCAAATAGTGCAATATGGTATAAATAGAATAAATACAAAATATGTAAAATATTGCATTAAAATTAATTAATTTTAATTAATGCATTATTAAAATGCCCATTAAAGGATCTTTTATCACTGACGTGTTAAATAACAAAACATTTTTTCTGTTGGTTTCAACTGCATTGTATATGATATAATTGTATAATAGATTTATTTAAAGATTCTGAATAAAATAATATGATATAAAAAAATTGTAATCAATAAAAAATGGATAAAAGAAAATGGGGAATGGGGAGACTTAAGTGTTATTGCAAAGAAAACAAAAAATGGAATACAATTGAATGACCACATGAGGCCTCTTTGCCGCATGTTGCAGAGATCTGATCTTGCTTAAACAATGCTTTTACAATCTGTTACGCTGGACATTTTTTCATTTAATTAATAAAATATTTGATTCTTTTTTTTTGTAATCGGAGATGGAAACCTAATTAATTGCAACATTATGTATCGATAATGTTTTATATTAGTTCCAATGATAATAATCTTTTGTTTAATAATAAAGAAATAAAATATAAATAATTTATTTTTTGGGGGAAATTGTTTAAAGTTTAATTATAACTGATATTAAAATAAATGTTAAATTGCTGTTTCACGCTTGGGGAAACCAACTGTTTTTTAAACCCTTTGTGAGCTAAAAGCTTCCTGCAAGTTTCCTCTTAAACTACCATTGGCTGGCAGTGCCAAGTGCAGCCCTTGTGTGTAAAAGTCAGCACTTAAAGGTTCATGCTGCGCCAACATTACTGAGAAGAATCCGGTTCCATTTAGAAGAAGATTTAAGTAGCGTCCCTGTTTTTTCTTTGTCTTTGTATCCTTGTAGGAGCAACCATTGTCATCATGTGTGTCTTCCATCAGACCAGCTCCCTTCCTTACCTCCCCACAACCCTGGATCACAAACCCAGAACAAGTATTCCTCTTATCAGTGGGATTCAATTGACTAGTATCATTTGATCTTGATTAAACTGCAGTTTTGCTCATTTTATTTAGACTGTTGAGGTTGAGTATCAGCTATAATGGTCGTGGAGTGTGTGCATGCCTCTGTCTATTCAAGCGTGATGAAACATCTATATATTGAAAGATAAATATACTGAAATGTGTTTTTCTCATTCATATTTTCCATGTTTTTTCGTCAGATCGATCAACTGAAGCAGGAACAGAACAGGAAGGAAGCAGAAATGCAGGCTCTGCAAACTAAACTAGAAACACTCACCAATCAGAACTCGGACTGCAAGCAACACATCGAGGTGCTGAAGGAGTCGCTGACTGCCAAGGAGCAACGAGCCAACACTCTGCAGACGGAGGTCAGTCTGCATGCACACACCCTCGCGTCAAGCACGACACGAACATGCAAAGAATCTTACACGTATCATTTGTATTTCTGCTCTCGGACAGATCTATTCCTTACCTTCGCTCACCTTTCAACTTCTAGTCTAGAACCTTCTGACTTCTCCAGCCTACTAACTCTGTCCACTCACCACTACAGGAAGCAATTTGAGCCAAAATTAGAGCTAATTGTTCATACATGTGCGAGGAATTTTGGCTCTACCAGTGAATACATCATACTCTAAGGTATTTTGTTTTCACAAAGAGGTTTTCTGTGTCCATGTTCTGCCATTCACTCGTGAAGTGGAATGTAATGCGATTAGATATTAATGATAGATTGTGGTCTTCTCTGAAATGTACTGCTTCTTTCTAGACACTACAGTATCAAAGCCATAGACTAGTCCAACAAATGGATACTAAAACTCATTTATTAGTATTTCAATATTTTTATTTAATCACTTATTTTTATTTATCAATCCAAAAATCCAACAACTATCTGCTTTTGTGATCAGGATCTGTAAAATTAAATGTATTATTTCAAAAACAAGAAAATTAAATATAAAATGAATCACTCATTATTCTTAAAATGTTTCTTGTTTAGGGGTAGTATTGCCCAGTTATAATTCTTGGGTGATGGAAGTTTGCTTAAAATAAACAAAAGCTGTTCGAAATGTAAGCAAATCTCTCATATCTGTTTTATTTTAACCTGTTCCCCTTTTATACTTGGGAATAAATATATATACTTTCTTAACCATGTTAAGTTAATTAATATAAATATCATCTTGTTGTTAAAATTGTTTTACTGTATTTGTTTTTATGATGAACTGTAATTAAAAAAAGAATCAGCTGTAATAAAGGTTTTTTTGAAAGATTGGAAAGGAGCAAAGAAAAGCACATTTCATTTTATTTCTGCCGCTAAACATGTTTATTGAAAACATTTTGGAATTAACATTGAGATAAGTCGTCATATCGTTATTTCAAAAGACCAGCAAGCATTTCCCCTTTTAAACGACACTGTGATACACTGTACAAACTGTGATACAGTCTGTCGATGACTGTCAGTTTGTCCAGAATGTGGACGGCTAGAATTTCCCCCCGGATAAGTGAACAAACTACAGATGAGTAGAGTAAGTGAAGATATTCCAGGTTAGTTTAGCTCCTGTATTCTTCTCTGTCATGCCATTCAATTTCCCCAAAATGATAATTTAATGAAAAAAATTCAATTTTACTGTATCCATGTGATGTTAAATAATAAACATTGTAATGCTGCTTTTATCCCCATTGGCCTGTCAAAGTCAACTGTTGGTGCCTGTGTAAGTGTGCCAACGCCGCTTTATAACCAATGACAGTGATCGGCGGACAAAGACACAAAGGACGAGTAATCCACTCCTGAACCAAAGACGAGGCTTAGTCTCACAGACACCGTCTCTAAAAGCAATTTTCTTCAGGATGGTAGTGAGAGGAAGCTGGAAACAAAACAGAGCACCCACTGTTAAAAAGGAGGGCCAGAAAATGAAAGCGTTTTCATTTGTCACTCAATGTCATGGAACGATTCCAGTTGGGCTTGATTGAAAGCAACCAAGATAGCGGAACAGAAACAGGAAAATATCTTTTAATTTCTCTGGAACACCAGTTGTTGTTTTTTTTGTACAAACTTTTTTTTGCCCCCGGCACAATGCAGGGTTGTAATGATACTCCAGGAGATCAGGTAACCTATCTGATAGCTCCCTGAATATTTAATCAGCTAGAAAGGAAGGCCAACAAGGAAAAGAAGAAGCTCTACAGCTTTGACTCCATTTTGTGCATCTATACTTTTCCAAAGAGATGCTTAAGGTTCTTTAGTGTTGAATGTTGAAGGCTCATGTCACGTTTTAGATGCTCCAAAGCAATTCTGACAGAATGTATATCAGTCAATCAGGATTTACAATCACAAAAAAGACATCAGTTTTTTGACAAATAAGAAACGTTTAGGCCAGAGCTGGCGAACAGTATATAGCTATCTATATGTCCAAAGGATGTCCAGTCTGTGGGCCGGTCATTCACTCTACTACCATTGACTGTTGAATTTTAGGCAAACGGATGTAAAATGTATGTTGTACATCATTTTGCAGTTGTAATGGCCTGTGTTTCCTCACATTATACTTGTTGTCGAAGGCACAGACATCGTGACACAAAAGGGACATAGTAATACTTTTGGCATTTGATTTGTGTACATATTTTTTTTTCCATTAATTGTTATCTATTTGTGTAAACTTTGTTATTATGACGGTTAAAAGCCAAACTCGGAGAGGGCCACGTTGTGTTTTCCAAACTGGGGGCACAGCATTTGCCAGAAGTATACCCAAATTGAAACAATCCTTTTGTTGGCTTTTGTATAACACATTCATATGGGTGAATGGTCCGCCGTAAGCCCTGATTGAAGCTCTGGCACAGTTTCAAAAGTTGACAATACCCATCCCTATTCTTTCATTTTCTACTCAGCTTAAGGAGTCTAAGGGTTGATATTATTTTCAGAGTGATGTTTTTCTTTTTGGAGTTATAGACAAAAAAAGTATATTCATTTTAATGATGCAGGTGATGTTCAGTTGTCTTCATCTTTGTCCAAAAAATACATTTAAAAATATCCAAATAACCTCCATGGTCCTATGTTTTATTGAAGTGTGTATTGAAGCCCCGACATGAGGAATTGTTACAGAAAAACTTAAATAAGTCTTTATTTAATTCTTGTTTGTCGCGGAAGTTTAAAGAATAACTTGCAATACAGTAAGTATTGAGTTCACATGAGGGTTAGAAGAAAATGAGTGAATTTTGGGTGAACTATCACTTTAAGAACTGCAGTAGAACTAAGGAATTGCAGAGGTAGTTGATTTCGATGGTACGATTTACGTCGTGTAGATTTGTGTAGGGGAGTTCCAGCAACGTATCAAAATCGCTTCAAGAAACCTCATACCTTTAAGCTGAGTGGGTTAGAGATGGTGACGGGGGATGAACATGTGAACTCACAGTGTACTCTGGGGGTTCAGGGAGGCCGAAACGGGATATGATCTTGTTATGACAGATGATTATTTCATTAGTAAAAAAAAAAAGGCTGAGTTGGTAACGTACAGTAAAATAAGAGAAAGCGCAGACTAAAGTGGACATATGGGTGGTCAGTGTTAAAGGAAAAGATTTGAGTTGAAGTGGTTCATCAGCGCTGGTATCCTTCAAGGGAAAAGGATCAAAACACTTTAACAGATTGTTAAAGTGTTGTCCGCAGAAAGTCTGCCAGAGAACATCTGTATTGCTCGATGTTTGTAATGGAGCTTGAGTAACTTCAAAAACCTTAATCTGAAAGAGTATCACAGAGCGGACCTAAAGAGGCGGTCGACGTAATGAAGACAAATCGAGACACTTGTTGGATGTGGAAGCGCTTTTGACAATGAATGATTGGCTGGAACAGTGTGTGTTCTCCCTGTTGGACAATCACCGCTGTTTTGACTGTAATAAGATTAATCACGAGCGCAATAAAAATATGATTTTAAGCTGGTTACGCAGTTTGATATCTTCTCTTTCTCAGCCCTTCTTCCTCTTTCTTTCTCTTATTTATTTCCGTCCTAAACCATACATTCCACACCCACTGCTTGTTGGAACTAGTTCATGACCAGGTCTCAGATTTGAGTTATTGATAAATCTGAACCTAATAACTCCCATTTTCGGGCCTGGAAATAAATATCAAACCAGTGGTCTTTCTGCAGATTCTAAAAATGATGACCCCGCGTGAACTCGACTGACCACAAGCACCTTCTCCAACAGCCGACTTAGCTCCTGCGCCGGTGTGGTTAGGGATGCAGCCGGAGCAGCAAAGCGTTCGGCCTCCCCAGAACAAACATGATACGATCCAAAGTAAAGCGCAGCAAGTTCTACACAGGTCATGTGGAAAAGCTATAAAACAGAGTTGTAGGGTTACAACGGGGATCCGACTTTTTAATGCTTTGCACAGGGTGGATAATGTGTAGCATGATGTGTTCTTGACTTTGATGTGACTGTAGCGATAGCCTCATTAAATCCATACGAACTCATCCCTTATGCTGAAATGATGCGGAACAATGTCGACCATCTAAGGTCGTTCACTCGGTGTAATCATCGTATTAATCCGTTCAGGGGTTAGCGTGTGTTCCTTTTGAAGTTTTTGTTTCAGAAATGGACGTCGCACAAAAACAAATTGACGAGGTTCTGCTTGTCCTGTTGGACAGACGGCCAGAGATAACACGGCTCTCTCTTTGTGCTTGGAGATCTCTGTAGGGTCATGTTGCTTTTATTCACTCACTTAACCCTCGACTTCATCCCGCGCCTCATTCAAGCTTGATTACTTGCTCATTCTTTCACATGGAGGGACGTCTACTACAACAATTTCTGACTTGTTTATTATTATGTATTTTAGGCTTTGAATACCTGAGGACCGCAAATGTAATCTCCATGAAAGTGAAGCATTTTCAGTGGGCGGGGCTTAAGCACATTTTCTAATGTAAGTATTTCAATGAAAAGAGAATTTTGTAAAAACGAACACATACTGATGAATACAATAGAGGTCCAAGATCTATTTAAGGGACACTTAAATCAACACATTACTTCCCCTTTAATTGTAAAGGGGAGCAAAGAGGGCCAGAAGAACCTCCACACCCCTTCTTAAAATTAAAATGTGTTGAATTTCAATGAAAGTTATACTATGTTAAATTTGGTTTACAAAATCCTTGTTCATATTTATGCAAAAAGCAAAACTAACTCAAACACACCAGGTGTAATTCATATCCCTGGTCTAGAAAGGCGCTATATAAATAGAGATTATTATTATTATTATTATTATTATATATAAAACTGCTCAAATATATTATTGATATTATTTACAAGTACTGATGGCTTTTAAATTCCTGTCATAAATCATCAATAACAGACAAAAAAGCACAAACAGTTTTGGAAGAGGAAGGAAAAAAAGTTGATGTTATTTCGACTCTTCATGTCTGCCAGGGCGGTTGGTTACTGTGGTTTGACAGGAAATACACTCTTTGGAAACAGGATGTAGCAACTGGCGTGCAGTGCTGGAAATGATCAGGAAAAATAATCAAAGGGGGAGCAAGTGTTAATGAGGGGGAACGCCTGCAGCGTCCCTGCCTTTATATGTACATATGTTGTGCTTGTGTGGGTCCATCAGTGTTTATGGAGGTGATGATGATCGATGGGAGGCAAAAGGTGGATTCGAGGCGTTAAGCAGCTGCCCGTGCGATGATTCCGTGTTCACTTTTGTCTTTCAGTCTCGTGTATATGAAGCGTTTAGTGGAGTGGGAGTTGTGTATCTCTGTTAAACATCTGCCCCGATGTTTCTGAAGTAGCCTGTGGGCATGCAGCTGTGTGCGCCGTGGTTTTATCAACAGATGTAGAAGCGTCGAATAAGATTTCTGTGTAGCGCTCCACCCTGTGGCCCCTGCTGTGGGCAGTTTCATCCGCCCATTATCCCGCGCTCGCCCCGAGGTGTCCATTATGTGATTCCTGAACAGAGCTGTAACTGCAGCTTCATCCCAACCTTTGATGACACACCTTCAAATGACACCCTCTCCCCGCCCGAGGACACGCAATGTCCCTAATTTCCGCTTATTACGTCATGTGTGGCGTGACAAGCTTGAATTCTAGTCCGTTTGAACTTTTAAGTACGCCTGTGATGTACCTTCTCCCCGGTCCTTTTGTTGTCCCTTACATTTCTGTATAATGGTTAACATTGTAAATTCCGCAGACACCTGTTCACACACTTGCACACAACCGGCACAAGTGCACTTTAAAAGGAAGGGAAAAAAAAAAACTGTCGGTTTCTGTGCTTTCTCACCTCACAACCTTCAACCATGACCCCTGACTTCCATTGGATGTCTCTATTGCCTCAGCAGGAAACTATGGGTCATTTAACACCACTCCCTTTTCCATCTGTGTAACTAACCCGCAGTCAGGTGCTAATCCTCCAGCCGTCGCAAGCCACACAACTCTTAATGCTGGATACATTTTGAGTCGTTTTCCAAGAGCTGAAGTTGTTCTCATTGTTACACAACTAAACAGGCACATGTTTAAATTACAAATAAATCAGATATTATGACTAATTATAACATATAAGGTAGACTTTTCTACACAATGTTTTCCAAACATAATCCCACCAATGACTAAAAAAACACCATTATATTCAGTAAAAATTACAGTACAATTCCTATGAGCTACCTTCAGGTGATGTGATGGTGTTTAAAGATTAAACCTAAATTCTGATATTATGAATCGCTAAACATTTACAATCAGAATAATGACTGCATCAGTTAGGAGACCATTTTAAAGTATGTTTAAATGAGATTACTCTTCCAACAAATTTATTTCACATGACTGCTTTTTAAAAAACATTATTTAAAAAATGGTGTTTGCAACGACGGGAAAGTCAATTTATTTAAAGTAATTTATTTCCTTCGAAACCCCCTTAAAACTAGATCAAGGATGTCCAAACGTTTATTCCAAGACGGCTACATTTAATGACGTGTTGGCCAACTGTAAAAAAAAATGACATCATACCAAGAGTTTTCTTATTTAGTGTCTGTGTTTTTAACCAGTTTAACACAAGATTGAGGAAGTCTTTATTAAAAGACAGGATATTTCTTAATATTCAGGAATTTCTTGCTTCACTCAGCTTCAACTTTTATTTTAATCTTTTTCAAAATGGGTACTTTAGTTTTCCTTGTCAAATAATACAGTTCAAAACTGAGACCGGGGGGGGGGTCTTGTTAAATCTGCTCAAGTGCCACAAATAAAGACTATACTGTAATTCCTGAACACAGCCAAAAACAACTTAAATTACCTGAAATCTATTTACAAATGTTTGGAATTAGTCTGTTTACAAGCATTCAACACATGCAAAGAAAAATCAGTAACATTTTTAAATGGAAGAGTAAATAAAATATAATGAATAAAAATGTATAGATTGCCACTAATTGGTTTTGCCCTCATTTTATTTTATTTTTTATATTTTGTTTTTAACTAAGTCATGTTCAAAGTCCCGAGCCCTTTGCGACCCATTTTATTCATGGCTATCAGGCAAACAAACCAAAATTAGATATACTAACGATTACATTTTGACTTTAAATCCAAAATATCTTTTGAATTAAGTTCAACATAAGACAAATCTGCATTATATTCCAGTTCATCTTTGTTAGATTCCCACTTTATTTTAAGGTAAAAAAATGTCAGGTAAAACACACATTTAACTTCAACAAATCAGTTTGAACACTTCATTAAGTGATGTGTGGTTTCTGCTAAGGTAAATATTCACATGTATTAATATATTCTGGTATTCGTTTGCTCTGGCAGGACGTTGTTCTTTTTGATATCAGAGTCAAATCTGTCACTTCTCCTTCGTGATACGAGCGCACATGCGCTCCGGGCCCACCATTGTCTCAAACAATGTTGTTTTTAGTTCTTTTAACAAGTTCAAACATCTAATGTGTTTCGAGACTGTTCAAGCAGCAGCAAGGCTTCAATGATGAAATCTGAGGAAGGGAGAAAGTAGGTGTGAACAAATAGAGAAGCTGTTTTCTTAAGCATATATTTTACTTTCATAAGCCGGTGTCCAGAATCCACATTAAGCTGTCAGTGTCAATATTAGTGAGGAAGTGGAGGAGAATGTGTGGATCTGTGACTGCAGGTATGAACATACGCGCGAGTGTTTTCATACATCGACCTTGTCCATTTGAAGAAACAATGAAATGGAGAAAACCCAACCGGAGCGGAATGAATAGTTCTGTGACCACAGATTATTGAAATTAAATCAACGTCGTATTTAAAAAATGATACTGTGATGACTGACAGGCTGGAATTCCTGAGTGAGGTTTTCAGATGTGTTTTTAATTCATATATATCCTTGTTGCGTTAATCCAATCCACAGTCCTTCCATGGTCAAAAATTGGCCATACAGCATTGCTGACTTTACTTTGCTTATGTGTCCTCCTTCATCTTTTTCAAGCATAAAGTTAGATTTATAAACATACAAGCAGCAACGGAAGATGGTGGAGAATATAAAGAAGGTAATCAACAGAGAAGCGATATAATATGAATTCCTTGAACTGCCAAAATGTTAAGCCAAAAGAATGCAAGTCTTAAGAACTTATGAAACAAATGTACAAACTTGTGAGACAAATGTAATTGTGAAAAACATTTTTAAAAAATTGTTAAGCGTCAAATTCAACGGATTTGTTAATTTGTTTCACAAACTCCAGAAACTGTTCTTTTTCTTAAAACGACAATTAACGTGAATTCCCACTATCCTGACTTACTCGCATGTTTAAAACGATTAAGTCTTCCTCATCATGACGATGCTCCGTTTTTAAGTTATGACTTTCGTCTGAAATCTCGGCGAACAAGAGGTTACGAGAGCGGAGTCCATTATGACGTAATAATGTTCTTCACTCCTCCTTCATCTAACTGTTATCATGCCCTGCTTTGTTTATACAACGAGAACCTTGGAGGTGGAGACTTCCGGGATTGTTGGAGGCGCAGTAACACTGTTTGACCAGTCACGGCAGAGTGGGTGTGGTCATGGTAAACAAGATTTGATCTTCAGAAAATAGTGTTTCAGTGAGCAGGGCCATAGAACATTTTCTAATGTAAATATTTAAATGAAAAGAGTTTTATACAAACAGACACTGCATATGCATTAATCTATAAATGTTATTCATAAATAAATGCAATAGTAAACCATGCATTTTTTCCTGCTATTTCATGTAAGGAACAGGAGACACTTGGTCTGATTGATGGATCGCTCTCTGTCCACACTTCTTCTAATCTCTCTTGTCATTCCTTTATTTGGAAGGTATCTGGCAGCAGTCATCGCTTTAAGACTATTAGCAAAATCTCTTCTTTTTTTTTTTTTTTGCACGAGTGGAGCTTAGAGGTCCAGAGCAGGTGAGACAGCAGGGATTTCCTGTTCACTCTTTCCAGGACATTCTTCCTAAATTACTACTTAACAGGTTGAGTTGGATGAAAACGCTCGCCCTATATCCCCCTTTTCTCATTCTGATGGAACCGAATAAGCACACCTTCAGCACTAGGGATTATCTGCTTTTTTTGTGAGGCCTTGTGTGTGTGTGTGAAATGTAGAAGGTGAGAGACAAGAACAAGTCTTCAGTATTAGTTCTGGCGCAGCACTCTGAGTTAAATGCTTCTTCATCTTACACCCTGGGGGTCCTGGTCTGCTCCCAATAGGACTTCCTGTGTGTCGGTTTATAGGGTAAAGTGAACATTCTTGTTCATGTCGAGGAAAAATGTATCCATTTATGATTTTCTTCGAGAATAAGGCGCTCGATGATGAGATTTAATCTAGAAAGAAAAGATATGTAATCTTCTTTCCTGTAAATAACCCAAAAAATCATGAATGGATTTCAATAAAACTATTCAGTAACGTTGCTATTAGGACATAGAAAAGATGATTACATTTTAGAGGTGATCAGAATTACCATCTGGATCCAAAATTAATTGAAGATTTGTCACTCTCAGTGATGCAGAAGGAGCTGACGGTTTAAGCTCTGGTTCTTGATCAGGGTTTTGATTTGTGTGTGTTTAACAAGAGAGTTCAGGAATCCTACTATCCTTGTTAGTTTACTGTGTGTATTATCAAACTTGACCATGCTAAGGCCCCAAAACACACTGTTGGCTTAAAAATAAGAATACAATTTTAGAGTTTATTTCCATACTTTTATTCACAGGTGGTGTAGTTTGGTACAATCTGAAATTTGACAATATGAATATCAAGACAGTTAGTGTGTGGTATGTTTATTAAAAATGGTTAAAAAACATAGATTTTTATATTTTATCAAGTCATATTAAATTCCATTCATCCCATCATTCGAATTTTCTGAAACCCCCCCTTTGAAAACCACTGTATTAAAGTGCATAGACACGATAAATATGTCATAAGAATATTGGGTGGATTTTTCTATTGCAACTCCTCAATGCTTTTCCAAGTAAATACATTTATAGAAATATAAATACTTTTAGATAGAGCTCATTCAGCAGCTGCACTTTTACCTTCGAAGCCACAGTTTCATCAGGGCTCTTTAAATGTCTCCTTTCCTTTTTCTGTCTGCCAAGTGGGGCTTCCTGCTCAGGGCTGATAGAGATATATGATATATCTGTCTGCATTTAATCCCTCCATCCTTGGCTTTCCATGTGGTCTCTTCCCAGCTCAACATGACAAGAAAAACCTGAGAGTTAAGGCCGCCAACCTTTGCAACCATTTTTTTTTAGAAAGCTTTCTGCATATTGTTTATTTATTCAGTTTCACTTGTCATATTGTATAAAAAACCATGGTCAATCTCCAATTAGTATCAAAAATCAATAAATTATTTGAAATTTGAATTTAATTTGTTGTTTCAACAGGCCAAATCAGGGCCGCTCTTAAATTAAAGCCCTTTTTTTTCTAGATAGAAAAAAATATAATGACCCGGTGTCTCTCAACTATCCTACAATGGTACCAACAAAACTAATTCACAAATGTCAAATTGCATTATCAGGTTTGAAGTATTAAGGAACAACAAAATGGAAAAAATAACTCAAATAAAAGCTCCTGACTGTAAGATTCTAAATATGGTATCTGTCTCCCCCTAGTGTTTGGAACGATGTAACTGCAATATCATGTAATTATCAGTTTCACTGTTGCTAATTATCTGAATGAAATGTGTTTACAAAGCAAGATATAAAGACAATTTTTTTCTTGGTCTTGTTTTATCTTCCTGTTAATTTCAAAAAGTCTTTCGGTGCTTCATACACAGTCTCTGCGTCACCAAACTGCTTTTCAGCAGTGAGTCAAACACTCAAGTCGTCAAGATAAAGTTACAACGTGAAAAGCATCGTTAAAATAATAGCTATAGAGTGCTACTACGTAAGTCTCTCAAAACTAAACCAATCATTAAAGAAAATGTGAAAAAATGATATTCCCCATATGTGCACGTCGACTATACATTAAATGTTCTGTATAGTCAGAATCCAGCTATTTTCAGAGAGTCGGTGGGATATATGGTCCTCTGAGAAAAATTGAGATCATGAAGTTAAAAGGCTTAATAGATACATTATTGTTTTTAAATCCATGCTTTAAAAAGAATTAGGCTCTGAGAAGTTAGCCCTCTGTTAAAAGCCTTTGACAGACCTGGCCACACAAACTTGAATATACTTTTCACAAAAAGCCAGACTTTGTCATCAATCGCAGTTGATTTGGCTCAAGGTTTTTACTGCAGTGGCAACATATGTCTGTTACATTACCTTTACTGATGCTGATCCACTCTTCCCGCTGAATTCCCCAAATGTGAAAACGTGTGCTGCCAGGAGTTTCTCCACAGCTGTATGGAAACACGTCTGGCTTGTGAAACTAATAGGTGTCTTTTAAGGAAAAGCACTGCAGTTATCACTCATCTCGTAGCACACAGCCAGGTCCAGAACAAAAAAAAGAAATGGGTGCAAGCGTGTGGACTTGATTTGGCCCAGTGCTGCTCTTTAAAACAAATGATGGGCTCAGATCCAACCTTCTCTTTCACGCATGCTTTCATTTCATCAACCTATAGTGTCCACTGCATTCCTATTCTCAACTGAAACAATTGAATTTTATTCTAACAATGAAATAAATGTATCGCTGCTCCAGGTAGATGCTTTGCGGGTGCGTCTGGAGGAGAAGGAGCAGATCCTCACCAAGAAGACCAAACAGATACAGGACCTGTCGGACGAAAAGAGCACTTTGACGGGGGAGATTAGGGATATGAAGGACATGTTGGACGTCAAGGAGAGGAAAGTCAACGTCCTCCAGAAGAAGGTATGTGCAACAATCATTCAAATCCCAACTTTATTTCTGGTACGCGTCGTTGATTTTTCTCTGTACCGTGTGAATATCACTGGCTGAACCCCTCAGGCTGAGCTCTATGGGAGTCGATTAAATCCTTTATTTTCACACACACACGCACACCAACGAATGAGAATTTTTTGCTTTTTTTTTCAGGCGGTTCTCGTGACCACCTGAGGTGAGCACGTTGGCAGTTCCTCTATAGACCAATTACACACACATAAAGCCGCCTCTGAACCTTCTTGTTTCCTCTCATGTCTTCAAATTGGATCTCCCTCACACTCCTCCGCTCTCCCCCTCGCTGCTTTTAATGAAACGGTTCAAAGGTCAAATGGAGAACCATTAGTGTGTTTGTGTCTACAGCCTTCTCTGCAATTAGACATTTAATAGATTTAAACTAGCGTTTGAGTGGCTTCTAAAGGTGATGCGTTACATACTGATGTGATCCTTTTTTCTTTTGTAGCAACTGTTTTTGTTTCTCTCTTTTCATGTCTAATCTAATTTAATTCGCTGTTAATCCAAGATTGAATAGGGTAGTAAACAAAAGTGCTAGGGAATAACTACTATAACTCTAGTTTCAAACATCGATTACATTTTTTCTTTTTAATAATAAGTCAATTGTTGTCATAGCCTGACAAACTATCATCTTTAAAAAAAAAAATCCAATAATTAATTGTTCTTGTTTAAGTAAGGTGGATTTCATTTAAATCAGTTTTATTGTTACCAACATTTTTACGCCCAATGAATTGTGTAGTTAAAGGTACATTTTGTACCAGTTATTCATGGTTAATATTTGTAGTTTTCAATGTATAATAATATTTAATATGATCATTTCCCCCCCCCCCGTATTTTATAGCAATAATTAGCATTTTGAATAATGTTCTTTCAAAATACATTTTGTATTTGGCATAACCGTCTATGAAGGTTTCGTGTAAAATGCAATTTTTTGGCACATTCAGTCATTATTATTCACTTATAAGGGTTTATAGAATGTTTTTACATAACAAATTATAAGTGGTGGACATTTAGGGCTCTAAATAAAGTAGGAACACTATAGTAATTACACAAAAACAACATATAACATTCTGAAAATCCACGAACAGTAATTTGTAATAAAAATTCTGATAGACAATGTTCATGCTCTCAAAGTCGAGTATAATTTCATATCCTAAATTACTTTAGTCTTGAACCGGATTAAGTTATAATGTGTGACTTCAGTGAATGATTTTAAACAATTATCACAAGTTTTAAAACATAATGATTGCTTGTATTATAATGCGATAAGTCCCCCACTTAATACTGTGTAATAATAGTGTATTATAAGTTGATATCTATGATTATAAATCATCAATAAATATCCATCATAATGCCTTATGAATGTGCTTGTACTGCATTATACATTAGAGCTTCATATACGCCTTGCATTCTGTGAGAGCCGCTGAGTTCTTTAGTCGCACATCGTAGCAAACGGGTAATAAAAATGTTTCCATGATTGCAAATCCACCCGTTATCCTAAATCTTTCATGAGTAAATATCAGCGAATGTGTTTTCCATTACAAGAGTGAACTATGTTGTTATAACATATCACTTTTTGGTTATATATCTTCGGGAAAAGTGCTTTTTGGCAACCGTACGTTACGGAATTCAACACTTTCTGTAAACGTCTTCCAGCCTTTAGGTGCGGCGTGCATAAATTAAAGGCAAATATGCTCTTATTTTTCCAGATACATCTGTTTTGATTACTTTCAAGTGCATTCTTTACGTACTGTGTGACTTGTTGTCCAACTTTCCAGTTTCCCAGAAGATTCAAGAAGGCAATAAAGTACAAATTCATAAACAGGAGAGGCACTTGAGGTGATGTTTACCATGTTTCTTCCTCAACTTCTCCAATAAACATATAACTGGGTCACACATGTAGCTATTTTCTATGATTCAAGTATATAAACACCAGAAACGGGATGCATTTTATGCTAGCATGAATTGTCCCTGCGAAATAATCAGCTCAGGATGAGTATTAGACATAATCCTTCAGGATTTTTAATCTCATATAAATGTTTTTTCATCCACTAGAAACAGGTCAAAAGTCAGACTCAAGCACTACTGAAAAATGAACACAGTGAAACCACCATTTACAATCCTACCAAAAAAAAAAAATGTAGCTCAAAACTAGCAAACACGTTCATTTGTCTAGTAAATGTATGTGTTTTTTGAGTTGGCCTGGTCATAAAAGGGACATCTGGAGAGACGGACTGGTTGATGTCAAAGTGGGACTTGCTGTAAAACGCATGAATGATTTTGTTTTGTTTTATACGAATCAGGATATGGGAGAGCACTGTCTAGTCTGTCTGAGTTTTAACTTTTTTAATGTCATTTCATGTGTTTGCTGTTTGTCTTTGTGTCATTCCTCTGTCGTTTCTAGTGGAATTTAATATGCTGATTTTAAGAGATTTTATTTCACAATAAATAGATTCAAGCTGTTTAAAGGTTCAAATATTTTTTGTTTTTGAGTACAGTGGTAGTAGTCTTGTTGCATGTCTTTGACATCTTTATGTTTTTGACAAGTTTGTATTATCTGGTTTAAACGTAAATATCAGGTTTATATCAAATTATCTCCTTCTTGAGTTGATAGTATAGACAGTTACATCAATCATGTTTTTAATACCTTAAACTCAAGTACTCTTTCTATCCAAGGTGGCAGTGTACTACACGATTATTTTATTCCTAATTTCTAATACAAACATGAAGTACAGCTAAGAGTTTCGGACATAACCCGCATGAGCTCTGAAGCAAACTTGGAAGACTGCCTCTCCAATGGTTTTCGTCTTGGTGCAGTTCACAGTGAAGATTAAAGACAACAACGAAGACGCATCCAAGGCAAAAGATGGCGTCTCACATGCTAGCAGACCAGCGAATACAAACATGTCTAAACATCTCAAGGTCAAGTTAAATGTCAATTCTAAAATATGTGTTCAAATACTGAGTTTTGTACCTTATTCAAAGGTGCACATTGCTAACGATAATTATAATACTTAGAAAAAGAAAAGCTAAATTACTGTATTTGAAGTATAGATAGATGGATTGATAGATAGACTTTATTAAGCCCTCTGGGATCTCCATCAGGAAATTTGGTTTCCAGTTCACAGCAGACAATAGTTTAATAAAAACAGGAACAAAGTGCAAATAAAATGAACAAAGTTTAAGGGATGACAAAGTGCAAATATAAAGAAGATGGTACAGGCCAAAATGTTTGGACACACCTTCTCATTTAATTCATGTTTTTTTTTATATTATAGATTCTGATAGAATGCATCGAAACAATAAATAGACACACGCAAAATGATGTACTTGACAAAAAAGTAAGTAAGTAAGGTGTGAAATAACTTTTCTTCAAAGTAGCTGTCCTTTTTTCTGATGACTGCTATGCAGACTTTAGTTGTTCATTTGATGACCCTCAAAATATCTCCTCACCTGAAACGTTTTTTACTTCACAAGGTTGTCTTTTCTGGGGTTATTCATGCTTTTGGGACCATTCTTTGTGTTGTGCAGAAATTAGGTTTATACAGTCCTATTGGACAACCTTATAACTCATTGGATGGAAAGAGAAAGTGAAATGAATTGCCAATATTGCTTGAGGAATTAAGATCAATCAGACCAAAAAATTGCATTTGGCCTATTCTGTATTATAAATTTAAATATTTCAAAGAGATAAGAAACCTGGTTTAAAAAACTGCACTTTCTGTGCTTACAAATGCCTAGGAGCCTTAGGAGTTTTTCCGTCCATGTTGTTGCTCATGATTGGTTTGATGTGCTGATATTCCGAGGCTTCAGAATGATTTCAATGTATTCATATTGAATGTCATAATAATAGAAAAATTACTTGACCAGAATAACTAGTTGTTTTTTTTTTATTCTGGATTTTGGAAATGACTACCACACTTCAGGAGCAATGAGACGCAGATAGACGTCGCGCTAAGCCCAGTGATCTCCAGAATGATCCTTTTGAAATTATTTTAGCGCAGCTCTCCAGAAAGTGCCTTAAATTACGGCATGCATCACTCACCGTTGCCCTATTTTCTGTCTCAGCGGCTGAGGATTATTATCGTTTCCTCTCAGGCCTCTCCATGGACAGTCACTTTGACTTATAGCATGGCGTGGTGATGTCATCGCTGCAGCTTAAACCCCGCATTGATCTTAATAGTAAATGGCCGAAAGCAACAGAGTTTAATGAGGAACTGGACGATCAAAAAAAGAACACCAGTGCCAGGTTTGTGCACGCATTTATGCGTATCACAACACGGGACAGAAGGTGCTCTGTTGGGGAAGTTGGTGTGTGTGACCATGACTGATGCATAATGATGTATTTATTTACTTAATCATGAAATATCTGCTTTTTTTTCTTCTTCTTGGGAGTGGGTGGGGGGGGGTGTTGGGATGCACACAAAGAGTGAGCCGGTTGTGGTGCGGTTTCGCCATACATGTGTTATTCATGTTCAAACATTGTGGTCGTCTCAATCCATATTCATGCTTTTAAAAAGCAGCGCATGGAAGTATAGTATCCCCTATCAGGTTCCCTCCCTATAGCGACCGCAGACAGGGAGATTCAGTTACATCTGCTTTGGCTGCACTGCTGGACATATGTCTGTGTGTGTCTGTGTGTGCATGTCTGGAGATGGATGCCCTGTACACAAGGGTCTCTGTTAGTTATGCTAGTATCTCACAGGTCACTCCACTTTCTCAGGGGAGCAGATCTATTTCAGTGCAGCCTCTTTCAGCACATGCTCTGGCCTTGTGTCATCACTCGCTGGCCTCGTGTCATCGGCACTGCGCCGTCTTTGATTGTGAACAAAAGTAGAGTGAGTGAGAGAAAAAGAGCGATATGGAGATAAATAGAGATATTCACTTGACTTCTTCATTTCCTCTGTGCTCGCCCCCACAATGCTCGCTGTCTCTGTGGAGCAATTTCCGTTTTGCTTTTGACTATTTTTAATCATTTTATAATGTTTTTTTGTCTTTCAAATGTCTCCCTCAAACAGTAGAATTATGCATCTATTTACCTTCCATTAATAACCATCACGACTGAAATAAAAGAAAAAAGTTGTTTCTACTTTTAAAATATGAATAACTATCCTGAATATACCTTGTGAAAGTTTTTCCCCCATCGTTTTCTTTCTTTATAAATATATTTAAATAGTTGTAACTTATCTTTTTTCATCAATTTGCCTATAAACACGAACATACCGTCTGAAAATGGAGTCTTTTATTTAATAAACTATTATTTAATAAAGTTGCATTTGATGATTCGTGAATTAATCTTTTATTCATAAAATTTAATTTATACGCGTACACATTATAAAAGCAACATCAAGTATTTATTTATTGATAATAGGAAATAAAAAGATTACAAAAGTGTTATCTAGTCCAATAAAATAATTGATTATGTACCTTTTTATACCGATTTCTGCCTTATTATTTCTACATATTTAGGCTTCTTTTTAATTCATTTATACTCTATTTTGGTTTGACACTGCCTTAACGGTCCAGTTATATAATGTGATCCCTGAACAACTTTTATTGTTTATTCCAGTTTATTGACCGTTCATTTAACTTTGTTGATGAAAAAAAATGGATATGTTGGTTTGATGACAATATGGCAAAACATTAGTTTACTGGACTTTTTGACAACCTAGCTCTACTTCTTGAAACATGGGAAATTCCGGAGCAATAATGACTAGGTCTAAGTTAATGAGCTCTTCTTGAAGCATGCTTAAAAATGACCAGTTACTGTACTTGGAAATTCCTGCCTGTGTGATCTTGATGGATGTGTGATGAGGCCACCAAGTCCTTTCATCCTAATCGATTCCATCTGACCAATCACCGCTCTGAGAAATTGATACAGATAAGCCATTTGCAGCAAAAAAAAAAAGAAAAAAGGTTCCAGTAAACAATCCCCCACTCGTAGAAGCCCTCGCAGCTCCTATCAGCAATCAGCCTGGGTTAATGGCGAGAGCCGTGGACCCTCTGATTAGAGCCAGGATCTACATCAGTCAGGACCGTCCTGGGCTTCATGTTCAGTCGGGTCATCTCCCTGAACACCACACCTGCGCCTCACTTTGAGAGACCATCAAGAGTCCTTCCTGACTTTCTTGATGACCCAAACCACAACTTAAATTACACTAGTGTAGAAAGAAATTACCTTTCTATGTCCCTCTCCAATTTTTGTTATTTTCTAAGACGCTAAATTCAGCTCTTGACTTGTTTGTGTTTTTTCATTTTGATTTTTAAAAGTGGCTAGAAAAGAGTCTCAATGAGTAGGGAAAAAGTTGGAAAAACCAAGGATTTAAAAAATATAAACGACTCACTGGTAGAGTTTTGATGTTTTTTATGACATTTTCTGAATGAAATAGAATTCGGTGCAATTAGAAGTCATCTGATTAGAATCCCTTATTAGTCCCGCGAGGGGAAATTGGGTAGTGCTTTTTACAGCCATTCACACATACTGATGGGAGTAGGCTGCACACTTGCGCCAAGTCTACCATCAGGAGCAATCAGGGTGAAGTGTCTTGCTCAGGGACACAACGACACAAGCTTGTCTGGATTAACGCAGTGTTCTATAGTTCCATCTGGATTCAAGAGCATTTTGAAGGATTTTCCGTTCACTTGTATGAATCGTCACCGCCGCTGCCCTCATAACCAGCCATGTTTGTTCTATTTCTATTTTTTTCTCCTAAATTTCAAACTCAAACTTTGGACTTTGACCCAAAAATAAACTGTTATAATTCATTGGATTCCTCCGAGGACAGCATGGTAAGGATCATCTCTAAATGCCAAGTTCTTCATTTTTATTTAAATCAAAGGTTCTGTTTGATGGTCAGAAACTCCACAGCTGCTGGGTGGTCATGCTTTCTTTCATACGTCTTTTTCTTTTTCTCTTAGATCAAAGCACTATTATCCTCTGTATCCAAAGAGGGGAAAAAAGAAAGAAATGCTAATGGATCAACGAGCTGAGGAATAAAGCAACATGATAATTACCCAACAATCATTGCAGCTGGGGGTAGAGAAAGTTGAACATGCATGTGGATGAACTTTGAAGGCTCACACACATGTACGTACAATCCCAACAGAGAAATTAAACACTTTTATATTAACATTATAATACTGTTTTGATCTATAAACATACATTTGCTGCTAGATGTTGCTAGAGATTATTGATGTATCGCTACATCATGACTTGTTTGTGAGTAGTCAAGATATTGGGTGACATGTTAATGACTATAGGGGCACAAAACCGTTTTTTTTAAGTGATAGTTTACCCAAGAGGTATTTGGATGTTTTTAAGTCTCTTTTTGGATGAAGATGAAGATGAGGACAACATACCTCGAGTCGCTACATTAAAATGAACAAACATTTTTGTCTATAACTCAAACTGACAGGGCATTCTAATTTTAGTGTATGGTTACACCGTCCGAACTACAAAATCCTTTTCCTGAGAAACATGAAAACTAATACCAAAAGTGAATCGTTCACTCCTGACTTGAGACAAAACAGCTGTTTGAACACCATGATAACACCATGAATTTACATGTAGGAATTTTCTAGTTTAGTTTTAAAAGATTGAAATTGTTTAAAGCTCTGTGGGCCACATCAAATGACTTGGCCAGCCACATATGGACCCCAGAGTTTCGCACCTATGATCCAAGACCAGTCGTTTTTTAAGACATTCACTTTTTTTACTGTGACCCAGGTTTCATCATGGAGCAGTCAAATACATTCTGAATATCCATTACCTGAAAGAATGAGAATCTACTGAGACAAAGTTGAATTTGTCTTTACCACCATGGATCAGACAAGTTGAACTCCATTTGTGACCGAATGGATGCATTAATTCAACTTATTCAACGAAGATTGTCTCTTGATTGACTCTTACCGACTGGCTAAGCTAGCAAGTATAGACCTAGTTTAATGATTACCTTTTCTTTACATTACATGACAAAAGGAAGTTTTAAAATGCACATCAATGACTCGTTAAAGTTTGGTTAAGTTTAAAGAACCCTATACTGAGCAAAAAATTCATGTCAAGTACTTGTTTTCAATGGATTAAGTTGAATGTCAGCTGAGGTCTTTAATTGTACCTGAAGCAGAGACATTGTTTTTATATGAGGTACTGAGAGACTTTTTGATGTTACCAGGAAGATAAAACAAGAAACTGTTATGCTACTAAAAGGGGAGCCAAAAACGATAATTTCATCCTCTGTATTCTTTAAAGGCAACAAATGTGAAAACCCAACTCTCCTGACCATGTTTTGAACTTATTACTTTATAAAGTGTTTCCCCTTGTCTGAAATCTCGGCGAATGAGAGGTTACGAGAGTCCATTATGATGTAATAATGGCTTCACTCCTGCTCCAAGCAGCTGTAATCACCACCGGCTTTGTTTATACAATGAATGGGGAGACTTCTTGGATTGATGATGCTGCATGACAAGCCTCGATGATTGACCAATCGCGGCAGAGTGGGTCTGGTTATAGTAAACAAGTTTTAATCTCCAGAAAAACAAAGTGTTTTCAGTGGGCGGGGCTTAAGCACATTGTCTAATGTAAATATTTCAATAAAAATAAAGTTTTGTTACAAACAGACAGATACTGATGAGTACAATAGAGGTCCAAGATAAACTTAAATTAACACATTAGTTTTACTTCTAGGTAATAGTCAGAACTTGTTAAGGTAAGTTTTGTGGAACATTTAATAATCAGATGTTGGCTAAGAAAGATTAAAGCAAAGTCCAATAATTTATAAATGACCCTTTTTTTTTGCTTAAACATAACATAAGATTGAATTGTAATGTTAATCTTTTTCTGAAATTGCAGATAGTGGGTGCAGGTGTGAAGTTGAACCCAAACTTCGTAGAAGAAAAAACTCTTTGTGAGTGTGTTAAAGGGTTGTGATAACCCCTTAAAAAGTAATTTATCTTTATATTCTTCCCAATTTACTTTTTATTTTCGAATCACTGCCCTTCATAGCAACTTCTGGCGACCATTTATTACCAAATGCTTAATGCTGGAAAGATGGAAACCATATTTTAGTTCAGTTATGTTATCTTGAAATACTGCCATCACCATGCATTTTATTCTCTTCAATGAGTTTTATTCAAGTTAAATGCATCACTATACTTGAGTAACTGACTATTTTGTTTTTAATATCATGACTTCAGCACTATTTGTAAATGGAATAAAGTTACATTAGACGAATCGTACAATATTAGGTATGATTTACCTTTTCTCTTTGAACGGTTCATTCATCTAATGACCACATGGGGGCATCAGCTCCACAATATCTGCCTCCACAGGCGTCGCTGCTTATGCTCTCTTCTGTTGTTTCACTGGAGGGTGAGAGGTGATGGAAGTGGGGTGAGATGAAGTGCAAGACCATCATTGTCACTTGGAAGTTTCTGGACTGGGAAACCGATTCCTTTTCTCAAGAAGACCTTCAACAAGTAGAAACACAGCCTCTCTGGTTTCTCTGCTACGATTCCCACACTGTTGCTGCATATTGTTCGGTCGGTGGTTCTTGCTCTGAATCAGTGTTTGTCCATCCGTGCATGAATGCATGCATGTCGCAGCCACGCTCGCCGTGCTCCTATCATATTTTCAGAAGTGATGACAAGGGCAGAAAAATGACTTGCGTTTCAGAAAGCGAGAACAAATATTGTTTGGTATTTTCATTGGTCCTAAAGAGTTTTAAAAATACAAATGATTGTATTTGTATTGCGGTCAAGCTCCACACTGGTCTTGCCTGTGTTCTACAGAAATGATCCTTCATGAGGCCGCAAAGTTCAAGTTCTTAGTTTGGGCGGAAAGACAGACGGGTTGACCGAGTTTGTGGTTCTTCTGTGGAACAAGTTGATTTTAGAGTTGAAATTTCTGCCAAATACATCAGCTTTATGTTTAGTTTTTTTTTGTTTCAACTGTTTCTATTTCATACATGATAACTCAGCAATCTGAAAGGGTTCTCCTCGTACTGTTGAAAACGTTACAGAAGTTTAGCAACTGGGTTTTTGCCTTTTGAGTCAACTCCAGGTGAGATGGTTTAGATTTGATCTGGTCATTTGTTCCCTTTGTTATTATCATTAATCCAACATGTTTTCAGACGTCTCAGCCTTACACGGTCATTTGTCAGCTCCTTTTTAGCTCCCATGATAACACGTACAACGCTGAGGTCAGTGAGAGGTAACGGCGCATAAACACTCGCACTTTCAGAGGTAACCGGGTCTACTGGTATCAGCCCATTGATAAAAGCTATCACGGTCAGAATGTTGAGATTGTAAAAGGAGTCATACGTGACTGACATAATCACTTTCAAGAGGATACATGACGATTCACGTGGCGTTAGCCAACCCGTTATTTTATGGCGAGCGTCAAATGTTGGTGGTCCGCAGCAGCAGGAGGCGTGTTGGGTTTGATGTGGGATGATACATGCTCAATGGTCTCATGATAAAGCCTCAGTGTGTGTTGGCTGTGGTTGGAGTATAGATGGAGGAGCCTCATCCGCTGTGAGATAAAATGAATGACTGTTGTTCCCTTCATAACAAGCTAGCTACTGAAAAGGAGGCCCCCTCTCCCAGGAAAGCAGACAGCTGTCCACAAAAGACGCTCCTCTGTGGACGGAATTCCTCGCCAACTTAACCATATCGTTGACTTCCATGATTCATACAGAAGTCCAATACTTTCCTTGTGTTTATCTGGATAATATAAAACAAGTCAACAATTGCTACTGAAGAAAGAAAGATAATAAAAAGCTGCTGAAAATATAATAATTTATCCAACGCCAGTGGCTATATATTCAGTGTGACTAGGATATAGCTTTGAAGTAGTTGTTGGAGAAGTTGTCAGTGCTTCTTGGCTGGCATGACTTGTTTTTTCCCTATTTTTCACTTAAATCAATGTGTTTGACAATAAACACTTACATTTGATAATGATTAGCAATGTGTCAAAGTAGTTAGTAATTAATAAAAGTTAGCGTAAAGACTTTATACATCCCTTAATCAACTCTAAAAGTAAAGTTTACTTTAGCACTAATCTATTCACATGACAAAAAAAGTAAGTAAGTAAGTAATTTATATTTATAGAGCGCTTTTCCAGACCAGGGTCACAAAGCACTTAAACAATAAAAACAATACTCAATAAAATAGATACTAAAAAGGTCAAGACATCATGGAGAACAACACAGGACTTCCAGAAAATCAAAGAAAAAAGATTAAAATAATAGATTTAGATAATAGATCATATTTACATGTTTTGGTTTATATTTTTGAAGTTGATAATGTATATACCATGAAATAATATACCATAAAATTAGAATTGTATTATTTTTTTAAGGTTTACATAAGTAAATTGGCCCATTAGTTAATTAAATTGGTTATACCAATTTGTACTAAATCAACTTTACATTTCCTTGTGCAGTCGGCGCCCACCCAAAAATCGTTCAACAAACATCCTAATCTTGTTTTCCTTCTACTCTCTTTGAACAATAGTGTTCCTAAGCTTTCCCATCGTTCCCTGAAGGACTTTATTGTCCTTATCACTTGTTGACTGGCCTTGTAGAGTCTCTTGCTTGGATGTGTAACGACCGCCATTAACATATCAAGATCTGCCGAAGGGTCCAGGCTCTTCCACCACTTTCCCTCTAATGCTGGATACACGATGTCCTCCTAAAGCTCTTGTTCCTTCCCTCCAGAGAGTAGCCAACACCAAAGTCTGCTATCTAATTGGATTCATTTGTAGAATGGCGGCAGATCCTGCGATAATCTGTGTATGTACCCATGACTGGAATGTTGCTAATTCTCTCTGGTGGACTTCTGGTCCTTGTCGCCATTAAAAAAAAAAAGAGGGGTTTCACTGTGGCCGATAGTTCTCTTTTGAATTTGATAATTTAATAATTTAAATACTTTGGCAGGGAATGAGTTTTTCAAAAGTAACGATAGGGTTTAAAATCCATTGAATAATTTGCCGCAGTGACCACAAGTAAAGAAATGTCCAAATGTATGCTGTTCTGACTTCAAACATAGGTTTTCGTACACTTTTAGACTGCATTATTAAGTAAATTTGTTTTTGTTTATAGTTCACATTTTTGTATGAAATTGTGTGTGGGGCAATTGTCACAGCCCTTGAGCCAGTTACTGTCATTTTACCAGATGTTGCGTTCCTTTGAAAACAGATTTTTAGATGTCTGGAGTCTTTTCAACGCACTATCCTGCTGCATCTGCTAGTGTTTTGTTTGGGACTGCTCGGAGCATTTTGTGATTCTGTGTGTGTGTTATGTTTTGTGGTTGTTCATCAGATAAAGGCTGTTGAACACCACAACTGGCTATTACACCACCACTTCAGCGACATGAGGTTAGCCACAGTGAGGCAGATGCAGAGTCCTTCAATTCAAAGTTGAATTTATTCTTTGTACAATGCTGAACCGGTTCTGAAAATGTCTTGGCAGTGCCGCGGGGTTTTGGTCTTTCTCTTTATGGATGCAGCTATTCACTGTCTCTCTCTCAGCGAGGTTTTTCTGCGTAGCTCCGCTTTGAGGTGGCAGCCCACAATGGAAGACAGGAAATTGGGAATCTAACTGGAAGCTCAGCAGTCAATGTCTGGATTCGTCTTTTTGATGAATCAGCTGTTAATAGGATGATTTTGGGTGGTGGTTTTGTAAGACGGCTCTGGTATTTACATCTACAACTATTTTCTTCCACAGAGTTGGTATGTTTTTTTTTCTGAATACCCATTGTATCTTGAATTTGTTTGTTGTCTCTGTCCTTCCAGATAGATAACTTGTTGGAGCAGTTGAAGGATAAGGACAAACAAGTGGCCGGCTTAAGGGAGAGGGTCCAGGGTCTACAAACGGACTCCAGCAACACCGACACGGCCCTCACAACACTGGAGGAAGCACTGTCCGAAAAGGTAACGGATCACTGAACAATCCACTTCCTTGTCTTTGGAGATTCCAGTCTCCAACACCTTCATTCCTCATTCACTCAATCCATTAAAAATGAATGGTTGTCTACTTCTTCTTAAACTTTGTACGTCCATTTCTTAACACAACCTTTTGCAAGATCATGATAAAAGACAAGTCTGCGCTGAATTGAAGAGGTTGCTCTTTTATTTTCCCAAAGAAGAAGAAAAGTCCCACCACTTGGTTGTTAATGGTCTGGAAATATTTAACCATTGAGGCACACTGTTTTATCAGGAAGCAGGTAAATGGGCTAAGGTTTAATAAAGTTGCACAGCTTCCTATGACTCACTGTCATGATTTTATAGACCTTGGACCACACCAGATGAATCTCGAGGTTCCTCGGAGAAGGGAGGTCCGAGGTGAACGCAGAGAGAGGATTAGTTCCTGTCTCTAGCCTCGCATGGGGAGGAAATGATGCATTGAACAAGAAGGATAAAAGTTTGGAAACGAGGAGGGATGGATAAACGGAAACAAAGAAGAGCTGATTGAAGAGGTGGTCCCAGAATATGCAAAGAGAAAAGGTCAAGGAATGTTGGGGAGGAATCCAAGATGAAAAATAGTAACTTCTGCAAGACATTTGAAAGGAGATAGAAAACAGAGCAAGAAAAAGGACATACATTCAAACATGGATCAAACGAGTGGAAAATCAGACATAGATAACGAGGAGACAGTTGGACATGTGATTTCTCAAAACTTACTGGAGTGTTTGCCTTGGATAAAGTCTATATAGACACCCATGTCTTAAAATATGATAGATTTAACCATTTGTAGGTCAGGGTCTGAGGACATTAAAGAGAGTCCAGTGAAAATCTTGATTCTGGCAAATGTGATGCATTATCTTTGCTTTGCCATTAAGTCAAGTTTTATACATATTCTTCCTTTAAATAATTGTTTCCTCTCTTATACAAACCCACCGTTTATGAATTGGGTCGTGCATGTTGTCCAGTTTTCCTGACAGACTTCTTACTGGAAAGATTTGTTGTATATGGTGCCGTTTCGTGATGTCAAAACCCAGTTTATACACTGTTACTTTGAACTGACTGGATTCATTTCAGAGTCACTCCATCTTACTCGGCCTTGTTTCATGTTTCAAGCATTTTGCCAGCACACATTTGTTGGTATTGGAGTAAAAAAAAAGAAAAAGTTTTTGTGAGAAGCTTAAAAATGAGTTCCATTGTTTGCTTGATCTGTGTGTAGCAGTGATGGAAGCTGGTTTACATTCTATCTGCGGTGGGCAGGTCAGGATATAAGCTTCCATTCAAAACATCTGGGGGTATCCAGTTGTTGTCATGGGTGTTGCTGTTCAGCTTGGTCCCAGGCTTGTAGTTATCATATGCATTTAACTACTGAAAATTATTTGGTAATGTGTAGAAAGGGCCTGAATGGAGCAAAGAACAGTATCCTATGTGAGGGAAATATCATCCATAAGAGTAAAATAACTTTTTCAAATGCTTAGAAAAATATAGTGGGGACACAGTTTTGAAGCGAGTTAGATAAGGGGCACTGAAAAGGTAACTTCCTTGGACTTTTGTTGGTTGTGTTATCTTATCGAAACTCCAAAACACTTCAATGCAAAATCTTATACATGTTAGTTATGGTGTTTTGTTGTTTACAATCAACCTACTGTGTTGTTTTAGAAAAGGAAGAAGTTTGTGGGTACTAACCTGTATTAGATTACAGATAACTTCAGTGATTCCTTAGGAAAATTCCTTTGGAAAATGTGGGATTTATTAAAGAATTAGATACAGATGAAGACGCACAAAGTGCAATATCTACTTTCCATTACTGGACCTTCATTGGGCCTTATCTGGTCAACAGCTGATCTTGGATGGGGAAGTCACTGACTGTGAACCCCCCTAGAGTATTTATTTTAATGTTTTGTTTCCGTGTTAGTGTAGAAAACTGTTGATGTGTTCCATTTAATGAAATCTAATTCATCATATTCCCAAAATACTTGTTTAATGAAATATTTTTTTCGCATCATCTCTTACTTTTGATCCACTATTTGCAATTTTTTTTTAGGCCGACGGAGAGCATCAAAACACATTTTTAATAAAAGTATTTTCAAAACATTCTGTCATCAAAGCTGACTGTTACTAGTGCAGACAGACTTGGAATGGATGGCATAATGGCACAATAAACTGTATATCCTTTTTCTGTGTTCGGCCCATCTGTTTACCCAAAAACCACTTCTGACACAGCCTACATATAATTTAGCAGTGATGAGGAGAATGTTGGCGAGCTCTTCAGACTTTGTGGTCAACACAGGGTGTGTGTAATGTGTTTACAAGAGTGTGTGTGTGTGTTGCTAATCACACACCCTGTCACAAACCTGCTCTTGGAGCCAGTCGCTGGCCACAGTCCTATGGTTCTAATTAACAGGCCAGGGCAGACTGCCCGTGTTGAGCCTCAACTATGTGTGTGTTTTTGTCTCAGATGTTGTGTGCGTGTGTGCTCGTGTGGTGTTTACTTGTGCACCACGCTTCAGGTTTTATTATCACACTCTGGACTCCTTCAGCCAAACATCGCAGGGATACTCATAATGTTGGGGAAACACCAGAAACCTGTTCGACCTGAGCTCTGGTGTCTTGCTCTTTCCACTGTGTCCCTCTGCTTGCTCTCCGCTGAACTGTGCCAGGGCCAGTTAGTGGGTGTATTTGTCCAATTACCCGGAGGTTTAAAACTGCCAATCATGCGGTGATGCCACATTGTAAAGCTACATTCACGAGTCGTGCCATTTGCCAGAATAAACACCTGAATAAACACTTTGATAGAACCCTGATTCCGCACATAAACACGCACATATTCACCTCGACACAAGCCCTGCTCCTCGGACCTGTGCAGCCATGTTATCCTTTTAGCTGAGCCGCAACTTTACCGATTGAAAAAAAGTCATTTGTGAGAAAGAGGAGAAGCCCTGAGAGAGGTACTCCATAAGCATCCAGGTTTAGTTTAATGGCCTTACAGAGCAGTCTGAATGTGATCTATAATTCTGTCCGATCCATTTACTATAAATCTGTCTCCCTCCATCCTCATTCTGCTCCATCTATCTTTCCCTGACCTGCTATTATTTATCATGGCAATATTTATGACGGACATTTATAACTTTTTCTCCTGGCAATCTCTGCAAACTTGCAATCAGTCAGAAACAGCCCTGAAATTTCCAATAATGATAGTAATGTTTTATTTCTCTAAAGGTCTGTGACACCTCGTAGTTATTCAGGAAGGTATGCCAAGATCTTGACGACATCTGGAAAGTGCACGGCAATGACACAATTTCTTAAAAAACATGATTCTGGCGGCCACTCAGAGAGTTTAAAAAACCGTGCTCTTTGTCTACAAATCAATCTGTGGCTTCGAGCCCAAGTACACTTGTGCCATATGAACCTTCTAGGACCCTCACAACATCTGTGGTGAGCTTACTGGTGGTCCCAAGTGTAAGAACATTCATGCAACACAAACTTGGAAGCATCTCTCAGACGATATTAGACAAGCTCTGGCTCTGACCTTTTTTTTTTTGTTTCAAGGTTTTGCTAAAAATTGTTCCTTCTGTTCTGCTTTATTAAGATTTTTTTTAATGTTGCGATACTCTATGCACGCATGAATTTGTGACAGTTTAGAATTCTTAATTCAGGGTGACAAACTTTTGTCCCTTGGGCCAAATTCAGCCCACCAGCGGATTTTAAATTGGCCTGCAAGAAATGTTCTATTGTACATGGAAAAACGGGATCACCTCTATTTTAAACTTTGTTTGGTAATACAAAAATGTCTTTCTATAGAAATACTTAATGCTGAAATGAGTATTTACAAGACTGCTATTGCCTTCTTTTCAAGATCGTCTTGGCCAAGACACAGGAGAGCATGAGACCAAGGCACACAACAATCGTACACACAAGATTTACACAATAAATTTATTTGAAGAACATTAGCATCACATGCGTTGACTTTTACGTCATTAATATACCTCTGTGGAGTGGACTGTAAGAAGGGCTCTCAATGCTTGTCATATGTTTCAACAGTGGAATAAATAATAGCAATAATCTCTGAACCTTATCTTAACTTAAACATTGGCTTCTTCATAGGTCACCATATCGACATGAACTCTAATCTACTTTGATTTAGAAATAATGACCACCGAGAAAATGACTTGACTGTCAAGTCTCAAACGAGACCGAAACCACACATTTGTGGTCTGAGACCAAGACAAGTCTCAAACTAAAACTCTACCGCTTAGACATCCAGCTATAGACGGTTAATTGTGTAGACATGTTGTTGTATAGCTGTGTCCAACATGTGGCCCCATGCTAGGTAACGCCAGTAAGCCCAGCGGTCTTCTCAAACCGAATATATGCACCAACGTTACTCACGGAGTTTGACATACACAGTCAGATCATAGAGAGTTCAGTAGTCCACAATTATGTGTTCCTCCAATCCAACAAAGCCACGATGGTGTCTGTCTAACGTTTGCTATTATGACTTCTGCTTCTCCGCAATATGGCTGGTGGTTTCTCTATAATGTCACTCGGTCGATTTTCCATGTTCAAAGCCGAAAGACCACAGCTAGGGTCGAGACCCGACGAAGGACTCGTCAGTCGGGCCAGAGACGATTTTCTGTGTCTCTGACCAATTTATTTTCCCTCAACAGGAGCGTGTGATTGAAAACCTACGAGAACAGAAAGAAAGGGAGGAAAAGTTTCAGCACGAGGAGATGGAGAGACTCCGGAAGGAGAACCAGGAGCTGAGGGACAAACTATTCGCCATCCAGCCTCCAAGAATATTGCAACCTGCAAGCCCCACACCGACTCACCCGAGGCTTGAAGGAGAGGTTCGTCCTTTTCCAGCTAGTTTGGATGTATATGGGTTCTTGCATATGGGGGCGCCCTGGATTATAAGGTCCATTAAGCAAAATATAAAAAGCAGAATAATTCATAAAAAAATGCTTTCATACCTGTTCAGTTGTAACACGTGAAAAACAAAAACAAAAAACGTTGGCGTGATCAAAAAACTCCCAAAATGTTATATAACGTAAATTAGAAGACAATACACTCATTTGTTGATTCTTTCCTCTTCCACAAATCGAGTTAAAATGTTGGAGAGTGGGATAATCACCCGGTGCTGTTTCCACGTCTCAAGCGCAGCTCACAGTTTATCTTTGAACACCCTGTTGACACCAATATCTACGGGAGTTATTGACTTAATCCACTTGGAATGATTGCAAGCGTGTTTGTGCTAAGCGTGTTGTTATAGTAACGGTTTGTATCGTGAGAGTGGCGAGGTCAAAGTTGAGCTTCTGGAGCCAGTGTGTTGTGTGTTGTGTTGTGTGTTTTGATGGTGATCTGCACGGCAGGAACAAACTCTGAGTTGTTAAATGAAGTCAGGAACACTCATTATAACGTCTTATTCTAGTCCTTACCACAACAACAGTGGACATTACTGTCCGACCGTAATTTTTGACAAATAATTTTGGCAAGAAAGTCATATTTTTTGAAAATGAAATGCTTTAAGGTGCGCCTTATAGTACATCTTACTTGCATAGTATACTTCTGCACAAACACCTCTTTGAATATTTTCAATGACTTCTCTGCACTGATCCACCACAGCATCAACCTCGAGTAATTCCAGCCTCTTACCTACCTGCTAGCATCCACAAGAAATTCCATAATTCCACAGTCAAAGACCTGCCTACTCTTTGTCCCATAGGATAAAGGGATGAATTTAAAGAGTGATTTATTGAGGTAAAATATCCCTCTATCCCTGTACGGGTGCCAAAAGAGAGGCCTTGCTCTATTTTCTTTTCCCTCTTTCTGTCTCCCAGGCTTACAAGCCAGAACAGACTCTCATCCTGCCAGAATTTATGAGAATGTTTTCTTTTATACACGTAAAAAGCATACACACATCTCATTCCTGTGAAATTATATTTTGTTGAACGTTGAAGCGGCACCACATGAAAGGGCGCCGGGCTCAATGAATCTTTGTAGCAGGCTTACACACACAGCGACAGGAGTGTTGCCATAATTAGACAACGCTGTGCAGTATAAAGCAGTCATACCTGTTATGTAAACTTACTGATTATCAGAATGACAGATGAGGGTTTGAGATTTCATGTGAGTGATGTTGGTTTAAATGCCTCTGCAAAACAATAGTTCTGATTGAACGCTGGAGAAACATGAGCATGATTTTAAAAGATGCATTTTTCAGTGTAAAGATTATAAAATACTTTACTCTTTTATGTGCCAGACCAATAAAACCTATTTGTTTGAGTCTTCCAAGGCAGAAGTCCTTTTGCACCGCAGACCGATTTATTGTCTGCATTATTTCCACGGAGCAGGCTCCAGATAAAAAGAAGCTCAAATAAAAGTGTCATGACCGGCAAACAAAAACAAAGGTTTTAATGCATGAAAAATACATCTCAGCATAACGCTGAGTCAGCAGGAATCCTTGACCGGAATCTCAACAACATGATGATCCCATTTAAAGTTTATGTTTAACTAATTTTTGCTAGTTCAAAGGCTTATCATTTTTATTAAAGTTGACCAAAAAGACAACATGATACGTCAAGACTCAGTCTATTGTTTCCTTGGAGGAAAATGTGATCGTAAAAAAAACTGAAACGCATTTTAGATGGATAAAATCAACCCAACATTAATTAAATTTAGATTTTTTTTTTTAATGATTCCTTTGCCACGTTGTATAAATTGCATAAGAAAAGGGATAAAGTGTCGAATACATTAAAACACTACATTAAACAGAATGCAATGGGGATTTTTCTCTTCCGTCAGATTAAAGGCAAAGATGATGGATATTTAAACGACTTGGAATATTTTCTTAAAAATACTTTTAAAATCAAGTGGATGGATTCCATTGAAGGATCATGGCTCTCCTAAAAGGTCAATGTCTATGTCAGATGCAACCCTTTGTGTCAATGGAGTTTCCCAAATTCTTGACCTGCTGCAACAAGTAGAATTAAGGAGGACGGTGGATTGTGTTGCAACAGATGAGGATGAGATTGAGGATTTAGATGTCATCAGGTTTTGTTTGCTTGTCTAATCCAATGATTAAATGGATTTAATAATAAATGTAATGGGAGACCAGCAATGTTGCTCATATTTCCTAAGATGGTAACTGATAAGAAACTGGATGACACAATGATAATGTTATTCATCGATCTTCTTATTATTGACATTAAAGCAGACTTATTTCAGGGAATTGATTGTATTTATATTTTTTTATCATCTGAACCTCGTTTAGTGTTTTAAAAGCAGTTGTCTAAAGCCACACAAGTCAGAAACAGAACCTTAAAAACCTTCCCAAATCCAGATTGAACGCATGAATCATTTGCAACAAATTATCAACATTCCTGAAAAATCCCTTTGAAGAAATCTGTTGTTGGGTTAGTTTGCTCACCAAAAAGACGTGAGGGTCAAATAGTCTCTTTGGTGGAAGTAATAACCAACAGTAAGTTACATTAAAAGTCCTCCCCAGTCTAAACAGTATCTCATGTAAACCTTGTTAGGGAGCAGATGTGCACATTATTGCCTCGGTCGAGCGTTTTATCTTGACCTCAGATTCCTGTCGGCATCGCAGCATCCTCAGCCTCTTCCCATAAAACTGTATTTGTTGATCTCAGGGTTAATAACCAACTTCTGGAACCAAACACTGGCGCTTCAAAGGGGGGAAGAAACGATAAAGGAATACAGACACTGACCTCTCTGAAGCAGGTGGTCTTAAATCAGCAAGCCTGAACTCCACCTCTGTTGCCTTTTAGGGTTTTTTCCCAGGCACTTTGGTATTTTTGAAGGGGGCAACTGTCACATGTTCTTTCTCATTCTCTTCTATTCCTGGTTAACGGCCTTCCCTGACCATCTCCTTGCACTTGGGTGACATACGACGGCTGACAGGTTTGATGCATTGCTCGAGTTCGGTACATGTTATTAACACTCGGAATAATGTTTGAAGCCTGGACCTGAAAGGTAACCACTGCTGTTGTCTCAGGTTCAAGGGTGACACGGATCTGTCACTGTTATTGCCCCAGCTAGCCAAACGGGGTTGCATAAAAGTGAATTCAAAATGAAAAAGGGGTTTTGTAACGAGTAGGTTGTTGAAAGCCTGAGGTCAAATTCATATCTAACTTTTCTACACTTTATCTTTTAAGCTCAATGGTATCTTTTAATGTACTTACAATCACACAGTGACAAGAAAAATACTCATAGAGCGTCAACCTCTAACAAGATTCTCTTATCCATCAATTTGGGATTAAGCTACATTTATTTTATCCATTCGCTCGATTGACTTCACACCACAAACTCTTTGTAGATCCGGATGGTAATCTTTAACTACTTTATGTTTGGCAATTTTATTGAATTTTTAGAGTTTTTGTGAGTGGGTTAGGAAATGTGTGGAAGGATGTTTGAGATGGACGGTGTTGGCGTCATAACAGATAATCTAAACATGAATTTAAGCCTAAATTATTATGTGTTGGCTTGGAATGATGTGAACGCGTCAAGATAAGGTGAACAATGGCTTTTAAAAAAAAAATAAAGGCTGATAACTGCTGTAGTCGAAATCATAGGTCATCAGATTAGATATAAAGTTAGTTGTATAAAGTCCAAGTAGCTGAAAAGCTACACGATAATCAATTGCTCAGTTTGTGCATGTGCACTCGATGATGTTTAAACAAGTGACCTCAGTTGTCTCAACAATTTTAAGCAAGTCACAAACACAGCCGTCTGAAAACTGAAACTACAGTCTTGAGTGAAAAATATGTGAACCTCCTGTGGGATGTTGTTCTGAGAAGAATCAATCAATGCAGTTTAAAACTGTTTTTTTTCCCCTTTTAATCTTCAATTTTATTTTGTAATTCTAGCCATAACTTCGAGCAAAGTAATACTGTAAGGATAACGACGGAACTCCAGAACTCTTGAAATGTTCCCAGAGGACGTAATGATAGATTATAACCACAGAAAAAAGGAAGAAGCGGGACCAGAGGGTTGTAAAGGGATGAGAGCGGATGCGGGAACATATTGGTCATGCTTCAGGGATATTGAGACCCGAGTCACACATTCAGGTTCTGGTTTTATTGCTACATTTCCATGTGTCCCCACATATCCCCTATTTTACTTTTATTTATTGTGAAATCAAAATCTAATTTCTCCCTTTTACAATCACTTTAGATTCCGGTCAAGGCTGATCTTCCACTGACCCTTACGGTAAGTTTTTTTCCCTGTCAGCCTCTGCTTGTGTTTGGCTCCTTTAACCCTTGAGGAAGTCAAGACTCTAAAGTTTTCCTTTTTCATTTAGTTTTCTTTCCCCTGCAGTTTTTTCTTTTGGTTCCATTGACTCCCATGATAATACATATTTCGACGTTCTATAATCATGACCGGTTATAATGCTTTTAACATTGTAGAACTGGATGCATCTATCGATTTCCAAAAAAATAAAACGTTTTATGTTTTTATCATTAATCATTAATCATCCCACTCAACCACCAGATGGAACAAGAGATAATTAGAATAACATTTTTATCCAGATTTATACCGAAAAACGGGTTTTATGACAGAAAATGCAAATATATATTGTCGATGAGTTGAAGTTGGGGAAATTATCTTCTACGTTGTAATTAAAGAAAATAAAGGAATAAACAACATTAACATACACAAGTTTCATCATTATTTCTACCCTTTTTACAATAAACTGCAGAATTAAAAAAATAAATGTATATTCAAATAAAATTCATAAAAACTGTTATGATGAATTTCCATTTGTCATTGTCATCACCTTATCCTATATTTTAACAATACTTTATATATAGGGTGAGATCTGAAGTTATTGAAATGATATGCGTGTTAAACTTGAATTAGTTAAATACAAAATATTTGGCCATTTATGGTCCCAACAATATTCAATGAATTGTGTTAATTCATGTGAATAAATGTGAGCCTGGTGTATAAGCCTTGGAAGTTAGAACTAGATCTTAGATTTTAACTAGCTTTGACATAAGTATAACAAAATATTCTTAAAAATTTTTTTTTTGCTTTTTTACAAATGGCGTAAAAAACATGATTTAAATATATATATTTAAAAAACGTTATATCAGGGGTTAGATCTGAAATTTGTGAAATTATATATGTTAAACCTGAATTAAATAAATACAAATTTTTTAAGATTGTCTCCAAGGCCCCGAACAAGGACGCGGCGTCGCCTAAAAGCACCGACATCACGGACCGTCTCCGGCTCCTGGAGCAGGAAGTGGCTCGCTATCGGGAGGAATCTGGGAAGTCGCAGGCCGAGGTGGAGCGACTAATGGCTGCGCTGAGAGACGCCGAGAAGGAGAGACACTGCAAAGAGAAGAAGATTGTTGATCTTGAAAGGTGAGTTCAGTGATAACATTGCGGTGGCATTCTCATCCATCATCAGACACCCGGCCGGGGCGACCCTCAAGAGCCGCCGACTTTCTTCGTAATATCTTGATTCGGCCATAAGTGCTCCATTTGTTCATACTAGATATACATCCATCTACGTTGTCCTCCTAGCACTTGAAACCACTTCCATACATATATATATATATATATATCCATTCCTGCTGGACTTACACAGCAGTAAAGTGTGTGGAACTTTTTCACTTGTTTACTCTAATGTGTTACCGTTTGTGTTTGTGTAACCACGTTTGCAGACCAGGGTGAGTAGACTCTAAAGTGTGTCTGTTTGTTAACTTCACTTTTCACCGTCGGCTCATGCATCATGCTGTGACTGTTTCTTTCCAAGGAATAATTTGTAATTTTAGGGGTCTTTGGGCTTTGAATATTAGTCCCAAGGTGCCCCCATTTGAAAACCCCGCGTGGGCTGTAAATGTCTACAACTGTAAACAGTAAAAAATAACCCAAAAAAAAGAAGTGGTTGGATGAAAATGACAGCATGTTGCCATCGTGAGTGGTCCCCGTCCCCCTCATCTCATCTGTGTGGTGCATCTCATTCACTCTCTGCATGTGCTTCATTCACGCTGCACAGGAAGTGAGCGTGTGACTGTTTGAGTTTGGGATTGCCAGGCAACCAGCCAGAGACATGTCAGCAGGAGGTGGAGTTAGCGAGCCAGACACTGGCTGTTTATACTGCTCCATTTATTACCGGCCCAGTGCTGCTCAATTATCATCATGATTTATGGTATGGCATGGGCACATCGGCGGTTGTTAATGCCAGATGTATTTTTATATTTTCATGAATAAAAAGGTATGAAGAGTAACGTCAAGCATGAATGACACAAGAACATAATAAATTGTTGTCGTATATATTCTCTCCGGATGTTTAAGACGGAGCGTCATGAATTTAAAAGCGTGTAAACATCTCAGAAGTAAATCTTGGCACCATCGGATGTGTGAAATCTATGTTCTCAATGGAAGGGTTTGAATGAATGAGGAGCATGTCCTGGATCCAGCAATTTTCCCAAAAGTTTACAGACTCTCCACACTAGAGTGGAAACTATCAAATTAGTCTCCTTCGTTATTGCATTTTAATATACAGTCAGAGTTCTAAAACAACGACGTGAAGTTTGACATGTGCAACACATTTTCATCTAATTTGAAAAAACAATCTTACAGTGTTTCCTGGTCAAACAATGCTAAAGATTTAGGGTTTCTAGTGAGCAAGTACAGTGTGTTATCAGTGTCAAGTCGGGAGTTTATGAGTTTTTGTATTTTTTTTGGACTAAAAATTATATTTTATTATATGTTAAATGCATTAAAAATTTTGAATTAAGAAAAATATATGACTCATTAAAAAACACCTTCTTTCTTGGCTTATCTTCCCTGCTTTATAGTTCACACATTTTTTACCTTTAGCCGACGTAAATGCTCCTCTCCGTCATTCTTTCAGCAATTCATTTTCTGTCTTCAATTCATCTTATCTGCGCCTGCCTTCTCATTAGTGTCAAGCAGTCACTCCTATCAGTTTGACCCCTTTCCTCTGGTCACTACCTGTGGGTCAGAGGTCACGTGCGGGTCAGCAGGCGGGTTATCAATGGAGAATCGGCCGCGGTCGACTGCCACTCCGAACACAGAGAGCAAATTCATAGCCATACGAGCAAAGAGCACAAGACGTTAAAGATGCCTTTGGTAGATAGAAATGTCCAAAACAAACCTTGACTTGAAACACATTTTCAAACTATAGTGATCAGATAACACGGCAAGTGCTTCGTCAGTCAACAAGTGTCTGTTAAATAGTTACTTAGGAAAACAATCAAATGGCCTTTTGACCACTAAGGAGGGTAAATTGAATCAAAAACATCTGGAAATGAATAGTTTTTTGGAACTAGAAAATGTTTCTCTTGTTGGTCAATATGGTGCAGGCATGTCCAACACATGATTCAACCAGACAATGTAAAATACACTTTTTAAAATTGGTTGAAAAAGTGTTGATGCTAATTCCTTAACACAAAACTGTTAACTTCACAATAGTTTGAGACACTCTTAATATAATATATCTTAACTAGAGAGTATTGTTTAGAATTTATCTAATACCAGTGACTGATTCTTGTGAATCGTTGCTAAAACGGTGTCCAAAATGGTGTTTAACGTAAAGAAAAAATGTTGTTTACAAACTATACTTTTTTGTATTTTCTATACGTCAATTGCTACAGACTTTTGAGGGACCGTTTTAGGTATTATTTTGGAGGTTTTGCCTCGTGAGTTTTGATGCCAGGTCAGTTACACTGTGAATCACCAACAAGACTATTTTATTTTAGACAAAAAATTCTCTTCTTACTTCTCTCCACATCTCTCATTCCTTTTATTATCTCTCATCTCCCACCGTCTCAGGCAGAAACCTGAAGCAAAACCAGACTCAACTTTTACAAGAACTAATTTCCATGTCACTGTAGCTCATTGTTATTCGCTAGGACGTGTCTTTCCTGTCTCTTATTTCAACTGTAAGGGTTTGAGATAATTGTTACGGTTTGAAGTTCTAAATTGAATTGAAAAGAAAATATTCTAGAAAAATGACAAGATGAGTCACCAAAATCGTCAAAATATAATTATCAGTCAAAGCAAAGCTTGATGCTTAAGTGTCAAAAATAAAAAGTAAAAACATGAAAAATACAGAAATAAATGGATCAATGCAAACTGAAATAATAAATAAGGAAAAATATCAATTATTTCTGAACCAAATTTCCATCATTGGATTTTGGAACAATAACAATTCTATCAAATAACCTGACTTCCTTAAGAAGATAGATCACGGTAGGTTCAAGGTTTGAGTGATTTATGGCACCGATGTGTGGGCCAAATCTTCACAACACCTCCCTAACATTCCACCTCCGACACGCGGTCGGGAGAATGAATGATAATCACAGAATATAAAGTTTATCTAGCTTGTTGAAACGAGAAGTGAGCCAAGAAAACTCTGTCTGTAAAACATAAACAAATAAAAACGCATAAAGTTTATGTCTGGAAATATAGCAGCGTGTCATTATCGCGCAAGTCATCAGAACAAGATTTCGAATTTGCCTTCACTTCCTTGTTTCAAACAAGTAAAGCAACGCCACTGTGGGTTTTTTAATCACTGCCCTCACCGACAAGCTTATATTTAAAATGTCATTTAATTTATTGGGTTGTTTTTCTGGATTGTGCAATAACCGCTAGAAGGAAAAGCTTGAGAACAGCTCCAGAAAGATGTGGCAGGGTCATTGTTTTCTTTGATTCAATGAGGATAGAAATCTGATGTTACATAATTTTTTCCATCCAGTGGTCGGTGACCTTTTTCACCGTTCCTAGGTGCACTTCCATTGACCTGAAATTGGAAATACAGTTAACAGAAAGCCTCCAGATTTAAAAACCATTCTCGTAATTTGCGATGAGATTTGATGCTTGAAGTGATACGTGAGATCTTTCGCTTTACGGCCAACTTTCCTACACATTTTCGAGATTACATAAAAAGTTTGCAGGTCATCCTGGCTGGTAATTAAGTCATCTACTATTAAACAAAAACCTCCTGGAGTCCTGGAAAGCCATCTGAGGAAGGGAAACCACATTTTATCACTCATTAGACTCAGCAGTATCTTTTTTACTGCGTATCCCTCGCCATGCCGCTGGGATAACAATTGAACCTGGGAAGCGCAGTCTTACTTTTCCCAGCTCTTCTAGCCAAGTCTGTCTTGGAGGCATTCCCAAGCCAGAATGGAGATGTAATCTCTCCATCGGTTTCATGGCCAACTTAGCGGTCTCCTCTCAACCGGACATGCGATGGAAACTCTCCAACGATGAGCTGGTTGATGTCGATCATCTCCGTCATTCATGTCCAAATCATGGATTGGGGGCCAATTGTGGCCCTTAAGTAGATTCCTTGCGGTCCAGGAATCCAAACCTGCAACTTATTTAACCTGATGATTTAAAATGCACCTTTTAAAAAAAACAACCCACTAACTGAAGATGTTAATTCATACTGAATGAGATTCACGCTTTGTGTTGCTCTGATTAAAGGTATATCAGAAGTATATTATTGGTATGACGTCATGTGATCAAATGAGGCCCCCCCTTCCAAAAGAGTTTGGGTAATAGTCGTCAAGTAGAAGAAAGTTCGTCTTCAACGTCATATCTTTTGTTTTCTTAATATCTAGTGCTATACAACGTGGTTAAAGTGATAATTCACCCAAAACTCCAACTTCACTTATTTTCCTTTTAAGAGTAATAGACAAAAATGTTTGTTCATTTTATTGTAGCGACTGGAGCTCAGTTGTCTTTATCTTCATCTTCCTCCAATAAGACAAACTTAAGAACATCCAAATATATCCATATTGCTCGTCTGTAACGTCCATCTTGTATTGAAGCCTTGACAAGAGGAATTGCTCTGTAAAAAAGTCTATATTTTAAAGCTTTTTTGTAGCAGAAGTTTAAATAATAACAAGCGATACAGACAGGAAGTACTCCGGGTTAATATCCCAAGTGCTTACGCAGACCATAACAAACAATACACAGTTAAAAATACATACGATTTTAAACACTTTAAAAGCCCAAGACAACACAGTGACAAACATAGCCACCCCAAGATAATCAGAGAAAAGCCTGCACAAATAAGAACGTCTTAAGATGCTTCATGAAGGAGTCAGTAGACTCCACCAAACGCAGAGGGAGAGGAAGATCATTCCATAAGTAGCATAAATATTTCTTTATTGTGTTAAGATCATATAGTCATGCTAAGCAAATAAAAAAATTAAAAAAATGTTCACAACATTTTGCTTTAATTCGTTATATTTTACAACTATCAACAATGACTTTCAATTCCTTCTTGCACATCCTTTTTGTAAACTTGTTGATGCTCTGATAGTTTTCGCAGCCATATGGAGGCTCCACTTTGCATACTAAATCATCCTTCTATTCCTTCTATATTCCTGAGCCGGTGTGGAATTTAAGGGGGGGTTGTTTCCACAGCTCAGCTGGGAGTGTTTGCGCTATAAGTGTGTCAGCATTTCACTGTGTTTTGAGAAAACACACGTCGAATTTAGGGAATTGGTCGAAAAAATGGTATAGCTGGTAGGAAATAAAAGCTAGAAAAATATTCATAAACTCTTATGGCCACAATTAAAGTCCAGATGTTGAAAAGCATCAATCTTCTGAAGGTTTACTCGCGCTTAGTAATGCACACACCAGCGTCCAAACCTTTGTATATAATATCTCTCTGTGAAAGATGTTTATTAATAGTGAGATGCTTTTGTTTTCATATTTGCAGATGTCCAGGCAGTTTAAATCTTCGTAGCGAATGGACTCTGACTACAGAGAGAGAGCATGAAACCGAGCAAATACACAATATGACACACATGGAAGCGAAGAATGTGACGAATATTGACGTTTCTGCTAAATGAGACAAATGGGATTTTTGTCCAAATATTTTACGTTTGGCACGGAGTGGTCGTTTTGCTACCGCAAACTAAACAAAAAGTAACTTCATGCATGTAGGTGATTATCAGTCTGCCAGGATGAAAAGTCGGAGCGGAGGCTTGATATGTAAACAATCTCACGAGACGCTACTATTTTCTTGGCTCTATGACAATTCAATACGTCCACCAGGAAGGTTTTTGCAATTTCAGCTGTTAGCAAAGATGCTAATATTTTTGGACATGATATTGTTCATTTGACTTTTGGTGGATTTCGGAAGGTTTTTATAAAACTACATACAATCATTTTAATAATTCAACTTTCATGTGACAGTATTAATATAACTTTTGTTATTGTTAGTGCATTGTTTTAGGGTTACTACATGCTAAAGTTTTATCAATGGGTTACAAATGGTTTTGCCTTCTGTCATTTAAGTTGATTGATTATGTTTTTTTGTTTGTTTTTACATTGAAAAGTTATCTGAAGTGAGTTAAATGGTTTTTGCTTTTTGTTTTATTGCTTTTTATAGTTGATGGTTTTTTTTCTTGGCCTTTAATTCAATGATGATATAAATATGATGTTACATAATTTTTCCAGCCGTAATCCTTGACCGTCGGTCTCGCATTGCCGACATTAGCGTTCACGATTTAATGTCTGTGTAATTGCGCAACTATAACAAATGTGAAGGGAAAGTTGGCCTAAACTTTAAAACCTTTATAATTTAGGAAGAAGGCAAACAAGGATGTTGGTAATTGAACCTCATGGTTCTTTTTCTGTTGTTTATTCTTTGTCAGCCTGTGCACAAAAGATGTAGATTTACAACAGATTTTGGTTTCAATCGATTCTAATCCAGAAAGTAAAGTTGGGTCTATAGTGTAAGTAGCAACAGAAGGCTTCTAAATTATACTGAGAAGATTTTCCAGATGGGCCTAAACTGAATATTTTAAGGTAATATAAGGTCACTAGAATGCACAAAAATATGTTGTTGTTAGATCAAGAGTATTATTTTTCTATCTTCTCAAGTTTCCATCATAGATGCACGTCCGACCGTTCACTCTTATCCTTGAATGAACCTTCTCAGACGTTGTCTGGTCCTCCTGTGGGGTCGACCTTTGAAAGTAAATCCAATTGAGATCACTTCTGCCCCCATTCGTGCGGTTACTCGGAACAGTTGGTGAGTTTTTCTGCTATTTAATAAAATGAGGATGAGACGGGGATTATCGGGAGGCATCCTGAGTGTACCTCAGAAATTATGCAATGGGAGTCGCATGGATTTGGGACTCCAGTTTTCATCTTTTGTGATTTAAAAACCTTTAACGGCCTCATTGCCATAATATCAATGAGAGAGGAGAGCAAATTTTGATAACCAGTACTGTATATTAAATTAATAAAAACAAGTATGAAATTCAACTGTAAAACCTAGTTGTCGATCAAACTACCACGATGAGTTTCCGACTCCAGACAGTGGTCTTGCACTTAACCCGTCTCCCAGGCCTCAATTAAGATCCGCATGGCACTTAAACTTGCAACCATCTGTTACATTAGCCAAGTCCTTTTGGAGTGAACCGCTGCTGCCAAAATGTAATTCTTGAAAAACAGGCAGAAGGAAAGATCCACAAGGTAAAAACACAGCTGGGTTTTTACAGCCAGGAATAAAACTGAGCTGCTTGTATTGGAAGGCGGATGTGTTGAAGGCTCCAGGTGTAGGAAGTGAGCGGAAGAGAAAAAAAAATGGTGTCAGTTTAGCTGCCCTACATTTGTCATTTGCTTGAATACAATAAAACAAAAAAAAGGCTGCACTAAGGAATTGAAACGGAAGACCTTAATCTCAGATTAAGACAAACCCTCAATAATAGAGATGAAGTACCTGGATGTAGATAGTTTTGATTCATTGACACTTAAAAACATGTTTATAAGTACTTTTAGTTTGTGAATGTGTATGACACATGGAAAAAAAACATCATATTCACAAGATAATAAGATTAAAAAATAAAATAAAATCAGATGAGTCTACTTCACTTTCGAGGACCGGTATATATTCACTTAAAAATCAGCCAACACTGAACATGCTCTTACCACAAATACACAACATTAACTCTCAGACACAAGTTGAAATGTGTAATGTATTTTTAGGTTTGCTCCCCATCACTCAAAATCAGACGCACACAAACTTTCTAATAGCAGCGACGGCAAATATTTATCCATATGTGAGGCCTGCTTGTAGCTTTGACCCCGAGTAAACACGCCAGTGCCGATGTGGAATAATAATGTGGCACATTTATGCAGCTGTGTGTGTGTTTGTGTGTGTGTGTGTGTCATGGGAAAAGCATATGTCATGTCTGGCACCCACATATCTATATGTGTGTATATAAGTAACCACTTCTCATTTGTGATCATTACATATATACATTTAACGCACAAATATTTAATCTGCTTTCATGTTTCTTTTCTTTCTTCATTTTCATTTCTAGTTCTTTGCAGTTACTTGCATCTGTGCCTGCATATGTTTGTGTTTTCTCCATGAAGGATTTATGAACCGCCGCCTCACCTTTATCTGTCAAGTCTTGTCTTGTTTCGTGCTTTCATGTTGCCAAGAGAATTTACCTTTGGTTTTTATTGTGGATGAACTTTTCTTTTCTTTTTTTTTGATCAATTGTTTGATGACGTTAAGATGGTGGACATTGAAAGGGGTCAACAAACATCTGCAACCAAGACCCCATAAGTCAAGATCTTCATGAAAAAGAAATGTTTCAATAGAATATACATTTAAATTATATAATTGAATTCTGAGACAAGGAATTGGCCAAACTTTCCCAAGGTCACCTGTGTTCTATTGTCAGTTTTGATCCGTCAGTATTATTTTAGGTTACATTTTGTCAATTGTAACAGACTGAGTGGTTTTCTGGCAGTATTATTTCAAGACACAATTTTGTCAGAACAACAAACTGGTTTGCTTGTTCTCAGTTTCTTATAATTGACAAAATGTAGCCTCAAAATAATACTGAGTGACATTCTGCCAGTAATATTTTGTGGCTATATCTTATCAATTGTAACAGATTCTGTTGTGATCTGCCAGTAATATTTTGGGGCCATATTTTGTCAAATGTTACGGACTGAGTTGCATTTTGGTCAGTAATATTTTGGGGCTAAACTTTGTCAAATGTTACAGACTGAGTTGCGTTCTGGCAGTTATATTTTGGGCAGCATTAGGGGCTTTTCCCTTCGTGTTGCCGTGTGTTAAACATGTTGGCCTACACAGTAAATAACTTTTGTGTTGTGTGTGAAGTGTTGTGCTTTCATCAACCCGGCATCTGAAAAAACATTACATTTCTTTATCGTTGTATTTTCACTATCATCTTTCACGTCAGAAAAAAACCTACCAAATGTCTCCATTATAACTGCTTTTAACCACATTATTCTCTTTTTGTTCTAAAGGCAAATCAGGTCTCCCAATATCCAGAAGCAGATTGATGTACATCCACACACCTTATCACAGGTTGGAATATATATATGTGTGTGTGTGTCTGTGTCTGTGCATCTTACTTGTGACTGTCAATCTTTGTCATCTTCTTACCTTTCATGGCTGCCTTGGAGTTTCCCCTGTTGTGAACACATAATTCAAAGATGATTTCCAGAAGTATATATTCTTCTTCTCCTGATTCTACTGTTTCTTTTTGTCCTCCGACACACTCTCTGTATAATTACGCTCCGACAGAGGAAGCCTGCCCTCTCTCAGTGAATCTCACAAACAAGTGTAAGTGGAAGAGACAGATATTTAATCCAGGAGAAATCCACTCCGTACACCAGAAGTAAGAAGCAGCGTAATGGCTCAGATGGGAATAGTAGTCGACTTATTCGACGCTGAAAAGGTTTGTGTCCAGGTTTTTGATAAATGAAGTGATGGGATTTGTGCAGTTGTGTTGCTCCTGTGGGTGTCGTCATGAGTGTCAGGTGTTTTTCTTGACATCGTGTGCATCCATGCCTGGACACTGTGTAGTGGAAGTGTTCGTACACTGTTCACCTTCATACCAGGGGATTCCCATGTGGCCGATAAAGAGCAGAACACCTCCCTGTGCCGCTCTGCCAAATGGATCCAGGGTTTGTTTTTGGTATTTAGCTCTTTATTTTCAGTGTGCTGGCAAAGGCGCATCCAACATCCCATTTCCTCTTGCAAAATGAGCACAAATGGCTCACATTAAAACAGTCATGGCCAGGACACGGAAGGCATGTGTATGTGTGGAGATACATGGGAACAAAGATGAAGTCTCCATCATTGCTACGCTAAAAGATAAACAAAGATATTTGCCTATTTTCATTCATTTTATAGTGCCTTTGTATTGCAGCATCTCAGTGCTGCAGATGATTCATGTGAACGGTGAACATTTGGGGATTCAGGTGTCAAACTGAAATAGTATGTGTGAAGCTCCTCCTCTGGTCTCATGAGGGATATTTTACGAAAGCATTTTTTCCACGTCAAGATCCCCTAAAATGTGAATGATGAATGTGAACAAGAGAAGTCTGGAGAGTCACACATTGAATTGGCACCCAAAGTATTTATTCTTATTTTAACTTCATTCATTTCTTCATGCCAGATCCACCATGTGATATATTTAAATTACCTAAATGTAGTATGTTTCAAATAGAGTGCAAGTGTTTAATTCAATTTCTCAATGAATGATACAACATGTGTCAATATAAAAAAGATTGATAGATTTAAGTAATTCGCGCCTTCATAAGACATTATAATGCATTTATGAGACGATATAGGAGATGTATTGAAGTTGTAATTACAATGTAACTACATAAAACAAAACATTCTCAAAAGGTGTTCAAATCAAGATATTTTTAATGACAATATTTTCAGGAATAACATTCTATGACATTTGGAAAAGAAATAAAGAGAAATAAGCAAACTACAGTATTAAAATATTATTACAAAAACTTTAAATAGCATTCCGAAACAATGTTCAAACTAACAATACAGCAGTTTCAATTACAATGTTATTACAAATAGCATATTTTATTCCGAAAAGATGTTCAAATCAACTGAATAAAGTTTTGTAATGTGATTAAAAATAATAATATTACAGTCTTAAAAATCAACAGTACAGTATTTGTTATTATGTTATGCAAATACTATATACAACATCCCAGAAAAGACGTTTAAATTAGCTAATACAGTATTTATAATTACCATGTTATTACAAATAATAAAAACTACATCCTGTAAAGACGTTTAAATTAGCTGAATACAGTATTTGTTACTACCATGTTAAATTAGCTGAATACAGTATTTGTTACTACCATTTTAATTAAAATAATATATACTACATCCGGAAAAGACGTTTATATTTGCTGAATACAGTATTTGTTACTACCATGGTAATTAAAATAATTTATACTACATCCTGAAAAGACATGTAAATGAACTGAATACAGTATTTGTTACTGCCATGTTATTAAAAATAATGTATTTTGAATCCTTAAAAGACATCTAAATTAGCTCATACAGTATATGTAACTACCATGTTATTACAAAAAATATACACTTACTAACAACTTAAAGCTCTTAACATCCACCAATTCTAATACTTCATAAAGCTTGAAATAAGTTGACAAACATGATAATTAACTTAATTATTATTAATTAAATCGAAACTACTTCTAGTAAGTCTTATAAATGCAATATAATGTCTTGTGAATGTGTTTGTAATGCTTTACAAATCTTTCTTACCAAAAACATTTTGCAGGTCATAAAAAGTATTGTAATTTTAAGGCGAGCTATTGTAGAGCTTCATTTTATGATTGTGAATTATGTTCATTGTGACATACGGGCTTTTAGTTTGGTCAGGGCAAAGGTCACAGTAAGCAGATATCGAATATTACCCAAAAGATATCTGTCACAACTTAAATATGTAAATCATCAGCGTTTCCCAAGCTCTGCAATTACCATATGGCGTTAAATCAAAGCAAAGAAGCCGTAAGATTGATCTCCCCTCCACATGTTTCAGACCCGTGTTTATGCTGATGCTCATAGATAAATCACTGTATATTTAATATTGTTTTCTTTTTGCTGTGAGATTATTTGCTTAGCTTTATGTTTCTCTCTTTCCCTCGGCCCGGGCTCTCCGTTTATCTGCGGCTCCATCAGGAACATTGCACGCTCCGAGGGTAAATACAAACAAACACAGGCTTTCCCACATCTCTTCTGGTCCAACAAAGTTTATGTGGGACGGAGAGATATCATCTCTCGCCGCTTCATCGTCTCCATCGCGCCACGCTGCACTTCCCAAACACAGAGAAAACACACATCGGAAACGTTCACTTGGAGGCTTCACACAAGCCTTTGTTTCTCTTTCATCTCCAGCAAGACCAACTCTGCAGCCGACACTCGGGATCAGATTGCTTTTTAATCTAGGCTGCGTTAAAGAGACATCAATGCAAACAGATGCTCGGGGACATTTCCGTCTTTCCTGGAAAGTGAAATTAAACCGAAACACTCCTTACTCTAAGTATTCCTTAATTTTTCTCATACAAAAACATTTTAAAGTACAAATCAGGGCACCTTGAATTTGGACTAGACTTTTGTGACGCAAAATCTCTAATAACCTTTTTACCAAAGGTCAAGAAAGGTTTAGAGGTCGATGGAAACTCTAACCTTAGGTGTCTGTGGTTGTTTGTGTCTGAATGCCATAAAACAAGCTGGTGACTTGTTCAAGGTGTCCCGAGCCTCTCGCCCGATCTAGCTGGGATTCAAGTCTCTACTCTTCAAGTCTCTAATGAATGTTCTATGAATCATAACAATATTATTCACTTTCTGTGTGGAGAGAGCTCAAGCGTAGGTCCCCGTTCTCAAATGTTCAACTCCTGCGTTGTCTCTGGGTCAAAGTGACCCGAAGGCCTGAAAAACATATGTGTTTGTGGTCTCCCTTGCATTGCCTCTGGGTACAAGTGAACGACCTCCCTGGCTTCCAGAAATACATATGCTGGGGAGGTACTTCATCTTGACCCAGAGACAACACAAGGGATACCACAAACACATTAGTTTTTAGGCCACTAGGTCAACTTGATTCAGAGATATTACGTTGGCATTAATGTGAGTGTGCTGCAAAAAAGTACTGCCGCCATCTGACCCATAGATCTCCTTGCTATCAATGGCATTCACAATGATATAAGTGATATTGTTTTTTGTTTTTTTTAATAATAGAGGTGTGAGAAAATATCAATGCAAAGATTTTTTGGTAAATCATTTTCACTAAAGTAAACTTAAAGTTGAAAAATATTTTTATCCCATTTTTTAGACTTTTCTTTTGTGGTTTTTATTTATTTTATTAAGTGTGAGTAAAATATAGTAATACATGTATTTTATTTACAAATAATTACTTTCTGGCTGAGAGATCCCAATAGATCCCGGTGATGACTGAGGATTAGAGGATACAGTCGACTCATGTGGTCTGAAAATTCTCGGGCGATGGTCCATACATATTGATGTTCCTTCAGTATCGCAATGTAATGTTACATTGTGCACACACACCACTAATAAATAATATGGTGGTATTGGGGTAAAAAAAAGATAGTTTTCTTTGCTCTATCACAATGAGATATTCCATTCAAAAGCTAGTTCAGGAATCCAGGGGTCAGATCGCCAACAAACCCTTTGAAAATTCACGTGGTAGATTCACTTCAAATGAATCCATGGAGCAAAATGTGAAATTTGTGCTGGCATCACATCAAGAGGATAAGTGTTTCTGTACAGGTGTTAAAAAAACGGTCCCAGTTTTCCTCTGAGCCGTTTCCAATCCTAAAATGATGCCTTTTTGGGGAAATAGGTGTCGACTGCTGCTGTAGAGTCAATTATCTCCACGTTTGTTCCAGCTATCTGTATCTCCTCCACTCTCTACCTGCTCTCTCCATCCCCGAGCGCCAGCAATATTCTCCTGTTACTAATAAAACTCCCAAAGCACACACGTGTATAGACACACACACACCGGCAGACACAGAATTCTGGTTATGTTTCAACCAGGATCTCAGCAGCATCTCTGCGGGGTGTGAGTGTGTGTGTGTGTGCGCATACGTGTTCCTGTCTGTTGGGGTGGAGTCATTCCAGCACTTGTTGATTCTGGTGCATCAAGTTACTGCCTGTCTGTCACCTCCAATTACTGGCCTGGACTGCTGACGCACACAGCCGGCCTCTATGTGTGTGTGTGCGGGTGTGTGTCGCTCACCTCCAGCTGTGGCACGCTGACGTGACGAGCCACAAGTTTCCGCTTGTGATTTGGCTGACTCGGCGCTATTTTTTCGACCAGCACAGGAGGAAACCCTGTTGCCGACGTCCCGATAAGAATCGCTGAATTTGTTAACAAATTCACCTTTTTTATTTTTTTATTTGATGTAAACACGGCGTAATTAGAACTGGCGTGGGCCTTTTTTTTTCGGGAAACCACCGCCACAGAGTTTCACCAACATTGGTTCAGTCTTAAACCAATAATTTGTCTGCGAAGCTCAACCAGTCAAAACCGTAAACGCTGGAGTCAAAATGATTGAGTCTGGAGTTTTACTGGCTTTTTCACAATATGCAGCAGCTGTTTCCGTGAATGAATAGTTTGTCGTGAGAGGCAATGACACATTGGAACACGTCCGCCAGCGACTGTTCATCCATCACAGGGAAGGAAGTCTGTCATTTTCCCAGTTTCTCACCGCTCTTCGTACGCAGTTTGTAGTTTGTCCAGTGCGTTTATTATGTCCATGGACTGTTACAACAAAATATATCATATTTGAAATCATTCTTTGTGGATTTCTTGTAGAAAATCCTCTTCAAGTAAATGATCAAATTTGTCTGATACTTCTCTCATTGCGATGCTTGGTTTACCAATACTTTTTCTTTTTCTTGCGTTTAAAATATAATAATAATAAAATATATAAATGGAAAGATAGATCTTAAAGCAATTCGGGCGATCATTTTGAAATGTTTCTAAGTAAGTAAGTAGTGGTTATTTGTAAAGCGTCTTTCTAGAACAGGGTCACAAAGCGCTTTAACAAACTAAAACAATACACAGTTAAAATATATACTTTAAAAGGCAAAGACACATAAGACAAACACAGGAGTCCCAGAAAATCAGGAAATATCCTGCACAAATAAGAAGGTCTTAAGATGTTTCTTGGAGGAGTCAGTAGACTTGACAGAACTTTACATTCCCTACAGTCCATACAGTATCGCTTCCTATTTTTAGGGTTAAAATGAGCTTCATTTAAAAATCACACATTCTTTTTACATCATTTGTATCAGTGACTATTTCATAAACGTGATTACATTCAACAGATGTCAGATCCAGCAGAGTGAGGTCATGAGAGTCAGTTGAACACTGTGAGGTCATCATTTTTAGTTCATCTAAACATGGTGTTTCTGGCCTGTTAATGTTGTATACGTCCACAGCCCAATTCAATGAGGCATTGTGTCGAAGTTGAGTGATTTTTTTGAGAAGTATATAATCCAGAGCTTGGAAATGACAGCTGTGCTCGGAGAATGTCTTCATGCGTTTGTGTAACTTCCGCTAGTTGTCCAGATTGTGCTCAAGCCTGAAAAGGGGAGCTAAGATCGGACAATAATTTTTGTTTTTTTCATGAACTTTTACTAGATTAAAGATTGAGGATGATTGCATTCGAAAAAACCTGGTGGAAATATTTTGAATAATTATTTGGTTGAAAGTTTTATTTACCACTTCACCTGCAGTTTAACTCTGACCCCTACCTACTGGTACTTTACAAAGTGTAGACATTTTAACTTAATGTCAATTTTGCTCTTGAGAAAAAAAGGAAAAACAGATGGTGAGAATTCTTGAGTTTATTATTGTTGGCTCTGGATTTTCTTCACTGTTTGATCATTCAGGGAAGGAGTCTCCCCTCTCACTATAGGTGTCAACAAGGCCTTACAAAAACTGCAAATATCGTCCCTCACATGCTCACCCACAGACATGTGCCACTCAACTTCATCCTCTAACAGCTTCTCTATTTTTTTTCTGAAAGAGGAATTCAAGTTTGCTTTGTGTCATCAATGTATCGAGCAGAACGTTCAACGGCGAAACCTTCTCCTCTGGCTTCTGTTACTTTACTTTCGACCCCTCTCCTCAAGACTCCCCTTCCCCCTCAGCTCGCACTCTCACTTTCCCAGGATGCAATGCGGGAGACGGCCGATCGGATCGGTGAGCTGGAGGTGGCGCTGAGGGAGAGCATGAACACCTCCGCCCATCGGGAGGCGCTGTGGGCGCAGGAGGAAACCGCCCGTGTTCATGCGCAGAGACAGGTTGATCAAAGTGTTACCAAAGCACTCGTTTGATTGATGAAACATTATATGTCCGGGTTTGATAAGATTTAAAGATAATTAAATGTCAAACTTAAGGTCTGGTGCGGCCAAATCCGACTCGCCAAGCCATTTTATGTGCCTGTGAAGTTTAAGATAAGATGAGCGAGCATCGATATCAACAATTATACATTGACTTCCTAAGTGAAACTGATGGGTTTGGTTAAAGAAGACGAACGTGGAGATATTTAAGATGAACAAAGCCTCTGAGAATAAAAAGACCCCAATATGACACTTAATTACTGTTTTAAAAATGTACATTTTGTTTGATCTGTTAAAAGATCTTCGCCCCTTTTTGTGACCTAGTTTAACCAACGATCAAATAACTTGTACGGCATCATTTAAATTTAAACTTTAACATTCAAGTGTTTTTTCTGTCAATTCATTCTAAAAACCACAAAATAAATCCACTTTTTTGCGAAGCAACAATCGGCACTAATTCTTTTTTGAACAGCTCTTTTTGTTTACAATAACGATTTACAAAAGTGATTCATTTAAAACACGCCCTGAAGCCTCTTTGTTTAGTCTGCCAGGTGTTAGTCTTATATTTTTGGTCCAGCAAGTGTGTGCTGGTGTGTCGGTGGGAAACAGAAAGGGGTAAGGGACTGCGTTTCCTCCTGGTGTGAGCGTGCATTAGAATGAGAATGACCTTGCATCACTTATAAGTGCCATAAGTAACATGAGAGCGATTGGCGGTTACAGCAAGAACAACATTTCAAGGCAGAATAGTGGCTGTATTCCTTCAAAAACTCATACATATGGTCTCTATTCCCTCTCAAACGGATTCAAAGACAATAGCCGACAAAAGAAAACCGGACCGCTGCTGGACAGAGTGGGAAAGCGAGAGGTCAAGTTAAGTTTAGAACATTTTGTCAGAGCCAACGGTAACTTGGGCTAAGATTGTCTGACATTTTCCTCCTTTTCGTGATCCCAACCTTTCACGCTCCACTTGCGTTCAGCATGGATACTGTGTTTATCAAATAATAGTTTGAGAAATCCGAGAGTTGTATTATAACGTCCGCGTGCACCGACGCGGTTGCTGTGTTTACCCACGTGCAGCCGAAGACATAGAAATTCTAACTTCTCACATGTTGGCAGTTCAAATGTCAAGACTCGCAGAGAAGAACCAGCTTGCACTAAATTGGATTTTATTTAAGCAAAAACAAAAGGTTTTTTTTCAGTTGAAAGGAGCTTCTTAATATCCTAAAAACTTATGTGGATCTCTGAACTTACCCTCTGAATGTGACAGTAGTAATATACATGAAAAAGCTCATGTTTTCATTTTTTTTTCTGATTACAGAGAGAAAAGTCATGGACTTCGGTTCATGTAAATATGATGTAAATTTTGGCGAGGAAAGGGACGAACAAGTGCGCGATTAATCCCACGTTGATTGGGATATACAAAGGGAAGGAGATTGTGTTTGTGTGCATGAGCAGATTCATACATCTGTATATTTTTGTGCGTGCCCCCTTTTTCTGGATTTGTTGACCATTTTTTAGTAGAAAATCCACAAACTTCTTTTTACTTGAGGCTCCAGGTAAAATACATTTTATTTGAAAGCGGCTTTTTTGGCACTCAAGGACAACTGTACTATATCACTTTAAAAAGAAGAAGCAATAAACTGTATCGTACAACAATATAAAATGTCAGTTAGTAGGAAAACCGCCTTTAGAAAAAGTCGGTCTTTTTGACTTAACCTTAAATGGAGGACGTACAATAGTGGAAAGATGTTTGATTATTTTGGTCATAGGAAAATAGGAGGCAGACTGTGATCAAAGATGGCACATCGTTCAGTTTACTTTGTAGGTTTAATTTAGGAGAAGATTGATCCAGATAAAACAGGAACTTTCTTTTAGTTGGATGGCTAACTCTAGCTGGTTCTGTAATGGTAAAATCCCAACAAAACTTTTACATAGACAGAGGCCATTTGGAGTTGACAAGGCATCAAGCCTGAAAGTGTACCCAGTTATTTACTTCTTCGCCAAGTACCCTCTTCTTTTTCTATCTGTTGACCAGAGAGAACCTCGATTTGTCTAGCAAGGTACATTTTTACTCTTCCTAAGATGTTCTTCATTACAGCAAAGTACATTGTGAAATCTTTTTTTTTCTTATTTCCCCCCCTTTACTTTGCCTTCCAACACACCGACAGCACAATATTTTGTAGCTCTCGCTCTCTCTACTATTTCCCCAAAGCCATTGTTGTAGGTAATAAATGTAAACATTAGAACGACAAGCAGATTGTTGGCAGTCTTGAAGGAAATCTGAGGCAAAATAAACTCGTTTCATGACCTGCAGCCAACAGGGTCTTGGCTTGGGCTTGTAATTGCACTTTATTTTACAATAGGGTTTTATTTTGTTTCTCTGTGAAGCTTTGTCTGTGCCTTAATGTAGTGCTATATTTAGACGTACAGGAGACGTCTCAATTAATGGTTCGCTTTGATTTGATCAACCCTTGTGTTATCTCTGGGTCAAGGTGACCCGGAGGCCTGAAAACTAATGCATTTGAGGCATCCCTTCACCTTGACCCAGAGGCAACACAAGGGATACCAAAAATACATTTGGTTTCGGGGCCGCAAGGTCAAGGTGAGCCAGAGGTAACACGAGGGCTAAGAATGTTTTTCTCAAAAGTTGATTTCAAGCTACGTTTGTGTCTCCGAAACCACTTCTCTGTGAGGTGTTGACTCTCTGACGGAGCCGTCAACACACTCGGATCCGAGCGTCAACATGACATCAGCGCTTGAGGATGCAGTCAGAGTAAAGGACCATAAACACGCAGTAACGATGACGAATGCTTGCCTCGGAAGAGAGAAAAAAAAACGACTCCATGTGTGGGTGTTGAGGGACAGCTCCTCCTGAAACATCACCTGACCCTGGCACGGTTTCAGAGCGCCTTGCCAGACTCACATTCTCACATATCCCCACCTCTCTATTTGCTTTATTATTTTTCCTTCTTTCTTCTTCTCTGCGCCTGAAAGTAATCAGTCTCATGACGTGTAATGCTCAGGCCCGGCGTGCCGAGGTGGTGCGTGCTTAATGGACCGGGTGATTCTACCATTTCTTCTCCGTCCTCTTTTTTCACCACTTTTCATTCCATCACATCGTTCGAGTGTCTCCACAAATCATCTCAACATTCCTTTGTCCCCAGTTTTTTGGCTCTGTCCTCTCACCCATGTTGGCGTTTGAACTAGGCCTTTGAACCAGCAACACCGACACAAATGGACTAGAAGGATTTGGCCCTTACCTCTGAGCCCCTCAATCAGCTTAGCAACTAAAAGGGCTTTGAGCCAGTCTTAGCGGGCCTTAGCCTGGCTGGGGGGCTTTGCCTTGAAGTTGAGCTAAATTAGCACGCACAGGCTCACTGCTAAGCTGATTAGGTTCCTAATTTCACTAAAATGCATTGTATTCCTTATTAATGATGTGATTGTGAAGTGAGGGCGAGCCTGGGTGGTGGAATGATGGATGTAGGTGAGGCCGGGCATGTGGTCGGCGTGAATTTACTCGCCTAAATCTGTAAGAAATTTTTAAAAAAATTACACGGATCAGTAGCAGGAGGGTTTTGGTTTTGTTATTGATTTTGTGTTCTACTTTATATTATTGTTGCTTTTTTTTTAATCAGGTCAGCGAATAATCTTGTTTTTTAGATCGTGATTATCTCTGCCAAGAAGGTTGTCTGTCATGTTAGCAGTAACGGCGCTAGTTTAAGTAAAGTTAAGTCGTCTTTAAGTAAAGACTTACGTTAATAGTTCAGTGTGTGTCATGAGAAAGGTTGCACGTTATAGGTCATTTATATTTTATTCTCTAAAATAGGCTATTTGTATTCATATATCAATGATAAATTGATAGAATTACCATAAAAGTTACTTTCCCTATTGACTACTTTCTTTGAAAGTCATGAGTAACTTAAAGTAACAGAGTTACTTTTTAGAGAAGTAACTAGTATTGTAACTTAGTTACTATTTTAAAGTACCCAACACTGGTTTTCTGCATGGATGGGTCAGTAAAATAACGCAAAAGCAGTGTAGTCTCAGGAAATCATGAAATTTTGGTTTAGGGTTGCCATCTGGACCCATGAGCCTTTTGCAGGATTGGTCACTTATGATTAAGCAGATGATAGCGCTTTTTTGTTTTCCTACTGTGTGTTTATTTTGTAATGCTATTGACAATAATATATTTATTTATTTTTTAAACCGTATTGATATAGATCGTGCATTTCCAAAAATGATGCCTGGGGCCATTTGCGGCCCTTAGGTAGAATTGGATTGGAGCACAGTCTCTATTACAGACTGTATTATTCAACAAATGACACATTTGTTTTTACTAATTGTATGACATTATGGTTGTTATAGTGATGGTGGAGGTCTGTGCTTTTTAGTTCATTTTTAAGGAAAAATAAACACAGAGAATAATGACTGAAGCATATTCCTTCCTTTGTTGTTCTTGTATCTAATCACTTGATTAGAGATTACTTTAAGTATTTTTTTTACTAATTCCCTCTTTAATACTTACGCTAGAAAAAAAGTCTGATTATTTTCTTCATACTGGGAAGTCTGGCTGTCGGATACTTAAAAGGTCTGTTGTTGTTGGCAAGAAAAATGGTTTTACTTTATTTAAAATAATAATGTGATACATTACCAGGAAGTTTTGACTGAAAGTTGTTACTTTCTCACCATTTCAGATTTTTCACTTCCCACTCACTCTGCTTTCAGCCCGTTTCCTCCGACACCATATGTGATATTCATGACCAGTCTGACATCTGTGAAACACACCTAGAAATCAGCGCAGATGAAGAGTGTCCTGAAAATGTGTGAACGATTTGGCCCCTTCATAAAAAGAGGCCCTTTTCGTTTTCATGTCCGACCCCATGGAGTGCTTTCCATACTCTTCTTTTTTTTCCCCCGTCTTTTATTTTATGTTCTAGAAAATGTTCTTTTTATTTGTCTGTGGTTTGAAAGTTATTTTAAAAAAACGACTTAAAATTCAGCGTAGCTGTTTTCTATCTTTGTCTTTGAAGAAGTGTGGATCCCAAATTATACACTTTGTGTAAGTTTATAGTGCCTGGAGGTCAAATCCTGTACAAAAAAAAAAGTTTAGCTTAAGAGGTGTTAAAATGGACTTTAAATAATATAATTAGCTAACTTGGTGTCTATTTTTTTCTTTTTTTTTAACTTTCATAAAACTTTTCTGGACTCTTTTGATGTTTTTTGGGGAAGATAAGGAACAGAGATTACCAGAGAGGTAAAGTAAAACTGAATGAAAGTAATTTGCAAGTAAAGGAGGTTTCGGGAAAAGAGGACAAGAAAAATGATAAAAAAAAAGTTAATTTCTATCAGACTTCCTGGTAAAAAAAAACTCTTTGTTTGGGCTTGGACTGCTATAATATTTTGCTGATTAAGTTGGACTCCCCTGATTTAGCTCTGGTTACTTCCAAACTGGTAGTTTTGGAAATGTTTTTAATAAAAGCAATATTTCCAGATTTATTAAATAAAATTTTGATCTGAGCATATTTCCCCTGGAAAACATTTTGCATGTGCAATTCTGTGCGTGAGGGGCTTTGCCAGGCGAGTACCGAGACCATTTGCAGAGTGGGTCCTGCAAATCATCTTGTCGTTTTCTCAATAAACTGTGTCGACAAAAGCATCTACCATGTCTTTAAAAAGAAATGAAAAGGAAGAACCAAAACCTGTTTTGCCTTTTAGTCTTGCTAAGAAGCTAACTTTGGATCCGTGCATCTTTGCTTTGTTATTTTTTGGAACGGTTATCTCCTTCTTTTTGGTTATATATTCTGTTTTGTTTTCCAGTTGGAGGAGCTGATGGGGGCTCTGGATAAGACGCGACAGGAGCTGGACACCACCAAACTGCGGCTGTCCTCCACGCAACAGTCCCTGCACGAGCGCGACGGACACCTCAGCAGTCTACGGCACGAGAGGCGCAAGCAGCTGGAGGAGATCCTGGAGATGAAGTTAGTCCCGCGAATGTTGAGACGCCATTATGACCCGCGTCAATGTGCGTCTTCCATCGCCTCACCTGCGCACATGTGCGTCCGTGCATTGACACAGACGTCAGAGGTGTGTTTTGAAGGGAGATCATCCGTCTCGTGAAATGTTACCTTCATGGAGCACAGGTGGAGGCTCAGTGTGCGACGAAGAGCCGGTCGTGCTTCCATGTGTGAGTGCGTGTCAGTTTGAATGCGTAAGTGAGTTCAGTGATCTGTCAGAGGAGCGACTCCATGTGTGTTTGCTTTAAGTGCTCTGATTGAAGGAGCACGGAGCCCTCGTCTCTGGCTGTCATGTGCCACAGAGAAATGCCTTTAATGTCAGACCTCGGGTTGTGCGCAAAGAAACAGAGAAACTGGCATATTGAAAACACAATTCTCTGTGGCTCGCGAGCTCCCCTGATCAAACGGCTTTTGGAGAATGTGTGTCTGCTGACAGTGTGTGTATAGGCCACTGGAGACGGCAGAAATTGCCCACACACACACACACACACACACACACACACACACACATCTCTCTGTCTCTTTCAATTTCCACCGTCTAAACATTAGCAGGGATGTTTAGTGGAGGAAATGTCCGACACATGAAGAGACACAAGCCATGCTTCTAGGTATACATGCGAGATTACGAACGCCGAGCATGGCATACATGCGCTCGCACTCTGCCGACACATGGTTCGAATCAACCTTTATTAGAAATAAATTAGAGGACAATGGCCAGAGTGGAGGCTGTGCGACAGAAGTAGGTCTCTGCTTTTGTGTTTAAATCGTTGGATACAAGTCCACACTGGTAAGAGCTAATGGAGGGGAGCACAGGGGGCATGACCGAGTGTGTGTGTGTGTGTGTGTGTGTGTGTGTGTGTGTGTGTGTGTGTGTGTGTGTGTGTGTGTGTGTGTGTGTGTGTGTGTGGTCTCCCCTTTGCTATAGATTGTGTGTATGAAAAGGTCAGAAGCAACGGTCTGGGGTCACTGATGATGAGGATTAAAGGACTGTTGAATTGTAAGGAAGGGAAGCTTCGTGAGACTGACTCGCATCTAAGCGCGCCACAAAGATACGCACACAGAATGTACACAAAACCTCAGTGGAACTCACATATAATCAGTCACGTCTGCAGACATGCACATACTTAGACAAACTTTGGCTTTCTGCTTAAAAGAAGGGGGTGAGGAGGAGGGTGGGGGGGGGCATATTCCCACAACACAGCTCTGGGCCAACTTAGCAAACCTTAACGGGGGCGACAGAAGAGAGAAAGAGGGCGAACAAAAGACAAGAGGGGTTAAGAAAAGAGAAAGAATGAGAAGTGGGGGGCAGAGCGGGGCACGGCCGGCCCTAGACAAACTCAAGTATTTTAATTTCTAGAAATCATGAGAGAAGTTTGATGGAATGCCAAGTTTGTCCTTTCACTTCTGTGGCACCGCGGGGAAGGACGGCCGAGGAGAACTCGCGTTCCTGCCGTGCGCTCTTGAACGTTTGCTGGTGCGAGTCCGAGAAAGAGCAGATTCATTCACATTTCAACACTGTTAATGAAAGAGACAAGAGGGGGGAAATCCAGCTTTCCATGGCTGCATGAAGACAGTGCAACATATGAATATGTATTTGTGCTTTCGATAGATTCGTCACGTTCATCACGGTCATGGGTTGCCATTATTTCCAGACTGTCATTAATCTTGATTAGAGAGATGCTTCATGGAGACAAGATTATTTTGTATTATACTCTCAAAAGTATTAACTTTGAGTCACTGGTTGACACATACTGGTGTTAAACGGAGAGGGTGCTACTCCTTCAGAGCTTGTTTCTTCAATAAGCTTTGACAGAAAAAACAATGAAATGAAAATCTTTTTGACATGAAAGGATAAATGACATGACAGAATTGAAAACAATTCTCTTCTCCCACCATTAAACAAGAAGACGATAGTTTGATTTTGATTTGTGCATCATACACACACTTATGTTGTAAAACAACACAGATAAATACATATGTTGCAACTTTAATTAAAGGTGGGTTTAGCTTTTGAAAAGGTAAAAAGTTGCTGCATGTAAACTTTATTTACTAATCAAATGTTGGTGACGGCAGCGTAAAGAACCAACTTATTTCATAAAATCAAGAAAATATTCCAGGGGAATTAAAAGCAGATGATCTGAACTTGACAATGACACTTATAGGCTGGTTATTTGTATTTATCTAGCCGTGTTACTGCTGTGTTACGAAGCATTTATTTTAAAATCATGAATTACTCGAGTTAACACCTGCGGCTTATAGACCCGTGCCACCGTTATATTTGAAAGTTATTCTTACACTTTTCACTATTAAAAAAAAGGGCAACAATAAACTAACATTGCTAAAAAAACAATTTTGCTTCAGATCAATCACATCTTATTGTTTGGCCGAGGCTGTCAACTTCGCATGAAGGTGAGCAAAAGCGTTGGAGGGTCAGGAGGTGCAAATCCACAATGAATTAATGATGTTTAGACATCTTGAAAAGCAAGTCATTGAGATGTTTCCAGGCTCTGAATGGGATAATACCACATGCCACAACATCACAGTGGCTTTGCCGAACCCGATCCTCCCATAGACGCAGAGAAAGAAGCTGATATTATCTCTGTTTACATTGAAGTGATGGAAAATGATGATAACACTTAAAAAAAAAGAGTACAGAAGCTTTGGTGGAGACACAAAAATGTGAGTTAGCAGAAACTGACGTTGACTGAAAGAGATGAGAAAGAAACTGGTAATCACATTAAATATGGATTATTTTAGTCCAATTTAATACCTTGAAAACAACTGTTCAATAACCTCTGTCATTCAGATTTTACTTTTTATCAACCTTTATGTTATGTTTAGTTGTTCATTCAACGACACGTTCTTGAAGGAAGCCCTCAGCTCTTAACTCGGAAACCATATTGTGAGCGAAACAATACCCAAAGTTGGAGCCTTCGAAATTGAATCTGGTCTATGAAGTGTGTTCGTCAGCTCGTCATCGGCCGGTCGCAGTAACCCGTGGCATAAGCAACGTTATGACTTTCAAATCCCCCGAGTAGACATCCTGTCTGCGCAGTCCCATCGCCATGGTTACCACGGACAACACGCCAAGTCCAGCTCTGATGGTGAGGTCATGTCCTTTAGTCACTGATGTCTCGATGGGACACTCCAAAGTATTTGCACTCACAGAAGAGTTGAAACAAAAGTATGCCACCATCGGCGGCTGGATGACGCTTCACTAGTTCACCTGCTCAAAGAGGGTCGAACCTTCTGGGGTGTTGAAATCCTGATCCATGCTTGGTGGTGGCACCGTGCCATTGTTCTGATTGGAAGTCGGCGGCGGAGGGTGAATGGGATTCTCTATGCTGCTGGTGACGAGGAGGGGTCCGACCACACATCACCTTCTTCTCCGAGCAGGTTTCTGTGTGTACGTCGCCTCGTGGGAACCCGGGGCCATTCATCATGTCTGTCTGTGCTCCACTGCCCTCTGACACGCGTGTTTACCTTCAACATGTGTGTCGGCTCTCGGGCCGGTGGGTGTGTTGTTCTGTCAGGGCTGAGGTGGGCTCCACCCTTTTGTCAATGGGGGGCTTCATCCCGTGGAAATCTTTGGTTGGATTTTCTAGTCCTGAGCAGGAAGTGAGGGGTTAGTCTGGAACAACATGGAGAATAAGATCTTTATGGAAATGTATGCCATCAGATAAGCGCAGAGATAGACGTACATATCTTTGTTAAAGTCAAGTGTCAAATTCCAAACTTTGCGGCCTCACTCGTGCTTCTTTATTGCTTTACTGTCCCCTGCAGTCGTCTTATTTTAATCCTACTTATCGCACTTTATCTATAATTCTTAACTCTAGATGCTTGATAAGCAGTATCTGGCTGATTTCTCAACACAGCGTGGAGGGTTTGGTCTTCTTCTTCAGTAAGGAGATAGAATCCACATTCATGGATGCGTCATGAGTTCACTAACCGAAGTAACTGCTGGTGCCGGTCAAGTAGGTTTGCTTCAGGAAGGGACTGATTCAAAGGGAAAAAATATAAACAACTTGAATAAAAAAAGTCAAACGCCAATGAAAAAGGTTGATTTATATGATACATTTGAAGACCAAATAACCCGAGAGTGGTCAGTGGAGAGAAATGTGTATCATGGGTATTAAATTGCAGAAATTACCCTAAATTATAGGGGGAAAAAAAGATTTAACATGTGATAAAAATGGCACAAATTTAATTCTAATTTTATTTTTCAATTAACGAAATAATCTGAAATTTTATAACACTGGTATATAACACATTTCATAAAAATAGAACATATTAGAATGTCCATGGGGTTCTTTCGCCCTTCTAAATAAAACACCCAACTGACACCAATCAACTGCAACCTTGGAAGCCCTAAAAAAAATCCATAACTTATGTAAGAAGCAAAAAGATGCAGAAAGTACAAACAGAAGGAGAAGAAAATATGCACCAACTTATCAAGGCAGATGTTGACACCTGTTTGTCTTGTTTCTGACATTAACACAAGATTTCCTTTGATTTAATTTTACAGGACTTTATTTGATCCTTCTCTGTTAGCTCTGTGTCCATCTAGCTTTCTTTCTACATGCAAAGGGTAGGATTAAAACGAGAGAGAAGATAAATCCTCCCAAGTCATTGTGCAGAAAACTGCCTCTCCACGGGAAATGAGTTGCGACTCAAACTCCAAAATATCTTGTTTTCGTGTCGTGGTTTTGATTTGGAAAGGAATCTCATTATAATCGCTCGTGTTTCAGTGGTTACTTTTATAGTTGGTGGTGTGTTTACAATGACAAATGTTGAGGCAAAAAAATATGACTTATGAGCTGATTTTGTTTTTTCTAAAGACGTTTGTACATTTGTTCAAATTTGTTTAAAAATTCTTCTTAAATAATTTCCCCTTGATACATTCATGAAATCTTTTTTTTTAAATTCATTTTGCACAGTTAAAGAATGATATAGGAAAAGAGGAGTAGATCAACAGTGCAGCAAGAGGCAAAAAGCTCACAGAGCTGTGCAAATAAACAACATTTCCTCTTCTTTTTTTTGATAAAATACATTTAATTCGATTTTAGGTTTTTATTTAGATGTTTTTGTAAACACTTTAACCTCATACACTTTAAAATAAATGGATTATCGTTTTTTTTCTTGAAAAGATTCATGGAATTCCATTTTAAGTTTACATCTCCTTTTGATGTAACATTCTCGAAATATGTTTAACAAATATAAACACAAACCACATTTTGCGTTAAAACGGCCAAAGTTTTTTCGACACGTCATGCGTCACTTCAGGTTACTGCACAAAGGGGGGAACAGTGCAAGAAAGGAGTGCACTTGTGTGTTTGGTTTAACTGACAGAGATGGAAGAGTCTTTCCAGAGACTGAAAGGACGTATTGTCTGATCAGGAACCGGTGCAGGGATACTGCAGTGAATTTGACACAGACACAAAACAAATGCTTTGATTGACAGCCGCAGGGTTTTGGAAGGCTCCGCCGATGACCAAGAAGTTCCACTTGGAAACAGAGGTAACTTTTTCCCTGAGAGGATAAAATCGTCATTTCATTGTCTCATCTTTTTTTTTTTTCCTCCCTGAATAGAGACTCCACCTTCCACTCCTTTTCTGCCTTTATCTTTGTTTTTATTGTCGTTATCTGTGGGCGAGTGGAAAAAGACCTGGAATTTATCACACATACCTTATAATTACTATCACAGGAAACGGTCCCGAGGAAGTAGGTGAACTACCCCTGCTAATTAGTGTGCATCGCAAAGACACAACATATATGCGCACACAAAACGCACACAAAACGCACACAAAGTTAATTAGCGTCATTTGGCCGGTGAAAAGCTTAATCTGGCTTAAGGGAGACCAACAAACCGCTAAGTTTGCATGGTGGTATAAATCTTTGGACTAATTGACTGGAACTGTGTGTGTGTGTGTGCCCGGCGTGTGTGTGTCTGTGTGCGTCCATTTGCGTCAGCATGTGTCTGGGTTAGGCAATTGACGGGGTCGGCCTTGTGGTCATAAATAGCTGGCCGGCCACACATCACCCCGAGGTGAGCCCTGATGGTCGGTAGGAAGCGCAAGACAAAAGAGGAGCTTGAGTTCCTACAATTGGATCTCGGGGTGATTTCCGAGGGGGTTCTCTGTGATGCCGGAGTCGCAGGTAATATTCAGTTGTTAAACGGCCGTTAAAATGACGGCTCGTTAAAATGCCTCAACGGTTCGCCGTTATGAGAGCATAAAATGTCGGTGTGCCCATCCAAGTGAGTCAGTTGGCTTCCTGGAATACATTTGCACACTGTAAACAAGTCTTAATTGTCTGTGGTTTGACACATGCACAAACACACCTGATAGACGACTTTTGTTTTTGTCGACTGTTTGTCTGCGTTTGGAGACATTCATTAAATAAAAAAAAAAAGAGACACTTTAGTTGAGGTGAGTCAGCTAACTTGCATCACACACGATACTAAGAGATTAAACACCAACCTGTTGGCTAAATCTGTTGTTTTGTGGCCTGACGGTGCTTGAAATACCTCCAAAAGTTCAAAAGGTCGCCGTTCCAAGCTTGACCATTTGACTGTTTAGTACGAATAAGAGATTTTAAATGTAATACATTGATGCAGTGGACAGGATATTTTGTCAGAGGCAAATAAAAATAATATTTTGTTTGTTATTTGTTACATTTATTCTCTCGTTTCCGGTAAAAGTACTGTCAGTTATGGACGATTTGATAATTGTACACTTTACGCGGCCTGTGGCTCAGACTGTGTTTAAAATGTTGGCCTGTTGTGTAGGAGAGGTTGTGACCCCCAAAATATAGCATTTTTAAAATGTTCTCAAAGCTCAAAATAACATCAGGCATAACAAAAACAAGCGGCCCCAAGCGTTTTCCATACCACCACCATCATCTTCTGTCATCTTCAGTTTGTTAATGCACACCGAGAAGAAAATGCCTTTTCTTCCCACGAGCGTAACTTGGGTCTAAAAGTGAATCTAGATCAACAAGGAGTGCGACGTTCACTCATTGATACGTTTACAAGATGGAAGAGAAAGTTACACCAATCTTAATTCCTTAATTCGCAAAACAGACACTTTCAGAGGCTCTGAAGTAATTCCAGGCTAAAGGTGGTTGTTCAGAACTTCAATCCATACCCCACCAAATTCAGTTTAATTACACTGTAACAGAAGAAACTCACTACATGTTGATATGGTCTAGAGATTAAAGCGCTTAAGATTTATCGTTCAAGAGACAGTTTTCCAGCAAGCGGAGATCTTAAGCGTTCACCAAGAATCTGGAAACTTTCAAAAACCGGAAAATTGGTGCAGATGGAGGGGAAATTCAATGAAAGATGTTCTGTGAGGAGACAAACCAGAATGCCTTTGTGTTGAAGGAGGAGAATTTATGTATTGTAAGAAAAAACCACAGGGATGCTTAATGCTTACATTAGCATTCAAAGATTCAAAGCAGAGACTATTACATTCGGTGAAGACTAGCTTTGGAGATTTTGTCCCTTTGAGTGGTTTCAGTTTAACACAATTGAATGCTAAAATACTTACCAGGCATTTTCTTATTCGTCCTATTACCTGAATGTGTTTTGTAGTAGAATTATGTCTCTCTCACGCTGATAGATCTCCTTCAACTTGTACTTGGCGAGACGATCGTCACAGCTTTTACTGTCGAGGTGGTCTCTCGCGCTGATGATAGCTCGAGCAGTAAACCAAACGACTTACTAGCAACGAGCCGCCTTCACACTCCTCGCGGGTTTATAAGCAGCCGGTGGCACTCTCGCTTGTGTACGTGTGTCTCCTCTGCTTAATCTGTACAACCGTACTGTAATTATCATTATCTGCTTCTCGGCAGTGGCAGCGAACAGCCCGAGCAAGTTTGGATGTGGGTTTATGTGTCCCTGTGGAATAGATTTGTTTGTGTGCACTACTCTAGCATGTGCGTACTTGAACTTGTCTTTCAGTGTGTGTCGGTGTGTGTGTGTGTGCAGCGAGAGGAGATGATGTGAAGAACATGAGAGCGATTAGCAGTGAAAGATAAAGAGATTGTGCCAGTGGCTATGTGATGATTTTTCCTGACTCTTGTTTTGGCCCTCCTCGCGCTCATTTGGTCTCCGTTAAACAGAGACATATTGGAAACATGAGTGGTCTCTCGGGGCCGGTGGGTATCTGAAAATTCGGGGCCTGGAAACAGGAGACGACAAAATTAGAGGAGAGGGGATTAAATAGTGGAAAGATATTAAGCTGAGAATAAAAGAAATAAGGAGAAAAAGAGCCAGGGGAGTTGCACTCATCACCAGGATTTCAAATCAAATAAAACCCAAAACAGCATTTGTCTTGTATGTCACTTGTTTGGTCCAGAGATTTTTACAATCTGCCGGCATCACAGACACTCTGAAGCACTCCACTATAAAACTTTTGGTCTCATTTTTTATGATAGCAGAGTTGATGTCGAAGAATAAAAGACTTGGAACGGGGAAGAATAACGTTTAAAAAAACAAAAAAATGGTATAAAGCTAAGTTTATTTGGAGGAGCTGTATAAGATGACAACCACAGTTTAATCCAAGTACAGTCCAGCATCCTGAAAGCTTGCATCGGTAAAACGGAGAAGGCCTTTATGTGGCCTAGACAGACTGGGTAGAATGAGGACCAGCCACAACTAAACTAACAAAACAGGATTCCTGCTGAGACAGTAATGGCTGCAGGGACTGGCAGCTGACATTGGCATGACTTCTCAGGTCGTAGATTCAATCCAGAGGGTGGCTTGTGTTGTGTGTTTATGCTTAATTGGGAATATTGGCCTTCACGTAAATGTCTCCCGCCTGGGAAAGTTCGACATCTCAACTGTGAGCAACGGTGTCTTGTGACGTAAGCTCCGACACGTTGTCCAAAAATCAGGCAGGAACCGACAATTCCGGGACTTTGTTTCCAAATCCATTCATACGATACACAAGTAGCACAACTCTCCCATCTGCGGGGAAGATAAAGCCAAATTAGCTTCCCAACGGAGAGCGAACACTTCAACAACATTTCAATTTAATCCAAAGTCAAAGGGAGATCAAGAACAGCAGCGAAACGTTTCTCCGCTCGGCCTCTCATGTGTGACACATAGCCTCTCCTTTTCAAACCACAGGTCTTTGAGTTCAGCATTCTCTCAAATCAGAATTGTGTGTTTGGCCTTGGGTTACACATTCGATTGAATTAGGGAAGCAATGCACACGTACACACTTAAACAGGCAAAAAGATCTCTATTAAGTTAAAAAAAAAAAAAAAAAAAAGAAGAAGAAGAGAGAGAGAAAAAGGTTGAGCGTCTTCTTCCAATGCTTTTATGTGATAAGATCGGCTCGGGGTGCTCTTGTACGCAGGATTCCTCAGCACATCAAACAACAGTAAACCACATCACAGAGGCAGGAAGAGCTCGACTCCATTAGCTGGCCCATAAAGGACAAGTCTGCATGTGTATTGTGGGTCCATGTGTTTGTGTGTGTGTGTGTGTGTGTGTGTGACGATGCTACGAGAGGTTTCAGACACGGTTGCAAAGGTATGCAGTTCATAAATGTTAAAAATGTTTGCAGTGATGTTGGCTAATCATTGTCGACTACTCTTGGACTGGAATCAAAGCGACCCTCCACTCTTAGACACAATAACACACTTAAAAGTAACTCATGTGCACAGAAACACGCACACGTGCACGCTCACAAACGAGAACACACACTGGTTCAGAGACACTGCTTTTCTGCTGAAGATACCTTTAGCTCTTAGAAATTGTCAGACACTTTTTTTTAACAAGAAACTTGTTTGGGTTACTTTGTGGAATTTCTTGACTTTTTAAACCTTCTGTTATATTAGGGTCAAGGTAACCCGAAGGCCTGGAAACAAACATAATGGTTTTATCCACTTTGTTGTTTTTTTGGGGTCAAGATTAACGACCTCCACCAATGTATTTCTGGAAGCCAGGGAGGTCGTTCACCCTGAACCAGAGACAACACTGGGGATAAAACAATTGCATTTGGTTTCAGGTCTTTTCAGGTCTTTGAGATTACACAAGGGTTAACGGAGTCGTGGCCATTAGTTGTGTTACACAGAAATCAGGTTGAAACACAGCCAACCGCCTTGGGAACCAATCAGCGGAATAAAGAGAAACCAGGGACCATCTTTACTTAAAAAAAAACAAAAAAAACAAGGTCAGCCAGACTGGAAAATTTCCAAAGAAAAACAAAAGCCCATTTTGTGTGTCCACACTTTTGGCCTGTACCTTTAGGTTGGTTTTAGTAAGGGTCTGAAGAAAAGAAACAAAAGGAAATTAGTCAAATAAAAATGTTTATTATTTTTAATAGGTTTTACAATTTAAAATTATCCTTATTCAACATGTATTTAATATAGTATAGGTCTTATTGAAATTGGACTTTTATATATATATATATATTGGGGTCTTTATCCCTCCTTAACAACAACAAATATGTTTGTGGTATACCCTGTGTTGTCTCTGGGTCAAGACGAACGGCCTTCACCGCTGCATACGTATTTCTGGAAGCCAAGGATGTTGTTTAAAATTTCTTTTGACATTTTTGCACTTGAAGTGCAATCAAATTCCCTAAGGGGCCACATTATATTTCCCAAGGCCAAAAAAAGAAGGGACAAAGGAACAACAACTTAAATAAAGTTGGAACATCAAAAAGATAAATTGTCAAATACATATATTTAAAGCTAAAGTTATAATAAAAGATTTTATTTAAAGAAATAGGACAAAACATTATTTTATTTTTTCACTTTCACTGTAATTTGAAGCCACATCTTTCCAAGGGCTAAACATGTACTTTTCTTCTTTTAGGTAAAGGAGGAAGAAATGGTCACTAAATGGTAAAAAAAAAAAGACTATTTCGACATTGTATTTCAAAATGGCAGATAATTTGAAAATGCACAAAATAATCTTGGAAGAAAAAGTATCAGGAATGAAGGACAATCTAAACCATCTCTTAAATGTACATTTTGTCTACTTATTGGGGGCCAGATACCACACCAGGGATACCACAAACACATTTGTTTTCGGGCCATTGGGTCATCTTGACCCTGAGATAACACAAGGATTGAATTAGTCTTTAAAGAAGACGACAAAAATAAACTTACAAACATCTGAACCTGAATTCCCCTCACGGGAAGTGGGTTGCCAGACATTTTTGGTTTTAACGTTGGACATCTGATTCCTGTCGACATTTCGTTCATTCCTACAGCTTTATTAGTTTACCATCAGTCTGTAGTTAAACCAGAGCGAGGCAGGAAAGATGCCTTTGATTATTAAATACTTGATTTTTGTGTCACCCTTAGCACAACAGATGGTAGTCATCAGTGCTTTTAGTACACAACTGACTCCAGGATTAAAACAGGGTGCTCACAAAATCAATGCTAGCAGACATCATTAACTGATTTTACACCCAAAGGGTTTTTGTCAAAATATTTCTTCTGCTCTTATTTCCAAGTGAGGAGAATGTGTTGTAAGGTGTTCAGTGACGAACGACTGAGAAAACTTTCCCGGGAACGTCAAGAGACAGAATTTGGTGGGGCATCAGAGGGAAATACACGTACCTAAATTGAATTACACGTATTTCGAGGCCGTGATTCGAAACAGATCTGCAACACATCTGTTGTCCAAGCCACAGGGAGTGAGATATCACCCACGAGTCCAGAGCATCAGATTCAAACCGGCAGTCCACTGTTGTAGTCGTCCGCTGTGTGTGGACGTCTTGATTGTTTATGTCAGTCCGATTCAACCCAGGATCTCAAAGAAAGACGTGTATATTTAATCCTGAGCGCGGCATCAAACAACTGTTTAGTTTGGGCTTCAAGGCCACCCAACTTTTTGGTGTGAGGATTTGGCTGCGCGTTAGTATTGTGACTTTTGTTACCAGTGAGTTTGACATGTAACGCCGGGGATGAAGGGCACACAAAACAGCCCTGACCTCCCTTAAATAAAAGGGTGGAACAACCCTTCAAAACTAGTGCCTGGATTGTCGTCGTTGACGGCGATGGGCGAGCGGGGTGTTCAGAGAGGAATCATGGACTATGGCAGGATCTAATTGATGACGGCTCCTGTTGTGTTTGGCTTTGTTTTAACCATGTCTAATACAACCAGTCGGAGCACAGCGTCTGCCAGAGCAAACACACACACACACACAAACAGTGCCGAACCGGAGACAAGGCTTTTATGGCGCTGAAGACTTGGGTAACTCGACACCTTAGGCAAACACGGAGTAATAAAGCAATTGCGGCACATTGTTTAGAGCCTCCTTCTGGCATGGGTGAGTTTTCTCGGTTTCCTGACACCAGTGCCCTGACATGTCACTTCGGGAGCTCAGAATGCAATAAACAAACATGCATATGCATGCTCCGGCGGCCCAGGCAACGTCACGAATGTGTCGTCGATATCCCGAACAGAAACACAACCTGGCGTACGGCTGCGTGCACGCTACACTGTGGATGTTTTGACTGGAACAAAAACTTGTTTCTTGACAATGATGGGTTTGCTGAAAGCTTTGACACTGTTGACAAGGAGGTTGGTAAATGACAAAGGCATTCCTCGACGACTTCACATGGATCCTATTTTGATCAAAACCCCGACTCGCCATGAAAGGCGGTGTCAGTGCTTGTCAGGCTACGTAGAAGAATCTTGATATAAATATCAATGTGCTTTCAATTAGACGTGACATGTGATGTTTGATTGAATGGAAGCACTACCATGGTCCTTAGTCACCTCAAAAATGTTTCAAAAGTTCAGTATGTATATACAAACAATCGTCATGGCGACTGGCAAAAACAGCGGCATGGTGTCGACTGAATTGTTTATATGCAAACATGACACTTGGATTAAAAAAAAAGAAAACGGGTACGTTTCGCCATCGCTGCACGCACGCCACAGTGTGGATGTTTTGACTGGATCACAACTGTGTCTTGACATGGCTCAAAGGCATCTGACATTCCTTTCTTGGAGACTGTAAAATGAGAAATATAGACCACATTTATACCAAGTTAATCTCATTTTATTCTGGAGACCACCATCACCCCTAAATGATGAGCCACAACCTAAACCATAAGTTTATAAGAGATCTTTAAGTTGTTGCAGGCCATAAAAATGTATATTTAAAGGAAGTATGAGTTTGAGATATTGTCTTTTAATTCTTCTATTCTAAATATTTCGGTGTTTGTTCTGCTTCCCACCAAAATCCCTTTCTTTTGCATCACTTTTACTCTTATTTAAAGTCTGAATGATGTTGACTTTCATTAGACCTCGTCCTTATCTTATCTCAATCACTGCTATCTTTATAGGTCGACATACCAACGTGAACATTCATCTAATCTCGATCACGATCACAAACATCCAGAAGGGTTAAATCAAATGACTTGGCCCTCGAGTCTTGTGACTTAAACCAAGAGAAAAAAAATCACTGTATAAGCATGTGTTATGTCAACTTAATAATGAAGTAATTCAAATGTTTATGAGTAGGAAGAGGTTTTTGTTCCATGTCTATTGTTGACTAGCCAAGACTGTCTGAACTGTCATGTGTCAAACTGGAGGCCGCAAGATCATAATAGATTTTGTGTTTGTGTCGATGTTGTCACCTTCAATGATGCCAGTGTTGGAGATAAGACAAGGAAAAGGGATCACAGATTTCAAGACTTGTACAGAGACTTCTAAAAAAGGCTGAAGTAAAATAAATTTGAGGGTTTTGGTGACGTAGGAAAAACATTGAGAAAGTCAAGATAAATTGAGCATCCAAGTATAAAAAGAGAAAATCATACTTCCTGTGTCAGACAGTTTGGTAAATGTACTGTTAAAAAGCGTCAAACCCGGCATGTGATTGTTTTTCTTTCTCAAAGATGTTTTCTAATGATAAGAAAAATCTTGATTTTTCTCTGAGGTAACATAAGCTTGCGATCCTTGACATGTCAAGACGCTTGTTAGGTCAAGTTGACTCCATAAATAAGCCTTTAAACTAGTGAAAATGATTAAAATACAAAGTATGTACGAGGCCTTCTTGTTGCAGAGAAGCCAGTCAGGGGTTTTGCTGAGTCAGCATTATGGTCACATGTATTTTCAGTCATGCAACTTCATTTTTACAGTTTTTATCTGAAGGCCAGAGGAAAATGATCCAAAAAGTGGTCAATAGTGCTAAAAAGTTTGGAGACCCAAGAGCTATTTTTGACTCTTCCAAGGCTCCTCACTCTGGTTGCAAATCTTCACCGAGGAAAATGGATGACTTGAATTCATCGTTGAGTGTGATGTAATCCATCACGGGAGTTTGCGCAGTTGCGAGTGTGTTATCTCTCCGGGAATCTGTGCGTCTGTCAGCGGCATCTGAAGCACACTTCCACTGCTCTCTTTATTAAAAAGCAGATGTATGTTGAAAACCATGCGCAGGTGTGTGGGAGGGCTGGCGTTCGCGGCTCTGTACAGTGTTCACTTTGTGCGTCTGTTTTTTAAACTGTACTTCGGGTCGAGTTTTCGGCATGTTTGCGGAGAGAAAGCAGAACAGCGGGCAACATATAGCAGATGAAAGACCCTTCCGCTCCAATACGATGCTGCGAGTCGAATAAAAAGTTGCAACTTGAACAAAAAAAAGTCTTTGTGAAATACTCCACACCCACCCGGAGAACAAGCGGACTGATTGACAAAGGTTCAATATACCAGAGGCAGAATCTGTCGACAGCCGCTCCAACATACAAATTAGCCAGATTATAGAGCAGCTTTATATGCGTCTGTGCATCTGCGCCGGTCGCCGTGTGTGTGCTCCTGAAAAAGCAAAGGCGTTTCTGCGCGTGCCTCGCTCTCGGACCGATGAGATCAAGTGTATTATGTCCCGGGATGCTTCGATACACTCTCGGCGTGACTCAGTCGAGCAGACATTTGTTTTGGTTTTATATAAGAAGTGGCATTCGCGGAGCGCTTTGAACTGTTGTGATCTGTTGAAATGTACGGCAGGCCTGTCCGGACCTGGCTGCAGCTCCTCTAATCTGCAGCGTCATCTCACCCACGGTGTGCGTCTGTGTGGCTGTGCGTGTCGCCCGCCTTCCCTTGTTCCTGCTCTCTGTGGGAGTAAGACATTGGTTGGAATTTACTTTATTGCTGATTCTAATTGTTACCTCTTCCAGTTTCTTACAGAATTATTTTATGCATTTATTTACCCAATTAACGGCCATTTTAAAATGCTATTTCGTTACGAATAGCATTTTTTCTTTATACTTTAAAGTATATACTTTATTGAATCTTGTTTTGATGGTTTAAACGCTTTGTGACCCTGGTCTAGAAAAGCGCTATACAAATAAAAATTACTTACTTACTTACTTAAGACCTGGGAAAAGTGTGGCCCAGGGGCCATATTTGGTCCTTTGACTGTATTTATGTGGCCCTTGTGAGGTAAGACTAAACTTTAATTATAAAACTGATTTTAATGTCATTGTTTTAGTGCTGAATATCTCCCTTCTTTCTTTTTGTCAGTATTTGTTTCTGGCTATCAAAATACTTTTGAAGAAAAATGTTTAGTCTTATTTCTTAAATGAATTATGTTGGGTTTTTAATTAAAATAACTTCAGATTCAAATATATTTATTTTCAAATTTTCAAATCATTTTACAATTACTTTTCTCAGTTTACTTGTTCCTCTTTTTTTGGCCTTTGCACATAAAATGTGGCCCCTTTGGAAATTATATTGTACTTTAATACATAAAAAAATATCCAAATTAAATGTTTAACCATTATCTCAGGGTGACCCCGAAGGCCCGAAAATAAAAGTGTTTGTGGTATCCCTTGTGTTGTCCCTGGGTCAACGTAAACGACCCACCTGGATTCTAGAAATACATATGAAGTGTTGGACGTCGATCAACTTCACCCAGAGACACCACAGGGGTTACCACAAACATTTTTCTCAGGGCTTTCGGGTCACCTTGACCCAGAGGTAACACAAGGGTTAAAAAGATGACCAGGAATTCCACTTATCCATTCTGTTTTTTGTGCATGAATTGAATGTTTTATCCATCTGGATGAATTTAAAATGTTGAATGTTCTTTTTTTCTCTTGACACCATCCATGTTTCAACAGGAACAATGAAGCCTCTTTATTAGTCTCACTTGCATAATGAATGTAATGCTCCTCGTATATTAGTTCATGTCATTTCTTAGTTCTAATGGATGAAGATTATTCTAGAATCAACTCTACGACACTGTGAGGGCGTTGAAAAAAAAAGATCATAAAAACGTCGACGAGTACAATGTGTTCTAAAGAATAATGTTTCGATATGTTCAGCTCAAGTTTGGGTTCCAGGACCGGTTGCTATGCGTCGTCAAGTGATCGAGCTCACATGGCTGTCATCGGATCCAACTGTGATTGGCTGATGGAGTGAATGTTGGTGTGACCCTGCATGTCCTTTAACTGACGGGAAGTCCAGTTCGTGATCCAAAGAAAGCTATAATTCTAAAAGCAACACTGGCCAACAGAGAGTACACACACTCTCACACACAGACACACACACACGTGTGCGCTCAGGATCCCTCGCTGTAACCACATTAATTGGGTTGTGTAATTGACCGGGCTCCTTCCCACAGATCGGGAAACGGCCTGTGCGGATCCGTCACTCCACCATAAACCACTCTTTTTTTTTTCTTCTTAACGTCAGTCCCGACATCGCTGTCCAGGAAATGACAGAACATGTGTGTAGCATCTCTGTTGATTGTCTGCGTGTGCGTCTACGGCTCCTTTAAGGGAAGTGAGTGCGGCGGCCTCCCAGTCCACCGCATGTCGGCTGTGGTCGGACTGTGGTCCACCGCCAGGCCCTACATTTGGAGCGCAGAGAAAATACACTTGGGGTACTCACTCCCCACTGTTTCTGGACGCGTCTTTCATCAGCTAGTGTGTTTGAGGAGTGCGTTGTACTCTTTGCCCCTGACATTTTAAGGCTTTTCTGGCACCGCTGTCATGAGTGTGCGCTGTGTTTCCAGGCTGTAGTTAGATGAGCGAAGTGAGAGAACCAGCACAGAGGACAGGAAAAGGCAGGAAGAATGAGGAGAGAGGAAAGCAAGGCTGGTAATTGAAGGGTTCAGGGTAATACTTAGGCCAAGGATGGCTGTTTCAACGTGTTTGCATAACCTCCTTGAACTTAATATTCAGTCCTAGTCTGGAGTGAGTACAGGGCACATGTGAGCCAAATAGAGGATGATGAGTAAGAGGGAAAAAAAAGGTGAATGAGAGAGAGAGAGAGGACGGAGACGAAGGTGATGCCATTAATTCCGCCAATGCTTGGATATTTGCAGAGGGTTATAAATCAGATGTCCAGTGATGAACTATTTGTTATTTTTAAAGTGTGTTGAGAAGGTGTCCATTACAAGGATCTATCGGGGTCTTTGACTCCAGAAAATGTATTGTATATTGTCCTCTTAATAAAGTACAAAAGTAGGATTTTACCATAAAGATTTTTTCTATTAATCATCTTATTTGGTGGTTTCCAGATTAAATGTTGTTGCAAAACGCATCACAAACAGTGAATCAGTGTTTGCTTTAAAATTGAGGTACTTAAAAAAAAACCCTGTAAATCTTATGCGGGCCACATTAAACGAGGTGGCCGGCCGGTTTTGGCCCCCGAGCTTTGAGTTCAACTTGGGAAGACACAATGCAAAATATGTCCTGCTGGTATTTTGGTAGTTTACAAGTTGAATTTAACCTGATTCAACCTCACAGGTCTGAAAGAAAATGTAGAAATGTAGTTAAGTTCTTATCATTGTTTAGAATGACAATAAAATATTTGGTAATGTAATAATGTTAAAATCAGTATACTGAATTGAAAGCCGCTGGGTAAATACACTTATGATGTCATCCTTTCGTTCAGTTTTGTTATATTTTATGCAGAGTCTAGAAATAGTACGAATCCTGCACCAATTACCAACAGGAAGTTAGCTTTGTAGTCAAAGGATTAAACCGAATTAATACATATTAATTTATTTTCGTAATTTGATTATTATTTATTTAAAAAAATTGACAAATCCTTCAAAACCTTCCTTAATCCTGACGGTTCTACAGAACACAACCAAAAATTCTTAGTTTATTTGCATGAAAAATAGTTTAATCTTTTTGCAGACGAATATTCAGAAAACCTTTCATCATTCTATGTAACTCCACATCAATGTAGGAGTTTTCCCAGCGCGTCTCTGTTTGGTGACCCTCACCTCTCTCCACGATGACGGAGAGCTTTAAAACAGCCCTGCTGCTGATACGAGCCTGTGCCTGTACTTGTATCTGACCATGTGTCAAGGGAGTTGTGCACGCGTTGGTACAGTGCAGTCCACCCCCCCGCCCCCCATGTTTCCTGCTCCCTGGGGCGACACTGTCTGTCAACTTTTCTTGCGATTACAGCCAGAAATAAGTGGAAAAACTCCGGCCCCGTCTTTGGGAAACTCCCCAAAGGTTCAGGGTGTGCCGTCACCTCGTTCGTGGGGAGATTTTTACCCGATTTGATATGGATTGTGTTTTTCTTGATCTGAAGCTAAAGGTCGCACGCCAACGCACACACGGAGATATACTGAGTCACACATGGAGGGGACACAAGGTCGTCCAAATGGTACAAAACCGTCTGCGACGTCACTGTCCCCGCTGAGATGTTTGTTTATCTCTGCTGTTTTACAACAACAGGACTCCACTGACCCCTCGCTGATCCTCACAGGACGTTAAAACAATCTGTGCGACCTGGGTTGTAAAGCGAATACCTTTTTTTTATTAGCTTATTGGAATGGAGAATGCATGTGTTGGCAGAAAAAACAAACAAATATTGTTGGGTCATCAAAATGCTTTAATTTTGGGATTTTTTTATGAATGTTTTTTTTTAGTATTTTGCCTTGAATTGATATTTTTATGCTTTTCTAGCACAATGACCTTGAGTGACCTGAAAGAAGAAGATACGTTACATACATTTACTTTGGCTGTAAGCTTTGTTATACTAGTTATTACCCCTCATTATCACCTACAATAGGGCAGGAATGTCAGCAAAAGGCTTCTATAGCAACTCCTTTTTATTTAACCCTTGTGTAATCTCTGGGTCAAGGTGACCCGGTGGCTCGAAAAACGAATTTGTCGAGGTGAACGACCTCCCTGGCTTTCAGAAACATATGTGCAGCGGTGGAGGTCATTCACCTTGACCTAGAGGCGACACAAGGGATACCTCAAATACATTTGTTTTCAGGCCACTGGGTCACCTTGACCCATAGATAAGACATCAGATGGTTAGGAATTAAAGAGCAATGGAATGGAGCAGATTTATATTAAAAAAAATAAACCAATACAATTTGACACACAGGCTCAGATTCACAGTGAAACCACACAAAAATCTGTCAAACATTTGACAACAATTATAAATCAAAATTGTTAAAATCATTCAGAAAAAGCTGCTAAAAGACCCCCCAGACTGCAGCCCATCAGTTGACCTCTAGTACTACTTTGTTGCAAACTAGCTGTTGCAAAGTGAATAAATCTTTGTAATGACTTTGCAAATATCCCGATTGAAAAATGTGTTTTGTGTTTCTAAACCCACAACAGGCCATCGTCGGTCCACGTGGTCCGTGTTCCTCTTGTGTTTAGGTCTCACTATCTCTCTCCCCCTCCCCGGCGGCTGGAATGCTGCAGGCTGCCGTCTGGTTCGGCTCATCTCTGGGAGCAGTCAGCCATCTCTCCTCATCCCTGCTCCCTCTCTAAACATTTGGCTAGTTTTGGCAGATTTGTTGATTTTGGTCCCCTCGTATTTTCCCTCTTGTTGCTGTAAAACTGATACATACTCTTCCAATTAGACCCCCCCCGTCCACCCCATCCTCCTCCCCCGTCTCCCTGTTTCAGACTAGGTCTGAGCTCTTGTGAGTGAGTCGGGTTGGGCAGAGTAAGTGGGTTGTATATTTTATTAGTGAAGAGAAAACACACTGGTTCTATACTGGTTGAAAACATCTGCCGTTTTTGCTGCTGAGCTGAAGGTTTATTTCGGGGCGAAATCTTCAATTTAAAGATATAAATGAATTTATATTTGTAATATTTAATCCAGATTAAAAGTTAAGTCGGGACTTTTGAGTGTGCAGGAATGAAGCAGGAGAGTGTTTTATGTGCAAAAGGGGAACGTTTTCTCTACCTCTTCTGCTGTAAATAACGAAGAATTCCGAGTCCATAAATAAAAGTGTCACTCAACCATGCCTTATTCTCATGTCCTCTGCTTGCTCTCACCACAGGCCTCCACTTCTGCCTAGTCAGGGGGGGCCCCTGGCTCCGGAGCGTACCTTCAGACACTCACAATCAAGGAGAGCGACCATAAAAAAACGCTGGCGGAATGTTTTTGCAGAAGTGGACAGCTAAGTGGCGGAGAGGCATGATCACAAACTCCAGCAAGTCGTTATGGATGTTGTGGGAACTGATATTAGCTGGCTCCCCACGTCCCCCGCCGAATACATCACACGTGCACACCGACATGAAAGCCCGCGGGCCGCGCACATGCTGCACTTAGGGGCAGGCAGTATTGATGGCTCCCCCGGGCATCGCGTGGACGCATCTGTTTCTGTCCCCCTGACTTTCCACACTCATAATTTCAAGTAAGTCATAACACAAATTATAAACACATATCCCTCAACCGAGACGCCGTGGAATAACAGCGTGAAGTGTGCGGAGCTGATTTAGCCTGGGCCTGGACTCCTAAATCTTTACCTTTTCCCTTCCACCTCACTTTTCTTCCTCTTCCCGACCTCTCCATAACACAGGTGGTAATTACTCTTGTCAAATACACACTTTTTCTCCACTTTGTAAACTTTGAATTCTGACACCCGGGGTTGTTTTTGCATACTTCTTGACCCCGGCGTCCATATTTCTACGCCTCAGTATACCTCACTTTGATTGATTTAGGTTGGGGTTTAGTCTTATCTTTTCGCCGTCTCTGGGATCTGTCTTGGAAGCGGGTGATGCTTGAGCTCGTTCAGTTTCACAAGTGTGTCAGAATGAGTCAAAAACACAAACTTAAAAGTCATATTTATGTATGAAATAGATCCGTTCCTCCATCCAATTGCTTTATCCCAAAGGTCAACTAATGTGTTGATTTAAGTGTGTCTTAAATAGATCTTGGACCTATTGTATCATCAGTATGTGTCTGTTTGTACAAAACTCTCTTTTCATTGAAAAATGTACACCATAAAATGTTTATAAGCCCCGCCCACTGAAAACTGTTTGTTTGCCTGATACGGAAATCTTGTTTACAATAACCACACCCACTCTGCTGTGATTGGTCAAGCCTTAAGGTTTGTCAGCGCACATTGTCAACCCTGGAAGTCTCCACCTCAAAGGGACTCATTGTATAAACAAAGCAGGCGTGATTAAAGCTGGCTTTTTATTATCTCCCCCCTTTCACTTTAAAGTTTTTCTTTTTTGTTTGTTTTAAAATGATCTAGTAATCAATATGGATACTTCCATATTGATTTTTTACATTGACAATTTACCAATGAACGGACAGTCCTACATAGAGTTACCCAATCTAAACATGATTATTACAAGGGGACTGTTTCTCTAATTGACATCACATAAATGTGATTGTATCAGTCAAACCATTGCAGGAGCCAGGATCTGTTTTTTTGTGGTAGGATAGTAATCATGAAGCTTAACTTTACTAACCCTTGAAACAAAATATAAAGATAAACTCTTAGATTTAAAGTAAAAAAAATCTTCCTCAGGTGAAATACACACGATTAGAATCTAAATTCCTGTAAATCAGCCAAAAAATACCAAAACGATAACATTAATATCAAATTGAGGACAATTTCAATAGCCAATATCCAGAGTAGGCACATTTTTTATTAAATTGTAATGGTTTATTTGGTCTGTTTGGTAAATTAACCTAGTTTAAATCAGTGCTACTTACAGACAAATGAACCACCCCAAAAGACTTCATAGTATTGTATATTTTACAACTTGTCATCAAGTAGATATGAATTCCTATATCAAATGAGTTACATTAATATGTTTAGTAAGTGTATGTATATTGTCCATTATGAGGTGTTTAATAATTTGACTCTAGTATGAAAAATGTTTATAATGAAAACACAATATTTATAGATGTATGTCTAAAGTAGAATATTGTTTTCATTGTCATTTGTCTTTAAAAAAGTTTCTTACTCTTAACAGATTATACAATTTCAGGTTTGATATACCATGGATCATTTTTCTAGCTCAAGGTGAAGTCGTGAAAACAGTTTTTAGTCAATTGAATATGTCAAAACATTCTTTTTAATCTGTGTCCTGTGTGTCAGCCTCGAACCCCAGCTTCTCTTCCCTTTTTACTTCTTTCAGACTCACCTTTCCTGCTTTTCTCCCTTTCCTACATGTTCTTTTTCCATCTCGTCTTGGCTGACCTTTTCCCCCCTCGTCTTCCCTCTCACCTCTCAACGCATGGTCATGTACTATAGCCATCCATCTCCCACCTATGTAGATTCAAAGGTTTCAATGTGTCTGCTGAACATTCAATTGGAATCACATGTTGTGGTCCAACTCAGAAATTCTCCCATTATAAATAAGATGTCAGTCCAGCCCCTCTGGCTGTCCTGCCTTCTTCCCCTCACGATCCAGCGCTTCACATTCTACATGTGTGAATGTTGTCGGAACAGTTCACGTCTTGAACCGAAAACTACGGCAGATTGATCGCTCTCCGCTCGGAATTTGTCATCGCCAGGATTAATACACTCTTTTATTGCGTTGCCTTATGACTTCTAAGTGCACGGGGTCTGACTTTCATGAAGACTAATCACGAGCGTGTCATAAAAACAACATTTCATTGTCGCCCTCTCAATGGGACAGGAAATGAAGATAATCCTTTGTTTGTGCAGGACGGGCCAAGTCAAGCGGGGAGCGAGAGACGGAAGGGGAGGCGAGAGGGATGGCTCATCCTTTCTGGATCGGCCCGAGAAATAGTGTAAACGCATTCATCACCAATTAAATCCTCTCTCTGGGTCTCCAATGGTCGCCTCAATTAGATGTGATTAAACTCTGTGAATTAGTCTCCGGGCTCATAAAAATCAGTGGACGGACACATGGTGTAGAACCTGAGCCGGCCTTCGCTGATTGAGAATGTGGGAGACGACGTTACTGGTGGACTAATCATAATAATGCCCCCCCCACACCATTTTTTTTTATTCTTTCAGGAAGACATCAGTCAGCAGAATCCCACAGTATCCCACAGTATCACTTCGTCTGTGCCCACCAGGGAGACGACAGCGTAATCTGTTCTCTTCATTAGGAGTGGAAGTGGTTCAGGGTGTTTTTTTCCACTGTGGCATTAAAGTCCAATTGTCAATAGCTATAAAACTTCATTTGCTCTATTTGCCGATTTAATGTGCGTTTAAAAATCCACATTTATTCTCATTTGTTGTCGAAAAAATGTTTTTTTTATAAAAGCAACAATATGTAAAATTTTACATCATAATCTTTTGGTTCATATTTGCTGTACGATGGTTTAGTTTTATATTGTTATTTAAAAGATTGTCTTCACTTTTACAATTTAAATTGGTCCGGACAAGCAGCCCAGAGAGTCATGTGACCACCAGAGTACTTTTGCAGAAGTGGTTTAGAAAAAGTGTTTTTATGTGATTTAATCAGAGCCTTTTCAAGAAAAGAAAAGGAGACGCAACAAGAGACGTTATATTGTTTTGTAAACAAGTGTAAATGCGTTGTTTCAACTCCACAGACAAGACTGCAGTTACTCTCTAATGACTCTAGGGGCAACCGGAAAACAATATCTTACGTACTGCTGCTTTAATAGTTAAGAACGTCTGTAATGCCGTGTCAAAAAATAGTTTTTATTGTCAATCAAACTTGCAAAGCATTGTGGGATTGTGGTTAATGTCTTTGTAGCCATTTTTGTAGTTGTTTTCGCTCACTATATATCATTTTATACAATTACCGTAAGACTGAGGGTGGTTAAGGACAGTTTGCAAATGTAAAATAAGTTGGGCCAAGAGAGCTCAAATATTTGGACCCCCCTGATCTGTATGGGTTTCGGATAGATACAAAATATATGGTTCCTTTAAAACACTTATGTGGATCCATTTATGAGCGCTCCAAGTTGTAGCATGCAGTGGATGTACCTTTCTGAGATCTTTGTCTTTTTTTCTGATGAGTTTGTTGTCATGGTGCATGGTTTAAAAACACACTTTGGAAAGTCCCTTGTATCCTTTGAATAGTGTTACATCCCCCTCATTACTCCGCACCTTGTTCAGGGACAATCGTGTCTTTTTTTTATCCTATCAAAGTATATCTCTAGACCAGGGGTGTAAAAACCAAATTACATCAGGGCCAGAATCTTTGAGCCGTGGAGGTCGTATGCTGAGCAAATTATACATTTTAATGGGTTGGTTCACCCAAAACAAGTGGAAAGACGTAAACAATAATTTCAAGCTGGTTTAAGAGAGTGCTGTTAGGCCAAATTCCAGTAAATATCGCATATGCTTCCAGTGTGAACAGTAGACTGGAAACACTTACAATATTTAGTACTTCCTGTCTGTATAGGATGAAGATTAAAATATAAACTTGTTAAATGTTTTAAGGAACATTTCTGGTTTGGAATTTTCTTGGAAAGGCTTCAATACTTTCAATCTTAATAATTTTAAATAATTTTAATAATGTAAATGTTTGTTCTCCATTAACAAGCAAATTCCTTTTCTTCAAAGTTACTATTATTCTTGTTAATAAACATCGATAATCTCTGTTTCTTAACTTATCTCAACCTGTGTGTTTATTTCAGGGTCAAGGTGACCCGAAGGTATGATAACTGAGATAACGCAAGGGTTTAACAGCGGCATCTTTACTTTTACAGTTGGCCATATCTACATTAATCTTTAAAGTGGGCCACTTAAAATGACTTGGTGGCCTATTTGGCCCACGGGTGTTGCGTTTTTACTATTGTCCTCTAAATGATCGGCTAAGTGGCTGTATTTAATTTATTCCTCGCTGAGGAAAAGCAGGTCCACCAGAATGAAATAGCGTAGACAAAAGTGTCAAATCAGTGGAGCACTTTGATGAATGCTTCGTGATTATGATGTTATGCACACAAACACAAATTGTGCTCCCACACTTACACACAAATGCATAGCTGCTTATTAATGACCTCAACCAGGAGAATCCAGAAACCAGTTACTGCATCAACATAATTGTTAGAAAAACACCGGATTTTAAGTACGTTTATTTTTGTAATTTGGAGACTCTAATCAAGGAACAAAAACACTTTTATGCAAGTCTTTCCCTTCACTACACGCAAACACACTTTTCACCTTCGTACCAAGTTTACTACTGTTCTTTTTGAGCCTATTGTTCGCCTTGTTTAAACACTGTTTAGTTACCGATGGATAATATTATGGTTTTTATCACTATAAATAAACAGGGATGTTATCGTAGCCGTCATTCAACAGAAGACACATTAAACTGGTTAAGAATGTTGCAAGTCTGCCTGTGACATGTCACACTTTTATTTCCAAAACCTTCTAGGTGAGCGGTTGTTTACTAAATACCTTCAGCAGTTTCGGTAATTTTGTTTATACAAAAGTTCCCGAAATATTCTCTAGTCACGACCACGTCACCGACAATAGTGTTTATAAAGACGGGCGATTCCGAATGTCTGGTCTCATGAGGCAGCTCCAAGGTATGTTTCCGGCTGCACACAGTCATTTGTTGTCCCCTCACACAAACACGCAGACATAAACACACACACAGACGTAGTTAACAGGCATATGTCATATCCTCTTACGTCTGTTCCATTAGGCTCTATTACAGAATGACTCGTTTGTGAGTCACACCGAGGTGCAACTCATTCTGCACTTAGCAGACCACTTCAAAGAGGACTTACCTATTTTCTGTGGGATCCGTGGAAGGAATAGGGAAGTTTTGACATCTTTTACCGCCTCTTTGTGTTTGTTTACAAAAGCCTTTGACCTGCCTTGGTATCCGAAAATGTTGTTTTATGTTCCCTAAAGCTTAAAGAAAGCCACTGAAATGTATTTAGTTCCTTCGACACAGTGTTGTCTATAACATTTTCCCATGGAAGATGACACGGAGGTGAAGTAACGAGTCATTACAGTGAGGTGATTGGTGTATTGAAGGCAGATGTATGACATTGTGTTACTCATCTTACAGTTATTTGCCTCAAAACATGTCATTAAGACTAAAAAAAAAAAAAGTGGAGGGAAAAAAATCCTAGAGAAATGTGAAACAGTTTAAGGAAATCAGGAAAACTTTTGGCCTTGATTTCTATCTTTGATGACCTGTCTGACCAGGACAGACCTCCTGAGTACACTTTGGAAATGTCTTACATGTGTCCGCTTGTCTTTATAACGTGTATGTTCTTAAATGAATCTCATATGAGTGCTGCATTGCATTAAATAAATGTTTTAAAAAAAAGAAGAGAGAAACGCGATTTGCAAGGACCAAGGGGTGATCTAGAAAACCGATCATTTTAGCTTTGCAAAAAAAAAAAAAAACTAGGACATGTTTTTAACCCTTGAGTTATCTCAGTGTCAAGGTACATTTCCACCTCAAAAGGAAAAGAACCAAAACTGTAATCAAATGGCTAAGCAAGTATTCTAGTATTTGGTTTGAAAAGATTTAATAAAACAGTTTCTCATTATATTTTGCACTGCAGGGGTTAGACCAAGCTTCGTGGACCCTATTGTTGGGGTTCACAGTCTACCGTTACTTTGGTCTGCGTGTGAATACAGTATATAAATCACGTCAAATTGTTACTGATGCTTACTGTCTTCTGCGAGGGTTTGATTGGATTCATTCTCTTTTGGGGATGTTACTTGAAGTAGTCAGAATACTTTATCGGATGCTATTTCCTTTTTTTTAAAGATAATATATAGTTTATTATTTTCAAGTTAAATAAACCAAAATTCTGTTTTTAGGTGCTGATGCTACATTAATAATAAATAATATTAATTAAAAACATGGTGTTTTCTTGACATTCCTTGAGATTTTCTGAGAAGTTTCTGATGCCAAATGCTCTCATGACTCGGTCAGTCATCCGTGGTAACATGAATCAATGATTGATCAAACCAAAGTATAAGTTACAGAGTTATCGTCATCACTGGCCTTGAGGTTATGATTTCTAAGAAATGCAATGTAAGAATTTAGCACTCGGTCAACAAAGATTAAAGTTTCTTGTCTGATGTACTTCTAGATCTCAAGTCAAATATTTCCTTCATATTTCGCTACTAATTCAATCTTTAAGAGTATGGACAAACTATTGAGACCAAAAATCTGAATCCGCTCCTCGATCTCCTCCTCAGACAGCAAGCTCTGCTGGCCGCCATCAGCGAAAAAGACGCTAACATCGCTCTTCTGGAGTTGTCGTCATCCCACCGAAAGAAGTCCCAAGAGGAGGTGATGGCCCTGAAGAGGGAGAAGGACCGTCTCATGCACCAGCTCAAACAGCAGGTACTTCAACCACATCAATAAAGTGGAGTGGTGCAGTTTTGTCTTTGCGCCACAGAATACACTCTAAAACGAAGTCCTTATGAGGGCCACAAGACAAAGCTACGAAAAAACTTAAACAAGTCTATGTTTTAATCTTATTGGTAGCAGAAGATTAAAGGCTAAAATGCTACACAGCCGGGAAGTACTCCGGGTAAATATATAGTCTATTGTCTACACTACTTTCTCGCTCGCAATATTTACCCGTAGTACTTCCTGTTTGTGTAGCATGTTATTGTTTAAACTTACAAATAAGCTTAAAACATAGACTTGTTTTAAGGTTTTATGAAGAATTTCTCATGTCGAGAGTTTTGGGTGAACTCTAACCCTCTCTGTTGGTTCAGGTTTACAAAATATAACACTATTAAACTGACATTAAATCACCCTAAAGCATAATCGCAAACGCAATCTCATAACTTGGGTGCGTAAACAAATGAGTCCTCAATTTTATTTTTGCACTTTTTTTCATTCAGTCAAGCTAGCTTCCAAACTCCAACTCAGCTGTTTTGATTGATAGTTGTCTGGTCCAATGAAACGCTTTGACTCAATGGATGTACCTTATAACAAAGTAAGAGTCTCATTAGTTAATTATCTAACTAGTCTAGTTAGATATCTAGTGTATTTTTAATAAAGTTGTTATTAAAGCATAACAGACAAGAAATACCAGATTTCACGAGAATAATGTTATTAAATAACATGATGACTAATCACTCTCCGGACTCATAGTACGGTTGAATGAATAGTGAGGGGTAGAGTCGTGAACTCAGGAGGTTAATGATCTCTGGTAATAAACAATAGAATCCTTGTCAGAGGCAGCACTACCTTTAGTTAAAGCTAGAGCTGGTGCGTCTATATTTAAACAAAACAAAAAGGTTGCGAATTGTGTAAAATGTGACGTAGATCTGCGTCAGAGACGTTTTTGATCTGGTATTTCTGGTGCAGCAGATGTAAGAACACGGACTTAACCACTCTTGCATGTTGCTGAAGGGCTCGGAGCTAATGAAGGTATGCGGGTCATTAAAGGTCTGCTCAGACCACATGAATAACTATGCAAACATGAACGCTAACAATAATGACCCACCAGCAGTGAATCCTAGTATACGTCCTCCTGAGTCAGAGAGGCTTCTGGGAAACACGCTCTATTTAAAAGTCCAGCAGTAGTAGGAACCAGTTGGTTTGTTTTTCCGGAACTCGTAAACAGTTGGCTACAAGCTGGAGTTCTAGGAATTTAGAGGAAAGGCTATTATCTGTTTATCGCCAATGGATGCATCATGTTCCCCCGTTGGCTAGCACTTACTGTACACCTGATGATGTGATTTGCTCTAATCGCTACGAGGTGGCGACGCCGGCAGAACAAGGGAAGTGGACGGAGCGCATAATCGAGCGGAATTCTGCCTTTTTCAATTACACATGAGGCGTTCATGCAGAAACGCTTTTTTTGAATCCACTCTGCATGTACCAGGCGCTGCCGCCACCTCCGAGCACAGGCGCTGGATTTCCAGATCGATTGATGGTCTGGAGGTTTTCACGGGTCTGTAAGCTCCTTTGATTCTTCACACACACACACACACACACCCTCTGTCTCCTGACCCATTGACACACATCTCCGCAAAGGTCTGCCGTGATGGAAGGAAACTGACCAGGAAATGCCAAAGAATTATGCAAGTCCAGGTCTCTCAGGAGAAAGCCGATCTGGAGATAGATTTACAGATAGGGGTCCCCCCGCCTGACCTTCCCACATCCCACTTCTGTCGCATCATGCGTGTTTGTGTGCGAGCGGGCGGCACAAGATAAACCGCTTCTTTCCCAGACTGTTTACGACCCTTCAAGGGGCGAGCCGAACTCTCACGCTAGCACACACATGAAAAGTGATGTGTTTAGACTTTAGAGAAAAGAGTCAGAACAAATGTGTCCCCATGTGGGAATTTTCAGAGTGCTCCCATCCTGGTGATGGATGTCAAACGCCAGTGGCGCTTTGAAGCCGAGAAAAAAGAGACTTATTTATGAGTCATTTCTCTGACTTTCTCCCCCCGATATCATGTTCTTGCACTACTAAAAAAAAAAGTCACCTGAGCGTCAGAGGAAGATCGATCCTTAATGCAAGCAGATGTGCTGTGAGAAAAATCATCCATGTAAAACAATCTGTCTGGTCTGTGGAGTTTCAAAGCTGCACACCCAAACACACATGCAACAGCCCTGATTAAAGAAATGAAGAATAATTTGTTTGGAAGTTTGTATGGATTGGCCCGTGTGCCTGTTAGTTTAATGTCCTTCTGTCGGCCTCCTGCTTCCATATGTTAATGCAGCCGCGCTCTAATCACCACAATGTTGTGATTTACACGGCGTTTGATGAGAGCGGGAACATGTTTGATCTACTTAGAGAGACGATGGATGCGTGTCCGCCTGATCTTGAGGTCTTATCGGCTCACAAACCACTTCACAAAACAGCTTGAAAATGATATAGACTGATGATCTCTCTGTGAAGGTTTTTAAATTTTGATCAAATTTAGACAATCTGTATAACGTATAACATATTTTGGAATTTCCCTTCTATTTGTTCATTTTAAGGGGGGCAAAAAGGGGAAGCAAAGGACACCTGTAAAAAATCAAAATATGCCCAAAACCATATTTCAAATATACCTAGTATGGGATATTACAAAAATTCCAATTGGACGCAAAGGGATTCAAAATACTGGGAATAGGAAATATGTCATTCAATATGTCAATATGTCAATATGAGATTCATTTATATTGTATTTATATTTATTTAATACATATAAACGTTTATAATTTCAGCCTCTTTAAGCAAATGTAAGACCCATACTCACTCTGAGGGTTAATTTGTCACGTATATCATCCTTTCTCATTCATGAAGTTTCTATTTACATTTGAGTAATTTCCATTTTTTTCCAATTTCTTCAGAATCCTACTAAAGCAAACTCTGCTTTCCAGTCTGTTTGTTTTCGTCATCCGAAAGAGAACATCATTATTTAACAATACTCTTCAATTGTTCAGTAATAATAAGTATTTTGAAGATAAAATTAACCGATACATTATTTTAATTAAAATGATATGTTAATTTGAATATTTAAATGCCGTTTCAAGATAGGTTCAAAAAAATCTAAAGATTAATATAAAAATAATAATTAAAAAAAAAAGCAGAATGTGAAACATTAAGTGTTTTTATAAGGATACATATATATGGTTTAGGTATGATCAGATTGTGAATAAATAATACATACATATAAACATAAAAATGTTCATACTTTCTCAGTTTGAATCTGACCTGCTCAAGGGTCTCTCAGCTAATCTAGAATATATGTTATCAAGTGTGTAGATGATGCGATATCCCGGCTACTTAACTCCTCCAGAAGCCTGCTATTGCATTCTTCATTTGTGTTACAGGTCATTAATATTAAATACATACACGTGCAAAAACATGAACACTCTGCGTCGGCTCATTTAACTGTATAATATGGCAATGATTAAACGATGGAGGCCAGACCCTGTGCTCTTTAGTACATGTCAGAGCTGCAATACATACGCCACACACAGTCAGTCCACGGTCAAATCTGTTTTTGTTTGTGGCGACGTGACAGTCCAGGTGATTCAAAAAGAGAACAGATCAAACCTCTGAGAGAGTGAGTTTAAGAATGAAACATCTTTGAAATGGTTGCTGTCAGGTCCATTCCATGAGCTCTCAAATATGAACAAAACATGTTGAAATATAATAAAATGGTTACATATTTAAGCACTGATATGTCTTTCAATGTCAATTCAAATATAGATCTACACTTTTTAGTTATTTTTACTATGACGTGGACAGTTTCAGTACAGAATCTGCAGAACAATGTCTTCGTCGTATTTATTTGTTTCTTTATGAAGATATAAGATTCTTATTCCTGTTTTTTGCCCATCGTCCCATAATTACGGTGGCTGGGATGTGCGTAGCAAATGTATACTTTTTTTTTTTTTTTTTAAAGTCCCAAATCTTTGATATAGTTTGAAAATGTTTTGACTGTTTTTTAAATTCCCAAAATTTAGTTATAGAAAATAAAATTGACATTTGAAAACTTCTTTTGCAATTCCAAGTCAGTATAATAGGAAAAATGATCTTTTGGTTGTTTTTATTTGCAGGAGCCGAGGTCACAAGTCTCACACAATTTGATATGGACTGTTTTATTAGTCTTTTAAGCATAAGCTTGCCACCCATAACAAAGATGGAAAAATCACTTTATTTTTTTAACTAGGATGTTACAAAATTGTATACTAAATACTATAACGTGTACTAGGGTTGTGTATTGAACGTTCCGATGCAATATGAATCACGATACAGCGGCAACAATACGATATACAGTATACGTGACGGTAGAGATTGTAATTCCAGTCGCTACTGTGACATATACAGTATATATATGAAGTCGACCGTATCCTCTTGTCCTCAGTCAACACACGGATCTCGCTGGATTTAAATGTTCGTTTAGGTGCGGAGGAGGTTTAATTGCGAAAGAAAATTGAACAAACGTTTATCGTGATATATCAATGTTCTCCAGATGGTATTCTCAAAAACTGAGTAGATGACTGTTGCTGTTGATATCCTGACCTATAAAGATTCCAGTGATTTGGAATAGAAATCATGGATGCCAACAATAAAACAAAGATTTTCAATAGAAGTCGAGCTGATGTTGATGAGAATGTATTCCTCCCTGTAAGGGACAGTTAAATAAATAATAGTAATATATTTGTTCAGCCCGCAACCAAGAGTGATGAAAGATTTTGGCCCCTGTGTTTAATAGAGTTTGACTCCCTTGCTTAGCTTGTTGATAACAGTGCTAGCTGCAGTTATATCAAGTTGAAATGTACAAACTTGTCACAAAAAAAGGAGACCTGGGTCACAATCAAAAAAAATTCCAGGTAATATGTGTCTTGGAAGATGTAAATGTCTTCAAATTGTGAAAAAAAAGTGAAAATGGCATCCGTTTGGTAGACTGGCCTGCATGTAAATGTGTTGTGGTAAAAGTCCAACTTCAATGACAATCGTCAGCACAAACATCACACTACAGCCAACTCCACCCAGTCACACCTGCTGGTGTCAACACCTGAGGTCAAGGAGGGCCGACCAAAGCGGCCTACCCTTTAACTGCTCTAACTACAGGTCTGTTGTCTGTCTGGGCCCTCCTCCAGCCCTCACTCTTTATCTGTCTCCCCTCACCACGGTGTCAAGGTTCTCACCTTATCTAAGTAGCTTTTCTCCAATAGAAGCTAATTGCTAGCCTCTTCCATTCTGGCCACATCCTCTCCTGTGGGACTTCCTCAATCATTAGACCCCAGATTCTTATCTCGGCGGTAATGCCTGAGGGGCCACATCGCGGCGCTGCCCAGAGGGCCGACACAAGCCTGTGTTTAAAGCCAGGCAATCCATTGTTTACCAAGAACGTCGTAAACATCTTTCCGTCCGATCATCTTCTCCGCATACGTAGCTCCCTCTTTTACACCTCAGTCACGGGCCCTCAGGGGAAGTCTCTCAAGTTGAAGGGATGAAGCCGAGCCTGTCAATATCTCTGCACCCACTCTGTCTCCGTCCATCCAGCCGACAGCTGGGCCCACTGGAGCTGGGCTGATTGTTAATGTTCGCATCGGCTGTTATCTCTCTCTCCGGCGACGCTTGGCGGAATGACAGCTTCTTCCAAAAACACTCATCAAGAGGCAGTTGCACAAAAGCCGCACACAAATCAGAGCTACATAGTTGTCCTCTACAGACACGTCGGGATGATTGCGATGCGTTAATAAACAGAGAAGCCCCGGGCGTCGCGAAAACAGTCGCTAACTGTTCTCACTCGCAGTTGTCAGACGCAATTAAATGATAACCTGGAAGACAGATGTTTGACAGACTTACGATATTTTCATCAGGGTAATCGACCGGCTCGCTTTATCAGCTGCCACATGACATAGTTCCATGGCTACCAATCCTGGATCACCTCAGTCAAAGCGGGTTTATGTAAGCTATTAAATTCATGTGGTTTCCAATTGTTTATGTGTTGTTTGGTTTTCTTGTTTTAAAGACCCAGAATCGAATGAAGATGATCGCCGACAACTATGAGGAGGACCACGCCCACCCGCAACATCACCATCCTCACCACCCGCACTCTGCCAATGTGCACCACCGTAGTCTACCGAGGGGGCACCTCCACGCCAACCACCGCTCTCCATTGGACCAGGTTAATGAGCAAACGCACACAAACAATAACTAGTAAAGCATTGTGACAGAGCATACCTTCAACAAAGGAGCTTAATACAACTTGTAAGATTGAAGAATTTGTGTCGCAAGTTCTCAGAGTGGAATCTAACACGCTCTTAACTAAAAACGTACACAAAAAGACTGCAGTGGAAACCAGGAAACAGTCAATATCCATTTGTTTTGTAAATAAATTGATGGACAGTTTTTAATAACAATTCAGTTCATTGAATTGAATATAAAGGCATCTTACAGATGCATTAATCCTCATATTATCTCTGGGTCAAGGTGACCCGGTGGCCCGACGTAAACGGCCTCCCTGGATTCCATAAATATATATGCTGTGGTGGAGGTTTTTCACCTTCAACTAGAGACAACACAAGGGATACTACAAACAGATTTGGTCACATTGTCCCAGTGGCCAGGAAATGAGCCACACAAAACAGTTTTAAGGGAAGTACAAAGTAGAAAAGTTTTTGAAATGAAACTACAAAACCTGAAAACTATAACAACAAGAGTTACTGTGTTTATAAAGGTGTGTTTTTTGCTGAGTTTTAAAAACAGTCGGTGTGTTAATGTTTCAAATGTCCGGTTGGAGGGAGTTCTAGAGACGGCTGTAGGCTCTGGACCCCTGCAGGTGGTATGGTGAGGATGTAGGAAGGGGTTTTTATGTGGAGGAGATTGTCGAGGGCTTTAAAAGGGTTAGGAGAAGGAGGGTGATTTTGAAAATCATACGTTGGATGATGGGGAGGATGCTTTACAGGAGCAGTGGGCGGAGCCAGAAACATAAATGTTCAATCTTCTGTAGTGTTGCTTTAACTCGCATTGCTACGAATTTCTTGCCTCAACATGTCATAACACATGGCCTTTTAAAGCATGTATTTTAACTGTGTATTGTTTTTGATTGTTCAAGCACTTTATGATCCTGGTCTAGAAAGACGCCTTACAAATAACCTTTACTTACTTACCGGTACTTACATAACACTTAAGTCATATTTATTTAAGTTGATTGAATTCCTTGCTTTGTAAAGTCAATGTTTTTTAGTAGCAAAACCTTCTAAACCTCCCTGAACCCAGATGGAAGTACAGTGTACCACCAAGGTCAAGTCAATTTTAAGTTAGCGTGTTGCTAATCCATCCTGAAGAAGAATGAAAAATTAATTCGAATCACTCCCAGGCGGAAGCTAGTTTAAGCTTGTCCACTAGAGTGTATGTCTAATGATGTTCTGGCTTCTATCAAATGTTTTTCTCGTTTGTTTTCAGACCTGTGAGGCAAACATTCCCTCCTGTCTCTCCTTCAAAGTCTTTTGTCTGGACTTACCCATCAGATTTAGTCGTATCATTTATGCAATATGAGAGCTGAAGACTTGCCAAATTACTGTTTTTGATCAGCGAGATCTACGTGTGAGATTAGTTTATTTATCGTCCATCTTTCATACCAGCTACTTTTTCTCTGTCTGGCGCTCATACCCAGACTGCCCCGCGGAGAGTCTTAATGTGTTTGAAGAGAGTTCAAACTGTGTTTGTCATTAATACAAACTGTTTGTGGAGTATTTGTGAAGTAAACTGGACGGTCTAGGTGCAGAGTTGAATTGTTAACAGTTAAAGTTGCTTTCTGGAGGGAGCATCAAAGCAGTGGACCGGTGTTCTGTTCATTAACCGAGAGGTTTCCACATAAAATAAACATCGAGACAAGTAATGTTGTCAAGGAGTGATTAGGGGGGCTGTGGGGGATTCCAAAATTAAAGTGGATGTTTTGGGGTTTTATGATAGATTTGCGGGGCTTTCCACGCGAGAACAACTGATACATTCTATTTGATAGACTCACTGTAACAAGTCTAAAGCTTTTGTTTTATGTTACATCCATCAGGAGACACTGGGGATTCCCTGTCCTCCATAGCTGTCTGACAATCACAAAAACAAGGTTATGTTTGCATTAAACAAACTCTGTATTATGGCTTGCTAAACCACATTTAGTTAGATTTCACATAACAGAGACTTCATTTAATCAAGCACATTTTCATGGATATAGTTTCGCTATTAAATGGCACTTGCAAAAATATCAATCATCCTTATATGATTTTTTCATTTTTTAGTTTAGTAAACACTATCTGAAATACCCGTTGTTGACTTGCTAAGTCAGGAGTGTACGTATGTTTCAGTAAGGGTCTAAAAAAAAGTATGAAAATTGAAATTAAATCAGAGGTATTAAGGAGCTACAATTGTGCAAACAAACCTTATTTGGCATGTATTGAACATGGTATACATTTCGGAAAAAGTAATGTAATATATTTGAAGGTTCATGGGGGTCTTCTGCCTCACTTTCCGCCCCCTTACGATTTAAAAAAAGAGCAATTCTGTAAATCTCCCTTCTCTGATATGTTATACATATGGTTGAAATCTTATCAAAACTTGACATACAGTATTAGAATTTTAAACTGAATTTTTAAAAATGTTTTTCTGCCCCCTTACCCATTGCCCTCCTCCCTTAAACCTTTACTCATAGGTTAAGAGAGTACATTCAATTTTAACACATAAATTGGCTTGCATGAGATAAAATTGTGCAAAACATTGGAAAACATGTTTTTTCATTTCCCGTTTGCACACAATGTGGATAGATTTTTCATAAACTAATATAAAATGTCCTGGTAAAGTAACAAAAATCCTATTTGTACTTTATTTAAACTTACTTTTTAAAGAAATTATATATTTTTTCAAGCACATTGTCAAAACACAACCCTCTGAGACAACGAGGTTGTTGATGCGTGGTGACAACCCGATGTTTGACCAATCACAGTGGAGAGGGTGTGGTTATGGTAAATGAGATTGCATCTCCAGAAAAAATATTTTTTCAGTGGGTGGGGCTTAAGCCCATTTTCTAATCTAATTATTTAAAGGAAAAGAGAGTTTTGTACAAACAAACACGTACTGATGAGTACAAGCGAGGTCCAAGATCTATTTAAGATACACTTAAATCAACACATGTAATTTAACTGCAGACTGTCATATAAGAGCAGTGAGCATAAATTGTAATGAGCCTTTGGTTTGGATTCTTATCCTTTTACTAACTTTCCTTCTGTCAATAAAACGTAACAAAATGGGCTTTATTCACCTTAATTGTTTAATACAACCACAAGCGCTCAATGAGTGTGTTAGTAAACCCCCAATAAAAGCATGCATGAGAACTCCACACTTGAACGATGCCAGAAAAACCTTGTAAATGATTTGTTGAGAATACGAAGCGAAGGTTGATATTGTGGGCAAGAGGTGTGGGACACCCTGGAAAACACGGCAATCCGATATGGCGCCAACAATTCAAACCACTTCTCTTTGGAGTGTGTAAAAGTGAATTTAAAATACTGTGGTGCTGCTAAGACTTCTTGTTCATCTTGTCAAGGAGGTATTTAGTGACAACATGGAGGGTGTGAGGGTTTAGGATCAAAGAGCTGTTGGTTTTTTTGTCTGCCATTTCCACCTTCTGTCAATAAGCCGGAGCTCTTGAGGTTTATTTTTCGGGTAAGTTGTTACCTTAAGTCTTCCTCTGGTGTCAAGCATATCCACACCTCAGGAGCACGCCCTGTTGACAGAGGTCAGCGTATCACCACATGGCTTTTCCTCATATCTGACCTTTGACCCCGCGGGGAAGTTAAGCAGAGGTTAGGGTCAAGGCCCCCGAGGCATGCTGGTGTCTGCATCCATGTGTGCGACGGGGTACGTCAGGTCACGCAGTCTCTCTGGTTGAGACCCTCTGAGCTAATATATTTAATTTCCCTCTTTGATCTAAATGGAATTACTCTTCCCTTTTCTACATCCTTTTCCAAATTCCTTTGGTAATATGCCTCTGGTGGCGGCACAAGAGGTTCGGGCAGTCTTGTCTTAAGGGAGGTTGCTTGAAATGAAAATCACAACTTTAATTTCTCCGATAAAAACAGGTTTATGAGAACGTCTGAGATGCCGGGCACGAGGTGGGAGGATCGTTCTTTGGATTTATGATCATCGCCAGCGACTCGCATGATTAAGTGGCGTGAATTATATTGTGCAAATTTGACATCTGCTCTTCGTTTCCTTCTTCAACTTTCGTATAACTCATGTCATCTGGATCAGTGCCTTCATCGACGCAGCATCACACTCCTTTTATTCCCTTTCCCATTCACGTACTCCGTTGGTGGGCGGAGCCTGGGAGTACAGGTGGACTCTAAGTGAAGGAGACAAGCACAGGAAGTGTATTTAGCCTCTTGAGATGCAACACAGCTCTGTGTCTCAGCATGGAGCGTGTGCACTTTGACAGGCATGTTGTGTCCATGTTGTTCTCATTTATCCATGCCAAATCCACCGCCAGATACTTGGCAGCCGACTCCACAGGAAATACAAAACAGCCACAAAGTGTTTATCAGAGTCAGAATTATACAATCTTTTTTTTTGTTGGTTGCATCACGCTACCAACCTCAGATTGATGAACATGTGGTATGTGTGTGTGTGTGTGCGCTCGTGTGTCTGCACGTGTGTTTCACTTGGCAAAATGAGTCATAGAGGTCTGGCTCTGTTTAGGTGGACAGTCACAGTCAGTCACTGTATGCTAATGTTTAGCATGTTTCAGTGATAAACCATTTTATTCATGGTTGCTTATGTGTAGCCATAGGTTTTGTGTGTCGTTACAAATGTACTGTTGATCTAAAAAACATCGACCTTCTACATCTACGTTTGCACGTATGCTCGATAAATGCTTTGGATTTTGTGAATAAAAAGCCAATATTAAGGGAAAAGGCTTGTTAAATCAGATAGTTTGTGGATATTTAAACTTTACCTTCCCAGGAAATGATGAACTGTGTGCAATTCTCTATTTATTTTTTTGTGATACATATTGGCAAGAAAGAGAATGACACATTTTACATGTAAAAAGGAAGCCATTAGATACACAGTTTCATAGTAAATCAAAAAAGCAGACCCTTCCACCTTTCCAACAGCATCCCATCCTGGCTTATTGCTCAATTACATCGCACGTCTATAAAGTGTTATTAAACTAAATAAAAAATACTGTAATTGAGGACAAAGCGTTATCGCCTTCAGCACCTTCAACACCTGCAGACTATTAAAATGATTTAAAAATCAATTCAAAATCAAAAATTCATTTCCTGGGAATGCTCTCGCTGTACATCTGTTATTTTTTTTTCCACTTACAGGAAATGCATTCCATCTTTCAACAACCTCTTGTGGCTTTGGAGATTTTTTATAATTCAAACAATTGATGTCAAGCAAGTATTCCCTTAAAAAAAAAAAAGAAAAAAATTAGTCAAACATGAAACCGGGCTCACCATACTTGCATGAATAAAATCTCCCATGCAAACATATGCTTTTATATCAAACAAAAACAATTCAAATTGTAATATATATTGAATTCTTTGTTAATTTAACAACTTCAGTGATAAACAAGAATTTAAATATAAGACTTCTAAAAGTGGCTCAACGATAATGAAATTAATCCCGACATTGATGGAAACCTCATGCTTGTCATTGCAACTTGTGTGTTTCGATTCCGTCTCTGTGTAGCTCTTTTCTCCGACCATGTTTGTTTTGACATCTAGTATTGTTGCTTTTATGAATGCAGAACGACCCGAATGTTAAACATTAGTTCTTCATTTGTTTTTGGTGGGACAATTGAACAACATTCGTGAAGCCAGGACCACATGGTTTGTGAATACATTTCCACCACATACATGCAAAAAGACTGATTACATCTTTCCCTTGTTTATTTGACAGGACGACGAGGAAGGAATATGGGCATGATGGGGCGTCGCCATGGAAACCTTTGCGTTCACAGTGAGTTCTCTATACCAGTTTTCGGATTTCTTTTTATAGTGAATCCAGTCTTTGCCAGGGTGTGGTGCTCTACGCCAGATATTTTAATGATCACCTACACAATAGGCTTCACTCATCTTAAGTAACCATTAGCCCCGGAACATTGATGCTACCACAATAACCACATTATTACGCGACTCCGATGGAAGAGAAGGTAATAGGACCCGGCTCCTTTTCCCATTGCATTTTTTTTTCTTCCAAATCGTCTGTAGATGATCGTTTCTGGGTCCTGTCTGTGTGCGTAAAAGCCGGCTATATAAAGTGGATGGTATATACGCAACCAAGCAACCTAAAGTGTTCTCAGGTCCAGGGGTGATAAAAACAACAAAAAGTGACAGAAACCAGAGATGGACACGTCTGTCTGTCCAAGTCCTGCTTTTTAGGTCACAGTAAAATTTAACCACGTTATCCCATGTTTCTGTGCCAGTGTGTGCAGTGCTTAATTACAATACAACACACATCGCTCAGGAAAGTTTCTAAGGCTGCGAGCTGAAAAGCATAAAACGAAGAATGTGAAGTCATAAAGGATAATTCCTGTTTTGAGAGTTTTATATCGAAGCCCCCCATAGACTCAGGATGCCTTTGAACACGAAAAGAAAGAGGCCTGTGCTGAGAGGGTTATGGCTTCGCTCGGAGCTAATAGCTTTGCCTTTAAGAGGAAGAGCAAAGTAGGTATAAATATCCCGTCCACGAGAGAGGGAATTAGATACAAAAGAAGTGGAGAAGGGTGTTTATGTGGGAATTAGAGGGAAAACCAGGCATGGGCTCATTCTTTCCAGCGCATCTCATTCTTTTCCCCCCAATAACCCACAGGTGGACCATCACAAGTCCAACCTCTCAGTCTGGGTGAGTTTAGCTCAATGCTGCCTCCAGGATTATTCAAACTAGGGTGTTTAAGTAAATGGTCTGTCGCGTCCGTGTGTTTGTTTATGCTGAAGTCGGATTTATTTGGGAAATGTGTGCAAACAGCATTGCGTAGCTATACAGCGCCGAGGCAGCGCGCATTGCCTATAATCCGGTCCATGTGTGCAGAGAATGCTGCAGTGTCAGGATTCACCGTAATGAAACAGACCACACTGCCCCATTTCTGTCTCTCTTTCCATCTTTCCCATTTTTTCCGATATTCCTGCACTTTCCACCCCTTTCCCTGAACATATATTGCTTTTAGGTGGACCCTCTAACAAGTACTTCACTATCTGCCATCAGATATAATAATGGCGTCTGTGTATTAGCTCTTCTTATCCCGATCTAATAGAATAAGCCCAGCGCATTAGCTTTTAGAGAAGAGTGCTGTTGTGAACGGTGCTATCAATGCTGCTCATCTATCCACCGCTGTTATTCTGGCAAGCAAGGCTAACACGTATTAGCCCTTCTTTATGGGAGAACAGATGGGAGCCATTTAGTGGTGTGTAGCTACAGCGCAATAAGGCCATACCTAATCCTCATATCCTGTCCCTGAGTGAGCCCTCCCTAATATGAGCAAACAGAGATGACAGCAATGATAGACAAATAGCCAGAGATCCATGTGTCTGCGTGATCAGTGTCTTTGCAGACGCACAAACTTTCCGCCACTGTTTCCTGGAGCTAGCCTTGACCCAACTCTGCGGCATTTCTACTCGAGCGCCACAAAAAAATTCCGCCAGTGTTGATTTTGAGTTGGCAAGTCGCTTCTAAGCAACCCAGGTGTGGATTTAGATCGGTTAGCTATGGTTCCTCTGCCTAACAGAAGATTGGGTCCTGATTGGCTTACTGTGTTTTTGTATGCCCTGCTGTTGATTACAGAGATTTTGTTTACCCTCCTGGCCTCCTGGACCCCCTCTAATGAAATAAGAATGTCCTTTTTGGACTGGGAGAAAGAGAAGGGGATTGGAGGCGGGGGGGAGTCAGAAGAACACGGTGCCAAAAGAGTTATGCAGAGTGGGGGGAGTGGTGCTCTGGAAACGCTATGCTTTTATCCCACCATGAAGTTATTTGTAATGAATGAAGCGAAAAGAGGCTGGAAGGCTGTCCAAGTGGGGACAGAAATATGCTTGTGCTTGTGCTTGTGTGTGTGTGTGTGTGTGTGTGTGTGTGTGTGTGTGTGTGTGTGTGTGTGTGTGTGTGTGTGTGTGTGTGTGTGTGTGTGTGTGTGTGTGTGTGTGTGTGTGTGTGTGTGTGTGTGTGTGTGTGTGTGTGTGTGTGTGTGTGTGTGTGCGTGCAAGAAGGAGTGAGGCCTTGTTCAGGTTAAGACAAGTCAGAGACATGGCTTTCATTTGCAACTGTTGCCTTGCACTGAATGCAATGTTTGTATTTCTACGCTGTGTATTACGTTATTCAAATGTGTATACAGGACTTAACTTGAGAGGCGAGTGTCTCTAACTCTGTGAAAAAGGCAGGTTTGTGTAGACTCGGACCATTCCGAGTCCACAGGCACATCTGTGCTCAGTTCTTTGGCAAATAAACTCGATTATATTGTGTTTTTTTTCTCAACATGTCTAAACAAAAATAGGTAGGAAAGATGTCAATGTATTCATTTTAATTTTGTGTATGTGTTTTGGTTGTTGGTATGCAGGTAAATAGATGTTTTGCTGTACTTTAAGTACAAATGAAAGTAGAAAAAACAACGATTAATTCACTGTTATAACAGTACTGGTTGCGATCTTAGCGCCCATAGAAACCTCCAGATGTTAACATGTCATGGGTTCGCCTCAGGGACTCCTCCCACCTGGGTATTTCCAAAGCACTCAAAACAGGCATCCAGGTGGCATCTAGACAAGATGCAGGGACCACCAACAGTAGGCTAGCTCTTCTCATCGTGCAGCCATTCTACTCGCTTCCTGACATCCTTTAGTTCTTTGGGTTACTTTCCTAAGCTGGCTAAATGAAATCCTGCCTCAAAAAGAAGGCGAAAAGAGTATTTGGAGTAACATTCCACTGATCTCTTACTTGTAAGAAGTTCCTAAAATACATGCTTTAGTAAGAGGCAGGTGATGCTGATCCTTGGACAGAAGGACTCCAAAATAATTCCAAGAATATTCTGCATAATTTGGTTAAATTTGTTTCTTTTTGTCAACATTGAGTAACAAAACAATATGAAGCCTTGTTTTTCTGTGTATCTGTTTGAGTTTGTTGGTTGTGCCGACCCTTTTGTCGACTGCTGAACCGCAGAGAGGAGGTTAGACGAGGCGTCTGACCGTGGCCATCCCTCATCCGGCTGTCGGCATCATCAGTCTGTGAGGTCGAAGGTTGTTCCACCGGGTTGAACACGAGTGGAGGGAAGTCAATAGCACCACAACACCTGAGCATTCATGAAAAAAGGGTGTTACACGAATGCCCATTTAAAAAAGATGGGATTCAACACTAGTCGTTATTAAACTAAAATTTGATACTGTTATATGATCCAAACTCGTTCAATTGCTGTTTGATTGTAAACAGCAGGACACAAAGATAAAAAATATTTGTTCATTTTCATGATTTATTTAAGGATTGGATGGACAAGACGGCTATAAGTTATATCCATTTGGAGTTTGGGGAGGTTTTCTCATTTAGTTGTATGGCTTATCTTGCTTATGTGACTGACCCTGGGATCACACCAAATCTTGTTTTGGATTGATTTTTGCCATTTATTTTATACAAAAGTATATTCAATAAACAAACATAAAATGTATATTACATTAGATAAAAATTATACGTCTCTTCTCCTTTCCAGAACTTAACTGCCCCACAGCTAAAATAGGATAATAGAATATCATTTTGACACTGAAAAATAACTTTTTGATTTATACCCTATAGAGAAAATCAGCCAAAGGTCTTTTCAGAACTTAGCAAAACACGGAAAACCTCATGAAATGCAACAATCTTCAACACACGAAAAAAAACAAACTTACATGTGACTTTTGTGGTGAAAACGTTTCTAGTTTAGCGTGAACAATACTCTTTTGCGGGGGTGTGCGCGATCTCCTTGCTTTTCTATTATTTTAGCTAACGTTGAGTTTCTTTCAAGAGAGCAGACGTCGGGCCACCTGATGTGTTGATGATGAAGCAGTTTGTCTGAGGAAGATCCTCTTCTCTGCCCACAACTCATTCATCGCACATGCTTGGACATGACCGCACGCAACTCCTTTTGAGCTCCAAAGAGTCAGAGACAAGTTTGGTTATTCTGCTTCTATGATCACAAGAAAATCCCCGCTCATTAGCGATTACCCATGCGGTGAACATTTGCATGCATGTGCTCAACTAATCACAACCAATTTGCAAGAGTTTTAGTGAGGGTGGCCCACATGTGTTGATCTTTGCAGTTTGGTGATCGTTCTGGTACCATCACCGCCAACCCTTATACAGCCTTTGACAGGCTTTGTCCCCATTATTCAATTTTGTTGGTTTACGGTCACAGCCAAGCGAAACTGCCTAAAATTAAAAGGAAATATTTGGCGGCATTTGGTGTCTTCGCTGCCCAATGTCACAGATTATTAGTCCTCGGGAACCAGTGGATCTGATGTTCGTGAGATGATGAACATTTCTGCCAACACCCAACCTAATGGGTTCCAGTCATTGATTTGTGTTTCCACAGCCCAGACGTTACGCTGCAGCAAGTTAACAAAGTCGGTCTCGCAACCTCACTTTGGCCACTGACCTTGGCTCTCGTTGAGATTTTCCAGGCTTTTGATGTCCATGTTCCTGGTAAATATTTAATTTCAATCCTCAAAACTGTGGGTTTTCAGTTGAGGCTTGGATTCCTAAAATCCTGCGTTCGGTTGGAGCTTACAGGAAAGTACAATTTGAAACCAACCACGCCTCAATCGGAGCAGACCGTTTTTTCAAGGTCATTGTTGATTGAAACAGTCACGTTAACTATGAAAAATCAACCATGCTTGAATCAATAAAACAGAGTTTCATTGATTTCTGAGTGTTTGGCTGGTGTTACTCTTGAATTTGGAAGAAGAACTTACCTTTGTCGGGACACTGCATCTCAAGAAGACCAACTTGTTCCTTCTTGGAGAACAACGTATGCTACCCACAAGACTTTGGAAATATAAAAAAAAAAAGACTAGAAATGTGTTCTGACCACAGCGCCGCCATTTGGAGAGTCCATTTCGCCTGATGCCTGTCGGGCGGGGCCCGTTCTCCCATATCCTTGCTTGTTATAATGGCGGCCTGGTTTTAGGTTTGCAACTTTGTCTGTGCTTGTATATTGATTTTTCATCCAGTTGTGCTTCTGCCATGCGATTATATCAAACTCGTTTGATATTTTGGAACGAATCATGATCAAAAATTAATACTGTACATTTAATGGCAGGAGACCCCTGCAAGACTGCTAATGGTTTACTAAAGACGTCCTTTTTTCGTCATCCAGGGACTGTGAACATTGTTTGGTGTAAGCCCAGCTTAAAGGTTTTTTTTGTATGTACTGTTTGTGACGCAAATGTTTTTCCTGTTATTAGAAATGTCTGCACAGAAGATCGCGAGTTAACGTTATACATAAAGAACAAAAGCCAATTCAAACTCATTTTAGCTCAGGGGCCACAGGGAGGGACATTAATTTCCAAATGGGCCAGACCTGTAAAATCATGATATTATGCCTTTAGATCTTCAGAGCATTTTATTTTTTTTAGTTTGGTCTTTTCAATTTGTTCCTTGAATTTTTTTATAATTGTAGACATGAAGATTAACTTATAAGCAACACAACCATCATAAAACTTTCCCATTCACTTACATGAATAAATAGACCATGAACGTTTTCTTGGAAAACCTGGCCATCTAGTATACGCAGTCACAAAATCAGTTTATTATACTGAAGAATTGCGGCGCAATATTCTTGTGGGCTAAATTCAACCTGTCTACCGGCCTTATCTGGCCCAATTCAGACTCTTATGGTGAACGCAAATAAAGTCCTGAAATCCCTCATGAAGCCCATCAACTCTTTAGTAAATCGGGAACATGCATTCATTTTGATGTTTCATTCTTAAGCGCAAAAAAAAAATCAAAATCCATCAAAGAGAACCAGGAATGAACAAGAGCTGGAAGATAAAGACAATAGAATAAATGAATGAAAGTCAAAAGTCCCATTTCTGCCTCTCTTATTGATTTTGCATATCTCATGTGGTATTGACAAGTTCAAATCCCTCCAACGATCCATCTGACATCCTCAGCCTTGTTAGAATTCGCCGCTGTGTTCCTGTTTTGAAGCCCTCAGGCAGTCCACCTGGGGTCCCTACTTACTTTACTGCCCGAGGACATCCTTTGATGGCTTATTCCTCGTATTCTTTTGTGGTCCTGCTTATGTTCCTTTCTTTCCTGCACCTGTCCCATCTCGCATCCATCCATGATCCTAGAGTCTAAAGGGACAATAGTTTTAACTCATTATATGTTTAAGATCATCAGATGCTTTTGGTTTTAAACATTATTTAAGTTTTGTCTCACACTCAACACTGAAACACTTGGATTTAAGAACGTTTCTTTATCAATATGTTATACTTCCACCCTGAAAAACATGAACACAACTGCATCCTAATGTCAACTTTATTGATATTGCACGGTCACAAAAAACAATGTTTGCGAAGGCCAGGAAAGACTCTGAGAATTACTACTTTGAGAATTAACCTGTTGAGTGTTTTTTGTCAGGTCACTTTGTAGTTTCAGTTTAATAATGACCAGTGTTGAATCCCCAAGGTCCACCCTCTGAATAGGATAACCAAAAGTATTCATTGGATCTGCCATCTGTCATTAAAAAAAATAATTTGGCATATGAAAAGGGTTGCTGGAATAAACTAATCCAAAGGCTGTAAAGAAGTGAGGTGGTTACAAATGCTTATGAATGAAAACAATTTTTAATATCTACAAATTATGTTTTTTCCACACATTTTGGTAATTCACCAAACACACTTTACTTTTATAACTCATTTCCTACCTTGAACTCTCCTATCAACATCGGCCTCATGATTTGACCCTGGCCCCTGATTTTCATCTTGGTTCATAGATTTGCATTAGTTCTAATTTCCAGGTGGCAAAACCGCTCTTGGTGTGTGTCCGGGGTTACACAAGACTAGCTTTTTTTTTTACACTGGATATTCAGCACAGCGTTTATGTCTGTGTGGCTGCATGTGTGTGTGTGCATGCAGAGAAAGATCAAAAAGAGAGAAAAGACGGGGAAATCCTGGCTGGATTACAAGCGTGTCATTCAGAAGATGACCCAACACAAAAGGCGTTTCCTCAGGAAAAAAATCTCACACCTGTGGAAGCATTTACGTTTAGCCATGTGGGTGAGAGATGGAGACTATAATCATCTAGCAATAGGATGCTCTTGAGGTCAGATCCCACGTTACAAGCCGGATTACACCCTCAAGAGAAAGTCTGACAATCACAAGCGCAGGGATTTAGCCACAGAGAAATCCGAACCTCAGTCTTTTCACCTTAAATCTGTTCTTTTGCGACGACATCCTGTGCATTCCTCTGGGTTTTTTTTTACAAACACACTCCCGGTGACACACTGGAACACACACACTACCGTTCAACAAAGGCCTCTGTTGTTCCCCCAACTGTGTTTTTAAACATATAGAAACACCCTGAGACTGCCAATCATAACCCTAGCCAGCGCCTGAAGGCATTCTGAGATCGCAGCTGCTGACTTCTCCACGACTAACTAACACACGTTTTTCGTCTGAGGCCACGCTGCCGCGCTCACGTGTCGCCATTCATACGGTCAAATCCGCCAACAGAAGGTAAACATTCTTGATCAAGATTGACACCCCTGGAAACGCTGTGGTGCAGAAATAATACTTAATGTATTTTAATAAGTAATTTCAGAAGGAATGTAACTATTTGCTTTGTCTCTTCTGGAAATGTTGAAAGTGTTATCAGACTCCCCTTATAGATTTGAGGAGGAAAGCTAAAAAGGATCTACCTGCTTCCTCCCGGTGAAGGTCATCAAAGTTGCTGTGTCGGCACGTAGTCTCCATTACCAAGGCTATCACGAAACTATAGGAATAACATCAACAACTTTTCGACTGCCACTCAACATTAGTAGCTGACCGCTAATTAGGACTCGTATAACAGTAGGATAGGGTTTTATTTCTCACGCTAGTCCAACACTTTCTGTAGAAAAAAGTCATCCACCCAAGCCTGTTCGAAAGTGCAACATGTTTCTGTTCTCATTTATCAAAACAGTCCATTCCACTCCTGCTTCCCTCACTTTTCGGCGTTCTTTGGTTGTGACGTTTTTCAAAACCACACATTGTTTGTTGAATTTAGACATCAAATCGTAATATAGGTCACCGGCCTATAGCTGCAGGGCACCCATGTGACACGGCCAGTAAAATATTTTAAAGCCCCGGAGTCCGAATGCTATACAGTTAAATTCTCTCTGGGCCCCTCAGTGAAAAGTTATTTGTCCATATTGTTGGACTTGGCTGTTTCAACCACTTTTAAATTAAATACAATTCTTTCCTTCCCAGTCACTTGGTTGACCCACAATACATTGCAGTCTTTTCTATCATATCAGCTCCTTTAACAACAATGCAAAACTCTATACAATCATATCTTACACGTTTTCTTCAGAGTCTTTCTTTTTCTTTTACTCTTATCAGCATAGCAAGCAAAAGCCCACACTTGTGTGATGACATTCAGCTCAGGATTAAAGCTCTTGTTAAGAGCCTCCTCACCTTACACTTTAGCTTTCCAGAGTGGATCTATAGAGTTACAGAATCAACCGTTCGCATGCTGTAAGAAACTAAAGAGAGTGATTACACAGATCTTGGGAAGGAGGAAACGGCTTTGATTTTCTTTAAAAAGGACACTTCCTTCACGTATTAATGTATACTCGGTACGACCTGGTGTTGCCCCTGGTAACTCCGGTACATCTAATTTAAAAAATGAAGGGTCTGAAGAAATACACAAACTCTGCAGAGAAAAGGGGGACGAGAAAAGCGATGTAATTAATTTGATATAAATGCAAATGAAATTTGACATATTTGAATTTTCATGGGTTTGTTATGCCCCTCTTTGAGTCGCCTTTGAATTAATTAAAGGAGATAAATGAATGGAAATCATCCATATTTAATATGGTTCAAAATGGAACATATTTTAATTTACATTGGGGGAGGGTTCGGCACCCTTTGTGCACCATGATACTCCCCCTTAAACCTTCCCTGAGGGGTCTACAAGCTCAAATTTTATGTAAAGCAATTTGTCTTTGAGACATTAAGATCAAGTGAATCAAGTCATGATACTTTTGCATTTTCAACATGATACCAATACTCTGGAAAATATTACAGAAGATACTGGATACCATTTTCCGTACCAAAGGGATTAGAAATATGAGCCCAAAATTAAAAAGATATATTTTACTAATAAAAAATATGCAAAACTAACCATTGTTTCAAACTGTAACAATGAACAGAACCACATATGGGATACGATATCCAATTTCATATCTGGATATCATATCCAGATATAAAGTGTAAGCATTGATGCTTTTGTGAGTTTTAATACTTTTCCACCTGGTATAAACCCTGACAAAACTAGCCTCTCTGCTAAAGCTAGCATGTGTTCGACCTTGAATACCTGGACTTGACGGGAACAAGATAAGACAACCTGGGATTATGATGTGTCCAAAGAAAGTTGTGCTCATAGGTTTGTGGCCCGATTCTTTATTTTGTTTGTGCCAATTGGTTTGTCTGCGGAGGATTCCCGTTCGAATGCATTAAGATTGACAGCAGTTATTTTTCGATTTGGTTTGTTTGTCTGTCGGGTGGAAACTTTGAATCGTTTCTTCTCTCTCTTCTTTTCTCTCCATCCATCCCTCTATCTTGCAAAAACGCCGTTGGCTGAGTGCTTGATGTAAGTGTGTTTGATGGCCTTAAACAGAACCAGCAATAGCCCGGTCAGTTACGCTGGGATTTATCAGAACTGAGTTGTTGTGTCGACTTGTAATGGTGGAACAAGTCAACATCAGACTGTAAGACTGAAAGAAAAAGGGGCTGGTAGACTTCTATAGTTTCAATATGTTTTTTTTTCTTTCTCCACTTTTTCTTCACTCAAAAGTGTTAAAGTAGGTGTTTAAAGTGTCACACTGTAATAAGCAGATGAAAAGTTCACTAAATTCACGGATGCGTCTTCTGGGATTGCATGCTTTATATGTGCCTCCTGTTATTGTGGTGTGTGAGAGCATTTTTCATTTTCTTATTTTGATCCTTAAAGTTCCTAAATGTAGCCAGTTATCTTTCCAATTTTCCAAGCCTATTTTTCTTCTTTATTCATTTTTTAACATTAGTTCAGGGTTCTCTCCATCAGATACACATACTGAACAAAAATTTTGGCTATAATTATGTTATAAAGTTCTCAGGTCAGGATCTGTTATTCAGCTAGCAAATACCAATTTTATTTTGCCTGTAATATCCTGAACAATGTAATAACATAATCATAATCGTCAACCTAGCAGAGGGCAGCAAACTATTAAACGGGTTACAATTCAATAGTAAAACTCATTTTTATTTACTATAAATATATTATATTATATCACATTTAAATATTTATCCATGCAATGGTGTCATCATAACAAAGTTATCTCAAGACACAGTTTAACTAAGACTATAAAAGGCAGAAACCTCAAGCATAACCAGACTCGGTGTTGACCGCTTCCTGCTGTGATGGCTGGATGGTGGGGTAGACAGACGGTGGGTAAAAAAAGAGAGGGAGGATACAGTCAGAGAAAAGAAGAGAGTATAGATTAGGGGAGGTGGGTCATGGACCCTATATTTAAATTAAATTTTCATCAAAAACATACAAAAATATATATATCTAGCAACATAGAAAGCAAAAATCACATATTTTTGTCCAACCTTCACCTTTCTAACAGTATTTAATTTTTTTTTTACATTATTTATGGAAATGTTAGTTGAAACAATGGTTTTATATTGAATTCACTCATGGTAGTCAAATAAAGGAAAAAGATAATTTGTTGCTGAATCCTACATATAAAGTTTGTCTAGGTCGTCTGAGTCAAGTCCCTTGTCTTAATCCATTTATTTTATTGGACGTTTTCGGATCCGTCAGATCTGTCCATCCAAGACACCCGGACAAAGGCACATGTTGTCCATAACAGTAAATCCGTGGACAGACAGACAGGTAGAATGACAGGAGTGGAGCTGTCAGAGGCCTGGTGTTCCCTCCATCTGAGAGGATGAGAGTAGAGGACAACGTAAACACACTGTCACACACATAAACAAGAGCCTGCTCAGGTTTCACAGCACACTTTGTAAGAGCTGGGGCTCTCTTTTATCGCCAAAGTATTTGCACAATTTGTTTATGCAAGATTCCATAGACTTAATGGGGAAATGGTTTCTTCAGCATCACGCCGCACCTGAGTTCAATTTCACTGGAGACAGATCGTAAAGACGGAATTTTCAAGAGTGGTCGCAATCTGTCTTTCTTCCATGCATCCCAATTTAATGTGTCAGTTGTTCTGACTCCAGGTTTTCATTTCTTCCTACAGTAGATAATCACTTCTATTACGGGACTTTCTAGTGCTTATTTATTAGGCACAAGAAACAAATGTCAGGATTTGTATCGGGAGAAAAAGTATTCCAGAAACCGACCGAAACTGTTAATGAGCCAATAAAGTGTGTCCTCTGGCATGGAAAACTAGCAAATGTGCTTACACGTGTGGTGTTATCTCCTGGTATTCAACACAATTCAGCAGCTTTCGCTATGTGTTAACTCCCTAACTCGCTCGGTGGACGCTGGTGCGGGACGTGTTGCTGCCTTCTAATTACCAATGCACGTGGTTATTTATTCCGCACATTGTGCGTGTTTGCATGTACGTGCGTGCATCTCGTAAGCCTCTTGAACTAGCGTGTTTAACAGCAGGCATTCCAATGAGACTAGGACTGTTTGCTTCGGTAATAACTAGGCTTGGACGTCATTTGTTTGTGTGTATGTTTGTCTGCAAATGTATGTGTTTTTTCACATTCAAAGGGATCATTCGCTCACCTTTCCTTTGATCTGAAAAAATATCCCGTACCAAGTACAGTTTTTATTTTATTCTTTGGCTAATTTCCTCCATCATTTCCTTCAAGGAAGTGACAAAATGATCTGTAATTTTAGATGGACAACCTCACTGTGATGCTTTACTAGCCACTGATAATCAATGGTCATTAAAGTAGATCAGTTGAACTGGATTTATTGACTTAAGAAGATGTTTGATAACTACTCGCTTGGCGGATAGATAGATAGATGGATAGATAGATAGATAGATAGATAGATAGATAGATAGATAGATAGATAGATAGATAGATAGATAGATAGATAGATAGATAGATAGATAGATAGATAGATAGATAGATAGATAATACATCTCATCTTAACTTACATAGCATCTTAACGTAAACAGACAGATTTACTCGCAACAAAGAGAATCGAGAGTTTGTATTTTACTCATTTTTGTTCATTTACAGGCTTATTCTTTTCGTTTTTAACTTATTTTTGACATACAGCTTGATAACCTTGGCATGGCAAAAGTCCCAGGCTAATTTCTGAATAAAAAATCAAATAAAACCTTTCAGACAGTGATAATCAATACAAGATAATGAAATAAAGATGATTTCTTTCTGTGTGGCCTGGTAACGAACCAGTATTACAACCCGGGCCCACTGCATTGCTGCATGGATGGACAAACACTTTAACTACCAAAGAAAGCGAATTAATAATATATAAATAAAGCATAATAAATAATATAAAGCAGAACTTGCCTGCTTGAGACCTAGGCTCCTTGGCTAAAATTATGTTTTATAATTTGAGTTGAGAACTATTGTATTGTATAGACTGCATACGTTTAAGTTATTCATTTATGGACGATTTTCTTGAAAGGGAAATGTGGTTATGAATGACATGTGTTTGGTAAAAAAAGAGAAAAGAAAAGCTTAAAAAATGTTTTATTATATTGTCTAATATTACGTACATGGACCACACAGAAAAAGCATCAATTTTATAGAAGGTCTGTAATTAAATACTGAAATGGAATGTTATTAATATGAATTTAAAGAAACCAAATGTTCAATTGCTACATGTTGTGGCAGCTTCAGGGTGTTGCGTGTCCTCGTTCGCTGTAATTAAATCACAAAACACAACTTTGCGTGATGCTCGAACGTCTTATTTCTTTCATCCTCACAACCGCACTTGCACGACACTGCATTCACCTGAGAGAAAATCATTTTAAAGCCGCTGAGATTTGTTTATATGTGTTGATCCTTCGTGACAATTTCAAGTGAGCGCATGTTTTCTGTGTCTCGGCAGATGTGTGTGGGTGTCTGCCTGTGTCTGAATGAGGCAACGTCGCGGACCTTTATTGTGGCAAAGCAGAAAAGGTTATTAGCAACTGCTGAAAGATGTTGTTGTGGATATTTGTCGAATTCCTCTTTTTCTCGGCGGGAGGAAGAATGAGAAAAATGATGAATAGTTAGAGGAAATGCCTTTTGAAAAAAATGCTGGTTTCAATGAGAACTGTCAGTATCTGTGTAACGACGCTTAACTTTGTTGGGGTTTAGAATTTCCAGGGAAGATTTGCCACATTTTCCCCCACAACTGTGTGTACGTGCAGCGCCTTTTTTCCTGTGTTGTGCCATTTGTGTTCCCATTCTTACGTGCTCATATACAGATGTGGGACGACTGTTTGCTTTCCTTGCCAAGCAAGTATGCTTTCTTCTCTTTGTGGTCCATTTTTTTGTGTTACCTGACGTGTGTGTTGTGCGTGCGTGTGTGCGAGAAAATGGAGAGCGTGAGCGAACGCTAAACCCTGTTTCTTGCCTGAGTGCTGCTGCAAAGGCTCAGATTGACAGATAGGATTGAAAGTGTCATCTCGGGGATTAAATGTAATGAGCAGAATTGAAAGACGGGAAAACAAAGCAAATTCACATTGAAACAAACGTGTTATAGGCTTCCGTTTGACTTTCATTTCTTAGTTTACTTCACTCCTTTCCATTCACCTCTGCTTTCACTTCAAAGCCGGTGTCATATGGAGGGGTTTTAGTGCTCCCATACGCGCCTCGCATTCAGGTACATATGGAATCATGTGTTCAAACCAAGACTAATGTGAACCAAAATGAAGTTGGAATTCAGTATAGCTTGGTTGATAAAGGAAAGCTTCATTTTACCCTTGTGTTGTCTCAGGGTCATGGTGACCTTGACCTTGAAAGAAGATTTGGCCCCTTGTGTGAATGAATGTGACACCCCTGATCTCAGTCACATCTCGGACTCAATGGTCTTGTTCTTGACTTCTTGAGATCTCTATGTATATAGTGGTACTGACTATTATTTTGGTTTAAATTTTAATATTATTTTCATAATATGGTCATCAAGAAAACTTCAGCATTTGATGGATATGAGATGCAATCTAATTCTTGTTATGTGATGAACAATGAAATGAAAAAAATGACGAAATTATTTTATAAAATACTAACTTGGTTGACGGAAGAAGTTTTGTTGAAAAGAAAAAAAAAATCATGAATAATCTTATACCACATACCATTAACACATTGTGGTGCGTTCAATAGTGTAGGAAACTGCTGGGCCGCATTTCATAATGTAGGACAAAAATGAACAGAGGAACAACAGAAAATAGTGTGTATTCTTTACATTAATCTTTAATTTGATGGTTATAAAAATACACTAATACTTTACTTCACTAAGATGTCAGATTTTTTCTTTTACCGAAACAACTTTTTGTCAACTGAAACTGGACTACACTAAAAAGAGTATGAATGTTACTGAAACCAATAAAATCAAACAAAAACTACACCATTCTTTTGTTTTTGTAGGTCAATGTCTCAAACTTTTTCTGGATTTGTAAAAGACTTGGGCCTGTCTTTGTTCTTGGTTTTGTATCTGTCATGAGACTCTCCAGTCTTGATCTCTGCTGAACTGGTATTGCTTAAATTAATCTATATTTTTAGTCTTGCTTATGGTTTAGAATTTGTCAAAACTTTATTAGCTTGAACGGATATATAAATAAGTCCATCCTTACCGTGACATTTATCACTGGGATGTCCTAGCAGCTGTAAGCGCAAACAAAATGGACAAACAGAGAGTTAAAGAGTCTTATTACATGTGCCAGAGACAGACTTCCATCTTTGAATCCACTCACGGTGTGTACTCTGGGGTATTTTAACAGTCCAGGTTACATAGTTACTGCAATACAAGTTTGTACACACAGATAATTCTACTCTTTAAAGAATGTATTGCACATCACCTTGATAAAAGGCTTTGCACATTTTTATAGTGTGCAAACCTTAATGATCCCTTTTCCCGAACATGTTCAAATGGATGCTTCTAATCTTAAGAAGTGAAATCTCAGTAGCTCCGAGTGTCAACTCATTGAGTGAGTAACGCACATGTGTCAGTCAGCACCTCGACGTCGTAAATCACTTGAGCAAGAGTGCAATAGTTTGCTCATCCTCAAGCTCACAAGTAAGGATATTAAAATCCAACTACAATCGCACAAATTAATGATGAATCATAACATAATCCCAACAGCTTTTCCCAGTTTTCAACGCGGACATTGATGGATGGATGTTCATTCCTACCATCTGAACAGTCATTCCAGAGCCGATGTTGGTTTTAATGAGAGGATTTATCTCTTTGGACTTGTGTACAGATCTTGAACTCGAACGCATTTCCTTTGATTTATGATTCCCAGTATTCGCTTGGTTGTCGAAGCTTTGTTCTCGCTCTCTCAGGAAAACACGTGTTGGGTTTCAGACTAGCAGATGTCCTTTGGAGAGGCACGGTCCTTCATATTTGTCTGCTTTGATTTGACATAACAACAGTAACAATCTCGTCATTTTACCTCATCGTTTGTTCATTTCTCTTCTTCGTCATCACCTAACAATGTGTGAAAAAAATTAACTAAAAAAAAGTCAATGAGACAGTGCATACATCTGCCAAGGAGCTCAATTCGCTCTATAAAAACTAAAGACAGATGAAGTTTAGTGTTAGCAGCTCCCATGATTCAAAAATAGTGTTGGCTCGCAGTAAAACTAAGCTTTGGGACCAGGAATTGATCTTGGTGGAAGTGTAGCGTCTTAGTCACTACGAGCTCCAAAATAATCAACAACTTTTGAGTGTTTTATGAAATCAAAAAGTTATAAAAAGAACAGTATCTAGGACCAGAATCGGTGAGAAGCCATACAAGTAACTCAGAAACCATCAGAACCTTATAAAATCCTAGTGGAACTTGAGAACATATAAGAACGCAATGAAAATGTATTTAAAATTCCTAAACACTATTTTTGCTGATACGATGATGTGCCTAATAACCGGATGATATCAACCTCCTGGATGTGTACTAGCAGGAAGCGCAAAAGCAAGATAAACTAAAAACTGAACTGCCAACCATCATTAAACCTTTAAAAGAAGAAAACTATTATTTATTTTTGAACAGTTAATCAGTGCATCATGGACACACAATTACAATGGAAAACACACAGATAAATACCCAAGACTGCAAAATCTTACTTAAAAGTGATCCATCGGGCCGTTTGAGACGGCAGCGTAAAGGGCTGACTCAATGCAAAAAGACGACAAAAGCTTTGAGAGGCAATAAAAGCAGATGGTACAAGATTGAAAATGGCCAGGTTTGATCATTCTTCAGGACGTCAGAAGGCTCTTAAGAAGGGTTCAGCTAAGAAGGAGTGATAAGATACCTGCATTTCCCAGACACATTCCTAACTAAATTGTTTAGGGAACCTTAAGATCGAACCAAAGAAGCTTGGTAAGAGCCTTCATAAGGTCGACCCTTTTAAATATATGTTTCCTGAATTTATGACCCAGATTTTTTCATGTCTTACTATAAACTCACAAGTCCTGACTTTTATAGAAAACTTTTAACATGTAATTCAGTAAGAAACTCTTTCATTCCCTTCTTACTACTTAAGCAAAGAGCGACTGTGAGAAACACATTCTTCTCCCACAGCTTTCTAAAGAAGATCGTAGTACTTAAGATCATCTTAACCAATTTGGGAATCCAGCCAATGACTGTTCTGTTAGGATGATTCTTTTTTCTTATATATTGGTTTTACTGCCATGTTACAGGCAATGTTCAGAAAAAAATGTTTTAATAACAAAATATTTCATGTTATTTTATTGTTGTTGTTCGGGTGAAGTTTATAGTAGGACATTTTTTTATTATCACTTTTTTATATTTAATGTGTATATTTCATTAAACTGATCTTGATCATGATCTGAAATATGTTAAATTTGCTTAAATTAAATTACATTTTTGTGTCAGTTATTCTGACATTTATTTTAAACTTCGTCATTGCACACTTCAAATCGATGTGGAAGACCTCTAATAATGTGTGCAAATGTTTTCGTCCTGCCTCTGTGTGGGACATAACTTCAAAGCACATTTTTGCCGGTCCGTTTTTAATCCTTGTAAAAAGTAGCAGTTTACCCAATCACATAGTTGAGGGCTGATAAGAGTGGCATGCAGCATTTCACTTGCTGCTCAGACTCTTCTTGGCATGTTGGCATCGAGTGCATCGTTTGCCTGATTCCTCACGGCAGATGACCCTTTGCCTTTATCTTATCACTTTTCACTGTGACTGGCTTCAAAGAGCACTGGCCCTTTTTTTACTGGCACTGCCCTGTGTGTGCGCGTCTGTTCAAGCTATCGACACATTCCCCAAAAGTTGTTCCAGGCTGTAGGACTGTGTTTAATGAAGGCAAGGGCATGGCTTCAAAGAGCTGCAATTCAATCTACATGTGCAGAAGTACACACACATGCAGACACAAGCACAGGTTTACTGGCAGGAACACAACAAAAAAAGATTTTTAACTTCTGTTGACTTACCCTTCATGTGGAACCTACATACAGAGAATGACTTATAAAACAGATTAGTATTCTCTGATCCCTTATGATACCACACATTTTCTACTCACCCTTATGTCGACTGATCCTTGGAATTATTTTCAGAGTAATCAGTTCCTTTTTAGAAATATAGATAAAATGTATGTATTTTATTGAAGCAACTGATGCGGAAAATTATTTCAAAATCTAGAAACACTCACTTGCCTCCAAGCGAGCTTCTTACACTTTCTATCCAACTAAAACAGACTTTTCGGATCTGGTATGTTTAACCTCTACGTCGGATGCTCGCGTCACGATTTGGTGATTTCAGTTCCAATCTTTCGGCTTGAGCATAGTCTCAGCCTCACCTTTACATTGACTTTACATGTGACCTTCTTTTATTTTAACCTATATTTAGTTTATTGAGGCAGTCAAGCTCAATCTTAAATTCTTTCATCAGTCTTAGTCCTGGGCCAAACAGATTCCTTTCCTCCAATATTTAACTTTTATTGTTGACATCTAGAATTTATTTTCTTATCTTAAACACCGGCATATTTATAGGTCGACCTATCAACAAGGACATTAATCCACGTTGATGGCGAGCCGACCAGCTGACGGGCCACGTCAAATAACTTGGCGGGCCGGATTTGGCCCATGGCTCTTGACACCTCTAGATTCAAAGAATGTCGGGTACAACCCATGGCCACCACACTTTCCACCCCTCATCAAATCTGACCTGCTTTAAAAAAAAAAACCGGCTGCTCCTTATCTATCAGCAGAAGTCCATCACTTGGCTGCACACGGAAACATTGGTTTGGCAAACCGTTCCGACACTTGTCGACAAGCCCTGCGAGCATTAACGTTCGTATTAAGATGCATAGATACGATGTCAAGCTGCGTGCTGTGGGTGTGTAAATACACGTCTCTGTTGTGATTTACCGAGCAGTTACCAGATTGGAAGTGACATGTGCAAAGCTGGGAGAATGATGAAATTTCAGAGCTAATCTGAAAATTGTGGGAACTGAATTATATAAAGCTCAGAGCTGGAGGGAACCTCATTCCACATTATATTGCTGTCATTTGTAACAGTCGCCTCACACTCAGTAGATTCCGGGTGTCAGTGGGAAGAATTTCCAAAAGTCTCCAACAAAAGATAAGTCTCACTTTGGGATTGACGCCGATAACGTTTTGAGCTTTACCACTCTATTACAAAAGATTTCAGCACGACAAGAGTTTTTACGAGAGCAATGAAAGTCTTTTTTCCCCCCTGTTTTTTTTCGGTACTTGAAATAGACTCTGGCCTTAAGAATGACCCTTTAACTTTTTGATGGAAATCCTCCATGCTTTAAAGTTTACGAGTGTGCGTATGTTTGAATGTGTGTGTACGTGTGCGTCTGGTGCCTTTGAGGTGTGTAAAGGTGTGCTTCCTGCTTTGATGTTTGGCATTGAGTTTATAAAAGGGTCGGTTTTAGTGGCATGTTTTTTTCCCCTTCTCGTGTGTGTTGTGTGTGCGCTCGTGTCGGCCAGCGGAGTGGATGTGGTTCACCTTGCAGCGGCCACCTGTAAGCCATCGTCAAAAATTAGCCTCTTTAGTCTTGATGGGTTGCAGAACAGAGAAGGAAAGGGCGGTGAGAATGTGGTAGGCGGACTGCTGGTGGGGTTTTTTTTGGGGAGAAGTGCGTGTCCGTCCATATGTGTGTTTGTGTGTGTGTGTAGATGTGCATGGACTGTGTTGGAAAGTCACCACGAGACAGAGATGTGTGGATACAAGGTGTATTTCTTGTTACACCTCCTTTTATCCTTTTTCTTTTTCCTCCTACTTCTGAGAGTGTGTAGTCGTGCGGGTGTGTGTTAGCCGTTTTTTTCAGTGCCAGTATTTTGGCGTTGGGCCCGAGCCGGAGAGAAAGTCCAGATTTCTTCTTTGACTCTGCTAAACACACACAACCTGGACTCATTACATTCAGTAAACAAATCAGTTATTAATGCCAGCCTGCAGGTTCCACTCGCACAAGTACCAAATGTATTGTGGACAACACCACCAACTGGGTCCCTCTTAACTATGTCCAAACACCCGATTGGCTGTAGGGTTAGGGAGAGAATAGTGAGACTAATGATGTGGCTCTTGTGTTCCTGCTTCCTGTTCTCCGCTGGAGGACTTCCTGTGACGAGTTCATGTGGTCCTGATTAAGCTTTAGATCTTAGAACCCCCCAAAGCAGGGTGGTTAACTTGCGACACACATTACCTGTGTCTCTTTCGTCAGATACGTGATAATAGTGACCAGAAGCACTGGAAATATTGAGCATGTGTGTTTACTTTCTCCTCAGGATTCTTTGTCTGGTTCCAGTTTTTAAACCTCCTCTTGCTCTGACGCCAGGATGTTTTTTCTTCTTTTTTTTTTACTGCAATGAGGCCTTGACTAGTTCCACTGTGTTTGACCCAGTGGACTTGTCCCTGGGGCCCCAAGCAGCATGGATGCAAAGAGAAGAAGAAAACATTTGGTAGAACTTCAGATTTTCGGTTAACATTTCAAAGGTTATCGATAAATAATACGTGCCATAAATACATCATCTTTAGAGTGTTTACCCCCCCAAAAAAATTGCAATTCATTCGTCTTACTAACCAAAGTTCTTTCTGAATTTGTGCACATCTCAAGGCGCGTGCACGCCCATGTGTGCAAGTGTGTGAAGAGCCACTTTCCAAGGGGAAATTGTTAGCAAATGGACTCCAAATGCTGCCCTTTTAGCTGTGCAAAAACAACCCGAAGGCCTCTCTCCAGGTCCCCTTCCCCGCCACACTAACGCTTTTAAACACGGCCCAATTTTCGACTCACCTGCTTAACAACCCCAAGGCGTGCATTCCCTCCTCTCCCTCCTGTCTCTCCCTTCTTTCTTTTTTTTTTCCACATTTTTATTGCTGTGTGACCCTTAAACTTCTATATGTCCATACCTATCCATCACCCCTACCTCCCTGGCTGTCGCTCCTTCTTCACACAGTCATTCCTGAGTGGGTAAATAGTCAAAATTGGGGCTGACCCTCGGGGTTAGCGGAGGCCACGCTCTCTTTTCATGTCAAAGCCATCTGAAGGCTGATTGGTTGATTGCCGTGCTCTCCGCTTCCAAAAGGCTCCCTTGTGCTGCTGTAATTGCCCTGTCAGCCACATATACACACATCCTCCGACTCGACACACACTTGAGCTTGCACATACATCCACTCAGTCACACACATTCTTGCATCCAAATGACTTAATTGGTGTTAATTGCATAATGAGAGTGGTGAATTGGGCCAGGGTCAGAGGTGACACAAGGGAAGGTGGGGGGGGTTATGGAAGGATGTCGAGAAGATGTGAGAAGAACCTTTCAGGTCTGTCATTGTTAGCGACCGAAAAAATTCTGAATCCATGCATTTGGCTCAAGCGTTCACTCGGACATCATCACCACGTGTGCGCGGACATTTTTGGAGAGCGTCAGCGAAGCATAGGCTAAACCGTTTAAGCCATCATCATTAGGTGGTCGTTGCGACAGAAGTCAGTTTTGGAGATAATTGGCTCGTCACAGTGCAAAGTAATCGTCTCATATTCTGGAAAAACATTGAAAGCTATCGAGCATATCGGACATAAGACATAGAGAAACAAACCATTATGACCACATTTTGAGCAAGTGCCAAAATCTTCTGGGTCGGTTCTGACATCGTGGAGCGTATGTTCATACTGCGTACAAACACAAGGGTGCATAGTTCCATACATGGATCTGTTCTGATGGTGTTTCTGGCTCCGCCATCTCTTCCCTGCCGTCCTATATCGTAGAAACAAAAGGGCACAGAGACAGTGCATACCTTCATCAAGTAAATTAATTCATATGATTTTTTTGAAAAGTGTTGCCTGGCTAGGTATATAGCAATACAACAACTACCGATTTTGTCACGACAGTTGTGTGAAGGTTTATTAATTTTACCAAAGTGTACTAACTGAATTTTGAGAACTTGGGAGGGGATTTTCGGAGTGTGCAAACTATTTTCCAAAAGGGCCACATAAAGTGAAGTTGAGGCCATACATTAGAAAAGGGCCATCATAGCAAGAGTCATTCGGATATTTTAAATATCATCCAGTTCATAACTTTCTAAAGCACACTTGTTTTTAGTTTTTGGAATTGACTCCATTTACTCTATTTTGTGTCATGGATCTGCCCCGAAGCTTCCTCCTAATTATACTTTTGTAGCTCATCGATCACCTTAAAAAGATGCCAGTTTGCTTATTTCGATGTGAAGGGCTCTCTCACGATTGGCCAACTTCCTTACCATATCTCCAAGTGGGGCGTCTAATCTTCTTCTTCCAATTAGCATTGGCAGCTCCACACTGTGGTGTACTTAGGTCAATCAAGGTCAAAATGTTTTGTACCTGTACCTTTTTTTCTGGTTGAATAATATGTTTATTGGGTCGAAATTTCCTGGCCCAGACTTTGGTCATACCTGATCAATAGATGCACAGAACACCCTAGACTCTCATTTTAAACTAAACTAATTTGTAACCAATCATTGACAAAACTCGTGAAAAACCATCGGTCACTATGATTATGTTTTATTTCACACTAGATCAGGAGTCCTCAACCCACATGCAGCCTCTTTACACCCTTGATGGCACAGTTTAGAGAGGTTAGTTAGGACGGAAAAATAATCTGAATAAATAATACCGGTACACATTTTATTTATATTGATTTAACTTGTTGATTGTGTGGTTGATTTAAGTGTCAAATTCGATCCTCTTTCGACGTTTAAATAAGATCAGATTTTTCTTTTTCCCCCTCAATATTAAACTCTCCCAAGAAGCAAAAGACCACAACAACATTAAAGCTTAATGAAACATTTTATTTGCCAATATATTTTTATGGTGCAAATGGCTCTTTACGTTGTTCAGGTTGACAAATTGACCACAAGCTCTTAGCCCCAACCATCTTTCTGCTGTTGGAATCATCTTGGTGACCTATGTTGCCAACATTAACCAAATAGCTGCAACACGGGGGTGAAGATATCCTGAATACCTGATGATGAAGGGTTGATCGATGACATGCATACACAGGAACAATCATTCAATCCCACATGTAGTACATACCAGCACACTCGAATATACATTCTGCAAATGCCCTGTGACCCAAGTACTTCCTGGTTCGCCTGATTTGAAAACCAGAGAGTTGTCAAGTGGAAACACTGACATGTCTGGATCCACCGGGGATTTATTTTCTTCATAAAACTGTTATTGTGTGTATGCATGCCTGGACTCTATCGGGGAGGCCTGTTGGTGACTCTGTCTGAGGGAGGTACAGTATCCCCTCCACCCCCCATCCTGTTGCTTCTAGGAGGGAGTGAAAAGTGATGGAAGGTATGGAGAGATGGGCCAGTGATGACATAGCCTTATGTTCTCCCCCCCCACACCCCACCTCTGGATATGACCTCCGCTATATTAGATCTATCCATCATGAGCGCCAGTCCACATGTTTCCTGCACCAGTTGTAGCTAAATCTGCATGTGTTACTTTCATTAATGTTCCACGCTTTTACTTTTTACGTCTAAATGCACTCTGTCACGCCCGCTGGCAGTACGGTGCGTCCGTGTGTGCGCATCCTGTTGACTCTCTGTAAGTGGCTCGCTAAGCTGGGTTGATGGACGTATGGTTTTATGTGAGTTCCTCAGAAATGCATCCCCACAGGCTTATCCAGACACAAAGGAAACTGTCTCTTTGGTTTTTTTTGTTTTTGCCGTGTGTTTATTTAGGTATACAGTGTGTGTGTGTGTGTGTTGGTGATTGAGGGTTAGTGTGAACATGTGTGTGAGAGCTGTCACCTGTTCTACGAGCCATGTCTCGGGCCCTGGCCCTTTGATCTGGGCCACAGAAGATTCCTACGGTGTGAAATAGCCCCGGCCAGATTTGCTCAATGAAAGAGCAGGTTTTTAACCACAGTTATTACGCTCAGTTTTTTTTAAACAGCACTTCTTGTTTCTGTCTCTTGTTCCCTCGTAACCCTCCCCTCCCTTATTTATTTGCCCTGTCAACTTCTGTCTTTGTCATTTAGTGCTACTTTACGTGTGCTGTGAACTCGCTTGTCCTTGAATATCATAAATTCTCCGGCGGAATTTTTTTTATTTTTTACAAAAGTAACATGAGCTTGGAAATCAAAGCCAAGGACATACTCAACAAGAAACAATGTGAATAAAATAACAAAATGATTGACAATCGGTTCTAAATCTAACCTTGGCAAATTTTTATTTTTATTTTTTATTAGTAGTTCAACAAAAAAACAGGCCCTTTTTCTTTTTTTCCTTTGTTTTTCTCGTCCCTCAAAATAATTTCACAGTAATTCGCTTTTTTTAAATGTGGGATAAGTGTATCTAATATATAATACAAAATAATGAAATAAAAATCCAAGCTTTAGTCTGCATAATTTTTCTTTTTTTTAAGGAAAAAGTAAGTATCTATATTTTAAGGCTCCCTTCATTTTTTTTATCACAGAATTTAGTTTCATCCCTGTGGAAATGCAATTGCCCACAGTTGAAAACATTTGTTTAAAAATAGATTAAAATAATTCAAAATGAGTTTCGATTAAAGCTCCCTGATAGGAAAGAAGTAGAACGAAAACAGAACGTTCTTATCTGACAGTGAGAGTGTAATGGGTTGTGATCTGCTGATGGGAAAAGTCTGGAATGACAGTGGTCAGATGTTGGTGTCTCGCTCCCTCTTGGCTCCGGCGGTCTGCTCTCGGTGTGTTATTCCTTACAGGTGGCTTGTCAGAGCTGTGTAACATGTGTAAGAACCCAGGTGGAGAGAGATGTGGTGTAATTATGTCAGCGAAACACTACCCATGTGTCGGTCCCAGCACAGAAGTGCAGTGTTTAGCATCAGGATTTGATGCACAAGTGGTTCAAGAACCACAGCAGACGAGAAGGATCACCATAGAAACATGTTATTTTGGTTTAATTGAAGGCTTATCTTGGGGAAAATCTCAGGGTGAAATCAGAATGTGTGTGTAGCTCGGCGCTACAGAGGCGATGCCAAACTAAGCAGTGGCTACATCACGGCAGGGGCACCTCAGGGAGCTCGGACTGTTTGTTCAACCACCACCGGGCACATTCACCACTCAGCTGTTTCGCTCCAGAAACCTTTCCCAGTTTACCTCTCACATATTTGGACATTCTTTCTCTGACCAATATCGTGTAATATTTATCAAAAGTGACTCGCCTTCGGCGCTTTTATTTGCTGAGAAATTGACGGGAATTTGAATCCAAACCCAACAATCCGTGCTTTCATCAGCTTGTTTTAAAAACGCCTTCAAAAAAAGTCAAATTGGTGGATTAATGAGAGAATGCGCTGACAAATAACCCAACTGGGGGTTCTTGTGACCTCTGTTCACATATTAGTCATGTTTTCCTTCTCTCTAAGGCTCCTCTGGTTATTTGCTTTCTACTGAGATTTTCACTGTGTAAATAAATAAGAATGGAGTCGCCAACGGCAGCGCACGGATTGGCCGAGATTATTACCATATCTCCTAAGGCGAGAGTCCATCCATCCAAACTCTGGTAAAAACATCTTCTACTGCTTCTTCCAGTTAGTACTTAAAGTCCAAGGCCATAGTTTAGAGTAGAAAATAAGAGCTTCTGGCTCAACTCTTACTGGACCACTACTTAGGATTACTGGAAATGATCACATGACCTACATTATTTGTTCAATGTAAGAATATTCTGTTCAGTATAATAGATACTTATGAATAAAGGGCGAAGTGAAGATGGAAACTGATTGATTACAGTTGAAAATGTCGGTTTATTACAGCTGACTTATTTATAAAAAATAAAAATGTGTACGATTCAAAGTGAATGAAAAACCCTAAATCTACTGAAAGATATGTAAAGGACAAGATAAATTACAACTACACTTTAAGTTATTTCTAACATCTCTCAAACCAGAATAATGTCCAACTATTCCTTTGTAAATGCTTTTGATTAATGGGTTATTTAATTTTATATTTGGGAGGAATTTTTTGGGGTGAAACAAATTGAATAGTTTTGTATTTGATTTAAAGATTTTGAGAACATTGGAAATCAATCTATGTTTTGGAAATATCGCCAGCTATGAAAACATGACAACATTTTTTTTTTAAGATGGATGTGTCCATGTAGTTTTTTAACTGGTGATTTTTTGTGTGTTTTGTTTGAGCGAGGTCGAGCAATTAAACCCCTAGTCTTTTATTTAATAAAGGTGATATCTACAGTTCATATAACATATAAAAAATCCTCTATGTTAAGAATACATTTCTAGAATGTTCTTGGCGATACATTTTAACCAAAATCTTGGTTGACTTCCCGTTGACTAGGAGGGTGGATTGTGATCGCTGTCAGCGGTCATTACTGCTAACTGACGGAGATATGTGGGGTATGCCAGTGAAACACAAGGACTCGGGCGGTGGGCTGATGTGAATGATAGTTAAAAGTCACAGTCTCTGACCTGAGAAAGTACCTACTAAACATCAGCACATGACCTTGCTAGGGGAGGCCTGAATTCTTTCAGCTTTAAGCCGATACTATTCCCAGCTCCCACCCAGACAAATGAGTTCACACAACCTTCCACACAAAGAAGCATTTTGTACCTGAAATTCATGGCCCTTCTGGAGTAAACGACTGCTTATTCATTCTTCTTTCTGTCCTCGTTTTGGCATATTTTTAAGAACGATACCACACTTTATCATGCTCTAATAAACAAAGTGGAGACAGGTTTACATTTTTTCAGGTCCCAGCTCTACTTTCTGTCATAATTTTGCAATAAAATGTGATTCCTTAGCAGGATGTAGCAGACGGTTGATATCTTTATTTATCTCTCTGCAGGACGATGCTAATCTTTCAACTGTCAAGATTGATGACTCTATCGACGCTTGTTTAAACCTCAGTGACGCTTATAAAGCAGCCATGTCTTAAAGCTATAAATAACAATATGTTTCAAATTATTTAAAAAATAAATATGATTTGTTAGCATTTAAAAAAAAAAAAAATCTGCTTATCTGGGATTGAGTCGCAGGGGCAGAAGCTCCAGCAGGAAGGCCAAGATTTTCTCTTCAAGACTACATTGCCCAGCTCTTTCAATGCCAACAGGGAGTATAAGCCTTTTGGCTAAGCTCTCTTTTAACCAACACAGATCAGTGCAGTGTCTTACCTGTTGGCGTTGCCCAAATCCGCCGGGCGAGCTCTCATAAACCCTTGGTCATAAACCCCCCCCCCCACACAAACATCTTATTCCAATTGAGAACCATGGACTCTGAGAAAAGAAGAGAAAAATGACCCACGTTATTTGTGGCTGTTCCTGACTAGGCCACCAGGCATTTGCAATGGAGCCCCAAACCCACGTCCAGTTTAAGGGTCGGACACGTCCACGTTCCAGTTAGCAAAAATACTTACCTCACTTATCTGGCAACGCAGAGCATTTTAACAAATGTTTCAATATTGGAATGGATTAAGAGCATAGCCAAAAAACACACCACCTGGTAATGAAGTCAAGAGCAAACCAAGTCTTATTGAGTCTAAGATGAATTAATCGACTTCAGGTTCCAAATATTTACACAATTAGAGTTCAATATTATGCTTACGAGATCCTGAATCTAAGGTACAACAGATGGTCTCAAATTGTGGTTCTTATAACTTTAGGAAATCCAGACATTCAATCTGGCCGTCTTAGATCATATTTGGCAAAAAATGGTTATGTTTTTTTCATGTATTGTCTTGACTAGTTAATATGGGTTGAATGTTATGAACACAATACTCAATCATTTCCTTTTCCAAACAAGTGGGATTCTAGCTCAGTATTGCAGGAGAGGATTCATTTCCAGCTCCTTAAAGTCCAACGTTCACATGGTAAAGAGTATTTCTGCTAGAGCTAGTTGAATATTCCCCTTTTTATCTAATTAACAAGATCTATTGATAATTGTTCCCTCCTACTCACACTTTCAATTCCCTTTTCCCCTGGCTTTTCCACCCGGACCGATGTATCTAACAGACCTGGTTGGTTACCAAGAACAATTTCTTGATCCAACCTCTGAATTTAATGCATAGTGATTTTCACATAAACACTGCAAACGCCATATATTTTGAGAGGTCTACTGGAAAGACTCTGGGCGGTTTTATCAACCAAAAGTGGTTTTAGGTTGTTTGAAAACATCAGAAAAGTTGGCTTAGCGGTTAATCGGAACTGGCTGTAAGAGCTCTAAGGTTTTGCTTTTCTCAGAAGTGAACTGAGGACAGTGGTTTGACCTGGTGCAGATGGAGAAGAGGTAGATATGTAACGACTTCTTTTAGCTGTCAAAGGTTGTGTTTTAGGTTAATTTATCATTTTGTTAAAGGGAGATTTTGGTTAATTCTTGGAAGTGTTTGGTTACATTTGAATGGGACTTGGTCAGATTCCCTGTCCACTATTTAAAAGTATTTTGTTTGTCATTTGATGGTAAAAATCACTTTATTAAGTTGTTTTTGAGTTTCACAAATCATTAAGTTATCCTTTAAGACACGCTCGTCTCATTTTTAGAAATTTGCATAACTTCTGAAAATAAATCTTAAGAAAATGCCGAATCAGGAGCTCTGGACTGGTTTCTCTCCAACAAGATATTTTTGTTTCATTTAGGTTTACAGCTTTATTTTTGTAGTAAACTTGGCCAAAACCAGCATCTTGACGTATCAAAAATCACAGGCTAATGTTACGTCGGTAAGATTATGGTCTTTTTTTCAAAATAAAACGACTTTTGAGACAGTAATAATCAATAAAGTCCATTCATTTTATTATAAGATATGATATTTTATCATTTTTGGGGGGTTTCGTTTGCTTATTTTTGTACTTGCCATATCAAATATAGACAAAATTCAGAAATGCATAGACACTGCAAACCAATTTAACATGAAATTTTAGCTTGGCAGGATTCCTAAGAACTTGTCATGGACTCAAACAACAAATCCTGTCATTCATGAGTTTTTTATTTAAAGTCAGATTTACCTTAATTTATGTTAGTCTTGTCTGGCAGCAGCAGTAGTTAAGCCATAAGGTGACCTTTAAAACCTTCTTTAACCCTTGTGTTATCCCAGTGTCAAGGTGACCCAAACGCCTGAAAACAAACATGTTTGTGCTATCCCTTGTGTTGTCTCAGGGTCAAGGTGACCCATACGCCTGAAAACAAATGTGTTTGTGGTATCCCTTGTGTTATCCCAGGGTCAAGGTGACCCGAAGGCTCCGAACAATGGTGTTTGAGGTATCCCTAGTGTTGTTGAACGGCCTCGCTGGCTTCCAGATATACATATCCAGTGGCGGGCCCTGAGATAACACAAGGGTTAATCCAGATGAAACTCAGAAACACCAAAACAAGTTTCTTGTCCCAATATCAACATTTCCGTAATGTTTAGTTTAAATATTTTCTTATTGAGTTATTTTGCTAACAGGCAGACGTATAAATACAACTATCACATAACCTCCTTGGCCGAGTTAAAGACACAAGATCTTTTCTATTATTCATAGGAGCCACCAACGGGGAATAAAAGGTCTCTCATGCCCATATTAGTTCATGGATAAATATGATAAGTAGAGCGAGAGCGGTGAACATGAGGTGCTTTTGTCTGCTTTAGCGTTTTTCAAACTTTTCTCTTTTTTTTTTTCCCCCTCGAAACACGCAGCCGGCGGAGGGGAGATATGAGAAGACCACCAAGCTTTTTCAAATCCCACTTTCCCCCGCAATGTGTCCAATGTCCTGAGGCTCTTCTGACCTCAGCGGCGGCGCACACACTCGCCCGACAGCCTGATTGGTTCTTCCTGACACCGGACTTTACTCGTATTAAGCGCCGCGCCGCAGCTGCGCTAGAGCAAACACACTCAAAACCCACTTAGTATCCACGTTCACTTTGTTATCCTATTAATTCACAGTGTAAGACACATTTTTGGGGTTGATTGAGAAAACAAAGAGCCACACAAGTCGAGGAAATAAGCCAAACAAATGTTGGCTACCGACCTAATCCATATCTGGCTACCAGGTGCTGAATATGCAAGAATTATGACGCAGTTTCTGTGATTTTTTTGGCTGAAAGTTTAAGAAGTATATATTTTAAACTTGTTTCTTGTATGTTGGTTTGTTACAGCAGAATAATTAGAAAAGTATTTCTGAGTAAAATATCTTCTAACAAGCCCCACCCCTTTTTTTTCCATACCAGTAAAGCTGCTTCCACTTTGGCCCCTTTTTTCTTTTTTCAAATGGGGGTGAGAGGCTGTTACCATGTCAGTCGGTATGGCCTCTTATCAGACCATCAGGCTACCCTCAGATTCTCTTTCCAGATGGAAGTAAGATAGGGCTCCAGAGGCCCGGACCCCCGCAGACACTGAGAGCATGGAGGCCTCCCCTGATCTTCTACCTTATGGAGGTGCTTTAATGTGGCATTAGGTTTCACTCGTCTCCCCTGCTTGGCTGGGCCTGTGCCGGTCTTACGATGCAGGCGCGTTCACGACTCTTAACGGACGGGTTTAGAGCCGGGTCAAGGTGGTTGTAACTTTTCCCCACTAAGGAATATCGGTAGGGAAGTTGGTGGACGGTAGGCGTGGCCAGATCTCATATCTACACAGACCTTCAGTCAAGTTTGTTCGTCCAGTTTCTCAAACTGGTTCTTTCTTTCGGTGTTTTCTTCAGATGTTCTTTCCAAGAGTTTGTTTTGTGCGTTAAGCTACATTCCAATTCAGCCTAAAAGTAGTTTTCCAGTTTCTTTTCCCAGTTCTAAGCATGGTGATTACTTGGATCTCTTTGTAAATTGATTATCCCAACTTCTAAACTTGGTGGAAACCGGAATACCCAGGGTTTACGTTCAAATAAGGCTACAGAGAGTTTAAACTGTAAATAAAGGCAATGTTTACATTGTTTTTGGCACATAAATCCACTTTGTGTTGGTTTAATTATTTGCAGATGCGGCAGTGACGCAGCGGTGTTTATTGGGCATGTTGCTATGGTTTATTGTGCGCATAATGTGTAGTTTATCAAGACGACCTGCCAAGATGCCTGGTAAAGGCTACATATGAAGGCTACATAGTTCTTGGAAGAGTCCTCCTCAGCGCTGTCGCAATTGGAACACATTCCAGAACAACATCGGCCAATCAGATATCATGAATAGTAGCTACTTCAGTATCCGGTTCTTGTCACTTCCCATCATGTTTTATCAATAGTTTAAAGCATTAAACAGGATTTGGGTCATTGTCTGGAACAGGCTTGTGAAAATGTGAGAATTTCAAAGAATATATACTTCAATGTCTTAAAGTGATAGTTCAACCAAAATTAAAAACTTCACTCATTTTCTACTCACCCTCGTGTCGACTAAGGATTGAGATCATTTTCAGAGTAATCTGTTCCTTTTAAGAGTTATAGACAAAAATGCATGTCCATTTGAATGAAACAAATGTCGTACAAAAATGACACTTAAAAACAACCAAATACCTTCATACTGCTCGTCTGTAACGACCATCTTATAGTAAAGCCTTGACGAAAGGAATTGTTCCGAAAAAAATTAAACAATTGCATATTTTAGTTTCGTTTGTAGCAGAATTTAAAATAAAAACAAGTGATACAGACAGGAAGTACTCCGGGTTAATATTGCAAGCGCTTCCGGTGTAGACAGTAGACTGTATGCTCTCTGGAAGTGCTGGCGATTTTTACCCGGAGTACTTCCTGACTGTATCATGTCAATTTGAATGAAGATAAAGAAGTAGACAACCAAGCTCCAGACGCTATGGACCTTTATGTTGCCTATAACTCTAAAAATGAATAGATTACTCTGAAAATAACTCAACCATTAGTCGACATGAGGGTGAGTAGAAAATGGGTGAAATTTAATTGTTGGGTGAACTATCGTTTTTAGAAAGCATTTTACCATTAGGTGCATCATTAAAATTACAGGTTGAGTATACCCTGATGTTGCACTCACTGTAGAAACTTAGATTAATGGCTATTCTGCAGTCTAAATTCGTATTACGCATTAAGTGTTCTGGCTATTACAAAGACACTGTTTCCTTAAGTCAAGTAACACTCAAACCGTTTTAAGGTCTCAAGAATGAAAGTATTAGCAAATATTTGACTTGCAAGAGTCTGCAAACAACCCGTAACGCATGTTATAACAAAATAAATTGGAAAGAGAGGGAAATGTTAAAGTGAATTGTACACTTGCTAACTTTTCTTGAACAGCTAGCTACAAAATTTAAAATATAAAACAAGTGTTACAGTGAATAAGCCAGTTTAAAAGTAAAATGTAATAAACGTAACAAAAAGTTTTTAAATACAATAAAAAGTACTGATTATTGCATTTATTCAGTCATTTCTCCCTTTTTTTATGTGATTGTCTCAAATGACTCTCTTTAAAGGATTACCTATTTCGTTTTTTCAAGTATATTTTCATTTGGCAGATGACGAGAGTTTCATGAGTCAGAGAACGAACAGAAATGAGGTATTTACCACTATTTAACACCACATGTGTTTTACTGTTGTTACGCACCTTTTATATAGTTTTGTGTTCGCCCTCTGACTTGTATTTGAAAAATTCACTTTTATCCCAACACAAGGGAAAACACCTTATCATCTGATCTCACTTTTATAGCTCAATAGTTAAACTGTGATGCAAGAAAGTCTTTTGAGGTCAACTTCACTAACGCTCAGGCGAGATCAAAACAACTGCAGTATCATCTCTCGGTGTTATTTCTGCTTGGGCACATCCTGGCACTCGTCCTCGCAGTCTTCCATCATTCCTCAGAGGATTAGAGAGAAAAATTGAGAACAGTAGTAGCAGACTGTTCCGAACAAGAATCCTCTTTTTGATTTATGCTCGGCTCACCGTGTTAACTTTCAAATGTGTTTTGACAGAGAGGCTCCCGAGTTGTCAAAAACAAGCTGTAAGACAGGGATTCATCTGATCAACTCCACCTAGTGGTGCCGAGAAGAACAGATCATCGGCTCCCATTAATGGATTTTCAGTCGCAGTCATTAGTTCAGTTTTTGGAAGTGATTCGGTTCAAGTTGCCTGGGAGGAACTCCAGTTTCTAGAAAGCACCCCTCCACCTCCCGGACTGGCATCTGTGTGACTCGCTCACACTTGCTTTCACCCACTACGTGTTTGCTCAGATGAAGGAAATTATGTAATTAGCCTGTGAGGGGTTGTTTTTTTTTCTCCCCTTACTCCCCTACACTCTACCGTTCCCCCCCTCCGTCGACCCCCCTTTTTTCTGCACTCGCTCTTTCTCTTTCAAGCCGTCGGACGGCGGGAGATGGTTCCAATTTGATGAGGGGCCACACCCGAGCTCACCTCCGTCATTAATTACCATCAGTGGAGGGAAAGGAGCACTTGTCGTGGAGATCCATCTTAACCGGTGAACTTTGAGTGGACGTGAAGGAGGGAGGGAGGTCGCTGGTGCTTTAGGTCGATATGGTTGCATGGGCAGTGTTGTGGGGGGGTTGCAGGGGGCATTTTGCTCTCTAATTCCAGCCGGCCTGGAGGCCTGGAGCACTAAGAAGGGCCTCACTGTTGCTCTCTGGATCAGCCAGGTATTGCTTACATAAAAAGCAAGTGAAAACAGCTGTAGGGATAATTAGCTTGATTCTCCATTACATGCCATGAGGGCCAATAACTAAAAAATGGAGTTTTGTTTGGGTTAGAGCTACAGCCCCTAACCAGGAGGAAGTTGTAAAATTCAAGCTTAAAAAGAAGGGAGGAGAGTGCCCTCAAAGTGATGGTTGCCCCCCCGCTACATGGTAGCCATCGATGGAAAGATACTTTAAACCTATTTCTCTTCTAAGATCAAAATATATATGGTTTTATATTTGAGAAGACGATTAAAGTCGGTTTTTAAATTTAGTTAATCACCTCTTTTATTTACAGTTGGTCACAATCTTGTCGACTATAGGACAGGGATCAGTTGACTATGTTTGGTGGTGATCTGTACTTCAGACTTTATTCAAGAACATTTTAAAACATGTTATTCACTCGTATGGCTTCTAACTGCTGCTGCTCTCACCTCCATTCACAAAACCTAAAACCTTGAAAAAACCTTTCAAGAACAAAAAATGTGGAAAAATAATACAAATACAAAATAAATAAAATACAAGAGCGAATAAAGCTAATACACTTTTTTTTATTTTGTAAAGATAGTTGAAAGTGAAAATGTTCTAGTTTTCATATTTAATTGTACCAACTTAGTAGAAAATTGATAAAAAAAAACAGCTTCTTAATGATGTCGAGACTTATCAAACATTTTGTTTATAGAATATACGATATGTATAGTTTTTACTAGTAATTTGTATCAGATAAGTTGGTTATTGAGAGTTTAAATCAGTTTTGTTTAATACAGCTTTAGTTGTAGTGTATACAGGTGTAACATTCAACTAGTTCAACAAAAATATACATATTTAAAACCAGAGAACCCAGAGTAAACCTAAGCAAGCACGAGGAGAATTAATTGAACTCCTAACATTACGAATCCATGTCGCAAAGAAGCATTTTTTGGACATTTTGCTCAAGTTTGTAAAATGTACATGACTACTGGATTGATTAAATGAAAAATCCTGATTTACAATAATTTAAAAATGATTTTTAATGAAATTTTAAAATAAATGCCTTCGCTGTTAAAGGACCTTTTTTTAAACAAACTTGAAGAAAGTACTGGGTGGTGACTTGAAGAACAATTAATTTGACCTTTAATCCGTTATAAATGAAACTTCCTAGCATGGCCGTCCTGCACAGACAAGTTCGTTGAGCTCCGAAACCAATATAAAAAGTTGCCCAATTTTATGGGGATTTGGATAGAAATCCACCATCTTAGCCAGCCTTAATTGCTGCACCTCTTTTTGTCGTCACGGTTCATCTTCACCATAACCTACCTGTGACGTACTTGTGAGAGAGCAACAGGTTTGGCTTCACATCTATTGCGTCAATGCTTCAAAGCTGGTGTGAACCTACTCTTGTCTCCTGTTTCTTGCTCAGAGCAACAAGGAAAAAACTGCACCAGTTGATGGAATCTACATCTGCACCAAAATCTGGATATTTGGTTTTTCATCCCCTAATATGTAATCTGAGTTTGACGTCCATGGAAACGTGTGATATTAGATCAACGCCGTGGATTATGTTTTAAGTGCTTTCACCACGTTTCGGTCAGGAATATTTTTCTGGACGTCGAATCATCATCACGACCGAGACTCAATAAATCTGACACAGGATCAGACTAATGATTCGTCTTGTCGTTGTTTTCTTTGCCGGGCGTTTTTATCATAACGGCTATTCCTTTGACCGACCATCCTGTGTGGAACACGATCTCCTCTGTGGTCCTTTTCTAAGTCAACTTTCAAATTACTTTTTCTTCTCAGAGGAAAAAAACTATGTGTGACTTAACTGAACTTATTTTAATGTATTTTTTTGGTGCGTGCGACCATCGCCTCACGGCACTGTATTTCACCCCGTTTTCTTCCCAGAATTTCTAGTTTTAAGTCCGTCCCATTTGTGGAGGGAACTTGGCGGGGGGTCTTTGTACTTGTAATTTAATTTAGTGTGTTTCTCTCTTTTTTTGTCGGGGTGAAAGAACACCGACCGCAAGCTAATTCCGTCTCAAAGAGCATCCTTTAGCACTGGTGGTCCTGAGATTCTTCAAGGGTCCTTTTTAACAGGCAGTTTATATTAGCAGTACTTAAAGACAAGATGAATTTCGTCTGCTCCCGGGTTCCATGCCCCTTGCAAACAGATTGCCAGAAAGACATGAAATGTAAACTCGTCGAGAAAAACAGGACCGAGCCGAGTCAACACCACGCTGATTAATACCGGTGCGCAGGAATGCGTGCGCGGCGACTCGTCACAACACAGGAGCACTAAGCTGAATAAACAACTTTTTCATCTCCGCCAGATCTGCACGTTTTGATAAGTCAATCATTTTCTTGTCTCCGGCTGCAAGGCGGCCCGCTATTAATATGAGAAAGTGCTCTCCCTGCCTCCGAGCGGAGGAGAGGCGGGTCGATTACTCATGGACTCGTAGATAGGAATGACTGATTGGAATAAGAGCGAGATGATGGCGAGCTCCGTGCATCGGTGGTGGGAACCGTTTCTGACGGTTAAATATGGAAAGTTGTTGTTTGTTTTTTTTCCTCGTCTGTGTGTAAGTGTGTGTGTTGAGGGAAATCCATTAGCAAGTGCGTTTTAACTCCCTCACTTGACCAACCTTGAGTGAAGTGGCTCGGTGATAGTGCAGGAGAGTGTCAAGTGGTAATCTTTCACTTTTATCAGTTTGGCCATTCCTTTGAATTCGGACATTCCAACGAGCACTCCAAAGTGCTCTTTGTGTTTTTGCAGTGTATTGTCCTGAAATGTTGCGCAACTTTAAATGCCGAGACATTTGTTTTTCTCAATTTTTTTTTTTAACTTAATGGCCACGTACTTTTTAGTTTTAGTTTTTAATATTATGCTAAAAATCTGCTTCACATCCCAATTGCAGCCAAGTATGTTGTCAAAATCATTGTTGGGTTGGTAACTTTAAAATAGTGCTGGGTTACTTGAAGTAACTCGATACTGTCAAAGTAATTAGTTACTAGGGAAAGTATCCAAATTTGATTGCAGATAACTTTTTTTCAAAATTATAATTTCTTTAATTTAACTATTAATCACACAAACCTATTACAAAAACAATACCATCAACTCTGTTAAAAACTTTATTGTAAATGTCATTGAAAATGTATTTTTTAACGACTAATAACATAAAAGTCATTTTCATCATCTATTGATAAAAAGTTGTTCTGTAAAAATGGAAAAATTAATGTTTTAGCACTTGCTACCGGAAAAACGGCCGTAGTTACTTTAAGATACTTAATAACTTGTTACTCCCAACACTGGTCGATATAAAACAAATGTATATCTTCAACCAGTTTGACACAATATTGAGTACTAATTCACGGACAGAAATTTCAAAATTAAGAAATACAGCATCGACACTTTAGAATTCAAAATGAAGCTTGCTCACAACGTTCTGAAGATAATCTACCCCACCTTTAAGATTACGTACCCTTTCCCCACTATATAAATTAAATATTTTCGTGACCTGTTGTCAATCCACTTTACTTATTTTCTACTCACTCTCATGACTACTACGTTTCTGGGTTATTTTCAGAGTAATCTGTACCTTTTTAAAGGTATATATAGAGTTTTGAAAACAAACTATATCGATCTTAATGTATCTACTGGTTCTCAGTTGTCTTCTTCTTCACCTTTGTTCAAATACCTCCATGGTGACTGTCCATTAGGTCCATCTTGTAATAAGGAATTGTTCCCGAATAACCTAAACTTAGTCTATATTTTAAACTTGATTTAACAGACACTGCTAGGACAGTCAGCACTCACTGACAGGAAGGACTCTGGGTAAATATCGTGGTTGCTTCTAGTCTAATGTCTACATAAGTTTTTGCCTATAACTCTAAAAAGGAACTTTTTCTTGTGGAAAAAAATGTGTACTGTTTAAATGTATGATTGTTTATAATTGATTGTACAACAAAGAAGTTGAGATAGAAATAAACCATGGAGTCAAATAATAATAAAAAAAAGCATGATCAGAGACTGTAGCTATAATAGAAAATACACTTCAGAGAAGTGCGTCTGTGTCAGAGTAAGTCAATAAAAGCTCCATCAATCTCAGCCCCAGCATGTTGACACTTAGAATAATCAGACGCCAATAAACTCCCGTGAGCACATAGCGATGCTTGCCACATCATTAACACGACAAACGCAGGCGTCAGCGCGAGTTGGTGCGGTGAATGCATCTGTTGTGTCGAGCCGGAGAGGTGTTGACAGAGAAGAAAGAGGAGCGCATCAGCGGGCAGGTCGGGTTCTCGATCCTGCACCGCCAGGGGCGTATTCCTTGATTCCTCTGCTCCCCAAATCATTAACTTAAGTGCGGATGACGGCAGCGAAACCAGAGATCGGCTTCCAAAACGTCGACGGATTCGTGTGCAGACACACACGGTCGCGTCGCAGAACAAACGATGCTACTTTAATTGTGGCATCTGTAACGAAACGCTCCCCTCGCCCCGGTGGCCGATCAGAGAACATGTGACCCGGGAAACACCGATAACGTCTTCAGTGACACTCAGCCTTGAGTGATAGGCCGCGTCATTTCCGTTCCATTTACCTGCGTTTATCTTTGTGATTTAACGTGTGTCCTCTCCGTGACTGATGATAATGTCCTCCGTGATTGGTAGTTATTCTGGGGCCTGTTTGCTCAGCCAATGAGGCGCCCCCAGTGTGCGAGACATACATCATTGTTTCTTTTTTTTTTTTTTTTTTTCTTCCCCCAAACCCTCCGGATAGAAGTGAGTTGTTACTGACTGCTGCACTGCCCGGAATAACAGACACATTCCAACACAGGGACTTTTTTTTTTTTTTTTTTCCTCTCCCCTCCTTTTTTTATTAATGAGCACTTGATGTTTGGGCCGCGGCCAACCCAGACTTCTGGACCCTCGCCAGATGATTAGTGGAACACAAATGGTTAAGCTATAGTTATGGTCGGGATCCGTCTCGAATTGAAATGGACATTTCTGTACTTCCCTCTGTCCCGGGAAACGATGGGAATCCCAGGCGAAAGCATGTGTGGCCCCCTTGACTCGTATTAAGCGCCATAATGTGATATATTAGACAAGATGAATTTGAGCCTCTTTTCCTGAGCCGTTTCCACAATTCTGCCAGCGTGAGTGACATTTCAATTAAACGGAATATAAGAGGGGAAACTCACAGAGTGTTAGCAAATAAATCCACTTCCTTAATGGTTTTTAACATGTAATGTTGCTGTTTAAAGCATATTTAAATGTACTATTTATTTCTTCTATCTTTTCCCTCTTTACCTAAACAGAAGTATATATATAAATATATATATACTTTGTTTTATATTTGGTTTTACGTCCTCATTTTGGACAGGTTACTAATAGAAGGAAATATAAATAACCTGATGATGTTAGGTACGATTTATTTTCAGTTCATTTTTTTATCCGAGTTTATCGTATCTTGACTCAACACCTAGCATCTGTTACCCCTGAGTGACCCTATGAGGTATTAAGTCTTTTGTTTCATCATTTTGAGCAAAATTTGATGACACCTTTTTTTTTCTTTTTTTTTTAAGTACACGGCCTGAAATAAAATCCATTTAAATGAAAAGTAAACCAGCATAACTAGTAGGAGCATAACAGTTTGAGTCTAGGAAATAATAATTACTGCTTTAAGAAAAATAAAATTAAAAAGATTTGTAGATAATTTGGCCACAAAATAGTTTTTCTATTTTCTATTTTTCCATTTTTTTCAATTTTCTGTTCCTCATACCAAACTTTCTATCTGCTAAACCTTGTAGCGCGCAAGATTAAAATGTCGCCGACATCTTGCTGGCGTTTGTAGAAAAAGTCTAAATGATACTTGTCAGTTATTTTCGTTATATTCTATTGAAATCCTATCACCAGCTGCAAGATCATCGTTTGATGAGCATCTGCAAATGGTCCTGTTTGCGTCTGACTCATGCTTTTCTCTCCCCACAGCTTGGAAACACAGGTACGAGGCGCCCCGAGTGCGAGGACACACAGTCTTCCCAGTGTTCTGACCAACAGGCGCACATATAAACAGCTATTCATGGCAGAATGTCCTCTCCTTCAGCGACAAATGCCCTTAACCCCATCGTGGGTGAACGTCAGTCATCGGCTCGGAGCTCCGAAGTACTGGCGTGTGACCCACTTCCTTCGCTCGCCCCTCGCTGTTTCCAATAGACGGGGAGTTGGATTCATTTTACAGCTCCAGAACTTCTGGCTCCACATCAACCGAGAATCGTTTCCACCACTGTCGACTACCAGAGTAGCCGCGCCGAGCCAATGGAACCGGCCCGGGAACCCCTGCCAAGTCCAGGACCGCTTGATGATGGCGGTGTTTACTTCTGCAGCTAGCTTAGTGGACTCTTGCAAACATCACAACATGGACCTCAAAATCCACAGAGACCTTTTTTTTTAATCGAATGTGCCAAAAACGAGACGTCCTGGTTTACGACTCATCCTTCCTCGAGGACTTCAGAAGGACCGTCCACCTGTACGAGCCGGTCCAAATGGTCCCTCCTGTTTTTCCCTTTTGTTTCACCTGCTTTTTCTACATGAAAAGCGTCTCTGAGTGCCACTTCAGCTGGATGTGACTTACTTCTCTTAAAGTGTTTTTGTCCTTTCGCCCCTTTTGTGTGCACTTTTTGTACTGTGTGCTTGAGTGAATGTGTAGTTCCTGTGAAGATTTTGGGGGTTTTCACCCATTAATCGCTCCACTGTGTATTTTATTTTTCTTCTTTTTTTGCAGTGCTCAGCCTGTCTGAATAAAATCTGTTTTCATGCGAACTCCGACCACATTTGTTGTATTCCGACGTGACCGTTGACATGGATGGTGTTATTGGTAAATTGGAGCGCAACACTGCGTATTTTCACAAGATTAATGTTTCACCGCGGCTAATGTCGACTACAACAATAGGCTCTTGAAAGAATTCTTCCCACTTTTCATGGTCTACCAATCATTTCTCTCTTGCTCCCCCCCCCCACCCCTCCTCATAAACTCAGCCAGATGTTGCCCAGTTTTTTCTTCCGAGGGGGAACATGTGGGTGGACGAGGGAGGGTGGACGGAGGTGGGAGGCACGGCGAGGGAGGAGGGCGGAGCGCTAGCTTGAATGTTTTAAGTGCAATTCAACACAATTATGGTGTTTTGGCACCAAAAAATGATGAGAATTCCCAGTATAAGTAAATTCATCTGATATTTTTATACCTTAAAAAAAAAAATAGTTTGACATTTTTTTGTTGTATTTTTTATTTTTTATTTAACTGTTACTGCTGACTTAGTTAGATTTGAAGCATATTAACTCTTAAATTTTTGAAAGAAACTCTAATTCAGTCATTCACCGACACCTTCCCAGTAAGCTAGGGTCACAGCTGGACTGAGTGAAAACCCATGGAATGGTGCAACTCAAGACTAAGACGAGATATTTACTGAAGAGGAAGGAAAATACCTGACACTGGATTTGGTTCTGGGCCAAGTGAGGACGCTTCAATTCCATCGTTGGGCCCACATTGATCCAAAAACCTTAATAAATGAAGAATAAATAATTGAAATGATTAAAGTATGAGAATGAACTTCTGTGGTAGAATTGTCGACTTCCTTCATAAAAACAACTCTTCCTTTTTTAACTCCCCACGGCTTCATCACATGTATTTTCTTATCTCATCATTAAAAGTAACATTTAAGATTATTTTAAATCAACTTTGATGTTTAAAGTGCAATTCAACACAATTCTGGTGTTTTTGCATTCGACACAAAAACATGAGACTCAAAATCACGCAAAGAAATTCAAGTTCACTCGTTATTTTAATTTTATTTAATTCATTTATATTAATTTAAGTTCCAACTGTCGTAAATGCAGCCAGTGCTGACTAAATATAAATAATTTCATAGGAATTGTTTTTTACTTTCATGGGAGAATATCTCAACTTCCTTCATAAATACAAAATTATTCTTTTATATTTCCTACGATATCAAGTATTTCAAGGTACAGTTTCAGATTATTTAAACACTTTTTTGGCCCCTGAAAAGGCCTTGTTTTTGTCCTCGGGAGTTTTTGGAAAATCCACGTGACTCACGCGAGACTATCACTTGAGAGCCATATTTTTTTTTCGGACAATGCACCATAAAAAAAGTTAAAACAAAAAAAAAAAAAACCTCTCGCAGGTGATGAGAGCTTCTTGTCTGGACCGAGCGGTAACTGGATCTTTTGGCCCGGGTGAAAAAAAAAATCCGGGCTCTGGTATGGACGGGGCCAAAAAACAGCCCCGGGGTGCTTTATACGTTTATTTTAGGTAATAGAGAAGCTTGTTTTGTTACAGCCTGTTCCACCCTTTTTTCTCTCACCTCCACCGAAAATTCCTCGCATCTTGAAAAATCGGGAGGAATTAGAGGAGGCGCATGCGCAGTCTGAAGGCGCATCCACGAGAGAGAGAGAGGGAGGGAGAGAGAGAGGGAGAGAGAGAGGGAGGTGGTGACTGGAGCAGGTGAGGGAGAAAAGGCAAAGAGAAGGCGGATCAGTCTCGGATACTTCACTCCGGCACGCACACGCACGGAGGAGGAGGCGGACACAAGCCCTCAGCAAAAAAAAGCCGCTGTTGTTCACACGCTGGGTTCGTTTCCTCTCTTGGCACCGAGACCCCCGCGACCAGTTTGGACCCCTCGGAACATATTGTCTGGACTCGATGTCGTGTCGGGTCGAGCCGGCGAGCGGGACCACTTGTTGACCCCGGTGTGGCTGGAGACTGCGTCCCCTCTAGAATGGAAGTGACACTAAGAGGTCGATCGCGGCGTGGCCCCCCGAGCAGACCCCTGTGCAGGTAAAACCATGACCTGAACCTGTGGAGGTGTCACTCTTTCAGTCAGTCCCTTTAAGTCTCGATCCTCCTCCGACAACGACTTTTATTTTAATTTTTTTTAAATCAAACACCGTTTTGAGTTTTCAGGACTGAACGAACTCTTACGAACTTACGAACTTAAAAAAAAAAGTTGGGAACCAAAATTCTGAAGAACTTTGACACAGAATCTCCTGGAATCTAAAATCCACCTGGATTGAACTGGGATTTATTCGTTTCATTCAAAAGTGGATTACAACTTCTGACGGATTGAAACTCTGGTGAGTGCGATGTCTGAGTGAAAAAGTGTGTGTGTTTTAGTGTGTGTGTATGTGTCAGAAGGGAATTTTTATTGACCGGGACTGTTTCTTGGATGTGAACAAACGCTCCTGACAGATGTGATGTGTAAAACATGCTGTCATGCGTCAAATCCCCCGCTGAGAATAATCCCAAAAGCAAAACTATCGAGGATTTTGCGTTTACAAATAAAAAGGTTGTGGATTTTTTTGTGTGTTTGTTGTTGTTCAGGGAAGAAAAAGTGACAATGTTCTTTGTTGCTGCTGCTCCTTTCAAATCCTAGTCCTTGGCTCCCTCTCCTGGTTTTACTGACGCCGGAATGACGGGAAAAAGAAACGTCAAAATGTCAGAAATAAAGCGAGTTTTCGTTCAATAATATAAAGTGAATTTGGTTAACAAAATTAAAACTGTGCCCTAAATAATTAAACGGAATTAAAAATGAGAAAAAAAGTAAATTTAAAACCTGTTTTTTTAATTTAAAAATAAAGGAACTTCTGAATAAATATTATATATGTTAAATAATTAAAATAAATCATATATGAACGCGTCCCGAACTTTTAAAAACAAAAACTGGAAGCAACTGGCTCATCGACATCTATCATCCCAAGCAATTCTACAATTGCTCTTTTCCGGTGAATTTTCCTTTAATTCGATGCCAGCTCCAGCCACACCAGCGGGTCTGGTAGTCATCAGTCATCAGGTCACCGACGATCAGCACTTTTCTCGGGTCAAAACGCTCGCAGGGGTCACGGAGCGTGGCTGACGAATGTTTCCTCCATGTGTAGGTTAATGTCATACTATATAAATAAATACAATTTGCGGGAGAAAAACGACGAGTTTTATTTATTTAAAAAGTGGAAAATAACTAGGATAAAAAAAGGAGTTGCGTCAAGTACGGTTAACGATTTTATTGTAACGGTTTTACCAGTTTATTAAAAACAAAAAACAAATTTAAACCGTGTAGGGATGAGAAAAACATTTTACAATTTTATAAATCAATAAAAGATTAAATATATTTATTATTCGTTTGCTTCCAACTTCCAAAAAAAGACACTACAACTCACACCGTATGACTTTCCTCTTTAAAAAGTTGATAAAAGAAGTAAAATAACAACAGATGAATGAAACTCAAACGATAACCTTTTTAAAAATAAAAAGCATTTATTAGTACAGTAGTTTTTAGTCTTTTTTTTTTACCAGATTAAATCTTCTTCATACTAGTAAATTACATTCATTAAAAAATAGTCTTAATAGACACATTTTTAAGTGATTTAAAAACCTATTGCACTCCAGTTTCACGTGAGAGTGAAAAGGCCTGCACTTGTCTCATCATTTTAAATCACACTTTATTTAATGAGACTATTAAACTCTGTTTAGTTTGCAAAATGAATGTAAATATTTTTCACTCCCACAGTCCCAACACATAGAGGTTGATGGATGTCCCTCATTTGTCCAGAATTAGGTTTTTGTGTGTGTGTGTGTGTGTGTGTGTGTGTGTGTCCTTGTGAATTTACTGGCGACCTGTCCAGGGTGTTCTCTGGTTCCTTATGTAGCTGAGGATAAATCCTGCCATTCACTTAGGAAGTGTTTTTTTTTTTAACAGTTACATTTTAATTAAACATAACAAAAAAAATCCATCACATAAGTTAGTGACATTCATTAAAACCTAGTCTCACATGTGTGTGTAACACACTTTCAGCTGTTCCTAAAGATGAATATAAAAGTGCACGCAGAGGCCTCGACTGTAAATCTAGCATATGTACATATGTGACGCGTCAGGAATGCGTCTCATGGTCATCATGTCTTCTCCGGCTCCCCGTCTATCAGTCATACGTGATTCACACTCCGACCTGCTGCCAGATGACTGCTGTGTTGTTGAGGCACTCTGGGCCTGGGGGGCTCTCACACACACACACACACACACACACACAGGCACATACATACAGACAACCAAAGTGCAGCCTCAGAGCGTGTGTGTCGATGTTCCTGCAGCTGAAAAGCATTGGCGGCTGCGGAGTCTGTCGTCCTCCCCACTTTGTGAGCGAGATTTATGAGTGGCAGGTAAAGTCACATCCTGTTTCTTGTCCTCCCCTCAGACCGGCGGCAGTATGAAGCTGGGACTCGGCTGTGTGTGTAGGCCGTCCTGCTGGGCCGTGGGCAGTCTGCTGGACTCCAGGAACTCCGTCTTCGCCCTCACGCTCCTCACGCTCCTCATGCAGGTGGTGGTGGAGGCCAACTCCTGGTGGTGCGTATGACTCTTCCCAAAGTCTGGCTACAAAAAAAAAACAACTTGTTTAGGTCATCCAGCTTTAATGTTTGAAGGAAATGCTTTGCTTTTTTTTTCTGGACATGATTCATAGAACGTTACAGCCTGACGTGTAACTAAGTCAACGCTGCCTCAACACGTATGAAGTAATGCTACTTGCTGACTGATGCATTGGCTTACTCAGAGTGACGCCTAAATTCCTTAAATATTATAGAATTGCATTATATAAAAAAGTTTCTTAACCTTTTCACATTTTTTGATCTTAAATACACATTTTTTTTATTCAATTTTATGTTTAAGTTGACTGAAACGTGTGACATATTTCAATAGTTATTCTTTTATATGCCTTTTTTTTCTTCCTGTTGGCCTTGAATAGACACACAAGTGTTGTGTTTGTGTGCTTGCTAGGAAGCTAACTTACTATACATGTGACTTGCTAGCTTGCACAGCTATTTATCTATGAGATCAAACACAGGCAAAGTGTGACCCGGGGGCCAAATGCAGCCCTCTGACTGTATTTATGCGCCCCCACCCCAAGGTCACAGTAAAACAATAAAAAACGATAATTTATAAATATTTCTGATGGCTTACAATTTAATTATTTTACTTATTTATGTCATTAAATGACTTTTTTTCTTTTATTATTCTTTTTCGGGGGTGTTTTTATATCAAATTCAATCATTTACATGACAAATATATATGTTTTTCTTTATATAATGAATCATTGAATAATGAATAAAATATTATATAATATGAAATCAAATTACAGCTTTTTTTTTTAATAATATTTTTTTTTTTTAACTTAAAGTTTTCCCAACGTAATGAAGCTCCTTTTTATCCACAGTGTACGATGTGGCCCCCCAGTAAATCTAATAGTCGACCCCTGTTTAAGATGGACACTCTTCTAATACTTTACGCTAACAAGCTGATTGACATCCCCATGGCTTGGATTTACTATTTATTTTTTTTATATATTTTATATTGTAAACTTTTTGTTGTAAGATGTGTATGTTTTTATTTATCAAAATAGTTTTTCCTTATCTGTTGCTAGCATACAGTTAGCAACAGAATCATGGGGCCTATTTCCACAGGTATAGCTCCAAGCGAGGCGATAATGAGGTTCTCGGAGTGTAGCGGGGTCCGACTCTAACAAAAACAAAAAAAAACGTTGAGGATCACCGACTCGGCTCTGTGCTTAAACATTACCCGACCTTTCGGAGAGCCCAGTATTGGGCCGCAAACCTGTGTGTTTCTTTCAGTTTCCTCTCCTCGAGGACGCACAGGTGTAAATGATTTAGACCGCCAGAGTCTGAGCGTGTGCGTCAGTCTACGTGTGTGTTTGTATGTGTGCGTTTTTGGATTTTCCTCCATGTGTACGTGTACAGTTCTTTCCCCGGTCGATCATGTTACACTGGGGGCTAATTGTCCCTCTCTGGGGGCTCCAAGGATGCTCTGCTGTAATTGTCTTGTGGCCTGGAACCAGATGCTTGTAGTGCTGCTCGTCTCTCTCCGCTGCAGCAGAATCCTTCTTTCTATCAATCCATTATTGTTCCTCTGCAGACCCGCGCTCGCCTCTTCGGGGTTTGATTGCCGTTCTGATGGGGCGTAGCACTCGCAACTGCACAATGTCCAACTATAGTTTTCAAAACCCTCATTTTTGTTCCCCGTCTCTGGATCAAGATGGCGCTTGCTTCTGATTCTTGGGGGGGCCAAGATTCAAGAGGCCAAATTCAAACCATCAAAAGAAATCTGCTTTCTAAACTTTTTGTGAAGTTCCCTCACATCCACATTCAGGTTTCTGTTTTGGATCTGGGAGCTTCATAATCCCATGATTGTCTCGCTCGGGAGTCCATTTCCTCTCACACTCTGGACAAGTCTTTCCTCTACCCATGCCTACGGTTAAAAAAAAAAGGACTTCCTTGTCTATGGAAAGGCAAAACTCTTCTTTCTATAACAGCTCCCACAGAATAAAACCTTTTTTTTTTTTTTACTTTCCCCTTGAACTATCCAGACCAAGATGCTAATAAGTGTCGGCGACATCCTTCGTTTTACATTAAATTCTCCATAATTCATAACTCGTGTTACAAGTAAAAGTGACTTGAGTGTTGACCCAAGATTATTTGATGTCTCCACCTGAAAAAGGTCTACTTTATCATCTCAGCAGGGGGGCGATAAACTCCCATTACTTAGCATTAAGCTACTGTGCAAGATATGGGACAAATGAAGAAGTCTAAGCAAAGTTATCGCTTAAATTTATAGTTTTTATAGACCTGAACTCAAGTGTCGTAAATACTTTTAGAGCCTCCTCAGTGACACGTTTCAGTCACACTTTAGTTGAACGTCCTTCGGTGGATCACCCACCAGCACCGCTAAAGCATCAATGGGATGCTAGCGTTCAAACTAAATATTCTCGAGTTCAGTTACATGTAAAGCAGGCGTGTCCGGAGAAAGGTGCACGGGTCGTGTCAGAATGAGAATGAGAATTGATTTTAATGGCCATTTTCAGTGCGAAACCGCTACATTTATTTCAGTGTTGTGTTAAACATGAAAAAAAAAAAAAACTTCAAATTGCATAATGCAGAATAAGTCATGTAGTGTGTGGCCTCTGACAAAAACCTTTAGCTCTTAATAAAATCGTTTTATATGTCACCTCAATATTACAGTTCTGTTCATTCAAATTTTTTTTTTTTACACCTGACTGTTGCTTAACATGTTCTTTACACCTTGAAGTAAATATATTTATACGTTACACTTGCACTTATAAGATCTATTTATGTTTGTAAAAATAAATTGTGCATTTATGTTTTATGGACAATATTAACACATGCTGACATAATGTATGTTTTTTAAACATTAATGGATGTATTTCCTTAAAAATGAAGACAAATAACAATGGCAGATAAATGTATATCTTTCCCCCTCAAACCCCCCTTCCTCCCTTTAAAGAATATATCTCTGATCTAATTGTGGCGTGTTTTCCCCTTCATCTCTAATTGAAAAATTCAGTTTTCAATTTGGAAAAAAACATTTGATTATTTCCATCGTATTTAAATCAAACATTATATTCATCCATGAACCCAAACTTTGCACATTGGTTGATACTTGTTTCTTTGTCTTCCTCCCAACATTCATCATAATATTAATCATATGCTTATTTAATCGGGTCCACGTGGAATCTGTGGAACTTTTTAAAAGCTTGATTACATTGAATTTATACTGGTAAAAAATATATATTGCTCACGTTTATTTTATAAGGAACAGAATGGATGGAACCCTCTAGTTAGGAGACCAAAATCCCCCCCCAAAAAATAGGCTTTTGTGAGTGTTTGGCTGGTGACATACATGAGTGAAAACAACTGCATTTGTATCTCTACCATCCAGGTCTTTGGCAATGAACCCGCTCCTGATCCCCGAGGCCTACATCATAGGTGCCCAGCCTCTGTGCAGCCAGCTGGCCGGACTGTCCCAGGGCCAGAAGAAGCTCTGCCAGCTCTACCAGGACCACATGCAGTACATCGGCGAAGGCGCCAAGACCGGGATCCGGGAGTGCCAGTACCAGTTCCGGAATCGCCGGTGGAACTGCAGCACGGTGGACAACTCCTCTGTATTCGGACGGGTCATGCACATAGGTGAGGAAACACAACACCGGCCCCGCATGTGACCCATCCTCGTCCGTGATTAACTGTCGTGTGTGTGCCGTTGATGCTCGGCAGCTGTTGGACGGAATAGTTGTTGGGTGATGTTGTTGGATAAATCATGTGTGGCTCACAAAACCAGATCCTGTCATGGAGCGAAATGGAAGCAGAGAATGTGCTTCTCCCTTGATGAATGAAACACACATGCACACACTGTAGTCGCTGCCCTGTACTTAGGAGTAATGCGAGTGTGGCGGGCGAGCTGACATACATCACCTTGTCAGAGAAGGTCTGTTTTGTGTGTATTTGGCTTCTCAGATCTCGTGTAAAAATGGTCAATTTTCACTTTAAAGGACATCCTGTTCCCGGAGTCCATGAAAGAACCTGGTAGTTTCCTTTTGAGAAGAGCACTTGTTTTGTAGATGAGAAAGAAGCATGTTGGGCGTGCAGGAGAAACTAGATCCATTGAACAATGAAAGTAAAAGATTCTATTTGTAATTTTTCATAAGGGCAAAATACTAATGTTAATGCTGAACATGATTCACTGTGAGTTTCGGCAAGAACCTGTGAAATTAAAGCAAAAAATATGAAAATGTAGTTCAGTTAAACCTGGGCATATCACTGAGTCCCCACATTGTTCACAGTATATAACGTGTCCCCTTCGGAAATTCAACTACCCACCCCTGCTCCAAGTTGTGTGTAGGTGTGAACGTTGTGAGTCCATGGTGTCACCATGTAACGGGGAATTAAAAATAATTTAATATGGTGGATCTCTCCTCAGCAAAATAGGAAAATACTTAAAAGAAAAACAGATGTAGCACTTGATGGTGTTCAAAAATTACAATCTGGCTCCACAAATCTTTTGAAGATTCCTCAGTCTGTCAAATGATGCGGTACTCCTGTTGAGTCAGAGTCGATACCGCCACCTGCTGCCCCTCTGAGCTCAATGCAATCAACAGCAATACAAATTTTAAAATAGTTACTGGATTGTGAAAAAAAAAAATCATTTTCCTTCATCTAGTGCAAATACTTTGGCAAAAACCCAATACGTGGTTCCCCAAAATCCAATGTTAAAATAGAAAATGGCTTCAATGTGTATCACACTTGGTGTGATTTATAAAAAATGAAAAAATATTGCATTTTTTAAGCATTTTTGTTAGCAATGAGCTTAATGGGACAGCTGATGGTGTAAGCGACACAGTTTTACAGTTTTTGCTTGCACAGCACACGTCAAAGAAGATCCGTCTGAACCATGGACGAATCCTTCAAAAAATGTGTGAGTCCAGATGGTATTCTTGCACGCCAGAAAAAATTGTACCATCTGTTTCCCATCCTATTTTCAAATAACACTGTTTTAAATTATTTTATCGACAGATAAATTGGATGATGGCATAACCTCTCTTCTTTTAAGTGAAGCTAACCGGCTAGCTAGCTCGAGTCGGCGTGACGTGTGAGTGACATCCTCTTCAAGCTGCCGCAATTTTAAGGGTTACTGCAAACTACCGCACCGTTTTCCTTCGACATACTTCACGGAACTGTCAGTGAGACCTCCGCTGCCACATTTCTAATAGGATGAATGGAATAAGTGGTGAATGGAATTCTGTATGTGGTGATTACAGCTTTTAAAAATAACATTATAAGGGCTCGATGGCATCGTGGCCTTCCAGAAATAATGTTCCTGTGACTCGCGATGATCCGCAGACCATGCTGTCACCACTACATGGTACAATTTCTTTGGCAGAAAGAAAGTTCCAGTGAAAACCGATCACCCAGAGGTCTGCAAACGATCCCGGGTACAAGGCCCGGTGTTTTAGGAAAGATAAACCTCTGGTGAATATTTCAAAGTGTGACAGGATTCTCAATTGAAACGGATCTTAAGGGAAACACTGCTGAGTCGGCGGTAATTGTCTGTTGACTTCTAATGGTTTCAACCTCACCGATGCGAGTCTGGTTCTTCCAGGAGACTTTTTTTTTTTTTTTCAACACCCTCTGATTCTCATTGTGAGTTTGAAGACAATATATCTGGAAAAAATGGTGTACCCGTCGTTCCGCTGTCGGACACGGTTTTCCACCTCCTGGGCCTGGCTCTGCAGACTCCCTCCCCCCCCCCATCCACAAATCACTCCTCGCAGAAGCCTCATCAGCGACTCCTCTCATTCCTCCTCGCTCCCGCAGCTCGACTTCCATTTCAGGGCCAGTCTGGGCCAAGTAAACAGGTTCTCCTCTGTACGCGTCTGTTTGACAAGCTGTCCGTCTGTCTGCTGGCACCACTTCCTCGGGATGGATTGAAGCTCGTACGAGACGGATAAATCTCGCTTCCCTCTCTGATCGCCTCCTGCCAGCGTATTCCACCTGGACGTCGGTCGGGCTTTCCACTCCTACATCAGCCGCTGTCGTCTCCGTCCATTGTCTTCGTCTAGAGATCTGGACAATTGAGATCGTCTCATTTTTCCGCTCTCCGTCTCTTTAACGTCTTTCCTTCGACCTCCGTACGAGTTTGTGTCTGTTATTGTCATTTGAACAAGAAGATATTCTACTGTTTTAAATCATCAACACTCAAAACTTCAGAGAATCATTGTCAGTGTTGAATTGCGCTTCAAGGCACTGGAGGGCGCTATTCTCTCTCTGGCCATTCTCCAACAAAAGCAAACTATTTCCCTGTTTAACATGTTGGTGACAAGATGCCTGCAGCTCAAATAATCAGCAGAACTTAAGTGCACACTGGATAAAATGTCATTGAGAGAATCTTAAAACAAAAAATGACACTAGCTTGATGGAACTGCAGATTTATATTGGATGAAACAATAGTTATATGGACTTTGAAAGCGCCACCATTTTGGATTTCAGTGGGAAAAAAAAGAAGTATATTTACGACTAAAGAATATTCTTCTTTCTATTGGTGGATATTGTTCTACCTCGCTAAGGACAACAATCTATTTTGATTGTAATGCATACGGACGTTCCTGTTGCATTCAAATTAATGATGTGTCCCTGTCATAAAAATGTCCCAAAATTTGATAAATTAATTGGAGACACATAAAAGCTCCAAAATATTCAAAGTTACAAAGTTGTAGGGTGATCAATTTCACCCCAATTTAATTTAAAGTCTTCCTCACTCTTCATCACATTTTTAAACCGCTTTATGGTTGGATTTTGCCTGCTTGGGATCTTGGCTCCTGCAAGGGTTTTTGCAAAGATGTTTGGGGTACCTCTTAAAGAAGCAGCGTGTTTGTATAGACCAGAGCAGTGGTCCGGGGACCACTACCGACCCATCAGGCATTTGTTACCTGGCCCAACAGAAAGAAAAGAGAAAAAAAAGTCATGTAAATTCTGATATGTTGATTTTATTTTTCCTAATTTCTGAAAAGTGATTGATTTTAGGAAAAAAAAACTCACTTTCTTAAGTGAGATTAGCCTGTGAGTCTTAAGATGTTAAGACACTTGTTACATTTAAGTAAAGAAAAAACAACAACTGCAAACTAGAGAAATTGGTTTTACTGTTTTTATCTGAAGGTCGGTTGTGGATATAATGGAAAAATTAAATATACTAAACATAACTTTTCGTGGAGCGACCTATTCATGCTTGACCCTCCTCTCGCCCACAGGAAGCAGAGAAACGGCGTTCACGTACGCCATCAGCGCCGCCGGCGTGGTGAACGCGGTGAGCCGGGCCTGCAGAGAGGGGGAGCTCTCCAGCTGCGGGTGCAGCCGCGCCGCCCGGCCGAAAGACCTGCCCCGGGACTGGCTCTGGGGCGGCTGCGGGGACAACCTCAACTACGGCTACCGCTTTTCCAAGGAGTTCGTGGACGCCCGGGAGCGGGAGAAGAGCTACCCCAAGGGCTCGCAGGAAAGCGCCCGACTCATGATGAACCTGCACAACAACGAGGCCGGGAGACGGGTACGATGCCACCTCAGTGAATGCAAACGTTGAATTTTCAGGCTCGTTTTAGGGGAAACTATGATGTTTTCAGTTCATAAAAGGGGCAGACGGTTCGTTATACTGAGTATAAAATTGTTAAATATCGCTTCCAAATCAGTTGGAGATTACTGGACTGCGATAGGGTTTCTTGCCAAGGTCGATTGTCACGCCTTTACACAGCTCCAGCTGGAAATGCCTCTGCTGTTATCACATGTCCGTGCTGATCTTTTTGTGCGTTGTTCGCGGTTACCTCATTGTCATTGATATTAAATTCTCTTCATACATCTGAGGTGAGCACAGAGAGGCCATTCCGCGTCCACAGGAGATTGAATCATCATCATCTCCCAGACTTTTTGAAACCACCTCAAAGAAAACTTTCGATAGCAGATATCTGTCGGCAAGAGATCTGAAGCTGAAAGATGTTTTAACGGATCCTTTTTTTTCCTTCAGACGGTGTCGGATCTTGCGCACGTTTCCTGCAAATGCCACGGGGTCTCCGGCTCCTGCAGCCTGAAGACCTGCTGGCTGCAGCTGGCCGACTTCCGCAAGGTGGGCGAGACGCTGAAGGAGAAGTACGACAGCGCGGCGTCCATGAAGCTCAACGGCCGCGGCAAGATGGTGCCCATGCACAGCAAGTTCAACCCCCCGACCAGCCACGACCTGGTCTACATAGAGACCAGTCCAGACTACTGCCACAAGAACCAGACCACGGGCTCCCTGGGCACCGTGGGGCGCCTTTGCAACAAGACCTCGGAGGGGATGGACGGCTGCGAGCTCATGTGCTGCGGCCGCGGCTACGACCAGTTCAAGGCGGAGATCGTGGAGCGCTGCCACTGCAAGTTCCACTGGTGCTGCTACGTCAAGTGCAAGCGCTGCACCAAAATGGTAGACCAATTCGTCTGCAAGTAGAGCGTGATTCCCTGTGCGGTGGCTCGCGGACGACGGCCAGCGGACTCGCCAGCACGCCGATCACAGGAAGAGAATGGAAGAAAGAAACTATATAAATTATATTTATAGAGTTAAACAATTATGCCTTTGCAGAAAGACTGACTTTTTTTTTTTTTTTTTTTTCCTCGAAAAAAAAAAAAAATGTTTTTCAGAAAACTGTCATGAAATATTTATTTGAGATTGTTATGTTTTATTCTGGCCAAGTCATCACCAGCTGATTTTAACCTTTTTTTTTTTTTTTAAAGTGCCTGAAAGTCAAATCTTTTTTCGGAAAAAAACGGATGAGGCGTAGTCGTGCAGAGGCTGTTGTTCATGGATGTGTTTCATGGGTTAAATCCCAAACAAGCTACCACATCCCAGCGGCGATCTCACCGTGAAGAGTGAGGAACACTGTTGGTTAATCTCACTCGGATTTAAAAAGTTGGGTGGGGGTGGGGGGGGGGTTGGATCCCCAAATGTGCTGCAACAAGCCCCTACATCATGATGCACTTTGATTCAGTGTGAACGTGTCTGATCAATTGTTATTTTGAACTCCAGTACAACTGCAGAATATATCAATATTATAGCCTACACTGTCTCAATATCAATCCAGATTATCCATTTAACAATATTCTACAATACGTACCCAGGTTTGAGTATATACGGGCAATGTTGTGGTTAGCGTGGTGAAGTAGTCGATGTTCTGTGTGTGTGTGTGTGTATATAGTCTGTCTATCCAGTCAATCAGTAAAAGTGTATTTATTTTCTTCAACCAGTCCCTTTTACGGCCAAGCGGCTCATCGCCATCATCACATCGTAGACCCAGCACATTTGGAATTCGTCACTGAAGCGGCTCTTCACGGTTTTTGTTTTGTTTTTCAAAGGGAAATGCACCTTATCGTTCCACGAAAACTCACAACTGTCCACTGTCACTTCGGATCTTTACTCACACTTTTCCAAGACCACTCTGCTCACCCGCCCTGTGATGATTCTGACAAAAATTCTCTCTCGCCAATCCAACAATGTATATTTAAAAACATGAACTTGAGGTTGGTTCAACTGAAATGTGTTATAGCTGATATTTTGTTACTTTTTACAAATTGGCTCTACTTTGTTTCAATAAATATCAAATATAAAAACCAACTCGGTGGAAGTCGCTCCACGTTTTTTCTCGTTAAAGTTCAAGTGGTCTAAATATGTGGACCGACGCCATCGTGGTAGTGAATCAACAGACCAGCGTTGGTGTTTGAAGTATCCTGGAGGAGCCTGCGAGGGTGACCACCCATGTGTTTTGTGGATTTGTGGAAAGCATATAACTGGTTTCCTTATGGAGACGCTGTGGAAGGCGCCGCGGCAGTAAATGGTAAGGGACTCTCTAATAAAGACCATACCATCTTTCTACACCTAAAGGTAATAAAAAGAAATATATAAGCTTGGAATCCAAAACACATTTTCTTTTACCTTTTACATTAAAGGTTCCAAATAAGATTATATCAAAGTTAAAATGTTGATTTTTACATGCTAGTCAGTAGGTGAACATTTATGTATAACGTGTGTTTTGGTTTTGGCAATCCTTCCACCAAACTAATGAAAGTCAATCGACACTGGCTTTTTTATTTGCTTTGGTCTTAAATTCCTTTTAATGTTATCCATTTTCTGTCTAACCCAGATGTCGACTTTCATGGATGAATTCATCTAAACCACCCCATGAACATGCAATCCATTCGGGAACCAAATACATTCATTTATTTCATTCAAATATATCCTTAATTTGGGAAGGTTTTTCTTTGAATAATTTTACAATTCAGATCCTCAATATATTTAAAGATACAAAATTATATGGGGTGGGAAATTTGACCTAAGAATGACAGTCGCTAGTGCTTTTCTAGGACTAGCTATGCTAGCTAGTACAGCATTCAGTTAATATTTATCTTTACTTGACAGAATGTACTGTATTATGGGCTGGCTAAACAAACAAAGCATTTTTTTTTTCCTTTCAAGGGCACAAGAATTGATGTTAAATTTTTTTAAATTAAAACGGGTCAAAACAATGTAGGTTTCCATTATTCTTGAAAATGTGAACAAATGGATTAATATAGCTGACGGAAAAACCCAAATTCCCCCAAAAAACAAAAGAATAAATTAAATCAACCCTTGTAGTCTCTGGGTCAAGGTGACCCGGTGGCCTGACAACAAATGTGTTTGAGGTATCCCTGGTGTTTTACAGTAATACATATGCAGACACAGAGGACATTCACCGCAAACGCATCGGCCACTGGGTCACCTTGACCCATGGATAACGCAACGATTATGGTTGCTTGATATGTTTTAGGTATGAAAATATTTCAGTAATAGGGGTTTAGGTTTAGGTTATATTACTATTGTTAAAATAAAACATTGTTATTTTAAGGGGAGATCGATATGCTTTCACAAAGTCTCTAAAGATTTTTCGATATGTAACTATATCACAAAAAATGCAATGGAAACTTTTTCACTGTACTGTGTAGTCACGTCAAGAAAATACTTTTGTAACTGTCATACTTGAATAATACTATCCATTTTAGATGGTAAACAAGGGTTTTAAACGTACGTCTTCCACCTCTGTGCAATTTAACCCAATGTTTAAGCCAGAAAAAAATGCTTTAATGGAAAATATTGTGCTTTGCCAATGTTTTAGATCTTCCATGTCCTCTCCATAAAGACACACATTGGATGTCTCTAGTCTATAAGGCTCGTCTCGGCTTGGTTCCTATCTATTTAAACACTTTTTCTTAATGCTTCAAATGATGGTTTGCTCAACGTGTATTGGGTTAAAAACACATACATACTTCTAACGTTGGTGACTTTGGCTCCTGCAAGTGTTTAAGTGTCAACTGTCTTTGTAATAGTCAATGTAAAGGTAACAAGTTACATAAATTGCTGTGTTCATATTATAAATAATACATATTTTGTTTTACATGTTCAAAAGCTCCTCTTAAAAAGTCAGTGTCTGACAGCAACTTGTTGGGGAAAAAATCCATAAAAATAGCTTTTGGGCATCTGTGTTTTGAAGTATCATTGCACACGAGAGGAAGCCACAAACTTCCTGCTGACATGTTTTCTGTTTTGCCCCGTTGGAATACGAGGAGTGTTAATAGAGACGGATCAACTGAGAATGTGGTGTCCCTCAGGGCTCCGGTTGTGGCTGCACTTGACGCTGATTAATCACACCATGACGGGAGAATAGAGGAGAGGGATTTTCAGGATGCATCAGTCTGGTGGAGAACGGGTAGTGTCTAGGAAAGAAAAAAAGAAGATAATGAGAAACACGGGATTACACAAGGAGGAGGCCTGAGGTGCTCGGAGAAGGCCCTGGAAACTCTGCCATGGCGGTGTCAGGGCTTTTGACAGGTACTCATTTTTCATCTGGAGAAATGATGCCGACATCAGGAGCGCATTCCATATGTGACCCTGTCAAGTGTGGCAGTGCACTCGCGTCTTCTGGATACAATTTGTTACTTCATGACAGACGTTTACATTTTTGATTCGGCCTCCAATCATCAGACGGCCTGAGAAGCTGAAATGAAATGTTTATTCTATATATACGTAATGTCGTTTTTTTCATCACCAGGATTTATCAGGAACCTTCTCCTGCCAAAAGAGAGGCTTCATTCCAGCAGCTTGGTTTCGTTTGAACGTAAAAGGAGATCCAGGTGTGCAGTTCGCCGAGGGAACCCGACACCTGCAGGTGCACAGGTACGACTCCACTACCTGCATCCCCTGAGAATGTGGGCGACGGTGTGGATATTTACATACCTCACCTGAAAAGGTGTGGTTTGCCAGGTGAGAGGCTGTTGTACGCTGCTGTTCACATGAATAAGTGTTTTTTAAAAGTTAGGTGCTTAGTCCATATCTTAACATCTTCACAGTTTATTCATTCGAGTTTTGACATGTATTCACCCATGACTTTAGCCTCAACGTCAATGTCAGCTGTGGTACAAATGTATCTGGTGGAAAAAACACCGAACTTTCTGTTTCATTATAGTTTTAAAAATAGAGGGTCCGGGCTAGCAGCCGCATATAGACACATTTTCCAAAATTAAATTGGATAATACACGATAAAAATACATATGTGATTATGATTCACTTTCCATTTGAACTTGGAAAAGTTGATTTAATTTATTCCCCCCAGTTCAAAGTCGGGTGAAACTATTGTAACATCCCTTCGTTGGAAATTCTTTAAAGTGAACTCAAACAACCTCAAGAAAACAATCCAATATGCGATGGAACAGCAGAATAAGAGGTGTCATCCTCCTCAAGATGAATTCATTTTTTAGTATTTTTCTGCAGTCTTTGTTTCAAAATATCTCAAGGTATATTATTTATAAATATGTTTTACTATAGTTGTCTAATTAACCAAGCTCCCTCGTTAATAGTTTCCACCTGGGTAACACGCTCTCAGCCAATAAGATTACGTACACGTGTCACGTGACCTGCTTTTCCTGCAGGTGCGCGATTCTATGACGCCGTTATTTTTTTCAAGTGTTTTCAGCAAGTTTCAGCGTTTTTGTCTCCAAACTTTCAAGAGAAAGATTTGAGAAGCGACAGAGGAAGACGTTGGTTGAAGATGGAAGCGATGACGTCGAGTTCTGGGCAGCTAACAGTCAAAGAAGGAGCGACAGATGAGTACAATGTTTCCACATGTTTGAGTCTTGCATTGAATTACCGAAGATAAACATGACAAAATATATTAATATATTAATATTATTGTAGTCAATTCTACAATAGTCTAAAGTCTGTTAATAAGTACATGGAATTAAAACGGATATATATTCAATATTGTTCAGTGGTAGAATCTAATTCGTTATGAATCCTAACAAAATTAATTTATCAACTTTTTTTTCTAAATCTCACTACAAACCCCATTAGCGTCTTATTAATTTAAGTTTGGATATTATTTTTTAAATTTGTGATTTGCTCAGGAGTCATTGTTGCAATTTATCTGTCCAACACCAGCGTTTACAGATATTTCCTTTTAACGACTGCCTTTTACTTTTATTGTCCCTTTTGTTTTATTTATTTATTTAGTTTTTTATAAATACCACTTTATGTGGATCAATTTATTAAAAAAAACATTTTCTTAAATTGTAATCATGTACATATAACAGATTATTTTATTTCCTGTGGTGTTCTAGAGCAGGGCTGTGGATATCAAATAAAGTGGTTTAGATAAGTGTCCTACAGAAAATTGCCTCAATTATTCTGAATGATCAACTGCTTTTATTGTACAGATACAATTATTATTCATCAATACAAGAAAAGGAATACTTGGAGAAGAAAATATTTTGTCTTGTAATCACTTTTTATATTACAAAAACATTAACGTTGAAAAAAAACCCCAATACATAGCGTTTTCCCTTTTTATATTTTAATGATTTTTTATTTTAGACATTCATGACTTGTGACTTGAAACTCTTTAACAGTTTTTTTAATACCGTTCTTCACAAATTTACTTTGCCTGCATGCTCGGGGAATAGGATTATGCGTTTCAACTAAACAGTTCCTGCCTAACTCGAAGCATCTTTGGTTGTTTCCACTCGCCCTCGAACTTACTCCTGGTGGAGCGGGCCGTCATAACATAGCGCCGAAAAACAGGGCCCACGTCACAACAACATTGGAGGAATTGCTGGTTTGTCTGTTGCTGTTTTTGTCGGCGGCGAATAAGAAAGGAAAGCTGAGGGTAAGCTAATGGTATCTTAAAAGCTATCGCTCCTTGTTTAATTTTGTAATGGCTGTCTGTTATTGCTAATGGGTGTTAAAAGATATGCTGCATTTGTTTTTCAGATGGTTCTTGTTTTGCAATGTTGTTGGTCTGGACGAGCAACCAAGCCAGTGTTGAGATGAAATGGTCCCCCCACGAGTGGCTGCATAGTGGATTAAAACTTCAGTTTGTCCCAAGAATTGTTTAGTTATCCATTATGTAGAATCCATGCCCCTAACAAGGGGGTGGTGTGGACGCTTTTTACCGGTACAGGAGGGCCTTTATGCATGTCATTGTGAATTTTGAAAAATAACAAATTATTTCTTACGTAATGCTATTTAATAATATTCAGAGAAATTCACTCATAATGATAATTATATCAAAGTATGTAAAACTGGACAATAAAAATGTAAACCCAACAACCTGACTAAATTTACCCTAAACCTTTTTACTAGCTTGCATCGTTTTTCCGCCTAAAAGACAACATATTACTAAGATCTTGCCTCTTTTGTTGAAAAAATAAATAACTTTAAAGAATGCTATCAAGCTGACTAATCTTTCAAACGTCGTTTGTTTCTTGCGTTTGGACATTTTTCAGTGATGTCACACTCGGTGGCAGTCAGTCCGTCAAGGTCCCCTCTAAGTACTGGCTCAGCTCGCTTGAAACCACAGCGGAGCTGTGATAAAAATAGTACAGTGCAAGTGGAAATGCACCAAAAATCATGTAGCGTCTAATGGAGGGCTAATGCGCGGTTGTGGAAAAGGTCTATCAGCGTCCAATTAACCACCAAACTGAGGCAGTATTTCAATATTAATGATGTACCGAGACTTTTTGAGGTTACCATGAAGACAAAACAATATTTTTATTAACAAAAGCACACATGCACTCCTGCTTTTCTGACACTAGAGGGAGCCAGAAACATTTTTTGAAATACTTAAGACTGGGCGTTTAATATTAGTTTGTGTCTTCATACTGAATGCATTAAAAATATTTTGACTAGGTTGAATCGTTTTAAACAGACTCTGCTCTCTGGCCCTGACTGAAGTGTGAGCTGAACCAACTTACTTTCCAAGTTACTACACAAGTTCTTTGACTGCTAGTGCAACATACTGTCCCATTTAAACTTGACTATTTATGCAAATACTATTCAAAATTGTAAGAAAGTCCCTTTTTGGCAATCATAACCAAACTCCACCAACCACACATGCTCAGTTAATTTGCTTTGGTTACCACAATTTTAAACTACAAAGCATTTGTTACAAACAGGCCACAATTAAATGGCGTTAATGGCTGAATATAAATTCTTTTTTTTTTTTTTTTTTCTCGTATGGTCTTGATTTAAGAATAATTCAGTTATATTTCAGTAGAGAAGATGAAGCAAAACATTATCAACTGTTACCCTGCACCACAGTTTGTATGGGAGTTTAAAATGCTGCATCCTTTTTTATTTTTTTTTAAAAAATTTTATGTGGCATAAATGTGCTTTTTAATAAAATTTCCATCAAATTGTTTATCCATTTGTAATTTTTTGCATCCCACTCATTTGTCTGATACACTAGCATTTGAAAAGTAGGTAAATGTCAATCAGACACAAACTTGGTAAGCATTCTTTAACCTCAGTGGCTACAATATACAGATCTATTTTTTTGATGGTGTGAGTGACGTTGGTGCGTCTCTGACCGTGCGGTGGAGTTTTTGCATTCACACGAGGGTTGTAATTACGATGATGAAGAGATCAGCCTGGATACAAACTGAGGTTCACACGGCTTATCGAGCGGTTTTCACTTCATTCTTTTTTCCACTGCATTAACATTCTTCTGCGATTCTTCGTGACAAGTCGTGTTTTACAAAAGCAAAGCAGCTGGTTGGTTTAAGCGTCGGGATGCCCCTACTGTGAAGCGCTTCAAACCGGCTTTGTAGGTTCATACAGTTTCGCTGCGGGAACGGGAGGCAATAAAAAAAAGGATCCGCACGTAACCATGTGATCCGTTTACACCCCATTTGATCAGCTGTTAAACAAATGCTTCGCTTGAGTGTTACTGGTTATCTTGGTGCTGCCACAACAAATAGTGGCGACCCTGTCCCAGCAAGAAAACCTTCTTCAGTACAATGAATCTGAAATCATGCTCATACTTTTACAGCTCTGGCAAACATCAGCTTTCCGACTCTCTTTGCTGACTTTTACAGTAAAACCTTCATAAAGGTACAATCGAGCCAAAATAAGAGCAGCTCCGCAGCGCTGCTTTTAGACCCAGTTGGGGTTGCGGTTGTGTGTTTTAGAGAAAAAAGGGCAGGACACCACACTGTGACGTTGCGAATGGTCTGGATTGGATCACAGTATTTGGTGCCACATTCACCAGCTCCCCCACCCCCGCAGCCTCTCTCTCCCGTCGATCCCACCCCCAAAAACCACTCGTACCACAAGTTGTTTCAGTCGGACGCAACCAAGTGAAAATAGAAGCTTTTCAATGTCCATGACTGAGGCTTTTCAGCGTGTAAGTGAGGGAAGTACGCCGTCCAATTTAAACCGATGTGAAATTTGACTTCATGGATCGGCTTTTCGTTATTATAGCTTGAGTGTTTATTTGTTTAGTTTGGGTGCGCGTTATTGTTTCCGTTCTTATTACAGCTGTCGAGCAGGGAAACTGAGGATATCCCAGGAGACAATTCCAACTGGAAATGTCAACAAAACGGAGGCTGTGTACTGCACTGAAATGGCTGCCGTGGTGTTCACAGATGTGGGAAACCTATTTACTTGCGCGGCGCAGTAATTGTGTCCTGAATGTCAAAATGTTCTTTAACCATTTTCTTCGGTTCAGAGTTGCACTGTTGGTTCTGAAGGAGGTGTTTATGGTTTGGTATATTGTCTGTTCACTTGAGCTTGAAACGCTGCCCCACAAGGAGCCAAGTGCCAGGTCAGAGCCAAGAGCTGAGTGATTCTGTCAGCCCGTTAAGCCTCAATGGATTACATGGAAGTGGGCCCCTGGGCTCGCCCTGACATCAGCGTAGATCTGCCAGGTGATGGTTTGAGTATCGTCCAGCAGTTGGCCCATTATCTTCTCCATTTGTCAGTGGTGTCTGAGCGCCGCAACTCTTTCACTAACTACAGTTGGTTTAATAATTCATGGGAAGTTGCTCTTGTAGCTGGTTTTCCAGAGGTGTGTAGTGTGAAACTAGTTGAATAATAAAGCGATTTAGGCGGAGGTGTCTTCTGTGTCGGACCTAACCTGAAGTCTGGACGATTTCCAGCAGTAGCTATGGCAACAAACCTCCATTCAAGAACTTCTAGACACATGTTTTTGTTGTTTAAATAGAGAGACGGTATTGGTTATAGAGATTTAATATTCACACAGAGTTGGCAACATCTTTTCATACCCTGATACTTTGCCCTTGCCATAATATTTAATGTAAAAAATAACAGAAGTTTGACACTCAAAAGACGTCTTTTGTTTTATCAATAAATATCTTTTTTTTTTTTTAGTTTTGCATGCAGTTTTTATGTTTATTATCTTTTAAGAATACCACAATTTTAAAATGCTCAAATCAATTAATCAAACCACTTACAGGATAAATGGAACATGTTTTTTTGCACAATTAGTCATAAAAAAATAAAAAAATGTATTGCTAGTTTAAGGTATGTTGGCGCATAAACATGTTTTTTTAATTTTCTGCAGCCCTTGCCTATGATGCATAGAAGTTCTATGACATATTGTTAAGAAATACATTGTTGTTGTTTCCTTTACTCAATTTATATCAATATAGCGATTATTTTTGTATCCCAACTACAATCCACTCATCCTCAGACAATTGCTTTTTAACGAATAATGAAAGACACATGGCTGATATATGGTCTGGATCTTTAAATTCAGTGGTTGGGGGGGAAATGCAGTCAAAGCGAGAAGATATTTGTGAAATTGCAGTAGCTTAGCCTGAAATTTGTCAATAACTTCAACAACATTTGGTCTTCGTTACCAAAAAAACTGCCCATTGTACTTTATTACTTATGCTTTAAGAGTCTTCATGGGTTCAGCTTTTAGCTTTTCTCAAAAGAATTTTTGACGGCAGCCTCTGCTCAGCACATGGCTGAGTGGTCTTTGCTGTGATGGATTAGTGACTCGTCCAACTTTAACTCGTCTGACTTCGGGAATCCCAGGATCCTTTTGCAGGACACGCTTTGTAGAGAAGACAAATGGACGTTGTTGCACTTGTCAAATCAGTCCGGAAGACGGACACGCACATTCCTTTAATATTTTGAAAACTAATAAAAGTCGGTGTACCATATTATTGCTTAAAGTAAAAATGAAACAATATTGCCTTTGTGAACTGTCTCACTTCGGATGTGGTTATAACGAGTTTTAAAAGCAAAAAAAAAAAACCTGTCCACATGGGTCAACAAAGATGCTCTGGGGCTGAAAACTCAGATTTGACATTTATTCATAACTTTTCAAATCAAAAGATATTTTCCAAAATGCTTTGGCAGCCATCCTTAGGATGACTGACACTTGGGCAAGTTTGTAGTCTCATTAAAAAGCACTTAATGAAATAAGGTGTTTAAATAGGTGCTTCACACTGAGGCCTTTGTGGTTAATGAATCGGCACAGAGACTGACTCTGGGGGTGCAGCTAATGTCCCTTTGTAGCCAATAAACCTCTTCCCAAAGTAGTCAAGTGAGGAATGTCTTATTCCAAGAGGTTGTAGATTTGCCAAAATATTTTCCCCTATTATATTCACGTTTTGAATATTTGTCCTAATTCGTTTTTCGGAGATCACAGGCCCACCCAGGAGGCTTTTAAGAATTATTCTTTCGACGAGTCCTGTCGCCAATTAGCACAGTGGATCAGGTTCTGGGAGTCACAACTGGAAGAGGTGTCGCCATTACCAAAGATACTAAAGAGATCCACATGTCTTCATTCTTGAGTCCCCTCTTAAGATAAAAAATGGCTTCTAATTAAGTTTCCCATATGCCACTGTAGTAGGTATTTGAAAAAGGCCACTTTAGTCCAGGAAGAAGGGCATGTTTGGTTTTGGCTGCATAATGTCAGCAAGTTGCATACACTTCATCACCTCAATTTAAATTGAACACCTGAAAGGACTATGTAGAGCAACGTACCCAAAAATAATCATAAAGCAGGCAAATCCAATATCGTTGGAACGACTCAGAGCAGTAAACACCCGACAATAAAACTGTCTCAACAAATGTCTTGAACTATAAGCTAGTTTTGCTTGGAGAGGCTGCGTGTGTGTTTTGGCACTTTCTCTACTTTCCAAACTGTCTCATTTTCGTAAGCTAATCCGCAGCAGCGTTACTACAGAGTAATCGAACCTAAAATGGTTCCTTTATAAATATCTACACAAGCTTCTGTCATGTTTGTTTGATACTGCCTTGTAGCAGCAATTGTTGCTGCAACCATCTATTGTTGAAAAATACAACTTATGTTTTTGTGTGTCTGGTACCTAAAATACTGGTCATCTCAACAGTTTGGTGTGGCCCTTGTGCCGGATGCAGCCCTTTTACTAAACTGATCATTTTAAATATACAGTATTTTTTTTCTTCTATAGTTTATTACAGTCAGTAAAAAACAAATGTTTCAAGTCCTTAAGTTACCATTTTTCCTTATTTTAAATACTTTCTTTGGCCAGATGTCATTTCGAGCTTTGCTTGTCCAAGGCTACTTTACATACATTGTTGCCAGGTGAATTGTTGTATACACAAGGGCCAAAATCTCTCCTAACAGTAGCATTTGTGGTCCAGACCGTCTTTTACAGGAAGTTTGATAATGGTTTGGTAATATTGTCATTCTCGGAGGCCTTCAATGACAGTTTTGCTTTCATCTTGAATCTCTAATTGTTAAGGTTCTTTATTTTAGTATGTTCTCTTAAAACTATTTATCAAAATGAGCGTTAATCCACAGGATTAACATAGTTTTACACTTGTGGTGTAGGCGCTTCCTTCTACAAATCTGGTTCTGCAGGAACGACGATCTACCTTTTACCCAAAGCCGTGTGAAACTGTCTTTAAGAAAGAAGTTTTCCAAGAAGTATAGTGTAAATATGCTCTAATATTTAGCAGATCTTCACTTTATGTGGCTTTCATTCAATCCTGGATCTCTTTTGAGAATTTTCCTAGTCAAGAAATAAAATGTTATGGACATGTTTTGCACACTTTTGCCATTGAAGCTTTACATTCAACAGGCTCAATCTGAATCCTCTATTGCTGTTTTCAACATGAGTTTGACAAAGTACAGCTCTGTGTTTAGATCTATAAAAGAGTGCACTGACGATTATCAATAGCTATAAAGCTTTTGGTTTATGATAATTTGACAATAAAGTCTGAAATGGAGTTATTTTCTAATCCAGGTATTTGCAAGAGCCTATCTGAAGATGTCGAGGGCGGCTAAGTGACCTGTGTCCGCTGCCGTTATTTAGACGGCCGCCATTCTTCAGCCCCTTTGGTTATCCAACTCGCATCAGTACTGATGGAAGTCTGGCCGCGGGCCCAGCGTCATGACAGACTGGCGGAGAGCCCGGAACCCGAGCCCCTGGCTGAAGGCCTGCGGGCCTGGGTCCGCAGGTTGACAGGCCCTATGAGCGCCTGATGAATGGGTTCTGGCATAAGACTGCTGATCGGACGTGCTTGTGTGCGTGTCATTGTTTAAAGTTCGCACAAAGGATTTTTGTGGCTCCCATCGACTCGGTCCTGAGGAGAAACACACCTGCACATTAATATCAATATTTAAAATTTAACATGCCTTTGGACTCATTATTCAGAGATGAAATACAGTACGTTTCATCAAATTTGGAACCCTGTCTTGCAGAAAAGTGACTTGCAATAAAGCTTAAATGTTGGGGAAAATTCGTGCAGTAAATCCTGATGCCTGTGATGAAGGCATGACATTTTACTTAGAAAATACTTTATTGAATAAAGCTGTAGGAATTTGAAGATGTAAACTTTGTCAGCCGTGCTTTCATAGAGTCCTGGCTGACGTAGCAGGCTAACTTTGCAATATTTATGCATTACTAAAGCACAGCTGGTGTAAATATTTCAAACCTCTGCATCCGCTCATTTCGGACTCCTCAGCCGTGTTGACATGATTGTGTTAGCGGCTTAAGTTAGATTAATCTCGCGAAATGTTTTTCGCGTGAACGCTCATGACGACATGCCGTACGTGATTGGCGAAGTAAAAGTGTTGATTCCAAATCTTTGAAGCTCTGACTGATGTGAAGAGTTTCAACAAGAGTCGTGCTGGTTCAAACCTTGCATCACAGTGTGATCACATCCAACCAAATCTAACGGTTACACACCTTCTATCAAACCGTGATATTTATGTCTCTGGTTGATTTCAACTGCATATGTTTCACACTGAGCGCGTCATAAATCGACGTCTTTTACAGGCAACTAAATCAAAGTTGACATGGTGTTGGAGCACCAAAAGTCAACTGGCCATGATAGCAGTGTCTTTAGCGCTAGAGATTCTTATCCAGCTTCACCTTCTGCTCATCATTAAAAGGCTGATATAGTGCCAATGTGTGGCGTCCACCTGTGGATGCGCCGGATCAACACACTGGTCTGGTTTTAATCAGAGTTGTTCTCTGGGTCCACTTGTACTTGGGCAGTTAAACTAATCGATGTTGATCATTTTTATTTTTCCAAAAATTATTAAAGTATGTTTGGTGCTTATATTTGATTGAGCCCGTCGTTCGCTTGGAAACTACCGTTATGCGTACAGTTTTCTTTGAAACTGTTTCAGTTTTCCTTCAATTGTTTGTATACTTCAGTTGGTTCTATTGAAACAATTGTCTGAGAATTATAGTAAATGCTTTCCCCGTTCGCCGCTATTATACGCAGGTTACTTTGGTTCATTCTGATTGCAGGCCTGTGGAGTTGTGCTGCCAAATGAATGTTTTCGATTCTGAACAAATCGTGACGTTGTTGTACTTGGAAACCCAAATAACAATGACTAAAATGAACAATCAATGTAATCTATTGATTAGATTGTTAAAATAAATAAGAAAAAACCCAACTAGAGCCATTAATCTAAAATGTAGTGAGTTCTAATGTGTAAAAACTCTTAATACATTAGTTTTAACTTGAATGTCAACCATCATGTTCCTAATATGCATTGACTGTAGTGCGTCAAACGAGTTACTCTCACTGTAATCTGTTTTTTGTTCTCTCCGATGGCTGAGATACTAGGGGCTACTGTAATAATCGTAATGTTTCGCAAGTTCTCTTGTCTCTGAGTTGTCTAGGATTAACCTTTAATGTCAGCTGTGACAGGCTCGTGAATATAAGGTCAAAGAATAATTGTTGTTCTCTGCCCCGCGCTATTGTTTTTTTCACGACATCTGTTTCTCTGGTGTGTTCTTTGGTGATGATGCCTCTCAAGTTGACGGTTTCAAATCATTTCAGCTCTGATCCTGTTGGGTGGAAAACATTGGCTCTAGAAATAACCAGTTGCAGGATGATCGGTTCCCCCTCGCTGCTCTGTGTACTTCTCTGTCTGCCTTTGCTGCAATTTGCATAAATGTAATGCATGTTGCTCTTTGTTTCAGCTGTTTTTGTCATCTGTCAAAACATGGAATTCACAATACAATTATCGCTTTATTTGTCCACATAAAACTTTCTGAGAGTTTAAAACCCTCCATTGGTAAACTGCTGCGACCGGATTATTTACGGGAGTATGCTAGGTTTGCTTGATGCTATAGTTAATTCAGTTGGACGTCATAGGTTCAGTTTCCTCAGCGGAGCAGTTTGTTTTGGCTGTTCGTAAACAGACCCGTGTGTTCAGTGGGGTTTATTGTCTGTACAAATATATTAGAATCATTCACTTGTTGGAGTTAAAATATCAGGATAACTCTTTCCATATTACACCCTGCTGGTCCAGCGACGGTAGACCAGTAAAACCAGTCACCCATCCCAGCGACAGTCCAGGTAAAACCTGCAGACCTGTACAAATGGCTCACTGTCTCCAGGAGAGACGGTTTCCCCTCCTTAAAGTCTGAAAAAAGCAGCAGAGTGAAGGCTTTCTTGGAGTGTAGAGCATTTTTGGGTCTGTTCCATCTCTATAACCCTGGGATTGTATTTCATTGCACTTTACCCATTGAGGGGAAAGATTCAAAAAATGTGTGTGATGTGAGCTTGGGTTAGGTAATCATGGAAAAGATGACAAGAACTTTTCGTTCGCTTATTGGTATGGATTTTTTTTTTTCCCTCCTGCACATACCTGTTTATATAGGATTGTGCTTTCGCGGCCACTGCTTTACTTTTTGCATGAGTGTTTTTGTCAAAGCTTACATTCATGAATGTGTATGTTGGACCAGGAGGTTTTCAGCTTCAGGGAGACTGGCATGTAAGCGGTACAGGTGTTTTCAGTCAGACCTTGTTTCCTACGTTTTTACCTGAAGGGTATTTGGAGACTGACATTCCTTTAAGACTTGTACCAATACCCTGTAGCTCCGTGGAGACTTGGTACAAACGTCATCTTGGTTATTCATGTATAAATATTTGTTTATTTAAAAAAGGAGAAACGTTGACTGAGTGCTCTTGAACATTATTAAGAGCAGAGGAATGAAGGATGTGTTGAAAGTGGGGATGTGAGTTGGCGACACAAGTCACCTGCCAGTTGACACTTGGGCAGTCCTGCAACACAATTTCTTTCAGAGGCTGTTTTATTTAATTTAAATCTTAGTTCACCACAGCAAGGCCTAGCATGTCGAATGCAAAGGCACACATCTGAATAGAAGCTCAAGCTTATAGGCAAAATAAATTGTTTTTCAAGGTTGATAAGTCATGAAAACTTGGACTAGTAAATTCTGCTGGTGTAAGACAGTCCACTGCACCTGCATAAGAGGCCGCAATGGGACCTTTTGATATAAATGCTTCTAAAGATGAATTTGGATTTGGACTGGGCTGATGGGACAGACTTGTCTTTTCCATTGTGGGATGTTGCAAATGATTAAAGTGAATACACAATATCTCGTTGTTGCTTTTAGTCGAAAGTGAAGAAGCAACTAGACAAGCCTACAATAGAAATTGTCATAAGAAACTTTAACCTACCAGATAGCAAACCTTTTGTTGATGTTATACATTCATAAAGAAACTTAAACCATTTGATTTCCCATTTTTCAGGTCACTTTTTAATTGATACAAAGTTGGCAAAATGTGCATTTTCAAGTTTTAAATAAGGGTTTGAATGTGTATTTCTGCAATTGCATATAGTTATGCAGAGTAAAGAATGTTTGTTTGGACACAGAATGCTCGTACTGTCGTATCTTTTAAATTTTTATTTTAAAGATGGTTTGTAATTTTAAGTTTTGTAGACTCAATGAGTGTTTTCATATTAAGAGATATTTTTAAGTTGCCAGAAAGGAGACGTGACAACAGCCTTTATCTTGTTCTGTAAATAAATGTACTCATGGTTTTATGCAATGGTCCATCAAGAAAATTGCAGGTACACTTTTCTAAATTGAGGGGTTATGAGAAACATTTAAAATCTTATGCGCTTTAAGGCTAAGATATCAATGTCAAGATTTACCTCATGTATCCTGACATTAGCAAAATAAGTGTTCAACCACCACCAATGTATGAAAAATATTTCTCACAGAGGAAGTAAACTATAATTGATGTCAATATTCAGAATTATTGGACCAGTTTCTTCTATATTTTGTTGTTAAGGGAGTTCTTGTTTGGTTTTAAGGAATCTTGGTGAACGGTCTTGAATAAGTCCGGCGAGAATAAAGTGGAAGATTTAAGACGAAGGATAAACCTGTCTCCAGAAAAGATCTGGCTTTAGTGTTCTTGGAAAAATGGTCATCAAAGGGTCCCAAACCATATATCAGCTAAAAGAATGGTCTTTGCACTGGTGGGGATCACACTTTGAGTTGGAGCACATGCACTACACTTCAGTTGATCTTCAAACAAATCATATTTTGTTAAGCGTTCAGGTCAATAATGTTTGTTAAGAGCGATGGAGACTTGATATGAATATTTATCATTATTTTCCCATTATACGGGTAAATGGTTAAGAATTGGACTTGATGCTCCGCAGACTTTCATTTCTTTTAATGTAAAATGCTCTTGATTTATGAGCTTACAATGTCCTTTTCCTGCCTGAAATAAATTATGCAGGTTCAATTCCAGAAAGGGGAGCAGGGAGGTTCTCAACCTACATTCGGACTGATGTGCCAAGTTAGTGGAGTGTGTATCAGCCCGGCAGGTTTTTCTAAGAGTCCGAATGTGCGGCTGAAAAAAAAAAAAAAATCAGACAGCTCGGCTGTTTAACAGCTCCACTGTTTATCTTTCTCCGGCTTTGTGGGGAGATTAATGAGGGAAGTGGGTATTCATTAAACATTAGGAAAATAAACTGGGGCGAGTTTTATCATAGAACGCACTTCATGTTATGAAAACACTACATTTAAGAGGTCCGCCTGCCACATTTCATCTACATCTGCTGAGGTCAAATGATCCCGTTTGGAGAAATTTCTGCCTCGGCTCAGAATATGAGTTTACACTTGTCAAAAGAAATGATTGTAAGAGAGGGATTAAAAAAATAAATGCAATGATTAAAATGACAAATTCTTTGAGAACGGATTGCCCAAGTCACATTTGTCTAAAATAACTTTTTCATCTTGATTGTTTTCCTGTGTTACGCGTCCTCATATGTATGTTCGGTCTTTCTCTTAACCTTTCTAGTTGCTTCTAATTTGAACCAGAGCATCTTGAACTCTGTTTCTTGTCTTTGTCAGCTTTAAAAAATCGTCCTTGAAATTTTACTTTAGCTGATGCACCAAAAATCACATTAAAGGTAGTTTCTACCCTGTCTGCACTCTCCTTTTTACCTACCTTGCTCCCACTACTTTAATCCCCATCGTGCCACCTCTCCTACAAACATCTTCTATGTACCTGCTTGCTCAGTCTACTTTACTCGACTGTGGAAATGGGATTTAAAGATTTCATTTAAACCACAAAATAATTCTTGTTGTGTTAACAATACTGGTAATACATTTCTGATCCCTGAAACTAGGCAACGTTGTCAGTATGGATTGACACCTTTGTTTTTTCAAATGCCAAATAAGCGGTTCTATTTAAATATCAGGCTAAATTCGGCGGACCCTGTAACAGAGAAAGTTGCTTATCGGTAAAAATTTCTAACGAGTCATGGCTAGTTGAATCAAACATTGACCTTCATAAACCTTGCTTTTGTAACTTGCTTGATGTCAATAAAATAGATGTAATTGTATTAATGCTCGATTCAACGGATTAAAAGATTCGATTTACAAAGGAACTTCCCCAAGGTATCAATATAGCCATGTCTTTATCTAGTTAAAGTGATCGAGTGAACTGACTTGTGCGTCCTCAACACAAAACCAGTGTGTGAGTGAGTAGCAGAATGCGAGGCGCGCTAAGGATCTGCTGCAAACAGCCACTGTGTTTAATGCGAGTCCAGGCATTTAGGATACAAGCTGAATTACAGAATGGAAAGTCTCAATTCTTCACCCCTCCCTCAGCCTTTCCCTTTTGGTTCTGGCTCATGATTTTGAAGAATCCATACCTTGAAGTTTCTCCAAAAAGATGATGGGACATTCTCCGCTTGCCTGTGTGCGACTTGGCAGTCTCAAGGTGATAATTTGCACCGAAAACTAACTGCTAATGTTGACCTTTGCCTTTTCGTCGAGCTCGTATTTGAATCCCCAAAGGCGTAGTTAAGAGAATTCGCCACCACCCCAACATTTTAGATGGATTTCTCATTCCATGTCCGCGGCCAAACTGATCTAGTGAGTGCTGAAAGTAGCAGCTTGACAAAGCCAACAACGTTTGACAAAGAAGTGCTAATATTCTCAGGTCATGGAACTGCTGACCCGCTGTCCGGACTCATTCCCATGTATGTCACTGGATCAGAATGGTTAATGAGGATCCATTCGGTACCGCATCAGCAAACGCTCACCTGCTGTATTATTCAGAGCCTCCATGACCTGGTTCAGTGGTTGAACACTGTTCCGTCTTAAACATCCTGTTTGAAGTATTTAATTTCATATGGAACCATCTGCTGCCAAAACAAGTGGGTGTGATTGTCGAGGTGGTTCTTGTAGTTGTCAGCCACTCGTGACGAGACAAATGTGCGAGAGATATTCATTTACATATGCACGTGTGATGGGAAACACATGTGGAAACCTGCTGTAAACACACCTGATGTCAGGCTTTTCCCAAGACCAGGAGTTGGTTTTGGGACAAAGCGAGATGAAAGGAGGGGAAAATGGAGAGAAATGAATATAAATCTGTTTCTGTAGAGTGCTCTAGCTGTTCGCGTCCCCTTTCACCTTCAATTCAACTTCACCCAAGGGTGTAATTTTCTTTCCAACTGTGGTGGGGAAATCTGGAAAATACTCAATTCTTGTGGACAAGTCAAATTAGAATCGTAGCGCACCTCATACATTTAACCCTTTGGTGCCTTGTGTTAATAGAATTTTTAGATTTAACTTTTTTAGACGCTAGTTCTTAACCAAAACCTCAAACTACTCTTGCTTCTGCAGTTTCTTAAATGGTCCAATTTAGTAGTAGAATTCTGACTCCCGCATGTTCCGAAATGTATTCTCAGCACTAGTTGGAAACTTTCTGGTTATTTTTTCAAATGGTTTGCAAATATTCAACACATTTTAATGACTTATTCTGCTACATACATAGGTTTGTAGCAGTTGTTTTTTCATGTGCCTTTGGTTTCCACATGTTTTTCTAAATTTATTCTGATCTTTAAATCATTTTAAGACATTTTTTTCCCCCCATATTTTGTGAGGTTGTAAACATGTGGGTGGGTAGGGCAAAACAAACTACTAAAACAAACTTTCAAACGCACAAAACTATACATAAATAAACTGCCATCGAGTTGTATTTTTGTATTCTTCTCTTCATAGTTTGAAAATGTGTTGACCAAATTGGTAAATCTTATTATAGGTTTTGAAAATAGCTTTCAGAATTCGAAAAATTGTTTCAATAGTTTCTAAATTTGCATTTCTCTGTGACCATAATAAAGGGTTGTTGTTACATATTTGATATTACTTTTTGTTTAGTCCGATCTATAAATACATTCATGTCTTTTCGCTCCATTTTCGTAATTGTGTGAATGCTGGGAAGCATTTAAACAATTTAAATCCTGTCTTTTTTCTGACCTAAACTTTGTGCCTCACCTCTCACAAATTGTATCCTATTTGAACTGTTCACACTTTTATCTATTCAGCTCCTTTCCTAAATGCGGGCCATTTTCTATCTTTCTTTTATCTCTTCAACCCTATCTTTTATTCGTCTTTTTCTACCCCATTCATTTCAATGGGGATAATCTTCAACTCATATTTCAACTCCTTCCACTATGACCTACTACTTCTACTACTAATACTACTGCTACTTCTACTTCTACTTTTACTTTTCTACTATTTCTACTACTCATACTAATACTTTTACTACTAATTCCACTACTACTTTTACGTTTCTTCCATTTCTAATTTTTGTACTAGTTCCACTTCTACTTTAACTACTAATTCCACTACTACTTCCACAGCACAGCAGGGTCAGCAATTCCACTGCATTTTCTTCTGGAAATGCACTTTTTTTTCTAGTATTTGATTTGTTAAGTTCTAAAGCAAATTTACAAAATCTTAAAAGAAAAGTACACAATATTGAAACTAACTCAGAACAAATTTAAGAACAAAAATGCTATGTTAGTTTGTTCAGTTTCAAAACAAGTTTTTTTTTTAAGTTTTTACATTCTTTTTTTCACTTCCCAGCCACTGTAATTAGGTTGTATCCAATGGTTTAAAACAAAATCTATTGACAAATTCAATATTCTTTAGCCCATTCAACTTTTCCCTGCTTGCAAAGCTCTTTTTCACCATGTTGATGTAAAAATAAATATCAGACTGTTTTTTCAATCAAGTTAGCTTGACGGCCACTAACAACTTTCTCAGAGTATAATGTGGCTGTTTTTAAAAACGGCTTCTTTCTCCCTTGGCATTGATGGTCAGCTTGACCAATGGAATTTAGAAGAATATCAGGTTGGGTTGAGACAAGTGGACAGCAACAGAGCAGATAGCAGTTGCTAGTTGTCTGGACCATGTATAACCAAACTGATCCCTTTTAAGCTTTGGGCATTAAACTAATCAATGATTAAATCTAATAATTGAGAATCTGTTGTCATAAAGTTTTATTTCACAGATGTTTGTAAGTAGAAAAAAAAGGCAAGAGTTGTGAACTTTTTATTAAAGCGATTGACTGTTAAGCTTCAGTGGTTTGTTTTCATTATTTGTCCACTAAAAAAACATTGGTGTGTAAAGACCTTAAACCTTTGCAATCTCAGTAATGCCACTAATAAAAGTTCTGCTTTGGCTCAGCTTACCTGGATTCATTTCCATCGCTAAGTATGTGGGCGGAGCTGCAGGTTGTTTCTGTTGTTTAATCCCATCAGTTTAAGAAGTAGAAAACTCGCTCTGTATACATCAAGGGCTTGTTAAAGGTCACATAAACTGATCGTTTGCGAGTGTTACCCCGGGCCCATGAACACATCGTTTAATAGGATCGGCTCCATTGGTTTTCCGTCAACACGCCAACGCGACTGTTGGCTGACGACGGGTTCTGACTGGTTTTAATCATTACCGTTTTTCTTGCATAAATATTTGAGATAAACTTCTCCAGGCCTTTTACAAGCTGCAGCCAAACGTGTGATCGTTTTCACGATTCAACACAGATGAATGTTTGCACGTCGTTCAATCTTTTTCTTTTGAATAATTAAGATTTCCCTTCACGGAGCTTCAACGACCAATCGCAACTAATTCTCTGAAGAAAATCTGGTCCTTTTTTAAAAAAATAAAACCACTTTTGAAGTAATATTTGCCTCATGACACATTTAGAAACTTGTTTAAGTAGAGTATACTTGTACTTATCTTTTTAACTATGGAAAATATGAACCCATTAATAACTGTAGCTACTGTCCGGATCATGAATATTGTTTAATTAAATTAAAGGAATTTATTTATTTTGTATAAATTGTTCAATATTTATTTGTATGCCGTTTTTGTAGTTATGTATCTTGTTTTATTTTGATGTATTTTACTTTACCAATCAACTTATTCATAAACATTAATTTCCAATTGTAATATCAAATCCTTGTTCACCTCTGTAATTGAATACAGTATATATAGATAAACGTGAACTATGTCAAAGTACAAAAATACACGACGCACACCCGCCCAACGCGCGCACACACAGTTTGGTTTCCCTCATTCTGGTGGACTACTATAATACATGTATGGACTCACCCAAACCACTAATTGCATAAACCTCAGCTCAACTTTAAACCTAAACTCATCATAATGTTGGAGCGAGCACCGTGGCTATACTCCATGATTTATGTGATGAGCTCTCGGTTCTGTAAATTCATGTCCAGCATGAGTGATATGTAGCGCCGCACAAGCTTTCATGCGTGTCTTGATTTCTTTGTCTCTCTGGTTTCCCTCCTGTGAGCGTTGGACGGATCTCCTTCTTTTATTCCTCGCACGGTAATGACACACTCCATAGCCTTTGTATTACACGCCTCATTAATAATGAACTTCATCTGCCCTCTAATATGAGGTATGATTCACAAACACTCATATTTCCACCCGCAGACATGCAACCGCACGTGCATGCCCTTGAAGCCATGACAAGATCATGCCGAAAAATTTATGGCGGTCCTGATTGCGTTTAATAACAAAACGGCCTTCAAACTGAAAGAGTCGCATTAACCAACGCGTCAGTCAACTGGCCTCTCACGGCTGCCGATCTGACAGCTCGCACCGGCACCTTGCATTCTGTGTCACGATCTCTGGATGCTCTTTAGAGACAACACCATTATTAACATGTTCTTCACGTGTGAGTAGCTTCAACAATCGCTCAGGGTTTTCTTCCACGTGTTGCATCCACGTGTTGCAATTGCTAACCGTCAATAAAGGAATAGTGAAAATTGTGGAAATATAGGACGCAAAGTCTGAATGTTTCCTGTCCTGATTTCCAATGATGCTTTTTGGGTCACCTATGTCTGTTTTCTGAACCATGATTACATTTAATATTTGTTGGATTACAGTATGAGATTGTTGGATCTGATAGTTGTTGGATTACACTATAGAATTTTTGGATTACATCTAATATTTGTTGGATTACAGTATGAAATTGTTGGATGGTACGAGATTGTTGGATAAAGGTATGAGATTGTTGGATAACACTATAAATTGATATTTGATGGATTACACTGAGATTGTTGGATTACAGCAGATAGTTGGAGAACAGTATCAAATTGTCCGATGATAGTTGTTTGAAAAAAGCCGGTTTTGTTGGATAAGTTTGAATTTGTTTTATTACAGTTTGAAACTATTCGATTTGTTGATTGAACATGCATGTTTAATAAAAAATATAAAATTTACAAATAAACTGTTTTTATATCATCTTGTCCATTACATAAGTTTACGATAAATAAATTGGCTTAGGAAAAAAAATTTTTTTAAGATTCACTAGACAGAATTGTATTTTCTTCAAGCTTTATCCTATAAGGTCCCTCTGTGCTGTTTGGTAACCTGTGAATATGTTAAGTTGCAATTTCCCTTTCAAGTTCAAGTTTTCCTTTTTTCTTTAAAAAAAAAAAACCCAGATGGAAGCAGTGACGGCTGAAAAATAAACCAAGCAAAAGACCGTGAAGTTGATGACATTTTGGTAATGTCTTCTCAGAGACTCTACTTCGTTTTCTGTCCTTCACTGGCCGTCACCTTTTGCAGACCGCGACTTCTTTTGATTTGAGTCCCGGATTTATCAGGCAACAATCCTGTGTGATGCAACTGTACCAAAACATTTCTCGGTACCAAAAAAGTGATTCCATGCACAGGATTGCTGTGGACTTTGAACAAAGTTGCTCTTTTAACAGCATAATTTTCTCTTCAAAATGGTCACTCATCAAGTGCTTGGCACCGACCATGTCAACCATGTCCGTTTTGGTGCCAACAAGTTGATTAATTTGTATTATTATTAACTCACAAATGCTAATGCTGACGGTGGCATATGTACAGCAGTAGCTACTCGAGGCCCATTATGGCTTCTGGGAGACTTTTCTTGGACTCGACTCAATGTCAAGTCATTACCTCATCCATGTCGACGCTTGATTTGATACCGAAAGTAAATGTTTTGCAAAAACACTGGGACCCCCTTTGCTGTCCGCTTTAAATGCCGAGAAACTTATTAGCTGGTGTATAAATCAAACACAACAAGGGTCACACAATACTTGAAATAACAATGACTGTAATTAAATCTCACTTGAAGAAATGCTCCACAATCCCTGTATCAATTATCACATCAACGTTTGGCCTTCATCAGTACACAGGGATTTAAACCCGCCACCGAAGCCAAAAACCTCCCTCATTGATCTGCCGTCGGTCCAAGACAAACATGCTGATGCTAATGAAGTGTGATCTGAGGAGAAAACTCCAACACTGCTTAAATATCTGCTCAAGAGTTTGTGGGACAAACTGAGGATCAGTGCCAGCTTTTTTTTTTTCTTTAAAGCAAATACGTTTTTCAGGCCACCTACTACTCTTGTTAATGTCTTCGTGACCTGAGCAGACTTTCCTCTTTCAGTGTTTCTTCCTTGTATAAGAGAACCTTCTTGACTCGTGCATCAACACCACATGTAGCAGAGTTCAAATATCTCCAGGACTGACAGGGGTTCACTCACCACGGGGTCTGAACAACAAATCACGAGAGCTTTTGTGTTTGAGATTCAGTTAATAAATAGAATCTGACGTGTTGGTGTAAATTCAGGAATGTATTCAAGAAACATTTCTCTTCTTGCTCACGATTTTGTATTTCACCCAGATGGGGATGTTTTGCTAATGTGGCAGCAACATTTTCTCCTCCAAAAACTGGAATTGTCATTTTGGCATCTTGTGCTAAAGAGAACGATGTACTTTGTATTTATACAAAAATTTGGCGATTTAATACCTCAGAACATTTTTTAATTTGATTTATACATCAGCTTTTACGGTTCTCTGCATTGATAACGGAAAACAAAAGTGAGTTTTGTTTGAAAACATTTTAAGCTCTTAGGCTAGACTATTTGAATTTATTTTAATCTCGTCATTTCACATCAGTTTACTGTAATGCTAATACTATCATACATTTCTAATAATTTTCAAACATCGTTCACGTTGAATCGATGTATTTTTGTAATCAATGAATGCCTGTAAACAAACTATTGACAGCAAGTCAAACGTGTTTCATATATTGGAAACGAGCAGGAACACTTTTTTGTTGGTAATTTGTTATTTAGTTTCACATGGTAAATCTTTTGATTTCTATCAATGGTGTCAACACCTGTCAGTCATTTATCATTGAATGCACCACACCTGTCAATCTGACTCAAACTCAAAATGTTCTTAGGAAAAGCAGATCAATGTCGGATCAGGACGTTTCAGATGTTGTGTGTCAGCACTTGTGAATAGTGGGTGTAAATTATTATGATTTTAAAAGCTGAATTCATGTTGTGATACTTTCCCTTTAGTATATCTTTGGATTCTTTTCTATTCGTCCAATACTTGATTCTTATTACTTGGAGAAGAGTTGTTTTTTTTCTCAATGTCTATCACAAATATTCTTTGAAAATGGTTTCCTCTACCCATTCCCTTTTATCCTTTATTGCAAAATATTTGTTTTCAAATTAATAATGCATTTTTTTTAAAGAAATGACTCACCTATGTGGTAAAATCCGAGGATGTTCCAATCCCCTGTTGTGACTATAAAAAAATATTTTTTGGGTTTTTAACCTTATCTATTTATGTACTGACAAATTCAATTTACAACCAAATATTTATGCCAAATTAAAAATAACGGATTTGAGCTTTAACCACATATCTGCAATAACATCAGAAAAAAAACAGTTTATTTACTTCAGTAGTTTTATAAACATACCTGTGGCAGCCTGTTGGTGAAATATAAATATGATTGTTGGTGAGTTTATCGACATCTGTGGCAGGATTGTCGCTGTGTTTTTGACTCCATCTTGATTCTCCAACAAAGTCTCATGAGATCACATGTGACTAGAGAAAATGGCGTTTTTGGCCAACATTGTCGCTGTTGAATATTTCCCGAATGTTTGCAAAAGATGGTCCAGATAAGACGAGTAAAGGCACGGGAGAGAGAGTGGAGGTGAAGGTGTCTTGGTAATCAATTGCTCCATCAGACGTTATCTTGGTTTCTCTTCCGCGCTTCAGTCGCACCGACAGTATCAGTGCAGCAGCTGGCTGATCGGTCCTCAAGCCCTCATGGGGGTCCGTAAGAACTGAAGGCTTGTCTTCCTCTAACAGCATGGGGTCACGGTACACGCACACACCAGGGGGGAGGGTGTGTTGGGTTTTCAGCTGGCACCTTTCAACCTTGGCAGCCGTCCGTCTCCTGGCAGCCACAGGAACAAATTTGTTTTCGGGATTCGGTTTTCGTCTTCGTACCATGTGTGTACATGTAGTCTTGAGGTCTGGTCATTATCACCGCGGAGCAAGTGTGGACAGAGTGGCAGCGCGGAGACCGGAGGTGAACGAGGACATGACGGTGAACAAGTTAATTGCGGTGATGAAAACAACAACTCCCATGTTTGCGAAGCCGCCGCGCTCGATGCCAACGCCGGTGTGATGTCAACAAACCGAGTAATGAAGGCACTAAATCGTGTTGGAGCTCATTCTGCAACAACAAAATTCCTTCAGCTAAAATTAGAGATTCACCGTCGCATGCCTTCCCTCTAAGCAAACATAGGGAAACATGCTCGGCGAAAGTTGTGAGGGATTCTGCATGTGGAATGTGTACCGAATCATGTGTGTTTTCCCAGCTTGTCTGGGCTCTGGCGTGTTGTGGTCAGCGGGCCTGTGTGAGGTCCTGGTGTGGTTCAGCTGCTGAGAATAATTTCCATTTAAACATATCTGCGGTCATTAAAGCGAACCACCGTAGTGTTGTGCTCCCCATCGGAAGCAACAGCAAACGCTTTGTCCTCCGCATGACCGACGGTGTCGAGGCTCGCCTCGCCGTGTATCGTGTTCTGCCGTATTGGCAAGAAATACTCTGTCATGGAGGTGAGATGATGGCAGGCTAACAAGCTGCTGATAGATGGGTGTTTTTAACTGCTAGTGGCTTCAGGCTTTGTCTCGGTGAACCCCCCTCTGGGTGCTTGGTCTGACCACAAACAGTCGTTGGATCATTGAGTAGGAATGCGGTCATGTGTCTTTGAGTTGTTTCAGTGATGACCCTTGTTGGGTGTTTTCGCTCTCGCCCTGGCTTGGGAATGAGTCGTCGTCTCTGTTAACGTTGCTAAATTGGCTCCGAACGGTATAAAAACAGGGCCTACTGCAGGCAAGTCACTTTTACAAGAGGCAAATTTAGCTTCTTATTATAATGCAACAGTTCAAACGATGGTTCTTTTCACCATCGGTTGAAGGCACAAACCTATATTTGCCTTTAACAAATTCAGTTTCAAGTTCATGCAGGCCAGATGATGACTTGGTGATATGGTGGATTGGATACTAGGAAGGCTAATATAATGAATCGTTGCAACACTTAAAGTCACTGTGACATGGAAAGAAACCCAGCAGTCAATCTTCCTTTCTTGCTTCTCTCCTGACCACAAATTTGGTGAAGAAGTCCTCTAGCCGCTGCCATGACGGCCAACGTTATCCAAACCTCGTCTACCTGGAAAGATTGCTTTGAGATTAACTCGATTGATTTATTTGGCCGGTCAGTTCAAGTCGGTAAAGTTCCCACAAAAAAACCCTTCTGCTGGACGACACATTGAAATTCAATCACAAGTCTTCGTTAATCTAGACGCCTTGTTTTGGCCGTACAATTTCTGGTTCATTCGAAACAGGTCAAAACATCCACATCGCTCCGGATGAGTTTCCGTGTGGATCAGTCTTGCTCGCTGTGTGTGGAAACGGCTTCCAGAAAACTTAGATGACCATTTATCACTTGCAGGTGGCAAGAAGGCTTTCACTGTGGCACCTCTCCAGAATGTGGATTGCCTTTTGTACACACTTTGGATGCACTTTCCCATAACTCATCCAGCAAACAGGAAGGAATCAGAGACCGGATTCAATGCGTGTTGACCCAAAACAGTTCCAAGCCCATTATGGGGTGATGAATGGCCCACTGGTGAGGAGAGGGGCTGTGTTTAAGGCCGTAGGAACAGGATGAACTGGGAATAATTAGAGTCACAGTTCAGCTCAGGGGACGAAATCAAGCAAACAGACTAGATTACAGCGCGAGTGAGGGGACGTACTGTCGGGGATCGGGGTAGGGGGAGCTGGCTGTTGACTAGGTGTCAAGATGAATGCAGCTTTCAATCACACTTTGCTTAATTGGGTATTTCCTGTTGTGTTTCTTTTGTCCTTTGAAAGTTACTTGACCAAAATTAGCACCGTAAGTCGAAGGTTTCACTGTTCAGCACAATAATAGATGCTAGATACTGCAATGTGTCTATACTTTGACCTCCAATATATTTATTGTTAATGCTTTGTATTTTTTTGTATTTTTAGAAGAAAGATTGGACCGATTTACGCCCCCAATCCCATTAACCCTCAAAATCTGTGCTCCTGCAAAGTGCTAGTGTCCACCCAATACTCAAAGAGGGTTAAGGGGAGAGTCTAAGGGCTGTATCGCCCTCAATAGTAAGAGCTCCTTTTCTATGTTTCTTGGTAGTTAAGTCGTATCCAAGAGGGCAAGGGTTTGCCTTATACATTAACACGAAAAATGATGGCCACAAATGACTGCAAAGCTGCAAAGGTAAGTATTTTCTTTGTTAATAGAGATGGAAAAATTATGAAACCACATGACGTCAAAAGAATAAATGATTGGATACTGGAACGCTAAAACAATGGATCGTCGTAGCCCTTAAAGTCACTGTGACCTACAAAATAACCCAGCAGTCAATCTTCCTTTCCTGAATTCTTCCTGACCACAAATTTGGTGAAGAAAAGTCCTCTAGCTGCTGCCATGACGGCCAACACTATCAAACCTCGTCTACCTGGAAATATTACTTTCAGATTAATTTGGTTGATTTACTTGGTCGTTCAGTTCAAGTCTGTCAAGTTCCCACAAAAAAACCCATAGGTGAGTATTTTAATAGACTGTTTTAGTCTGGTTTGCTTGACATTTATTTTTATTTGAAGATCTTTAGCCCATTGTGGACAAGCTAGAGTTTCACTTCAAAATATTTCTGTGTGGAGAATTTTTTTTTTTATCAAGATACAGCCTAATTGAAATGTTTGCAACCACATTTATATAGGATGACCCAGCTGTCTCTCTCGTAGCCGAAAATAATATCTAGTGTCAACGTAAGTTACGGCTGGTGTTTCACTTTAACGTTAGCAAGCTTAATGGCCTGGTTATGAGGTGACTTCCACTGAATTTGTCAGAAGTTCAGCATCTGGTTGAATATCTACAGTGTCAATACAACCAAGTGTCTGTCAACTGCATCGCAATAGATCATGACACAGCAATGTATCCTGATACATATGCAAACTCCCTATGATAATGATGACATGACTGTACAAAGAAACTTCAATACCAAGAGTAAAGACGGGTTAATAAAGGAAAAAAAGTGGACTAAACTTATAATAAAAATAATTGAATTTACAACCCGTTTATTTGTATGATCTGGCAACATTAATTCAGTCATAACCAAAATAATTTTTCTCCCTTTTTTTTATTTCAAAAGTACACAAACAGGACTGATGTCATTCAGTAAGGCAAAGCTTAAACATTGACGACCACTCACATAAGAGGACGTAGAATCTCACAGTTTTAGGGAACCACTTGCAAATGATAAAACTAATTCCTTTTTTACATTTATACATCTACACTCACATGAAGAAAATAAGTCCAAACATTTCTACCACAGATCTTCATGGTATTTTTATTTTTTTTTTAATCTCTAGATTCCACTTGACGTCAAACTGGGCTGAGAGAGTTCGACCGTCCTTCCGTCTCCTGACTCCAATGTCCAGTTTGAGGCCCAGCGGCCCAAGCCCTCAGCTGCCAGGAGGGACCGATCCATCGGGAACCATGTTTGTGCCTCATGCTGTTTAGGTGGTTTATCTACAGGATGAAACCTGATTGTTTCTGCATGTGATGTTGTCAGAGCACCGTGTTAAGCACCTCTTTCTTACAAGTGCTTAGTCAGTAGGCACCTCAGGGCTCGGGACGCGCCAGACTAGACGACTTGAAATTGGGCACAAGTTGGATTGAGGGGAGCGTTCTCTTCTGAGGCCTCGTCGCTTTTCTTTTGCATGCCGACCCGATCCAAGCCTTCTTCTGGACTGAGCGCTGTAGTCCGGTCACCTGGGCAACAGCGCCAAGACGGTGCAGAACAGGGTCGCGGCAAACGAAGGCTTTACGTTCAGAGCTCCACCGCATTCCATAGAGTTCTCCTGCGAACAGATTGAGACGAATGGAAAAAAAAACAACAACCTCTGTGTAATTCTGCCGAGGCAGCGCGTCACTAATCAAAAGCAGAATCCGATTATAAAACGGCTTTTACGACGTGTTTCTGGTGTGCAAATACCTCTGGGTGAAAAGGATGACAGGTATCTGGGCGCCTCCTGTCCTTCTGCATCTTCAATCTCTCACACTTGAGAGATTCATTATGTGCAGATGAAGTTAAGGCAATAAAAGAAACATGTGTGTCCACAGCAGGCCCTTTTCCTGCCGGCATGTTTTTAAAGAGGAAGAAATGTGTGCGTGCTTTAGCGGCGCACAGAGGGATATTTGATCAGACAGCTTTGTGTGATCACAGAGTTCAGCTTCACCAAATCTCCTAAATTTATAGTTATGAAGCCGCTCCGTCAACGTGATAGCGCAGCTCGAACTGGCTTAAATTAAGCATGACAGGGATGGCAGAGCCTACCAGGCAACAGCGGCCAAATGTAGTTTGAATTTTATTTTTCAAAACGTATAAAAACTGTTTAAGTATTATGAGAAACATAAATCCTCTTCAAATACCGTTAAGATAAAACGGTCATAATTTGACACCATGGTCACGGACACCTTCTGTATCAGTTAAACTAACATTACATTAATTAAACTATGAAATGATTCCCTTTATTCTCATGTTGGTATAAGGAAATAATTTATTTAAAAAGTATGCTTGTCCCACAATTTAACATGACACCCATGTAACACTTGCATGTTCTGGCCAATACAAGGGACCGATGACCTCAAACAAATCTGTGCAGGAGCCAAGGTCACAAGCAAGCAAACTTCCACAATTTTTTCATTAAATGCGTCTGGTTAACTTGACCACCACAATCTGTCGTGTGCTATGTGAATGCTATACTCGTTAGCTTAGCTTGTTGGTAATTCTGTAAATCTCTAAACAACAAACTAATAACTATTATATTTACTATCATATTTAATGAGTAAATTCTTTGTTCGGAAATTTAAAAAAATGACATTTGTGTCACCATGGAAATTATATTAATTGGAAATTCTGCCTGAAGTAGGAAAATATTTTGTACTTCATATTGTTTAAAATTGAAAATATTTATGCCAAAAAAATGTTTTGCTTCTTTATACTGGATAAAAATGTTAATTAATGTGGTTCAATATGTCCTAGAATTTGCTCCTGGATCTAACCATCCACAGCTGATGGGAAACCAGACTGTACCATCTAGTGGTGACCAGATCCAAACTACAAAGAGACACCTGATGGCACGAAGTCCAGGTCTGTATGTGGTTCTGGAGGTTATTACAGTTCTATGTGATTTGGGGTAAAGAGGTGATGCACTCGTACTGATCAAGAGCAGACGCCGTTATGAGTCGTTCCAATCAAGGAAAAAAGACGGCACTGAGTGGAACCAACTACATCGGAATGATCTGTCTTCAAGCTTATCCTTTCATCTTCGGCTCTTGGCTTTCATCTTCTTAAGAAGTCAGAAACGTGAAGATGCAAACATATTGCAACTATTGCTGTCGAAGATGAAAAGCGTGTCCAAAGAAAAATCTGATTTATTGAAACTGATTAAAATTATAGTCACATTTTTTTTTTAGATGTGTGCTTCATTTTAAAGTAAATAAAGATGACGCTATTGTTTAATCCAGTCGTCTGAAGTGGTGATTAAAATGAATCCCTGTTTCTAAAAGGATATACATGATTTCAACAGGGTCCATGGTGATGGGCTCGAACATGTTGCAGTCACACTTGTTGTCCGTCACCACCATGAAGAGGTTGCTGCTGGGAATCTGCTGGATCACGAAGGACCTGCGACGCACAAGAAGAAGAAACGACTAAAGTGAGTGGATGAGAAACATGGCTCGACTGGATCAGGATGATGACGTGTCTCTGCCTGCTGTCATAAACGCTCGGAGACCCTGGACTAACTGCACACATGCTGCTATAATTCACTCCATCCCTCCTTTGTTTCCTTCTCTCCATTGTATTATTTTTTCTATTTTCTTGAAATGGCATCCAAGGAAATCACCGATGAAGTGTTTCTTAATATTAAACACTCCAACCAGAGACAAATGAGTTTCACGCTCAAAGCTGTTTCGCTTCAGTGCGAGATCAGGCCTCAACATGTTTGGCTTTCATTTTAACGAGGGAAGATAAAGTCTCAGAATTAGAAATGTTTTCTGTCACCTTCTCTTCCCTTATCTCCTGCTGCACTCCTCCTCTTCCCTTTCTCTCAGCTCTTAGATGTATCTGCGGCACTTTGAGGAATTTCCTTTTTTTTTCCCCAGCAGCATTATCCTCGGTTTCACCTGCTAGTTCTTGACTTTGACCTCTCTCGGGGTCAACGGTGCTTTGAGACATTCTAGTATGACCTCTGTGACCTTTAACACCTTTCCCTCACATTGGTGACAATGTCTTGTTGCTGCTTTCTCTGACCCGAACCTAAAGGTAATATTTAACAAACTCTGAAATTCTTTTGTGTACATTTAAGGTTAGTGATGGGAAAAGATGCTTCCACGGTGAAGTGTGGTGAGTTGAAATCCTGACATTTAAACTGCAGTAAAGGTTTACGAGAGCAGGTAATGTGGTTAAACACTGTTGAAGTTGTTCAAAAACAGTTTTGCTCACACTGCATTCTTGTGCTCAGTGTCTTTTCCCTGCTCTTTATTGCCCTCCATTTTGGTTTTAATGTCTTTGCAGCTCAACCAGTCTCTTTGAATATCTGCTTCACTCATTTCTCTTCCCTCCCCTCACCTGTTTCATGTCCCTTTTGCTCTCACGGTAGCTCTTGTTCTGTCGCCTGCATTTTCTTTGGTTGTTCCTTTACCGTTTTCCCTTTTTGCTCCTTTGCTACTGCTTTGGCTTTTTTCACCCTTTTGTCACCTTTGCCCCTCTTGCATGCCTTCCGCTCACTGCATTGTTCTGCTTGTCAACCTTCCTCGCCCACAAACTTGTGGCTTTGCCCACACGTCGCCCTCGCCCGTCGCCCTCGCACGCTGGTCGCCCGCACGTCGCCCGCTGGTCGCCTCGCACGCTCGTACCTATCGCTTTCTCCTTTGTCCACTGGTTTTCTGCTCCCGCCCACTGGTTACTTTTGCTTGCTGGTATTCTTAGTCTGCCTGCTTGGCACCTTTGCCCACTGCCTTGCCCATCTCTTAACTACTGCTGGTTTGCTTTGCCTGCTCCTGCGTCATCTCTGCTCTCACTATCACACGCTGCTTCTTGTTCCCCAATTTTCCCATTTCTGTTGCATCAACTGTCTTGTTTCGGTCTCTGGGTTTGTCTCCGTTGAACTTTACCTCTGGTGTCATGCTTTTAATATGTCTTATCAAGTCAGAGAGATGAACCAAAGATGTGACGAATATTAGAACTTTGGACAATTTTATTAATTTAACTTATAAACATTTTCAACATGTGTATTTCAAACTTGCACGTGGGTTTTAACTAACTAACTTTCTGTGTTCAGTGATGTACATGCTTTCTAGTGGCTCCATGAATCTACACCGATGCCACAGATGTTCCTGAGAACAGCATCACTGTTGTGCTGATGCAACCGTGGTGGGTCGGGGTCTGAGCGGGTCAAGTACGAATACGTTGAGGATAACCACGATCACCTCTGTATGTCCAGCCTAGAGCAAGTGCAGTCGTACAGGGGAGCCTAACACGAGCGGACAGCACGGCAGCAGCTGGCCTTGTACGCATTTCTGCAACATACATCTGAGGTAACACACGTGCACGTCGAGTGCACTTATTGTTTTGATCCTTTATGTAAACACATGTACGTATTTTTAATGGATCGCATGTTAAAAATACGACTTCATATGTATATGATATCTGGAGGTGATATGATACCCGTCCTTTTTAAAGGAATATTTAAACACTTAAAATAAATTATTCTAGTTTGCCCTTAAGATCGAAGATGAGATACGAGCGTTCAAATTCTTTACACTTTAAGCCCAAATAATCAAATAAAAATAACGGTGCAAAGTAAATGTTTATTTATACATGTAACTTTTTATTTATCCCGTTAAAGTAACGGCTTCAGCATCACTCATTTGTTCAAACTAGACTTGAGAGGATTGTCAAAATGTGTTTTTTATGAGTGAACTGTGCATAAAGTGATGTTGAAATCATATTTTTACATGAAGCCATGTGTCTTCAGAAGCGACGCTCTGAGCTCAGACAGTGGGAGACAAATGCAGCAGACTGATATATGGCTTTGACTATTGTTACCAAAAGTCTCCTTAAAGACCTACAGAAATGACATAGTCTGTCCTTAATCCTTCCTCGGAGTCTGGCGAAGCTTTAAAAGTGGTCAAATCGTCTCGTGTGGCCACTTAACTCCTTATAGCAACGACAAGATTTCAATGTTTGCAGTGCTCCGTCATCAGGGTGGAAAAGAAAAAAAGGAAAAGGGAAAATTCTGTCTTTTGTTCCTGCTCAGTGAAAACAGTTCATGGAGGTTCAGCAGGCGAGAGCCGGACATGGATTTCCTCGAACTTCCACACATTGAGGGAAATGTAAAGCAACGCTTTCGTCAGCTTAACGTTGACCACATGTTGATGACGGAAAGGCGCAATATTTTGTGTTGCTTCCTCGACGCTGCTGTTTCCTTCACGGTTGTTATGCATCTAAAAGTCTAGGTTTGACTCTAGTTCTGAGCCGTATCCTGGTGCTTGCTGGGCTTCAGTTAGAAGATGGATGCATAGATAGATGGTCTCAGGGTTTTTTGATGCTATCATCACCACACATTCATCTACATACAGAAGTGTTCCACCACTTTTGTTGAAGTGAAAGTGAGCGAGGGCCAAATGTAAGTTTCTCATTCAGTTGTTCAAAATAAAAGCACCTAAAAAAAATCTTAAGTGGCATTTAAAAAGATGAATTTAGTAAGATACATACATAAATCAGGGCCAACAATTATTTAGCAGTCTAGGTCACAAGCTGAACAGTTGTAAATCTACCAAACTCTTATATTTACGACAGTTCATCTCAAGGATTAAAAAGAAAAGTTTTTGTATTTCTTCAGTTTTTCTGTTATAGTGAGTCTCTGTATAATTTTTGACGTTAAATTTTTTAGCTCAAGCATTGATTTTTTATTTTATTTAATTTTTTTTAAATGTATTATTTGAGTCATGAAATTATCTACATTTATCTAGTTTCCAGCATAAAATGACTCAAGTTTAACGCATGTGCTTTAGATTGAGATCTGACAAAATGTACCAGTTTCTCTGGATCCACGACTACTCCAGTGGTCGATCTTTCTTACGAAAAAACCCCCAGAAAAACCCAGGAAGTACGCATGTGTGTTACCGACGTCTTGAACCACATTATGCTGCTGCCAGCCAGCGCCGTGGTTACCCCGCTGACCTTGTGGGGGCAGCACCAACGACTCACACACACACTCACACACACACACATGTGCCCGCACAAACAGAGCACTGAGCTTCCCTCGCATCTCCACAGCTGGGAGCAATGAAGGGCCCATCTGAGGGATCTAGAGAACACCCCACAATTGCCTGACAGAAAAGCCCAAATTGTTAATGGGGACCACACTCATTTCCCCATCTTTTGAAAGGAAGCTCTTTTTTTTCCACCTCTGTCCCTCATCACTGAAAGCCTCGTATTTCAAACTGCCAGAGGAGAGAGTCGGTGTCTCTGCCGGCCTTTGATGGATCGGCTGTGTTTTCAATAGACGTGTGACTCGAATGTGATTTTCATTTTCAGGCAGGGATTGCGAGGATGAAGCGGAGGAAGGAAACGTGCGAGGACAAATGGTCTCTAGAGTCGAGTCGTTGAGATCACTGATCGGATAAAAGAAAAACAAAACGCTCAGATTGTAATGGTTTGATAAATTGATGCACCGAAAGCACATTTAATTATTAAAGGATTTCTGCCTCTCTTAAGAAGCAGACGACTCTCTAAAGCACATGTGTCAAACTCCAGCCCTCAGACTCAATTATTTGGCCCAAAATCTAAGTTGAATATTCCATGTTGACCTATGAAGATAAGATAATCGTTTTTCGACAATTATACAGAGACTTGCATGCAGAGATTTTGGTTAAAAAATATATTTTTTTACTAGTAACAGTTTTGGCCCCTTATATGATTGAGTTTAAAATATCTCTAAAGATAAAAATGGAAGACTATAATCATTTTGGTATCATGTGCCAGCTCGAACAATTATGAAGAAAAAAAATGATTTTTTGGCAATGTAAAACCAAAAATGAATTTTGATCAATTTTTTCTACTAGTCAAGTTAAGCGCTGAAACTATTATATATTTTTTTCCAATCAGAAAATGGTCAAACTTTTATCAACCTCCAGTGATAATAATTAAAAGTAGATATTTGGATGTACAGTGTGGCAGCTTGACAACATCGTTGAAGTGTCTCCACATACTTGACGCAGCCGTCACAGTCGACGTGTCCCGTGTTCTCCTTGATGGTCCTCTCGGAGACGAAGGCCGGGTACTCGGTGTCACACGGTACCTGCATGGACCGACCGAACCTCTGAGCTGGACCAGAGAGAGGGAGAAGGAGTGAGAGAGAGCGAGAGAGGGGGAGAAGAACGAGTGCATGCGTCGGAGCTGGTGAGAAGTTCCTGGAAGAGTTTGTTTCAAAGTCGAATTTCTATTTAAAATAGTTGTGCAAATAGTGCGCGAGCAAACATTCAAACGCACCACATCCTCGCAAACACGCGGACCTGAGAGAAAACAGTCGAGTCGGACCACACAGGATTACTTGAACACTTGCGCCGCCCGGAGGCCGGACGCGGTACTGCGAGTCGTAACAAGCCCTCTGGGTCAATATTTGTGAGTCAGACTCGTTAAAGCAGCCACTAACATCATGCTAATTTGCATATTAAACATTTAAAGACGTGTGGTTTTTTGTGAGCGTGTCGTTGGTGTTCTTCCGTCGGTGGACTGCTGTTGAGGAATAGAGAGTTTAATGAGTCGGTGTGGATTAGTTGGGCTTCGACTGTCGGGCCGGACCGCCTGCTCGCTTGGTGTGTGTAACAGACGCACATCTCTATTGTGCTTCGACACAGAATGTCGGCTTTAAGCCCTGAGACTATCCGGCTGTGAAATTGTCCCGACGACTTGGCGTTCGTCTGCCTGGATCTTGCACACACAGCGTTTTTTGTTTGTTCATACTCGAGACTTTAATACAAAATATTTTCAAATTAGTTTTGGGTGGAATTAATACGGCGCTGATTAGAGCGGCTTTGTGACACGCACGCACTGCTCGACACCGCTTTAAGCCGAAAAGCACGCTTGAGAAGAAACTGAGACGAAGTGTGAAAACAAAATGGGCCTTCTTCTCCCTCCGTCAACCAAATATGACACACATCCTCGCAGATCACGGAGTGTAATCCTTTCTGGTCACAAACCCACGCTCAGTCTGGCTGAGGTCACTCGAGGTAATCTCCTGTTTTGACTTTTTTTGTAACTTTTTTTTAGTTTTGGATTATGACTGTTTATTCCAGCGGTTGAACTGGCTCAGAGAGAGAACTGTGGGGGGAATCAAACGCTGGTTGTTTGTAGTCGTGGCCAGACGCTGAGGTTATTGCCATTTGTTAATTAGCTTGACTGTAAGAAGGATTAGAGCAGAAATGTCTGTTTCGGTCGAAGCCAAGTGGCGCTCACAAGTGGAGCAAATGGATTTTTGCGGGACTTGAAAGGGAGGAAGTGCTACAGGTGAAATGTGTTGCGAGTTCCTCAAATACGATTTTAGAAATATTTCTTTGCATAAGCAAAAGTGTTGCACTTGGCAGAGGTCAGCGCTCCCTAAAGGGCCCTTACATTCACCGGGCAATTAATTTTCCTGCCGACAGCTCTCTGCTCACGCCGGGTTTTGAGCCTCTTGTCAGATGTCCAAGAGAAACTCGAGGGCTCTTTGATATTTTTGTGTACATCTAAAATATCATCAGGCAACGATGAATACATTAGTTATGAACGGGCAATTAATTTTTAAGGTTGTTTCCTACCTTTAGCGGTGAGGTCAGAGTGCCACCAGCTGTACAAGTTGAACTCCACCAGGAATCTAGATGACAATGAGGTGCCAAAAAAACGTCAACATTTAATGGCGTCATGTCATGAGAATTCATGTCAAGGTTGAAGGTCTCTGTGGTCTTACATGACGAGCTCGGTGAGGATCCACTTCATGGCACAGAAGAAGGCGAAGTATGGCTGCAGAGACAAACGCCATCAAATATTATGTCACACTTGAAGGATAAAGCTGTTAATTTACATTTATAGAAGTTAGTGATTTTCTAAAAGCTTAGTATTCAATTTATTTCCAATTTTTCAGTTGGGGACTCCATTTAATTATTTTTTTTACAGATGTTTAATAATTATAAAATCATGTATACATTTTAAAACTTTTTTTTTTTCTCTAAAGACAACAATTTAAAAGGAAAGTTCTGAAAAAGTTTTGATAAAATGGAAGAATTGTATATAAAAAAATGGGAAAAAAGGAATGACCCGCAAGCGACAAACTTTATTGAGAGATGCAGCTATTCTGAGGGTTTACTTTGTAAATTTGTTGACACAAACATGTTGTGAAGTTGAAAGTTTATAAATATTTACTGCCATGCATTGTTAATGACATGTTAAATTGCTGTCGAGTGTTTTTCATTTATTGTTTAACTTTTTGTTTATTGCTTTGTAATGAAAGCATCTTTCAATGTATCAAAGTATTTGACACCTTGTTTATTTATATAAAATATTTTATTTTTTTCCTCAATTTTCAAATTTTATAAATGTAATATTTTGTGTTTATACTTAATTTCAAGTTTTTAAGCCTCACTTTAATGAATATTGTTGCTTGAAACCCTTGTGTACAGATAACTGTTTGAACTGCCCAGCAACAGCATTCTGTAAATAATGTGCAACACGATCCAGTTCCTCCTCTGTCGGTGTGTTAGACGTTTGTGACCTGGAAGAAGACTCTTGTGTTCACAAAGCTCACCGACATGCTGCCCTGGAGCTCCCTCAACTAACATGCATCTTCTCCTCAAGAACAGACACAGTCTGTGTTCTTAATGTATTTTCTTTTACATCCTGGACTGTTTTCATCACAAATGTTTCTAACAGTACTTACATCTAGAAGTGTGTGTCCACTGTCGCTGCTCTCTGAAAACACCCAACACAGAGCCTGGTAGTCGTACAACGTCACCCTAAGGAGACAAATATTTGGAAAAACAAATTGAGGAGCTGCAAAGACGACACAATGATATATCTCTTGTGTTTACCTGTTGACCTTCACTGCAAGTCAATGTATTTAACTCTTCTTCCTGTTAGATTGATGCCAGAGTCGGGCATCTGACTCAAGTCTATGCTTCTGCATTTGCATTCAACTCTGGGAGTTCTACTTGACTGGGCCATCATAAGGTGCTGTTTAAGCTGGAGTATTGAGGAGGAAAACGGATCCTACCTCAACTCTAACTGCATTCCTGTGCGTCTCTAAATGGAACACAGAAGTGGAATCTCAGAGAGCTTCCAGATAACAGCCTCAAGGTGGCAGGAAACTGTGTGCAGGTGATTTAGGGATACTAAAGGATTATAAGGCTTTGGAGCTCTGGTACATTTGTTTGGTCTGTAGAATGCATATTTGGTAGCACACGCATGGGCCCTTGTTGGTATCCAATTTGGAATTATATTTTACTTTTTGCAACTGTCTGCAAAGACTTTGGTGGCTCTGTTTCTTGATGCGTGAAGTATTGCACAGCAATCTCGTTTGTGGTGTGTTCGCCTTAAAAATGAATGCATTTGTATGAAAAAGTTTAACATAACTTGGTGCAATGCTAACTCGATTAAACTAAATTAAAATCTGTTTATTACACAAGACCATAATGTAAGTAATAAGTTTGACAAAACTGACAAGGACGTAAATGATGGCTGAGGTCAGTTTGTTCAGCATTTTTATTTTGTTCTGGCTTAAAGCTGGCATGTCTATGTCCATGGTTACATTCATGCCTTCAAATACCAGAGCTTTGAACATGGATTTGCCCGTCATGCTCTTAGTGGGACGGGCAACTTTATCACTACACCAACACATGGAGTAAAAACGCCTAAGTCGGATCGAATCCCACTGCTGTAAAATTGTACATTTTTTGAATTTTTACATCTTGATCCTCAGCCTGTATGATAGAAGCACCTGCACACTTAATGTGATATGGTCATAGTGTAGTGGTACACTTGACAGATTGGCAGAAGCCTTTTAGAGAACGATGTGAAATCCCATGTCCCCCCTGAAATCTTTTATGTGCAATGACGTTTTCAAATGTTGATTAAGTTTTATGATAAATGGTCCCAGAGCACCACACCAAATGTGAAGGTTCTGTGGTTGAGTGGATAGAGCAAGTGGCTCTCAAACCCTTTGGTTGGGTTGAGTTTGGGTTCGATTCCCACTCCCTCCATCACAAAAGTGGATCAAATTGAATGGGATATGTAGAGACCAGTGACATGTGAAGCATCCAGTCAAGTGGCTGAGCTCAAGTCACTCATTAGCAATAACATTTTGAGCGTTAGTCCTAAATGCGTATGCTAAATACGCCCGGAGCACAGATCCAAATGTGGAAGTTCTGTGGAGGAGAGAACAGAGCAAGTGACACTGAAACCCTTAGGTTGGGTTAGTTGTGGGTTCGATTCCCACTCCCTCCATCACTAACTGGAACGAACTGTGTGAGACATGGAGAGCCCAGTGATGCGTGAAGCCCCCGGAATAATTGACCTGCTGGAGTGGGTGGAGCTTGTGGTTCCAAGGGCCTTCGGTTGTGGTCAGCGTGGGTTCGGCACTAGGTAGTGGGTGGAACTGGATTGGGTAGTCTCGTGAAGTCAGTCTCGTGAAGTCAGTCTCGTGAACCCCCAAAATAGGTCCACTACTGGAACAAAATGAATATGAAGAGCGGACATGAAAGGGTCTTTGTATGTGTGGAGCACTATAAGTTTTGCCGCATGCAGAAACCCACAACTCCACTTATTCCACTGCCAAAGGTCTTGAGAGCCACAGACTACCCATTGATTTTGGAGGGTGTCCCACACAGTTCGTTCCAGTGGAGTAGTGGGAACTGAACCCACGCTGACCACGACCGAAGGCCCTTGGAGCCACAAGCTCCACCCACTCCACCAGGTCAATTATTCCGGGGGCTTCACGCATCACTGGGCTCTCCATGTCCCACACAGTTCGTTCCAGTGGAGGGAGTAGTGGGAACCGAACCCACGCTGACCACGACCGAAGGCCCTTGGAACCACAAGCTCCACCCACTCCACCAGGTAATTTATTCCTGGGCCTTCACGCATCACTGGGCTCTCCATGTCCCACACAGTTCGTTCCAGTTAGTGATGGAGGGAGTGGGAATCGAACCCACGACTAACCCAACCGAAAGGGTTTCAGAGGCACTTGCTCTGTTCACTCCACCACAGAACTTTCACATTTGAACCTATGCTCCGGGCGTATTTAGCATACATATTGAGGAAAGACACTTTAAAAACTTTACTACTGGGCTCTCCATGTCGCACACAGTTTGTTCCAGTGGAGGGAGTAGTGAGAACCGAACCCACACTGACCACGACCGAAGGCCTTTGAAGACACAAGCTCCACCCACTCCACCAGATCAATTATTCCAGGGGCTTCACACATCACTGGGCTCTCCATGTCCCACACAGTTTGTTTCAGTTAGTGATGGAGTGGGAATCGAACCCACGACTAAACAAACCGAAAGGGTTTCAGAGACACTTGCTCTAGTCACTCCACCACAGAACCTTTTACATTTGGAGTGGTGCTCTGGGTGCATTTATGATTTACGTTGAGGACAGACACTAGGAAAAACTTTTTAGATATGTAACATTCCAAAAGGGGAGCCTTGAACTGGCTTGATTCTTTGAAGTGTTTGCAAATCTGTCTAGTGCACCACTAAAACACAATTAAGTCCCATTAAGGCTTAGGCTCTGGGTGCATGTATCCTACAAATTGAGCATCAACTCTAGAGAATTTACTGGGACAAACATTTCTTCTCTCTCTTCCACTAAATATGCTCAAATATTTAGTATTCATTTGTAGATAAAATAAAGAAAAAGGGAGAGTGGTTTTTGAATACATGCGAGAAAATAAGTCTTGATCTCTATAATCCCTTCAAACTTGAGCACGGAGACATCCTTGATCTTCAAGTTTGTTAGAAATACTTCATTTTTGTGCTAAAGGGTTATCGTTTAGGTCTCATTGTATGATTAAACTAATTCAACCGATATCATTTGTCTATATTCCAACAAAGCACCCATTATATCCACAAGTACGTGGATTATCTGGCGCCTGATATTTGTGGTAGACTGCTTACAGATGTTGGCCACTTGCTGAGTTTCACAGCCCTGCAGTTAAGTTTAAGGTGTATATATGTATATTTACCAAAATAACAAAGGATGACAGTAAATGTGATAAACTAACCATTGTTTCTCCTTTACCAACAATCCCAATACAAGTTAACCAGATGAAGTAAAGGAACTTGAACCAAGTCTGTGTATAATTGTTAACCATAATCCCCAAACCTTATCTTAAGAACTTGCCATAGATATTTATATTTATTGCTTTATAAATTAAAAAACTCAAATATACTACTATGAAGATATCAAGATATAACCTTTTAATTGATTAGCATGCACCTGCCTAGTTAATATTCATGCAGGAAAAAAAAAAAGACAAAGTTTTATTTGACACAACATTAAATATAATAAAAACAATACATGTCATGTTTGTGAGAGTCGATCTGAAACCTGCACCAAAGTGAGCCCAAAGAAAAGACCAAAGAAAGTTTCATGCAAAGTTTGAAGTGAATTATCGATTTGAATTTCATTACCATTTCAGTAAATTGATCCGAAGTAGCAATAAATGACAAACTGCAAGCCGTACATGAGCCTGTGATTTAACTTTTCTCCTCCTAACTTCATTTCAGGAACAAGATTTGCCGTAATCCCCTATTGGAGAAGTCTGCTGAGTGAGAGGTCGGAGTTCAGCTCATAATAGCCCTCAGTGATTGGCCGAGTTAAGAGCTGTCAGCAGCACTGCAGACGTGTTCTCATTCCGAGCCTGAGAACTACACAAAACACACTCGCACCCACAATCATGTTGAAGCGCTTACCTCTTGAAAGAGCCCATCTGCAGGAGCTTACTCATGACTGCTCCCTCGGCCTCGCCGAAAAAATTCCCCGTCTACGATAGAGAGGGAAACGAGTGAACTTTACAATGAACGTGTCCCAGAAGCTGAACATCAGTGAGTGGGACGAACCATCCACAGACTTTTTTTGTTAAGTTCTGGTCACTTGATCATCTTATTATTAAAGCAACCACTCTCCACCTGAGCAACATCTGACTCCATAAAAAAAGCTATATAAAAAAGAAGACGACCAGCTTAAGATTTCTGGGGAAAAAACCCTCTACATATTTATATAAAAAAAGTTAAATTCACAGTGGAAACTTTAAACAAACAAAACAAAAGTTCAGTTTAGTTGACCCCTGGGAATTCCCGATAATTTTGTTCTCTTACCAAAAAAGTATATATTGTTGAGGGATGTTTTTTTCTCTTTAATTTAAATTTAACATTTCTGCTTGTGAAGAACAGTTATTATAGCACAGAACTACTGGTGCGTTCAAGGACATTATAGTTTCAAACATCTGATGACTTATAAATATGCATTTATTATATATTCTTTATTTAGTTCAAATAGGAACAGACAATCGATTTCTCTCTTACATTTAAAGTAAAAATATTTTTTTAAATGTTAATTATTTCAACCCCAACATTATTTTAAAAGAAGGCTATAATTTATGTAGTTTATTTTTATTTTGGTTCATGAAGGTTTATATGCCTTTTGCATGCAAGTGACCACAATTTAAGTAGGTGGTGAAATCCTTTTAAAAAACAAAGAGATGTCAGTGAATCAGTTTTTCTAAAATAATGGACACATTTGTGTCTTGTCTTACCAGAGAATAGTCTTCGGCCACGAGAATGAAGCCGTTGTTGTCAATCAGGTAGCAGTTGATGTTCTGTCCGTCAGAAAGTGTGAAACAATGTCAAAGAATACACAAATATTGCTGAGTAAAACAACAAACCTCGTCGTCACAACTTATCGAACATTTTCCATCCAGAGACGCACACTGAAAAAGAAGAGTTGCGGAATCATTTAAATCAATGATCAACTGTTACATGCTCTCACATGTCTAGATATTGAGAGGAATTATTTCTTTACCTAAATATTTACTATTGTGTTTCTAGTCCAGCAGGACGTTGAACTAAAACAAATACATTTACCAAGTGTGCTATTAAAAAGTAAAAAGAAAATCAATAACCAAGATTGGAAATGTTTTTCTGGCTCCCTCTTGTGTCAGAATTAATAATATTTCAGCTACAGTGTTGTATTTCACGCTTTTGCCAGTTTTCTGCATGAACATTTTGCTTATAAAACTGGGATCTTATCTAAAGGATAAAATGTCTTTATTATTCAAAAAGTCTCAGCACTTCATATGGAAAACACTAAAACAAATTCTGACCCACTACTGTAACTCAGTTTTCGTATAATTTAATGTATTGAAAACTAAAATAGCATGTTTAAAAAAAAAAAGTACAGTTTAATTTAATCTGTAACTGAGAAATAACAAAAAACTAAAGTCAACGATGGAGACCTTTTTCACCCTAAAAGACTTATAAGTCATTTATGGAAATGTTTCAATTCGTCATATTTAAGTACATTTTAGAAATATCTTTATTATTTTACTTGTGTAGATTCCAGGCTGGTAATTTACTTTTAAATGTTACCTGTTTGCTTGCAGTCCAGAACTTCCTCTGAAAGAAATCCAGTTTCATCTGGATCCCCACAGCTGGAGAACAAACGAGGCACTTGGTTATTAAACCACATGAGAGCCGCTGTGACATCGATGAATATGATTCTGGTCACTGTGAGCCCTGACCTGAGGGCTGATGATGATGTGAGTCCATTACTGCGTCGATATCGTAAAAACTGTCAAATGCTTCTAGCAGCAGAAACATATGGACAGTGTCCCAAATATCTTTGAGGTTTTTATGAAATATTTACTTCACATATATCGTTTTGCTTGTATTTTGCCAACAAATATTTGCATGCATTTAATTATGAGATGAATTAACCATGATCTGTGATTAATACATTTTAATTTCAATTAAAAACTGCTAAGAATATCTTAAAATATTTCAAAAAGGTTAAATGTTAGTTGAAAAAAAGCCTTTCATGAAATAATTGATTTTAACTTTAACAGATGCAGTTCTAGTCATTTATTCTGACCGAACCTTTAGTTTCCACCAGCAGGACAGAATATTGACGGAAAACAGCAAAATTTGAAACTAAAAACTATATACTATATTAACTTATTATAATCGAAATTGACTCATTTAAAAAAAAAAAAAAAAAGAATGTCAAACTCAAATATGTACTTTTATGCATCAAACCTTAAAATGTTGTTGCCATATTTAACATTAACCATATATTTTGAAGATCATGTGCTTAAAAAAACAAGGTCAACTGAGGTAATAAAAAGGTAATTTGCTGCATATTTGACTAAACTTGGTCCAAGACTTTGCAACTAAAGCGATAACATATTAAAGCCTGAACGTTCGCACTCAGGGGAAATTGCACTGCTGTGCACTTTTCCTGTTGTGCGTTGATGTGATTGTTTAGTGAAGCGTGTTGCTCTTTTAGCTCTTTCCTGGAGGAACAGGTGCAGGTTATGCTATCATAGGCTTCGCCAGAACCTTTCAGCGGCCAACACTTTCTACACCCACGTGGCAGTCTAATGATGAGTCTAAATTAAGAAACTGGGCACCAGGAATGGAAGCATAGCATTAGTCATCGAGCCAAACTAAATAAAGTACGTCATACACGTTCAACCTCAATGTGCAAAGTAGATACTTATAGAGAACGGTTTGTTTTTTGTTGCTTTATTTGGTATTCTCTGTTAAAACCAAAAACGTAAAAAGGTTTTTAAAAAATGTAATGCTGGAAAAAATGTATGCGGATCCTCACCTAGTAAACTAGCTGTGTATGGTACAGGTGTATTGGTTCATTTGGTTTTATTACCAGATATTTTACAGAAATATATTTGTGGGTTTGGAAACAATTTACCCTCGATCTTTAAGATACAGTTTCTATTAGCTAAATTATTGTGTTTCCTTATGTAAATGAATAAATATTGTAGAATATCTTTTGTATTCTAAAGAATTCTCTTCTTTCCCACGTACCTCATTTATACTGTAATTATGTGGTCTACTGCAATATATTTTTATATTCTCTTAGATCTGTACTGTGCCAAGTGTCAAGGAAAACACATTAAAATAAAGTGTTTTTTGGTTAAATTCCATCTAAAGGTCTGACAAATACAGGTTGAACATTAATTCAAAACTTTAAATCACAATGATATGAGGTTTGTAGCCAGTTAAGAAAACCACTGGTAACTCATTAAAGCAGTGGTCCCCAGACGACGGCCCTTAACATTAAGCCCAGCCCTCCCAATACAAGCATTTACAGTACTTAACAAAAATATCAGACCAGCCCACTTTTTTTTCAATTTCATCCATTTTTAGAGTAGCTAAATAAAAATCAACACTGTCTTTTTTGTTGTTTGTTTGCTATATTCGACACATACAACTTCTAGTTTGAAAGATATAGCAATAATTCCTGCCCCCATCAGAGAACAGTTTTTTGGACCCCTGCATTAAAGGATTAAAGCTCCAATAAGACCGAATGAAAACAGTATTTTTGGCTCCCCCTAGTGTGGCAACAGTGTAGCTGCAATGTCTTCAAATTCTCAGTTTCACTGTTGCTCTTTTCTGCTTGTACATTTGTTTAAAAAAACAACAACCGGTAAAGACTGTTGTTGTGTATTCATTTTGTTTCGACTGTAAACGACTGCGTCGATGTTGACCCAGAAACGAAAAGACAAAAGCACTAATCTTGCTCACTAATGCTTTTGGAAATCCCTCGAGCAGGAAATATATTTAATTTCCAGAGGAACATTTTAGAGACTGGGGGGGTTTATAAGGAATGGTACAATCCACTACAAATCCATCCCATCACCACCAATCCCACATCAGAGCAATCTCCAGCAGCAGAAGACGGCAGCAGAAGGATCTAACAGGGATTATATGAATGTATAGACGCATCACTGCTGCATTTAAAGTCTCTTCTCGCTGAGATTGACACACATACAGCTACTAAATCACACTTTAAGGACGCTTAAGGAACTCTATGACAAAACAAAACAATAAAGAGGATGTTGACGCCACAACATCAGCAACCCCTTAGGAACAGGTCTCAGTTATTAAAAAAAAAAAAAGATTTATACAGAGGACACCGTCTCTGAATGTGACCTCAGATTCAATTAATCACCAACACCCTTGAGGCCGTTACGCTTCTTTAAAACGATTCTAGAATCTCGATTCCTGCGCGTTAAAGATGTCAACATGCCTCGTTCCATGAGGAGACTCGTGAAGTCACACGTGTTTCATGCATGTTCCGTCCAATTAGGATAATTGGTCAGCCGGCGGGCAGAGTCCAGGACGGAACCGCGGTCCCAATGAAGGGCGAAATCCCATCACCATGACGATTCAAGATCAGGTCATTGAATGATTTCTAATGGTAAACTCATCTTCCTTTTGTTCTTCCCACAACAACAAAAGGGCTTAATTTATTTTTTAAATTAAATGTCGAAACAAGAGCAGAAAACCTGCAGCAGCAGCAGCTTAATTCCCTGCAGCATCTCCACGGCGCTCCATGCTGTGGAGCAGACATCACCACGATCATCATCAGCATCAGTCCATGCCACATCAACAAACATGCTCGCTCTGTGTCACAGCATTCGTGTCGCCGCACTCGTGATCCAACCCTCAACCCCTCCACAAAGCAAATGTGAGGTGACATGGACGTCGGCGTGCACGATTTAGGAGGCACAGCTGTCCGCTTGCAGCAGACATTCCCGATCCGCTCGGGGTGCGAGAAAGTAAAAAAGCAGAAGGTCACTGGATTCACAACAGAAGATATTGAGTCAGAATTGTGTGAGGGGGAGAGAGAAAGAGGGAGGGAGGGAGGAGAGACGGAGCGAGAGAGCTTCTGATTCCCACACTGGCAGGCTGGCAGTAAGCTCTCCGCTCTGATCTGCTCTCTTTAATGGGGTTTCATGCCTGCGCTGGCAGTGTTGGGGATCCGCTCATTTTCAGCGCGGCCTGAACGGACGACAGTCTGATGGATCCTGGAACAGCGACGGGGAACCGGATCTATAGAAGGAGCTAAGAAGAACCTCAATGAAGGCAGCTGGAGGAGCAGATATGAGAGGTGAGGAGCTGGAGATGAACCGAGCGCGCGTTTTCTTTTCCTTCAATCCTCACTGAAGACTGGAAAAACAATGGGCAACGTCAGGTTTGATCGACGCTCGGCGAGGGTCTACATGCACCTCCGATCGCGGTGATGTCCCTGCAGGTTGACCTCATTCTAGAGCTGCTGTTGCAACGCTACACTGAGCTCTGTTTACATGTCCGTCGAGCAATTACACGGCAATCACATGTGCGAGCACATGACCGCGCTCCTGCTCACGGGAAGACGGCGAGAAAACGCACAAGCAACAATGTGTTGAAGACGAGGATTTTAGGGGGAAAAAACAACGATGTTGTGCAAGAAGGAAAGGTAGCAAACCTAGAGCAACGACTTGCAGACACAACATTTAATAGGCGAGAGAATAAATGATGAATATGTATATAGACGTCGACCATTTAAATATTAACTTAAGGTGTTACAATTTTTTTTTGAATGTGCGACAACAATAACAAGATATTATTAAAAATATATATAAATTAATTAAATGACCAAATATGACATGATTATTTTTAAGACAATTTGGAATTAAAAAATGTGTATATTATTAAATAGAATATTAAAATGTTACGATTAGGTACTAAAATATAGAATTTAATGATAATTGTTTTCTAATGCGGTCTTTTTCATTACAATATTTGAGTAATTATACTTGTCAGGCTAGCTTTAAAAAAGAATCTAGCCAATATAAAAAGATTTGGTGCAGATTTTAATGAAAAAAAACAAAAAAAACATTTCCTTAGTGTTGTATGAGAATAATATGAATACAATTATTGGTAAATAACTACCAAAATAAAAAATATGTGTCAAATATTTATGATTTCACTAGGAGCGTTTACTATGCGTTGTTTAATTGAATCACATTAAAAAAGAATGCAAATTATAAGTATATGTCTTTTTGCAAAAAAAATAAAAGATCAATGTTTCTCAATGAAAACTTCAGGTAAGAAAAAGATTAAATAATTCGATTTTTGGATCTGTGTCTGTGAAGAATCTTTGTCACTTGAATGGCTTCTCACTGCTGCTGCTCACGCCCCCAGCTCCATTTCAATCAAGCACTTCATGCCGTTTTTGATAGTCATGTGATATGAACTCCTTGGCTGATGTATGCCCCCTCTCAGTGCCTCTTGACAAAGGACATCTCAAGTTACTCTATTTATTGTTCCCGGTGATTAAACGTGCAGTTGTTGCTCGGTCGTCAACAGCCGGAATGACAATGCTTCGCTAATTTTAGTCGCACACTCTTCCAAAGCTACAATGAAACACGAGCCTGGAAGGCTTCCCCACTGTCAGTCGCTGTCCATCAACCTCTAGCTCGCCTCCTGTGATTAGAGCCACTGAAAGGCGATTCCTAAAGAATCATTTCAGGGCGTCTGTATTGGCGAAACTAGACACGTGGAAAGAGGTAATTAAAGCGTTTCTGTCCGCCCAGCACCATAAGACTGGAGTCTCTCTCGCAGAGGTCTGAGCTTCATTTCCGAGCGCCTCGAGCTGGTCCAGTCACGGCTATAAATACTGCTGCGATGTTCCGGGAGGAACGGTTATGTGAAGCGATCTCAAAGGGAATCAGACACCCAATATCTGCTGTGTATGGATTTGTGCGAGGGCGGCGAGTGGGTGAGGGGTTACGAGGCTTTGATGAAATCACTGAGGGCTGCTGTCGGAGGGGATTGAGAGGCGGGAGGGAGGAAACCGGAGCTAGTTTACTTTCTTCTTCTTTGGACTGAGAACATGATGCCTCTTGCAAACACATGTGCTCAATTCTACTCAGCAATAAATGTGGCGCGATAAAAGCCAGTGAACACCTTTCGGTTCACGCCACTGACCTCAGGGCAGTCACCTCGAGTTGTTACACTTGACAGATGATCTGACCAAAAACGGGTCATTATTTAGAAAAGGTCACATATTGACCTTGAAATGTTTAGTTCCCAGAGATCGACTTTTCGTTCCTGCTGGGAAAATTGTTATCAAATCCAGCATCTATTTTATATAACATTTAAAATAAAGTGGATAATCCGTTTCAAAATGTTGGCTTCAAGGTCAATTCAAATCAGATAAATTAATACTAAACACCTTCAGAAAGCAAACAGCTGGAGCTTCAATATTCGACAGTCATAACAGTGGCTCAAACCAAGACTATGTTCATCTACACATGTGAGCAGCTCCTGAACTATTGTGCGAATAAACAATATTCAAATAGCTTTGGTGATGAGTTCACTGAGAGGGAGTGAGATAAAGAGGGAGTTGAAGAAAGTCCTACCACACTCTTTGAAAAAACCTTCAAGTTGCACCAATAAAGACATGGAAAAGGTGTGCTGTCCAAGACCAAATGCGGCCAATAATAAAACGTGCCGTGTGTGTTCAGAGTATATGAAAATCTTAATAAAGCACAGAATACGTCAAAATAATTCGATAGATTAATATATACTCCTGAAACTTCTTGTTTTAGGACACAATTTCTCCTTTTATAAGTCCCTTTGGTGAATATTTTTAGCCTTTAAAAATATAGTCATTTATATTTCTATGAATATAAAACTTAATAAAAAACAAAACTGCATTTTAAAAACCTAATTACAGTTTAATACAGATGATATGTAATGCTGTTATGCGATTACTAATTCAGCATATTTTATTTCACATATTTCTTTTGGTTTAACTCCATCAAGAGAGGTGTCATTCATTTTAAAGTGTTGACAAATTAATGACATTATAGGTTGTAACTTGTAATATTGGCATGAATCACAGGTGGGCGAGATTCAATTTAAGTGTAAAAAGCTCTTGAGGGCCACATAAAATGACCTGGCAGGACTTTAAGTAAATGTACCGCAACTAGTTAAAAGTTCTTCTTTTAGTCAAAGTGATGTTGAAAGCAACTTGGGGAAAAAAAAAAAAAAAACTAACAGCAATGACATCAAAACCATGAAAGGGTTAACCCACATTTGAAAGAGGAATGTTATATTCTAGAGTAGCCTGGAACATCCTGGCTGTTCATTGGGATGAACAAAAGTCTGACTTCTGCCTCCGCAGCCGTGCTGGTGTGTGCCCTGCTCACCCTGGCATCAGCGTCTCACACCTGCCCAAAAGAGTGTAGCTGCAACATGAACACCAAAGCCGTGGACTGCCGGGGTCGAGGACTGTACGACATCCCGCGCCGGTTACACCCGGACACGCAGGAACTGTATCTGCAGGACAACCGGATCCGTGGCCTGGGATCCATGGCTTTCCGTGACATTCCCCACCTCAGAGTTCTCGACCTGTCCAACAACTCCATCGCGTCCATTTCGCCGACTTCTTTTCTGGGGCTGCGGACTCTGCTGCGCCTCGGCCTGGCCCACAACAGCCTGAAGGACCTGGACAAGCGGTGGTTCGGACACATCCGCTCGCTCTCGCACCTGGACCTCACACACAACAGGTGAGCCAACAACCATTGTTTTCTTTCTGGCTGCTCTGAACCCAGTCTGTTTTTCCTATGATCCCTCAGCTTGTGGGGTTTGCCTATAGCCATGGGGGACAGTCTGAAGAACCTCAGCCATTTGGATCTCGCCAACAACAGGATAACGCGATTGGACCGATCTTTGCTGGAGGCTTTAGCACGCTTGGATAGCCTCACGCTACGAAACAACCCCTGGAGGTGCGACTGTCAGCTCATTGGCCTCAAACTCTGGCTGGAGACGTACAGCTTTAAAGGTGAGGCAACAAAACTGCACATCCCATAATGCACTGCAACAACTCAAGCACTTATGACAGCTAACTAAACTATTATCAAGACCATTTCTTTCTGCAAAGTCTTTTGCAATAAAAAAGAAGACCTATTTCAATCCAATTAGGTCAATGTTTAAAAAAAATTTTTACAAAAATAATTGAAACATCCTAAACTTATGGCACAAATAGCAGCATCTGAGTACAGAAAGTTTTGCTTGCGTTTTTAACAGAACACCGAGTCAGTTGGATAAAATATTCACAAAACAAAGCGAAACAATGAAAATTAAAATGTATGTAGCAGCTTTGGCGACCAAGCCGCTCTCTCCAAGCAGCCATGGAGAGGCTGTGTGGGGGGATTAAGAGTTAAAAAGACCAAGAAGATTATTGTTCATGCAAGATCAAGTGTGGCAGGCATTAGATAACAAAATAAGCACTGTACAGGGAACGCTATGAGTCGGTCCGCCTACATGCTGATGTTACCCTGCCAGAGCTTTTGTCTAAAAAGGTTGAAAAATTCTAATTACTGAAAAGAACAAAGAGGAGGAATGTTTAAGAAAGTTCACCGATGGAGGAAGGGTTTGCCGAGGCGAAAGAGGAGCTACATCGTGAAGCTATGTAATTAGAGTTGCTGCAAAAAGTTGTGTCGAATAAGATTTTTTTTGCCTTTTTGTTTGTACTTTTAAAAGGGCAGCTGTTGATTCAAGTGTGTCTTATAAATATCTTGGTCCTTTATTGAATTCATCAATATGTGTCCGTTTGTACAAAACTCTTTCATTGAAATATTGACATCATAAAATATGCTTAAGCCCCGCCCACTGGAAACTCTTATTTTGGAGCTAAAAATCACATTCACCATAACCACATCAGTCTGCTGTAATTGGTCAAGTTTCAAGGTTTGTCACTGTGCGTCATGAATCCCAACAGACTTCACCTCAAAGTGACTTGTTGAATAAAAAAAGTGGGGCGTGATTACAGCTGGCTGATGAGGAGTGAAGACCATTATTACGTCATAATGGACTCTGCTCTCATAACCTCTCGTTTGCCAAGATTTCAGATGGGGGGGGAGAACTTTATAAAGTAATAAGTTCAAAACATGGTCATGATGAGGGACTTACTTTATCCTGGAGAGGAAGACTAACATTTTAAACATGCCCTTTAACCCTTGTGATATCTCAGGGTCAAGGTGACCCAAAGGCCTGAAAACAAATGTGTTTGTGGTATCCCTTGTGTTGTCATATGGTCAAGGTGAACAACCTCCACAACTGTACATGTATTTATGGAATCCAGGGATGTCGTTCACCTTGACAAAGAGATAACACAATGGTTAAGGAAATATGGCAATTGTGTTGGTTGTTTTTAATAGTGAGCAAGTACTTTTATTTACATTAATATTTTAGATCTATTCTACTAGTACCTGAAACTTTACTTTGCATTTCACCTTCCTCCACTGCTTAAGCAAGATTAAACAAAAAGGTTAATAGTTATATTAACTATTTTTAGTAACAATTTGAAAGGCTTGTATAAAATATTTATATATATTTTTTTGCCCACTGTTCAAAATAATATTGACAATCCCATTAGCAACCAGATATATTAGATATATGATATTATTTATTTCTTGCCTTGGCTGAAAAGCTATAGACTCTTAAACTGAATGTTGCACTGCTGTATGGAATTAAATAGTCGCTCTTGTCACTAACGGCTTCGTTGCTGTGTAGGTGGAGCGATAGATGAAGTGATCTGCAGCCACCCGGAGGAAATGAAAGACAAGGATCTACAGAAGGTTCCGTACCAGCTCTTCCACACCTGCATGGCCACCAGCTACCACTACCTGTTCGCCAACATCCATCACCTGGAGTCGGAGAGGCTACTCCGAGGTCACATGCACGGCAACCACGCCCACCCCTCCGGTCACACCCTCCACGTGCCCATGTCCATGGGTGAGGGTCTGGGCGAGGGGAGAGGGTGTCTCCCCCAGTGTGAACCAAAGCAGAGGCAGCGGCCCGTGAACCTGCGTCACGCCATCGCCACGGTGATCATCACCGGCGTGGTGTGCGGGATCGTGTGTCTGATGATGCTGGCGGCGGCCGTGTACGGCTGCGCCTACGCCGCCATCATGGCCAAGTACCAGCGGGAGCTGAAGAAGAACGAGGAGATGGCGGCGGCCAAAGCTGCAGCTCACGCCTCGGCGGATGAGAAGGACCCTCTGGAGAACGCCATCGCCTAAGAACTCTTGGAACTTCCTCCTGAACCCTTTAAGTTCTTCAGGGTCGTGTGAAGATGTGTCCGTCTGTGTTCGTCCATGTTACCGCTGACTTCTGGGTAGCTCGGTACTAAACTATGCACTAAAGAAGACATCCAGGTTTGTGGCGCAGGCCAAAAAAAAAAATCTAAAACGAACATTTCCATGAAGCGGAGAAAAGCATATCATAGAGAGAAAGAAACTATATTTATAGTCGTGTATTTGTAGGTATTTTCTTGGTATTTATTGTCCTTTTTCAGGTTGGGTTCCTCAGCCGTGTCTACCTTTCTAAAAGAAAAAAAGAAGAACCGCTGCCGTGTGCTACATGTTCTACATTTGTCCGACAACTAAACGGGTGTTTCGTGTCCTCAACTGAGTACATATTCAGAGAGAGTCTGTGCCTAACTGTGTGGTATAAATCTAAATGTTTTCCTGGGATCTGACGCGGCGCTAAACTGAGGGTTGGGTGGGGGTTGTGATCGAGGGTGGGGGGGATTCGCTGCAGCAATAATGACACACTGAAGCAAAAAAAAAAAACGACGACAGAACTTGAACCTGAGCCATGTTGTTTTCCACTTTACGGGTTAGCGAGGCTGACGACGAAGCGCATCCACGCAGATCCAGCGAACTGTGACCTCAGCGGAGTCTTGGATATGAGTCAATGGCCGTTGCATAACGTCTCAGTATGTATTATATAAAATCAAGGGAGGTTCTTCTCTACCGTGTGTATATTTGACGTTCATTTGAATACAAAAGAATACAAATATATATTGGAAGAATGAATAAAATATGTTTTAATTGTCTTCTTCATCATGTCTAACATACTTAATCTTGAATTAAAATGCCTTAAATATTCTATGATGATAGAAACTCAAACTGTGTGTAGTGTCAAACTCAAAGTTAAGGGTCTAAAAGAGACTTAAATACATTTAAAAAAAAAAACAATCTTTTGGGAAAGAGAACAGGCTTAAATGTTCACGGGAGCAACTGTAACGACCAGCTGTTATAAATATATTGTCATGTCTTTTCTTAACTACTTGTTCACCTTGAAAATTGGTTGATCTTCTGAACAGTGCATCATAAGGGAAGCTCAGAATATGGAAGTGGATTATTCTCACCCTGTTTTTTGCAAGTTTTAAGCATTTGTTTTCAAAAGTTTGAACTTTGCGGATAATATAAAACAATGTTATACAGAATATCAATGCATAGTTCCAACATTGTGTTGGGGACCCTTGAAATACAATGAAAGAACAAGTATATAAATTAAAATGCCTTTCGAGTTTATAAGACTATATTAATGTCTTAAAGGTACGATTTTACTCACATAATGCTAAATGATTATTCAAAAATGTGATGTTTTATTCATTTCAATTACAGTAAACTGGGAAATAAGGATCCATGTTAAGAGCTCATTTATTTTTCAATTAACTTAAATGCGGGGTCTTTGATCACATACAGATTCATTAAATCATAATCACCTCATATATGGTTGGTACAGGCATAAATAAGAAGTAGAGATACAGTATATATACACATATATAAATATAAGTATGGATGCATTTGGCTGTCAAGTAGAGAAGCCAGATTTTGTTGGCAAGGAAGTCTCTTGGGTTTTTTCGGGAGGACACGAGATGACACAGTGGAGAGATTATCTGCCACCATTGTCCTGCTGTGACCTTGATATGAGCTGGAAGAACATCCCGGGGTTTGGGAAATCATAGCATCTTATCGAGGAAGAAAATTGAGTGTGAAGGACAAAAAAGAAAAAAGTCTCACAAATATTCCTTATTGCAGAAATGTTAACTTTATAAACCTATTTATTTAATTATCCAACGAATAAATGTTTTCTCCCACTCAGGCTACAGAGAATTCTGTTCAGCAACAGCATTGGAATCCAAGCCTTCAGCAGTTTCTGCTTCCACGAGGAAGCCGGGAAGGCAGATGCACACAGATGCATCCGCCTTCACGACTGACCTGACTTTTACTGCTGTGTGTATAATTCCAGAAAACTGGCTGCACGTGTCCCAGGATGTGACCTCACGCAGGCACACGGCCATGTTGGCATTCACACGCGTGCACGATCGCTAACGTTGTGACTCGGACGATGTCTGCGGGGCCCCTGTGATGTCATCGGCTTGTCCCGTTAGGTTAGTATACTCGCATGTACTCACGAGTCCACGGCTCGGTGGAGCGTAGGGAGGTGAAAAACTGGCCATAACCGGCCCACGCTACATTAGCATGGAAGCCTACATCTCTCCTCCCATCTGACTGGCTTATATAAAACTGACACGCGTGATCATTATTACTGTACGTCAGCGGCACCCACTGTAACAACACGGAGTGCATGAGGACCATTAGTCATGTGGGCCGACACAAATAAGAAGCTCATCCAGAACACCAAGGATCAGGTCAACAAGGTGAGATAATAGAGCGTTTGTCACACTGTTGGCTGCTTGTGTACTGCTGTGGAATAAATGTGCGTTACTGTGCGAGTGTGTGGCACCACACAGACTTTTGCATCTCTGTCCTTCTGCTACAGTGGTCCCCCCCCCCCCAGGCCGAGTGTTCCCACAATGCACCGCTCTCGTGTCAACACAGGCAGACTGTGAAATCACAATATTTTTCCTATTTCTGCCTTTTGTTTTTTCGTCACCGCCTCTTCATCTCGCACTTACTCAGGATTCCTGAGAGAGACGCTTTATCTGCCGACAAATCAGACTACGATATTCATCCGAGTCCGACTGTCGCCCTCCAGCCACACAAGCGCCTCAGTAGGTCCCAGAGCCGACCAAATGATGAAAACGTCTGTTAATTAAATTGTAATGCTGATCATTCATTTAATTGTATAGATTTGTGTCGATATACGGAGGCAGGTGATAATCTTATGCTGATTTCATCCACACACAAACATCCACTAGGGTTTCTTTTTTTTTACTCCATTTCACTTACAATTGATTGATTCATTGCCATTAGTTAGTCATTATAATAATGACTATTTTTATTACATTAATCTAGTTTTTAATCTCCGATTATACTGTTTTGTTTTTATAAAATTGGATTGGATAAAATGGGGGTGAAATGATAATTTAAAACCAAGAAAAAATATGAATATCAATAATATTTGATTATATGCTTCCTAATGTAAATCAATAAATGCAGAAAAGATGAGAAAAAAAATATTTTTTAAATATAATTCAGATAATATTCTAATTATTAGGAAAAAACTTATTTTATGCATATTTTCTAATTAATTAGCTGCAAGAACACAGCAGTATTAATCCCTGCTGGTGTAACTAGAACTGGTCCTGTTCAAAATAACAAATAACTTCATGAAGACACATTTTGTTTAAAAATACAATTTTTGTCATGCATTTAGATAAGTTGATGTATCTTTTCAGCTATTGTATGTGATATTAAAATATAGATTAATAAAATTAATAAATTAAAAAAATAAACTGTCTTGACATCACTAGGTTTTATGTAACTACACTACTACAAAATGACAATAACAGAAGTCATTATAATCATTCAGTTGCAATAATCTGATTCAAAATAATATCAAACGGTCAATAACGAAGGTATGAAATCCCTCGTTTGATGCAAGTAAAGTAACGCATATATAAATAAATAACATTCCTTTAAAATGAAATTTATAAAGAGGTTTTCTAAAGAAAAAGTTATATTAAGGCATTTCTAGTGTTTTTATTTAAAGATCAATACTTGGAATACTAATCCTTTAATAATTTGTTAAGAAATGTGCAAATATAAACAGAAATAAAAGTGGCTATTTATACATTTAAACAAATAAATTCTCATTCTAAGTTAAATGTCTTAAATGGTGCACAAATAAAAAACTTTCATTAGATTTGTATTATATGTCCTGTTCAATGGCTCCTCTGTCAGCAGGGTTTGTATGATCTCTTTAATCTAAGTCACAGCCCAGAAATGCTTGAACAAAAACTAGAGTTGATGAACATGGATGTGAGATGAAAATCCACTGTACTAGTGGGACGTCAAATGAAGCATGAGCAGACAATTACAGACCAAGAAATGTTCACGGAACTGTAAGACACTACTGCAGCCCGCGTGTGTGTGTGTGTGTGTGTGTGTGTGTGTGTGTGTGTGTGTGTGTGTGTGTGTGTGTGTGTGTGTGTGTGTGTGTGCGCGCGTGTGTTTGTTAAAGTGAAATGGAGTTTCCACGTACCCGCAGCGATGGGAGATTTCCTCTCATCCAGAAGATGAATGGCTGTGCTGGCCAAGACAACGCTCTTGTTCTCAGACCCTGAGTCAGAGACACAAAGAGCTCCAGATTTAGTCTTGAGAATTAACCACAAAGAACAAGTTCAAATCATTTGTCCTAGATAAAGTAACACAATTCTGACTGTAATTGTGTGTTGAAATATGTCTTTATAGTCTCAATCTGAGATGATGATCATTATTATGGTAAGTCAAAAATACAGCTAGTAGATTTCAAACCATTTTAAATCGGGCTGTTCCAACTTTAGGCACATGGTGGCGCTACTAGCCTTTTACATACACACCATATCTTCCAAGTATCCAAAGGTCTTCAGCACAAACCTGTGTTAAATGGCAGCGAGTAGACGAACGTCCCGGGAACTTGCTCTGCAGCTCTCTTGTACCAGAGGGGAAAGTGGTCGGCGTTGAACACGCCCTCTTTGTCTTCGGCTGTCAGGAAGTCACTTGAAACAGAGCGGAGACATGATACCAATGTTCCAAATCCTCACAGACAGACACTTGATGTGGCATGTGTACACACTCTTGAGCCTCTCCAACACACAAACCCACTTACTGGTACGTGAGCTCATCCGGCACCACAAACAGGTTAATTCTGGACAAGCCCGTTCTTGTGCCCAAATAGGCGATCTCAACGCCTTTGTCAGAGTTCCTGAAGACCAACAGAACATTAGACCACATTTAATAATGACAGGGCAGTGAGGTGCCATCCATTTAAAAAGACAAGTAAAAATTAAATAATTCATTACAAGTCTTCTGATAATATCCCAATATAAGGAAAAATGAGGGAAGGATTATAAATAAAGACAAAATACTAAAATATATTTGATTACACATTTCCTAATATAAAGCAATAAATACAGGTATGTGTCCAGATAACATAAGAAAGAAATTCGAATTATTAATTATAATTCTTCAGATAATACTTAAATAATCGGGGGAAATTATATACAACCAAGAAAAAACATGAAGATCCATAACAATTTGATTTGAATCCTAATATAAAAAAAAAAATTTAAATTTAAAAATATATAAATATCGAAAATAATAATTATTCAAATACTCTAATAATCGGGAGGAAATGGGGAGGAAATAATATTATACAACCAAAACAGATTGATATAAATAAAATTTGATTTGATTCCCAATATAAAAATTAATAATTTTGAAATATAAATTATATAAATATAAATTTAATAAACAATAAGCATGGTTATTATTAAAATACAATAATGAAAAACAGTGAAAATATATACTGAATATTAAATGCAGTTCTTAATAAATAAAAAAAACTATTGTTCATATCAATACGAGTGAGGGGCAACATTTATGAACTGATCAATCACGTGTAATTATTTATACAAGAAAGAATAATATTTATTAAATACAAGGTATAACAAATACAAAACGACAATGAAGAAAGTTGTTCATTTAGGATACATTTGAACTATCTATAATTGTAGAGCAGCTAGTAATGATTCATAATTAATAGGCGTACAAATTATCATTTCTATAGTTAAATGTATTAAATATGATTTGTTGAGGATGGAATTCAGAACAGATTCTAAAAGACTGATTTCATTCTGCATCCACGAATCAAATACTAAAATTGTCAGTTGATGCTGCTTCTTTCTTATGTTTAAGAGTCACAGAGCACAGTTTCAGAGCACTGCTGCCATCTGCTGCTGCAACAACATTTTCATTTCTTTTTTTTTAAAGGAACAAAAAAAATCCACTTTCTTGATTTCATAATATTTTGTACTAAAAGACATTCATGTAACAAATGGAGTTAAATGATCTAATTTCAAAACAAACAAGACAACGTTTTTTCCCCATTGAAGGATCAGTTAAGGTCTGTGACCAGGAGAACTAATATTGACTCACTCGGACTTATTGAGCACCAGACTGGTCCAGTAGGCCTCCAGTGGAGCGGTTACCACGGCGTCGAAGAGGACCTCTTGAACCAGCTCCTTGTCACCTAATCAGGCAGAAAAATAAACCGTCAAGTGGCGACAAAGAGCCGCTGTGGTGGAATGTGGACCGACAGTGCAAGTGTGGCTCGTGTCCACCCAGGTACAGCTTGATGGCTTCGATCTGGCTCAGGTAGCGATGCTCCGGGTGCTCGTCCGTGTTGCAGTAGGTCCTGTGGTCAGAGAGTGGGTTCGATCAATACTCAATAATTATTATTATCATTATTAAAAACTACTTTCTACAATGATATTAAGACTGTTGTTCGGATGCTAACTGGAGTAGCTAGCAGCAGTTATTTCAGTCAACTAATCACTTCATTTATTGATCTGTCTTAAATTATATTTTTCCTTTTTCAATCGACTCGGACTCTCACCATTCATCTGCCAGAGCGACATCAGGATGCTCCAGGTCGTGAAGACCTGCACCATAAAGAGAAGAGAATCATCCGAGCCGGTCATAATGGAGCGGACGCATGTTCCGCACATACAGCAGAGATGAAGAATGTGTTTCTCCGGTGGTAGCGACAGGTTTAATTAGACCAGGAAGAGCCAAGTCATGCTCAGGAGTCTCCGTGTGATGGACGTGTTTGGAGAGACACGCAGACGCACACGAGCAGCCACAACATGAATATTAACATGCATGAGGCCGCAAATGAAAATAGACACACACAGAAACACACGGCCGCTTGACTGCTGAGCAGATATGGACGTGTAAAACACACCGACGGGCCGCTGAAGAAATATTTGTCTTCCAGAATAAACCTAGATTTTTGTTGATGTTATTAAGACATGCATGTGTGAGCAGAGGGCGAAGTAAAGAACTGGAACTAACTTGGTTCCAACATTAAACCTTAAATGTTATGACATTAATTATAATCTTTTATAAAACTCAAACATTAAATACAAAAATGTTAGTAGAATAACAATACTCCCATCATTCCCAGACTGTTCATTTCTACATTCCCAGTTTAATTTCATAAACACTCCCTAATAATTTAGAAGAAAAAAATAAAACTCAGGTGATTGAACTGGCAGTTAAGGAAGAAAAAAGAGTTAATGTGCGTAAGCTTGACATCAATGAATCTATGTTGAGATGTTGGAGACTGCAGCGTAAACTTACTTGATGCAAAAAGACTACAAAAGCTTTAATGGGAAATGACGCCTGAACTCGATAGTGACCGTTTTGGACGGCTTTTCTTATCTGACTGTTTTACTTATTGCTGTGTTACACGCAATATTTTAAAAAACATTTTCCTATTTTCACAAATTTCTTCAATTTTGGTAAAAAAACATGCTGCTTTTTTTTTTATACATTTAGCTGGTATGACTTACACTCAGGTGTGGATTATTGTCTTGAAAATGTTCATTAAATTCTTGTAAGTTTTCTTAATTTTTTTGGTCGCTTTTTTGACAAAACTTTCCAGATCTAAAGATAATGTGAACATCATAAACCCTGAATCAAAACTAATTTTAATTTACAAATGATAACACAAAAAAAAAATAAAAAAAATTCTGGTTTATAATAAGTTGGATACAATTGAACATTAATGTTTATTTTATCAACTAGAGCAAGTAATAATTGTGACTCTAGGCTCGTTGAATGGAAAGAGTTTTGTCGATTCAGAACAAGTTTTAAATGGACAGAAATAGCAGAATCCACAGAAATAAAGACATTTGTTCGTCCACATGGGGACTTACAGAAACAGTGTGTCTACACAATGGACTTATGTTTGAGTTCAGTGGGCTTAAGCTGGGATAAGTGTATCACGACTGATGCTGCTGCTGCCTCTGTGACATGGAAAAAAAAAAAGAAATATTGTGGATCGAGACAAAAATACTAAATCAAGCTCCGGGTCAAACTTGAAACCATCAAGGATGCGTGGTTCATGTGGTCCATGGCACACTGACGGATTTCAAACTACAATAAACAACAGCCAATACATTCTTATTTACAAAAACATTTTGAACTTCCTTCCTAGCAAAACTGTTTATTGAAAATAGTATTTCTTAAAATTCAGACCCAGATAAATGTGATGACACAGAACAAATATGGGAAGAGATATTAAGTGTTAATGTGTAGCTAATGGCTAATAGTTATAATTTAAATACTAAATATTATTATTATTATATTTAACTCTGCCTTGTTTGATTGTCATGCAAATAAATTAGCCGTTTGTCGTTTTTATAATGAGAATTAAAAGGTTTTACAGGCATGATGCAACAAATAAAATACCTTCATCCACAGTGACGTCTCCTCTGAAGAAGAACCTGCCGTGGCCCCTTGAAAGAGCCACCCCTAGACTGAACAAACGCAAATGGATCAGATTATTAAACATGTTTTAATTTGAACTGCGACAGGTTCGCCTCTTACCTGAAAGGTGTGCCTTTGATGTCAGTGTAGAAGTAGTCATTATGAAGCACCAGGACGCGTTTCTGAAGCAGAAGAAAAATCAGTTTAAACTCAAAGGATTCGTTGCCTACTGCTGCCATCTAGTGTTTAAAAAGAGCACCATCGTTTTTGCAGGTTAAATAGATTTTTTTTTTTCAAGTATAAGTCTGATATGAACTTTAAGTGAACACACACACACACACACACGACACGAGAACACACCCTGATGTCTCTCAGACAGCAAAGAAGAATCACTGGGCCGCTGTCTTGTTGTATTCGGAAACATGTGCACGGAGAAGATAAGGGGCTCACACAAAGACTGACAGACACACTGTCGTGCACGCAGAGCAAAGCTATTCAGTTAAAAAAAGAAAAAGAGAAAATCTGAGTCATTCCTCTACATCACTTTTTACCAGGTTGGACAAAAGCTGTGACCAACAGATTTCTCGTGCGAGCTATAATTGACCATTTCGAGGACATTTCATCAGGCTTACCCCTTTGTCCACACTCTTCTTCACCTCCATAGAGAAGGTACCCGTCTTCCGGTTCACCATGGCGTTCCTCAGCTACAAAAATAAATGTCTTTCCTAAATATCTCGTATTAAAGTTAAGCACATTATTGCAAAGTTAAGTTTCACCGTGTCATCCTTATCTTCCCATTCCACCTCAGACAGATCCACGCTGCTGTAGTTTGGCTTCTTCCGCTTCTTGCCGTCACCATACTGGAGGAATAGAAGTTTTTAAAGCCAGAACATTTAGCAAAACAAAGACATGTTAGCATAGCTTGAAGGAAAAGACCTGCAGTCCTTTCAGCTGTTGAGCGTCCACATCCCAACCTCTCATTAGACAGTCCATTAAAATGTATTATTGGACCATCAATGACCATCTGGTCATCTCATCGTCTGTCCCCCAACCCTCTTCACATGCTCATTAATCCCTCCATCGCAATTGCATCTTCACGCCTCAAGTCAGACAATAATAATCAAAGTCATTCGCAAAAAGCTTAATTGTCGCTTCTTACTAAAACTAGGTCACATAATTTTTGAATGCACTTTCAAATAAGATTTTTCTAGGTTTAGTGTGTGCAGATTAGTAGGAAAATATACAACTGCCTTTTCATCTCAGAATGTCATTGAAATAAGTTCAGACTGGTACACGAGAAAATAAAAGATTTGCAGAGAAGTACTCACTAGGGGCCGTAGATCAGGGTGGGTGAGTATGTAGCCATTGTTGGTGATGGCGAAAGCATATCCGTGGATCCCCAACTACAGATTGAAAACAGAGTTGCAAAAAACAACCAAGTGTAAATTAAAATGTGATCATTTATTCTGCAATAAGGACAGGAGGTGGAAATGGTGGGCCGTTTCTTTTATCTACCCGTTTTACTGCCGTGTTAGAATCAATGTTTGAAAAAAAAACAAAAACATTTATTATACATTTCAAAGATTGACGTGAAGACATTAATCATCAACTTGTAGACAGGGTACCTTATCTTTAGGGATGGCCTTCAGAAGCTCAGACACGGGGACATCAGTCCCGACCACCCCCAGCAGAATCCCACGGTTCCTCTAAGAGCAGCATCAATTATGACACAGAGAATAGGTTACTTGCATCAAGTAACTTTTTTTTTCACAAAAATAGTAATAATCATATGAAATTAAATGAAGACAACAACAAGCAAAATTTAGACCTACAGTCTCATTCTTGGTGCTGAAAACGGGCATTGCGACGGTGGTCATCAGAACCGGACCCTGACCATCATCCATCTAAAACAGACGGGAGCCAAGTACAATGAGAAGGAAAAGCAAAACATTAATGATGATGCCTTTTTAAAACAGAATGGAGCTCCACTACATTTTTAGTTTTGACCCAGAAAAAACTGCTAACATTATGCGGCTAGAAGCTAATGGAGGCAAAAAATGTCCTCCAATAATTTGGATGATGTGTAAAACCAGAAAGTAAACAAAAAAACATTTGAAATGGTGCGAACAGTCCATCAAATTGTATTTGGAAATTAATGTGTATTTAACTCATATGGTTTACAGTTTGTCCAACAAAGTGTTTACAAAGACAGAAATTATTTGTTTTGGCATAAACTGTTCACTCTTGTTCCTGGTCACGTTCATCAATATACCAGAACAATCTCATATTGGTCATGATTGTATTCCTGCAGCAGATCCATCTTCTTGTGGGGCTTTAAACACATTTCGTTCATGTCAATTGGCCTAAAACTAAGAGGGAACATTATTCCCAAACTGCTTTTATCCTAAAAAAAATAACGCCTTTCCCTGGGATACACTTGCTTTAAAACTGATATCTTTTTCCGCTGGAGAAGGTGGATTAATGAGATATAATTTTAGGGGTGAAATGAGTCTGTGAGTTGGCATCAAATTAGGCTTCAATTTGAAACTTGAACCATCAAGTTCAATCCAGGAACAAATGGAAGACTTCCCTTTCCTCTAAAAGAACAACATGTGACTTCTCAAACCTGTCGGCCTCAAGATAGGCTGGGAAACAGCGACTAAATCTTTAACCGTTTGACAAACCCAAATCGAAGAAGGATGAATCACTAATGTTCTATAGCTATTACAATGCTTTCAATCTTCTTGCTTCAATCAAAGAGTGGAACAAGTCGAACCTCCTGGAGAGAAACACAAGAGCCGTTTTCGCGCTGCTAGAACTTAAAATATATATTTTTTATTTTAACGGGAATGAAAACTATATTTATTTATATCTGATATTTAGTGTATTCAGCTTTGGAATCTTCACAAGGAGGGAAGAAATGGACCAAACTCCACACAGTAAGTTCCTAAACTAGTTTCAAAGTAAGCTTATTTTTCATTTTTATCTAATCTTAAATCCATTAATTCTGTTCCACAGATAGTTTTATGCACTTTTCCGCACAGCGTCTTGTCCTTAAATAAACCCCTGAGGCACGGCTGTCACTTGAACCTCCCTCTCATCATCCCTGAGCTCCAATGTCAGATCATCCAGCAAAGTGGGAAACCAAGTCAGATAAGGCTGCCAATGATGGATGAAGCTCGTTCATGTGGGAATGATGGATGAAGCTGGGGGGAGCAGGTGGACAAAAGAGCTAAAGAAAAGAGAGGCCAGGAGGATTTTCTAGGTTGAGCTGAACAGGGTTGGGGAGATAAAGTAGGAGGAGCATTAGGAACAACAACATGCATCCATCACGATGATCTTTAGAAACTTCTTATCATGCAAACCTGGAATGCAGGTTGAGATACATTCGACTCCGTCTGATCTTAATCTGTCGCGCCCTGCACAACAGCAGTTTTCCCCTAAATAATAATTCCATAAAGGTATTTAAGTTGAACATTTTTTAATAATTCTAGATTTAGAAGTAGAGTTCTGTGTATTGTATGAACAAATGCCAGAAAGGAGTGAATCTTTATTGCGGCTAATGTAAAAAAACAACAAAAAAAAAACATCAGAAATTCTCTGGACAAAACAATGACTTCTCCCGGTGGCTACTCTGACTTGTGAAGCTGCTTGTTCTCACCAAGAAAATGACAAACGTCAATAAACAAGAGACAAATAACCTGATGGATTTCACGACAAAACATTCTCAAGGCAACAATTTATAGACATGGAAAACAAGTTCACTGGAGAAGCCAAAAACCGCAGCCCGAAATCTCCGTGCACAGACGTGTGCATGCGAACGACAAACACCATCAGCGACAATTGAGTCAAACACAAACACAAAGAGCTGAAAAACAAGAATCCAACAATGGCGAACAACCTGGAACATGCACATAAAGTAGCCGCACTCACACCACAGGCCTGGACGCAGAACAACACAGCAATGACCTCACTCAGTTTTACCTGTTGTGCTTGGGGGAGCTCAAGAGAGAACATGAAAAAGCACCAAGAGAGGGGGGAGGGAAGGGGGAGACGGGGGAGAAGTGAATATTTTATTTATTGTGTCGGGGGAAAATATTCAAAGCAGCTTTCATTCAATGGAGTCAAATTTACTGACACTGTTTCGAGTGCAGACTTATTGAAGTTCATTCTTTTGGAGTGCAGAGCTTCACAGCTAAAAGGTTCATAACAAGAAAAAAAAAACACTCACCGCTGAGTGCATGTACTTTGAAAGTAGATAATGAGGGGAAAGGGAGGAAATAAGAGGAAGAAAGGGGACAGAGGAGGAAGAAGAAGAAGAGGACATTTCTGACAAGAGGCTGAACTTTGTCAGTAATTGGCAACAATGTGCATGAGAAGGAACATAAATGAAAAGAAAATGCTTCATTTTTAGATGAGTGTTTGTTTATAGCGTGTTTCTATAGCATCTTCCACCTCTATATTAAAAACTAAAAAAAAAGGTCAAATAAATGCTTACAAGCTTTGGCTCCTAAAATAAAACATATTTCATATATTTTAGTTCAAGATAATGATTATTTACCAATTTAGCATGATTTAAGTCAGAATAACTAAATCCATCCTACATAAGTTTTTCAATTTTTATTACTTTTTATTAAAGTTGGTTAAATTGTTAAGTGTAACCAGAATAATTGTACATTTCTCTACACATAAGGAGTAAATATATATATAAAAAAAACATAGTCCAAATCAAGTAAAAAAATTTCCAGAAATGCACCAACTGTTGCAGTGCATTGCGGTGTGAACGGCGGAAGTGCTTTTTAGCTTCCTAATGGATGATTACTTCATGGCCAATTATCTTCCCGCTGAATAAACTGAACGACAAGGTTAGTCCATTAATGGACTTTTATAAACCCTTTCCTCATACTGCATGAAATTACATGCTCAAATCGAGTATTTTGAGTTCTTGTTTTTACATTTGGAATGGCCATAGTGAAGGGAAAATGGACATTTATTTGGTTATTTTACATGTTTATTTTGTCATCAGCTTCATACTTTAAGTAGAATGAAGATATAAATAATTAAACCCTAAAATTGATCTTGAAAAATGTCGCTAAAGATTAGAAGTTTTGTGTGGTGGATGTGGTCCTTTGACCTTGATATTTTAATGTCTACATGAAAGCAGAATTAATAGAAAATGTTTAGTAATGATGGAAAATACTTTTTAATTGTTGGTGCAGCTTAGAAAAATGTAAATATACTTAATGGAAATGTGTTGCGTGGTGTACTCACGGTGTTGTCGATGTAGGCCTCGGTCCACACCGTGTCATGCTCCCGGTCAATCACCTTGGGTCGACTCAACACGTGCAGATATTCCATCACGTTCTCTTGCACGTCCGCCAGGGTGGAAATTTGGGTGAAATAGCCTGTGACGAGTATGGGGGGAAAAAACATGTTTAGAGAGAATAGACAATAACTTGGGATGATCAAACGAGGATCACAGCGATGCAGGACCTGGCGACAGTGAAAGGGAACCAGCATGGGTCTGAACTAAAGAGTATGTAAATGTTATGGACAGACTATGGCGGTTGTACGGAATAGGATGCTATTCCGATGATGATAATACTGCCATTATGATGCTAATGAGAATGTGCTGACGGAAATATACGGTTATCTCAGCAGGAGGCGAAGGAGCGAACGGGGACAGCGGTAAAACAGCGAGGCAGACAAATGACGAGCAGTGGCGCAGACGCTACTGGGGGGGAGAAGTTGACGAGGGAGCTCTGTAATGCAAGCCATCCGGAAAGACCGGAGACGGCTTCCATCATCGTGGGGCGATGGAGGAGAAAATCAGACCACGAGGAAAACGTAGGCTCGCTGATGCCGGCGGTGACCTTTAGTCGTCGCACACGAGACAAAAGTGTAGCTGTTGAGCTGAACTTGAGAAAAGTAATCGTCATGTTCATTGATGCCAGCAGAGCTAGGAGAGAAAGGTAGCCATGGCCAGTCTTAACAGTGTTTTATTTTGAAAAGAATATCACATCGAGATGCTTGTCTTGGTCATTTGATCCACCTTTATATCTATCTATCTATATGTTATAAATGAATAACATGTATCTATGCTATTATGTCTTAGTATGTCTTACAGACTCTGAAAATCACTTAACCCTTGATTTATCTCAGTCAAGGATATAATGCATATAATGTTAACATTAAACCAGTCTGTATTGCAAAAAAAAACAAAACTCTCCTGACTCACTCACTCACTGCATCTTGGAGAGGAAGAATTCAACATTTGAAAGATGCAAGTCACTCATCATGACCAAGTTTTGAAGATCAAGTTCTTCATTGTCTGAGAGCGGAGCCCATTATGACGCAATAATGGCTTCACTCCTCCTCCAGCCAGCTGTAAACACGCCCTTGGAGGTGGAGACTTTCATTAATGATGACACGCGGTGACAAACCTCAATGCTTGACCAATCACAGCATAGTGGTTGTGGTAAACAACAATTTAGCTTGAAAAAAAGAGAACTGTTTTCAGTGGGCGGGGCTTCAGCAAATTATCTAATGTAAATATTTCAATGAAAACAGAAACACACTGATGAGTACAATAGAGGTCCAAGATCTATTTAAGACACACTTGAATAAACACATTAGTCGACCTTTAAGAAAACCAACATACCTGATATTTACAACAGATATTTTCTAAAACTAAACAATCTTGCAAAAGTTTGGGGAAAACAAACAAGATGGGACGGTTTTGTTGCAACAAGCCTTTTTTCCGACATTCATTCATACTTGTTTTTTGGGATTTATGAGCCCCTTTAAACTGGTTAATGGGCCCAAAAAAAACCAAAGTTGTGGGGTACATCAATAAAGCGGCCACTGGTCATAATACTTTATAAGGAGAACCAGCCTGTACAGTAAGTAACAATCATCACTTTAAACTAAAGGGAAGTTGAGGTTAAAACTTTTGAAAGAAGCACCAGACTTGCACTTAATCACATCAGCCTACACACACAAAACCCCATGTGGTCTGTAGCCTGTCTTATCTACAAGCGCTTGAGGAGTCGGAGCCAGTCAGTCTGTCACTCGTCACACGGCTAAAAATAGGAACCTGAAGTAAAGTGCTGGACAGCCATGACCACACACAAAGCAGCTGCAAAGTGCTGTGTTGTTGAGATAGTTCTGACCGAAGGCTGGACGAGGATGATGTAACGTGACATGACGGCGCTGAAACCTACCGCTTGCTGTCATAAACAAATGCTAGAAGGGATGAACACTGACAAACACGTCTCCGTTGGAAGTGGGTGTCCATGTTTGATTACGTTCAACATGCCAAACAAAACCCATCGCAGCACAACACACGAGGTCTGTGGGGAGACTCACCTTTGTTGGCACACGCCATCCATTTCAGATTATCTGCAAAGGCCGACTCCCGACCAATCAGGTAGGGGAATATGCGAACCTGCGCAGGCAAGAAAGATAGCGTCTGTCAATCATTTTAATCACATTTTGATAGCAGGCCAGTCGAAGAGAGATAGCGGAGAAAATGTTGGGCAGGAGACGCGTTTGTTATCAGAGTGATTAGTGGACGGTTGAGAATGTTAACTCGACACCTCAACCTTTAGAAGCATTTATTTACGGTCAACTTGATCAGAATTATTCATCGACAAATAACTATTTAAATCATTCAACGCTTTAGGAAATCAGAGGTTCAATTCCTAAATCCTCTCAATATTTTTACCATTTATTTTAAAGCATGATAAAGCAACAACATGTTTTGTAATGATTAATTTGATTTGCTCTATTGTTTATCGTGACCACTAAACTGCTTTACAGAAGAGGGTTAGACAGTTTTTTCATATGAAGTACTGAGAGACATTAGCAGGAAGATGAAACCATAAAATGATTCAAAAAGTGCCTTTATCTTGTTTTGTAAACAAATTCTGGCACATTGCAGTTACTCTATTATGACACTAGAGGGAACCAGAAACACCGTTTTAAATCTTACGTTTTAGGCTTTTATCAATAATTAATGTCATAAAGGTAATTTGTATGATTATACATCTAAATCCATCCATCCTTCGCTTATATCAAACTATACAGATAGACCCAGCACCTCTTCTCAGGTGGGCTGGGTGGCATTTCATCCTCTTCAGCTCTTTACAAGATGCCTGCAAGCTTGAGGGTCTTGGGAACAGACTGTGTCTTGGCTGTTGCCTGTACTTGCTCCGAGTGTTACAATGACCACCTGTACTACTGTTGCCTTCAGCTTTCCTTCTCAAGTGCCTTTTAGTTAATATTCCCATCACCATGGATGCCTTTAATCTTTCCATTTACAGGGTTTATTCATCCAAATTTAAAACAACTAATTTTCTACTCACCCTTATGTTGACTAAGGGTTGAGATTAATTGTTCAAAAATGTATGCTCGCCTGTAATGTCCATCTTTTATTGAAGCCTCGACCAGAGAAATTGTTACAGGACAACTCAAATTTAAATTTGTTTTTAGTGTATGCTGCTCGGCTAGCAGCCTAAACCTTGCAAACCTAAACTTGTAATATGTTTCAATGAGGAAAGGCGTCAGACAGGAGCTGAGAGATGGATACCTTCTGCTATGGACAAACTTAAATTATATATATTTAACTCAAAACAATTCTTCTCATCGAGGCTTCAATACAAGAGGGACGTTACAGACGAGCAGCATTGAGGTATTTGGTTACTTTTAAGGGCATCATTTTGGACTAAGATTAAGACAACCGAGCTCCGTTGGCTACATTAAAATGAACAAACATTTTTGTCTATAACTCTAAAAAGGAACAGATTACTCTGATAATAATATGGGATAATAATCCCAACCCTTGTCAACATAAGGTTGAGTAGAAAATGAGCAAAGTTTGAATTTAGGGTGAACCATCACTTTAATCAATTACATACAAGAAAAGTATCAAAACATATTTGATATGCTGTTTTACTCTTAAAACCTCAAATGAATCATCAAATTGTATGGGAACTTGCCTAGGCTCCTGCCAAGGGTTTGAGTGATGTTATCTGTGCTTTGTGATGTAACTGAAATAAAAGGTATCTTTGGAATAACTCTACAATAAGGTGTGACACAAATAAATAATGACTTATATAAATTGTAGTTTTATTGCAACAATTTTCAAAATATCAAGGTGGTTGTTTTGAATAAAAAAACAAAACAAAAAACATTATAGAGCACACACCAGAGTTTTATTAAATTATCAACCAATGAGCTTCATCAAAAAATGCATTCCAAACCTCCTGCTCTTTGGCCAGAGCAGCAGGTGAGCAGAGCGTCAACAAATGACTGCCAGACATATGCAGGCCGTTCAGGACACATCTGCACTATGCAGCGTTCTTTTCCTGCCCGTCTTCGTGTAACAGAAGGTTCCTAAAGCACCGCACACAAATATTATGTTGAATTTTCCAAAACCATCTTCAATTCAAGCCAATTAGACGACTTTATACTAAACAATTTGGATGCAAACAATATCCCGAATCTCTAATTGCCGATCAGACGATGTGTGCCCATTGTTAACCGTAATGAGTTTTACTGTTTGAATAGCTGTCAGCTACTATTGTGATGATATAATCACCATCTATTCACACAAACTCACTTAGTTTAATGAGAGAGAAACAAAAACAGTTCAGTAACTGTCGTGAAGAGATGCGTTTCTGCCGGGGACGGTCAAAACTGAGCACGCAATTAAATGGAAAAGTGAGTCGTAGATGAGTTAAACATGCAGGGGGGGGAAATAAACAGATCATATTAACATGTTATAGTCATGTAATGCCTTGTGTTAGCGTCTTTTTTTTAAGAAATCAGAGCTGCGCATTAGCAAAATACTTTCACTGCAGCTCAGTGAATCACAGCAGGCGGAGGAGAGGGCAGCAGCTGGTGGGAACAGGGTGTGCGCCCTAAAGGAGGGGGGAGACAGGTGCAATGTCTACATGGAATACAGCCGGGATTTACTCAGTGCGAATTGTGCAACCATGAGTGAACAGTGTCTATTACAATACATTTGCCTAAAGCCAGCAGCAAACTTTGTGTGACCCTCCTTGAGAAAGATGTTGTTTGTGAGCTTTTCACGTCCCATTTTGCAGTTTGATGATTCATTTAGTGAAACCTTCATCACACGTTGACTTTAAGTTGCTGCTTGAGAGGTCCTCTAAATACCAAGAAGGTCAGAGGTCAAATGAAAAGAGCAATTATAATTAAGACATTTATTACATAACATTTAATGAAAATGTAATTAATCAATGTTTTAATCTTACCTATAAATTGCTGAGTAAATCCTTAAACTTATATTATATATAAAATATTATTATAATACTTTATTTTCTGTTTCCCCTTGACTTGCATTGACTTTTGCATTGGCGTTTTAAAGATCGCAGAACCATTTGAAAAATCCATTAAATGCAGGTCAGAAAAAGTAATGAAAAAATGGACATAGTTAGCAATTTCACATTGTATGTATACAGTATATAAATAGTTTTAAGATTTACCTATTAACATGGTGCAGAATACAATAAAAAAAATGGTTTATTTGTTTTTAAATAGCCTTGTTTTAAGTGGAGTTGAGCAACGTAAGTTGAAGTTGAGCAACGCATAAGTGGTAAGACTTTAGTGATGATCTAGATCACGTCTGAAACAGGAAGGTTTAATATTTTTTATGCCGCTCTGGAGATCTGGGCTTTATATATGATGCAATGTTGAGATACATTTTATTTCTATTGAACGACAAGTATATGGGTAATAACAAAAATTGAAATTCACCAATATTTATTGGATTAATATGTACAGTATCTGCAAGTTTAAAAAAAAAAAAAAATTCCAGCGCTTGTTTTTAATAATTACAAAGTCATCAGATATTTCCGTTGTGCTGTTGGACCTACAATGTGTGGCTGGGTAGATAGAAGCCATTAAAAAAGATCAGAGCAGCAGGCCAGGAGTGACAGTGAATGAAGACTTCTATTATCAAAGGGGCTTGTTTTAGATCGAACTATCTTGCGGTCTTGTCCCTCAACTAGGAGGAATGGATTATCAGTTTCACTTGGGTCCAACAGATAAACAAAACACACAGGAGTTTAATTCAAGGCAACAAACGTGAAAACCCAACTCTCCTGTCTGAGCCGTTTCAAATGTTGAAGTCAATAAAAAGAGAATTTAGTACAAATAGACACATACTGATGATAGAGGTCCAAGATCAATATCAGAGACACATTAGTTGCCTTTTAATGAGCCATCCAATTGAATCATGTGGTTAAAAGTAAGAATTTATGTTTCCTGCTTTCATTCTAGATGTGAAGGTAGGGAGGAAGGTGAAATAAGTGTTTTTTTTAGTAATCTATAAACTGAAATAAATTACTTACTCACCTCTACTAGTAAAAAAAAAACTCATGTTTTCCACCATTTTCTCTCATTAAAAACGGACACGCATAATTATCACCCGTCAAAGATGATGAATTCTTAGTGTATTTTAATAAAACCGGATTACAGAATGACATACTTGGAAATATAGATATAATCAATAGATATTTTTGGTGGTCTGGAGCTCTAGCTGTTCATTCTAAGGGTTTCATCATTCACTTGTATGGCTTCTCACCACTGCTGCTCAAAAGAACAAAGAAAAAGTGTAATCTTTATAATTAATTCTGCCATGTGTGAATTCATTTTTCCCTCTTCTATTCACTACCCTTCGCGCAGTACGAGTATGAGCAGCAATTATACTTCGAGCACTTAAAAAGATTTTCAACTGGCAGGTAACAATCGAAACACAATCAGAACAAGAAGGGAACGGAGGAGGAGCCACAGGTGGTCAGGAAAATGTCAAGTCTTTGTGCTCAGCCAGTTCAAGAAAAAGAGGGGAAAAGATGGAACGTTTGATTTGTTGCCCTCACAACATAAGTATCCAGAGACAGAATCATGTTGTATCTGTGACTGTACCTTTCTCTCTGGCCAGTTGTACTTGGCGAAGATGGCATCATAAGTGTCCACTGCTCCGTCCGTCACCAACATGATGGCCTGACTGCACTCGCTGCCCCTCCCGGTCTCATTGAACTGCAAAGAGAGAGAAAGGATATGGAATCAGCTAACCTGACTTATTGAGGAGCGTGTTTATGTGATGGTGACGGTTTAAGATGTCTAGTGCGTGAGATGGGCAGTGGTTGATGACTTACATCACTCAGCAGGTTAAAGGCTTCTGTGAGAGCGACGTCCAACATGCCGATGCCTTGGGCAAACAACTTGTCTAGATGTTCTCGGAAGTGCTGGAAAAAGAAAAACAACATTGAATGGGAAATGACAGGCATGTTGACAAATTATAGTCACTGTCTCTAATTTATAGTGCTTATTGTACTATATTGTTGACGTTTCCTGCCATCAGTGTCTGCTGCCTCATCTGATAAGCACACAAGAGATTTTAATTTTGATAAAGAGGTTGTTTTTTTTTTCAAGGGAAAGCAAAATGAGAAAGTCAGACAATGTTCTTCTTTACTTTCTATGGACAACCATTTTCCTTTAAATTTTAAATAGTTGAAAACTTCGCAAGCGGTTCGATGACACTCAAACGGCTCGACTACAGTTGAAAACGGTTAGTTTAAAGTAGTAAAACGGGTTGTTTACAGTCCAAAACGGTTTGTTTACAGTCGAAAACCGGTTGTTAACAGTTGAAAACGGTTCGATCACATTCGAAAACAGATTGTTTACAGTCAAAAATGGTTTGATTACAGAAAACTTGTTGAAAGTGTTACACAAACGTTATCATCCAATAATAAAGAATTTAATAAAAATACATATAAAAAATTACAAAAAATAGAATAAAAAAGAATGGCTGTAGAGGTTGGAATTAAAGTTGCATATTCAGACTGAAGTTAATCTCAGCAGTGAGTGTGTATCACATGTATAATTAAGACAAATCCCTCCACCCTGGTATATAGATGCATATAGATATTTAGACGCGCTAATGGATCCAACATAGGGCATCACATTCAAGTTCTTTAAAGCCTTAAGGAAGAGCTGACATTGTTATTCTGATCACAATTCATTTTAAGTTGCTGTGTTTAAACCAGTGACTTTTAAAACAATATTAACATTTTTGAATGGAATTTGAATTTGTTCTGCATGTGCACCTGGTTAATCAACTGAAAGCATTGCCTGAAAACAAATGGAGGGTTGATGCAGCTCCTCTACTGAAGGTGAAAACACATTTTCATTTGACTTGAACATACCTCCAGAACGTACATTATTTACAACACTGACAATTCAGAAGTACACCAAGTAAAAAACGTGGGATCGACCTAAACATTAAAATATCAGAACACAACATGTCTTTCAGCCATCCGCTCATCTGTTTGTTTTAGACCTGGGTTTTCATTTGTGTTTAAAATGTTGTTTTTGTCATGTTTAATGTTGCCCTTATGTACCTCAACAGTACCTAAAATAGGACCCGTAGATTAGCAAAAATGTATCAACCCTCAATCTCCTGGTTTTACGGTCCAGGCTTGACCAACGTATCGTTGTCTGTCTTGAATTACCTTAAACTTGGTCCCACTCAACTAAAAACCCAACAATTTAACAGCCGTGTTTGGAATTGTACCAAGTGAAATGGAAACCGTCAAATGGTCAAAAGTGAGCGATAGCATTCAAGAGTCTTCTCGCACGTCCTTTCTTTCCAATGACTTGGAAATCGGACAAGCTACCACCTTCAAGAGGTACATGAAGTGCTCACTCTGCTACAACTGGATAAAATGAGCCTCAGACTGAATGGAACACATCAGAATTTCATTAGAGTTAATAGACCAAGTAACGACTTTGAAATTCTAAACCCTCAGCTCTCGATCACTGACACCTTTAGAACTTGTTTTGGATCTTTTATTAGCATTTGTATTTTTTAAATTGGCTTTGGTCCTGGGGAGTAAGTAGGAAAAGGCGTTCTTGTTTGTTTTTGTGTGATTGTTGTGTTCCTATGCCTTGATTGTGTTCCACCTATAAATTACAAAACCGAAATAAAGATTGAAATAAATACCGAATGAAGCCTGGTTTCCTAAGAGAAACTCAAAATGTATACAATTTCTACATGAATATTGTTGTAGTGATTTTAGTGTAATTCAAAAATCTAATAAATGATGCGTATCACGATACAGGGACAACAATATGATGTATTTTGACTGTAGTAACAACATATTCACTGTAGTTGACTCTGCCGTTGTCATTACTGTAATTTACAGTTAAAGTCCTTATTACTTTCATTCGTTTTAAAACCAAAACATGTTAAATAAATCAGCTTTAAAAGCTGCTGGAGTTGAATGTATCCTCTAGTCCTCAGTCATCTCCGGGAAGAATGCATTGTTCCTGCAGGTAGGTGATAATTGCTGCCCTCTGGAGACCGTACGTTTAATTACAACACTAAAACGAGAATTTATATTTTAATTGTAAATAAAAAATCTGATGAAGTATTTAAGAATAAATAATTAAACTGAAACTGAAACACAAAAGAAATATGGTAAACTAAAATTAATGATTTGTAAGCCCCCCAAAAACTAATATTATTAACTGTTCTTCAATTAAATAAATAAATGAATTAAAAACTAATACAGTGCTGTCAAATATAGAAACAGTATGGGTTCAGTTCCATGAAGAAGGAGTTAGAGGGCAGAAGGTCTCCATGGAAATTCAAATTAGTCAAAATTTGATTCGATTTTTTAAAGTAGAATTTAATTTAAACTGTGAAAAATAGTTTAAGTAAAGAGAGTTTTCCATAATTTAAGCTTTTTTGGCAATTGTCTGAGGGCGTAATTAGTTAGTATTTGATTCTTCTTTACATTAGAACTTAAAAAAAAAAGTATCGTCTCACGTCTTTGTTGGTGACATCTGCTTGCACCAGCGTTCCATTCAAGCATGGCTCCACGTAGTGCAGTTCCTCGTTGTACTGGAATAAAACAAAGGTCATCAATTATGTCAAATAAATGTTTCAATCAGAGAAAACAGAGGGGAAAAAAAAGACGCTGTAGACGTCAGTCGACTTGATAACACACATCCACAAACTGCCTGCCACTCTTTGATAACACACTAGTATAAATTAAGCTTCAATTCCATGAAGAGAAAAGAAGTCCGTTTGTCAGAAGTTCAAAATTTCCTAATCTTTCTGCGTTTATTTTGCACTGAGAAAACAAAACTTCCTGCTTGAAAGACTTTTGAAGTGTACAAACGATTTTCTCCACATTATTTACTCTCGCTCCCACAGTAATTGTGTGTCACACTTCCACAGGGAGAGTTGTTCAAACTTTGCATTTAGGTGAGACAATAAGTCCAACAATGAGGAGAACAAAGGAGAGATTATCAGGAAATTGGTGCGTCTTTTTTAAAGGAGCTCAGTAAAAACAAATGTTCCCCGCCTGAGTTTCTAAAGCCTCCTTTTCGTCACTCGTTTTAAAGAATCATTTTCAAAACAACAGGATTAGGATATCACATGATAATGAAGACTTTGTTCTGCGGGGGGAGATAATGCCGGCTGGCGAAGTGACGAGTTATGATTGGACGTGAAATCGCATCAGACATTGCACGAGATCACACACTTGCAAGTTCTCACACACACATGCACGAATCCAAAGACACACACCGTTCTAGAGTTCCATCAGACCGACATGTGATAACAATAGTTCCAGTGCTCGAGGGAGGATCCAATCACAACACTCATTCAGTTACAATCTTCATTCAGCGGACTGCTAATGGTTTGTCAGCGTGACAAGGCAGAAAGCTGATTCGATACAAAGCATCCTCTGAAGATGAAGGAAAAAAGCCCCCGATCTGCTCGTGTGTGGAGCTTTTTCCATTCATATCACAACAATCATGGATCACCGACGGCCTTACAGCGATGATGTTGAAGAAGTCGTCATCTCCCAGAGTATCAAGTATCGAGGAGACAGTCTGACGGGCGATGGTGAGTCTCAGGCCTTTCATGCTGCCGCTGACATCGACCAGGATCACCACATCCTTGGGAGAGGTAGCGGCTTGAATGTACCACTTCCGGTTACGACAGTCGAACGCTATGACCCCGTGTTCATCGGGTTTCCACTTGATCCCTGGAAGACACTCATACAAGAGCGCACGTCAGGATATGATGTCAAAAATGTCAACATTTTCACTTCATGAAAGATTATTCACTTTGTGTATAACTCAATGATTTAATTGTATTCAGTCTTTTGTACTGTGTATTTTACAAAAACCGAGCATTTTGTGTCCCGGGCCATCAAAAACATTACAATCAACTCAATAAAAAGAAAGGATTTAAACAGGTTATTGTTAACTGGATCCAGATAAGTCAGTTGAAGTTGCTGCGGGAACCCTTTGTGGAACCAACACTGAAAACCTCCCTCTGGAGGTATTCCAGAAATATACAAAAGAAAAGACATTGTTGTAGTTCAAGAAAAAAGTAGTTGAAAAATGTAGTTTTTAAAAAAAAAAAACAGTCCCAAATAAGAAACGAGATGGACGTAAAAACAAGTGCACAAAAAGTGCATGTACAAATGGAAGAAGCAGCAGAAAGGATCAATTCCCTTCCACTGCCTGACACAAAGAATGAAAACAAAACACTATTCTTTACTTTTTCAAAGTTTAAAAAAACATGCTTAAAATCTCATAAGAATGGGTCTACACGTGGACATTTATTTCTTGTGTGGCCTGGGAATGTCTCAGCGAAAAATTCCATTCTAAAAATGAAATAAAAACATGAATAAATCAAAATAACAATTGCACTGAAATTAAGTTTTGACATGCATTACATCCTTTTTTTTCCAAAAGAAAAGTATAAATTCTTAAATAGAAATCACGACTTGTGCTTCCTGAGTGCGCCCCCGTCGACCTTCCAGGAGCTCATATTATCCACCGTGTTGGAACTTAATTCCGTAAATTAAATCCAACAATCCAATTACATCTAGTATCGAATTGAGGACATTTTCTGACATAGTGTAGCGTGGCATCTCAAATGGAGTGCATAGTATCACTGAGGACACCTAGGGCACAATTTTATTGGGTATTTTTGATTGTTTTAACGCTTTGTGACCATGGTTTTGAAAAGCGCTCTTTAAAAACTAATTACTCATTAAAATAAGAAAATTTTTTATCAAGGATTTATTTCTGAGGTAATAAGGACAACTGCTAGACCTAGAAACAAAAAAGACAAATTAAGCAAGTGATTTTTAACTCTTACCCGGGTACTGCCTAAAGAAGCCTTTAGCGCTGCCAAAGTACTGCCATATGAGTGAAGGGTCCCTCTCGAAGTTGTCCACAAACACTTTATTAAGGGCCTCGGACCAGTAGACGCCATTCACGATAGCTGAGTCTGAGAATAAGAAAGTTCAAAAGGTTAAACACAATTTTAATGGTTTAATACCAGCAATATTAGAAAAGAATGTAACCTTGTCAACTAGCATGAAGATATTGAAGTGAAAAAAACTTCTAAAATTTAAAAACATTATAATAATTAGCAGATCCAGAGAGAGATTCGAGAGAAAAATGCGTTTTAGGAAATTGGAATGAGAGAGAGGGAGGACAACAGTGAGGCAAACCGAAAAACACAAAGAAGCAAATCACAGATTTCCCATCGTCGTCTAATCTGGCATCATTGTCTCGCTGTCAACAGTCATAGCAGTGAAGCCAATAAGCTGTGATTGAATTAGTCTTCTGGAAGTCTGGCACAGAAAACGCTCCACATGGTAAACACCCAAACACCTCCACGCAGGAGAGAATTTAGGATTTAATCCAGGAAACCAATCTACATCACAATACACTCACTTCCGAATCCCATTATAATCGGAAATGGTCCCGATTAGAGCAAATATTTCAGTCCAACTTCCCTGCTAAAATGTTAAATAATCTCTTTGGAAATTCAATTTGATGGAAGAACATCCATGATTCCGGTTTGTTAGGAATGCACATTCATTTACATATATATGACGGATTAAAACTTATCAACAAAACTGGAGAGGAGAAGTTAAAGCAATGAGCGCTGGTGATGCAACGTGACGAATGTGCTTCATGTGCACCAACTCTCTCCGTGATATCGACTTCCTGTACGGGGCCCGACTTTACAGCATCCACGGCAAATGTTTCTGTCAGGCGGCGGCGTGAAATACGACGGCCAGGCTTGTGTGTTTTTAATTCAGTGCGAGTTTAGGAGCTGCATGAAGGATGCGATGGCGTCATGGAACCATTCGTCTTCAGCGACGGCTACAGTCCGCTATCAGAGACGAACCACAGTTCCTCATCATCCATGATCTCACTGCAAAATTTATGAACTGTCCAGTACCGACACATAAAACCCTATTTTTTTCCCCAATAAAACACGTTTATTTCCAAACTTCTCCATCGCTTCCTTACGATACCATTCCATTTCTCCAGTATATCCGAGTCTGAATGAAATTACAATGAGTCCAATTATTTCAATACAATTACATTTTTTATTTCCGCTCACTCGCCCCGTCACTCTTAATTTCTTTTGTTCCCACCTCGCTATAATTAATCTGCTGCTCGGCCCCGCCGTCAGTCTGACTTAACCCACTTAATGGGATTAATGTTAAACACAGAATCACCTTTTTATCTTGAAGGATATAATGACAAAATAAAGCAAAGACAATAGTAGCCTAATTTTTTTCCTCATTTTCTTCCTCCCTCTCTCATTTAGGACGGTTGATTGGTTAAGCTTATCTGACATCTACGTCCAATGAGCTTTGTGCAAAAAAACAAAACATAATTTCAGCTTAAATTAAACTGCGGAAGAGATAATGACTTGCAGTGAATGTCAGCGGCATCATAGGACTTACCTTTATTGTACATGTTTGTTGGCACTTGGACCACGCTGAGGCTCAGGTTGACTGACAGGTTGTTGAAATGGTCATTGGGTTGTAGGACAAACTCCCCGCCGAGCTCCACACTGTTCCCCTCCTCATTCACTTCGTTGATCAGCACGGCATTGAAGTATTCATACTGGGAACACGAGGGCATTCATCGATCATTCACAATATTGTGTTAAACATTGCGTCATTACGGGGAGCGATGCTTAGTTGACGAATCTCCGCTTCTGCACAGTCATCCTTCGGACCAGATGCTGCACACGCCGATCTGCCTCCAATGTATTTTTAGTCCTGCATATTCTAAAGGGGGGAGGGGGGTGGGGGGCATTAATAAATCATAGAGCCACACCAATATAGAGCGCAGAGCTCCCCGCTCCCTCTTATGTCTGAACAAACCACAGAAGGAGGTAAACGTAGAAGCCAAGTGGTCGAGACTTTGGTGATATCGAGTGATTTCTAGGCGCCTTTAGTGTGTCGACAACACTTACCTGGGCATATTTTGAAGGTGATTCAATATGAAAGGAAAACTTTAAATGTTTCAAAATAAATGTCTCAAGTGAAGTGGATCTTTATAGTGTGGTAAGAAAGAATCAAAATAAAAAACGATTCCTTTTTTTTCGCTGGTAACATCTTTGATGTCTCTAACGGCGTATCCAGGATTATTTTAGATAGTTAATTGCAAAAAAAGGGCAAGAATTCTGTGACTAAAAAACAAGATTAAAAAAATGAACCCGAGACGTTTGGAACGCTTAGATTAGATTTGAGTCAACTTACAAAAGTCACTTAAGCCTTTGTGAAAATGGTTTTATTTTGCATTTCATTTTTAAAGAAAAAATACTTAGGATTAATGTGAATTTAGATTTGGTTTAAGAAGTGCACAACAAACTTGAAGAATTCAATTTTGGGATGTTGTCAGAACAAGTGAAAAGGTGATTTCAGACTGGAGTGCACCTGTGAACGACTATCCAGCAAAACTGGTGAATGGCAGCGATTACAAGGCTTAAGGTCAAAGTCTTCCAATTATGACACAGTCGAAAAACAGTTTGGAAAATACATCTTAAAATAGCCAGTAAAGTGATATTGAAGAAAATGTAGATCTAGAAGAGAAAACACTCACAAAAGACTTTTCAAAGTCGAAAAAGTGCAACTCTTTTAGCATTTAATTTTTTTTCCTAACAAACTTAATTTCATGCATTAATGGCTTTCTTTTTGGCCACGTCCTCCAGGGGGACCGCCATCATCCCTCCAGACCTTTGCTAAGAAACAATAAAGCTATCAATTACGCAGGTAGACTCGCTCTTGTCGGGGTAATTAATCAGCGTTAATTAGGCTTATTAGCCACATATCAAGGAGAACATCGTTATTTCAAGGTGAGGTTGCACAGTTTAAGGCTTCTCTGCTGCCAAGTGGAACAATTTCAATCATTTGTGAAGGTCCATTTATCAAAACACTTTAATCCGCTTTGTTTCCGACAAAGTCATGTTAAATCTAAATTGATGCCTTCATTTAAACCAGGATTAAACTGCAAAGATATCGTTCATCTTCATTGTAATTTGTATATACTGTATACAACCAGTCAGAAAATGACAAAGATTCGAATAATATATATAAATACAGATAGTGAAAAAGATCATAGAAAGGCGGAGCAGAGGAGAGAATAAAGTCAGGTGGAGCTGGAATTATGGAAATCATCCTTGTTTAGTATGTATTAAATATAGACCCATTTGTAATTTTCAGGGGTGTCTACTGCCCCCCATTGTGTCCCAAACCTTTGACCTGATCATTTGCTCAACCAACACACACACAAGATCATTTCTATGAATGTTACATACATTGGAATATATACTTTATCAAAATCAAATAAGAAATTAAGCACGATACAGTGCATACCTCTTTCAAGGAGCTTTTATAATCATGGTTCAGGAACTGTGATGAGAGCTCCTGTTGCTATTGCTGTGAGATTTGCCAAATATATTCATCTGACTGCTCCAAGTCTGTCTAATTGAGCGGTAAAAAGAGCCAATTTTAGCTTGAATTAGCAGAATTATACCATTATCGTAGTTTTTGCAAATAAAAGTACAGACTTATCAAGTCCAAAAATCTACCATCGTTACTGTTAAAGGTTGTTTTAGGCATGAACACATGTGGAAAACACACAAGTATGCACACAATCACGTTTTAGGTCCCCAAACCTTTTCCTGTGAGGGCCAAATTAATTTCTGATGGGGGGCCAGGGTCAGTCTGTAACAAAGTTTGACGATGGCAGGGGTGCCTGTATTGTTGAAAACCACATATAACCAAACAACCCTTTCCATGTTCTTCACAGAAAAGAAATGTCTGGAATTTATAATACATCAATAATATTAGGCCCTAAAATGATATCTTTCAAACAAGAAATCCATAGAGAGCAAAAAAATGTAGGTAGGTGTATAATATAACAAAAAAAACTTATTAGACTTATTTAGATACTATCAAAAAAATATCCACTGAACATGTAGGGACCACTGCTATAGATGATATGTTATTGTTAGTAAAGTTGGATGAAATATCTTTAATACAAATTATAAATGAAGCACTGTATAGTTTATACCTCTACCAAGGAAATCCCTTTTCTTTATAAAGAAATACTTAGCCTTACTAGGAATTAAACCACCAACTCGACTGAAGTAAAAGCACTTACATAGGCTACATATTTCCTTAAATAGTAATGCTGACTAAAAATAAATTAGGATCCATTGAAAATTGAAATCCATTGTTCCACATAACCCTAATAGCATCCTTTCTGCACAAAATTAAAGTCAACTACACCTGCAGAAAAATCCTATTGTGTTCTCCATGTCCTCCATCTGACCTTCCAATTTAAAAAGAAAGCCAGTTTTATTATACATTCTGGCTCCTCTTACAGTAATAAGCCTTTTATTTCCCCTTTTTTGGCTCTTCCTTCATGTTTCCCTGCATTGTTCACAAGCTGTATCCAGCCATCATCCGCTTCACGGCTCCCTGCTCTCCATATTCCACTCCTCTCCTGCTCTTTTATGCAGTTCATTTGGGAGGGTTTGGTGACTATCAGCGTCATCTGTGCCACCATTATTGCAGTTGCCAGGTTGCATCTGTCTAGTGTTTATTTGTGTCTGTTTGTGTCTCTAGTTTTGCTGGCCTGCCTCCATTTTTCATCCCGGCCTGTGCAAATTGAAATAGATTAGATTAATTTCGGCCCCTAACTAAAGCTCAGCGCAAACATCTGTAGCTCTATCTGTTCAAACACAGACGACCGAAGGGAATATCTTTCAGGCATGTTTGATCCACTCCTATGTGCACACTTTCAAAGAAACATACCGTAAATATAAGCAAAGCTAAAGGAAGAAAAATAACATTAAACGAGGCAGGTGCCAGTACAATTAAAATTCTCAGCATGGGGACTTTCATTTTGACTCCAAATACTCCCTTTAGATTTGAGTTTGAGCAGCGAAGTAGAAAGAGTGGGTGTATGAATGCAGTCAGTGCAAACTGTGTGTTCGGTGAGAAAGTCAATTATGGCGTTCCAGTGTTTCTGAGTGGCCAGTGCTACTAATGCAGTCCCTCATCGCGGCGTTAACCTGATCTTTAGCGCCACAGTGCATTAAGCAAACCATCACACATGGACCATCGACGCCCACTCGGGGTGGGACATCGCGAGAGGGAAGATGGGTTAGTGCGGATTAACAACTGCACCAGTGAGCACACACCAGTCACGAGAACGACGCAGTAATGTCAATTCCTGTAAAAGCCAAACAAACACGTAGCTATTGCAGGTTCTAATAATACAGTGTCTGTTGTACACAATAAGGGAAGCTACATTTGAGCGGCTTTTGAGACCCAAAAAAACACATCACAAACCATCCATGATGATGGAAGGGAGATTAAGTTTAAACATCCTAGTAACTAATTCAGCTTTAGGACTAGTGTGGGCGGACGTCATTGCTTCTCTGGATCTGTCTGTCAAAAGTGCACCTTGACAAATGTTTACAGGGCCCCTTGAAAACGACTGAATTAGCTCCTAGATGTGATTTTGTCCGACTTTATTTCACTGCAAAATTAAAGTATTTGATACTTTAAGAAACTCCTGTTGCCATTCCTGTGGAGTAGAGCATCTCAGTATAAAAATAAATATTTTGAAGAAGCTAATGTTAGCTAGGAAAAGCTAGAATTAGTTATTTGCAAATAAAAGCCCAAAATAAAGTGAACCCTTTTTTTGGAAGGTGCCTAGTACTTGTCAAAGTTCAGAACTTTTTCCATTTCCTGACTAGACATTTTTCTAATTCACAATATTACTAATATTGAAAAGACAACTTTAGTCAAAACTATTTAATTTAAAACAACTTTTATTTTCAACTTTTTAAATACTGATGGACAAACTGGCAACCTATCAATATTAAGCCAACGTTTGGAAGGCTTCCGAATTAAACAGGTATGTACAAACGCAACATTGCATTGGACTGCCATATTTTTCCATTTACCTGTGCATTCTGACTGCCTTAACAGGAAAGGCTCGAGCCCTTTTCTATCCATCATTAAGGAGGGGCTGATGTTGTATTTGACTTCCAACACTGCTATATTTTGTTATCCCATATATGACATTTTTTGGTTAAAACTTTATATTTTCAAGGAAAGTTAAAATGCCATGCTAAACAAGGGCTGTCTTTAGTCATTGATATCTCAAGTAGGATACAAAAAAAAATCTCTCTCTGGTCATGCGTGTCCAATACTAAAATATCCCTTTTGGAAAGTGAACTTTTTATTTTACCATTAGCATTTTAATTCACCATTTAGATTGAAGGTTAATACAAACTGAACGGCTTCACTCATTATTAATCTTTCATTTGTAATTTGAAGATTTGGGAAGGAGCCATAATCCCAATTACGTTGATCAAATTGATGCTTTGATTATTGAAGTGTGCGCAGATAAAGGGTAGCTCAGTAAGCCAGAACTTTCATCATCATTTAGAAATAAGTTTAAGGTCAGGCGAATATGAGATACAGTATAATTGGACCATTTTTAATCTTCTACTTTATTTAAAGAGAGTTTGAGTCAACTTTGCCTGTCAATATTCTGGAATTAATGTTCAAGCCTTAACATCACAGGTGGGAAATAGGTGATGAGAACACAACATGAAGGCTCTGATACAGGTAGAGTAGTGAGCAAGACATCCGTCAAACCACAGCAATTTGTCCTAATCTCTGAAGGAGATTAATAATGTCCACCCATCTTACTTTGGGGGATAAGGAGGTTCTAAAATATACTAGATGCAGTACTTGCATGCCGTCATCACCCACTCGAGGAAACCAGAACAAAACATCTTACGGCTGTGAAACAATTCTGCAATTGGGTTGCCTCATGTTTCAGTTTTTACGACTCCATCACAGGCTAGTTGGATCACACTGCCTGACAACTGTAAGAATCTTTTTTACAACAATTACATATGAGATTATTGCTACACTGACTCAAATGTCAATACTTATAAAAAATAAAAGCAAAAAAACTGGGATTGCAAACCCACCATGTCAAACTGGGTTTACCAAGACAGCAGAGCAACCCTAAGTGGATGTTGCACATTAAACCAGATGACTCTTCAGTCAACAAATAGCATAATCATAAGATTTCTCAAGTCACATGCAGTGTCTTAAATTTGCGCACTTCTCTAAGTGCACTGCTTTAGAGTACACAGCTTCTTCTTCTTTTTCTACTACTACTACTTTTTAACGCTGATTGCAAAAACCATACCGCAACAATTGAAAAAAGTTGATTAGCTGTGTCTCATTACGTTATCACTTTTGTTGTGTTATGTGGTAAAAAATTGTGTTTTTTTGAGACATTGACATCGGTATCTTCTCCGAAAACGCATCGTCAGTGAGTCCGTTTAGCGTCATCTACGTCACGGTGGAAGTGCGTCTATATAACCACACTCAATCTTCTGGCCATTTGAGTACTCATTGCGCACTAAATTCTCGCACACTGCTAATTGGGACGCACTTGTGCACTCAAAATGCTAAATGTAATTGCAGAAGTGCACGATTTGGGACACACCCACAGTATTGCTCTGGGACCCAATAAAGTAAAGCAAGGGTTTCCTAGCGAGACTCTAGATGTGTATAAAACGTGTCGTTCCACTTCTTTGAAACTGTTGAGCAACCTGACCTAAGAATTCACAACAAACTTTTTGAAAGTGTTATCTTAAGGCCAACTGACGTCCCTGTTAGCTCAATCAACAGGAGGGTTTCAGAACAAGAGGGAAGCAAACAGATTAAGCATCTCTCCCCTGATGCTCGCTACGTTCTGGGGGCAACACTTTCAGTCAGGCTTTACGATTGGCTGGCTGACTGGAACCTCCAAGGAGGGATTTCATTGGCTGCGGAGGGGCAAGGAGGACTCTTCCTATTTACACGGCATGAGCATTGCGGGTAAAAGAGCGAGGGAGGGAAATCTCAGCAGATTACCATGCCAATTTCACATGGAAGCAGAAGAGCTCTGGAAAAGACAGATAAGGAAATTCCTGCTGCTAGCCAAATATGTATCCAGCAGCAGGAAAACAAACATTTTATAATAACCCCCAAATAGTGATGGAGGAGGTTTCACCCCAAAGTATTTTTAGCACCACTGGGAATAATTACGTGTTTTCAAGTTGTGAAAAAACCCAATTACAGATGCCATCATCTGAAAAACTAACGTGAGTAGAAAGGTGTACAATTAAAATTCCTGTTAGCAGGAAACCAACATAATCAACCAATATATGTTATTATGGCCTGGAATTGGGTCACAAATCACTACGGTCTGTATTTATTTACAAACATGGAAAATTGGTTTTGAAGGTCTTATATGACAGCAACTTTTGACTTATGACAATAAGGAATGCTAAAAAAAATATATATTTATATTAGGTAAATAGCTCGTATTTATTTAGTGCTTTTCTATGATTTTAGTTAGAACTTTATTGATCCCTGAGAAGGTCTCCTTCGGGAAATTGTTTTTTTTTCCCAATTGCCACAGCAATACAGCAATTATTCGTAAAAATAAGAACAAGAACAAAGAGAAATAAAGAGAAAGAACAAGATGATACAATCTAAGTCTAAAGATAAAGAACAAGAACATAGATCAAAGAAAAATAACAAAGAAAAAGGATACAAAGATTAATATAGAATAGAACATCATGATACTTTTACTCCACTCCTGCCCCCAAACTCAGAATTGTACAACTTAACAGCCCAAGGAATGAATGAGTCCTCGAGACGATTAGTGTTGCATCTGGGAAGGAGCATTCGTGTCATCATACATGATGGACAGTAGTTCGTTCAGTGATCTCCTCTCACTAACTGTCACCAGTGAGTCCAGCTTCATTCCAACCACAGAGCCAGCCCTTCTGATCAATCTGTCCAACCTGTTGACCTTCTCTTGGACACATTTCCACCCCAACACACCACAGCATAGAACAGGACACTGGCCACCACAGACTGGTAGAACATGCAGAGGAGTTTCCTGCAGATGTTAAATGATCGAAGCCTCCTCAGAAAGCACAGTCTACTCTGAACTTTCTTATATACATGGTCTGTGTTGCAGGACCAGTCCAGTTTACTGTCCAGCCACACACCAAGGTACTTATATTTGTCAACCACCTCCACCTCGTCACCTCTGATGAACACTGGACGTGATTTTTCAGCACCCAAATAACTTAACAGCAAGTTACTTAATAACTCACAAAAATCACAATCTCATTCAAAGCTGGGATTGACACAACTTATATAGCCACAAGCCAACTCTATCATCTGAACAGTTCATTATGTCTTGCGACTGTTTTTTATCCTCAGTCTTGGTCTTCAGTTTTATCCTTGAGCCACAATAAGTATTTAAAAGAATAGAGGAAAAACTTAAGCAAGTTAATGTGTAAATTACTTAATTTTTTTTGGTTTTGGCTTTGGTTCTCAATCTGGAAAAGTCTCCGTCTTTCTTGGACTCTCTGGTCTTTGTAGCATCTTGGCCTCTGCTAAGACGTTCTCGAGCACAAGTCTTGTTTTTAAACAAATTCACTGGATAAAAAAGAACTACAGAGGATTTCGGATCCCATCAAAACATTGGAAAATATTAATTCAGAAAAGAAAGAGCTGAATGCATGTTGAACAGTCTTTAAAATGAAACAATCCATCAATTACGAGTCAAAAATATTGTAATTTATTTTAAAATGTGGTACCATTGTCCATCAAGCTCTTAAATTGGGAGCACAGATAAAACGAATACCAAATGAAAAGATTCAGCCAAATATAATGAGAGAAATGTAATTTAAGGTAAGTGTATCCACAGAGTGATGGAACGATCATCTGATAATTGGTCCAAATTTGAATTTGAGTGAAGTTATTTGTCATTCTTCATGGAATGAAGGTCTCAATGTCCACCAATTGTCTCGATTTTGTGTGTGTTATAAGTTTTGAACAACTGTCCACAGAAAGATGGTTTAGAAAATAACATTTTCATGCTAAAATAGATAGTGTGAAGCTTCTTTTTTCCGTGATCTGCAAATCTAAACGTATGTAAAAAGATTTGAAAAACCAACAAAACGATAGTTTGATTTTGTTCTGAAAATAATGGCAACATGTTCACACATTTGTAATGGAAAACAAATGGATACATTTATATAATGCAGCTTTAAAGTTGTACATCTGACTGTTGAAGAATGAAACCGCTGTGTATAAACTTGCCATCATTGGATCAATGTCGAGACGTTGGAGACGGCAGCATAAATAACAGATTCAATGCAAATTATTTATTTAAATTTAGTTTGTTTTGTGTATATTCAGATGCTGTCTATAGTAACGACAGAGGTCACTAACTATTAAGAAACTCATCGAGTCCTTTTTAACAGTCGTTCTTCTGTTCCAAGTTAGATTTATTACGACAAGGTTTATACGTTCAAGCTTCTACAAGCTTTTAAGTTTCTGAACAAAAAAAATTGGAATAAAGTCCTGACTGTGGGGAAACTTGTGATTGTCGTTTAGTCAGCTTCAACCAGAGTGCGGAAAACCAGGTGGCATCATGGGAAACGCTTTTGGCGATTGACAAAGTAAACAGACACTTGCTCAAACACGCATGTGCACGCACACAGCATGGTTTATAAGTACTTGAGCAGAAAATACTCCCAAGTCAGCTTAGCATCACATTTAAAGCCTGTACGGTTGCTCCTCCTTTCCTAAAAAACTTCCCAATGAGATCTGCACGAAGAGCAAAAATTGTGGAAAAATACTATTAAAGGCATGAAACCACACACTCCGATTATCTGCTGGTGTGTTCCCTTCAGCCATCTTGCACACGCGCACACACGCACACACTCGTACCCACAATATAAAGTTGCACTCCAAAAATTTAAGCTGCTCAAACGGATTTGAGGCAGAACCATGTGAGCAGAGGCAGGTTTTGGGGGGTTCTTAAATAATGTTCAAAGATAAATCTTTGTCAACAGCAAGAGGCGACACTTCCATGTAAAGTTTGGAGGCAATACCATAACTTTGTATGATTGTGTTTCATCAGGGAAACAATGTTGGATTACACATTACAGATGATTAAACGTCTGGAATCATTCTGAAAAAAAAAAAGCAGACAGACTAAAGTGTAATTAATGTGTCACTTATAATCACATTTCTGACGTACTGCGACAGGATTAATTGCATCACCTCTGAGAAAACAGATCATTTCCTCCCACATTCATTTGAATCATCAGTGAACATGAATCAAACACGCTTATGTTGATGTCGGCCTTAAACACAGCAAACATTCTTATGTGTGCAGGTAACAAAATATTATATAATATAGCTATAGTAGTTGTTGAGCTAAATCTGAGATTAGGTCTGAAACTGACTACCTGTCACCTAATCAATCATTGTCACTTTGGAGCACCTGTAGAGGTATGGAGGGATTCAGCCTTTCACGCAAACAATCTTTAGAGAGAAGACAGTCACAGGTTCACTCCAAATATTTTATTCATTCTGTATGAAAAGCTGTTTAGTATGATCAAGTTTCTGTTTAAGTTCTGTCTAGACTAAGAAACACATTGCAGCATTGAGTACATTTTGTGTTCAATGGGTTTTTTGCTGAATCAATATTTCATTCTGAGTTGCCAAATTAAAAGTAGATGATTAAAAAGGATAGTGCAAATAAAATGTTAAAACATGAAAATAGATCTACTTACTTAATCCTATTTATTAGCGTTAAGTGTTCAATTCATTTAACATGTTTAATGAAATGTTAATATCAATTTAAAATGCAAATGTTTAATCAAAACCGTGAGTTTCGTTTTTGGTTTTAAAGTCTAGTCAGTCTAATGGTGTTAAAAGTCAAGTATGTGTGATTTTTTTTATCAGATCTGATTCAATTCTAGCAAATCAGCTTTGATTAATTGAACTCTTCTCTGAGTTTAACCAATGAGAGAGCAGCCTCAGGTCACATGCTACAGTTAAATCACCTTCCATCTATTTACATTGAAGAGTTGACCATTATCTTTTTACGAGTAAAGTACTTTCAGAAAAAGGTCAAACCTGGAGTTCTGGGTCCTCTTCATGCTGGAGGTGGGCTTCCTCTGCTGCCTCCACCAGTCTCTGGGGAGAAGAAAAAAGGAAAAGGAGGATTAAGGAGGAGAAAAAAAAGAAACCGGTGTGCCCGTGAGAAATCATCTTCGGCAAGTCATTCTCTATTCACTTTATAAGCATCCCCCCAACAGTGGAAGGCCTCAGGATGTAGCCGACGACATTTGGCCATCCAGAGAAAAGACACAATTTGGCTAAACGGTCCAGCAATAGTGGTAATGACTGCCTCAGGTTTCGTGCTCACGACCGCAGCAACTCCATCAACACTTCAAGCATGAGACCTCACTTTAGTTCAGGCATGTTTGAGCGAGAGGGACTCACGAACAACATTTGAACACAGGGAAACGCTTTTTCACTAACCCGGTTTTAATTATTTGAACCTTCCTTGCACCAAAAGAGATGAGTCAGTAAATGTATTTTTGTTGACCAGGCTGATAAAGGTCAGTTAATTTAAGGCAAGCGTTAGAAATTAACTTATGCATCAGAAAAATAATGTTTTGTACAAAATAAAATAAAGCCAAATAAAAACAAAACACTGTGGTTCAATCAAGGAAGAATTTAAACTAAATTAAAATATAAACACTCATCGTAATATCTGAAATCATACGATCTATAATTCACAATATAATGTGATATGGTATAATCTATAATCTTATACCAAGCTCATATGCATATAAGTAAATACTATATGAAAAAATGTATTCATTATCGTTATTCCTTTACAAACATACCATTACAACCTTAATTGCAATAAAACCATCAACACCATTATTTTTGTATATTCTTAGCTCATCATCCTCATTAACCACATGTCCTCATTCATACATTTATCCAGAAATTTGGACTAGGAAAAAAAAAAATGATGTAAAAATTACAAAATAAACATTTTTAAAAAATATACCACAGTGTATACGCACACCAGAAATGAAAAAGTGAAAACAAAGACGGATATAATTCAGGTGGATTTAGAGCAGACTTTTTTCCTTTTTGAACATTTCTTTTCCATTTCAAATAAAATATGTTTTTCAAAGAAATATTCTGAACTAAAGGTTGTTATATTTATATCTTATATGGTTTATAACGTGGTCCCCCTTGGGGCTAAAAGAAAATGTAGCAGTTTTTGGAAACCAAAACCTTGCAACATATCAAAGCAATTGCAAAAACAAATACTGACAATACGTTCACAAAAAAGTGGCAACAAAGATATTTGTTTTTTTCCGTAGGTCTGAAGTTTAAAAGTGCCATGTTTTTGCTTTAACTTTAACAAGTGTCGCCTCTGGAGCGTGTGTCCCTTTATTGTCTGCCATGCTTCCTGTAACTTAACGTTTCTAAATAACACATTTTCATGTATTGTAAAATGAGGATTGACTAAAACCCTTTTGCTCATTCAATTTATTTAAGCACATGTATTAAAACAAGCTTAAGAACTGGAGGAAAAGCTGAACTAAAGATGATATAAAAATAAATGATCGTTTCTATTAAAACATTTGTTACGAGTGTAAAAGATCAATAAAAGTGGGAAGAACAAAGAAAAAAGCAGCTATTGAACAAAACAAAGGCCATGAACCATGGGTAAAAGATAGCATCCACGATGAGGCATTTAAAGAAGTTAATTCAAAGTTACTACCCCGTCTGCTCTCATAACCTCTAGTTCGCCGGGATTTCAGAGTCAATCATGATGTAATAATGGATTCTATCCTCCTCCAGCCAGTTGTAATCACACCTGCTTCGTCTATACAACAAGTTCCTTGGAGGTGGAGACTTACAGAATTGAGGACGCATGGAAACTTTAATGTTTGACCAATCACAGCAGAGTGGGTGTGGTTTTGGTAAACAATTTAATCTCCAGAAAAAATTATGTTTTCAGTGGGCTTGTAGATTGTACAAACAGACATACTGATGATACAATAGAGGTTCAAGATCTATTTAAGACACACTCAAATCAACACATTAGTTTCCCTTTAACGGCAATATCATTGAAATATGAAAAGCTCGGCATAAAATAAGTGGTAGTGAAAAGAAAACAATGCAAGAAAAGTCATTATTTCAAAGATTGAATGCACAAAAAAAGGAAATATGGGGAACAAATGCAAATGTAATGATTACTGAGGCTTCATTGAAAATAAGTTTCTGTAATGGTGTGTTTGCATCTTCGCAGCTGGGCCAGCGTTTCATTTTGATAATGACTTCCATCTCAAATTTCCATCCAAATGACTCCACCAGATCTAGCAGCTTATTTCAGTTATACCACAAGTGTGTGTGTGTGTGTATCTAAGCTAGTGTGTGCGACTGTGTCTGTGCGAAAACCGCCAAACCATTTCTGTACCATCACAACACACCTGGTCATGCATATCGCTTCATATCCAGTGTTCACCGTCGACTGCAAATTGATTTCTAAGGTAGCAGGCGTGAGGACGGTACACACAGTTCTTTCTAACTCTTCCCAGAACGAGGTGTGTGATTGGATGCAGTCGCTTTGAATCCTCAGACAAATACCTTCTCTTTCGGCTCCTTACAAAAAAAAAAACTAAATTGGAGACCAACTGAGATAAGGACGGTGGGATGAGTGGTGGAGAATGGAAGAAGAAAATAACATTCACAAAAGGTTGCAATGCTTAGCCTCACACTCAACATCGAAATGTCAAACGCCGTGAAGTTGTTGTCGATAGAGAGACACCTCCAGCAATTTGTGTGCACGTGTGAGATGGTGTGGGTCTCTGGACATCAGGATGCCGGAGTGTTTTCCAAAGTTCATGTGTTGAGAAATTAGCCTCGTGGCCCCATCATCTCTGACGCATGCTTTGGAGAATGTTAACTAGATATATATATATATATATATATATATATATATATATATATATATATATATATATATATATATATATATAAATGTATGAGAGTATGTTGCTCACACTTGAAGACACCAGTTGCATCTACGAAAAACATCCTAAAAAGAACAAAAACAATGGACGGACACTGAGAGTACAGTGGTTTTTGCATCTTTACTGCAGGGCTATTCAACTAAAAACTGCTCAATATTGACATTGTGCCAAGTGTATCTATAGAGGAGTGGAAAAGAATCAGTCCATTATGTTTCAAGACCAATGTTACGGCTCGAGGTACAGCAATACAGAGTCGAACCAGAGACCAAGACCATAGAACAAGGTGCCTCTGAAGTTGGAGTGGAATTGAACAGACTGATCATAAAAATGGTTCCAATTTTATCATTCATTACTAGTTCTTTAGTAATCAGTTAAAAGTATTTGTTTTAGGACCTTGTCACTGAATAATATTTTAAGTGAATATTTACAAAGAAAATTGGGAAAAGTCTTATAATACCAGATTTGTCTTTAATATAAAGAGGATATAAAATAAATGTCACAGCATAATAACACTTTTGAATTTTACTTTTTTTAAAAATATTTAGGCTGTTCTATTAGCTTAACAGCCCCCTTTAACAGACACATTATATAATGTGGCCCCTGATGAGATGTAATTGACAAAGACAAGATAGAGTACACAAAAACAGCCAAAAGACCCACAACACTAACAAATGCCTTCACTTCTTCCATTTTAAGATAACAAGATATTGTTCTACAACAGACTTGAATGGACCCATTTGTAGTTTAAGGGTACAAAAATATTTCTAGTTTCCAAAAGCACCCTGCTCGATAAAATGGATTACGATTTGTGTTGTTACTTTTAATGAATTTACAACATAACTGTAATTACGGGTCACTTCTAGAATGTGTCATGTTCCCTCAAATCAAATAATTTTAGTCGGTTAAAACAAGAATATCATGGTGAAAAAAAAACGGTTGATTACCAAGTAGAGTGAGACGGCAATACCAGATTGATCTCAAAAAACAACATAATTTCAGTGGTTTACAGGAGATCTTTAAATATAGTTTAACAATGAGATAATTATGTGTAATTGTGACCATGACGGCTTCAATCAGGTTTGATTCTATCATTATCATCACATGCATTCACAACCCTTACTTTGAAGGAAAAAAAAAGAATCTAATTTCCACATTTACTTTGCAATATAATCATGTTTCATGCTCATCATTCAAACCACCCATCTGCACTCAACTCCGCCCATTATTCTTTGACATCCTGTTGCTATACATGTTGTTTTTTTTTTTCCCAATGATGGACAGAAAGAGCAGCAGTTTTGTAGAATAACACTGGATGTGACCATGTCATGAGTGGACGAAAGAAAATAAAACTCCATTTTTTTTTTCCCCTCGAGTAAATTATTCATTTAATTTTAGATTACAGAATAAGCCCTTTTTTTTAAGGACTTTTACTACAGGGCCACAAAGCGCTTAAACAATCAAAATATATAAAGCTAAAATGCATGCTTTAAAAGTCTTGGCCTCCCTGCTGTAGCTGCTGCACCGACCCAGATAAGCAGAAGACGACATTTAAAATTCACTTTTTTTAAACCAAATATTCATTTTATATATATATATATATATATATATATATATATATATTAAAAGTATACCTTTAATTAAAAAAAAATATATAAAGCTTGCATAATCTGGCATTACACAAAGATCCATGTGATTCAAGTCAAAATCATGCCTATAAGGGCAACTGTTAATTTTGTGCGAATATTTTGAGTTAGTAAAATGCATTTGGAGCCTTTTTTGAAAAACTTCAAGACCAAATGCAACCCAAGCCCCGACCTCGTGGATCAGAAGAGGTCAAATGTTCTTCCCGTGCCAGAGGCCTGATCCTTGGAGGTCTGACGGGAGCTGGGCGGGATTGGCTGTCGGCAGCCTATCAATAGAAGTGGGGACAGCAATTAATATTGTCCGTCCAGCCAGAAGAGAGTTGCAGCATCAACAAAATGGAAAAGTGCTCGATGACACTTTGCGTCTCTCTGGCTTCTGCCCAGTCCAAATGTGTGAAAGCGGGAAGCAGAGCGACGTAGATAAATTGATTCAAAGTTAAAAAGAAAGACAAACGGAGGAGGAGAAGTTGTGAGCTTTGACACGTCATGTTCACTTCCGATAATCGATCTGGAACAGCAGTTCTGCCGACGCGGAGGGAATGTAAAGTGCTAGAGTTGAAGAAACCCCATCACCCCTTTTTCTGTACTCTTCTCACATTTAATTTGTGTTTTGACCTTTGAATCTGCCACTTCTGACCATTTCTTACCGTTGGAAAACATCCTCATCCCAATTACCTCCGCCTAGAAAGTTCAAAGTCAGAAACGGATGCATTTCCCAAAGAAGTGTTCTTGCTCTTGTGGTGCAAGCGAGTAACCGGAAGTAACTGTTACAGCTAAAAATGCTGAAATGGTAAGAGATAATATATAGAATATACAAAATATAATCAACAAATGAAAATAATATTGTGCAAAACAAATGCATAAATCAAGAAAATATCGTTGTGAATGAGCTTCTTGGTGGAGTTCTGTGATATTTCAGGTGCTTTTCTAGTCACCGTTTGTACTGATCACATAATTTCCCTAAACAAAGAGGACTGATGTTCCATTGACAACAGGAAAGACAAGATCAGAAATGAAGAATGAGCAACGTTTCATTCATATTCATATATATATATATATATATATGACGCAAATGCATTAATGAGGTGAGCAGTTGCAACCACAAAGTATTCAATGAAAGTTTTCTGATTTCTGGACAGACCACATGAAAGCTGATGACTGTTACTGCGGCGGTCAAACCAACAAAAAAAAAAGACAAATAAAAAGAGCCTTAATATGAGAAAATAAATTGTTCACTAAACTAGATCAATAAGCAAAACAATACAAATTGTTGAAAAAAGCAAGATCAAAATAAAAGTAACATAATGTACTATAAGCAAAGGATTTATTTTGAAGTGAATTAGTGATAAACAATAAGAATAGACTGGAACCAAAATAGTTAGACATCTATTGAAAACATTCCTACACCTCATAAGGGCCATATGAATACAATATAAGAGGCACCTGTGGCCCATAGGCTGCACTTGTGTCACAACATGATCTGGATCTTATAATCCATGTATTTGTGTTTTCTCGTTTAGACTATTGAAACAGTTTATATTCCTGTCTTAACAAGAAGGAGCTGTCTCGCCTGCAGTTGATACAAAACTTTGCAGCAGGAATTCTGACCAGCTCTAGTAGAAGAACTTAAATTTCCCCGATCCTTAAAACTCTGTATTGGCTGCCAGTTTTTTATTTCAGGATCAATTTTTAATTTCTGGTTCTTACTTTCAGATCTATTCTTTGTCAGGCTTTTCCTTACATCACTGATCTGATCGAGCCTTTCACCCCAAGTCGGGCACTTGGGTCTGTGGATCAGAATCTACCGATGGTTGCTCCTAAGCTCTGGAACAGTCTTCCTCTCCCTCTGTGTTTGATCTACTGACTCCTTCAAAAAAAGATCTTAAGACATTCTTATTTTTGCAAGCACTTACTTGCTTTTGCTCACTAAAACTGCTCTACAAAAGGCCAAACTATTGTCTCTAAAAATAATTTAAAACCATTTTGAAAAATGTTTTGAAGCCTATGATGGACTTTAGCTGCACATTCATATTTTAGCTTCTTGGAAGAGACTGTATGAAAAACGGGCTATGAGGTGTCATAGCTTTGAAAAGAAACCTCATAATGTATTTATTAAATTCATTTTTCTTTAAGTAACTGGACTGAAGGACGTGTACGTCAGACATGAAGTGGCTGCCACAGGTGAACCATTTCTGTAGGAGCACCGCAGCCACTGAATGCAATTACAAAAATAAACAAATAAAAACAGCCTCCCAAGCAGCGACAGCATCCACCGCTGCTTTGAAGTGCACTTGTCACATGAAACACAGTCATGCTCAACTTCAAAGGGAGCTTTTCATCAGAGGAACGCTTGCCCCCCCCACAACGATGATAACAACATGGCTGCTACTTTAACCAACGGCGAGCTCTGATGGGAGGAGGACACGGGACGAGTGTGCATGTCGAAGATAAAATCCCACTGACCCACGTGTGGATGAAGCTAATCATAATTATGCTGATTGCACTAGTAATTAAAAGTAATAATGGAATAAGATGTACGCACATAATAACCGTGCCGACTCAATTATAGCAAACATGCAAGTACACCCTTACATTGTTGGTGGACATTGTATTATATCAACTTCAGATTGATGCAATAGTTAAAGACATATTGGATTATTTTCCCCCATTTTATTTTGCAAGCATCTTAAATATATTGCAGGCAGACAAGAATGTACTATTCAATCTGGCTATGGAACACTACAGAGTCCCTGGAGTTGGATTAAGTTTAATGAGAGAGTGACTCTACACTGTTGTCCCCTTTAGTCTTGATCGAAATGTACTTATGTGTTTTTTTTATTTATTTACAAATATTGTACACAGAAATTTGACTTAACATTTTTGACATTTCTTTTAAACCTCTCAACTCTTGGGCATCAAATCAAAGCGATAAAAAGGAAAACATGGTGTAAAGTGATCTGATATTCTTCAAATAAGGATCTCCCCACACTTGATCAAATAAAGGACCAAAGATTTTAAGACCTCTAGTCTGAACAACTTTTTTAATGAACAGGCTACTATATTTTAATGAGTTCGAAGAAGCAATTTTCAAATAAACAAAATAAGTTTAAATAAAGTCTTAAAAAAGGGTAAATAAAGGGTAAATATACTTACGAAAAACATACAAAAATTGTGATTTGACATGTAGGACTGTACAAAACGTGTCCAGGTAAAAAAGATAAATAAGCTTAGAGTAAATTAATTTTTTTTTTTTTTTTTTAAATTTGTCCAGTTGTTAAATTACGATAGAAACTCAACTCTTATAAATGTGTTTCTAACATGAAAGGGTCCAAAACTCTCTGACCTCGACTGGATTCAAGAGCAGGGCACGCGTCTACAGGTCTGACAGTTTCTCAGCAGGTGGCAGGGCGCGATAAAGACAGGAATTGATGTGGAGACGTCGAGATTAAAAAAAAACAGCGCTTGACAGGCATGGCGTCGCCCCAATACGGAAATTGAATCGCTGAAGCGCCACAAGTTGTTTTTCTCAAAGTGGAGGGAGGTTAGGAGATGGTGGAGGGAGTGTGTTTCAAGATACCTGACCACTGAAATAAATCCATTGCATCTTCTTTGGAGTTTTAAATAAAAATGAAGTCAGGGGTTCTATTCTCACGAGATGTGCCGAGGTTTATGTGTCATTTAATGTAGGTCATAGAGTGGCTTGGTACGACACAAACTGGCTTTTATAGGAAGACACAGCGAAGCAAAGCCTTTTATAGAATGTGCAACTGCTGCAGTGCATTATGGGTCGAACAACTATGCCTCTGGCTGTGTGACATTTTAAGAGCCTTTTTCACCTTCCGGTAAATAAGAGGAAAAAAATCAAACAGTAGCTTGTAAAGCAGTTACAATTCATTGTTATGCTTACTTCGTTCAATACATTTATAATTGTAAAATTGATTTTTCTCGTGAATAACGGTACCAAGATTTAAAAAAATAACTAAAAAGCTGCTTGTACTAGACATTCAATTAAACTTTCCCTGTGTTATGGTTGAGGCAATTGTGTAAAAATAGAAGGCAATTTTGAAAATGTCAGATGACTCCTAAGAAGAGAGGAAAAAATGCGTCCATTTTTCCAGGTACTGTGAGCAAGGACTTGTGCATTTTGCCGGGATGTGGGTGTTTTCAAATGTGAATCCTCAGGAAGATAATGGCGAAGGTATCATAAAGATAGTAATAACACAGCCCGGGCATTCCGAGGAATGTTAATAATTTGTCACCATCTGTGTTCTGCTCCGTCACTGTCCCTCAGCCTGTATTCTTAGACCAGACTCATGGAGAGAAATCCAATTTCTATTAACAACACAGTGTTGTCCTGATGGGATCTGTGGCCTGGAGCTGCAGCTAAAGAGCTAGCAAAAGCCATAATCGAGCACTACACCTGGTACAATGTACTCCATCGCACACATATGCCCTAGGACCAGTTAGATCAAGGTTTTTATTAAAAAAAGAAAATGCTGAAAATATAAATGGATACATTTATACATAATGCTACGTTCTTGTCCCAGTGATTGGGCTTAAATTTGAGAAAGTCTTCATATTGAATAAGCTAATCAATCAATTTTTTTAATGAAATTAAAATGGGCAATCAGGCGTGTCAAAAGAGTCAAGATCACATGCGGAACAGAATGCTTATTTTGTCTTTGACAGGAGGTGTGAGTCAAATTGATCCTGCAAGAATAAACAAATAATTATATTATCAATCATCTAATAATAACTGTCCTCCTTCACCAAATTATTATTTTCCATCGGTGGGTTTAACTCTAATTTGAAGTCTCTTTGTTAAGGTCAAGACAACAGAGACAAACACAACTGCTCCATGAAAATTAGGTATGTTTCTTGAGTGTCAGTAGATCCATCAAACACAGAGGGAGAGGAATATCGTTCCAAAGCTTAGGAGCAACACCCTGGAAGGATTTCTCTCCTCTGGTCCTGAACCGTGTTCAGGAACCATCTGTGTATTCGGATGCACAGACCTCAGAGCCCGAGCTGGGGTGTAAGGCTGGATCAGATCACTGATGTTAGGAGGAGCCTGACCATGAATAGATCTGAAAGTAAGAACCAGAATTTTAAAGTTGATACTGAAGAAAACTGGCAGCCAGTGAAGAGTTTCAAGGATCAGGGAAATGCGAGTTCTTCTACTAGAGCGGGTCAGAATTCTTGCTGCAGAGTTTTGTCTAAACTGCAGGCGAGACAGCTCCTTCTTGTTTGGACTATTAAAACAGTTTAATTTTGTGTCTAAACGAGAAGACTACACATGGATTAAAATGTCCAGTGATGTGCTGTGACACCATTTTCCCAAGTTTAAAGATTTTCCATAGTGGAAAGAAACAAAAAAAGTTTTTGGTCAGTTTTTTTGTGTTGTCAAACAAAACACCCAGGTTTCTCAGGCCAAGTTTGACGGACTGGCTTAAGTCACCTTATGTGATCATCCTTGTACTTGGCCATTGAACACTAATTTGGATGATTATTTAATTGAGAGATATTATATTAACAAAGGTAACATGATACACTTGCAAAAAAAGTGCGAAGCTAAAAGACTGCTCTGGCCCAGTCCATTTGTTCAAGTGAAGGGAGGAAAAACCCTTACAGAATCAGATTAATGTAAAATAACTGTAGAAAAGTTATAGCACACATCGTTCAAGTTTGCATATTGATAGACGACTCTGCTCAATTGGTCACTAAAAATCAGTCATTACCTTCATAGCCTGGGCCTTCTTGTGGAACATCTCCTCCATGTCTTCTGCCAGCCTCTTCACCAGCCTCAGCCCATCAATCTCCTCCACCCGGACCGCTCGCTCAAACTCTTTATATTTCTGGATGGAAACAGAAACAAACGTTAAAGAAAAGTAAACATGTTTGATTATTTACATCTTCTCAACCAATAAATATCTAGAACATTTGCACACCGTCACGCACACATGCTGGGATTATCTACGTGTGGGGGGGAACACGCCGACGAAAAATTACAGATAACCAGGTTTGAAATATGTGCAAAGCTGCAGGCGGCTGTTTCACTCTTGGGGGATTAAGCAGAAGATTACCGTCAAATCAAATGGTTTGCCCTCTCTAATGTTATGCCAACCTGCTCAGACACACAAGCTCTGTCTGAGTCGAGTCAAACATGAACGTGAGCAGAGAGAGAGCAGAGGGTGCCGGGGTGGGAGGAGAGGAATCAGACAGGTTCCGTTTACGCATTAGCTCAATAATAAAAAGTAAAAAAAGTAAAAAGAGACAACTCTTCTGGCAATCTACCAGTTTGCAAGTTGTCTATACAAGAAGCTACTGCTTGATCTAAACTATGTAACAGAAAACGAATGTTCGGCCCAGCTGCGGCCCTTGCGTAGAATCTATGCAGCCGACAGTTTCCATTATAAACCATTCTATTCAACCACAGAATGTAAAATACACACTTCAAAAATATTAAAGGAAACATTTTGAACACAAAAGCTTTTTTATTGCTGAAAGGTTCATTAAAAATACCAGAAAGTAAAGCTTCCAAGTGTTGATGCCAATTGCTGAATACTGAAAACGTTTTTTAAATTTATGAAAAACATACATTTTGAGCCGTTGTCAAGATAGACGCATTCTTTTTTAACATCTGAATGTCAAACTCTTGATATGATATTGGCATTTGTGGCCTTCACTCACTGAATATAAGGGGAAATAATTTTGACACCCCTTAAAATGAAAAGGTCTTTCCAAGTCTTCATTGTAGTCTTCATGAATGGACAAACTTGAGTCTTCAAGTAACTTTCCATTGTCCTTTCCAACAGACTTAAAAGCTAGAGCCAGAAATGTTTGTTCATTTGACGCTCGAAGACTTTTCTTCGTATAAAAGACACATTTAAAAACTTCATAATACTGTCATACTGCCAAGTTTGTCTTGTTGGAGGAAGAAAAGTGAGCACGGTCCGCAACCCTTAAATGAACATACATTTCTGCCTACAACAACAAAAAAGACTTTGAAAATAATCCCAATCCCTGGTCCACAAATTTGAATTTTGGGTGAACCATCTCTTATAATATTAATATCACCCTGGTGTTCACCTTCAACTGTACAGACATCACAAAGTTTTAAATAAAACAGCCTTAAAATGTTTTTCAAATCCTGTGATACGCCTCACATTTAAATGGGTAAATAAAAATTCTCAACAGCTCCTTAATTTAAAGCAAAGCCTCTGCACAGACATGCATTCATATTTATGCATTTCATAGACGAAAAAGTAGCCAATGATGAACCGTTCCTTCAAGGTATATATGGAAGTACTCAGATCGCTTTGATGGCTCCACAGACATGCATCACATTCCCACTTGTTTGCAACATCAGTCCATTTTTAATTGTTGCCTTAAGTAACACCGTCTGTGACAAATGTGAGTCACTGGCTGACTATTTCAAAGCAAGAAATCGCAGCACCACCAACCATGACAAATCAGAGGGATAATCCTACTGGCTAACTGACAACCGTAGAGTTGAGGATGGACAGAAAACTCAGTTTCAAGGAAGCCTTGTGTTTATGGTGTGCAGTGGTGGATGAATATTTTCACATGGGATTGGATTCAAACCTAAAATGGTGTCAACCCTTCCCAGTAATTCTCAAGAAATTAAAATGAAGGTATTGAATGACATTTGTACCTTTAACTGTGATAACGACTATGCTATATTGAGGGAATAAACCCTTTTCTAAAGCAGAAGTCAAGTAGTTTCTTAATCATGAGTGAGGGAACCATTTTATCAACAACACATGCTACCATCTTATAAACCGTGAAGACTGGAACTTGGACATTTTAAAGTAACATAGAACTATGACATTTTTATTTCTAAAATAGAAGCTTTGTTATTTAATCATCCATTGTGAAACATTATACGCAGAGGCTGGTGCTTCTACTTGGACATGGATGCTTAGGAGGTAAATTAAAAAAACAAACATGTATAATACCATTACAAGTCAAAAGCACCATCGTGGTGTGAAGTTAATGCGTTTGTTTTCTAAATGAAGCAGAAAACCCATCTGCCACAAACTGGAGGAGATTATGAACACCATGGTCTATCATCGTTTCATACTTGCTTTATACTCATTCACACACAAAAAAAGAACATTTGGTTTGCGTCCAATTTCCATGTCTAAAGAAAGATGGAAAACCATAAACAAACTTGCCACAAAATAAAATGTGTTTGTCCTGTATTAAGGCACTAATCTTTAGCCAATAATGCATACACTATAAAATAATATATATAACAAAATGTATTACCACAGCAGTAGTTTTAAACAACTGATTTTGTCTTAGCTATTATTTTAAAGATGCTCTTCACTACACTACTACTGGGCGAACCAACTGGAGTTATATGTGGCTTCCAAACATCTTTATATTAGTGGGTCAAAAATAGTGTTTTCATCTGAAGTACTGAGAGACTTCTTCAACAAAAGTTTAAGGGTGTGACGTCATCACGAAGGAAGTGATTGGAATAGTAGGTTGCACCAAAATGTTACTTAGGCTTACACCGTTACACTTTGTAAATGTACCATTCCGGCACTAGGTAGAGTCCACAAAAAACATGCTAAAGACTAAAGATCTGGGTCCGTATTCCCCATTTTACCTTCATCTGAAGACTTTATCCTATGGGAATATAAAAGTTATTCCTAAAAAAACATAGCTATTAAAGAGCTCCTGGTCTGTTGAGAGGAATTTTAGATGCATAAGCAGAGGACAAAATAGGCAGGAGGCTTCTCCAACCCAACACCACAATATTATAACAAATGATAAAGGATCATTTTGTATTACAGTTACTATTTAAAGATTATATGGTTAAATGTATTGATTTAAGGGTCTATTCTTTGCCCATTCTGACCAAAACTATATTTCTATATATATTTTAGGATCAGTGAATCACAGCTTTTTAAATGATGACTCATGCCTAGCAACACATCTGCTCACTGAGATAGAGAACTATTAGCAAATAATGGACAGAACTAACTAGAGAAATTGCAGAGAAATAACTAGCAAGGATTCTTGTCTAAGGAGTATTCCGGGGATTACTCCTTAGACAAGAATCCTTGCTAGTTATTTTTAGGGTAAGTTCTTCGACAGGACTTGACATTTATATATTGTGTAAATGGTCACAAAGATTATTGTTTTTAAATATTTAAATTTCAAATTATTATTTTCAATAGTTGTCTAGATTAAAAAATATTGATCCATCATATATGGCAACACCATACCGTAGGTTACATAAACCAGTCTGTTAAAGAAAATGGCGAAAAAAAAAACAACAATTTTGATGGTCAAATTGGTAGTGTTGATAATGACAATGGCTGATATAACAACCAAAACTAAACCATTTTGATCTAAGAATCTTTGAAAGACTTTTCACTTCCTGTGGTGCAGAACGAGCTGACAGCGTGAGCTCAACTAGAAAAATCAGAAAAAAAATTTAATGTCACAGTTTTGTCTGGGGAAAAAAAAGAGAAAAAAATCACTTCATTAACAGCATAAACAGCACCAACAAAACAGTGATGGGGTTAATGAATCATTTTGGCAGCAGATTCATTCCTTCACCAACTCCACAAAAATGTTGTTCAATCATCTACTAGATTATACAACACTCTTCCTGACAATATTGTTTTGAATCCAGACACCTTGCTGAGAGGTTTTTAATATTCAGAGAATCCTTGTATTCCTTCCAGTGTTGGTTCTCCTCAGCAGAGGAAACAGCTTGCAATGTCATCATTTTATTTAAAGCAACAGAAACTCCCCAAAGCTGCGTTTGTAATTACATCCTACATGGCTTCTGGGGAGAACAGAGGAGAAAACACAAGTAGAGGACTTATGAGATAAAAAGAAGAAAGGGTGAGACCTGAAGGATTCACCTGGGTGAAGCTCATTTTAGGCATTTCAAGAAATAAATGGAAAAAGAATGAGCAGAGGACTGAAACAAATGCTCTTCGACCGATGACGAACAGGACCGAGGAAGCAACTGCTCAGCATGAAATCATAGGTTGATCTCAGGATCTCCCGGGAACGAGAATCAACGTCTCCACCGCTCATACCTTCCCTTCTGAGGCCAGCCCAGAAAATTGTTCCCCTAAAAGAAGTGCACTGGCTGGAGATGAAGTGGAACAATTAATTTCACGCTTGTCCTCCCTCCCTTAAAAGCATGTTGGTCTGAGTCCCATATCTAGTGGCACAGAGACACTCCCTGTGGATCGTGAACCATCCAATATCAGACAGGCACAATAAAAAAAATAAAAAATAGTTAAGAAAAAAGAATCTACAATCTCAACATTTTAGCTCTTCACTCAGAAATCAGAACAAGACATCTTGTGAGTCATAAATTCTTGCTGCCCGACTGGTCGCACACGCCCATCACTGATCCACACAAACATAATCTATCAGTGAAACATGGCGGGGGAGACGTCTTACATCAGATCAATGCTCTGTGAATGAATGGGCGGAGGGTGAAAACGCGCTCGCTCACACACCAGTGATCCTAGATCACTCAATCATGCCACAGAACTGAAGGAAAAAAAAAGTGTCATTAGAGCAGCTTTAGAAGACTGGTCAACCGTCAAACACATGACGTGAACACAACCTGCTCTCGAAGAAGTGAGACTTCCACCCTCAAATTCTCTTGAGCAAGACTCCATAGGGAAAATAAAAAAATAAACGACAATGGTTCTTGAAAATTATTCAAGTGTCTTTAGATATAAGAGCCATATCCCACAAGTATTTCAACATCAATAGATAAGAGGCAAATGAAATTACCATCTATAATAAAGACAACAAGGATGTTATAAATGAGTGTGAATAGGTAAAATACCTAAAAATAAGGCACGGACAAGACATAAGATATGGGTAATTGTAACAACCGAAAATATCCGTTGTGTTGTCTCTGAGACAACAGAAGGGATACCATAAGCACATTTGTATTCTGGCTTTTGGGTCACCTTGACCCCGTGATAACAAGGGTTAAATATTTATATATATATATATATATATATATATATATATATATAAAGAGTGAGATTTTTCCTTCTTCATTGTTTGAGGCTCAATATGCCTTAATTGTCTTATATATTATAATTGTCATCCATAATCTTTTAAACTAAACACTGGCATTCGATTTTCTGCCAACCATCCAGCAGGCCACAAAAATTACTTGGTGGGCCAGATTTAGCCTCTGGGCCATGAGTTCTACACGTGATCGCTGATAAGTTCAATGTTTAGGACTGATCTCTTGGACTAAAACACTATGGTCAACAATATTTCAAATGCTAAAAAATGTATCCAATGGTAGAGAGAGAAAGAACATTTTTAATTCACAATGGTGGTGGTGATGTGATCCATCTTAACGTGCATTTGAACAGAGAATTTGCCTCCACCCTATTCTACAGATTCCATCTGAATCTGAGCAGGATCTTACATTTGAGGGTGCGTGTTGGGGTAGACGCTGTGGTGCAACAGTAAAAGGCAGCAGCCGTTAGAGGAAAAATGGGATTTGCTTCCACTTATCGGGGCAATGGTGCATCACCAACAGAGCAGCGCAGGAGGAAACATCCAGAGGATTTGCACTACCAGAGATGCCATGGGGCCACATTCATGTCTCCTGTGCAGAGCCTCTCTAATAGCCTCCAGGCAGACATCCAGTTCTCCACTATAAGACCCAAACATCAGCATACATTATCGACACCAGCGTGGGATTATGACCGATGACTAACTTTTTGAAGCAGACAGAAAGAAGCAGGTCTTCTATCATCATTGCACTCGCAGCAAGAGCAGTAACTCAGTTCTATGTGAACTAATCTGCTCACAAGGAACAGATTAATAGTCTATTGTCTCCATGTGGCTGCATTCACTTGGCTCCAGTACAGTTCTGGAAAACATTTTTCAGGCTCAGCAGCATGCACAAAGTGACCCGCTGCTTTTCCATTGCTCTCCATGCATTTTCACAGTGGTTCAGCAGCAGCGGATAGAAAAGAAATACAGCCGTCTTGGATTGTTTTTTATGACAGGACCGCATATTTTAGGCAAACCTCTAGTTTGTGAGATGCACATTTCTCCGTTGCAACTGAAATACACATTTTAGTTTTTTAAATATTAAATAACACATTACACTAAAAGCGGTATATAAAAATATATATACAAAATGGTTAAGCATTTCCCAGTAAATCTGTTCAATTTTCACTCTTCAATCTCATGATGTCCTTTAAATCAGTTTACAGTATATCTGTATGTTGTACTTTTAAATCAAACACAATTTTTCTTTCCTACAATCCTAAAGAATTTAACTGCAACCAGAGAAATCAAACAATTTAAATGCTAGACAATTGTGGAAAAATCACAGTTAAAGAACCAGTAATATTGTGCTCATTTACAAAGTGTTTTTTTATTTATTATTTTAAGTCTTTACGATCGATCTTGATGTCATCATAATGCTTATCGGGGCCGTTAGATACAGCAAATGTCTCTTAACATGATTTTTACAGTTAATCAATATATTGTTCTACGTCGCCCTGATCATAATTGAAACCCTGCAACAACTCGCTGAATTAGACAACACTGTGGCCAAGAACTCCTATAATCCCCTTCCACCAGAAGTTGCTTTCAGTTGCTCAGAAAAACAAGTCGAGGTCAGCTTCGGTGCATGTGTGTGCTGATTCGTGTGAGATTTCTCGAGAGGTTGTTCAAGGTGAAGGTCAAAGGCAAGAGCGAGAGTTCTCCAGCCGAGCTAAATTTGGAAACATTTTCACAGACGTGAAGTGTGAGAGGGTGGGTAGCGATCTATAAAGTGCAGCTGAACCAGCGTTTGTATTGCGAGCATGTGTTGACATCAAATCATGGACTGACTAAAGGAGGAAAATCTCTAACTAAGCACAAACCTATTCCCTGAGGTCCCTGGTCATGTATTCTTAAACGCCTGGACAGCATCATATGTATTATTTAAACATTGTAGGTTTCATCTTCGTCCAAACTGCCAGTTACTTATAAAGAAATGTATTCGACATGGAGTACAAGTTCCAATCAGTGGAGTCCACAGATATCCTACTTTTAACTTTGACTTCCAAACTCCAAAAGTACATCTCTACTTAAATATATATATATTTATATATCCCTTTAACCAGTGAGTATTACTTCAATTTTATGTGCAATATACTACATATTTATACAGGTCCTTGTCCTCATGAGTAAAAAAAAAACCTCCTTTTTTTATTATCATTTGTTTTTTTTTGTCTTATTAAGCCGTATAGAAATTTTAATCTTACCTTTTGATCATTCGCGCAAGCAAAGTTCCTATAATGTTTCAGACTGTGGGTTATACCCAAATGGCAGATAAAATAACCTTGACTCTTGTTTTAAGACCCTAACATTTCAAAGCAAAAATGTAATAAATGGCAAAAACAGAAGAGAAGTTGACAAACGGGTGAGTACTTGTGGGTTAATTGTAGTTTGTTTCACAAACATAGGGATGCTTAATGCCAGTGGTCCCCAACAACTGGACCGTAGCCCTGTACCAGTCTGAGGCATCAGTTACCAGGCTGCACAGAAAAAAACTAATAATTATGAATTAAATTGATTTTTTCGTATACAATAGCCTTACTCTTGAAAACAGGAGTTGCCCTGAAATTTGATAATTACGGTAAAAAAAAAAAAAAAAGTCTTTAAATGAGCAGAAAAAAATTACTAAATGAAAACAGGGTCATCTTGTTAAAGATTTCCTTTTTTTCCTTTAAGCTGGCCAAGCCCGTTTGATTTCTTCTGGAAAAGCCATCATTTTTTACAGCACTCACATGTTCTCTGTGACAACATGATGGATGTGAGCAGCAGCTAATCAGATAGTCCTTCACACAATGATGCACATGCTAATTTGCTAAATAGCACCGGCCCTGCCTCTTTCTCCAAGTTAGCCAGTGTTTGCGGTCGACTATGTGATGCACCGTGTGAGCGATCAGTTAAGAGGACACAGCCCAGAGCATGTTTGTGTCTGATGTTGCAGCAGATTGTTTATCATCAGAGTTCACATTTATCACCTGTCAGCACTGCAAAAAGAGGTTATCGCTTCTGCTGATGTGTGCATCTGCCGTTGAAAATAATAAATAAATAAACTGCAGTCCTTACAAATTAACACCTAAATCGAACCGTTTTAGGAGAGTCTGGGACGAATCAAAGCAGTGCGCCACAAAACAAGCCATCAAAGACACTTGATTTTGCTAAGCCGCACAGACACAACGTCAGCAGTTGTGCTTTAAGTTCTTTAATCCTGTAGCAAAGGGGCCTTTGCTCCCGGCACTCCAGCTCTCCCCAGTAAACGCGAGCGTTTGATTCACAATAGGTTTTCACACACGTCTCTCGCCAACAAAGCACTAATTACAGTGAGATTGACTGGCTGTGTTGGCTGAAGCCGGCCATCGAGCACTTGTGGAGAAAAGCACCAACAATGGAGCCAGTTTTAACTATGCAGCATTATTTTTCTATTTCCATTATTGTACAACCTTCTTTTAACCAATTCCCAAAATATTTATGTACCAATAGAAATAGTTATTCAACACTTTCATAACCTTGACAAACTATAAGTGATATGCTTGACATTTGCATGAAAATTAAAATCCAGCAGTTAAGAACCGTGTTTTGGCAAAAAAGGATTTCATTTGTGCCAGCAGAATAAAAAAATCAAAACAATTATATCTACTTTTAGTTAAATACATTGAATGAAAAATAACATAACTTCTAGCAAAGTCACATAAATGTTGATTTTAGACATTCAACTAAATATTGTGTTGTATCAAGTCAAGACTTTTTTTTTTTTTTTTTAATGAAAAAAACCTTTAAAACCTTCCTGAATCCAGATGGAAATGCAGAGTGCCATGAAGCAAAAGTAGCAGCTACACAACACTGTCCCATTGTGCTCATTACTATCATTATAATAAACTATATTCATAAAAAAAAGGTTGAGAAAAACATGATAGTAAAATCAACCGATCCTTGTCCGTTCAAGTTTCTTTGAAATACTTTAATTTAAGTGACAAATAACGATCAAATTACATCTTTGGCAGCTGTAATAACTGCAACATTACAGATGAAAAAAACTTATGCTTGCTTATGAATTTTGTTTAGATATTTAGAGCTTGTGTCCAGCGTTAGATCCAATAGAAACCTTTCCTGTAATCTGTTCAAATTAGTTAGTTATAAAATAATCGGTCAGTTCATTTTAAGTCAATTCGCCGAAACACTGCGATTCACTCAATTCACCAAAAAATGTGTCATGTGACCACTAATTTCAAACAGAACCCTGTGTTAAACTACTCCTGAAGGAACATTAAAGACACCTGGTCAATGAGGCCAGTGGCGGCAGAGACGGAGTGCTGCAGGGACGTTATAGCCCGAGGAACAATCATCAGTACACACCTCCACACACACCTTCTGCACCTCATCACCAACCACACTCGACCGAACCTGACAGCTATTCAATTTTCCCAAAGCTAAATTCAATCTGTTGCCGTCTCCCCCTCACTGACAGTCTGTTACATTAGAACCTCTCCGTCATCCCACACCCGTGGAACAGACTGGCGGCGTGATTTATACCATTCTCGGAGCTGTTATTTACACACACACACGCATGTTCAAACGTGGATGAACAAACATTTAACATCAACAAAAATCTTATAGGAGTCCATTTGATCAGTTGCTTCATGGCGAACGTGAGGTAATTTGCCTCCTAGTGGTTACGACACCGAATTTAAACACAGATTTTTCCATTTAAAACCATGTGAAAAGAGTTGCTTGGCAAAGGTATGCACGCCGTCAGTGCTTTTCTTGTTTCAACAGCAACATCCAGCCTAAATTCTGACTTGGATCGCATTACAAGCAGGGGCAGTGTCGAGTACCAAATATCCGTTCTTTTGTGGCACCAACTGACCAAATACTATCGATCATTGTAAAGTATATCGAAGCATGCTTTGCGCCCTTCGGGACCTAGAAGTTAATCATGTGATCATGAATTCATAATACTACTAGAGACAATAGTATGTAGATTGAAATAAATATGAAACTGATGAGGGTTTATTTTTTAGTTGTGAATGGAAAAATGGCATCAAGAGTTGAAATTCACTGAAACCAAAAAATGTACAGGATTTGTGTATTGTAACTTCTGTTTTGGAAAATTTGGTGTGGAAAATACTAAAATTAAGGAACCTGTATCTACAGTAAGTTTAGGTATTGGTATCTACATCAAAATTGATACTCAGGTAGCATTGATGCCAAGTGCTGCAAACAGCAAAATTAAGAAGCGTAGCGGTGTAGTATCTAAAAAGGTGCCACCAACCCAGACCTCAGTAGACCTTAAATTATTATTTAAGAGGTTCAAATTTCCAACTTGTGTTATTTTTGGCAGAAAATGCATCGACCACCTGAGCAGGAGCCTTCATGTCCCAGCAGAAAACCTTCAAGAAGCAAGTAATCCACTTGCCCAAAGAAATACATGTTTCTTAAACTCTTCAACAGAGTCCATATCAATAATTTAATAACCTTATAGTTGACAAGCATTAAATCAACGTGCTGATCATTGTGTTCAAGCAGAAGATTATCTAAAAGTAAACGGGGACCAAAAGCCGGAAAATGATTAAAATTATTCTTGTGGAGCTTACTGTCAATTTCTGAAATAAGCAGAGCAGCCATTTACACATGTTAATTTAAGTTATTCTTCCTGAACCAAGTCGATGAACATATTCTTACTCAAAACCCTCCGATTCCATTTTTCCATATTGTCAAAATGCTAATTCAACTCGTGCAGTTTTGATTGAGAAAAAAACAACAAAAAAAACAGCAGTGACAGTTTTATTGCACCGCAGGTGCCTGTTTGGAAATTAAGTCAAATAGAGAGGACTTGCATATTTAAAGATTTTCAAATAAAACCTCTTAGTGGCACGATCCCTGGAAGTGACAATCTTGCCATTCTGGTAGAGCTTCATTTAACGGTATCTAATGTGAAAACCCAACTCTCCTGACTTAGATGTTTCAAATGTTGAAGTCCTCATTTCAGTTCTTACTACAAATCTCATCGAACGAGAGGTTACGAGAGCAGAGTCCAATATGACGTAATAATGCCTTTACTCCTCCAGCCATCTGTAATCACGCCCGCTTTGTTTATACAACAAGTCCCTTGGAAGGGGAGCCTTCTTGGATTGATGACACGCGGTGACAAACCTTGATGCTTGACCAATCACAGCAGAGTGGGTGTGGTTATGGAAAACGAGATTTCAGAAAAAACAGTTTTTTTTAAGTTGGTGGAGCTAAGGCACATTTTCTAATGTAAATATTTAATGGAAGTTTTTTGCAAGCAAGCTCTACACTGCCTCCTGCTGTCCCATTGAGGTCAGATGATATTTTGAACGCCACAGATTTATGAACTTGTATAAATAAAAGGCTGTTTTGAGGTCTGTGTGCTGCATTCCAGACAGTGTAGACACGTTTTCATTTATTTTTATAGTATTTTTTATTGACTTTTAGCCCTAAATAAACCAAATATATTTGAAAGTTATACAGTATAGATGTGATCTGTGATACTTTATTATATTCTGTACGACGTAATACGCACTATAGCCCATTGATCAAATCTAATCGGTTGAACCATGGAACTTAGAAATTATGAAAGCAAATTTGTTGAAATTGGGACAGTCACAAAGACATTTAAAACATTTCCTTAGAATGTATGCATTTATTCTCAACTCGCATTTTTCTATTGTTTGATTTGTCCTCTTTAGATTAGATCTTTATTGTTGATAAGGATATAATAACTACCGTATACACTTAATGACATCACAAAGACCTGAGATGTTTATACATAACTTCCTTAGAGGCCACGGACATGTAGGTAGATCTCTATGCTAAGCTGTGAGGTATTAAAGACTGATGTTACGGCACCATACTGGAGTCACACAGCCAGACGCACACACACACTCCATTTTTCCCCATCCAGTCGAATCGATTCCAGCACAGTCGTCACACATCATTACACCTTCCCATCGTCTTCCGCGCCTTCTTTCTGTATAGAGTGTGTTTGTGAGGGTGTGTAAGATTGAGCGTGCTTAGAAAGGTAGCCTAACTTCACACACGGACACAGGCTTTTGCTCTTATAGGATATTCAGGTTGGAAAACGAGAAAGAAAACACAACCGATAGCTTTCCAGCCACCACGGAGGAAGTGACCATTTGTCTACTATCCTTCATTCTCTGAAGTTATACCTATGATTTTGACCAAAACCAGTCAAGTTTTCCCTATCTCTCAAGCACACTGATGGCAAAGACGTCTATGCAATCTGAATCCACTACAGCCAGACTGTCTCGTAAAGACAGGTTGCTCAATGACACATGAAATTAAAGATTTCAACAAGCTAGAGCTGAATAGAGTAGAACACAGAGCCAATTACAACTATCAGAGGGGGAAGTTTAATGATCAAACAGAAGTCATAAAGTCGCATGTACAGTATGTGCACACCCAGCAGCATTGATCGTGATCCAACATTTGTACACAACAGGAAATACTGGCGAATATTTCCCCACCAAAATAATAACCTGGTTTATTGGTTGGGTTTTGTCCTCGAGCAGACATAAACACGGACAAAACCCTGACTGATATAACCTTGAAACAAGAGCCTTTTCCAATGGATGCAGGAAGCTGGGTGTTGCAGGGAAAGGAGAACAAATCAGGGCAAGACAGGAAATCGGAGAAGCGAGGGCATGAGGAAGGTGAAAGGTTCCATCTGAGAAGTCTTTCAAATGTTGGACTGGATCAATCTGTTATCTGGTAATGCATAACCACTGAAGTCCAATCTGTTTTTTAAATAAGTTTTTGTAGATTATTTTTGAAATGATTTCCAATTATATCATCAATTCAGATAAAGCTTGCTGGAAGCTCAAATTTAAATTTCAACATATAGATGATATCTTGATTTACCCTCCAACACTGAATAATACAAAAATAAGTTATTATTAACTCTTTAATATTAGCATGTTTATGAATTGGGGTCATGAAGATACACAGGAAAAAAGGCAGAGTCCATCTCCCCCCTCAGTCCACTCGTACAAGTCCATCTTTTCACTCTACCAGCAATCTCTGTGTTCAACAGTGTGTGTGTGTGTGTGTGTGTGTGTGTGTGTCCCTCTCGCCTCCCTGCAATCTAAAAGCATATGTGCCCTCAGGGACCCCTCATTGTTCCTGGGCAGAAGCGTCAAGACTGCAGAGGACAAATAATAGTTCACAACACAGAGGTTGTTGTGTGACTTGTGTGCGCATCTGTACAACCTTGTGTGCATCAGTTCATCATCCATGATCCAGCAAGTGCAAACTGTGGATAAGTCTGAACTTCTCTACAAGGTGCAGCGCCCTATAGTTGTGTGAGGAGATACCGTTTCGGTGAGAGGGAAAAAAAAAAAGGTTGTTAGACTTTTCATCGCTCAATTAACCCTACGGCCTTCATTTGCATTTTATAAAGAGCTTGTCAATCTGTGGGGAGGGTTATCTCTTTTAGAGGAAGAAAAAAAAAAAAAGATAATGTGAGGGAGAAGTTTCTAGTCTGTCAGGAAGATAACAAAACTGTCTTATCAATGGATGATGAGATCCACACTCATCTCAGCTGGTTTCATGAGGAAAATGAAAATGTGCAGACATGTGCGCGGCGTCTTAACTTGTGCATCATGTCGGCAGCCAAGACGTGTTATTATGTCGCAAGTAAGAAAGTTTTATTTTTAACTTTTTTAAATCACCCCACGACATTTAATAGATTTTTGTTTGACTTCATCTTCATTGCGAGTGCAGACTCAAAGACAAGCAAAGCCACCACCATTAACAAAATTGTGGTAGTAACCAACATACCTAGAAAACATCAACTACTTATTTATTAAGCACTCGATTCAAGTGTCTGAAATGGGCACATATTATGCAAGTCATTACAAGTGTGCTTGGGTAACATTTTTATGTGAAGCACTTTATTTAGCTTTTTAGAAATGGGTCCACACAGTATACTTGCATGAGTGGCTACACTCTTTAAATCTCTGCCTACCTACTCCACATGCATTACCTGCTCCCGAGTGCCCTGAATCAACTGGTCCCGCAGTTTGATTTTCAAGTTAAGAGCACTAACACTCCAAGCCAGTTATTTAACGACATGAGTGATTGCATAAAAAGAGAGACTGAAATTGCCACCTGAGTTTAAGGCAGATGTACGACTTCATAAGAGCGTTAACCTCTTTGGGAGGAAAAAAATGTTACCAGCTAGTAAGGGTATGAAACTTTTAATAAATATCTTAACCTTAATGCATTTACTCACTTACCTTCTGCAACAGCTGTGAGCCGGAGTATTTTGCAGAGATAGACTTCAGTTCTCCACCGAATGCTGAAGCCCAGAGCTTCACCCTGGAGATGACACACAGTTTAGAAACATTTCTGAGAAATATGACAGACTTTTGTTGTAAAACTTGGATGCATTATTAATTGTCAATAGCTCTGAAGTTACACAAGCATTTATTCATGCTTTAAAGATATTTAATATGAGGTACAAGCAGTAATATACATGTTTGCTTGATTACTTTTTGTGCAATTTACAACAATTAAAAAAGACTGAAACTATTTGACCGTCTATGCTAATATAGATTAGTGTCTTGATTTATCTAGTTTTTTTTTAATTTTTACCTTTTTTTATTTTATTGTGATATTTCACAAGTAAAAAACATTTACAGTTTTAACAAGAAAAGTTAATTGCTGACATTTTGGCATAGGTTTATATGTGGAATATGTTAACGGTGCATGATATTGTTTAAGATATAAAAGTTAGAAATTTAAAAATGTAGAACTAAATTGAGTTTCATCGAGTATAAATTAAAGCAGCAGAAAGAGGTTAAATCAACGTTAAATAATACAAGGTATAAAATTAATATAACAATAATTCTACATTCCCACAGCATAACAAAGTCCTAAGAAAATGATAAAATTAAGAATAAAGATGAACCTCGATATCTGTTCGTTACAAGACAAACAAATCTCCAAATAAGGTCTCAGAAAACAGTTGACGTCACGTGTGCGTAAAGCCGCGTCTACTCACACGGATGGAGGGATAGTTTGGTGATATCCTTCCACCTCCGAGACACTGCCGATCAGAGTTGACCAAAGTAAAACCACAATCGCGCTGAACGTCGCACGGCTCCGACAGACGTGCATGTTGCGCGGAAACATCCTTCCTTTACGCACAGTTGCGTTCGCGCCGCTGCCAGGGTCGCTTCTCCAGAGATCGCGCGGAATCATCCAAAAAAAAGCGTTAAAAGAGAGAGAGAAAGGTGGATAAACAGACGAGCCGGGGAGAAGACATGTGTTCGGAGGTTCGAGCGGCAGGATCGCAGCTGGAGGAGTTGAGTTATCCAAAAGTCATGCGCCTCTTCTGTCCGGCACAAAAACCGACGGAGATCTCGACCTCTCTATCACCCGCTGGGTGGTTCTCCTGGAACCCTTCTGGCCAGACACCGAAGTGAAAAGTCCAGGAACTGAGGATGCTCGTGGAACGATGCTGCGCACCTCCCTCCTCGCGCACCTCTGGCTCCTCTTGACTGATGCGACTCCTGCCTCCTTTCACCGCTCACTCTTCTCTCCGCGACCGAGGATTGGCTGAAGATGATTGTTGTTGAAATGCGACAGAGTTCACCTTTACAACACACACATAACTGAATGACTCATCCGTCAAATTCCATTTAAAAAATAAGTGAGTTTTACTTTGAATAAAAAAAAGAAAAAGATTAAACATCATTGACATGGTTAATATTCCATACATTAATTTCTGCTTTACAAAGGGAAATAAATATTATATTTCAATGTTATTTTTAATCTGCTGAGTCAAGAAATTAAGTTTTTTTTTTTAATAAAAGACAGTGGAGCTAATTCACAATTTATTGACGTTGAGCCAGGAAGCCGACTTAAGCAAAACAGTTCTGAGAAAGTTGAACGAAGACAAAAGCATAGCAAAAGTCCACAGCGTGTTCAAGAACCCCATGGCCGCTAGAATTAGTCATTCTGTCCTCAGAAAAAAAGAAAATTGAAATCCTAGCAATGACTGAGGACGAGAGCATACAGTTGACTCCAGCAGCTTTTAAAGCTCAAGTTTGTACATATTTTGGTTTCAAAACTAATGAAAGCAGTAACTACTTCATCAAGAGTCATGTGGTCTGTAAATTCTGCAACACCAGAGTCGAGTTCTACAAACGTATCCTTGTTCCTACAGTATCGCAATATATTGTATCGTTGCCCCTGTATCGTGATGTGAATCGTATCCTCTGATTCTTGCCAATACACAGTCATACTTGTAACCAAACATAAAGAAAAGTATAGGTTTTTTTCTGATGATTAGTGCCGTCTAAATTGTGTTGTTGTTTTTTTAAACAAGACTGCTGTCAAGAGTTTCCTAAAAAAAAGAGCATGCAAAATAGCAAACTCCATATGGGAACAAAATGTTGCAGCCCAGGACTCCTGCAGATTCAGCATTATGTTAAGTTGTATTTATAATGCCTAGATCCAAAAGGTGGCTCCATAAAAATAATGTCAACGTTAAACTGACTCATGCAAAAAGGTTTGGAGAGCCCAATATTATTTTTGGCGATTTTATTCTTCTTTTTTTTTAATGAATTTTATTTGTATTTTAAGATAACGCTCAATTTACATGCATATCATGCTTTGAGATCGACGTTGCCTTTTTTGATGAATACTTTAAACTTACACATCATGCACAAGCTTTCACGTCAGCTCAAGTCAAGCCACATATATTCAGCGAAGCATGCATTTGTGCAAAGTGCTGATGAAATAGTGAAAAGGTACATTGTTGTCCAAGTGATTGGTCAGTGAAAAGAAATACCAGTTGATAGGTCAGTAATGGAGGATAAAAGCATGTCAATTAAATGCACTCTGCAGCAGCAGCGTGGCACTGGCAAGTGTGTGGGCATATGGCTGGTGAAAGAGGATGAGAGCCTCCGGGGCGACAGACCCCATGTGATGGATTATGTTTCACATATAGCTGGAAGGATTCTGGCGAGGCACTGAGAGAGGATGCACACTGACAGACAGCATTTCACCACGAGTAGAAGGGGTGTTGATTTCAGGCATTCCCCTAATAGTGCAAATATGATCACATCACTGCAAAGAAGCCATTTCAATAAGTAAAAGACTCAGACAAGGGAGATAAAAATATATATTCTTATTTAACCCTTGTGTTAGATTTAATTTGTTAAGAAAAAAAAAAAAATTCAATAAAAAAAAAAAATCAATGACTTTTTGGCACAAGTTCTTGAAGTACATCTCAAACTACACTCATTTACTTGACTGTAACACGAAATACTGGGAGCTATGAAGATTAAATAGTTTTAAGGTCTTTGGGTCTCACGCATGAAACGCGAGCAGAACACATTTGTGTGCAAAACGTGAGCAGCAGGAAATGAACGTGATTTAGGCATTCATCGAGCTCCAATCTCTTAGTAGCTACAAACAAAATCCACATCTGTGTAGAGCTGGTCTAAATTCAAGAACAGACCCAATTCAAGACTGTCGTTTATAAAAAGTACATGTTAATAGATTTTCGTGTTAGTTGACAATTAGCAGGTTTAAGATTCAGATTTTGATCACGATTATGAGTTAAACAACAGTCCCTCAATGATATGAGTGATTGTCAGCAGGTGATATTTTGGATGGTGAGGGCACTCCTTCATTGTGGAATAGGTTCCATGTTCTATAGAGGCAAGATTAAAGGATGGCGGTGATATTAGTTTGCCAGTTCCGGAGAAGATTTTCAACGTCAGAGTCTTCGTCAGATGAAGTGAGTCACTGATCAGGGAAGACTGAACTTCAAAGCTCCCCCTTTAGTTACAGTGGTTCGTCTAGAGGAACTTTACTCCCTCCACACCTGCTTCTGCAGGTAAAAAAATAAAATATTCTTATAATCACTATATTTACATGAGAAAATGAAATTTTTTCTTCTTATAAGATGATCTGATTTCAGATTCAGTTAATACGAAATATACATCATAATTTTGCACAAAGCTCTGCCAGAAAATATGATTAATATCCCATTTTTCCATAAATCCATCGGACTAAACATATACAGGATGTGAATTTCAACTCACAGAGAGAGAAGCAAACTTCAAAAAAAAAGAAAAAGTAACAATCTCGCCATTCCCCTCTTCTCACGCCCACAAGCCCTCATGTTTGTCCTCTAACCCTCCATTTCCTCAGTTGTGAATGCTGTAATCACCCACGATTTTAGAGTGCAGAGTGTACCGAGCTGCTCCTGAATGCAGCAAAGACAGGTCAAATGCACCCTTTGATTTCTATTCTGGCCAGAAGAAGAAGAAAAGAGAATATTTTTTAGTTCTCTCATCAGTTACACATTATTTTTATTTCCTATTGAGATGGTTGTAAATCGTAATTGGTGGTTGTTTCAGAAACCACATCCATTGCTTAATAAACCAGCTCAACTATTGGAATTCTGAGTGTCTGATACTACGGCAGCAGTTTCCCTCTCCTGGTTGTTGTCCTGTGTTTGACCTCCCAACTACAAGCTAGTCCATCTACAGCACCTCATTAGCACCAAAGTCATCTCGGTGTACCCGCACAGATTAAGGGATCAGCACACAACAGTAGGTGTCATGACACAATTGTGCAGCACTGCTAATGCTCTCCTCGCACAGGCCTCACACACACACACACTTCTCGCTGAGGTTGGCAGCTGCAGCACTGGTCTCAAGTTCCCCTGCAAAAGTTGGACATCCTTTTGTTCGATAAAGTGAATATTATTGGTAAAGTAGTTTACATAACACCTGCATTAACAGAATCCCTATAAGTGCTTTCAACAGTTCAGTAGTCTGCAGTGGGTCTAGGTGTACAACAAACGTGGTTCCTCTTGATGTTTGGAATCAATTTTCATCTTGAAATGGTGGCCGAAAAAAAACTATTCAAGGACACCGCAAGTGAAGGAAATCAGAAGCAAAACAAATTTTGAAATATAACCAATTTCAGCACATGGACCACTAAATGCTTCCATCTTCCAATAAAACAAACTAAATGATTTGTAAAATTATGTGAGAGCTCTTGTGCTTGAGACCCTGGCTCCTTGGTTTGAGAAATGTGTCCACTGCTATCTGATGTCACTTCAACTGTCCCTTTGTCATAGTATGTGAACGTTACGGACTGGTGTACTTTAGGAGGGTCAATTTTTATTCATGTCAAATTTACCTTAAAAAAAGCCAAAGCCAAAATTTTATTTTATGCCCATTTATACTTAAGTTTTAAGTCGATGAGGATTCTTTTCAACACCACTGCAATAGAAAATGGCAAACACAGGAATTGAAGTATATTAAAAAATAACTCAAGATAAGCATTCAATTAAATCAACCCATCATTAAATGAACTCCAAAAAAAAAAAAAATCTGAAACCAAACAATCTCGTTTACGAACAAATACAAAATATGTTAGCCGAAATTTGAGTTCCGTTTATTTGAAGAGCTTCAGCAGAATTTGTTTTCCCCCGCTGAGGCCCCATACACTGTAGCATTGATACCATTGAAAATCTCTATCCGATGCAGATACAGTGTTTAAGTAATCAACATTTTTGACAAAAAGGGGCTAATATTAGTTGTAAATAACTGTATTCATAATATCAATTATTTGATTAAATGAAGCGTAAAAAGTAACACATAATTTAGTGCAATAACAACATTATTGAAGATGTACTTCTATTAAATTATCCATGCCACCTACGAAACAACTGCACTTTATTAATAGTATTAAAAACTCTGACAGCACCTTCCGAAACTGATTTGGACTTCACCCAGTTCCAGAAATATCCCCTTTGTGTAAATTAGTAATGAGGTGAGAGAAATTTCCCTCCATCAGCATAGGGGCAGTAGCAGACGTCTGCATTTAATGTGATGAAGCACAACTACTTCTGGACAGTGAACGATAATATAAAAATATCCACCACATGCATGATTCATGCCTAGAGAAAAACAAGGGCGAACTGCGGCAGATGAGAGATGCCAAACAGCAGGGGGTGAGGTAGCCTCCACATGCACGTCTAGAATTAAAAGAAAATTCACGATTTCTGCACTTTTCCTACTTGAAAGTGTGTCCTTGAACGCAGCATTTGATCTGGGATGTTGGCAAGGGCTAAACCAGCTGCCCCTGTATTAGTGTTTCAGTGACAAGGTTAATTAAACCTTTTGGGACAAAATTGGTGGCTGCCAATATTCACTGCAGAAGGTTGAATAGTTTGTCAGATGATCAGACATGTAGTTAAACGAGAGTCCCATTTTGTTTAGAATGATAAAAGGTTTGCAGAACTCCAACGCGGCAGTTGAACAAGGCAGAGTGAAAGTTGTGTAGCCAACCTTCGATGTACATCGATACTTTTCCTCCTTAGTTTCCAATGGTCACGAAATCACGTAATGTTTTGTTTTATGTATTGTTTTGTGAGGGATACATCACATGATGTTAGAGTAAAATACAACTTGCTGAGGATGCAAAGAATTCCATAGTGGCACATTTTTAAACATGGTAGTCCAATGTACATTTTTTTGCACTTGACCATATCACTTATCTGCGCGATTCAGACGTTTGTCAATTCAAAACATGTACCAATTTCAATGCCAATTCCAATCTTGTTGGAAGAGGGCCATATTTAATGATTCCCCTTGTGGTGTTGTCATTAAGCTTTAACCTCGTTTGTAATATAAAAAGATTTTAAAAAATGTGCATTTCAATCTGACATTTTCATATTAGTTGTAATAAGTTTACGGCAAGGTAGCCTCTCTCGTTTTGGAAACAAATTCTTATGCTTCAGTTGCCAGTGGCAGAGATTTCACAGGATTGCAGTTACTCTTCTGACACACACGGAGTCGCCAGAAACATGTTTAACCTTGCGCAATTTATAAGAAAAATATAGATTTAACCATGCGGTCAGGGGAGGCAGTGCCTCAACTCTCACTGCGCAATCCATCACAAACTGTGTTGATACATGCAATTAACGTGCGCCAGTTGCCGTATCTCTGAATGTCGTCAATATAATTAAAAAAAAGATACGTTTATATATCTTTATTTTCCACAGTCTGGCTGATGTCTTTAACCAAAGTTTGATGTTTGTAACGGTTTTATTGGGTCTCACTGATCGGAAATACAACCGCAGCGAGAAGGTGGCACACGCTAATGAGCCTCATCAAACTACGTCACATCTCCATTAGGGCGGAGATACTTCAAACTAAAGGAAATAGGTGGACTTTGACACACAAAACTCTGTTACTTTGTTTTTAAAACAGTTTTAATTTTAATCGTAGAAAAAAGAGAATACAATAGGATAATTAAAAACTACATTTTGACCTTGAATAAAATATTCTTTGTTTTTCTCACTTATATTGACCCAATATTTATCTTCAACATAATAAAAATTGTTAAGGTATGTGTAAATCTAGCCAATCACGGAAGGTCTGACACAATACCCTTTTGGTGTTTATATACTTGTAAATCTGATACTAAAGGAGTCAGTGCCTCACCGACCATGAACCTCACGTCACTGGATTTAACCATTAAAAAAAAAAAAGGCTGAATAATTCCAAACATCTACTGGCTTTAAGTCACAGCCATCACCTTGACTTCCCAGTCAGTAATATGAAGGCAGGCAAAAATATTCATAATTTCCATGTCATCCTACTTATATTTCAAAAAACTTTTACAGAATATTACAGAAATAGAAAAGATTCCCGACGATGTTGTGGATCAATCTCAGAGCACAGAATGACTTGAGGTTTTGTTCTAGAAGATAAAAGATTAATATGATTATATAATCCACCGAATTCGAAAGCAAATTGGCAGATGTAATTGTGTTTAAAAGTAATTACGGTCCAGTCATTTCCGTCATTACCAGATAGGATTCGGAAAGCTGAGCTATTTATACAAGACAAATGAGCTGTAGGATTGTAAGCCTACAAGAACAAGTGACCATTTATGGTTTACATGGTGATTTAAGGGGGCTGTTTGCTAGTGTTTTAGAAAAGCAGCTTTTTAAAATCAAACCATCAGGCCCTTCTTGCTGACCTCCATTTCAAAGCAGAGTCAGAGAAGCCCACCAATAAACTGCGTGGAAGCTTAAGAGAACATCAATTCAGCGAGTAATTAGGTCAAGCATCAAATCCAGGAATTGACTGGGTGAGGGAGGGAAAGGAAGATGGTCGGGAAAGAGATGAAAGAAACCAGAAGAGAAGCATTAGGTGTGGGACAACCCGCAGATGGAGTGTGGGTGAAAAAGGAAAAGGTTTGCAAAGGTTACTATAGAGAGAATTGAGGTTGGTGAACTAGAATTGCGGACAAAAGAAGTCAACATGAATCCAAATATTGCTCTTATAAAATACGCTAAGACACCAGAACTAAAAGTACATGTTGAGGGAATTCATAGTGATACCGATATGTGTATTATGAAAGTCGTTGTAGTAAAACTTGTCAATTTTCTATTTTCAATCAAGTGTGAAATGACTGAAGCAGCTATGGGGAAAAAAAAAAAAAAAAAAAAAACTTGAAATGCAGCAAATGTACGTTATGTGTGGAAATAGTCTCAGAGCGTGGTATTTGCATTGTATTGTGCAGCAGATTAAAATGCCACTAAGTGCTCCACACTGGCAACATTTCTTAATCGAGTTTGCCTTAAGCGTTCCATTTCGTTTTACATCCCGAGCCACTCCAATCTAGGCAAAAACACCTTTGCCGTTCTCTTAAACTCATTAATTTGTTACTTTCCCAGCTTCCCCCCCCCAATTTTCTCATATGCAATCAAATTTTCTTTATTCTTCTCTGGTGTCTCTTTGTACAAGTCCTGCAGGACTTTATCAAAATATGTTTTTGAATTAGTCGTCCGATATAAACAGCCACCAAGGAGAACAGGAGTCATGGCCACTGAAACAGGAAATTACAGCCTGTATAATCAGATAGACAGCTACATCATTTGGAGGGTTGTCTTGCAAGCTCTGGGAGAATTGAAGGGATCTTACTTTTGCATTGATGAAGGAAATATAGCCATGAGAATAGTCACTCAAATGTTTGACAGTTTAATAAGCTACATTTTAAATGGTAATCATAAACACTTTTTAGGTAGTGAATTTAAAGCTTGGGTGGATGGTTTTTAAAAGCTACAAAAGACGTAAAAATAAAGAAAAATATAACAGCGACATGACAGGTAAACCATATTTGTCACGAACATTATCATGGTAAGATTTTCATCCAACTCAACCTGAAACTTTTTCATGTAGCCCTTTTTTATCCAAGATTTGTTCAATTTTAACTTACAACTAGAATGCAGAAGAAAAAAAAGGATAAACATCAAGTCTGAACACATTACTACAAAGAGCTCAATACTGATCTGCCCTCGGACTGTTTATAGTTGTAATTGGCAATAATCAAATAATGTGCAAAGATAACCAGAGTGAATTAAAGCGGTAATTGCTGCTGCACTGATGGAACAAGTGATATTCACTGTTCCAAAGGCTTTACTGCAGGTTTATAAACACTAGAAAAACGTCACATAGGAGATCGACTAAAACCTTAATGCTACATCGTGTCATTCACTGAAGCAGTAAAGCAGTAATTGCTAACTGAAAATATATCAGAGCTCAAGTTTTAAAACAGCAGCATTGCGCAATATATTTAAAAAAAAATTGTAATGATTCCTTAATTTTGAACTCACTATTCATTCAATGGTACTTCGATATGTCATCTCGCTTTGTCCGAAGAGTCCGGGTGTCACTCGACCACCACACTTTTTAGCAGAAGTGGGTCAGAGAATGCGTTTTTAAATGAAGTACTGAGAGCGTTTCTGAAGTTACTAGAAAGGTAGTTTGTAAACAAATACACATTTGGCTAGTGAGAACCAAAAACAAGTGATTGCAACATTGTAGTTACACTAATCTTACATACGGGGGAGCGAGAAACAATATTTTAAATAATTCTTGAAGTATGGAGGTCAGTAATTATTTATAATGCACCGTTTCAGTGCTTAACTAGATTTCTACTGCAGTTGCTTCTATAGTGAGCTATGGTTTTCATTTGTCGGTTCCCGCTATATTTTTAGCAAAACTGTGTTTATGATGTGATTCGAGGAGTGATCCATCAATGTGACTGGGGCTGTCACCAGGTAAAAGCTGGAGCCTCTGGATAACGCATGCATTTCCATCGGTCAGCTCACACATTGACGATGCAGCAGGAGTAAAAACAGTTGCTCATCTGTAGTGTGTAGTTCTAGTGCTTCAATGCCTTGATTTGGCTTTTGTGTTTTGCTGCTCACACTTTTTTTATTTCATGATGCATGTCTTCAATCGTGTGCATTGTACTGCTTTACAGCGCACACCAAGTATAACCTGACAGGGAACTGAACTTTGGAAAATAGATCCATTATCTGATGGCCTCAGTTTTACTGGTGACTGTCCTAGTTTCAGTAGAAGGACACTCCATGAATCACATCATAAACCCAGAGTTATGCCTAAAAGGATCAAAGGAACCAAATTACCTGCTGCAGTAGAAAACTAAAAGCTCTAAGACAACACATACTTTAGCGAAGAGCCCAATTAGCGCGACACAAGACCATAGGGCTGAAAGATGAAACTTATTCCGATCCAAATCCTATACAATCTTGTGATCTTCAAAGCTGTGGTTATCCATGTGTTACTTTTGGCCATTATTGACATCAGACTAGTATTACTAGAGCTGCACCGTTAGTATAGACTATGTAAGTTTAAACTAACAATGTAAATAACACACCATGAATCCTCAGATTATTATTTTTTTATTTATTTCTATCACTTTGTCCCTGCTGAAGGTTTGTTTCAAGTCATCTTTCCGTTGTTAAACACAATGTAATAGATTTCACCAACAAAGATTCTTAAACCATCTTGCCGTTGTAACTCAATAGGGCTGTGTATTGGCAAGAATCTGGCGATACGATACATGTGTGACGTTAACGTGAAGTATTGCGAATATTTTGCGATACTGGAGGAACGATATTGTTTCTTATGTCCTTGTTGGATTTTACTTTGTAAAATCCAGAAACTGTATCTAATCAAATGTGAAAGCGCTTTTAGAAAAGTGCTTTCAAAATATTCAAAAAAATATTGTAAACTTGTATTAAAGCAGCTCTATGTGATTTTTAGTCGAGTGACGCCAGTGGACTAAAGTGGTAGTGTTTTGCCCAATGGGAGACCACATATCCCATGAGCACTTGGACGAATTGTCTGTTTTCAGACTTCCATTGCCTGAATGAAGGATGATACTGATGAGGTAATTAATCAGATTGTGGATAATGAAATATGATATACGTTATGCCGGCTTTGTAAATAACATAACTTTAATTTTGTTTTTGTACCGTAATTTGGTCTTGCCCATGATAGAAAGGTTAGTGTCCAGTAGTCCAGGTGTGTGCGTTTTTTTTTTTTTAAATATGAATATAGTGCTTTTGAATATCAATACAGAATTGGGAATAAAAGTATCGGCATGTATTGTTATATTGAAAATATACATCTTAAAGAATTTAGATAAATATCAATATTTTCTTACATCCCTATAAATAAATTAAGGGAACACAATCTGAAAAGTCAAAGTCACATCCCAATTGTTGAATTAAAAAAAACACCAAAACAGTTTCAACTATACTATGAAAATCATTAGTGGAAAACCATACAAACAATTTGAAATGGCTAAAGTTTATGTTTGGACTGGAACTTGTTGTCAACCTCCATTGATTACTAAAAAACAGTTTTTTTTACTTGGGTTTACTTCATTGTATTACTTGCATTTTGTAAAAATGTTACAGTACACCAAGAAGTTTCCACTGAGTCTCAGTAATTAGTGAATGAAATAAATGGTGTGAAAAAACATAATTGGGTCTGGAACCCCTTGCCTCAGGATGAACTAGTTTGTTCACACAAGAATGTGTGGATTGTAACCTATTGGCATTCAGCAACATGTAAACATGGATTACTAAAGAGGTTAAACTTCCCCCACCTACCCACATCAGAGTCTCTCTCCCTTACTTTTGCACCCAGAATGCAAAGCAGCTTAGACAGTGGAACTCTGCCACAGCACGGCTGCAACAATAGAGCCGAGCGCTGTTCTCTGCAGGCCTGCGCTCTCTGGCCAGTAGCTGCACACATGAACACAGCCCTATCTGTCCGTGCACATGCTGCGTCCACAAGTCGAAAATCCCCAGCTTTACACACTCCAAGGATTTCTGCATGGAAAGCGATTAACAGCAAACGCTAAACATAACTCCACAATTTATGTTGCAGAAATGAAAGGGAATAATGGCACACAGAGTTGCTTATACTCAAAGGAGTCTTTGTTTCTGCTACCAAAAGAAACCGAAAAAGATTTAGAGCTTCAGTCATTTTCCATTCACCATTTTGTGTTTATTTCTTATGAAAGGTATTAGAGGGATGAAGCTTACCTCCATCAGCTGGGGACAGAGGGAGGGGACACTCTGGACAGGACTCTAGTCTCAGAAAACAAAGAAAGACAACCACACATGAAGAGACACTTCCAGAGTCATCAATGTAATACATTACCACAGAGAAGACACAGGAAGTTCCGACTTAAACCTACAACCTTATGTGCGGTAGTTGTTAGTGTGCGTAAAGACTGACATCTAGTGGCTAACATATGATGCAAGATTAACTTAGTGCATCTCTAAATGTCTAAAAACAGATTCTACTTAGCCTTTATTTTAACGAATAACTATAAAAGATGTGGTCGAATGATCACATCTTCCCAATTATGAAAACTGGATTGAGATAATAATATAAACAGTTGATAAAAAATGGATTTAAAAAATATATGGACATTTATTCAAGCATATTATTTAAGTATTTATACAATCAAAGGCAGATAAACAAATTAAATTGGAATTAAAAACTTTAACGACTTCTCGTACTTGAACAAAAGATTATTCAGAAACTCAGAATGAGATTAAACCGCTATGCACGCAACAAAAAAAAGCCACAAATTTCAATCGAACTTCCTTATATCTGTGAAAAGACAAGCTAAACAAAGACAACCTAAAACCACATTTATTTGATTATCAATGCATGCATTTTCAGATAGAAGACACAATTCAAACAAACAACAATTATACAAGTCTTTGTCCAAAGATCAATATCATGTGTATCACTGAAATTCTTCTTCCAAAAGGAACCAAATATAATTTACTTTTGCATTGATTCAAAGAAAACATCTCTCTATTAAGCGCAGTAGAATACTGAATCACTGTAACTCTCTTCCAAACTCAAAAGTTGTTGCCATTTCATAAACAATCCTTTAAAAAGGTGTTCACATTCCCTTGTTTTAAAACGTTTGAAACATATTTTTGGATTGAATAGAAATCTCTGATCGGTGCAATAAACATTTCAGATCAAAATAAAGGTTGAGACCTTTGACATTTTGCAAAAGGTATAGATGTTTTGCTAGCGGTGTTATATTTAATACATTTATTTATTGGTCATTTTTACATGATGTAAATGCACAGTTTCCTTTCCAATTTCAACCATTGTTGTAACATAATTTATCTTATCTGTAACATTGATATATATATATATATAAATATATATATATAAAATACATTTCATTAAAGTCACAAGTTTTGTTTACCTTTAAAAGTTGTTTGCAAAAGTTCTATTAGATTTCATTATTTGAAGCTCGTTTTCACAATACATAAGAAGAATATTCAATATTCAAATGTTGAGTGGATTTTGGTGAGCTTCGTTCTTCTAACCAACAAATACAACTGTTAACTCGATTATTATTGCTATATTCTTTAAATGTGGATAAATAAGGTCAAACTTCTCTGTTACTACGATAAGACTCGATGCTTTCTCGAAGAATCGAGTCGAAGATCTTACCTGGACAGGTGTTGCTCAAAAAACTTCTTTTTTTCCACAATTCATCGAGTAGTTGGAGAAAAGATGGAAAAAATGAAAAGAAATGATGAAAAAGGGGGAAATCTTGTGTTTGGAATGATTCTTCAATGAAGAATCTTTACCTGTTGACTCGACCAAACACATCGCAGGTGCGCGTAATTGCCCGGAAGTGCTCTGCAATGACGTCACCAATTTACAATTTGAATTAGGAAGAAAAAAGGTTGTTTGTGTTTAACCTGAAAGCGCACACTGTCATCTGCTGACCAGACATTGGTATTACATGACTTTCCTTCTACGTTCTTCGTATACGTTTTGCGGGTTTATTTAACCGTTATGATGATTTATTTTCTGGCTATATAAATCAACGTGGGTAGAGTAGTTTTAAAATAAGTAAATTAAAGAAACACATTAATTCGCTTCTTATACATTTCTTGACCAGGGTACTTTTCTTAGGTCACACTTCCCGACAGTAAATTATTTAATTTATTAATAAATTATTAATTTTCTTTTGTAAGAATGCGTTTCAGAATAATCATAACACACTGTTCTTAAAAAATGTCCATGGTAATCGTGGTGTAATTTATTTTCTTTTTTTGCTATATAAATCAACTTATATATTTTTTTCTTTTTGCTCGTTGATATTTATGATTCTTTTATTTGAAAATAAATACGATGGAAAATACATACATTGGTGTCTTCTACTTTTCTTATATCACAGTTTCAGTGGGCAAAATGTTATTTATAATTTCTTTGGAAGTAAGTAAGTCAATGTTTTAACTTTAACTAGATTAAAATCTCTCTCTCTCTTTCTCTCTCTCTCTTCCTCTCTCTCTCTCTCTCTCTCTCTCTCTCTCTCTCTATATATATTTTTCTAGGGTTTACCTTGCATCCCACCTCCCCGTTCAAAACTCAATACTCTGTAGATGACCTTAACTGCAGATCAGAACTGAATTAACCCTGTTCAGCCCAAAAATAAGCGAAATGATGTCAGCAAACATGACCATGTGTGGACAAAGCTTGACTCTTTCTTTGGGCACTTGTCATGACTTTCATCAGACTAGAAAGAAAATAAATAAATAAATGAATAGAATGTGTCTCTTCTGTTACATCATCTCTTCTTTTTTCCCTTCTCTGCTGTAGCTGTTGTTGCAATAAACGAATATGTTTAAAATCATGTGTTTGAATCACGTTTTCAAAAGACATTTATTTCAAATAACAGGGCTCTCTAAGTGTCATCTATGGGGTCGACTGTACATTTTTTTAAATAATAAAATAACTTGGGGTCGTTATTTAAACGTGTGGAACTATCGCTCTCTAGTGATCAAAGTCAGCTGTTGCACTTTCTTTAAACATGCAATACCGTTTCTGTCCACTTAGAGGGAGCATTGGTTCAGTTTCAAAAGCGAATGTTAAGTAAAAGCTTAGATGAGACGTCAACAGGGCTGAGTTAAGTGAGATTTGTCTGTCAAAGGAATATTTAAAAACTTGGATTAATTATTGGAATGATTGACAGCTGAACGTTAAGTTTAATTGTTGTCTCTAACCGTGTGAGTAGTGGTGCTGCGAGGGAAGAGAGACCCGCCTTTCTTGCTTCTGATTGGTTGATATTGGCTGGTGCCTTCTGTGATTGGCTAGATTCACGCAAAAATGAGCAACATTTATTATCATGAAAAAATAAAGAATATTGAATGGGGAAATATAAGCGTGACACTTGGCAGCCCTGCATAAATATAAGCTTAGTGAGGAGATGCCAAATGGATAAGCATCAGCAAATTAGCAGGCTAAATTATTTTTTTTACATCATACAAAATGTGTGAGACTGATCTTTTTCATTCTTTATTTGTTATTATTCAATATAAATTGCTGGCCCACGGAGGGCCCTCCCGCCAATTTGGCTTTATATTTTTATTTTATTTATTAGTATTTATTATTTTTCAGTTTGAAAATAATCATCAACAGTGATCAGTCTGTATGTTTGTAGAATTATTCACACTGATAAACTATATTTGCATTGATTCACGTTCTGCTTATAATCTTGGTTTGCGTAATCACTCATCATATCCTGTCTATGTATATATATATATATATATATATATATATATATAGAGAGAGAGAGATATATATATTTATATAAATATATTGTCCAGAGCCCTAGCATTGATCTCATTGTCAGCCTGTAGTGTCAAAATATCATGCTCTACTGCAGAAAACTTCATGGGCCTTATGTACTAAGAAGTACGTGGATTTCCTACTAAAAACGGAGGTACACTGAAACCCAGTAAATGATGCCCAAAAATATTTTGGTTCTTCAACTCTGTGAGTTACACAAATCAAAGCAGTTTTCCTTTGTTCACCCAAATCAATGTAGAATTCAGCGCAGACGTGTCCATCCCATAGAGATTCTCCTCTGAGGGATCAGAAAAAAAACAAATGATAGCATGAATTCAAAGAAGATGAACCGTTCCATTTGTTACGTTTAAACGTTACTGACATGGATCCCATACTGATGTTGTTTATTACAGACGAGCTCCTCTGTAAATGTTTTTATTTTACATATACGGTTATTAACACAAATACTTACAGTATTTACAAGGCATTCGGTGGTTGTTTGAAACATCATAAGATGTAGTTCAACGAGAAAAAAAAAGTAAATTGGAATTTGTGGCACATCTGCTTGTTCTGTTAATAAATTATTAATAATTCCTTGTGTGATTTACAAGGAGATATCTCCACTCGTGTGATCACATGGGAGAAACCGGTTATTGCTGTGCTTTCATTCGAACCTGCTGCTGCTGTCCTTCAATGGCCATTCAAGCTTTCAAGTCCAATATTTGGACCACAGTTTAATTTAACATTTGGCTTCTCAGTTACACAACATACTGTATTTGGTTTTATTTTAAAATAATAGTTATGGATTAAGTTCTATCGACTTAATTAAGTCCAAATTATAGACACATTATAGAAGGTCTGAATTTGTTCTAAACTTAGACAATACGTTTTATAGACATATACGGCTTAGTGCGTAGTTTCACAAGAACATCTGTGACTCTTGCAGAGAAGACGTGAACCACTCAGACTCTGATAAATTTGTCATATGTTTTTGGAATGTGGATGGAAACGGAGTACCTGAAGAAAATCCACACAAATATTATTCACAGTTATGTAAAGTCAAAGTGCTGCATGTTAACATGTATCCATTTATGCATCACATAATGGCATAGTTGAAAATGTGGATAAACAAACTCACTTGTTAAAATTTAATACAATTAAAAAAAATCTTAAATATTTGTTTTTGCTTGTGATTTTATTGCCATATTTAAAAAATATCAGATGTGTGTTGATCCACCAGGACAAAATATATTATTTACAAAATGAAATAAAAACATACAGTGGATTTGTTCCATATATATCATCTTTATTTATTGAATGTTTTTCGTGCTGTTTTGTATAGATTGTTCAACTTAAAAAAAAAAAGACACACAAGAGATATGCTTTTGTTTCTGTTCATCTGTTTAAAGCAAACTATTGAATGTTCCTTAAATATCTTCTAAACATACTTTTCAAAAAACATTTACACGTTTCCCAGCTTATTCTTCATGAAAAGCTGCTTGACAGAACAGGTCACATCTGTAGACAAAAGTGGAAATCAAAAACAAAAATGAGAAGGCATGCGAAAAGCCCTGCAGTCCCAAAGCCTTGTTTGAACAAGGGCCAATAAGTTGTACGTCGTCTTTATGATTGACTTGCGTCGTGAACAGCTTTAACATGCTTGTCAGGTGCTGCTGCAGAAAGATGCATCACTCTGATTTTAATATTCAAATGAAGGGTTGACAGTCTGGTTGTATCATGCACATTTCTCTGACGCAGGTCGCTCTGATTAAAAAGCTTTAACCTGTTTACCAATAACTAGATTGACACTATCTTGTGATGTCTTTGACAGAGTTGACACAGAGCAGAAGTGATATCTGAGTGATCATCCCATCACCTACAAACACTTTAAAAATAACTGTGTGCCAACATATGCTACAGTTCTTCAGTTTCACCTCATTTTTGGTTAGTCTGTCCATGTTTTTCCTACTTTCATTCATGATGATCTGCATTCCAGTATCCTCTTGTATGCTTTCTGGAAGCTGTCGTCCAAAAAGGCGTAGAGGAAAGGGTTAAGGCAGGAGTTGGCGTAGCTCAGGCTCGTGATGAAGTAGGAGATCCCGATGAGCAGAGGTGTTGTGGTGAGGTCGGTGGTCAGGGCAACGATGGTGCTGAGGTGAAACGGGGTCCAGCAGAACAGGCACACGGCCAGGACGATAAAAACCATGATGGTGACCTTCTTCTTCGCCTTGTCCAGAGCTTTGGCGTTACTGTTGAGTCGCATGTTTCTGAGTTTATAGAGCATCATGGTGTATAGGATGCATATGGTGGAGACTGGGATAGCGAAGCCCAAGATGAGTGTGTAAATGCGACTAGCTTTGAACCATAAACTCTCTGGCACAGGGAAGCTGAGCACACACCTTTTCTTCCCGTCGTTGGGGTCCACATAGACGCTGGCGAACACGGTGAAAGGCATCACAATCAGAAAGACCAGAAGCCAGACGCACAGCGAGATGATCTTGGCTGCTCTGTAGGTGCGGTATGGCATCCGTTTGGAGCTTACGGTTGCCAGGACCACCAGGTAACGGTCAATGCTCATCACCGTCAGGAAGTAGATGCTCGAGAAGATGTTGTAGTGGTCAATGCTCAGGATCACCTTGCACAGTACCTCACCGAACGGCCAGTAGTGAAGCAAGTGTTCGGCGATGTTGATGGGCAACACCAAAGTGAACAGGTCATCGGCGATGGCCAAGTTCAGGATGAACATGTTGGTGACCGTTTTCATCTTGGAGGCTTTGAGGATGACGTAGATGACGGCCGTGTTGCCCGTCAGTCCCACCGCGCAGATCACGGAGTAGATGATGGGGATGAGGACGTAGAGGTCAGCGTAGAAGCGGTACTTTGGTGGAGTGCAGTTCAAGTCAGTACGATTACCTTGATCCAGAGCGTAATACTCCACTGAGTCATTGCAGGGAGGCAGAGCACCGACAGTGAAGGACACGTTCTCCATGATTTTGTCGAGGCTCATGTACACTTTAAGACAAACAATTCGAATTTGTATACATATGAATGAAACTAACTAAAAGTTTTTACAATTTAACTAACTTCCACCGTGCTATTTCCAATTATACATTCCTTAAATTATATCCACGGGGGAAATACTGTGGTCAAATCCCGCTCATCCTCCTCACAGGTTTGATCAGTTGAAAAAAAAGGGATCAAATGAGTCAGTTTCTGGCTTTACGCGGATATTTCCCGTGCGCATTGGAGACGCTGCCAGACTTTTACGCGCTTCAGCGGAGATCTAAACAAGAGAGAAACGAGAGAATATTACACACTCGATGCCTGACTAATAAACGAAGGACCTATCATCAGTGTACGTGCTACTTTATAATATTAAAAAAACAAAACAATATTGATTTACCCGTCTGCTGTCTCAGCCATTCCTCTTCCCTCGCGATCTTCATCTGTACAATGATGTCTCTCTGCGTCCAGAGCCTCTTCTCCACTCCCTCCCTTCATCGCTGACGTCACCCAAGCCTCCAATAAATCTACATCCACGACGCGTTGTTGCAGCTCGTTGCATATTAATGAGCTCTTGCAAAATGCGTATTTACATGAGCTCTTCCAAATTCTTGTTTCAATGTCATTTTTAGTTAGTGAGGAAGAAGGCAATTCCGCAGTATCAAATATTAATTCACCATACTTTTACCCAAACAAATTATTACACACATAAAAATGACGATTTGCCTGTACACCAGTATATGTTATTTAAATACTATATTCTAATGAATATGGGTCATTCCACAAAACCATTTTCTGGTCCAGTTGTCTAAGCTGTCTATATATAATCGATGTTACACATTTTCGTTCATTCATTCATATTTTTAATTTTATTTTAGTTTTATTTAGTATTTATTTATTTTTTACTTAAAATGTTATATTTGTTTAATAACCAAATGATGCCACTAATACCATAGATAGATAGATATTCCTCCTTGGTCTTTGAGGTGTTCAGCTGCAAGTGGTTCCTCTCACTACAGTCCATTCCAGTCCACAAAGTCAGGAAGTATATATGGTGAAGAGGAGAGGGGCCAGTACTGTCTCCTGAGGCCCTCCTGCCCACCACAGTCTCAGACGAGATGTCCTTCAGCCTGACATACTGTGGTCGATCAGGGAGATGGTTCGAGATCCAGGAGACCAGACCAGGGTCCACATGCATCCGTGTCAGTTTGTCCTGCAGCAGAGTAGACTGGATGGTGTTAAAGGCACTAGAAAAGTCCAGGAACAGGATCCTCACTGAGCCACTTCCTTTATCCAGGTGGGAGTAAGTCTGATGCAGGAGGTGAAGGATGGCATCTTCCACACCGCTGGCCGGTAGGCAAACTGCGGGGGGTCTTGTGTGTGCTAGACTTGTGGCCTGAGATGTTCGAGGACCAGCCGATCCAGTGTCTTCATCAGCTGTGAAGTCAGTGTAACCGGTCTGTAATAATTCAGCTCACCTTTCCGGATCTTTTTCGAGTCTGGAACGACACAGGAAGTCTTCCACAGGGTTGACACTTTCCCCAGCTGTGGACTGAGGTTGAAGACATGCTGGAGTGGCTCAGCTAGTTCAGTAGCGCAGGTCTTTAGCAGCCGAGCAGACACCTTATCAGGACCTTATCAGTGCTAGCTGCTAGACATTTCTGCGACAGGAAATCATTGAATAACTTAAAGAATAATGCATTGTATTTCATCTTGCCCAGTATTTAAATAGACACCTCAGCATAAATAGTAATGAAAAAAAGTTTTGATAAGGTCCCTTGATTTTTTTCTTTTTTTTGTGAGTCGAGACACTAGTGCCAAAGACACTAAGCCCCTGGTTGAATGGGCTCTCAGACCAACAGGGGCAGGGTGACCCACTGCCTCATAAGATTTGAGAATGGCACTACAAATCCAATGAGCAAAAAGGCTGAGAGGATACTCCAACTCCAGCATTCTTTGCCCCATTAAAGACAAAGAGCTAATTGAATTTACGTTTACCTCATCTTGAGGAGGCGGCGGTTAAAAAGCCCTTAAACAAATGTATTCTTGACCTGATAGCATTCGGACAGAAGGAAGAATTAGGGTTTAATCTTACAGAATCTATGCCAAGGAGAGGCAGGGGGGTCCACATAAAGGGCACAAGGGTCACTGACCGTTATTGCTAATAGTATTGACAAAAGGAAGGCAGTCTTCAGTCAAAATAACTCTAAAGCCAATTTGTCCATTGGTTTGAAGGGACCTCCAGCTAAGCCCTGAAGTAAATAAGTAAGTAAGTAAGCAAGTAATAGTTATTTGTAAAGCTCCTTTCTAGACCAGAGTTAAAAAGCACTTTAACAATCAAAAAAAATACAGAACCTTTTGAAGGTCACACCTGAAGAGTGGGTAGTCTAATCCAACGAGCACTCAGAAGAAAGTGCTTTACCAAAGGGTGACACCTGGTCTTAAACGAGCAAATCTGTCATCCTACTGTCATGGCTGAAGAAAAATCAGCCAGTGAAGAAGCAGCATGACCCATTACCAGTAACTCCTGCATAAAAAAGCAGGATCTAGAGAGACTGGACATGAAGATGGTGTCAGTTCCATGGCCTTCCATGGAAACCACAGGAGGTACTTTGTGTTCAACCTGGATGCAAACAGGTCTGAGACTGGTCTGCAAGACCGCACTAGATCTGTGACGTTATAGTTGGGAAGACCAGCCACTCCTCCTGAAGGACGTAAGGATTACAAAATTGTCAACCTTATTGGCTCCAGGGCTGTCTCCTAGCACTTGGAGAAGGTCTTCGGGGCCAGGCAGTACCTGAATGGCAGGTGTACTCAAACCTCGCCCCCTACAGCAAGGATATTTTCTGTGGCCAGGAATGATCGGCACATGAAATATAAGCACCTTTGAAATATATTTACATCATCAAAAATCGGATAAAAAATATAGAATAAAAAATGTATACCGTGCAAAGAGGAACTGGAGCTACATGAGGAGCATGTCAGGTGGAAACCGTGGTTTTGTTCTTCTGTTTCTAAGTTAGGATAATGTTTTAAAAAAAATCCCTTCTTACCTAACACAGATGAATATAAAATAGTAGATATAATCTACAACCTTCTTTGTGATCCATATCTACCTGGACCCATTGATGACCGTGGACTCCAATGATGCACTTAAATATTTCAACATAAATTGACTGTATGTATCTGTATGATGGTGTTTTTATATACAACTACATGGCCTCCACTCTGCCTGTTAGCATGTGACTTTCAAAGAGTTTTATATAATTTTCTGTGGAAAAGACATTCAAAACAAGGTGTCTTTGAAGCAACCATGCCAAAAGTCACCCATTGAATGGTTCATGCTATGTGCAGAGAAGTTATCAAGGCTGTTTGAGCATTTCTTTCACAAAACTTATTGATGGACATTACTGAAACATTTCCAAACAGATGCGCTTGAAAATTATTGACTTGTGGTTTGGTTCTCTTGTTCCAGTGGTTTTGAACATGTTCTTTTTTTGTTCATCTTCTCTTTTTCCCCTCGCCATCTGCTTCCATGATCCTCTAAATAATCGATTCTCTCAAGTGTGGAAAACATTAAAGCAAACACTGCTTTGAAAAATACTCTTATCAGCACAATGATCAAAAAAGTCCTTTTGTAAGGCTTGCCGATGCATGTGGGCAACATTAATTTCTCCGGGCAGAGAGTTACACTTGAAGATAACTTTGTCAAACGGAAAAGTGTCATAATTGGGTCAGAACTGTGTTTGATCCTGACCTGGATGCAAACATCAAAAGCAACCAACAGTTAAGTCGGATTTCTTTACAGTAGCAGTCCATAACATCAAAAGGCACAACAAAATCTGCTAGAAGTGGAGAAAGTACGGCCTGGGGTCCACATTTAGCCCTATGACAGTAACTGTCTGGCACTCATAAAGTCATTTTAAACCAATAGTCCTTGGCATGAGAGATGATTTTTCTTCTATTTACCGTCTTCTACCGTCATCTATCTATAAAAGAGACCTATAGAGCTATATTGTTTTTGGCATTATTAGTCCATAAAAGTAAAAAAAAAAGAAAAAAAGGCTTAAAACAGTCAGGTGCTAACTACTCCCTATAGTATTAAAATAATATTTATATTAAATACATGTACTTTTTAATTTAAATCATTTTTCGTCATTTTGTGTCTTATAAGCTTGACCTAGTTTTGTTATATTACGCTACCTATTGAAACGTGAAAGCATAATTATTCTTCCACAATAATTATAATGCATTAAAAGAGATTTTAAAATGACTATATTGTGTCTTAATGTCAAATCTATTTTCCTGGTTACCTACACACCACCAATGATTAATTGTGAGGACATTTAAAAGGTATTTATAGGTTTTGTTTTCTTGGATTGGTTGTATTCTTTTGTGTATAATAATGGACAGAATGTTTTCAAGATGGGTTTTAGTAATGTTTATTATCCAAGCAGTTCAAATGTATGATTCAACCCATTATGATGATGGCCATTTTGTTTTAACTGTCATTGTAGTTGAGTTTGGAGATCATTTTACCATGTCGACATGAAACGGAAGCTGTGTGCCCGACGCTGATACCTACCTCTTCTTCCACAATCTTACTTTTTTTTTTTTTTGTATTTGTGTTATTTTCTGTTCTTCCTGGTCCATTCCCGTCAGCTCTACTAATAGAACCTGGAACATAGAAGATCATTATCGCTCTGATGCTGGTAAAATATTAAGAATACAATATTATTATTATTATTAGAATTAAGTGATAATTATTTTCATTTAAAGCTAATTTTAATGTTATACACCTCCATAAACAACATAAACTATATCGTCAGGTTTTAGGAGATTCTGTTAATCTTTCCATTGTTGACAATCCTACTCGAACCCAGCTCTGCTCGAAATTTCAAGGTTCTAATTATTTGTTGATAGTGAGCACTGTCACACATGTCAAGGTTCTTTATCGACGGAATTACTGCAACAGTTCACTCTATAGAGCTCTACAGATCGTTCTCAGTTTCACTCATGATGTATGAAAAGCAAAAATAATTACATATGAGGTGTAACCCTAACGACTAAAGGCTTGTATTGTATTCCAAGTTGCTACCATGGAGTGTATTTTCTTTGGCCTCTGATTATTTGTCCCTGTTTGTACTGAGTTAAATAAACAATCCTTTTAAATCTTTTTTTTCATTTTCTGTAGCTGTTACCCATCTTATTTAGTAGGGCTCCTTCAAATATTTGTACATCCCAACCTATCGAGAGCAGACTAGGGGAAAGTCTTTCTCACATTTCCCATGCAGACCTTTTCCTGTCCTCATAAGGTACAAGACTAAAATTGATCATGTAGAAACAACTAATCCAAAAGTCAATAAAAAGTGTCTCTTCTGAAGTTCATTAGTGTAAAATGCATTTATTTAAATGTTCACATGAAAGTGTTTATTGTGTTGTAAACTGAAACCTACATATTCTGAGGGAATATCAGGAATGGATTAGGCCCAGGATTTCTGACAGTTCGAACATGATAAATGCAGCATTAAAGCCGGTCGACCTCTCACTCTTTCTGATATTGCTTAACATCTCCGTCACACCTCTGTTGCAGTTACGTACTGTACTATAAAACATTGCCCAACATCCTTATAATTGGATGTTTGTATAAATTATACCCAATTGCCATTCTTCCCACACTCCGCACTCACCCTGGTGCTCTGAGAAAGAGCCTCAGCTTTTGAAGCTAACGTCTGGTTACATTTTAAACAGAAGGGGGTTATCTTTTATACTTAAAACAATTTGAAGATCATCTATAATTCACAGATTTCTTACTTAAATTCCAGAATAACATGAGGTTATACAATTACTTAACTGCTTTACACTTAAACATAATTGCTCTTGGATATGAGCTTCCATGATTATTTCCATCCCCCACTTCACATACTTTTAGTACCATTGACAAGAAGAGTAATGGGCAAGCTACCTTAATGTCTTCTTTTGAAGAGGAGAATTTTCAATGTCACACCTGTTACGTGGAATGTAAAAAGAACACATAGACCTTTGTGAAAATACCTGGATTCTTCATCGTTTTCTGTACACGTCCAAGCTGTCAGGTGGGATCTGCAAAAAGGATTTCTCTGACTGCCTGTCATTCATTTTACCTGACAGTTAAAGCTTTCATTCAGTACTTGGTTAAGGCCTGACTTCTTGGTAGAAAAATTTCCCCTTTAGCTACCAAAAAACAGTTTTCCCTCAACGGTTGAGTCATAGTTGATCCAAATTTCAATGGTTTAAATTCTAAAAAATAATTCAACCACTCTGTGAAACATCTTAAAATGTACTGCCCAACCATTGTATCATATAACTGCAGGGGTTGTATTTCAGCTCCCATGAATTCATTACAAATCACTATCTTGTAAAATATAGTCAAACTCAAGGTCAGAGGTCCAAACCCGGCCTGCTTATAGATAGATAGAGATAGATGGATAAACTTTATTGATCCCTCTAGAGGTCTCCTTTGGGAAATTGTTTTTCCAGCACACAGCAATACAAAAGATAGATTCATTAAACAAGAACAAGAACAAAGTTCAATAAAAAGAAAGTGCAAGATGACACAATCCAAATCTAAAGATAAAGAACATAGATAAAAGAAAAATAAACGACCAGTTTGGACACCACTGCCCTAAGTCTATTAGTGTTGCATCTGGAAGGAGCATTCATACACTCCCTCTGCTTCTCTGTTCACTGATGACAGTGTTCAGTGACAGTGATCTTCTCTCTGCAACTGTCACATATATAGTGTGGCCCAAAAATCAGATCATCCATTATGCATCCAAAGCTTTTACTGTCAAGATAGCAGGCGGAGATAAGAGCGAGTCATCTCAAATTCCAAATTCAAACGGTTCGTTAATTATAGAGACAGTCATTTGAAACTCCAACAAATTGATCCTTGTCCCAATATGACATTCCTTGAAAATCCCATTAAAATTTAACATAACCTTTGTATTCAGTATTGTTCAACCTGTATTTCAATGTTGTTCAACCTGGTTCACGTGTCCAAGGCTCAAATGAGCATGTGTAGAGCGCTCTCATTTTAATTTAGAATGCAGGCTCAATAAAAGCTGCTCTAGTCGAGACACTTTCCATACTTTTTAATTGTCCATAATTTTGTATTTGTAACATAATTGACCAACTATTACTTTCAGGGAACATAAGATATTCATCTCATAAACCTTTTATATGCATTTGCTATTATTCAAAGCAATATCTTGCAGAAATGCCTTCAGATATAGGGGGGGTCTTGAAGGTTGGATGGTGACTTATCCTTCACAGTGGATGCAGCAAGAATCCTGTAATTGTGGATTTTTTGTTAGCTCTGTGATTGGCTTCTCTTTAGTTTTTTTCTTTCCAAATAAATGTGAGCTCATTGTAAACTCTCTTCCATATACAGCAGAAAACAAGATCAAAAATACCCCACTCCCCTGTGACAAATGTAAATGCCACTCAACACACACACTTGGACTAACATAAAGTCTACCCCCACACACCAGAGATTACAATCACAAGCTCTTAGGTCTGCGGATCAAAAGGTACTGTTTTTTCCGTACACACTTCCGAACCAGAGGAGAGAAATCCTTCCGAAATACCTTAAAGGAGCCCAATATTTCAGCTCGCTAGATCTCCAGGGTGGCTATTTGCAGTTGGTGATAGATGATCAGTGCAAGGGGCAAACCAGCCATGCAGACACACCTCGGCCTATTTCAGTTCAAAGTCAAGCCTCATGCAACGCCACCTTCCACCGGTTGATGAAGATCGTATTAGCCGAGCTCAGAGGAAAAATATGGTTTGTTTCGATGACATTATTATTTTTTCCAAGACCAAGGAAGACCACGTGCGCTACTTGGACACAGTGTTTGAAAAGCTTCACCAAGCTCACTTAACTTTGAATGTCATGTGGTTTCCAACGAAGGGGTAGCGGTAGATCTTAAAGTTCCTCTTGAACATCTTGTGCACAAAGTTCCTTTGCCAGGCACATTCTCTTATCACAGGTTGCAGGCACACACACACTTTATAAATGAGGTAAACCGGCATGTGGGTAAGGCTCGTGCCAGACAAGTATTGTGACAAACGGCGCAAAGATGTACACTTTGTAGTTGGAGACTTGGTCTGGGTCCTGGCCCATCTGCTGTCGAGAGCCTCTGTAAATTTTTCAAATGGGCTGGGCCTGTGAAGGTAGAGATTAATTTTGGTGGTGCGCAACCGGAAAAAGGGTGAATGTGGTTGACATGAGGCCCTTTATTCCCGACTGTAGATAAGGAGGATGTGAAGAAGGAGCGAAATTCGTCACTTGCGCACCGGCAGGTGGAAGGACAGACAACTTTCAGAGGATTGACAGAAGGAACAGGACATTCTTTCCAGCATCTGGAGTTCTAACCTAGCTACCAGCTAGACAGGATCTGACAAATGGCGACACACACCAAGATTAGAAACAGGATGTGACTAAATGCAAATATAGTGCATCAGTGTGGTAAAGTCACCTGTTCCTTGAGGGAATGGAAAATGAAACAAGTTTGAGATTAAAATGTTTACTGTTTATACATGTCATATTTTCTATTATTCCCCGCGAGCCGTTATTGTTCTCGAAATCTAATTTTCTCCCTCTCCCTCCCCTTGCTCTCCCTCTGTTTCAGGTAGTTACAGCTGAAGACCATTCAAAGAGTTTACTTCTGTTAGAGGTAACTGCCTCAGAAGTTTTTGTAACTGTTACTTGTGTATTCTTCACCTTATATTAGTTTTTATTTAATATATTAATTGTTAACTCATAATGATAGAAAAACCAAGACAGCAAACTTACCAGAACCAGTTTCAAGACCCCATCAGGGGGGAATATAACATTCTCACATCTCTAACTATCGTTCATCAAACCCTGATGTTGAGGTCTGACTAAATTTACTTTGCTGCCTCACAACATTAAAATGCTAAACTGTGTCCAAGTACCCGCCTGTTTAAATAAGATAATTTAATGCAATTTCTCACTTAAATTTCACTCGAATGTATCTCTAACAAAAAACGTGAACTATTGTTAACAACATCTTGTTTCCCATCTTTCTCTTAAAATTGACTGCTTTCTGTGACAGGTTTTCCCCCTCATTTTCTTTCTTCCCGTCAGCTCGATTAGCTTCATCTCATCCAGTTGCCTGGTGACCAAGCTAATGACGGTTCACTAATTCAGCTGAACACTCTAGTCCAGCTCTCCGGCGAGGAACATTGTATAAATCTTATAAGTCTCAGAAGGTTAATTATGATTTACAGAGTGAGCGTCAACATGAGACCTCTTTTAATCACACTGGTGAACGATTTATCTATTTTAGTTGTTTTTGAAGAAGGGTTGGCCAAAAGGAACAGGAGATCACAGAGTCAACGGGATGACTTGTCTTTTATTGAAGAAGTCACAGTTCTCTAAACACACAAAGTTTGATAAGCAATGCCGACAAACATCATCTCTACCAAATCATCAGTCATATTTTAAAGACATTTACAGTGGACTGTCTCTAAATGGTGTTTCCTCTGAGAGGTTACATGATTTCCTGGAAATGAAGAGCTATCTTTATTTAGGTTACACAACCAGACGTCTGTAGCTGGGTGTACCAGAAAAGGAAAATCATGGCTTGCTTCTCGCCCTCAAACAACCCTTCATATCCTCATGATTCTAGGTTGGAGCGACCCAACTTTTGGTCGAATAATGATAGATATTCCACCACTTGCTGTAAAAGTAAAGTTTTTAAAGTTTTTTGGCCCAAGATTATTTTTGTATTTTATTTAATGGAAACAAACTCAAATATATAAGTCTCTAGAAAGTATTGGGCTTCTAATAATAATAATAATAATAATACATCCAAATTATTTAGCGCTTTTTGGGACACGCAAACTGATTGACAACAAAGGAAGAAGACAGGATTACAGCAGAAAGAAGATAATCCTTAGTTAACATTTTAAACCGGTGGGTTTCTTCCTCATAAGTTGAGGGAGTGAGTTCCGTATTGTAGGGGCGGCAACAGAAAAGGCTTTGCTCCCAAATTTGTTGCCAAATGCATACCAGTGAAACTAAATGTTTAATACTATAACTTGTTAATCGGAGTGTAAAGTTTAAACTACCAGCTGATTCAGCACCACGGACAGCTATCTCTTTAAATCATAACTATTGTGTTTTGTTATTACTATAAACTCTTATACACAGATAAACTCTGTAAGAACACATCTACACATTGTCCTTTGTCTCCGTCAGTCACAGGGAAAATAAAGTTAAGGGTGAAAGAAATTGTAAGTTATAGAGAGAATGTAGTTAAAGTTGAAGATTAGGACTGTTTAGTGAAAGAAGAAAGTTCCAACAACCTTCTCCAGATTATGCAAATTCGAATAATGTGTAGGTAAATCCATTCTAGATACATTCAGGGTTCAAATCACAATAAGTTTCTCAGAGACTTTCTTGTTGATGAAATCTCCTCAAACCTTGACAATCCAAACTTTTCGGACTAAGAAGTATAAAAAGTGTCCCTTATCAAAGTGAAATAGTCGCAAACAAAAGAATTGCATTCATAATAATCGACCATTTCTCTGCAGTCTTCCTCAAAGTTTTAAATATATTAATGATATAAATAAATGCAAAAATCAATGACAATAATCTTTCAACACCTTCTGAAATCCAGAGTTAAATCAAAATGACTCACAAGTAAATTTTAATGTGAAAACATTGGGGACATTTCCACCAGGTCTGGACTGGGCTCATCTGTTTCAGAGGCTCACTCAAAATAAATCACGTCCTAGACTTTCTCGAATCTCCTGGCCCCAGGCTGTGCCAGGCTTGCTGGTTTCCCAGTCATTGTCTTGCTCTAATTCGATCCCTGTCTTTCAGTTTCATGCTGTACTGACCTCTCGCAATGGGAGGCTCACACTTCAGACTGTAAATTGGCATCACAGGCAGCAAGAGTTGAGAGTAATCATGACGGCTATTTTAAGTTCTCCACATGATGTGGGCTGAAACTGTGTCAAAGATTCAAATCTAGAATAAGGCAGCAAGCAGCAACTTCTTGCAATAACTCTAGAAGCTGCATCACAGCAACACATTTATCTTGTTGTGCAAAATAATGTCTTGTGACCAAACCATACGGAAATTGTTTTACAATTAATTTCCTTTACTTTCCATTTAATATGAAATTGCATTTTGACAGATTCTCCCACTTCAATACTTCTATAGTTGAACCATGACTTTATATAAGGAACGATATATATATTTAAACAGAGCTGCTAGTGTAAAGTATATATATATTGTATGATTTCCTCTGGCCGTTCATCCATCTATCTGCTGTGGAGTCAAAAATCCATGCACGTTTCATTAAGAGCTTAGAAATGAAAATGAATCATTTCCTTTTAATCCGTATTAATCATACTATAATATATATTAGATCTTATCTGGGTGTATTGTGTGTTAGATCAAAGTCTTATCTGCCTTGAGCTTGACACACTCTTCCGGCAACTGGGATGAAAGGAATGAGGAGCTCACTGTTGCTGCGAACAGCACAGACACCTCTGTGTACAAGAACACACTGTTTGATGCAGAAGTAACAACCTGTTCCATCTTTCTAATTCAAAGTCAAGGGGATCTGATATATTTCAACATCACAGCCATGTTTAATCTGGTGTAATTACTCAAGAGTGTTCTTTAAATCAGCTAAAAACCTCCTGAGGGATCAATAAAGTTTTACCTTACCTTACCTTACCTTACCTTAGAAATGGTACTTTGTTTCATAGTAGTACAAACATATTAGGACAAACAGTAGACATAGAAACAAAAATAAAAATAAAAATAAAAAGGATAATTATAAAACAAAAACAAATGATAAAAATGTAAAAATATATAACATGACAATACTGGCAAAGATTTTTCAGATTCTGATCACTGGGACAGCGATCAAATAAATTATTAAATTATATATATATTATATATATATATATATATATATATATATACTGTATATATATATATATATATATATATATATATATATATACAAATAAACTTGTATATATTAGATGTATTTCACCTTTTAATGTCCCAGTGATCAGAATCAGATTAATCTTTAGTGCCAGTATTGTCAGAACAAAACCGGAATTTTTCAGAGGCAGCAATTTACTGCATACGTTTCGTAATAATACTGTGCTTGTGCCAACTTGTCATTCAGAGATGTGCTTTTCTTCTGACAATTGCTATCATTGAGAAAAGTATCAGCCTGACTGTTTGTTGCTGTCAAATTACAATTAATTGTGTCATTACTTTGAAGACTCTTAGAATACAATCATTGTTTTAGACAATCATTTGTGTGGGCAAGGTTCAAGACGTTCCCGAAACCAGGGTCATTATTTGAGAATATTGCTGAGGAGCGCGAGTGTGTCCTCTCTGACGGTTGCTGGAGTCAGAGATGAGAAAGCATATTGAAGAAGAAGGCGTAAAGGCTGAAGAGGGACACATCAAATGTGTTGTGCCGATTTTATTAACACTCTCATATGTGATGAGAACATCTGACTGCAAAGCATCATGGAAATATTCCAACAGACACGGCATCAAAGGAGAGACAAGTATGAGTTTGAAACATATTGAAAATATATATCCGACCTTATTTTGCTTTCGTTTCTTTTTTGAGATGAGTTTCTCAAAGAAACGACTCCTGTACCTCCAGCTAATTTAACATTTTTAGAAATGCTATTTTCCAAGTATTTACAAGAGAACCACAATCAGAAATGACATCACTTCCTATACGAATAATAGTATTATATAGTATCCAATAACACACCAGAACAAGACAGGCAAGGTTAACAAGTTAATATGATGAAATGAAATGGGTCTCAATGAATTCATAATTTCAATCTACAACCCTGGTCAACCCTGATCAAATCCTGCCTCCCCTCTTTCCTTCCACTCATAACCACCATCATTCACTCCTCTCTCTTTTCCGGTTATGTCTCCTCACCATTCAAAACTGCAGCTGTCACCCCAATTTTGAAAAAACCTGGTCTAGACCCCAAAAATTACATCCCTGTATGAGCCCATTCAGTCCGGTAAGAAACAGCCTTGATAGAAATGAACAATGACCTCCTCACTTCCGCTGATTCTGATTCACTCTCCATCCTCATCCCCCTCTATCTCACCGCTGCCTTTGACACCTTCTCACACTCCATATTCCTCAGTAGACTCGTCTCCCTCGGCATCTCCCAAACTCCCCTCAAATGGTTCCACTCCTACCTCACTGACCGCACCCAGTTCCTACAAATCCTTCAGATCCACCCTCTCCTCAGTCACTGCAGGTGTGCCCAATAGCAATCAGCTCTTCTTTCCACCTTTCATGCAAACCCAACTCGTCACTTACACCCCCTCGCCTCACTTCATGTCTACACGAAATCAAGAGTCTGGGTGTCATGCTCGACAGTACACTTTTATTTCAATCCCACATAAACAATATCACCCACTCTGCCTATTTTCCCCCCTCTGAAACATCAACAGACTCCGAAAATAATGCACTACAAATATTAAAAACTTTATTATTCACATGTGATATTTCACTGATCCTTAACTTCGTAATTCCAACGTTATGTAAAGCTTTGTAGGTAAATTAGTGCTTACTTACCCAGGAATAAAAGTACCATTTAAGCTTACTTGGGACAGATCGGTGATATTTAAAAACAGAAAATCTAGTCAGTATATCGATGCACTTGATGCTCAATGGTCCAGAATCAACTGACCTCCTGTACACATCACTTAAGTTTGTTTGTTTCAAAATAAAATAGATAAATGCTTCTTTTAGGTCGGGTGTACACTTTGACGTGAAGTAATGCTCTAACAGAAGATGTTTTCTGATTCAGCATTTTTAGAGCTGCAAGCATCTTGTTTTTGCAACAAGATTAGATTGTACATTTCACAATCAACTTCTCAGTTTCGAAAATCTTTATTACCCATTTTAAGAAGAGACACTTCATTTTTTATATCAATGCAGTCTTGCTAATTAAAGAGAACATATTGAATTAAATAATATAAATAAAATGATACTCACTGATGAAGTAGATTTTAATCATTCTCGAAGTAGATGATTGCTTATTTAGAGTGTGAAACCAGGAGCACAGTACAAGTCTGAAGTTTAACTGACAATGTAGAAATGTGGTTTATTGCCACTCACTCCATCATTAATTCAAAATCCTTATAAACGTCCATCCATAAATCCCTCAAATACGCTTGGATATCTTCCCATTGTCATTGTTACTAACCAACTGTGACACCAACACATTTCAGTGCATTTTTGTCAAAACAAATGTTAAACAATTGGATCTGACAAAACAATGCATTACAAATATTAAAAAAAACATTTATTTGGGATTTCTCAAAGTTAAAGTGTTATCTTGGTGAGAAAGGATTACGAAACCTCCTAAATTCATGTATGAGCAACATGTATTATTCTGTATATTATTTGTTTTTCTCTTTGGAACACAATTTTACAGCCCTAAAAGAAAAGAAAAACATTATACCTTAGACTTTATGGAACTTGCTAAGATGAAATAAAATATCCAACAAATGATAACACCCTCACACGAGAAAGAAAACATCGGCAGTGCGATAAATTGGGTGACTTAACCAAGCAATAATGGCTCCAGACCTGAGGCCTAAACAAAGAGATTATAGTGTTATGGCTTTCCCCCTCTCATTTAGAAAATATACGGGATAAATGGGGAACATTAACTCTCATTTTATGGTGTGCTGGTTAACGTCGATGCAGATCTTCAGGACTATTTACGCAGAGACTCTGAGTTGGGCGATATAAAGACATATAATCGTCGGGACAGTAGAAAAATCTCCATCGCGTCGTTTCTGTTCTATGGTTTCCATCAGCATTTTATAAATTCAAGCCACTTTTCCCAGACTAGGCTCATGTTTTTACAAGAACCAACACCTATTTATTTGAATGTATATTCATCAACATTACAGCATAGAGCAACAACGTAAGTAGTTATCACAATAGCAAAATATTGCTGAGGCAGGTTAAATGATACAGAAGAGTACATGAAGAAAGGACATAATACATTACAGGTAAACCATTGACACAGACCATAGACAAGTTACATGTAGGTTAAGATTTTGAAAACTTTGGAACCCAAGAGAAAAGGAGAAAAAAAAGGTGTGTATTACAATTTCAATGCTGAGATGTCACAGTTTCTGATATGGGCTGGTAGACCTAATAGACCCCACCATTTGGCCAAATTGGGTCTGCGCCTTTGTAGGTTGCAGTCTTTGGTGTATTGAAGAATGAAACAACTTTGTAGCTCACAGGACCTTTTACTATTTCAAAGTTGTCAACAGGGAGTTGAAGATCACAGCTTCTCTTCTTCACACGTACATACATATGGAGTTCTGTATTATTCAGTAGTGCCTCCTAGCGTGTAACAACATTACAGAACACAACATCTTCTCTCCCTGTAAAACCATACTCTGGATTCAGTATTCAAATAAAAGAAGTACGTCTGATCCCTACTAGGGAGACAATTACAACAGAGGTGATTCATAAATACTAGAAATCAATTGCACAAATCCTAGTCTACTGTAATATCCGTTACAGCCAGTTTAATTGTATCAACCTGTAACACCTTGAATAGAAAAGCGTGAACTGCGTGCAGGGGTCTGTGAGTGTTGTAGGGATTGAGAGTATCCATCATCACTTCCAAATGGAACAAGGGCCAAGTGAGTTGCGTTACAGTTTTTTCCATCACTGAGTTGGAAGGTGTTTGATTTAACTTGCAGGCTGCTCATTACCAGTTTTATTATATGGCATTTGTTGGTTCTGTTATTTATTTGCACATTCATTGAGAAATGTTATCATTTATAATATTTAATATAATTCTGTACTTAAAAATACAGGGTGTTTTTCTTTAACCCTTGTGTTGTCTCATGGTCAAGAACGACCTCCAACAATGCATATATTTATGGAGGCCAGGTAGGTCGTTGAAATTGAGACAACACAAAGGATACCACAAACACCAATTTTTTCCATAACTCTGAGTGTCATACATGCTACGTCTTCTGTCAGATTAGTGTAAGTTTTGATTTGCAAAATGATAAACAGTGACTAAGCGACTTGGAACACACATACAACCCTGAAAAAGGCTTAAGAGGCGTGTGTGAAGTTGTTAAAATGAAGTTTATTTCACCAAAAACAGAAACCAATGAACACGATACACCTTCTCAGCACCACTGAGTTATTCAACTTGCCTCCAGCAGCTGTCTGACAATTCACAACTGCATTAAAATCCTTGAGCTGAATTATATAATTAGAATTTGACTCACATTAGCATAAGTTTGTTGAGGAATCATTTCACCTGGCTTGCCCTAGGCATGCTGGGAAATCACAGAGAACACTCATCATGTGTCATATGAACCATGATGCGTCTCTATTAGTTGATTTTTCACTTCTAATTATCTTCTATCAAAAAGACACATCTTTAAAACCTCTGTGTTTCTGGTGTTTCTAGTTATCAACATGATTCAACTTTAAACTGACTTCTCATTAACTATTGACACAGAAAATTGACACATTGCTAAGCAAGTGCTTTGTATGAAGCAGTTACAGATTGACAACTCGGATCTATTGGTTAAACCACTAATCTCTAAATGTCGTTATGGAGCCAGGGCCTTCAGTTTTCAAGCCCCTCTGCTGTGGAACCAACTACCACTCGCCACTGTTATGCTGTTATTCACTCACTGTCGATTCGCTGGGATCTGTTTTTCTTTTCTCCAATATAGTCTGACTTTTGACTGTAAAGTGTCTTAAGATAACTTTGTCAAGGTATTTTTTTTTCTGTTGTTCTCCACTATTGCATTTGTGATATTACTTGTGTTTATGTGGAAGCCTGCGAGCCAGAGGGCATACTGCTCAACTGTTGGACTCTTGTGGAAAGCAGCAAGTACTAAAGCTACTCTGTGGTGTTGTATCTCATTCATAACAACTGGTTTCTTAGCTTTGACTGACTGCATCTAAGTTCTTTTAAGAAGAAAATTGAAAACTCTGTTGGGAGAAATGAAGAGCAGGAGTTTTTCCAAGAACATTTTAAAGTATATAGTATACAAAAAAGTAACCACCTGAACTGATAAGTCATTGTTATATTATATTTATAGAAAATCTGACACCAAGTAGGATTGATTGAAGAAGTTTTTAAAGCAAGACCCGGGCCAAATCTAACTTCCATTGTCATCACATGCATACAGCAAGAACCTAAAAGTATAATTGAATATGGAAGTGACATGAGAATAATAAATTAATTTTACATTTCAAATCTGAAAATACTATATTCATATTTTAAGGATGTAATTATTATTTTTGAAAAAATGCTGTATTAAACTGCTGTATTAAAAGTTAGAATTTATTTTCTGTATGTGCGTTATTCTAATTCCAATAATAATTCAATATAATAATGCCGCTATAATAACGCTAACAGACTATACCAAATAAGTACTAAGTTTCACCAGACAATAGCAAAAGAGCATTAAGGGGCTTGATCATGGGTTTATGTGTAACTTCAATCAAGTAGCTCTTTTGGCTGTATCTGGTTGCACTATTATACAAGATTATTATATTTAATTTAAAAGGCTTTACATTTGGAACCTTATTTTTTAATGGTTAGGAAAAAAGCATTATGTATTTAAATGCAAAAAAAAAGAAAATGAAACCTTTAAATATCTAAACTATCAAATGAATATAAATCCAACCTTCTACTGAACCGAATGAGTAGTAGTAATATAATGTTAAAAAACTATTTAACATTCTAAAGAGCGAAGGATGTCACAAAGGATGTATTTTACTAAGACTTGAACGGTCCCTCGAACAATTGAGTTTGATACTTTTACACTTTTATACTCTTTCACTTTGAGGGGAAAATGGGCAACACTCACTCTTCAACATGACCTTTGTAGATGCTTCATGACAGACCCTGTGGAGATAAAAAGGTCAAAATGCTCCATGCACACCTGAAAAAAACAGCCTAAGATTTTTGTCATCTTGTGTTTGTGTATCCTCAAACAAGACATTTTTATTGCTATTATTTTTTGTAGTAACCCATACACATTCAACCATGTGAGCTTTAACTGCCCGTCATTAAATATTTAAATTTACATTTAGATTAAGTTGACATTTTTGTTCTTGTTTTATGAATCTATCGTCTGCAGCAGAGTGGGATGGATGGTGTTTAAGGCGCTTTTTCTTTTTCTTTTTATAATGATTAAATCACTAAATGTCTGCACAGAAAACCATTGACATTTTTTCACTGACACTGATTCGTTTTACTTAATACAAAGGAAGCAATGTTCAGAATCTCATTGGATGCTGGAGTGAATGTCTGCCTCTTGGGAGAGTGATGCATCTGTGGATCATCCTTTTTATATCTCCGGGGCCCTTAGCGACATTGTCTGCCAGATGTAATTTTAGTTGATGTGTTTTAAATACACCCAGATACTGGAGAGAAGGAAATTAAATTAAGATTAAGAAAGTAAAGATTTCAGTTTTCATCATTTTACCTGTAATGGATTTTTCTATTAAAAGATAATGTCAAGATCTTGTAAGATGATCCACCAGAAGTGGGAAAGAGCACACATGACCACCTGGATGTTTCATGTACGATGATTATAGATCGAAGTTTTAATTAATGTCAGTTATTCTTTGCAAAGTTCATGTACTAACAGTGCATGCACACAAAAATCTTACCACGCACTTTTCCACCGCAAAGTTAATGTGTATCAAGAATGAAAAATTCATTCCAACATATTGCATGTTGAGAATGCAGAGACAATAACTGTCAACATTAATCAGTAATTAAAACTCCCACGTTAATCAATAAAAGCACAGCAAAGTGTTGTGAAGATATATTATAGAAATTGGCTGCATTAGCTTTGTTAGAAGACTATATTAACTGTGTTATTCGCAGGGAGCGCAATTTCAGGGTCGGAGAAGAATTTGTTGGAAAACAACAATGCCTAGCTTCTCAGTCGCTTCAGGTTCCCGAGGGTACAGGTACTGACCACACTGGCTTTCCTGGCAAAAGGACTGTCTCAGTCCACCCTGAGACGAACAATGCCAGTCTGGTTGGTCAGTCTTCGAAAGGACCATGGTCAGCTGAAGGGGCCTGGAGGGTTACTCTTTTACTGTTTGTGATGGGATGTGGCGTCCTTCACAATGTTGCATTTTACATATAAAAATGACTTGCTTGCAGCCTACCCGGTAGGCCCTTTGGCCTTGTGAATATCAAAGGGCAAGTACAAAAAATTCACTTATTAAAGGAAGCTCTTAAGTCTGGAATGTTGGTAAGGACACCAACAAATAAACGTAGATGCTCATTAAGTATCAAATTCAGATTTGAACAAAAAAAATGACAGTGAGTTTGCAGTGTGTCGAAATGCATTCTAGCAGCTGATGTCACAGGCCGAAAAAAAAAAATTAAGTTGTTGTTTTGGTGCACGGACGGATTTAACAACAAAAACATTTATTTCCAGTTATTGTGTCCCTGCAAGGCTGTGGTGTTAAAGGGCGACGGTGCTCTCGTAGACTCACGCCGACGCCCGCACAGTGTGACATCCATTGACTGACAGTTGGAAACATACTCTCTGCTTGTGGTTGCCAACTACAATTTTGCATGACCTTTACCGAGCACCGTGCTCTTGAGTCATCTCAGACTTCATAACATTATGAAACAACACTTGCTTGTTGAGGAGTCCCTGTAACTACCTGCAAGGATTGTTGCAAATAACTTTATCTTCAGATAAACACACATTTTGTCAAATAAATATTTTTCAAAGGTCATTCTAAACCGTCAGATCTAAATGAGAGTTGGATTAGAGAGTCTTTTAAACCTCTACTGCACAACGTTGCCGTAAACAGACAAGTTTTTTACTTTTTGAAAAAAATCAGCTTCCAAATTCGAAATTTAAAGTCTCACTTTTAATACCAGACAATAGTGCCAGTTATGATCAGATAAAAGAATATGTTGTGATAAAAAATTATGGATTCAAAGGCTATTTATTCCACATATAATTAATACCTTAATATGTGTATTTTTCAACGATTTAGATTAAAGATTGAAGATCTTAATTTCCGAGATATATCTTGAATTTCTTTTCCATGGACTGAACCATATTCTTTTTAAGCTTGAACTCACCTAAGTTGTTCATGTAGTCATAAACATAAACAGAATATTTCTCTACAATATTGTCACACACTTTTATTCTAGCGCTCAAAAATTCAAAAGCTGCACAATGATTTTTTTCACGATGCAACTTTGTTTCCTCTTATATGTATATTTTACAGCCTTCATTGACAAAACATTCAGTGTGTCATCATCCATGTCAGGGTTGTTGTTGATGGTGTTTGGACTTTTTAATTTGACTTTCCACTTGCTAATAAATAGCTAAATGTATAGTCTTTGTGAGCAAGGATATTTATTCAAGCGGCAGATCCTGGTTGTATAACTTCATAAAGCAAGGGGCCAAGATGTTTTAACTCAAAACAAGGCTTCTCATCCAATCATTAAATGTCTTAGCCATAGAAATGAGAATATGTATTAAAAATGAATTTGTTCTGACTCAAGACATGGCAGTTTGTTGAATGGGCCCTAAAATGAATATACATCATAGGTGGTGTAGTTTCCAGTTTAATGTACACCTAGAATTCAATTGTTTTTAAAAGCTGAGTTTGAGATGCATTAACATTTCAACAGTTTTTTTGAACATGTTCATTTTACATCTGGAATTCTGCAAAGGAAATATCTGAGATGATGAAAGAAGGCCGGAAAGCATTTTTTGAATATTTAGAACCTGAGTGCATATTTCATTTCCCCTTAAAAAGTGTCGTGTGAAAACTTCTTCCATCTCTTTGAATGTCACGACTACTGACGGTTAGATTCTTCTCTCTCAGACCCAATTGTAGTGTCATTACCACTTCCATTGAAATCTTCTTATTTCCTGACTTGGAGCTTAACTTTGATCAAAGTAAAAGAAGATCACTTGAACAAGTGATAGCTAAAAATAACTTAACTAACATTTCACAGAAGGAGAGAAGGAGCAGATCCTCAGCTTTGTATTTGGATTACAAGGCACTATAGCTTGAAAGGAAAGGCTCTGTTATCAATGAAGATGTAGGCTTTATAGATATATAATTCATGGCATTGAGAAACAAAAAAAGCCATATGATATATATTTTTTAAATAAAGGCTGAACAAGGCAGCCTTTATCAAATTATAGGCCTGCAGGGACCTATCATTTTATTTTATCTATGGTCAGTTCTTTTCTTAGGGCATACATGAGAGAGAAAAAGCCCTGAGGTTGTTGTATCACTAAACAGCCCGGGAAAAAGGAAAGCAATAAAAAAGAAAAAACATTGCAATATCTCTTTCACTTGCTTCTTCCTTCGGGCCACCATCTTCCTTGTGTCAGTGTGTTTGCATGCATGTGCGTCACCGCTACACCTCTCTACAATTAAATGATTTGCATAGTATTTTTTTTTTAGAATTTGCTTTCCCACAGGTTTTATCTTTATGACGCAGCTTCACTGTTTGAGCTGTTGAGACCAGTCTGATATATGACTCATTAATTATATTTTAGTTCTCCTTTTCTTGGTCCAACAATGATTTACTGTCTTCCATGTCGGCTTTATGGATACACTTTATATTGATCTAGATTAACCATTATTTCTCAAGCATTTTCGCCTAAACTTATTTAAATTTAACCTTTTTATATTTTAATAAAATTCTGAGTTTCCTCACATGGCTGCAAATTTTTTTTACTGAAAAACTGAAAATAAAATGAATATTTGAATGTGGTATATTATCCAGGAACATTAAACTGTTGTGTTATAATGATTAAGATAAAGTTTTTAATAATTTTATTATGTTATATAGTATGATCAATATTAGGGCCACTCAAAGATTTTTTTTTTTTTTTTCCCACAAAATTTGTATTTTAATCACAACGAAATTTGATTCAGTAATTTTAACACCTCCTTGTCCAGAACATTGTACCATTGTACCGAATGATCAATACAATAGATCACGATCTAATCAATCTTGTCAAGTCAAAGAACTTTACGTCACTTTATATGCTTGCTCAAACCAAACATCATTTGTCTGCTTTTGCTCTTATCTGTTTCCAGCTGTCCTGCAGACCTTTCCCTCACAACCAATTTCCTCGTCAAACCTTTTCCAGCCTCTGTCCTGCTACCAATAGATCCAACAGTGAGGGGTTGTACATTTTTTTGTCTCACTCTGCCATGTGGCTCTCTCTAAATATGTGCTTTTGGTATGGACACTTTCCATTGTGGTTCAGATTTCACTAATTGATTTATTTTTTCACAATTTCTATTCAATGATGAGATACTTTTGAATAACAGTTTATTCGATGTTGACAAATCCAACAGACTCTGACAGAATAATAATGTACTAAGTACAGACCCTTGCAGTACCCAAGGGGCAAAATTTTTAGTTTCAAATATAAATATTGTCCACAATGAACACTGTTTTGCTTTATCTAAAGTACTATTTGGCTTGAATTAGTTAAATAAAAGTAGAATTTTACAAGTATTATCAGTGTTGCGGACTGTGGCATCAAACTAGGTGCTAAGATATAATTTATTCCCCTCGATGGAACTATTCTTTAAATTTAAAAAAGGTTTAGCCGTATTAAGCCACAGACAGACAGACGGAAGGACGTTCAGATGGACGAATGGACGGACGATAGCAGCTCCACCATAGACCAATCATCACTGACTGTCAAGTTGAAATCTGTGTCACCTGCTCCCTGACTTACATTGCATCCTCCAGCCATCACGGTTCAAGCTCTGTTCCTCATCTCTGCAGTCAGCTTCAAGGACCTTGACAGGATCACCATATGCAAGATCTCTCCTCTAACCGTCTAGACTGCTACTCTCCTCCCACTGTTCTCAAAATATCCTTGTCTCCCTTTACTCTCCTTCCCCTTCCCCTTGCTCTCCTTCTGTCCCAGTAGGCAAAGAATCCGGTTCGGTTTGAGGTTTCCTCGCCACTGCTGTTCTTGTGATTTGCTGGGACATGTTTTCCTTATTTTAGTGATGTTAAAACTCTTGTTACCTCATAATGATTACCAATACGCAGCAAACTTAAAATATTTATTATAAATTCTAAACATCCCTCTAAGTCTCTCCTAGTTGAAATATATTTATGCAGTTGAAGAACACAATGAATAGATACTATTTCCGCTGATACCACCTGATGGGCGAAAAAAGAAACTGCTTTCGGCTGTTAATACAAATCCATATAAGCAGCAGGCATCTGGATGAAAAGACTGTTTTGATACTAATTTCCTTATTATTATCACAGCTTGGCTGTGGCTACAAAGTTTCCGGATACAATATATATAAGCTAAAAAATATGAAATGTATTATTTTAGGTTTACATTTTCATTAAGAATGGCTTTCATCATTCACTTGCTATACACAGTGATTTCTTTAATCCGATCTTCTCTTCCAAGTTTCTGTGTGTTTATGAAACAAGAAGGGCCGAAGTCGCCTCCACCTCCTGGGGAGACTGAGGTCCTTCGGAGTGTGGAGACCACTTTTAAGGACCTTTTATGACTCCGTGGTAGCCTCTGCTATCCACTACACTGTGGTCTGCTGGGGAGCAGGCAGCACGGACCGGGACAGGAAGAGACTGAACAGGCTGGTCACGAGGGCCGGCTCTGTCCTGGGCCGCTCGCTGGACTCGGTGGAGGAGGTGGGAGAGAGGAGGACACTCTCCAGACTATCCTCCATCAGGGACAACGCTCTCCACCCACTGCACCTGACCGTGGAGGAGCTGGCCAGCTCCTTCAGTGGCAGGCTCAGGCACCCCCAGTGTAGGACGGAGCGTTATAGAAGGTCCTTCATCCCAACTGGTATCAGGATATTTAACTCTCTACTTTAAATATCCTGATGTTAATCCGTAGTGTGTTTTTCTTCTTGTGTGTTTTATTTTATTTTTTACTTTTTTTGTTTTTATTTTTATTTTATTTGATTCTATTGTATTTTGTTAATAGTGTTAAATTTCTAATTTTGTAAATAATTGTATATTTTTAAGATCTTTTTTATTTTATTTTGTATTATCTCTTTTATTTTTATTTTTTTCCTTGCACTTTATTTTTTTAAACTGCGCTGTTGTAAAAGTGTGTTTCCCCTCTGGGGATGAATAAAGCTTTTCTATTCTATTCTTTTCTATTCTATTGTCTTTCTAAGCCAGCTCTAGCTCACATGTCAAATATGTGTTGTTGTGTTGGTACAGACCAGTGAAAGAATATGCTAGAATGCTATATGTGTCGTTTTTATGTTTAAAAAATAAACAAATAGAGCTTCTGGTCAGTGCTGCTGCCAAACCCACCAAATGACATTGCACCAGCTTATGTACTATCAAGCAGCATATTGTTTATTGGAGGAGATAAAACAAAGCAGGCAAGCACTCAGATCACCTGAAATGACCTCTTATAGTAGTCATTTATCTAGCCTTCACCAGAGAAAGTTATATCTACTCAACATCAACACGGTTGCTTAGCAGGAGATAGAAATGTATTAGTGACTCTGAAAATAAAAGAATAGTAAACCAGCACCCTCACTTCAACACCACTTTAAGAAATGCCAGTAATCCGAGGCATCTTTTTCCTGATGCCCGTACAAATGACACTGGAAAATCTGAGTTTCAATGCCTTTTAGCATCATGTTTTCTGATCCGGATAGGTGTGTGTAAAAAAAATAATTATTTTTTTCATAGTTTTAGGTCACAAGATTCTAAACTTATTTCATCGCCATGTTGTACAAGTATTTGTGGTTAATATCTGAACGCAGTACGTCATCAATTTACAGATCAGTTTAGCTACACTGACTGCTGTTTATTATTTGAACTCTCTTTAAAAAAAAGAAATGCAAAAAAAAATCTATTTTCAATACTTGTTATATATTGTTGTGGTGCAACAGTGAATCCAAAACCTGTTAATATTAATATTTTCGCGTTAAGTAAACGCGATCTTGTAAAGGTATTAAGTGCGGCAGGTGGAACCTTTAGCACTTTGGTCGCAGTTTCCAGTCACTATAAGAGGACGCACTTCCATGTCTTCTTCTTAAGTTGACTAAACACAAGAAACAAGTCAACAGGAAATATTGTGGACTAAAAGAGATTTTTTTTATGGCTTCTGTTCTCTTATTTTTTCTTTTTTTGGTAATAACTGAACTTTTTTGGTAACAAAAAATTATTTTTGAAATTACGGTGACTGCCTTATTTTTTTTTTGCAATTAAAAATTCAGATTCACAACTGAGGAAACAATACATTTAATTTACAAAACAGTTCCACACATGTATTTACAAATGCCCCAACAGTTGAAAAGACAGACCATACATTTACTCACTATCATCTACAATACAATCAACATTTACTCGCAGGTCCCTCTGATCACAAAAGTTTGCTCATAAACATCCTTCATATACAAAAGTTTTGTCAAAGATGGACTGATATAAATAAAATAAAAAATGTTAAACGCTTGATGCGGACAGGAAATGACCCCAATGCGTCAAAAGGAAGTAATCGGCACAGGGAAGGTATTAGTGACATGCCTGTTGTCTCTCCAAAAAAAAAGAAGCTAAACCACATTTTGGGAGTACTTTGAACACTTTCATAACCTTAACTGAAAGATGAATTGATATATATAAAAAAAAAATCACTAACGACACAGACAAAGTGACATTGAAGAGCCAGGTAGAGAACAGAGATAGGTGTTACTTATGTAAACAAGTTCAAAGGCAAAACATGAAAAAAACAATGTAATTTGAATGAGGAATACTTTTAAAAAATGAACACTGAAACTGAAAAATTGCAGATAAAATGAAATGTTTATTGCCCTACAGACACCTTCACATCAATTTCTTTGCTCCACTGTTTAAATAGAAGGTTTGGGAGCGGAATATAACAGGATTGTGGCATTCATCAATATTTTAGTACCTCTGTGTTAAGACCCCAGCTGTTAAGGTTAAGGGGAAATAATTGATTTTCTTTAAAACCACCATCATCTGGTTATTTATGTTGTTTCATAAGGAGGGTCAATTCCGGATTAAACAATAAGAAACAACTGGAGGAAAAGGATTTTATTCCCAAAATAAAAATAAAAAGCCCAATACAAATAACAATAAACCCTTATTTTTGAAAAACTTTGGAATAATAAACTTAAATACTGGCTCCCAGTCGTCAAATAGTGCAACAAAAGGAAAATGCTTATCAAAGGCACCAGGCCAAGCAAAACATTACAAATGTTGCAACAAAAAAGTTAACTTTCAAAAACACTCGACCAAAATAACCAAAGATAACCTCACACCTAAAAGTAGCATCCATGATAATCTTTAGCAATTTATGACAGCTAAGGTGATCCAGGATTGGTGCAAGTGATGATTGACAGGATCCCCCAATCACTGTTCAGGCTGGCGGATCGGTTTTGGGGAAGCCAGGAACAACAGGAGCCAATCGCACACGAGCACTGGTACCCAACTATTATCATAGCAATAGCATAGACATAGCATAGCTATAGCATGGCCATAGCATGGCCATAGCATGGCCATATCAGAGGGCCTTTAACGCTTCCTCCTGCAGTGCATGAGGTGCGTCAACAGCTACCCGTTCAGTCATCTGGTCGCCTGATGCATCCTGAAAAAGCTGACATCACTGTCATTCAAAGAAATTGTGCACGAAAGCTCTGAAGTTGATGTCAAGTTGCTGTCACTGGGTGATCGAGGATAAGGTGGAGGTGCCACCTGAGCCTGAGATTGTAACTCAAGCTGATGCAAACGTATGGCCCTGTCAGCTTCAATCTCAAGCTTTCTTATTTCCAGTTGTCGATCATGAGCTTCCTTCTTTTACTTGGCTTCAAGCTTAAGGCGGGTTAAGGCCTGGGCAGATCGACTGAGTGGCATTGAGCTGCTTCAGGCACATGATTATATTGGTGTGAAGTTTTTGATAAAAGTGTGGTTTCATCCATCGCTGCTTATCTAGTGTTTACAATAGTCACTTCCGTTTCAATGTCCTGCTCTGATTCGCTAGCTAAAGCTAGACCAATAAGCCCGGCTGCGAGGAAAAGACTCAACGCATTAACCTGCCTCTTTAGTCGTCCGACTAGGACCGACTAGGACGCCAACTCCAAACTGGGGGAGACACAGCACAGACGTCCTCTGTTCTTTCCTGCTTGGTGTGTCAGATGTTGAGTTACACTTTGACCTCCTTTGGTGATAACGGCAGTTGTGTAAAGTGTAGCTTGTTAGCTAGATTGGAGGTGAAGTTCACTGAACTAGAGAGCCGGTTGTGCACTATCGAAGCTTGTATCGCTAGCTAGACAGTTTCAGGTAGACAGTGCGCAGCCACATAGCTTAACAGACAGTATTCCATCAATTCCCGAGCAATCGTGAAACCGGGGTCGGTGGGTGACTGTTCGTGGGAGGAATAGTTCCAGACCAAAGCCAACGAAACATCACCCACCCCGTAGCGTTTCGGACAGATTTCCCGAGTCGACAAGTCACCGGTCGAGGAACCAGCTCTGTTCATAGGCGAGTCGATACTTGGGAATGTTAAACTAGTGAAGCCAGCCACAGTAGTCTGTATTCCTGGGGCCAGAGCGGGCGACATTGAATCAATTTAAAGCTGCTGGCTGAAGCTAAACATAAATCAATTAAGATAATTATTCATGTCAACAGCAATGACATACGTGTACGCCGGTCGGCGGTTACCAAGGTTAAAGTTCAGTCGGTGTGTTCATACGCACAAACAATGTCGGACTCCGTAGTGTTCTCTGGACCCCTGCTCAAAAGGTCAATGATGATATGTTTAGTCGCTATTCATCATTCATTCGCTGGCTGTCAACGTGGTGCCCCGCAAAAGGTGTTGGCTTTGTAAACAAATGGAAGACTTTCTGGGGAAAACGTGGTCTGATATTGAGAGATTGCATTCATCCCACGTTGGAAGGAGCGTCTCTTTTGTCCAGCAGTGTTGACAGTTTAATTAGTTTAACGTGACAACTCAGAGCACAGACCAGGAGGCAGAAATGCAGTATCACACACTCTTCTGCACTATAACCACATAGAGAGGTTGAATCAGCACCTTTTAACAAAACCAAGAACAACTGTTAGCAGTAGAAGAGTTGTTAAAGAAAATCTAATTCAAATAAATACTTCCACTACTATTGTACATGACAGGATAATTAAGTGTGGAATGTTGAATATCTGATCCCTGTCCTCAAAAGCTGAAATAATTAATGAACTCATATCAGATTAAACCATTGACTTATTCTGCTTGACCGAAATTGGCTGTCTATAGATGATTACGTATCCTTAAATGAATCAACACCACCCAGCCACATTAACTCTAATGCCCCTCGACGCTCTGGTCGAGGAGGTGGAGTCGCAGCCATCATCAACTCATCTGTCAACCTTTACTAGACAACAATCTCATTTCAACTCTTTTGAAAGTATTATACTTAGCATATCTAATACAACCTTGAGATCAGGTCAGTCACCTCTCTTTGCTGTACTCTATCGTCCTCCTGGACCATATTCTCAATTATTTAATTCTTGTGAGTTCCCAGAGCTCCTGACCAGCCTGGTGCTTGAATCAGATAAAGTGATTATTGTTGGTGACATGAACATCCATGTTGATATGGTCCATGATAGCTTAGCTAACACGTTCAATTCTATCCTGGAGTCATTTGGTTTCTCTCAGTATGTACATGAACTGACTCACTGTTTTAAGCACACATTAGATCTTGTCCTAGCATACGGACTTGAAATTAAAAATGTTATTGTCTCTCCTCAGAATTCACTTCTTTCTGACCATCGATTAATATATTTTTATTTGATCTTAAATGACCCAAGTCTACTGAGCAGGAGCACTCTCATAAGATGTCTGTCTGAAAGTGCCATAACCAAATAAGGAAACAATTCCCTCTGTGCTCATTAAAATGTCTAGCCTCAGTGTGTCAGGAAACTCTACCCATTATTACCATGACATTGATAATATTGTGGAAAGCTTCACAGACTCGCTACATAACACGCTTGACTTGAACCAAAAACTCAAAAGACTGTTAACAGAAGTAGTCTTGCTCCCTGGTATACTCAGGAAACACGTCAATTAAAACAGGATTCTAGACGTCTAGAGAAGAAATGGCGTTCATCAAAAAATGATGAATTCTACCAGGTCTGGCAAGATAAGTTAAAAATATACAAGCTCTTCGGAAAGCCAGAGTCAACTATTACTCATTAGTTATAGAAGCAAATAAGAATAACCCAAAGTTCTTATTCAGCACTGTAGCCAGGCTGACACAGAGCCATCAGTCCATTGAGCAGTCCATCCCTCCTCATCTCAGTAGCAGTGATTTCATGAACTTTTTTAATGAAAAAATCGTAACTATTAGAGGAAAGATTCAAGACCTCCTAGATTCTTCTAATACAACTGGTGCAGCTTGACATCACGTTATGTGCCACAGATTTTTAAAGTTGCAGTAATTAAACCTCTGCCCACTCTTGATCCAGAGTTTCTCACTAACTATAGGCCTATCTCTAATCTTGTCTTCATCACAAAGATTCCGGAGAAAGTGGTAACAAGTCAGCTCTGTGATATCTCCATGACAATGATCAATTTGAAGTGTTTCAGTCTGATTTTAGGGAACACCACAACACGGAGACTGCTCTGGTAAAAGTTAGTAACGACCTGCTTATCGCCTCTGATCAGGGCTGTGTTTCAGTTCTTGTTCTTCTAGATCTCAGTGCTGCATTTGACACTGTTGACACCAAATCCTTCTACAGAGGCTAGAAAACCATATAGGCATACGTGGAACTGCTCTAAACTGGTTTAAATCATACCTGTTGGATAGAACGCACTATGTACATGTCAACCACCTCTCATCGACACACAACAAGGTCAGCTATGGTGTCCCACAAGGTTGTGTTCTTGGTCCGATCCTATTCACAATCTATATGCTCCCACTAGGGGACTTGATGGAAGACACTCTATAAACTTTCACTGTTATGCTGATGAAACTCAACTCTACTTGTCCATGAAGCCAGATGAAAGAAATAAGCTAACACAACTACAGTCCTGTTTTACAGATATCAAGTCCTGGATGACCAAAAACTTCCTTCTTTTGAACTCGGACAAAACTGAGGTTCTACTAGTTGGTCGTCAACATCTCAGACAATCATTAGCTAATGATCTAGTTTCCCAAAATGGACTTGCTCCTGCTGCTAGCACCACTGTAAAGAATTTGGGTGTATGCTTTGACCTGGACTTATCATTTAACTCACACATAAAACAAATCTCACAGACTGCCTACTTCCACCTTCGTAACATTTAAAAAATCAGGCACTTCATTCCTTTGTATCATGCTGAGAAACTCATCCATGCTTTTGTTACCTCCAGGCTGGACTGTTGTAACTATCTTCTGTCAGGATATTCTAAGAAGTCTCTCAGAACTCTTCAGCTCATTCAGAACTCTGCAGCTCGTGTCCTGACTAAGACTAAGAGGCACGAACACATTTCCCCTGTGCTGTCTTCTTTACATAGGCTTCCATTAGAATTTAGAATACAATTTAAAAACCTTCTCTTAACCTAAGAAGCTTTAAATGGTCTAGCACCAACATACATTCAAGATCTAATCAAAACGTATCAACCCTCTAGGACCTTACGATCCTTAAACTCAGATCTATTAGTTATACTACAAATCTCCAAATGTAGATTTGGGGCCAGGGCCTTCAGTTTTTAGCCCTTTTAATATGCAACCAGCTACCGGCTTCAGTCCGGAGGGCAAGACACCCTGTCTTTGTTTAAAAAAAATCTTAAAACCTTACATTTCGATAAAGCCTATTATTAGGACTCGGGCTCTGCTTGAATCTTTTTGTTTATCTTATCTGCTATAGGCTTAGAATGCTGGAGGAGTTTTAGACACCAGGCTCTGTATATCCTTCCTTTTCTCCATTGCATTAATCACCTGAGCAGTTTAAACCCACACTTTTATTTCTCTCCCAGAGCCACAGGGTTCCACCTCCAGAGCTGCTGCTGATCCAAGACCTCCACCATATCATCGGACCCAGAGTTTTCTCCAGCACCTCCATGGACTCTTCTATACTTTCCTCTTTTCCATCAGTGTATCCTCCCTCACTCTCATTCTCTACAACCATCTGTCTTACCCCCTATCCTTCCTCCCAGCTGATCACAGCAGAAGGCTGTCAACAATAAGTCTGGTTCTGCTCGAGGTTTCTGCCTTCTTAAAGGAAGTTTTTCCTCGCTTACACCACAATGTGCTTTACTCTGCTACTACTACTGCTGGAATCTGTTTTTTTTTCTCCACTATAGTCTTAAATCAACTGTAAAGTGTCTTGAGATAAATTTGTTATGAAAAGATACTTCAATAAAATTGAATTGGAATTGAATTGACACATTATGACCAGAGACTAAAACATAATGACCAGAGAGTAAAACATTATGACCAGAGACTAAATCATTATGACCAGAGATTAAAACATTATGACCAGAGAATGACACATTATGACCAGAGAATTAGACATTATGACCTGAGACTGACACATTCTAACTAGAGACTGTCACATTATGACAAAATACTGACACATTATGACCGAAGACTGACACATTCTAACCAGAGACTGAAACATTATGACCAGAGACTGAAACATTATGACCAGTTACTTAATCATTCGAACAAAGACTGACACATTAGGTCCAGAGACTGACACATTATGACCGGAGACTAAAACATTATGTCCAGAGACTGAAGCATTATGACCAGGGAAACATGATCAAAAAAGTTTCAAATATGCAATGGTTTTTAAACGTCTCCTGCTCTTGCATAAGTTAATGTAGAAACAGCATTCACTTTATAATGTAGATAAAAGTCCAAATTATCAACGTGAGATTTTACTTCTTTGTAGCTTTCATAGTTTTTTCTTCAAGGGTCAAAGTTCACAGCCCACTCTCACAATTTCCCTTATATGTATGTATGTATAACACATTTATTCTACAATTACCAGGATCATTACCAAATATTAAAATGCAGGCAAAGATGTATAGTGGACTTTTTAATATTCACCGACATGCATTTCTGTTTCCACTTTTGATCACAGAAATGTCAGATATACTTTTTCCCATTGGTACAAAAAAAGCCAAGATCCTGCTTTGGTCCCAACTCAGTTCCTGCCAATCATGTCTGTTTTGAAGTCTCTTCAAACACAAGTTGGCAATAAGGAGCAAGTAAATGAGATGGGAAAATGTTATTTTTTAATTCCTTGGTTCTGCTGTGAAGTTTAGTTGCACCAAGTCAAACGTCAAGAAGGCTTTCGAGCACACAAACGGCTTTAAACTACTTAGCCAAGGAGGTTGTGTCATTGTTTATAGCTTTACTGTCTCATTTACTTGAACACATTTTCTTAGAATACAGTGGCTAAAACGCTTAGATTGAAAGAACTGAAACTAAAAAGCAATTTCCCCTTCGCAATTAAAAGTATTTCTTAAATGCTAAAACATAGATACAATAATTTGCATTGGTTTACTGTGGGCACTTAGAAAGCACTGCTTGGAAAAAGGAAACACGTAGCAGTAAAAAAGGCTTGATAGAAATACAATTTTTTTTTGAACAGTCATTGTCAAGTGCGATAATTTTCTTTTATTACCTTAAAAAGCTTTTGTTATATTTTTTTTATTTGAGTGAAGTTGGTATAAGTTTTATGAATATAAAATGCATAACCATCCTGCGTTTTTCCATCTTATATCATCATATCTTCTTCCTTTCATTACATGTTTTCCAAATCTTTTCATTTTCACTGCCAGGACTTTTGAAATCTAACCTTAAAGGAACATGATGAGCCTGCGATCCTTCCTGACCTTTTCATTTAGCAATGATGGGGTTACACAGCGGATCATGTATCAGTTAATTCAATTCAATTCAATTCGATTTTATTTAAAATGTCTTATCATAACAAAGTTATCTCAAGACACTTTACAGTTTATGTAAGACTATAGTGGAGGAAGGAAAAACAGATCCCAGCAACTCAATAATGGGCAAATCACAGTGTGGCGTTGGCAAGGAAAAACTTCAAATGAAAAAATATAAATTTTGACAGCAGTCGACATTTTATGTGTAAACGGAAAATATGATATTGCTAAACTTGATATTCATGTACTGGGCAATAGTTTTTTTAATAATGGAGAAAATATGAAAATGTAGGTGCCACAGATAGTCATGTAAATCATTTGCTAGGGTAACCTTCTGTAGTGGGCTTTTAATACATTTCATTGGTGACCAACTGTGGAGATTGTGTCTGACTTGAAGATTTTATTGACTTATCTCTGGTCTGCCACTCTTTTTTTTTTTTTAATTACATTTTGTGTATACATCTGTTGAGGAGCCATATTTGCTGTCCGCCCTATGATCCCCTAAAAATGATCAACCCCAAAGAAGCCTGAAGTCTATTTGTGCTGTATAATAAAATTATAATCCTCAGTTACCTGGTGTGTTTGTCATCTGCTGCACATTCTGCGTCTGAGCTGATTTTCCCTTTTTCCATCTTTTAGACTTCCCGCAGCTGATCAGTGAAAAGATCCAGAGAACAGAGAGTGAATGCAGACTAATTATAAAAGCGGAGATACAGCTAATCAGATTTTCATGTTCATAATCACTGTCTCTCTGTATTTCCTGTCATTTCAATCTCATCTCTAATTTCCTAATGGGGTTTCTAGTATTCCAACCAACTGCTCATGAACCAGCAAAATAAGCATGTGAGACCAAATCAACTGAGGTTTGACCATTTTGGAACGATAAAATGTAGCTTTTATAGCAAAAAAAATTGTTACACATATTGCTGGGAAATGATTAGGAATGGAAATTGATTCTAAAAAAAAAACAACTGATACATGAGGTTAATTACTTTCCTAACTCTGGCAAAGGAAGAAGCGTTGCTAGGACACTGCAATTTAGGTTTGTTAGTCAGTTGCTTTGTTTAATATTTTATTTTCTTCCGGGTTTCCCGGATTAAATGAGTTCTTAACTGCCTTGTTAGAAGAACTTTGAGATCAAGCCAAAGACGCTTTGTAAAAAGCCCTTAGTGGGCTTAGGCAACACCACTACAAGGCGGACCCTCTCTGAGTTCAATTACATCCGTTCCCTTGATATCTGTGAAATGTCACAGGATTGTTTATTTTAATTATGTGTAGATGTTAGAAAGCCCATGTGTTTAATGTGTTTTACTTGGTTCATTGGAGAGAAAAATCATCAAGTAAAAGTGTGTTTTTTCATTTTCTTGTTATAAAATTCCTTCGCCCTTGAATGCATATTTCGCATATGGCAATCAGGGAGGAAAGGTCGAGATGTGCGTTTTCTAGTCTCATGCATATATTGTAGCGGATACCTGGGAGTTTGATCTTCACGTCTCATCTTTACTGCCTCTGCAACATTAATGACAGTGTCTTGGACATGTTAGAGGTAGAGGAAGATTATGTTTGTTGATGGAAAAATGCTTATTTTTATGTATATCATATTTTCTAATCACATATCTCATTTTAATTGTATCACTGCTTGTCTTTCTTTCATCACTGCTTCTATTGGATATGAACTTGAAAGGAAATGAGAATGCATTCCTCTGAAGGAGTGAGATTTTTTGTTAATTTTAATTAGCGTCTTGTGTAGCTGCGTTGGGGCATAAAATGGCAACATTACAGTACTTCGCTTTGGATCCGACCAGAACTAAATCTGGTGACTCATCTCTCTAGCTTAAGTCAATTTTCTAACCTGACAGTCTTCTCATCGGCCAGCCAGCTTTGGCAGTTCTGCAGTTTTGGCAAAGTGATTCTGATCCGTGGTCTGAACAAATCATGGCAATTTTTCCGCCTCTGAGTAATTATGATGGATGAATCCAGACACTGTTTCAATCGAAAAATCAATGAGTTGTGAGATACATCTCCTGAGAGATCGTCCAAGTATGCCGGGCTCGGGCGGCTTTTCCTCAAGCATTAAATGTAAACATTAGTGGAGGGGACGAGCGACTGTCGCTTCCATTCACTGTCGGGCAGTCGTTTTCCGGTGGAATCCGGTCCTCAGGAGAGCCTCTTTTTTGTCACAAATTTCGAGGAAGCTCAAAGAGCCCTTGGGCCTCGCTGCTCCGCATGGTGCAAAAGACAATATGGGTCTTAGCATCTGTGTGGTGACTTCCGTAGGTTAGAAAGTGTGATTGTGTCTTTATCCCATTCAGCACATCCAAGAGGTTTGTTTAAGAGGGATTTCGTATGTGGGGGCGAGATATTTGTGTTATCTAAGACGAGCGAATAGTACCCGCGGGAAAATTTAAATCTAGACGCTCTGAACCATAATTTCCTGCATTTTGAGGGGCTGCTTTTGTGGTGGATTTTAATTTAAAAAAAATAGGTTTCACATGTGTTTTCCTTCATCTCAAGAAGCAGGTAGAATTCGTACCTTGTGGTCCCCAGTTTCAATATCAATCTAATTTTGTCCTTGGAGTTGCAAAGTAATATAAACTGTAATGTCCGAAGCAGCAGAGTTAAAATGAGTGTTCTTGGCTTTATTTAAGAACCTACAGAGTTGGATCCTGCTGTGCAAATCACCATCAAAACACACACAACACACTTGACCCGGAAGGTCAACTTTAACCTCGCTATTCTCGCGTTAATGACCGTTACCATAACAACGTGAACATGAACACACATGCGATCATTCCAGGTGGATGAACATAAAGAACTTAAGCCGCTTGATATTGGTGTCAACAGGGCGTTCAAAGTCGAAGAAGATAAATCATTTGAAGGATTTGAGGATGAGTAATGGAGTAAAAAAACAAGTTATAAAATGTTATTTTACTTGTTGTATTTAAACAATGTTGAGAGTTATTTTGAATATAGTAATGTTTGATTTAATGGTATCAGCTACAACGTGTTTGATAAAGTTTGACTGACTGACTCAATTGTTTTGCTTAATGCGCCTTCATTAGCCACTATATATATGATAAAATTGGACCAATTATTAACGATAAAGTGTGCTGTATAGTGCATCAAATATGATAATTACATTTACAAATGTAATTTGGCAATTTTCAGCTTAAGAAAATGTCCGCTGTATTCTAAAAATCTGCAGTTGTAATGCAACACATTTCAGCTGTATTGTAACAAATCACAGCCGTATTATAACAATGTTCAGCAGTATAATAACAATTTAAATATACTCTGGTTTACCGAAAGTCATACTAAAATATCTTGACAAATAATACCAACACTGTCCAACAATATTTTCTTTGTACTTTATGTCATATAAATTGAATGTTTCTTATCATCAGGGAATTATTAAACATTTTAAAGGCTGCAAAGAATTGATTTTTCAATCAATTTCTATCCCTGAATTAAAAAATCTGTGGTTTCCTCTTTCTCCCAGGAGATAAAGTTTGTCGCCTATTTATTCTTCTCTTTAAGTGAACGGCTTTGTAGTCAAGGAGCTTCCAGTTACATTGTTGATGCTTGGATACATCTGCTGTTGCTGAGGGTACAACACAAACAACAGGATTTTTTCCATTTACCCTTTGTTTATGTTGGGTGGGTTCAAACATGTGGGCTTGTTTTAGCTGCTTCATAATAAGCTGGCACCTATAGATGTAGTTGAATAGGTTTTAAAGATCCCATTTTAAAATGTTGCTAAATGAGATTCTATTTTTGGTACTAGCAATTAGTTGAAGTATAAATGGGGGAAAAAAAGTGTAAATATGTATATTTTTTGTAACTGAGTTATTTTATTGAAATGTCATACCAGATTCATGTTCAATCGTTTTAATATAAAATGGAAAACACAACCATGAAAATATAAGAAAAATTAAGTGTAAAGATAATTTGACCAAAATAATATCAAAAGGTTTCCCTTATAGCTTAACTTTTTAGTGGATTATTTAAGGTGAAAACATCAACTGTTATAAACTATAATAGCATTAGTTATCTGCACTGATGCTTGGATATAATACATCTAACAATAAGATTCCAATGTGTTCACATCAAAGGATTAAGCTCTAACTATTGAAGATCTTTTAATGATAATACAAAGATTTCATGACTTTGTTCGAGCTTCGTGTGTTTTCTCCGAAATTACTCTCTTCGAGATTTCATGTCTGATCATGAAGAGGGAATAATAAAGTCATGAACCCAACTTGTATTATGTGATGGTGGCGAAAACTAACCACTAGAAAATTATTTTAGGGTATATTTTCTTAATTGTTCCATCCATAAAGACAGCGCCTATTTAAATTAATATAAACTTTCATTGATGGTGGTAAAAAAAATAGAGATGCATTGAATGAATAGTAAGAGCTACTTGAACTAAAATGTATGGGATGAGCTTATCAGTGGCAGCCCAGGAAGAATATCAATCAGACCGTTAAACATTTCTTATATATCTGCCATGTGTTTTATATAAGATCTTTCAAGAGGTCTGGAATGTCTATTGTATTCCACATAATGGCATTGTATCTCAGACAGATCTGTGACCCATTATGATAATGCCTCTATTTCTAAATAACAAGGGCCATGCTACATTGAAATGATCATCTTCTCGTTCTGGTTTCAATTTTACATTATATTGGCTCTTTTTCATTCCTCATGACATTACCATTTGAATGTATTTTTGAGTCATATATCGATTTATAGGAGTAAAGAGCAAGGGGGAGCAATGCTTTGTCACAAAAAATATTATTGTCTTTGTATCACTGCTTACATCCTGTGAGCACCTTTTTAAAATTACTATTAATCATAATAGGATGTTCCTAAAATCAAATTCTCATTTGATTTGTGTGACCCTTATAATTACCATTTATTGTAAATCATGCGTTCATAAAGAAGTTGATAAAGGATAACAGTGGCAATTGTTATATACAAATATGAATTATTAATAATACAATTATTTAAACTCAGATTATTGTTCTGAAGGACATTGTGTACAGGAAAATAATTTGTTGTGTGTTTAATGAAACGTCCGTCTTGTTGCGCCAAGAGTCACAGGCTAGAAATCTATAGAACAAAAAATGACATGAATTATTTCTTCTTTCTGTGCAACCTACGTACAACAAATGCCTGAGGGTTTGGGGCCACTGCTATTTCTATATAACTTACACCGAAACCATGATCGATTCATTTTTCACGTCTATGGGGGAGGAAACGCGGGTCCCAAGAGGAAACCCCTGCAAGTAAGAGCAGTGCGAATCGGATAAATTGGGTTAAAATATTCTTGATTCGAGGCCACCATTACCATTGCTGACATACAAGTCATTAATGCCTTGTTTAATGCCTATTAAGTATTGTTTAAATTATTTATGAAAGCCACCATTAACTTATATACATTATGTAACCCAGGTCATTTTATTTGTTTTCAATGCATAGTTAATTTGTTGTGCTCCCTCGGTTGTAATTGGTTTGAAAGAAGCATTTTTTTCAAATTCTGCAGCATTAATTTACAAACCTGGCAGATGGGTTAATTTGTTTCAGTTCTTTCACTTTCATTGTTTGTTCCGCAAAGACAGGAAAAGACATTGAATACACAAGAGGGCAACACAATAAAGGAGGAGGAAAAGCAAGTGCATAATTAACCTCTCAACGATGTATGTTCTAGTTCGAGCCAAGTGGCTAAAAAATAGCTTCAAGTGCGTCACTATCGTCATTAGGAGCCATATTCAAAATGTAGGTCATTATAGTTTGAACTGCATCTATATTTACATGAAAGAAAAAATAAAAATCATTTTGTACTTTGCTCTAAAAGGGTCATAATGTTATCATCCATCATGTTTTCTTCTTTATGTAAAAGCCACATAATGCATGAAAGTACAGCAATGCAATAATTGAAACACTCTAATGTAAAAGCATCAGTTATTCCCAGTGTTTGTAGCAATTAAAACTCAGCATTTTGTTGTTGATTTGTTTAAGTTTCAATTTTAATTTTGCACCATCCCTATTACGATGCCTCAAACACAGTACAGGAGTCAAACTAATAATGGGAAATGTGAAAAAGTAAATAATTGTAGTCTGTATGTTTTATCACCATATGGATATTACCATTTCAGTATTTCTAACCTGGTTATCATATATACCCACAATGATTTAAATGGGGAAAAACTACAAATTAAGCAGCTTGTAACCTTTTTCATAGACAGTTGGTGCTAAGCAAGGATTAATTTCGACTGCAATCTGCCAATGGTGTCGAGGAATACTGCTGTTTTTGTTCGTCTGCTGGTTCACTGCTGAGGAACACTGGAAAGTCTTTGTCTACAAGCCAGCGTGATGTCTGTGAAAGCACCTCTGATGATACTTTGAAAACTTCTGCTTGAAAGCAGAGACACTTTCTGTCGGATCCTCTCTGAAGCAGTTCTGCAGATGACTCAAAACAGTTCAATAAATAAACTTGGGGGGTTAGAACTGGTATATATGAGACATGAAAGCTGAGTAGAATGCTGAAAAAGAATGAAAACAACCTATATAATGACAGAAAATGGGGTTATTATGTAAACTGTGAACCCACAGCCTCATGTGCAAATCAAGTGTCTTATTCACTGCACATTCTATTGACAAACCATTGATTCCTTGGTGGCTTGAGGTCCTAGTTTTACTTAAAATAAACAAGCTTTCCCCCCAACGGGTTTACACCAAGCATGTCTTGTACGTGAGCATGAGATATAACATTTCCCTGATTAGGTAAATAGGGATTTAAATAAAACCTTTACTTGCAATAAAGCCATCCAAACATCACTGTTGTCACTTGTTTTCCTGCATATAACTGTGGTATACACACCAGTGTTAGCAAAGATGACACCCAATGAAGTGTTTTTAAGTACACTGGTGCAGAGAAACAATGTTGGAATGATCTTTGTGTTATGTCAAAGCGCTTTGTGACCCTGGTCTAGAAAGGCGCTATATAACTAGAGATTATTATTATTATTATTATTATTATTGTTGCCAAAAGTAAACAAGCTCAAGGTAAACACCTTGGCATACTGCATAATAGCTCAAAGACAATTTCATTTTCTCAGCATTCATATTTCAATTGAATCAAAGAGGGGTTGATGACTTATTGATTATAATATGGGAAGGAAAGGGCATAGGTATTAGAGTTGTTGTTTGTTGGCCTTGATTTGGAAGCTAGCTACTGGCAATGTACAAATAGAGTTTTTCCCCCTTCTTGTCAAAAGAAGACCTTGGGATGTGAAATCATGAGCACTGCCTTGACTTGTGGTCATCAGCGAAACATTGATGGCGAGCTTCCCCTATCAATGATTTGTAATGTTCCCTATGGAGAGTTCTGCTTTCAAAAGCATAGTTTGATCAAACAGGTTCAAACTTATGTAAAATAATATTCATTTCCTAAACATTGGACAGTGAATAATCTCAAACTCTTCAGTTGGACTACACCTTGTTTCAGGCTGTCATTCCCTGAATGCTGAATGAAGTATATACCGCAATAAGTTGCCTTACCCTGAAGCATAAAAAACAACATTTTCTCCAGATAACTCAATATCACACACAAACACTTTTACCTGGAAGTCTTGTGAGTGTCCTGTAATGTCAGCAAAAAAAACAGCGTGAGTTGTAGAAGTACTTTCATAGTCAGGAAGTTTTGATGCTACATGAGGGAGTATATGAGAAGTATGAGTCTTTTACTGGTCCATGAGGCATTTGTTACCGCACAGTAAGAATGATTTGTATAATTGCTGTTGATTATTACAGTCTAAAATGTGTTTTATTTTGGAAAAAGATTATATTCTCTCTAAAGATATATTAGCCTGTGACTCTTGGCGGATCAGGATACTCATTTCAGTCAAGTTTACTCAAAAAAATAAACCTGTAAACCAGTGAAAATGAGTAAAACACAATCTCTATATCATTTCAGATGCATGGTGCAGATGGGTAAACAATAGAAATCAGGGAGGAGTAGAACTACTTCAGGGTTTGCTAGGATGATAGTCATACTGACAGATTTTTTTTTAAAGTGTTGCGTGAACTATCATCTTTGTTGATGATACAATCATTTGTGTTGAGAATGAGAAGAAGTTAGAGTGCGTCTTGTACTAATCTGGCCTTCATATGAACAAATATACATACTATAATTTATTTTTAAATAGTATTTTATTTATTTAAATGATGTGATAGAATGACTACCTTTATTGTGATTTTATTTTCTCATGACATATGATTTTTTTTGGTTTATCAATTGTTAACCTTATACAAAATTAATAGGATTTCATTTCATTTCTTATTATTTCAATAATAATATTTGATAGTTTCTCTTTACTTCCCACTTTGCATTAACTTGCCAAGCCCTGGTTTAGAGGGTGATGAAAAAATAATCAGCAGAGAAAAAAGAAACTGAGGATATCAGAGAGACAAGTAAAATGTAGAGGTAACCTTCAAACATATTCTAGCTAGCCTTCTTCGAGTACTGAGTACATGAAGGGATTGTATTTAGGTTCTGCTGGATGAAATCAGAGCTCCAATAGTGAATTGTGAAGTGAAATTGACAACAGGTAGCATATTCCATGAAGCAGTATTAAAATAGGTGCGAGAAAAATGGTGTAAATATTTATCTGGTGATATAAGGAATTCTGACGGCTTTGTGTGAGCAGTCCACTCTCAAAATAAAAAGCATATCTGGGAGCAACTCATCACTCCCCAACCAGCTCTGAGGCAGCCGTGTAATCAGCTTTTAAGCATCACTGGTTCGGATGCCTTCCATCAACAGATGGCTGCAGGGAAATAACACTTAGCAAGGAAATAACACAGCAGACTGAAAACAGCAACATTTTCTTCTGGAACATGTTGTTTGCTTTTGTCATTAATATGTCTACACAAATAGTAATATATGTGGATACATTAATTCTGTAGAAATTTGATTAAAATGACCAATTTTTGGCAGAAATAAGAAGGAAGAATAGTGTGAGGTCTGTGTGTGAAAATTGGTGGAGGGATAAAAGATGGAGGGTCTTTCAGTTTGAGTGGTCTGACATGTCACTGTGTTCTTCCTGCTTTGCTTCTCCACATTTTTTTTTTTTGGAGCGACATGTCTGATTGACGGACATTGATGACTCGAAGTACCTGCTGCTTGACTTGATGAATATGATGCAGTGTGACACATGTGGTCAGAAGAGAGCTTGAAGAACATGAATGTTAGTGTTTATGGAAGATAATATAATGTATATTGACTTGGACAGACATACGTACATATTGTGTATATATATATATATTCTGTACATATGTACTATATGAGCTTGGATCTGTGTCGGCACTAATTTGTCAAGTTGAGAAGTTCACATTGGAGACACATTAACGATCAAGATTGATCAAACATGTGTTTGCATTTGAATGAGTGGATGTTATGGACATTATTCACAAACGTGATGATATTTGTTGTTTATGGCCGGATTATTACAGTGGCTGAGAGGTGCAAATAAATAAACACATTCAGAAAACAAAACATACAATCACTAAAACAAATTACAAATTCACAAAACACACAATCAAAAAAACAAATTACAATGTCACAAAAGACACAGACACTAAAAGAAGTTACAAAATCACAAAACAAAACACACAATCAATGAAAATTATTTCAATACACAAAACACACAGTCACTGAAACAAATTACAAATCAACAAAACTCACAACAAATTAAACAAATAACAAAGTCACAAAACAAAAAATCACTGAAACAAATGACAAATTTCACAAAACACACAGTCACTGAAAAAAATTTACAAAACAAAACAAAACGAACAGTCACTGAAACAAATGACAAATTCACAAAACAAAACAAAGAAATTACAAAGTCACGAAAGGCACAATCACTGAAACAAATTTCAAATTCACAAAACAAAACAAATAAATCAAATTACAAAGTCACAAAACAAGCAATATCCAAATTACACTGTTTTATGTTTTTTAGTCACGACAAATCCTTGAATATATTATTGTTGGATTGTGATTATAATTGTACATCCATAATGTAAGCTCTAAAATGCATCACGTAAATAATAAATATTAATTATACTCTTGCCTTTCATATCAACACACACAAAACCATGCACAGCTGCATCTAAGTCCCCTGCACTCCTGAAGACCACACAGTACTGGACTAGAGTACTGGCCTCTGGACTTAAATCTCTAAGAGCAGTTGCCGAGAAACCTTTGATACAAAATACAACTTTTGAAAGATTCCGTCAAAAAGGCACTCACCTATTTTGTTGGTTCCTTGAAAAAAGGATTCAAGACGGTCTTTCATCTGAGCAAAATTGTCAATATCCCCCTTGTCGCACTTAGATTAGATAGACTTTATTAATCCCTCTGAAGATCTCTTTGGGGAAATTAGATTGGACACTCCAATGTGATCTCATTTTTGCTCATGTGACAAAGCCTTTATTGGTTTGTCTTAAATGTGTTAAATTTCGACGGATGGCAGCAAGTTAGGTTGGTTCACAAGTTAATTTAAATAAAAATGAACCCAATTTTGCTGTCCACAAAAGTTTGACGATTGTCCTGCATATTGGTTATTGGTATATATATATATATATATATATATATATCTTGTAGATATTGTATTCACTTTGGTATCCATATTTATCTTTTTATGGTGTTTTTATAATATCCTATTAAAATATTAAACTTTTTCACAGTCCAGAATATTATATCTAATACATGGAAATCATAGTTCATATATGGAAGCCGTTGACAGCCTCCATTTTTATGATATTATACCATAAATCTTCTCTGTTGTTAAAGGCAAAATTGTCCGCATGCATTGGCACATACAGTCACTGAAGAGAGGTTTTTGTGCCCCTTATTGAAGCACAAACACAAAGTACATCCTTTCCTACGCTTTTCCTCCCATGTGTAATTGTTTCCATCAATTATCTGCAATCACGATGTCCATATGGATTCTAGGAGATCTAGTTTTCGTGGATGCTAAATTTATCTTCAAGCTAAATACAGGTAATAAATACCGACGTGGACTACATTATATTACTTGATGCCTCCACCTCTTCCAAATTTGGATCCATTTCAGACGAAGAACATCGTCATCAAACAAAACAGAAATGCTGGAGACTTCTGTAAATGCAAGAAGCGCAGGAATGTTTGTAGCATCGATATTAAAGTGGCAGGTTGTACAGCTAAGAGGTTAGGTGAACAACAGTTAATGAATTCCCCTTTATTGGGGAAATAATCATGAGCATTAGTCATCATGAGGGTGGGTAGAAAATGAGTGAAATCTTAGTTTTGGCTGAACTATCACTTAAATGGTTCAGAAACCTAGTTCAATGTAGAAGTTCGAGTACATCAGTCCTATAGAGTCATAATTTCAACTGGTCTAATTCATTGTTTTCTAAAAGGTTTATGACCACTTCCAATTGTGAGGGGGTGAGCAGTGAAGTGACAATAGAGGGTAGAATCCAGTGAAAAGGTTGCTATGGTAACTAAACGTTTAGGAAGAAAATTAGGAAATAATAGCAACTCAGAGAATATCCTGCATTCTTATGGTAGAAAGTCACAAGTCCATCCAATTTTTTACTTCACTAAATAAATCTTAAAGTCTCTATAACTAGAACGCGTTGGTGTCTGAACGATCAAGGAATAAGTCAACACATATAATACACTGTTATTTTGAGAAGTAACTTTGGAAATGTACTAGATTGTACTAAATGTACCCTTCTACATAGTGGAATGACGTTGTATAGTTTGAAGGGGATTGTGCATTATCAGTATTGTTTTATCAACAAAAAGAGAGGGCACCATCACACCTTCTATCAAAGTCTCTCACACTTTCTATCAAATTCTCTCACACCTTCTATCAAAGTCTCTCACACTTTCTATCAAATTCTCTCACACCTTCTATCAAACTCTCTCACATCTCTTATCAAACTCTCTCACATCTTCTATCAAATTCTCACACATCTTCTATCAAATTTTCTCACACCTTCTATCAAACTCTCTCACACCTTCTATCAAACTCTCTCACACCTACTATCAAATTCTCTCACACCTTCTATCAAACTCTCTCACACCTTCCATCAAACTCTCTCACATCTCCTATCAAACTCTCTCACATCTTCTATCAAATTCTCACACACCTTCCATCAAACTCTCTCACATCTCCTATCAAACTCTCTCACATCTTCTATCAAATTCTCTCACACTTTCTATCAAACTCTCTCACACCTTCCATCAAACTCTCTCACATCTCCTATCAAACTCTCTCACATCTTCTATCAAACTTTCTCACATCTTCTATCAAATTCTCACACTTATTCTATCAAATTCTCTCACACCTTCTATCAAACTCTCTCACATCTTCTATCAAACTCTCTCACACCTTCTATCAAACTCTCTCACACCTTCTATCAAACTCTCTCACACCTTCTATCAAATTCTTTCACATCTTCTATCAAACTCTCTCTATCAATTGTACATGAGTACTTTATAGTATGTGTAAGAGATCTTGTATGTAAGTGTATGAGCACTTGATAATTAGTGTGAGAGATCTTTACCTTGTATATAACAAAAAAAAACCTTGACACCTAATTATGAACGTGAATAAGGGATGCATGAAATGTTTCTGTCAAAAAATATATATATATTTCCACTTTAATCCCCTAAAGAACTCGGCTGAAACAAACGCAAAACCTTAAAGGGCATTCTAATTAAATAACACAGACTGAGACTTAAAGAAACACAAAGTCATTTAAGTTTTGCGGCACTGCTTATCGGACGTGAAGAATACATTCAAAGACGTCGGAAATGCTTTGGTCTGTCAAGAGTTTTAATTTCGTTACATCCCTATTAAAAAAGTTTCCTGGTCAAAGACAGCTGTTTGAGTATTTTGAGCTGTCAGTCAAATATGCTGTTTTTTGCAGTCCAACGTGTAACTCACAAGCTATCAATACAACATTCATCAGGGAAAGAAATATAATTACACACATACAGCATCGGTTGGATGGAAACATAGTGAAGTTTTACCAACTGAAAAACCAAAGTATTGTATTGTATTCATTTTAACTGGTCTAAAGGAGCCAGAAATATAGCCTTTCCAGCCCCCACAGGAATAGGTGTCTAGATTAAAGTATTGGTGTATAGTCGATTGCAGTTGTGTATAGTTAAATGGAGTTGTGTGCTGTTTCATTGATACAAAAAGATGAAGGAACCCTTCTTAAGTGTTAAACACACTGAATGAGATGGCGAGGTGAAAGTTGGACTTAATTACTTTATCCAATCAAAAACCGAAATGGAAAAAATTGATTTAGGTGTGAGGCTTGCACAGAAGTATGGTAATGCCTTGAAGCAGTTTACAGATCCGAGTCTTTTCTAAAATGGCACCATTGTTATTTTTTTTAGTATCCTGTCAAATTCTTTAAAGAAAATAACCAGAAAGGTCATCATCAAAATCTACTATCTATATGGCAGCCCACGATAAGCTAGAGAGAAAGATATCTATAAGGGAAGGAGGAAGTCCACCTCTTCCCCTAGGTCATTTTGGCGATAGAAACAATTAGTCTCTAATTTGGATTAAAATTACCTAATTTAGACATTTAATCTACCGTACTCCTTTCTATTTCTTTTTGTACTTCTCAGATGTAATGGTCTGATCTAATACATTTTTCTCCTTATTTACTTAATTTTCATTATTGCAGTTTTAGAAATATGATACATTTCCTGGCCCCATTGTGGCCTTTTAATTTTCTTTCTTATATTTGTGGATGTATCAGTGTTGGTCAACACTCGATTGAAATAGTAACCTGTAATGATGGTGCTGTTAGCTTGCATGCTGAGATCATTTCAAGAGAAAAGGCAACTGTGATTGAAAAGCCAATTTATGTTGTTCAGTGCAGAAGGCAAATTATTAGGTCTCTATTTTCTCACTGCCATACAGATATAACCCATTTTGAGAAAGGCAGTGCTGAGAGGAAAATAAGATTGGTCTTCCTAATGTACTCTGGACAGAGTTTTATTCTTGCTGTGTATTCCATTCAGTTATGCATTAGTATAATGCTGCCTCTGCGTAGATTCAATTATGTAATTATAGTATGATACAATGTTTTCCTAGAAGTCTAGGCATTATGATGAGAAGGCTGTTCTTAGATGGATGTATTACAGTTGGGCTCACGTTCTTTATTAGATACTAACAACTTACTAAAGATCTTGATGTCTGCGTTGATCAGTAAAAGGACTGTAGTTAGCTGGGTTGGACGGGTCTTTATCAGGTTTTAAGAGTAGCATTATCATAGCAGTGTTCATTGATGAAGGAATCCTAGTTGTTCACGTGACATCTGTTACCATTCAAAATGAATAGATTTGAGATAGCCAGAAGTTTTTGTAGAACTCAACTGGAAACCCGCCTGGGCCTGTAGTTTGAGTGATGGACATCTTGTTAAGAGCTATGAAGATTTCCTCGGGTGATATGGGCCTGTCCGAACTATTTACTTGTTCTCTAGAAAGTTGTGGTACTTTTAATACATTAAGGAACTTCATGATGTGATCTGTGTCTGGATTTAAATCTGCACTATATAGCTGTTTATAAAAGTCCTCTAATACTTCCTATTTTCCTTCCACTATTAATGTCTTCCTGTGTGTGAAAGGATTTTCCACTACTGTCCTTTATAATGGAGATTGTTGATTTTTCTTTTTCTCGTTTAATTAAATTTGCCAAATATTTAGTTGATTTGTTGCTGTGCTGGAGTTCAGTTAGGCATACTCTTTGTATTTGGAATTTCACTATTTCATTCAAGATATCGTTTAAATCTAATTTAAATTTCCTAATCTCACAGAGAAGAGTATTGGTTTGGTTGTCTCAATAATCTGCCTCAAGTTCTTTTAGTTTTTTCTCTAAATCTTTTTCTTGTTGGTCCTCAGTCTTCTTCTTATGCGAAGAGAAGGAGATAATTTTTCCACGTAGTACTGCTTTAGATGTTTCCCAGAGAAGGGAAGCAGAGATGTTTGGTGTGTGATTAGTTTCTAGAAAGAAGGACCATTCTTTCTTAAAATAATTATCAAAATCTTTATCTTTCAGTAGAAATGTGTTAAACCTCCATCGAGTGGAAGACTTCAGTTGATATTTAGACCAAGTGTGACTGGGGCGTCGTCGTTGACTATTATGGGATGGATTTTTGTTTCTCACCTCCTATAATCAGATCAGAACTGGGTAAGTCAATTATATTTGAGAATAAGGTGTTGCTCTGTCTGTAGTAAAGGTTGTCAATTAATTCCTCTAGTTGCTCGAGGGATTTCGTGGTTGCTGCTGGATGAATTTATTTCGAATTATATAGCTGAATAGTTTGTTTTATTTTAGAGAAAGGGGGCCCCCATGTATTAGTCACTCACGTCGGTGTCTCGCAAGAACAGAAATTACAGCGTCATCTCCTAGCAGTTGGAAGCAATAATAAGAATGACACGCGATTTAGTAGAGGTGCTCAACCGTAATATTGTATGCAAATGCCAGTTTTTAAATTTAAAAGTTTATTTTTGAATAATATAGAAACAATTTTTAAATAATTTCGTGGAATTCTTTCAGAAGGAAGCAATGGGGGAAAACTTTTTGCACCCTATGCCGTTGAAAAGTTAAAAAACAAAACATTTTTGATCAACTTTTTCTATTGAATAAACAATGTACACCAGCAGGACATCATGAGATGAGCTTGTTCCTTGCAGGTCTGGGAAAACGTTCCCATCCAGTGAAGGAGAACACAATTCATTCAGAGTTTTACTGTTTTTTGGTTCTATAAATCTGAAAACCTATAGTTAAAACATTAGTTAATAAAGATATTTAAGTGAAATGTGTCTGGTAAATGGCACATATTCCTTTAAATCAATTGTTGGCACACATTGTTCATCTTTGTTCAATTAATTGTGTCATAATAACAACACATGAATTAAATGTGTTGCATTTAGTTAACAGATTGTGTGGACCACAATTTTTTCATTCTTTTTTTGTAATGGAAAAATAAATGTAGAACTTTATATATTGTCATTCCTTTCAAGGTGGTAGCGGTCAATGAAAACTGACCTTTATAACTCCAGATCGCAACAGATACTATGGCCACCAGCTGGAGACTGTAACATCAAACGGAAAACAAACTCTATACTTGGCCCCGGTTCAAGACCAATTGGACACGACACCATTACCACCAGATGCACCGGAATTCGCAAAATCTCCAAAGGCACAATGCTCGACTTGCCAAGAAATTATTCCGCTTCAGATCCTTCCAGTCCATATCCGAAGCTGCAAGGTGGATGTTGGGCAATACAGCTCCTCTGTGGAGAATATCAAATGTTTTCTCTGGCTTTGAATTTAATCTTCTTAAAGGAAATTACTGACACTATTTCATACTATGTACCGCCACTAGGTAATCTGTAGTGAGGACTATAACCCATCTAAAACAACAGAACACCAGTCGGTAAGAATACTATTATATGAATTTGTTTGCTTTTTGGTCATCTAGTCATGTATTTGGTTAGTCCCTAATTAAATACTATTCTTAGATTGTTAAATGCCCTGTCTGCAATGAAGAATTTGATTGCAACATTATTGAGAGTCACACATCAGACTGTGGATCCCTGTGCACAAATATTTAATTCATTCACTTAATGCCCAACTAGGTATGCACATTTCCTTTATGTTAATCTTTCTTTTCACCTGCAGGACTGTGGACCATGAAGACCCAGTCGAGGTGCCAAATGAAGTGCATCCATTTGAAAGGTAATGTCCTATGCACATTGATGATTTGTTCAACAAAAAACTAGTGATGAATAACCGTGGCCAATTACTTTTATTATACTGTTGTTTGATGAATAAAGGTTCTGCTTCTGTAGTATGGATTGTATATCCTGGAATGGAATAGACACACGGGCTCTCAGCAGAGAGTTTTTGTCTGGTGGGTTCAGCTAGACAATGTAAATGTTTTTTCAACGGGTTCAATATTTGATGTATTTTTTCCAGGAGGCACTGAACAGAGGGAAAACCCCAATTTATTGTTTAACAAGTCTGGATTGCAAATATTTCAGGTACGTTATGCTGTTTTTATTGTGTTTTACTTTGGAATGTTGCTCTTTTATGAAATACAGATTACTTTGTGAATAAATCTTCTTAAAGGTCTGCTGGAGAAATGACAGCAGTAAGTATCGCACAAGGGGGCCCTGTTCCCAATTTTATGAGAGAGTGGTGCTAGAGAGATCTCTGCTCTGGTGATGCAGATGACATAAAGGTTTCTACTGAAGACGTCACAGATCTGGAACTGTCCAAGCTCATCATGAAGGTGACGATTTACATTTTTTATATAATAAATCAAGCAAATAATATATATAACAAAATGTATTAGTTATATAATTGTACGTTTTTTTAAATTTAATTTATCCCATATGGCAACACTTCGATAATGACAATGACAAAACAAAACAGTTTGCTTCATAATAATAAAAACTTTTGTTAAAAAAGTCAGATTATAGTCTACATCCTCTAGCAGATTAAAAAAACAACACTGGGTGGAGGCCAAAGAGCTTGGGGATAGTTAAGATGCCTATTCATTAAAGAGAAAAACAGTCTTCCTGAGAAACTTTTTTTTTTAAAGCCACTAAAAACAAGGTCCCCATATTTTTTCCCATAAGGCAGGCAAGTTATTGTTGCTGTCAGACCTCTGCTATGCTTCCAGCCTCATTCTGTAAATGAAAGAAAATAATGTGGAACATAATCCTTTTTAAATTATTCAAAGTGCAACAGTGGGTTTTCATATAATTGTTACTTTTGCTACTGCAGATAAATCAGGCCACAGATGAGACAATAAACGATCTCACAGAAGAAATACTCAACTGTGGGTGCAACGGAAAAGTGTGTATAGAGTGAAATGAAGCATTAATCAGGTAGAGTTAGATCATTGATTATTTGGAAAGTTTTTAATATTATTTTGTAATGAAATGTGTTTTTAGGACTGTTGTATTGCATTCAACAATGCGAGTCATCCCCATGCTTGACCAGTTAAGGAAAGGTCTGCATCTTTATGACTTGGGGAAGATGATTAAGGTACCACATACATTTTGTCAGTGTATCACGATTAGCTTTGTTGATCCTTGTCTGAACTTGAACTTGTCTTTTTGTACACAGGTGGATACAACCTTCATCCTGGAGAAGTGTGAGCCAGAATAAAGTCTTGAATTGTGATCAAAGTACTGTCACTGCCACCATATACCATACATTGACAAAACCAGCCAGCCAGTCTCGTTGGTCATGTGTATTGTACTGTCATGCTCTTCAATTGCAAGTGACATTTGTTTCAACACATTTGATTCTTGATTTAATGATGCCATTATTCAAAGCATTCGGTAAAAAACACTTAAATTATGTGTACTTTACAACAAAATTAAAGTCTGGGAATGTTAATTCTTTCTTAAAATTATTTATATACACAAATATAGCAACTTTCTTTTTATTGTGCTTTATGCAAGATTGAACTTCTATTCGTTCATTCTGGTGGATGAATCGAAAATGACACCAATTCATTGGGGGTTTTTTTGTATTGGGAAAAAAAAAGGGATTGCCTCTCTCGTAGTGGTCAAAGGGAGCAAGTGGATCAATAATGGATATCACGGCCTCTTACGCAGCAGGGTTCAGAGGAGACAGGATTTTCTGGCACTTGCACACAGTGAAATGATTGCCAGTGCATGCCAAACTACTCTGGAGTCTGTTCAGTAGATTACCCTCCTGCAGACTGTGAAGCACCTCGTAGTACAGCTGCGTAACACTGATCCAAACATCTTGCCACATATGTAGAATTCTAAATTATAGACAAATGTTAGATGTGCAGATACCGAAGGATAAAGCAATTCATATTTATTTTCCTTGTTTAATAGCGGTTGTATTCACCAGTATGAATAAGTCATGCCCTGAAATGTTAACGCAAAGACATCTTGAAATATATGTACAGTAGTGGTAACAGTTGACGGTCCACAACAGCCGTCAGTCTCCTATATCAGATTTAGATTTCCTTTATCAGTCCCACAAGGGAACATTTTGGCTACAACAGCATCAGGGGAAAATAACAATAAGCAAGGGCATACAAGAAAATAATTGAATAAAAGACTTAAATAATAATACAATACAAATAGAACTCTAAATATAAAGACTTGTTTTTACACAAAAATACAGTATATACATAAATGTACAAATATTATGGATTAACATTTGATTGTGGACACTTTTTCCAGCTATGAAGCTTCTTCTTCCATACCCTTTAACAGTAAACATGGCTTCTGCGATCTTGACCTTTTCCATGTCTTGATCACCCCTCACCCTGTAATGTAGTGAGGGGCTGTCAAAATATTGTACACATATCTGTTTAAAGATTACTGCCTTTTAAAAAAATGAGAGAGCAGTGCATGATCTGTTGTTTGTGGCTGGCTCCAAGTACATGATCTTTAAAGTACAATGTTAAGAACATGTATGCCGGTCCAATAAAACAAGTATTTTATTGTTATAGAAAATGCCATACCTTTATGGGTAAACCGTCTATTCCCCCAAATATGACAATATTGTACCTAAAAAAGTAAATATTTAAGTGGTTTTTTTTCTATTATTTGTAATTTACTGAAGAATATTGGTTACCTTATGAGTTTGTGATTGGTGTCTACATGAACTAGGGACAAACAGTGCTTGACCGAGTATGTAAGTAAGCAAGTAATTTTTATTTGTATAGCGCTTTTCCAGACCAGGGTCACAAAGCGCTTAAACAATCAAAACAATATTCAATAAGGTATATATTTTAAAGGTCAAGATAAAACTGATAACACAACAGGAGTTCCAGAAAATCAAGGAAAAGCCTGAACAAATAGAAACTTCTTAAGATGTCAAAGAGAGAGATGTGTCTAGCAATAGACCAAAGCTGCACTACTCTTCCAAAAACTCCAGGAGCATCAACCTTGTGCATGGACTCCTTGATGTGTTCCCGATGAACTCAGTGCTGTCGAATCCTGTCGATATCTCCTCTAAACATCCGTTCACAGCAACAATGCAGCAGAGTCGCTGCTCTGTTGTTAGTGTAAGAGCTGAAAATATAACTTGTTTGTTTACATTGTTGTCACGTCTTACACCCCTATAAAATATTATATTACATTCAATGCATTAAAACTTAATGAATCGTCTCTCTTAAGTCAAACACTACAGGCCAGTAGTTATTCAGTATTAATCCAGACCAGTTCAGAGCCAACATAGAACAATTGAACTCTTTAAATACCGGATTTCTGTACGCGTTTCTGCCATTGTTCTGCTCTTCAGCCGTGTTGCTAGGCACCGAGTCAGCTGTACAAATATAAGTGCTCCGATTACTATGTTCTGTACAAAAGACTTATAGATATATATATACACATCATATGCACTTCAGGGTTGCGCATTCACAATGTGCTGACTGGATCATTGAATCTTGGTTAAACTCTTGAGTGAAAGAATTCTCCTGAATCCCCACCTGTCCTTCGCTCTTCTCCCTGAAGTCAAAACATACTGATCATTTGAGTTCTCTGCTCACTTCAAAACGTATTCATATAAAACAAGTGAAAAAAAAAAATCCACAGAAATACAAAGTTTGGACTACACAACTCATGACACACACACACAATGCCCTCATCCCCACCACTCGGTCAGTTATGAATAGATTCATAACTGACCGAGTGAACGAAGAATTGAAAGATAAATTGGTGGATGTAGAGGCAGGGTCCAGACGAAACAATTTAAGACTCGTAAATCTTGCTGAGGATCCTATGGCGATTGACAGCTGTGCCTTTTTGGAGAAATGGATACTGCAGTGCTGTGTCTCAAATCGCATACTAATCTTAGTATGCTAGAAGTTAGTATGCATCAGTTTAGTATGCATACTAACTAGTACGCAAATTCTCCGCAGATAGTATGTCTCAAATCAAACCCTGAAGCTACACACTAACCGGAAATCACATGACAGCTTCTTCTTCTACTTCTATTTAACGATGTTTCAAGCAGCTGTTTGAACGCTATCGCCGACACCTGCTGGCAGCACGTATTGCAACTTTGGAAAAAGAAATAAAGAAAAAATATGAGAATCTAAATAATCGCGAGATATTTAAGCTGGTATCAGCAGCGAAGACGTGTTTATCCTCCTACTGCTGCTGAAACTACACATTTAAGTATATGCATATATATGCATTTATATATGACGTAACTTCCGTTTAAAACGTCACTAAAATGGCGGCTGTTTAGTATGGTTAGTGTCCATCGAACCATGCTAGTTTTGTGGGCGTGTTAGTATGCCAATTTAGTATGCATGGCGCACTAAATTTCGCATACTAAGAATTGAGACACACTAACGTACTAAAAATACTAACTTTTAGTACGCTAGTATGCAATTTGAGACACAGCACAGGTGTTGGAGCTAACTAGCTCTAGGCTAACTATCGAGCGAGCACACAGGATCGGTCATAGACGAGATGCTGGAGCTCCTCCAAAGACCCTAATCATGAGGATTTTATACGAGAGGGAGAAGGTGGATCTAGAGCAGAATGTCTGAAGAGTCCCATCAAGTACAAGGATAAACAAGTCCCCATCTATAAAGACCTGCCTCCTGACGTCGTTGAGAAGCAGAAGGAGTTGAACAACGTCAGGCAGAAATTACATCATTTGGGAATAAAACAAAGAATTCTCTTGCCTGCCAAACTGATCCTGACACATGAAAACTATACTCGAGTGTTCAACTCATCAGAGGTAGATGTTTTCCTCAAGAAACTACAGAAGTAAAGTTCTAGAGTGGTGGACATTTACTTTTGAAAAAGTTTATATTTAAATGTGCATATGTTCACAATTTTATTTCTAAAGTGTTAAGCATAAATTTCACACTGCAGTGGTTTAATTTTAAATTTGCACAATTTCAAATTATTTTTTTCCTCAAAAGAATACAGTTAAATGTTTCCCGATTTTGTTATGTGCACCTAATATCGACGTTTAATTCAGATTAATGTTGCATATGGGTTTAATCCTGATTGAGGGAGGGAGAATATTGATCTTTACAATAAGGGTGTGTTAGTTTTGTGGGGATTTCCATGTAAAAAGTGGATTTTTTTGCAGCTATTTATTGGAATACAACATTTTCTATTGGGAGTTCTATTTTGGAGCTAAAATAGGGCAGTGGAGTTCAATAGTTCAAGTGTGTTGGGTGCAATGTTCCCTTTAATTTTTACTGTAGACTTTCAATCATATTCTGTTGAAGAGGTGTTACATTATTCCACAATGTTTACAAAATAATGGTTATCGATTATGTGTGAGGTAGATGTTAAATTTACACCCTGGAACTGCAGGGGTTTACAGAAAAACAAGTAATTTAAACAAGTAGTGGTGCGGATAAAATCAATGCTTGCACAAATCGTTTTTTTTTTTTTCAAGAAACACATATGATAAAAAGTGAAGATATAAAAATGAAACGGAAATGGCAAGGTGACGTTTTTTCAGCACCTATCAACACTGAAGCCAGAGGTGTGATGACACTTATTCACAAATCTGTTCCATTCAAGGTTGTATAAGTCATTCCTGATAAAGCTGGTAGATACTTAATAGTTCAAGGTACCTTATTCAAATTTTTTAGTAACCTTTTCCTTAAATATAGCAGCCCTTAATGGTCAATATATCATTATTATTATAGATTTCAACTGCAATTTAGAGCCAAAAAAATACAGATAGTCTGGAAAGGATCAATCCCTTACTAAAATTTAAAAAGTTATACACGAGTTCATGGAATCTCTAAATTTAAGAGACATTTGGAGAGATAGAAACCCAGAGGCTGCTGTACATAACAAAAAATATTATTAATAAAATTACAAAATCGAAACATTAGAAACGATGTATTATCCAAACAAATGCCCCAGAATGCATCAGGACAAAAATTAAAATTGAGAGCTCAGTACAGTGAAATCTCAACATCAAAAGCCACAAACGGCCTATTAAAACTAAAACAGACACTTTTCGACGAGGAGGAAAGGCAGGGAAGATAATAGCATGGCGCATCAAAGAACAGCAAACCCAAAAAGCTATAACCACCTTAAAGTTGAATAATGGAGGAATAATTATTGACCCCTCTAGTATAAATGTTGAATTCCAAAGGTTTTTAAAAAACTATAAACTCTTCCAAGATTCTCAGAGGAAGAAAGTCAATCATTGGGAGTGGATTTATCACAGGAAGAAATTAGTGCAGTAAAAAATATTTCATCAGGCAAATTGCCCGGTCCAGATGGGTTGCCCATTTATAATGTACATTTAAATTAAAAATCCCACTCTTGGAAATGCTGAAGGAGTCATTTAAAAAGGTTATTCTTCTGTTACCTAAACCTGGAAAGAGCAATGATGAATATGAAAATCTCAGACCAATCAGCCTCCTAAACAGCGATATGAAAATGTTATCCAAAATTCTTGCAAAAAGATTGGAGCATCTTCTCCCCAAGATTATTAGGGACGATCAAGACTCGGCCCTCCTTTCGCTTGACGCTGAAAAAGCTTTTGACCGAGTTGAATGGGATTATCTTTTTGGTTTGTTAGATAGGATCGGAGTTGGGGAAAGATTCTGTAACTGGGTCAAAATACTCTACAGAGAACATTATGCAGAAATTTTAACAAATAATAACATTTCAAGACCAATTAGAATCAGCTGTGGATACAGACAGAGATGCCCACTCTCGCCTTTGTTGTTTGTTATAGCAATCGACCCCGTTGCTATTTCAAAAAGAAATCATAAAGACATCTCTGGTATAAATACAGGCCAAATAGAACACAGAATAACATTGTATGCAAATAATGTAATTCTCTTTATTGAACAATTACATAAATCAATTCCCCAAATATCTGACGTTATAGACAAATTTTGCAGGATTTCAGGTTACGAGGTTAATTATGACTTAATCCTCTATATTATTATTAGACCCCACTGAAGCAACCCCCAGTACATGCTCGTCGCTTTAATTGTGTTAACAGTTTTTCTTTTTAAGGGATAGAAATCACAAATAACTTAATATATTACAATGTTGTAGAACTCAATTACACTTCCGTTTTAGATTCTATTAGCGAAAAAACTGCAAGATGGACATCACTCCCCATTTCTCAGATTTGTAGAATCAACATACTAAAAATGAAACTCCTGCTACCTGCTAACATGCTACCGAAACTCCTATATCCTTTTCAAAATATCCCATTATCCCATTACACCTATAGGAATGTTTGGTAGATTAAAAAAAATATGCAACAACTTTATATGGAACAATAGACGCCCCGACTGAGATTGTCACTTCTGTATCTACCATGTGTTAGGGGAGGGCTAAGATACCCAAACCTGTTGTGGTATTACTGGGCAGTACAACTTAAAACAATGAGGTTCTATTATTCATCAGGCAATAATCCTGCTTGGAGAGACATTGAAGCAAATGCACTAAAATGCTAAATGTCAGCTTATGTTTACTCAGATAGTCAAAAAACTTCATCAAATCCAATTGTCAGGAATATGGTAGATATTTGGTATAAAGTTCAGAAGTGACCCCTATTCTTTCCCGATTCAGTCCTGATGGGATCGGCAGTTCTTTTGACTGTATTGAATCACTAGAATCAATTCATTAAAATTATTCATTCAAAAATATCCGTTCACCGAATCACTGCTTATGGAGCCCTGACTGCAAAGTGCTTTATACTCCAACTTCCTTAACACAGCCAAACAATCCGTTAGTAGGTCATTCGCTAGAAATGGTGTGTGCACTCACTGCAGTAGGTTTGCGAGTCAGTGGCAGCCTAACGTAAATCACTGTGTTTGCTTTCCCACCAATGTAATCTTTGTGTGGCACTATACGGATGACAGTATCTTGTAATCAGACTTGTCTTTGATTTATTGCATCATTATTTTATGATGCATTCAGAGGTAATTTAAGGATATGACAACGTTACTGTCTCAACTATTCTTCAGGTCAGGTCAACACTGAGAAAGACAAAACAATCTCTTGATGCTGCCAGCTAGTCAAGGACAAGGACAGACATCTGCGTAAGACAACTGATAAAATGATTCTCTCTAGAAGACATCAACTGCAAAGATCTTAGAAGACATGTTAAGAGTTACTGACCTATCATACATGCATAAATGACTATAGGCTTGTACCTGAATATTCGTACTATAATTACAAGATGCTTGTTTCAGCCAAGCTTACTAAAAAATAGGCTGTAAACTAGTAAAATTAGTAAAATACAAGCTCTGTATATGCGTCACATGTACCAACGGCTTTAATTGTCCACGACTTCTTTAGCAAACGTCTTAAAAGTGCACGGTAAATAACAGAATCTATATCAGAATCTAACAGAATCTGAGAGCCTATATATTCAGCCAGTTTATGTGGGAAGCATGATGGTTTTAAAATGCAGATTTGAAAATCCATTGCTGTGCTGTGTCGCAGTTTACCAGCCCTCAGAGTGAATTTTCGCAGCTCAAATTTGTTTTTTTATTCGGTTAAATGAGCATTTTCAATGAAAGTGAGATAAATGTTTGTAATTTAATCCACATTATTCAGGCTTCCAGTTAAAGACTTCAAAGTAATTTCTGATCAATCAAATTAGGAGAGTGACTGGGAGCTTAAGCATAAAAACTTCTGATCTTTAAGAATGCTTTTTTATTCTGTTTTTAAGCCTATCACCAAACAAGCATACTATGGTTGTTTTAATCAAAACATTTCATTTCAACAATTCACAGTTTTGTACACACACAAGCTGCTTTCTTTACAAAAGCCTTGAAAACAAATGAAAAAACAAACATTTGAGGAATGTTTATTACTTAAAAGAGAAGCAAACATTCTTTGTGTTGATGTGAAGACTTTCTTAATTTCCAGTCAGGGTTTTGGAGACAATTGATCTATTAACCAAAGTCAGTTTAATTTTTCAGAATGACCGTGGAGTCTTTTACATTATTAATCAAAATTATTTTTCAAATCTCTCTAAAAAACACCACTCCAGGTAAAATGTCAATGAGGCACTTCAACTTAAAAAAGCTGAAACATTAATTATAATATGAACCACATGAAAAGACTGTTTTATTTATTGTTATTACGGACCTTTTTTTTCCCTCCTATACCGCTATGTTGAAAAACTCCTATTATTCCATAGTATGAGTGCATTAAACATGAATAAAGTACCAGGCAACATTCCACTGATCTCTGTCTCTTTTGTTATTGAACACAGCAGGAAAAGAACGATTACCCTTTAAATGTAACTCAGAAAATGTCACAGAGGTTGTCCAAATGGAATTTGGAGTTACACATTTGGTGTTAAATATTATTTGGATGTTGCAACATAGGAAACTCTCTCAGCACCAACCTTTGTAAGTAAGTAAGTAATTTATATTTGTATAGTGCTTTTCCAGACCACGGTCACAAAGCGCTTAAACAATCAAAATAATACTCAATAAAATATATACTTAAAAGGTCAAGATAACACTGCGAATAACACAGGAGTTCCAGAAGATCAGGGAAAAGCCTGCACGAATAAAAATGTCTTAAGACGTTTCTTCAAACACAGAGGGAGAGGAATATCGTTCCAAAGCTTAGGAGCAACAGCCCTGAAGGATAAGGTTTCGATTGTGTCTCACTAGGCTTCAGAAACGTATCGCCTTTCTTCTTACATAGAAGCTAACTAGCTGGGTCTTATCTTTGAGACCATAACAAATGTTTGGGTTACCTTGTTCCAATCAACAGAAAATTATAATGTCAATGCAAGACTTCAAGGTAAGTTGGTAATCTTTTAAAATTGTACATTTATTATCAAGTATTATTACCGTTTTTACCATGTCTTCATCTAAATATATATCCTTTTATTTTCCTTTCTTCCCTCCTTTACATCAAAATGTACCTTTCAGAAGGGCTCTTGTAATTTCCTTTTCTATTGACCAGCTTTGTCATTAACAAACAGCCTGACCTTGTTTTACATGCTTCGATTTAGTGCACAATGAGGTGATTAAAAACAGGAGGAGACGGCGGTGAGCAATATTGATTATACTTCAATCACAGACGTGTTTCATTCTCACCAGTATTGAGTCAGTCTACTTGAAAAATACATTTCCAAGAGAAACCTGAACTGAATTCATTTTATTTGTGTTATTTATGAATGGATGGGTGGGTGGGTGGGTGGGGGGATAGTGCAATCTTAAGAGAACACAGTATTTTAATTGGGACAGTATTTACACATTTGCAGACATAAAACTGACCCATAAAGTACTGCATGAATTGGCTCCAGATCCATATTCAGATGTTACTCGAGGCACTGTTATATTACTCTGCTAAGGAACACTTTCAGTGAAGACACTAGAAGAGTGTAATGTTCAGATGTTCTGATGAAATTCTTATTTATTTGTTTTCTTTCTTAATTGTATTTTAATTGTTTGCATATGGATTTTATATTATATTGCACATGTATTGTGTTTTTTAAATGTCATTTCCTGGCCAGGGGACTACAGATGAAAACTAACCTGTTGGCTAATTCTGGCTTTTTTAACCATTGTAATCATGTGTTTTATGAAATTGCACTGTCCCCTTTGAAATAAACTTATCTAATGATATGGCCCGCTGGAAGGTTGGTTAGAATCAAAATTATTTTAAGGTTGCCCTGTATAGATGCCAGTGTTTAAGCTAAGATAACCCGTGTGTTATCTCTGAGTCAAGGTATAACTCAAATACATTCTTTTTCGGGCCACCTGGGTCACACACGGGCTAAGAAACGAACAATTTCAACAATTACACTAAGATTTCAAATGATAATAATAATTACATAATGATCACAATCAGAATGTTTTTTTCCTATTAAAGAAACAACAATATAATCAATACATTGATTATACCAGGCTTGTTAAAGAGTGGTTTCAAAAAAACATGGGGCAGAATCTGCCCTATCTCAGTTTCTTTCTTTAAAATGTGAACCGTTACCCCTCCAAGTGTTCCATCGCTATCAAGCAGGTGAGAAACCCAGATATTTATGTTGAAATAACATTTCCAGTCGCTAGATGGCAGCAGTGATTACCTCCTATACTAGCTTTAAAGTAAGTAAGTAAGTCATTTTTATTTGGCGCTTTTAAAGGCTGATGTTTGGACATATTTTGATTTCAAAACAAATGAATGCATTTACAACTTCATCAAGAAGCATGGCGGTCAAGTACTTGGGCAATACTACATATACTTGTGTGTGTGAGGAAACACAAGAAGAAAGTAGTCCAAGTATGCTGAACTTGGGGCGGCAGGTTGGTGGAACACGTGTATCTCAGCAACTGTTGAGCTGAAGTTTTTTTTTTTTTCACCGTCAATCAATTAATCTTAAAATCAATCAGGCTGTCTCAATTTGCAAAATATTGAATGCGTTTATTAATAAGAGGGATGTGCTTACATTTAATTGACTGGGGGAAGATGAAAGCGTGAGAGGTTAAACAATGTGGTTGGTTTAATTAAAGAGTAGTGTGTGTTCCTTCGCGTGAAACGAGGGGTCAGCAGGGGTCAAGTCGACATTATTACAGTGCTGAGAGATGAGATTAAATGTATTAAGCAGATGAGTCATACAAGACCAAAGGATGTTAAGAGTAACATCATTTGTATTTGGAAATACAAATATTCCTCTTGTGTTAGGTTCAGGTGAATATTAAAACTGAAAAATGACTGCTCCATCAATGAGCTCTCAACAGATATGTTATTTTTAACCAAATATTGTTTATTTTGATGTAACTTCCTGCTTGTGGTTACTTGTGTGTAGTGTGTTGGTGGACTGTTGTTTTACTTGTTTCTTAATGGACCTCTGAAACAAATAGCTCCTTCCTTGTTAATAATAATCATTGAATAATTGAATGTAACCATTAGCTCAGTGATGCTTTCTAGCCAAGTTTAAGTTTTGAAAACAAAAAAAAAATAATTGTGTGGTTATCTTTAAATCAATACATTTATATTGACCAGGAGCTCATGCTGCAGATAATTCAGCAATAAAAAAATCTTCTCCCGTTAAACGCCATAAAAAAAATCTTTTTGGTTGAGGTAAATAATGGTATTTAGGTGTGAAAGAAGCACAAATTTAGTTTTTAAATAAAATTAGCTTTTGATGGTTAAAATGATAACTACAAAAATCTAAAACCAATAACATACACTATTTTCCATAAATGACAAGGGTATTGTATTCAAAACAAACAAACAAAACACTAGCCAATTAAATTATCTGCTCAGAAAAAATTGCTCGAAACACGTGTTCCTTCTTTTTGCGGAAGTGGGGGTGCTGGAAGGACCATATATCAAGGGATTCAAGAATATTTGTAAATGTGTTGTAATGTGTAATGCATGTGGTCTAGATAAAATAGTTTCCATAATATCCTCAAATCATTATCAAAAAAGGAGGCGCTCTTGTGCAGCGATGGAGTAAGACATACTTTTTTTGTGCTCCTTGTTATTGACCATATACATTTGAATGTAACCGTCGCACCTCGCTTCTACTGAGATGAGAAAATCTTTTTTTAGAACAAATTGCCACAAAATATGCCAATAAAAGAAGAAAACCAGGGCTCGAGGTTGACGACCTGCCATGACAGTGGCACTAGCAACAATGCTATTCTGGCTGCGATTGCTAAGCAGAGTACCGAACTTTGTAAAGTTTGTGAGCTACTCAATTAAAAAGTCTCTGGCTACCCTGCAAATGGAAACAGCTCCTGGAGGGCATAGACGAAGGTTCAACATCCGCCGGGTCTCACATCACTGCGCTATTATTATTTCTTTATTTGAACAGGGATCTGTAGTCCCTGGGCAGGTAGAGGGTACGTACAGAAATTAGAAACAATTACAAAAAGCATTTCAATTACAAGGTTAAGAGGTCAAGAATACACACACACACACACACACACACACACACACACACACACACACACACACACACACACACACACACACACACACACACACACACACACACACACACACACACACACACACACACACACACACACACACACACACACACACACACACACACACACACACACACACACACACACACACACACACAACGTTTTGTGTGGCATGAGAATGTTTAACAATCAGCTCTGTTGGAAGTGTGTTCCATTGATTTGTGGCACCAAAATAAAAATGATTTACCAAATGAAGTCCCGCGTTTAGCAATACTGCACTATCCCCAGGTAACTGATTGTGTGGCACTTGTTGTTTTTTCTGAGCAGAGTGTAACCGTTCTTTTCAAAAAAGGAGCAGGAGCATCATGAATTATTTTAAACAGTAGGCAGACATTTGTATGCATTATTAGATTTTCAAGATTTAAAATACATTTGGTGAGTCTATGACAGTGGTGACACTGACATGTTTTCTTGTCATGAATCTTAAGGGCACTTTTATATAATGATAGCACCATCTCGAACCTCCAGCAAGGCACATCTCCAAAAGTCCAAGGCAGATAGAGGTCTTGCTTTTCTGGTGTTTAGACATTATAATTGGGCTGAAAATTTTGTGGACTCCGTTTTCATTTGGGGTCGAAAGAAATGACGCATGTGCCCCCTAGTGGCCTTTACTTGAAACTAACCAAACACTTTGTCTTAATGCATCTCCCTTTTATCCAATAAGGGAAGGTAAAACTTTATTGATCCCTCATACCACAGATAAAGGTTCTGAAAAAATATTTCATATAAATAAACAAATTAAGAATGTGCTTAACCTCTCAGAAACTCTGTTTATTCACAGATTTGTCGTTTGCTAAATTACATGCATGTACTCTCTTAAGACATAAGATACACTATGTCCAACTTTAGATGCAAATTTGCCAATATGGATTAAATTATATATGAACTACCTAACTGCAACATGGAAACTGGCACATGTTTTCCTGTATGCTAGCAATTTTGTATTATTATTTTTTCAATGTATTCTTCTTATTGTATTTTTTTTTTGTCTCGTATTATTCTTGATTTATCTATTTGTATTATTGCTTTTGGTGACGTTGTTTTATATCCTGTGTATTTTTTGTTTGAAATGGAAAATAAAATTTGTAAAGAAAATAAAAGCATTATTAAAACTGAGATCATGAAATCAATTACAAATATCATAACATTTTACTAGTGAACACAACAGACAACTTTGATCTCCCGTATACGATTATATAGCCCCATCTTCTGGCCAAAACTAAGAGTGAACGAAAAATATATATTTATATTATATTTTTAAAAGCGATAAAGATACTTCCCACCACACATGTAATATGTTTATTTTAAAAAAAAAGGCCATCTTTGACATCAGATAATCCAACTTCAAAATTAGTTATTGAAAACCGGAATAATCTAACTCATTTTTTAAATTTGAGAATTGAGAAGGTAATTAATTGTATATTTGTACAGTTAAGAGTGCGTTATTATTAGTAAAACAGTTTCAGCCAATCAGCGACTTCGTCACATTTAGCATGTACACATTCAGTTCTATATATTTATGGTCATTAAATAAAAGTAAGTTTTGTTAAAACCTCGAAGAATGACACAAAATCATTTCTGAGAGCTAATTTAATACAAATATTGAGGGCAAATCATGCGGCAGCATAACCTGGCAAAGTAACCCACCATTTCTACAAATCTGTTTCAAATAGTTATAAAATTTTCATTTTTAACACAACTTAATATCTTCTGCTTCATACAAAAAGAAAAAAAAATGCAATTGTATTTTCCAAACACATTACATATTTTAAATAGAAAAAGGAAAAACAAAAAAAGAAAAAAAAGCCAAATTATCTTTCAACTTCACTTGCAGCGTTATGGCGGGATAATAAAACAATATTTGTCCTCTTCAACAGAACTGGAATAGGAAAAGAGAACGTTATGAAACAGAAAGTTGATCCAACACCTAATCACACAATCTTTAAAAACACTAATCGTCTTTATTTTCGAAGTGTGATAGTGACTCATTGATTCTGCCTAGATGTTTAATCAGAGTAGCAGGTATGAGACTTACTTTCCATCGGTTGCCGCATCCATTGCACAATACGAAGGTGGTCATGGGCTCATCAGCGCTGCGTATTTGCACCTTTAACAGACAAACATTTTTATACATTTGTTGCTCTTGTATGTTTTTTGTGGCCCTTTTGCATACCTGGGTGTAGGAACAGTTTTTCCCGCTACACTTGCTGCAAATGAACATGTCCGTCTCCGTCCCTCCGACCTTGGAAAGCTGATGTTCCCTGATGGACTCTTTGGTCAATGCCTCGCGGATCTGCTTGAGCTCAGCGCTTGCCATCTCCTGTTGGACGCGGGTCACAAACTCGTCAATCAAAAAGGTTCTGACGTTGACAAACAGGACTCAGACCTCAGCAGTCATTGAGGCGAAACGCTGGGCGGAAATGCTTCCACAGAGGACGTTTCGTCGCAGGTCGGGATTCTTCTGATCCTTGAGGTTGGAGATACGGCTCCGGAGACAAGATTTGTATTTCATATCTGTGGCTTTGAATTTGTCGTAGATTTGTGAGGTACAAGTCAAGGAAATAGAAAGACTTCAGCAATCCTGGTCTACCAACTCATTCTAGATAGCATGGTTCAAAATCAAGGCCGTGATGCTTGTTTAAGATAAAGAAACTATTGGTGACAACAATTATAAAGACACTTAAACTAAAACTGATGATAAAGGAGAGAAATGTCATGGTTTGGTGAAGGAGACGGTCGTTTAAATATACATTTAGTTGGGACCCTGCTGAAACATCTTGGATCCTTGTAAGGATGAGTTTGGTAAAGGACTTCATTCCTCCAGGAGAGACTTCATGTAGAACTGTTCCTCACAAAATGCCAGTGGACTGAAAGGATATGATCCTCTATTTCGGCAGCGAGGTAATCACAGTTGACACCTATGGTCTTGTGGTCTCCTACAAACACATTCTTAATGAGAGTTCTATTTCTTTCATCGATTGAACACGTTTACCATCAGTCTGCAGCGCAGCCACCAGCAACTCCCGACACTTGTTCCGGACATTGTCAGAAGTGACTGGAGCTGGCGGGAAGCAAGTGACGCCAGAGGTGGGTTTGGTTGGGGAGTCGGGGGGCTCGTCTGCCTTCTTGCTGCTTGAAGAGACACACAGAGAGGGTGAATTAATGTAGTTAGCATTAAAAAATGATGGGACATTCTGTATCTATGAATTTAGCCACTGTGACGCTGCCTTGTAGTAACAATGTTTGATTATTCAACTCCAGAACATAGTAATAACTGACATGATTCACTAAATTGAGAGGATCGATTTGAACCTTGGCTAAGTCGAGATGTTGCCATGTGAGGAGTGAGCAGCTTGGTGGTCTTCCCACTCTCAATTCATCAAAATAGCTAATCGACAAATGCATTGTCAATATCCGAGAATGAAGAAAGTATGTCAAGGGCTGAGTGGGAGACCTTTTCTCAGCTGTGCATGAGTCCTTGGAGTTTGATGAAGGCTTCACGGAGGAGTCCACTTCCCTTTTTGACTCCTTGTCATCAGACTTTCCCTCAGCACCATCTGAGAAAAAAAAAAAATGACTCAAAATTATCCTACTTTGTTGTCGAACTAGAAAATAAATGATGAAGACACTTGCCCAGCAGCTTCTTCCAGGTCTTGATGAGGAATTTTGCTAGAGTCTGGATTTCCTCGTCCGACGTCTGCTTCCTCAAAGCATTGACGGACATCCCGACTCTTGTGGACTACATTTAGAATGATTACAAACGTTTCAAGATTAAGCGACTAATATACCATTAGGGGCCAAATTATATTATTGTACAGCACAGAAGTCCCGTGAAATAAGAAAAGCAGTTTTAAAGAGGAATCGATTCCATATATACATTGTTATATATAGGAATTGTTATGTATTGTTTTACAGAAAGATATAAAAGCATAATAAATAAATCATAACTTTGTACATTCTAAAAATATGAGCAGTGTGGGGCCCCCAGTCTTAACAACAGATTCTCTAGCAGCCCTCTGAGGAAAGGAAAAAGGAACATTGGGTAATCTAGAATTTAACACTTGCAGGTGACTTTGGTCGATTGTTCAGGCGTGTGAAGTGATTTCTCTTCAGCCGAGTCGCACCTGCAGAGTCTCCAATGACATATGAATGTTCTTCAACTCAGTCAGGATGTCCAGAGCTCCCTCCTGGAAGAGGAACAAAGCAGCATGAGAACAGCTCAGACAAAGGTTGCCACAACACCAAGATACCAGTAGACTATACCAATACCAGACATTTTCTCAATACTTAAATCCTTTTGATAGCATAATTTCAAAAACCAAAATAACCCTTTATGTTCAAGAACACTTTTTTAATAACAAAACCAACAACTTTTATACATTCCGTATTTGGAGAAGCCTTCAAGTATCATAACACAGCAAAGTCTAACTCAGCTTTATTTTCAGTTTTCTTTACATATACCAGATACCAGAAATACAAAGGAAACTGAGAAAACCTTTCCCACAATACCACAGTGACAAGATAAGGTTCACAAGGACCACAGAAACCCTAAAACTGATAAAAAGAAATCACCCGCTGATCCTAAATATTAAAAAGTAGATTCTAAATATAATATAAAAAGCTAAATAAAACTAAGGAATAGTAAAATTGTAAAGTGCAAATTACTTTAACTGTTTTGTTTTTTTTGAGGAGGGCTGGAGGCATACAGTGATATAGCTGGACAGAATGCTTCAAATGGTGCCCGGGTGGAATGTGCACATACATGACAGGTTGTAGATATGTGTAGAGGAGTTCACTACAGCCGTTAGAAGAATTGGAGATGGCGTTGGGGATTCCCCCGAAGGGGGCAGTGCAGAGGGCAAGTGGAAGAGGGCAAATAAATTGAGTATTAAAATGCAGCCATTGTTCTTGCCATTTGGTAATTACGGTGCCAGAAAATAGCTAGTATTGTTGTATATTTTATACGCTTGTACTGCACTGTTAAAAAAGTACTGGTACTTGTGACACCCCAATATATAAGATGAGCTCCCTGGTGAGGTACTCCAGGTACAGCCAACTAGGAAAAGGCCCAGGTCAGACCCAGTAAAACTTGTTGTGACCTGTTAGCGTTGGATCACATATGTGGGTTGTTTTTTTTTGTTGTTTTTTTTGTAGCACCGACTGAAATGAGAATGTGATATGGAGTATCGAAATATGCTTGTGGAAAGTTTTGTTAACTACCGCGTGATCTCAACTCGATGATGTTGTGATTTTTCTGAAGAAAAATGGAACGAAGGCAGCGAACATCACTTTTAAGTGTTCTTTTGCACTGGGAATGATTTCTTTTTCTTTTTTCCAAGACCTTGGAGGTATAATTTTCAACAGCTGAACATTTAAACTCAAGATTTGTACTATGCGTAATGTATTTTCCCTTTTGTAAGAATTGATTATATAAAATCGGTCTCGAAAAAAGGTATAGTTGAGGAACCAGTATCGAATATATTTGGTCTATAGCCAGCAATAATGGCATCAGTAGTTCTTCAGAAGAGCTGGTTGGGAGAGGAAAGTCCTTCATGGCCACACCTAATAATAAGGGTCTCTTCTTTTTCTCTATTTGAACTGATACAAGGTTTCATTATAATGTAATCTTTGTGAAGCTTTGGAATGATCTTACTCTCTCTTCGCGCTTGATGGATCTACTGACTCCTTAAAGAAACATCTTAAGACATTTTTATTAATGCAGGCTTTTCCTTGATTTTCTGGAACTCCAGTGTTGTTCTCGGTGTTATCTTGTTCTTTTAAATATATATTTTATTGAGTATTGTTTTGATTGTTTAAGCGCTTTGTGACCCTGGTCTGGAAAAGCGCTCTATAAATAAAAATGACTTACTTTTAATCAGTAAGATAATGACTTATAAAAATGGTTGTCACCAACAAACAAGAGGCATTTGTGCTCCACTGAACACTAAAAAGCAGACTTAGTAAGCATCTTTGTTGTGCTCATGAATAAACCATTTTTTCATGACAAAAGAAAGACATGACGGAAATTGAAGGCTTTTGATGTGGTTGTTTATCAGATAACATCAAAGTGAATGAAATAAATAAGCAACTAAATCAGCCTACAAAACATGACTCATGGGTTTAATGTTAGCACATGAATTGTATAGAAATGATACAGCAGTTTATCCTCTTCTATACCCGGTGAAGTTGTAAACATTGTAGTGGAGTATTTTAATTTAAAGTTCAAATTGACATCAATAAACCTATATATGATGGATTGTTTTGTCAAACAGACTTAAGCTAATTGAACCAAGGTGTGCATGATTTACCTGTTGATTTGCTTAACGAACAGCGGTCCGGACAGAACCAGAACTTTTCTTTTCTACACAATATAACGAACCTTGTCAACACGGTTCCATGTGTTCTGTATGTTCCTGCTGGCGTCAGCAGCTCTCGTCCATCACCTGACCCCGGGTGTTTGTGACTCTTTCTGGACTCACCGTTTTTTTCCTCTGCACCATTTTGTCCAGCTTTTTGGCGATGCGCTCCACTTCTTTGTTCTTCGACATCCTGGATCGGTTTAAGCATCAGTCAGCTCGCATGTGTCCCATAGGAAAAATCGCCATCCATGAACGGGTCCAACGGTTCTCTCCAGGCTCTCCAGCTCTTTCCCAGCAGCCGGCTCGCTCTCGTGTGTTGTGGTCTGCGCTCGTTGCATCATGGGAGTTGGAGTTTTACACCCGTTTGTGTTTCGATGAGAAGTCAAAGGACGTTATCGAGGCAATAAAGCTGTTACCAGACCAGATTAGATGGACTTCATTATTATTTCTTTCATGATATTCACGACTATATGACATGTTTATGTTGCTGTGAAAACAAATGCGGATCAGTAAGAAAGTAGGTAATGTCATTTTAGAGAATAAGTAAGTAAGTAAGTAATTAAGTAATATTTAAAGAGCACTTTTCCAGACCAGGGTCACAAATTGCCTAAACAATCAAAACAATACCCAATAAAATATATACTTTAAAGGTCAAGATCTTTTTTTATTGTTCAAAGTTTAATTTCGATTTTTTTTTTTTAATTAAATATATGACGCACTCCTGCTTTTAATAAACGAGAAAACCCCCTAGTAATGTCACTTATATTTTTCTATTATTGTTATTTTAGATATCTAAAACTGATGTAAACATCTCAAATCATCCAATATGTTTTTAACCCTCAGATACAACATTTATTTTCAAAATTTATTTTCTATCATTAAGTTCAAACATTTGCTAGATGTCAGTTTGTGCAAGAAAAAATATGTATCTGCAAAATTACTTACATCAATTTCTGTTAGATCATCTCAACCTCTTCACCATCAATGGCTTCTCACCTATGATTGGTGAATGGACTATTTTATCTGGATGATGTTCTGCATGCTGCTTCATTGTAGTTATCAGGTGTGAAGAGTTAGAGAAAAATAAATTGTTCAATGCTTTCGGTTGAGTGAACGCTGGCACGAATGGCTGCCGCTGCTCACCAGGAACAAAAAAAGAGACTTTTAAGTCGTACAATTTCATTTTTCATTTCACCTAAAATCTCGAACTGTCTCTTTCACCAACTCTGCGCCCTGGTTCACACCACAACTGCGCATCCTCAAAGTCAACTGGAGAGGCTCTACAAGAAAACTAATCTTACTGTTCACCAGGAAATGTATCACCACCACATCCTCCACTACAGGGACTCCATCAACTCCACCAAAACTCAATATTATACAGGTGTCATCGCTTCTGATGATGGCAACACTTGGACCCTCCTTTTCTTTAATTAAAAACTCCCTTCACCCCCGACTATCTTCCCCCACCTTTCTACTCCGTCCACTGCAATACCCTCATGAATTTCTTGAATGCCAAAATTGAAAATCCTTATCCGCCCCCCACAAACACCCTCGACCTCCTCATATCAGCAGACGCCAGACTCTTTTCGACGTCACTGCAGCCTTTAACAGCATCTCCCACTCCATCCTCCTCCATAGACTAGCATCAATTGGCCATTCAGGCACTTCACTGGTTCAAATCTTATCTCTCTGGCCGTTCCCAATTAATTCAGTTAAAAACATTTTCCTCAAATCCATCCCCCATCTCCACCGGTGTTCCTCAAGGTTCTGTCCTGGGTCCCATTCTTTTTATTATCTACCTTCCCCTTGGTAACATTTTTCACAGATTCAACATAACTTTACACTGTCGATCAGTGGCGGCTGGTGAAAAATATTTTAGGTGGGGCTCATTTCCAGGACATTTTCCACCTTATCCTATATATTACATATAAAAATTAACACACTAATATTAAGTAAGTGAGGGTTATTTGTTAATCTAGTCACTTTAAGTTAATGATGTATAATTAAGTTTATTATGCTCCTTATTTCATTCCAAATGAAACATATTTTAATTCTACTCTAATATACATCATACAGAATAAACTAAATTATTAAAATACTAAAAACCAACCTGTTGTCTGCTCCAGAACAATAGAGATACTTTCTACCAAATGATCACCAAAAGAAATACACTGCAAAGAAAAAAAACTAGTATTGCTAAACTAACTAACTAATTAACAGAAAATAACTTTTATTAACAAAATAAAAATAAGTAAAATTAGAATTTCGGGAGCGGGTCCCAAACTGGCGAAATTCCCTTCCTCAAACTTTCAAAAATGTGATGCTCACTACCAACTGAGATAAACAAACTGATGAATCAATATAAATTGATGGTTGAGCTGTGTAAATGTGACTTCACAGGCGGGCTATTCAAGAAGAGCCTTCTTTTATATTATATTTGTATAATAATCAGAACGCCAATCAACAAAACATAGTTTATTAATGTAAAGAGTTTTAAAAATATACAAAATAATCAATGTTGATGATTTAAACTACGTTAATTCAAAACTAAAAAACTAAAATAAATAGAAGACAAAGAATAAATAAAGTAACAAAAAAAACAGCCAAATCAGAGGGAGGGCGGCGCTCCAGCGCCCCCTATGGGCTCTCTCACTGTCTGCAAGAAATACATTTATGGTTCAACTCAAACTTTCTCAGACTCATCAATAGCAAAACAGACATCATTTTTAAAGCAAAGAACCCAAACCTCACCAACAACAACTCCTCCTTCTCCGCTCCTCCTGACTGATCTCCTCCAAATAAACACCCCCCACCGGACACTCAGATCCTCTTCTTCCATCAACCTAACCATCCCACCTGCTCCTATGGCCATCATGGGGTCCAGAGCCTTATGTCGATCTGACCCTCACCTCTGGAACTACCTCCCACAGGGCATTCGCAACATTGCCACACTGACTGTTTTTAAAACTCATAATTTTAAACTTACTTATTTACTATAATCACCTGTTTTTAAAAAAAAAAAAAACAATTTACTTGTTTTAACGTTCCCTTTAAGAAACTTTTCTTTCTTACCTCTAAAACATCTGTTTTACAGTTGTTTTTTAACTGTTGTTTTAAAATCTGTTTCCATGGTGTCCTTGTATGGAAGTACATCGGTGCCATCAGAATATTGAATGGTTGAATATATATATATATATTCAAATATTGAAAGGTTGAAATAATTTCAAATATTCAGTATTTGTTATATTTTAATTAAAATGATTCAATATTTGTTATATTTTAATAAACATTATTCAATATTTGTTATATTTTAATTTAAATGATTTAATATTCTTTTTATTTAAATTTAAATTATTCAATATATTTAATATTTAAATTTAAATTATATTATTAAACAATATTATTTCATTCGTAGTGTTAATTTCATGGTCACATCCTTTTTCTATAACATTTGTTTGGTTCAGTTAGTTAATGTGATGTCTCATCTTTTGGAGTCGCTGGTTCGAAAACCTGCTCTTAAACTTTTCTCAAGTGATGTCATGTTTTAGAATTATCTCGTATCTGGTGAGACTTTGTTTTAACAAAGAAAGACAACTGGAGTCTTTTATTAAAGGTCAATGGTTAAACTTTATTTACACTGAAGAGAAGACAAGAGTCACAATGATTACAAACAAACAGTGAAGTCAAAGAAAATCAGATTCATCCAAACACACGTGGATCATGTTGAAACCTCAGGGGGTCTCTGACTGCACATCTGCAGACACTGGGGACAGATCAAACATCTCCAATTCCTCCACAGGTACTTGGAGCTGCTCTCTTCTCCTGCTCCTCCAGACCACAACAACAACAACAAGAATAACAACACAGGTCATGAAGATCACAAAACTGAGCAGCACAGACCTCACTAGAAGGTGATCGACCTCTGACTCTCTGAACATTACAAGGGACTTACATGTAAACACACATCTGTCATCTTTCATAATCACACACCAGAACTCTCCGCTGTCTTCCAGAGAGATGTTAGTGATCACCAGGCTCATGTCGGACACAAAGTTTCTGTCTTTTGATGTTTGATTGAATACACGCAATGTTCTTCCTTCAGTTCTGTTGGTCTTCATGAACCAGAAGCTCACATCAGGCCCTTTCCAGTCACCACATGGTAAAGTCACGTTTTCTCCTCCGGTGAAGAACACATCAGCAGGCGGGTCGGACTCACGACACACGATCAGGTAGTAATAATTGTCCTGACCAGTGCGATCACAGATGTAACTACCTGTGTGGTTCAAGGTCAGTGAGGGAATCATCAGAGTGAAGTTTGTACTCTCTTCACTCTTCCTCCCTGATTTCATGATCCTCCACACAAGTGGGTTGTTTTCGCTGATGTCAGAGCAGTTCAGCTCCAGACTCTCTCCCACACATCTGTAAATGTAATTTGATTGTATAGAAACATAAAACTCTGTCAGTACTTCACAGCTCTCATGGTTCTTCTCCACACAGTAAAAATACAACCGATCAGAACTTATGTTAATCGTTACCAGCAGAGATGATTTATTCTTCACTTGCTCTAGTTTGTACATTAAAGACATTTCATCATCGATTAAAGCTATTTTAACATTTTCTGTGCTCTGGTTATCGTGAAGAAAAGCCCACTGGACACTCTGGTGTGGTCCCGTACAGTCACAGTTCAGCTCCAGTGTCTGTCCAACAATAGGGTTCAAATACTGAAGTCTCATCTTTCCTGTGTCACAAACCAGGAGAGTGGAGTTCCTCTCGTGCGTCACGTTGTTTTGGGTCCAGCACTGTTCATGGTACTGACCCGAGTCGGAAACCTCCAGAGAGGATACTTCATAAGACGCCACTCTCTGCAGGCTGGAACTATGATGCTGTGAAGAGTTCCAAAGAAGTTTCTTCTCCTCACCGGTCCATCTTGAGATCAAGCAGTAGTCATCAGCTGTTGTGTTCAGGATGAATTCATAGGAGTCTCCTTCAAAGTTGAGGATTTCAGCGTGGATGTTGTTGGAGAAGAGCGCCACCAGCAGCAGGATCTGTGCAGCCATGTCGTCGTCTAAGAGTGAGAGTCAACTCTGCTGCTTCGTGACATCAATCTCTTCACCATCAGCAGCTTCTCGCCTATGATTAGTGGAACTAGACGATATCATCAAGAGCCTGCACGCTACTTCCTGTGAGCTTTATCAGTTGTGAAGCATCAACGGAAACTGTTTTCAACTCATATGATTCACACTATTTTAATGCATTTCAGCTAAAAACATAATTATTGCTTCATTACATTTTCTTTCTCATCTTTATCACTTAATTTTCGCAAAATGTGGCGCTTTAAAAAATATGAACATCACATTGGCATAGTTTAAAGGCAAATAATAGCATAAAAATCCTCAGATGTTTTTTAACTTATTTTAAAAATGACCTGCAAGTCGTCTCCAAAACAAACCTAAGTGAATCAAGAGTAGTGAAAAATAAAGATCAAATGTCAATTTCACAAAAGTGACCTCACTATTAGCTGGTGTTTTGCTTAGCAATCTATTCCATTTTTAGCCAAAGCCCAAGTAAAGCGTGTGCGTGTGCAAGTACAGAGTGTGGGAAGACATATCAACAAAATATATGTTTAGGACAGAGAGGATCTAGTGATGTATAGCATGACGAGTAATTTGTTTGTATAGGGTTGAAAGTCGGGCAGTTGACGTGGTTAAAGGTGAGATGACATGGGTCAAGCAGAAGTCATCAGCTGTTTTGTTCAGGATGAAGTCATGGGAGTCTCCTTCAAACTTGAGGATTTCAGCGTGGATGTTGTTGGAGAAGAGGGACACCGGCAGCAGGATCTGTGCAGCCATGACTTCGTCCGTGAGCGTGAGGCAACTCTGCTGCTTCGTGACATCAATCTCTTCACCATCAGGAGCTTCTTGTCAAACTAGACGATATCATCGAGAGCCTGCACGTTACTTCTTGTTAGCTTTATCAGGTGTGAAGCATCAAAGGAAACTGTTGTCAACTCTGATTCAAACTATTTTCACAAATTTCAGCTAAAAACATAATAATTGCTTCATTCAATTTACTTTTTCACCTTTATCAGTTAATTTTCGCAAAACGTGGCACTTTTTAAAATATTAACATCACATTGGCATAGTTTAAAGGCATATAATAGCATAAAAGTCCTCAGATGTTTTTAACTTCTTTAAAAATGACCTGCAAGTCGTCTCCAAAACAAACCAAAGTGAATCAAGACGAGAAAAAAAACGAATGATCAAATGTCAATTTCACAAAAGTGACCTCACTATTAGCTGGTGTTTTGCTTAGCAATCTATTCCATTTTTAGCCAAAGCCCAAGTAAATAACCAGACAGACAAAAGCCAATCAACCTTGTGACTGTAAACACTGACGTTGGTTTTCTTGAACACCACAAATGTGTTCAGGGTGGCCCCAGACCACTACGGTTTATTTTTATTTTTATTTTTTTTTAGTAGCATACCTTTTCCAGTTACAAACAGATATAAGAAAAACAAAAATGACAAATACAGCTTATAATAGTATTGTGTTCATCCACAGCAGCCAGGGAGGCAAACGCTCCCAACCCAGCAAATGCCACACAGGGCACACGCAGAGAGTCACAGCCACAACTGCAGTGGGCCTCCATCCCAAGACCAGCCCACCCATGGCCCCCCATTACGGACAAGGTGGAAGGCAACCCAGGCCAAAGAGCCATCCAGAACAACTAGCAAACTCCAATCCCCACACCCAACAGTCCGCGTGCCGCGCCCAGCCGGCCAGGCCACCAGTCCCCCGACCCCACTGCCGCCCCCATCAACCCCCACCACAGACAGAAGGAGGCGGACCACTCCCTCGCCAACGAATGGCGCCAATGCATCACCAGCAGCCACCACCGCATGGCCCAAGGTCCCTCAAGCCCCGCGGCCTCCACCGGCCCCCGCACCATGATCCAGCCCCAGCCCAGCAGGGCCTCAGCCAGTGACGTCATCAGCGCTGAATGTGGGACTTCTTAATGCTCGCTCCATTACTAATAAATCCTTTATTCTTAATGATCTTTTCACAAGAGTTAATTTGGATTTATTATGTCTTTCTGAGACTTGGCAGAGAGAGGAAGAGTTTATTCATCTGAACGAACTCTGTCCAGTAGGGAGCGCTGTCCTGGGGAAGCCTCGCCTCTGGTCGTGGAGGAGGTCTTGCTACTGTTTTTAGGGAGAGTTGTTCTTGCAAAGTGATTCAGACACAGGAATTCACTTCTTTTGAATCTCAGATGATCTTGGTTGGTTCTACAAGACCTTTCTATTGTGTGTCAATCTACCGCACACCTGGTCCTGCGGCGTTGTTCTTGAAAGACTTTAGTGACTTCTTATCTTCCATTATTCAAATGGAATCTGTCCTTATTCTTGAAGACTTTAATCTTCATGTTGATGACGTCACATCTTGTTCTGCTAAAGAACTTTTAACTTTAACAGAAGCCTTTAATTTTGAGCAACATGTTTCTGAACCCACTCATCAAAAAGGCCACATTTTAGACTTAGTTTTTACTCTTGGCCTGGACATTTCTAATGTATCTGTACATGATGTCCATCTGAGTGATCATTCTCTTGTCTTGTTTAACCTGGACTTCATCCCTGAACCTAAGCCTTTGAAAGTTAGGTCTCAGAGGCGTGTCATCTCAGCCGATACTGCAGACAGTTTTTCTGCTATGTTTGACCGTCTTTCCTTTGATGACTGCCCAGACGTGGACAGTTTGATTCACTGTTTCACTGATCATTGTGTTGAAATACTGGATCAAGTGGCACCTATTAAATCGAACTTGAAAATTCAGAAAAAACAGTGCCCTTGGACAAATGACGATCTCCTGAGTCTGAAGAGACTTTGTCGAAAGACTGAGCGTCTCTGGAAGTCCACTAAACTTGAGGTGCATAGACTTCACCTCAGGGATCTGATGACTTCTTACAATGAGATGGTAGAAACTGCTAGATCTGATTACATCAGAAAACTGGTAGCAGCAAATAGGAAAAACCCCAAAGTTTTGTTTGACACGATTAATTCTCTCGTGTCTCCTGCTCCTCAAATCACGCCTGTCTTCTGTGAAGCTGACAGCAATGCATTGTTGAGATTTTTCATTGACAAAATTAAATTGATCAAAGAGAAAATCTCTCCCCCTTTGTTTGGAACCCCTACTGTCTCTGAGCCCCTCTCCTCCTCTTGGTCCTCTTTTACTGCTGTATCTTTGGGTGATATTTCGGCACTAGTGAACAAGATGGAACCCTCCTCTTGCTCAGATGACGTCCTTCCGTGTAGGCTTTTTATCAAAGTATTTGATGTAATTGGCCCCTGTGTTACCAATATGGTGAACCTCTCCCTTTCTACAGGGGTTTTTCCCAATGCATTTAAACATGCCATTGTGGAGCCTCTGCTCAAAAAAACAAGCTTAGACCCAACTGACCTCAGTCATTTCAGGCCTATTTCTAAGCTCCCTTTCTTGTCCAAGATCTTGGAGAAGGTGGTGTCTGAGCAGCTGTCTTTGTTCCTGGATCAGAGCGACATCCATGAGAAGTTTCAGTCTGGCTTCCGTAAACATCACTCTACGGAGACATCTTTATTGAAAGTGTCAAGTGACATCATGATGTCGGCTGACTCTGGTAAATTCACTGTTCTGGTTCTCTTGGATCTGTCCTCAGCCTTTGACACAGTTGATCACCAGATCCTGCTGAGAAGACTGAGGGATGAAGTGGGACTGTCTGGGTCTGTGTTAGAATGGTTCTCATCTTACCTTTCTGGGCGCAGTTTTAGTGTATCTGCCAATCAAATGAGGTCTGAATCGGCAGATCTGTTGTGTGGAGTCCCTCAAGGTTCTGTTCTGGGTCCTTTATTGTTTTTGCTGTACTTGATTCCCCTCGGTAAAATCATTCAGAGATTTCCAGATGTTTCTTATCACATTTTTGCTGATGACATCCAGCTCTACTGCTCTTTTGATCCAACTGAGCCCCAGAGGCTGAACAGCTTAGTCAATTGTTTGCTAGAAATCAAACAATGGCTGAGTGAAAACACTCTACAGCTAAATGTGGACAAAACTGAAACACTGGTGATTGCTCCTGATGATAAGATTCCAGGGTTGAGTCAGTACTTGGGTGACTTAGGTCAGTCTGTCAAACTGAGCCTGAGAAACCTGGGTGTTGTATTTGATAAAGACATGTCTCTTGTTCAACACTGCAGAAAACTGACCAGAAACTGTTTCCTTCAACTGAGAAAAAATCTCTAAACTTAGGAAAATGTTGTCAGAACATGATCTGGAGCTTGTAATCCATGCGTTTGTGTCTTCTCGCCTGGACTATTGTAACAGTTTATTTTCATGTCTTAACAAGAAGGAGCTGTCTCGCCTGCAGTTGATACAGAACTCTGCAGCGAGAATTATAACCGGCTCAAGTAGAAGAACTCACATTTCTCCGATCCTTAAAACTCTTCACTGGCTTCCAGTTTCTTTCAGGATCAACTTTAAAATTCTGGTTCTTACTTTCAGAGCTATTTATGGTCAGGCTCCTCCTTACATCACTGATCTCATCCAGCCTTACACCCCAGCTCGGGCTCTGAGGTCTGTCAGAATCTACTTATGATTCCACACAGGACCAGAGGAGAGAAATCTTTTCAGGCTGTTGCTCCTAAGCTTTGGAACAATCTTCCTCTCTCTTTGCGCTTGATGGAGTCTACTGACTTCTTTAAGAAACATCTTAAGACGTTTCTATTTGTTCAGGCTTTTCCTTGATCTTCTGGAACTCCCGTTGTGTTATTAGTTTTATCTTGATCTTTAAAATATATACTTTATTGAATATTGTTTTGATTGTTAGAGGGGTTCGTGACCCTGGTCTGGAAAAGCGCTATACAAATAAAAATGACTTACTTACTTACAAGTTCAGGAGTCTGATACGCGACTCTGTTGACTGGAGTGAGAGGAACCACTTGCAGCTGAACACCTCAAGAACAAGAAGCTGGTCTTGGACTTTGGGAGGTCCAGGACAAAGCAACGTCCAGTGTCCATCAGAGGCAACGAGGTGGAGATAGTTCTATAAGTACCTCGGTGTGTTGCTGGACAGTAAACTTGACTGGTCCTGCAACACAGACCGTGTGTATAAGAGAGTTCAGAGCAGACTGTACTTTCTGAGGAGGCTCCGATCATTTAACATCTGCAGGAAACTCCTCTGCATGTTCTACCAGTCTGTAGTGGCCAGTGTCCTGTTTTATGCTGTGATGTGTTGGGATGGGGATGTGTCCAAGAGGAGTGTCAACAGGTGGGACAGGTTGGTCAGAAAGGCTGGCTCTGTGGTTGGCATGAAGCTGGACTCACTGGTGACAGTTGCTGAGAGGAGATCACTGAACAAACTACTGTCCATCATGGATGATGACAGTCTCCTCTGAACACATCATCAGTGAGCAGAGAAGCAGATGGAGTGCACGAATGCTTCTTCCCAGATGCAACACTAATAGGCTCAGGGACTCATCCATTCCTAGTGGTATTAGATTGTTTAATTCTGAGTTTGGGGGCAGGGGTGGAGTGAAAATATGATGATATTCTATTCTATGTTAATCTTTGTATCCTTTGTTATTTTTCTTAGATCAATGTTCTTTATATTTAGATTTAGATTGTGTCATCTTGCGCTTTCTTTTTATTGCATTTATCATTTGTGTTGCTGTGAGCTGGAAACTTCCTCTCAAGAGGTTTCAAACAAGATAGTCTCTGTTAATAAAGTATTTGTGTTAATGTATGTAAAATATAAACATTTACACTCGTTTGAACTCCTTTAGAACAGTGTGATGTCAAAAAATATTTAAAAAGAACGATTATAAAATGTTAATACAGTCTCAATTTATGTTTTCATTGCATTCTTTTCTGATCAAGAAAAGGGAATTTAATTAGAAGAAACTGCATTTTTTTTCACAGAACAAACGTTACGAAGAGGGTCAGTCTCACCAGATATGAGATAATTCTGAAACATGACATCACTTGACAAAAGTTCTAGAGCAGGTTTCGAACCTGTGACTACAAAAGACAAGACATAACATTAACTCACCAAGTTAAACAGAGGTTGTGGGTGTAATTTCAACAAACTTTCAAACGTTTCTGTTGAAATCCTTTAACATCAGAATCTACTGATTGATCGTGAGATGAGAGTTCAATATGTTTAAACTCCAGACATTAAAACAAAGTTGATACTTTGTCATGAAAATATCTAAACTGATGCTGAAAGCACTCATTTGGTTAAAACGCTACGAATTAAAAATATTGAATAAGTACTATTAAAATAAAAAATATATAATTATAATTGAAATGAATCAACCTTTCAATAATTGAGAAAAATAAACCATTCAATATTCTGATGGAACTGTTTTACTTCCATATCCTTATAAATGAAATTACTAATAAAAATAATATATTATAATTATTATCTGTTTGTGTATCTTTGAGCGTGTGTGTGACACACGACTGGTCTCTGAAGCATTTACCAGACCATAATAGAAGAGTGTCGCTCTCTTGATGAACAAGAAAATTCACAGTAGAAATAAACATCGCCATCACGTGGAACAAAATTGTCATTGCTGCCTGATTTGAAAAAAATAAAAAAAATAACGAGGAAAACATTACAAATACTGAGACGTGGAAAAGGGGAAACGTTTTATTAGGATATTTCTAAACACTGGGACTGTATGAAAAAAAAAAAACCTAGTTTAGCATTTTGGTTGGTAAACAAAAAAAAAATGTATTTACCCTTGCATACTTGGGCACTTAATTTTTATAGGAGACACACAACAACGCTAACAGCCATTAGGGATTCAGAAAACTCTTTTTATTCTCCCCCGATTCCCCACACACCTCCAACCATGTCAACAGTACAGTACACCCAAGTGGTCATAAGGTTCTACTACAACTAGTATGGGAATCAAAGCAGTGAAGAAATAAAGAGAACTGATTGAGGAACAATAGCTTCTCACTTTTTGGTGTCGCGCTAAGACGACGACTCATCTATTGAACAGAATTCTGACATTTATTGTTAGTCAAACACGTAGATCTAATTCTATAGCACTGTGATGACAACATAACAATGACAATTCCTCAAGTATCATACTTTGTTTAAGACTGTAACAAATTGTTTCAAACGACACAGTTTAAAGGTTATAAAATGAATAAAGTAGACACTGTTGAAGCCCCTTGTTCCTGAGCTTACTTATAACAATCTAGAATTAAAATAACAACAGTTATTCTTTCCAAATGTTATGAGGACAGTTGACACAGACCTATAGATGTGTTTGTTATCTACTTCTTCATGCAAATCCAACTCTTAATGTGCTCATTGTCTTATGCCAAGTCTTGATCAAGAGCTTGATCTGTTGGGCCCCGAGTGTGTGTGTCAAATGTGTGTGCAGTCACCGTTTCGGATTACATGGCATTGGCATATTAGGATATCCCAGTCACCACCTCTCCTGTCTCTTTCCATCTCGAAGAGGCTGTTGAATGTCAGCAAGTTTTTATGTGTCTCACAGGAAGAGACTAGAATATACTGACTGTTCAACATGCACCACTGTCCGCGGATTGAAAACATCTTAAAAAGTTGGAGCATCGTTTTACTACACACCTCTTGGACCAGCATAAATGTCAAACCAGTTTTCCAAGTCATGTAGCAAAAAAAAGTTTTATGGACAAATGGCTATATTTTCGGAAATATTGAAACATTTTTTGACATTTTAATCTTAAATACTAAGAAAAAGTTTTACACCAAAAACAACATTGTATAATAAACTACATGTTTTCCAAGTTCTTACATTAATAGCTATCACATTGCATTGACATAAACGCCTTAGGCATTTCATGTTTTCTTTTCTATCCCATGATCAACATTGTTTAACCTTTACTCTTATGATCATTTTGTATAATTGCACAGGTGAGATGTATGATCAGGTCGACATGAAATTTGATCATTTAGTTAACAACTCAAGTTTCAAGTATGTCCAGCAAATTGCATTGTGGCTCAATGCTCAGGTTTTTTTTTTAAATATATATTTGCACGTCAGAATTCTCACCTGCTCGCAACTTGAGTATAGTGTAGAATAAACCTTGTGACTAATTCGGTCACAACAAAGAAGCCTTTAAAAAAGGGCGAAGAAGTTAGAGTCGACAACTAATTAATGAGGCATCATTCTCACAGATTTTGAAGTAGAGTTGAAGGAATTCTGTTTCCATTTTTTAAATCTCATCGTCCAGTAAATGCAATTCTTGATTATATTGTTTGAAATAAAAACTTAAGTAACTAATCCTAGGCCTTAAATGCTTCACAGTTGTTTGAAATATTTATTAATTCACGCCTCAATGAATTCAACAAACTGTGGTTCATTCAAAAGATAAGTTCGCAGCCTCCATCTTACTAAGCCTGACCTCTATATTTACTGCTGTGTAGAGACTGATTACTTAAATGTTGGGTTAAGAACACACCGTTGAAGTCGCTTTCGATAATATAAAGACCCCCAAAATGTGATGGTTCTAAAAATAATGCATCAATAAATGTCGGGTTATTAGTTTTATGACCGTCAGCATTGACCAGGTTTAATTTAAGCGACATAGTTTTACTGGAATTATTCTATACCTCCCCACTTTATAATTTTTAGGAGTCATTACATTGCATTCTCTCATAGGTTTGTAGTTAAAAAAGTAAATGGAAATGTCCATGCGCATGTCGAAAAAAACAATATTCAAAGCACAAAAGAACATCCCCAACCAACCCTTCAGAAAACCAAAAATACCCCTGCATTTAAATCTAAAAATGCACTCCCTCACGCTTTCTCAGTAGAATTTGTAAGAGAATGTTTCTGCGAATCTGGGAAAGGACAACATGGGTCTGCAGGGTCCTCTTCAAACTCTGCTAGTTTCCCTGGTTATGGGCCACTGGATTATGAATGCACCATCCTTAATAGTTGCGTCTTTTCACCGCACCCATGAAGATGATATTGTCTTAGCATTATTCAGTGCAGCGGCCCTCACATCAGGTGGTTTTCCAAGTTGTTGATGATTCACCAGGTGATGATTCTGATGGAAGTAGAGTAGGCCAGTTGCAGACAACGAACACACGCTCTCACCCCTCCCAATGTCATGCCTTTGAGTTAGTTATTTGATCTAGTTAATAAGTAGTATAAAAAATGATAAACAAGTTTGAAATATATACGTTAATTCCATTTTGTAAACAGTTAAAAACGGGTTGTATTAGAAACCGTCTAGAGTAAGACATCATCTTATTTGAGAATAGTTTAGTTTAGCAGCAGAGTGAGTGCTCCTTAAGTTGATGGAAGATCTATGACATACTTTTCTGGCATGCTTACTTCTCAGTGGAATCATAGCAAACTGAATGTGTTCAAGAAAATTAAGGAAATGTGTATACGGGTTAATGTTTGTAATGTATTTTGAACACCGTTTATTTTTTCACGTTTCAGTTACGTTTTATACAAACAGTGGTATGCAAAAGTTTGGGCACAATTGCAAATTTTCATGATTTTCTTGTATACAAGTTATTGGTCGTTTGAAATATATCATATATGACACAAACACAATGATATTTGAGAAGTGAAATAAGGTTTATATTGTGGCAGGATGCAGGAACAAGACGTTAGTTGAGTCAACTGTTTATTCAGAAGTCCAGGGTCAGAGAGGATGTCACATGGAGCACGCATATTTATACACTTCTGTGGCAGACTACCCATGATCCGCGGTGAGAGCGGATTGAGACCCCTTTGTACCTGCTACAATATAATTTACAGAAAGTGCACAAGAATGATTAATATCAAATTAGAAATCTGCATTAATTTAGGCACCGGAAAAGAAAAATTAACTCAATATTTTGTGCATCCTACTTTTGCAGAAATAACATATTTTAAACCCTTCCTATAGCTTTCGATTAGAGTCTGGATTCTGGACCATTCTTTTTTGCAGATCATCTCTAGTGCAGTCAGGTTTGATGAGTTCTGAGCACGGACAGCCCGTTTTGAACTGGCCATTCCAGAAGTTTTAGTTGTTCCTCTGCATGAATGTCTTATTGTATTATATGTATATTTTGAGCAGTGTTTATGGTCGTTGTCTTGTTGAAAGATCCAGCCCCGAGCAACTTTAACTTTGTCACTGATTCCTGGACATTGTTATCCAGAATCTGCTGATATTGCGCCCCTCAACTTCCACAAGATTCCCATTCCCTGCACTGGACACAGCCCCACATCATGATGGAACCGCCACTAAATTTTACTGTTGGTAGCATGTTTTTTTCTTGCATACTGTGTTCTTTTTCACCATGCATAACGCCCCATGTTATGCCCAAGTAAGTTGTTTCATCAGTCCACAGCTCTTTATTCCAAAACAAAGCTGACTTGTCCAAATGTGTCCTTTAGCATGCCTCAAGCGACAGTTTGTGGGCAGAGAAAGGACTTTTCCGCATTACTCTTCCATACAGCATCTCCTTCTGTAAAGTGCTCTGAATAGCTGAATGATGTACAGTGACACCATCCTGCACCTCTGCTTATCTGAGAATAGAACTAGAACAGTGGTCTTCCAATTCCTCACAATTTGGTGTCAAACTGGTCCAGAAAAGGGTAGAGACAGTGCAGGTTTTAGATCCAACCAGTCAAGCACATATAGTAGAACCAATCGGGCGTCTGGATACAGTAATCAATTGATTGTCAGTCAGGTGTTGCTTGTTTAAGCCGACACCTGATTCGTTAACTCATGTGTGCTTGACTGGTTGGAACAAAAACCTGCACCGTCTCAGCTCTTTTCTGGACCAGTTTGACACCCTTAAACCATGATGTTGAAAAATCTTTGATTTCAGGTCATTTGGGAGTTGTTATGAGGCTCCCATGTTATCACCTTTCAGAGAAGAAACGCTTGGGATTTGGCCTCCTTAAACGGCGTGTTTATGCAACACAGAGCTATATCATGTCGAAAAAGTCCTGCCTGACTTTTTGGAGTGACTGCCTTGGACTCTTAAAATGTTATGCATCTGGGTCACCTTGTAAAGTAATTCATGACAGAAAGAACATGAACCAAGATTAGCTGAAGATCTGCAAAGTATCTCATTCACAAAGAACTAGTCAGCACTGGTTTATTCCAATTTGATGATGGGTCAGAAAATTACTGGGCATGGAAGGCCTCATTTATTTGTGCCAATAAAGACTTAAACCTGTCAGCTAGGGAATAATTATATCTGTTAACAAGGTGGTTGGGACTAAAGTCTTCAGAACAGAACCTGCTGCAGATGTGAATATGCTCTGGAGACGTCTCGAAGAGTGTTACGAGGACTCACTCTTAAAAAAGATGGAAGAAAGAAGAGCAAATTGAGAGAACGGTGTGCTAAAGTTTACGGAACACTTCCTTGGCTTGCATACCTGGACACAACCAGAGGAGTAAGACAAATTGTGGAAAAAAACCTTTAACCTGCAGGAAAGGTGGACACCTGTAGGATCTCAAAATAAAGAAACTCATAGTATGTCGTTTCCAGTTTGTGCAGTTTTTTTTCAGAAACAAGCGAAAATGACAAAAAGAGCCAAGCCTTGCTTTACCCATCGACAACAGTCAAACCTCCTCTCACACAAAGAAGTCCACAACTTTTAATCGTAGTGCAACTGTGTCGGTTCACAGGACAGAGATTGCAGAAGAGTGCCAAAGTGTTTCTGAACAAAACAAAATTGAAGAACCTGATCGACAGTGTCGAAATCATGAAAAGCCACACCCTCTTAAAGAAGGTTATTTAAAGACAAAACAATCAAGGAGTGCCAAGCCTTTTTTAAGACCATGTCATTTTCTACAGATGTCCGTACTGTACCGTATTTTCCAGACTATTAGTCGCAGTTATTTTTCATAGTTTGGCCGGGGGTGCGACTTATACTCTGGAGCGACTTATGTGTGAAATTATTAACACATTATTACCGGTATATCATTTCACAGGTTATTTTCACACTAAACCGCAAGAGGGCGCTCTAGGCTCGTGTTGATCATTTTGATGTAGAAGAGGAAGCACCTCCGGAGTTAGCGGAGTTGTTTAAAAGTGACACCGAGGATGAAGATTTCATTGGATTTTAGTTATTTGGAGTTACATGGATGGTTTGATAAACTTCTTAGCATGTTATTTATGCTATAGTTATCTGAATAACTCTTAATATGTTATGTTAACATACCAGGCACGTTCTCAGTTGTGTCATGACAACGTAAGCATACCGTAGAATTATTCAGCCTATTGTTGCCTCTATTCTATTTTTATTTTAAATTGCCTCAAGATGACATGTCTGTTCTTGGTGTTGGATTTTATCAAATAAATTTCCCCCAAAAATGCGACTTATCCTCCAGTGCGACTTATATATGTTTTTTCCTTCTTTATTATGCATTTTATGGCTGGTGCGACTTGTACTCCGGAGCGACTTATAGTCCGGAAAATACGGTATATTGCAAGGTGGCAGTCTTGAAAATCAGAAACTGTCGGTAGGAAAGCAGAGAGCTTTTTCATAGAGTCCATGGATGGAAACACTGTGTCCCAGCAAACAGACAATACATGATACAAGAGAAGTGGAAGTGTACAGGACACGCATGTTGGACAATGAGCGACCAAGCCTTTTTAAGCCATGTCGTAAGAACTTTTCAGTGAAAGAAGGATTTATTGCAAGAATGCAAGCAGTCGAAACCAGTGTGGAGTCCACAGTTGAAACAGACACACTAGGTCTGTCTTTGTTTGACGGAAAGGAGTCGGATGACCAAGTATTGTTGCCTATGGATGACAAAACGCATTGACAGTTATAAGCCAGAGCAAAGAGAGCACTTGAGTCGGTCCATTGCCCTTCCACTTTCCATGAAGGAGCCATCTAAGCAAAAGAGATAAAGCTAGGCTATGCTCAACAAAGAAATGTGTCTGGAAGTAAATGCAGTAGCAACGAGAGATTCACAGATCACACAAAAGACACTCAAGTTGGACAACAGCATGCAAAGAATTAGCCAAAGTGATCCATGTGGTTGAGTCTTTCAAGGAGAAGTTAAGTGGAAAATCAAAGAAAAGGTTTTATAGAACATTAAAAAACGGAGGAATTAAAAATAAAGCTCAAAATGTCATCATCCGTTCAGTCCAGTACAATGCTGACAAAAAAAAAAGAAAAGAAAATTCCACTCCCAAAAGAAAAGGAATTTAAGAAGAAATCAGAAATCCAGTTCTTGAAAAAGATGCACTCTTCTTTGCCAACCTCACAGAAACAGACCACAGGAATAAATGGCCCATGTTAAGAGGAAGAAACGTCTAGTAAAGCAAGAAAAGAAAGCCTTGTGTCTGGACTTTAATAAGTTTGCTGGCTGTCTACCATCATATAGTCACGTGTTGTGAGGACAGGACATCCAACACTACATTATTATTTTCATTTCAAGTTTGAAGAACATCTATGCATTTATTTGTATTATAACTAATATTTATATAATTGTATGTTTTTTTTTTTTTTGTTTTACAAAACTTTACTTGAATTACTACAGTAGGACTGTTAATTATGGGATAGATTGTGCTTGAAGACGAGAAAAAAAGAAAGTTTGCCCCGGTATTGGTGTCAAGAAAGTGCATAAAAAGATGCCAAAAAACTCACTTCCCAACTATTGAAGAACTTTCAAAAATAATGAGCAGAAACAGCCAAAAATAAACAAGTAATGGGAAAGGAATAGAGAAGTGAAACAGAAGTCAAACCAGAGATGAATTCACAAAACAAGCACTTAAAATAGATGCCACATTATATACTCTGACTGTAGTGAGGGATAAATAAAAAGAACACCTACAAATAAGTAGGAAATAATAAAAAAAAAAAGGGGACAAAAAGGTCTAAAACTATAAGAAATGTTATGGTGTTGTTATACGATAGAGATGAATAATACAAAAAGAATAAATACATTTGTCAGAGGAATTTCTATATTGTCATACTAAGATCTAATGAGGGCCACAGTAAATACAGTTGAATGCAGTTGAATTGTTCGCGAGCTCATCTCAGTGTCAACAGAGGAGTATTATTAACATTACAAGCAAGAAACGATGAAGATTTAGATTTCCATTGTGTCCCAAAGATGAAATGATGTGGCCCTCCCGTTCTCCCCTATGTATCCAAATGTATTATGAGAGCGATATGACATAGTATTTAATCCCTGTAGCAGATCACCTTTCCAAACAAGGTAACCATAAAAAGCAAATTAACTAACCTTGTAAAAAACAATCAATACTGAAAATGCTCGGTAATAATGTCACACAACAGTTTCGGCTGGCAAGTTCTTGCATGAGCAAGAGCGTTAATTGAAACATTTTCAAGCTTGACGAGTGCTAGACGACTTGTGCGCCGCCTCACTTGTCTAACGTGCAGATGCAGCAGAGAAACAGCTGGTGTAACAAGTGACCATTTCTCAGACGCCTGCTGAAGCAATGAATGTAGCTGTGCAGGAAATATGACACATGCAGCTGCCAATACAGCTACAGATGTCCGATACAATCTCACTGAACAACAGAGTTGAAAAGTTACATTTTTATTAAAAACTGAGCCATATGATTTGTCAATGATTTCATTGCAGGTGAACCAACATGGTTTAACATTGAACCAAGTGTCTGTGAGTAAGTAATTAAGTAAAGGTTATTTGTAAAGCGCCTTTCTATACCAGGGTCACAAAGCGCTTGTTAGGGTTTTGTTCCGATGAACCGACCCCTCATCAGTCTCGATATATGGTGGTGGTAAAGGAGGACACAGACACAGGAATGAGTTTGAGAGAAAATGCTTGTTTAGTAAAATATGCAAAAGTCAGAAAAACAACTTACATGATCATGGGCTCTTAGAGCAGAGATATATCACAGAGATGTCTTCGAGTGCCGAGCGCAAAGTTCTAACGAAATGGATCTTTTATAGGATGAGTATTCAAGTAAACGCCTCTGGTTATTTCCATTCGTCTTATTGGTCAGTAACTCTAAACACTTCTAAAATGGCCGTGCCACGTGGTGGTCTAGAATACATTACCGCAGATGATGTCTTCTAGAGAGAATCTGTTTATCAGTTGACTTACGCAGATGTCTGTCCTTATCCAGCTGGCACCATCGAGAGATTGTTTTGTCTTTCTCAATGTAAGTGTAGGCTTGACCTTACCTGAAGAAAAGCTGAGCATGTCGATTTTAATGCAAGGCAATTATTATTTAATATCAATTAAATATTAAATTTGATCAGTAAATCAAGTGATTATTTGAAATTTTAAATCTAGATGATTGATACAGTTAAAATGGTCATTTCTCCACACTCCCCCTGAAATGATGCTGTAAAACAAAGAGTCTGATTAAAAAAAAACAATCGCAAATCTGATCACAAGCTAAACTATCATCCCTATAGTGTGCAACAAAGATTACTTGGTAAGAAAGCAACAGAGAAAACACAAAAAACAGTTTAATGAATTCAGGTTGTACATTGTGAGCATTTCTCTTAAAACCCCCCAAAAAAAATAACAATCCAAATAATATATTAAAACTGAATTAATTGAATCATCAAAACAAACATACGAATATATTATATATATATATATATATATATATATATATATAGTATAAAGATACTAACTAAAATCTAATAGTTAACAATCAAAAGCAAAACACAGTTAAAATATATACTTTAAAAGGCCAAGTACATAAGACAAACAAAGGAGTCCCAGAGAATCAGGGAAAAGCATGCACAAATAAAAATGTCTTAAGATGTTTCTTGAAAGAGTCAGTAGATCATCAAACACAGAGAGAGAGGAAGATCATTCGAAAGCTTAGGAGCAACCGCCTGGAAGGTTTTCTCTCCTCTGATCCGGAAGTGCGTTCAGGAACCATCAGTAGATTCTAATCCTGTGCCTCAGATCATCTCTGATCCTTGCCTTATTATACAAAACTGGTTCTGCTTCGTCAAACAAGTTGCTAATTAACCAAGAAAAAGAAAACCTGCACACACTGCTAACGTTTGGCCTGAAACCAATGTCACTAAATGTGACAACAAAAAGAGACGGACCAACTGTATGAACGCCTTTTGTTGCGAAATCAACTTTGCTGTGATGGTGGAGTTTCTTAGCAAGTTGTTATACGAGACAATCGCTCCAGGATATTCATAGTTACACAATCACACGCATTGCATGTGCAAATAGCTTTCTTGGAATTAATGACTTGCAACAAAGAAAGGGAAGAAATATTCACCGACAACAGGGCTGTGTTTTTTATCAAGAATAATTACCATTTTTAATGTGAGATACCACTGTTGAATATAGAACCTCTATATTTAAAATAATGCAGCTGGTTGTTCAAATGCATTTCTTCTTTGTCTCACCCAAAACTTTTCTCAAGTTTGAGTTTTTCTTTATTTAGGCTACTTTTGAAGATTTTAATTAATGAGGCACACATTTCCATCACGTAATATGACCTAAACACAAAAAAATGTTACTTTGAAGAAAACTATTTTAATAGAAAACCAAAATTGAGACAATTTGTTTTTTTGATTGAAAGACCTTTTGATTTAAAATGTTTTCTATTTATTGAATTGAGTTTTTTTTTTTTAAATTGAATAATAATGACTAAGAATAACAAAGCATAGACTTACTGTTGATAAAAAACTACGCTACGGTTTTTCACTGAATTCCTTTCAATGATTTCCAGGATTGATAACAGATGATAACAAACCTCAGTGCTTGACCAACCAAGGCAGAGTGCGTGTGGTTATAGTAAACAAGATATCATCTCCAGAAAAAACTTTTATCAGTTGGCCCATCAGCACATTTTTCTAATATTTATATGAAAAGAGTTTTGTACAAACAGGCCTTTATTGTACTCATCAGTATGTGTCTAAGATCTATTTAAGACACACTTAAATCAACACATACGTTCCATCAAACCTTCAGTTTTCACAGCAGATAAACTCACCTCACTGTTGTCAAATATCAAAATTTGTTATAATAAAAAACGTGGGCGAAGGAAACACAATTGAAACGAACAATGACATTCCTGAACTGTTGCACCGTGTTCTCAGAAATGTTGATGTGTTTGACAGCTGTTTATGAGATGATTGATCATTGTTATGTAACAGCTCACCATCGTCTTCCGTCTTCCTGCTTGTAATGCAGTAACAAACCACAAGACTCTAACCGTAAAATACTTCTTTGAAGGTGCCTAACAGTCCCTAGATAGATCTAAACATTGTTAATAAAGGAAAGTGAATAAGCCGTTTTAGTCGACGACAGGATTGACCTCCTGTAAACAGCAACAATGTCAAGTAGAAAAGAGGAGTGAGTCTGTATTTTCATGTCTTACATTTGCTTCTGTGCAAGTGTCACAACAAAGCTTTGGTCACTTGATCACAGCACTTCAATGAACCACAACAACCAACTCTTTCAACTAAGGAGAGGATCTTTTGTGCGCGCGCTCGCCTCTAGAGGGCAGCAACTGGAGAGAATCTGCTGACAACACAATTCTTATATAACACAGAGTTTCTGGTTTCAGATCAGTGACCTGCTGTGAGGAAAGGGAAGCAGACCTGAGAGCAAGGAGGTTGTAAAAAAGCAACTGGACATGAAAACAGCTCATCAACACAAACAGAAGCAGATTTTTAGAAGCACCAGTTCTTAATCCACATTCTGACCTAAACTACACAAACCGATCAATCAATCAATAAAAAAACTGGTTTATGTGTACTTCTCCTTTTGAGTTTGTGGGTTGGAAAGTATCCTAAAATGTGCTAAAGGCTCATGTTTTTTCGCGTTTAAGATCATTCTGATTGGACGCTATCTGGCAAGCAGATGATCCACGTCACCGGAAAATACTAGTTTTAGGTTTTAGTCTGAAAAAGTATTGGATGATATTTTAACACGTCAATTACCCAGTCAAAGAAAAACATTATGAAGCATGGTAGCCACTCTTGAAAATATGTGAGACCCTTTAAAAACATGACTTGATTAACCCTTGAATATACTTTTTCTTTATCTATAACAGTGGTCTCCAACCCCTTTGGTTGTATGATTGTATTTATTTTATGTAGGATGTATTTTAAATGTATTGTTCTGATTGTTTGTGAAAGGCGCTTTACAATTTTTTTATTTACTTACTTACATCAAATATACATAAATGCAAATACACAAACATCTTGTTGTAACCAGTCCAGAGCTTTTGCTTATTCAAAGTTATGGTGAGATGTTTTTTTTTCATGTGCTTAATTGTCATTTTTTTGTAGGGCATGCTATTGTATTTTACTTTTCTCTTTCTGAACGGGGGTCCATGAATAGAATCCTGTCATTTAACCAGTCTGGTAAACAAAAGGTTGGGGACATCTATGTAGACGAATTGTGTAAGTACACTAGGATTTTGATGGCAGTGAACAGAAGGGATAATAATGGTAATAACAATAACTCTAATTCTATTATTTTTGCCTTTTTGAATTAATCTTTTTTATTTCTGTATTCATAAGTGCATTTTTTGTTTTCCTTGTTCTTGTCAATTTTTTTGATACTGTTCTTCCAGTATATCTTATTGAATTAATGACAAATTCCTTTTTTACCTTCAATAAAATATCTTCATTTAAAAAAAACTTACAACAAATAAAAAAACTGAATTGGCAAATATATTCCTGTGATATTAGATTCATGCGTTTATGTGTGCTTAAGTTTTTAAAAAAGTGTTGAATTCTTAATGAATCTGGGTGTGTGTGCGCATATTTCTGTGTGTGTGTGTAGGTGCGTCGGTGTTTGTTGGTGCATATTTCTGTGTGTGCGAGTCTAACCTTGAATGAGGTTTGCGGCGAGTGTTTCTGTTTGACAATCTCTTGTTTGAGTCCAAGTTGAGGTACAATAAATGACGCACAAAAATGTCACTGAACTGTTTTGATATTGAGCCAGCAAGTCCAATATGCAAACACAGACACACACACGCACACATACAGTCATTGAAACACATTATGAAATGGGATAATCTTGTTTTCGGATTCATCCCTTTTTATAATGAGCATGAATAACCGATTCATTCATGACTATTTTCCTGAGGTTATAGTCTCTAGGTAATACGTTACCACTTAAAAACTAAACTCACATATCCATTTAATTTTTTTTATTTCATTAGGGAGGCAATGTGTAATATTTTGGCATCATTATTATTATATTTCCGTGATAACTCTTTCGATCAGGGATGTCAACTAAATCATATAAGGGGCCAAAATCTTTTAGCGATCAATGTACTGGGCCAAACCAAACATATTTATCAAAATATTTGTAAAGGAAGTACTCATGCCCTCTACAGGGCAACCAAAAGCATGTGACACCATGCACATGTATAGATATAAAGAATAATTGATGTTTCCATGTTTCATCATGTGTTCACTATTTTGATTTATTTAGTTAAAGGGAGGTTTCATCATGATCGTTGGAATGTGATATTGTCTTTTCAGTTTTACTCTTAATCAATAATCTCATTATCTTATGTTAAACACTGGCATGAGCATGAATGAGTCCATTCATTGGTCACCAGATCAAAATGAAAATTTGATTTTGAAACCAACCATCTGACTGATCCCATAAAATGAATTAGCGGGCTAGATTTTAGCCTAGATGTGTCCTAGATATTGTTCGAGGAGAGACCAAGACAGACATAAAACTTCCTCACACAACTCAATGACATTTTTTTCTTTCATGTTCTGAGAGTTTGTTTTGAAAGATTTGAACAAAGTAGCATCACGTGGTTTTGCCGAAATTATGCAGATTTCTTTAAACAGTATTTTCTGGATCTGCTTTTGCTCAACGTATAGTGACACAGAAGCGTCCCAAATGCTGTCACATGACTCTTTGCCGATGATCAAATTTTAATTTTAGTTTACTTTAAGTGTCTCTTAAATTGATCTTGGACCTCTATTGTATCATCAGTATGTGTCTGTTTAGACAAAGCTCTCTTTTAATTAAAATTCGAATTTGAAAAATGTGCTTAAGCCCCTCCCACTGAAACACTTGAATTCTTGTTTACCATAACCACACCCACTCTGATTTGTCAAGCATCAGGGTTTGTCAGTGTGCGTCATTAATACGGAAGTCGCCGTCTCCGGGGACTCGACTTGGTGTTGTGATAACAGCTAGCTGGACTGGAAGCGAAGCCGATTATCGCGTTATAATAGGCTTCACGTTCGTAACCTCTCGTTCGACAAGATTTCAGACGTGGAGAACTTGATAAATGAATCCCTTTTTTTTGCATATAGGTGAGGAAGACTTTGAACAGCTTCAACCCCAATAAATGATCGCAAAAAAAAGGGAATGAATGTGCATGTGGGATGTGCTGGATGTGATTTTCTCATCACACCGTGGTTCTGGAGTGTGATGTGGGCATGTTCCATTCAATGAATGTTTCCCTCTTTGTAATTGCCGGAGCTGGCCCAACATTCTTTCTACACACACACACACACACACACACACACATACACACACACTCCCAACATACACATGCAAAACAAAGTTAACCACAGCAATAGTGACCAGGAAATGTTGGATGATGTGAATGGTTCTGGAAAACAAATTTGGGAGCCTCTTACGTAACGTTAGGAGAACTATGGTTCTTTGTGAAGTTGAACGAAGAAGCGCGTCGTGTTGACTCTAAACCAGTACAATCAATCAACCCTCATTTGTTTTCAACAGTTGATAATGAAACTGTCTTCAACCCTCATAAACTCTAAGAAGTGAGAAAGAGCACACACACACACACACCATCTGACACACGCTGTTGCAGAAGCATGTGTTAGTGTTTAAGGCTGGAGACAAAGCAAATACACTCTAGCAGTTGGTTTGTGTGCTGAGTTTTTCTCCATCGATCTGCACTAGAGTCAAACCTAGATCCCAATTACTGAGCATTCCAGTTCAGCAGAAAAGCAGATAATCCCAGGAGAGGCGCCGTTTTATAACAGAGAGATGAAAGCAACCGCGACAATAAAATGGAAAAATGAATCCACATGCAAGAGAAAAATGCTGCTTGATGATACACAGTAGTATTTGATAATTTACCCTCTGATCTCTTAGTTTTTGCAGGAAAGACATTCAATTCACTGCGTTCCAAATGATTATGCAAATGACATTGTTCTCATATTTTCTTGCATAATCAAATTCAAATGACATTTCTTTTTGGATCATCAAGTCTTCAACTGTATGAATGTATTGAACCCTTTTTTTTACCAGTTTTAAAGAACTGAAAAATATGTCATTTGTTGAGTTAGGAGGTCATATTTATTAAAATCAAAAGCCATTTTGGTCAAAACATCTTAAGAGGCATTTTAACATAGGACCCAATTATTTTAGACCACCTTCCAAATTCTTACATTGCATAACGACAATTACATGTGCAGTGTTTTATTACTATACTATGTGTAGGGGTGTGATAAACTGATATATTGTGATATCCTTTTTAACAATACTATATTGATATTCAAAAGCACTGTAAATATATATAGGCTTTTAAATCTTTCTTTTTTTTTTTAATCATAGAAAGAAACAATAAAATCTCGCAAGATCCCAGCGATGACTGAGGACGAGAGGATATTGCGGGTCCAACAGGTTTTAAAGCTGGTGTTTGAAGACGTTTTGGCTTTTGGGTCTATTAACCCTCGTGTTGCCTCCGGTTCAAGGTGAACAGCCACCCTGGATATGCAGTGGCAGACTGCTCCTGAATGTTGTCTGTTTTGACCCGACGCAAAATATATATTGTATTGAATCATATTGTGAGATTAGTGTATCGCCCTAATAATCCCTTGAGGCCTGCTGGACTGGCACACCTGGGCGATGGTCCCTCTTTTCAATCAAGTATTGATGGTTGAGGGAGTAATGCAAAGAACAGTGGACCAGCTCTTAAATAATATATTTAGCAAGTTCCAAGATTGTCAAATTAGTAGATTCTACCCCTAGTGAAGGAGTTTGAATGTCTTATATATCTTAGGGTCGTGTTCACGAGTAGAATGGATTGATAAAATTGGAAGGGGGATTGGAGTGACATCAGCAGCTATAGGGACACTGAACCAATTTTTGGTGGAGAAAAGAGAGCGAAGCCAAATGGCAAAGCTTTTGGTATACCAGTCGATCCACTTCTCTACCCACCTATGGTCACATGTGGTGGATATTGACCGCAAGAACAAGATTGTGGTATCAGGAGGCCGAAATCCTATTAGGTTTCTTTTTAACAGTCATTGAAAAAGGCTTGGACTAGAGCCGCTCCTCCCCCACAGTACCTGTTGAGTTGGCTTCGGCTTTTAATCAAGATGTCATTTGGACTTTTTGCTGGTGAGGTGTTCAGGTCCCGACAGTGGGAGACCACGGTAGAGACCAAGGGCACACTGGAGAGACGGTCTCTCAGCTGAACACCTCAGGGTCCACACAGAATATTTGGATGATAGCTGGGGAGTGGAATCATCTGTTGTAGTATCCTAGCATTATAGCAGTGATGCTATGTTTGGTTATATTTTTTATTTCTTTATTTGTATTTTTTCTAGCTTAAATAAGTAAACTGAGACTAAAGCTCAATTTCAAAGTTTTCACCACAACAGGACAAATTTCGGAATGCTGGGAACGATTTAAAACTTAACATAGCAGAGTGAGTTGTTTGCTGCAGTGGCTGGTTTTCAACAAAATGGAATGGATAGACAAGGTTTGAAGATTGAATCATATTTTTAATATATATGTAATTAAAAAAAGAAAAAAACGTTAGTTTTTTTTTACATTTTTACAAACAACATAACATTTTCATATTATTTAAAGTATCCACATTAAATAATATTATGCATTTGTTTTTTAAACAAACTATAATTGTACATAGAAAAATCATGATTTATGCCAGAAAGATTAACCACCAGGTAATATTTTGAAGATCAAATATTTTTCAGTAATTTTCCAGTGAAATACAAAACCTAAAATATACTTTTGCAAGTTGTTGTGATAAATAAAAAAATATGTTTTTATATACTGTATATTTGAGCATTGGATCAAATTATATTGTTCCATTATACTTTATTATTGTTAGTTTTTTTGCCATTGTTTAAATAATGGGTCCCTTAAGATTTAAGCTGCATTTCTTTGTGATTCTAATTTAATTTACAGACAATAATTAAAATTCCTTTTAAAGAAGGGGACCCCAACCTTTTTTGCACATTGGACTGTTTTAATGTCGGCATTATTTCAAGGACTAACCGCCAGATAAAAGGCAAAAACGACCTACAAAAACCGAACATTTAAGTGCATGAAAAATACATCACACTATAACACTGAATCTGCATTTTATCGAAACAAAAAGGCACATAATAACATGGTTAACAATAACAATGTATTACAAAAACATGCTTAAACAATGACACAGCAGAACTTGGTTGGAATTTTCAGAAGCATGGGTTTGTTTTTTTTCCTGTCGTTGATTATTATATAATAATTACAGGGATTAATAGATTAACCTAAAACTACTATTGCCATGTGTACCTTGTTCACTTCTCTGTGACATTTATCAATATGAACATTCAGTCTCTTAAATAGTCTTTAAACTACCAGACAGGGAGTGGAGACGGAATAGTGGCGCTCCGTTAGAATTTGGGTCCCTTTCTCCAAAAACCAAACCCAAGAAAATAACAACCAGCCACTGACACAAACAAGCTTCCATTTACACTCACGTATTTTTAGATTCATCCTTAATGTATTTATAGATTCAAATGAAAACCTTGGTCTCTCTGCAGTGTCATTATCAGCCTACTTGAATGCGCGTGTTGTTTTTATCATTCATTCTTGGCCGGATGATGCCGTGGATCCAATTTAAACAAACGCTTGGCAGTACAGGTTGCTGTAATTAACCTCAAAAGAGGTTTAATACGATCTGGTGAATGGGCCGAGTGTGTGGTCAGTCCTCTGGGCTTGTTCTGCCATCACTGGGAACACAGAACAGCAAATAATGCACAAGAGGTTTAACTGTTTGGGGGTTTTTTTGGCACCTGGAAGATGGTTAGAGCCTTCAACAGATATCTGCACACTTTCATTAAGTTATGTTTCAAACAATGATGCTTCTTGAAATAAAAAAAAATCTCTCTTAAACTATATTCAATCCAGAGCATGTATTTATTTGAATCTTGTATTGTGTGTCTTTTCAAACTCAACACGTGTTCCTAAAATGAAACACGTGGGCGCCTGCTACTTCGTATCTGATGCGATCGCTTGGATCTGGACAATTGTGTCACAGAAGGAGAATTAACTTCAGCTGTAGCTAACAAACGCCGTGCTGTGCATGAAATCAGCTTCGGGTTACAAACTGTTTCCAGCTTCTTTACTACGATAGTGAATGCCAGCAGCGGGACAAGAATAAACAACTTTCTTCAGTCAGTCGAACACCGTGTTAAGCTAGCTGGCAGAGCTGGCTGGAAACACAACTAATGAGGTCACAGGTTCAGATCTCAGGGTAACTCAAGGGAGCTCACATGTGATTTTTACAACACTTCTAGGTTTTTATCGATGCAAATATTCAACTGGTGGGACTGATGATCAAGCTTGAATCCAAATTGGTCTAATACTACTCAAATGCCCAGGTTAAATGGTTAGTTTTCTCAAATAAATATATTGCATCTCTAGCTTAACTTTTCTTAAGTTCTTTGATTCTTGATTCAGAAGCAACTTTAAAAATCACTTCAAAATACTTATTTTACATCTTCCATGTGACTTGGTGTGCCTTCAACAAACAAGCACTCATGTGTAGGTATAACTTCTGACTTTTGGGTAGAATTCAAAGAGCTTTTGTGATGCATTAGCCACACCACAAAGTCCTTTGATGATTTGTCAGGGCTGTAGATTGTAGAACAAACGTAGGGGTGTCAAGATTAATGACCTTTTTGGTGGTCGAAGTTGTGGGCCTTGCAAAATATCCATTGACGTAATAAGAAGTATACATTTTTTGATACGGTATTTTCATGTTCCATTCAAGTTTATTTTCTGTGTTCTTCCACCTTAGCTAAACTAATTATACTATAACATCAGTTTTAATGTTATTTTTAAGATCCATAAATCTGTTATCTCATCTTAAAGACTGTCGTCTTTATATGTCACTATGTCAACATGAGCTTCAATCTACTTTGATTCTCAGCCAACTATCTGGCGAGCCACCTAAAATGACGAGTTCGACATCCGAGTCAGCAAAAAAAAAAAACAGGAATGCTGTTGCTGCGCACGTCTGGCAGAGTCCTAGTTCTTCTTTAAGGAATGCAAGTTTTTTTTTAGCATCAAAATGGCTTGGCAGGATTGTGCTGTTGCAACAAAGTATGGTTTTTTTTTTAAAAAAAGGACCTCAAGAGCCAATCCAGCAGAGCAGGAAGTGTAGAAGGTGTAACATTATTGGGATGAGGATCACAGTGATGGACTTCTTGCATTTTTTCAGGTGTGCCGCTGGCACCAAAATTAAAATTAGTACACATTTTTCTACTAAGTTTATGGGAGGATTAAATTATTTTAATAATTTAATTGACATGGTCTAATACATAATGTACTGTCTGATATTTAATGCGTTTTAATTAACTTTTCATGCAAGTTCTGGAACGTCTGTTTGATCAATGCCGTGTGTGTTATGTTGAAATCAGCCTCTCTGGCCTCATAATCCAAAATTGTCCAGAGGAGATCCAAAGTTCGACGGTGATCTTCCCCTGCTTCCTCTACACAGTCAATTTTTCATGGCTTTAAACAGACCATTAGGGTTTAAGGTTCACAAAGTCTGTGGTGGACTGGTATGTCTTTTCACACGTGGGATTTGTTTGACGAGAAACTATAGGACTCTATGGAGAGATGGGTAAGAACAAATAGGCTCAGTTTTTAAATTCACAAAAGACTTCTCAAACTCAAAGTATTAACTGTGAAAACTTATCTGCAACCATTACCTGATTTAACTTGCACAAAGGACTATTCAAGAGACAACCAAACTACCCCGTCTTAAAAATGTTCTGAACAGAAAAAGCAGCATTCAGGCTGCACGAAACACATCTGCTCTCCAGGCAGCATGTCAGTTACAAGCATTTTGGGTCCATGATTTAAGAAGGTGTTTGGTTTGTAGCCCCGCCTCCTCTGACACAAGTCTTAAATGGCTGTAAACTCGGTAATCCCAACACAAAACAAGGCACTGCATTTTCAGTGATGCACTTGTGTTTAAATTCAGAAGAATATTTAAATTTGGTAGATGTGATTGATTAAAAAAAAATTAATGTTTTATTTCAAGATGTGAGTAACTTGGAATACATGTTTGCTGTGAGGAAAAAAACAAAAACAATCTTGATAAGAGAAACCCATTCTATGTAGCAGAGAAACAAAAACAATTACAGAAGCAACCGTTGACCAATTGCAACAGGACAGTTGTCTTCTGGACATCCAAATAATATTTTTTTTGTTTTTTTTCATTGGTTTTTCTAAGGAGTACAGGAAAGCCCCACCACTGCATATGCATTTCTAGCAGTGAGGGAGGTCATTCACCTTGACCCAGAGACAACACAACGGTTAAGAAACTAAACCACTACAGCTTTTCAGGCACATCATGAGACTTTAGCGCCCCCTCTTCTCATGACATGGTGTGACCTACAACAGGGATCATGTTTACAGAACATTGAAGGGCAATGAGGACACTCCTTGGGCGACAAATCGTACAGTCAAACTAAATTGGAATGTTACAGCACCATTTTTTGACTGCTTTATTAGGCACAGAAAGTGGCACCTATCACAATTCTTAACGACCGCTTTCGCTGCCAGGCATGTAGCTTAAAGATAATGTTTGAGGATTATCCATGTCAGCAACAAAGTATATGATATATGGTAAGTCACAGGGGTCTCTTTTGTTCCTTTGCTTTCCGGTGATTAAGTCGCCAAGAGGCTTGCGGCAAAGTTTTCCCTGTAAATCCGACCACATGCTCCCTGCAGCGTATTCTTAAATAAATGAATGGAGCTGTGACTGCAGAATAAGTTTCTTTTATAGAAATAAAGATAATACACACAAAGCCACAGAGTTTGTGTTGCAGAATGCTTCGCGGTGACGAGAATGCACTTTTCCATTTGCTCCACTTCATTCTGAAGCAGCATTGTCCTTTAAGAATGTGATTTCGTGGAGATTTACTTTGTGCCATGCGCTCACTTCACCTGGCTCATCTCTTCACATGGTGGCAATTATCTAATCATCTCTGCCTGGGATCAGTCTCAGCTAATTTATCCCTCAGGTCTCTCTCAAAACCCCATCCTGTCCACAACGGCTAAGACCTGAGCGTGGTGCAGGGACATAACGGATAGAATTGTAGCCTTGTAGGTAAGCAGCTTTGTAAAGAGACAATGGTCTGTGGTCTTCATTCAAGATTCAGCCTTGTGGGACATTCATGATCATGAGGAAGGTGAGCCATCAGCACAGAACTACACGACAGGACGTGGTCAATGACACAAATCAAGCCGGCATGACAGTCTAAACAATCGTGGACTAAAACTGCGGCGAATGCAAGGTTGCCTTGCTTAGTGCAATTGACTGTTCAGGCCCATCAGAAAGTTTGCTATTGACCATTTGGATGAACCAGAGTAGGAATAGGAAAAGGTCATATGATGGTGGGTTTTAACTCAATTCTTCATGTTAAGAGGAAGGAGAAGGATGAGTACAATCCCAAGAACACCATACCGATGTGAAAAAAAACATGCTTTGGGGATGCTTTTCTGAAAAATACTTAAATTGTAAAACTTTATTGTATTAATGAAGGGGTGGATGGGCCCATGTATTGCAAAATATAGCCATCAATCTCCTTCCCTCAGTGAGCGCACTTAAGGAGGGTTGTGATTGGTTCTTCCTGCACAGACCAGGCAACTAAGGAGTGGCTATGCAAAAAAAATTATATAAAAAGATAAAGAAATTAAAAAAAACAATAAAATTGGGCAGCTGCCACTGATAAGTGTTGGATAAGTTACTTTAAAATAGTAACTTAGTTGCATTACTAGTTAATTCTTTCAAAAGTAACTTGTTACTTGGGAAAGTGACGTTTTAGTAAGAGATGGAAAAGGGAAATTTACCAAGTGTACGGGACAGTGCAAGTTTGGATGCTGTGATCAATCAATTCACACAAAACGTATGAACAATAGATGAAATGAACAAACAAACAAAAAAGCATGAAACAAAATAAATTGGGCTGCACCAATTTTTGTGGCCAATACTGTCAAGTCCACCTCTTGTTCAGGTTCCAAAGGACACAAGGACAACTCAAATGTTCCACTCAATCACTTTTTATTTTTCCTTTCGGCTTCTCAGTATTTAGGTTGCAAACCTTTAAAGACAGACAAAAAACGTTTTAATTATCCAGTTAAGTTAAACAATGTAAATGAATTGTAACTGAATATAAGCATTAAAACATTCTAAATTAATTTTAAAATTAACTTCAACTTCAAATTCAAACATTTTGAATTAATTCAAACAATTAAACATTTTAAATTCATTTAAACATTTTAATCAAATATTTTAATTGAATTAATAAGCACTAAATCTAATATTTATTATTATTATTATTTATTTAGCAAACCCATTAATCACAAAATCAATATAGTAAATGCTGCAATGTGTTCCTTAACTAATATTTACCACAGTTAAACATACATTTGAACATCTCAGAAGCATTTCAAACACAATGAAAGTAAATAAAACATTTTACCGACCATTGTCGTCTTTGGACTGAACCCATTGTGCACTTGGAGCGTCATCTCTCTCTGACTGACTGAGAACCTCCATGACTTGTTCACAGGTGCTCCACATTAGTGCCAATGACTGAAGCAGCTGGTTTGCTGCTGCTGGTGCACTCTGGGAAGTGTGGTTCTTTGACACATTCTGAGATTCAGCTGAATGACTCCCACTTGAGCTCCTGGTTTTCCAAACCCAGAGAGGTCACACAAGCCCTTTACGCCTCTGCTTGTTCTTCAGTGGGAAGGAGAATGACAAGGCGTCTGACGGATGAAGCATTGTGGCTGGGATTTTACCTTTGCTGTCAGCATTAACACTGATCACTCTAGCCAGCTTGTACTGCCCTCTCAAGGCGTTTTGTTCCGCCAACCAGACCACATCTCCAACAGCAACATTTCACTCGTTGGTGTGCCATTTCTTATGAACAGATTAGGTCCAGCCAATTGGAAATTTTAAGAGTCTCGATACTGACTCAATACGAACTTAAACACACAGAAGTCACTGTCTCAATGTTCCTATTGATCACACAAGCCTATTTAATACAATTAATACAACTGAACAAAACTGTATTACAAACATAACGTCTTAGTTGGATTTCTTTAGTCACTCCTTGAGGGTCTGGGTAGATAATACTCTAACTTAAAACATTAAAAGGCAATAACCCTTGTACATTAAATGTAATGCTTATCAATAAAGAAGTAGCTTCATGTCACAGAAAAGTTAACATTGAATGCCTAAAAGCACTGTTGATTATTAAGAATACATTACAAAAAAAGCTCTTAAATTAAACTCATATATGCAATTTCCTTCTTTTTTTTTATATTGGTTACAAATTTAACAAGAGATAAGTCGTACGCTTCGTATCTCTTGTGTAATCTCAGCAGCTCTATTTCATTATTTAAGCATCAGTTTTGTTATTATTTGACAACTCTATACACTTTCTGACCAGGATATTTGTCTGTTTAAAAGCCCATTTAAAGTAATTTCCAATACCATATTTCTTCTATAATTATCCAGACTGCCAACAGTCTTCTGAGAGAAATCTAATACAACTCAGTTCAAGATTTAGAGTAATAACCCACATTTAATCATTTCCTGCCATTTCGTACCAAAGGCTCAAAGATAAACACCCCAATTACAGTGGTCCACCAACGGCATGGAGTAACTACTGGAGTTGTCTTACAGTTTGGACTTGAGGTTGCAATGCTTTCTTCGTAATGTTAAGAATGTGGTTGTTAAAGTTCTGGTTATGCAGTATCCTGTGGTTTGTGTTCTTTCTCTTTGTACCCACCAATACAAACATCAAAACACAAAAGAAGAGCAGGACAAATAATCTTTTCTCAATAGGGACGTTTATTGTTTCAGCTTCGCTGGATTGTCAATGCTATCATTGTATTTTGTGTTTATCAGTTTCCTCTCAAGCCGACATAGCTCATAGCATGTCCACATATGTGTAGACACTTGCAGGAAAAAATAAACAGTCTGTTCGTGAATGAAAGAAACGTGTGTTTTCACTATATTTTCCAACCTAATCTGGCTCACTGAACACAAACCAGTACTCATGGAAACAGCAGAAACTTAAAAGTCCGAAAAAAATAAAAAAAGCTGTCTATGACTACATCAAGTCCGACTGATAGATTCCAAGCTGACTTTTTACTTCATCCTAGTGTACTATATGTATCATCACGACAATTTTAAGACTCTTTTTGTCACACAGATCTGTAAAGGAGACTAGAGAAGTAAAATATTTCGGGAACCAGCAACTCTCAAATTACTAGATGAGGCATATTTAGGTGGATCTTGAACCCACTCTGCTCAGTTGATTGTAGATCTACATTTTACTTAAAGAAAAAATAAGTAGAAGCCAAAAAAAACCTTTTCTATACCACGCATGTCAAACTCAAATAGCGGATGACACATATCAACAATTATACAGGAACTTTAAATAACAAATAGATCTAAGCTACATTGGGCATCAAAGAATGAAACACATCAATCAGACTTTACTTCCTGTAAAAGAAAGTTTGGTTAAAAGGCAGATTTGGGTCAACCTGCGACATGGACTGTTACATTTATTTGACTTTTTTTGTGATCAGTTGGAACCACCGGTCTATATCTTCAGGGGCCAAACTTAGCCATGTTGTTTGGGTCAGATTTGAACTGCTACCAGTTTCATACTCATTTAGACGCAAAAAGTAAAAAAGCTTCACAATATATCGGGATGATTCATTACACTGCAAGATTCGTTTTTGGTTATTAAAATAATTAACAATTATTTCACAAAATTGACACCATTATCAAACAGCCCCAGATACAAAATTTATCGAGCTCCCTTTTAATATATGTACGGTCCTTTAACATACTATATGAATGAAGAATTGCTCTTGTTTATATTTCACGTTCACATTATTTGTGGTCAATGAAATCATTCAGTCAAAATAACAAAATGATTGTGTAGATAAAAGTAACTCTTTTGTTATCAACACTTTTTGTCTGCAAGAGCCTCCTTCTCGAAGTTCTGCCGGGACCATGTCTATTAATATTTTATTTTTAAGTTTGCAATGATTCAGTGCGAGTCAAAATGAATTACGCTACAGTAAAATGATCTGGTTTATATTCAGAGTCGTCAACAACTTGCTGGCTGCACGTACCTACAAGAACAACAGGGTCTATTGTGGGCGACTAACAACCCCCTCACCAATTTAGATAGCAATTAGCAAGTGATGTGTGAACGCTTCCCGGCGTAAATGGCTGGACACACAGATGCAATTCGGAGAGGAAATAACAGGACACAAACTTGCTTCTTCACCCAGATTGGTTCAACATCTTATGGACTTCTTTCAAATTGTGTCGACCCACTTTAACCATGAGCTGTCGAACATAGTTGTGTTAATAGTAAATTCCTTAGTTTCCTACAATAATGTAACATTTTCTCACAATCTACTTTTGCAGCTCTCTCAGTAGTACGTGAATCATAGCTTTCTGTCTTGAATTCCTTTTTTAACAGTGCTAGAAAACGCACTTCCAAAACCAGCTAGAGTCTGCAGGAGTGTCTAGTATTCTTTTATTTACTGTGGTTTTCTCTCCACTGGTATCCACACTGCACCCCTTTAATGAAAAGACTGGAACTCCGACTCTTCAAAAAGGATTGTTTTAGCTTTCTTAATACACTGAGACAGTTTTATTCATTACATGCACTTCTTTTAAGCTTGTTGATTTAACAAACATTTCCCTTGTCACACAATGAATTACCAGAATTTATATTATTATTAAAAAATCATGACCTTCTTTGAGCTACAGTGGTAGAGGGGTTTGTGTAAAAAGAGTAGAGAACCCTGAGATAACACATGGGTTAAACTGTCAGAAAAGACTCACTGTACAAGGAAAGTAATGGACATTTAACTGTTAAGAAAAAAAACTATTCTTAAAATGTTTTTTCCGATCAACTCAGTAAATAACAGCCAAATATCCATGTCTGTGGTTCAGTGATGTAAAACTTTAAAATAGAGGAAGTTGAAATTTTCTCAGTCCAAGTTGTGCCTAAAAAGCCCCTAAAGTGACGTGAAAAAAAAAAACGAAAGGAAAGTTTTCACATCAGGACAACAGAACTTTGATGCGAAATCAATTCACATGCGCATGGAAAAGTTGTTCTTCAGGACATTAAAGTTTTATGTGCGTATCCAAAGTTTTCTTCTGGGCGTGAATTTGCCTTTAAGTTTCACATAAACAAAAACTTTGAACTTTTTAAAAAATAATATAGAACTGCCTATATAAAAATTTGGATTCGACACCAAAACCATGTAAGATTTTTTCCCATTAGGGCACCAACATTAAAATTGACCATAATGGTGTAAAATAAATGATTAAAGTCTATGGAAAAAAGTATTCCTCAAACGATTAGTTTAATCATAATAAGACTCGACATTATGACACCGGCAAAAAAAAAGACTACGTTTAGACGTGCTGGCGTGTCTAAACACGTTCACAGAAGCACTGGTGGACAAACACAACCTTCTCATAAATAGCCACAGACTTGGCAGTTGAGGACAGATTTTTTTGATCATCCTGGCTTTGCCTGAAGGGAAATGAGTCATCCCGATTTGCCACATTAACGCAACCTCCTGCACTGAACACTGTTGCTCTGATGACAACGTTTGATGAGTCAAAAAGAAGTGGCAGTTTGTCAAACAACCACATTGCTTCATTCATGATTCCAAGCCTTCATCTCCAAGCGGAGAGATGCGGTGCAAAGATAGATCCATCATGCATGACAGCGTCTGAGGCTTTTTTAAAGAACGTGAGACCAATAAAACCTGTTTGCAAACGTTGTTGATGTACAGTATTAACAAGTTACTGTCTTGCCAGTTAAAACCTGCATCTACTATCAATCATTGAGCTTTTTTTTTATGTCTCAGCATGTCCATGATTTGGCTTTTGGCTCGCAGTTGACGCATCAGAACTCTATGAAAGCTTTGATTTTGATAATAAACTGATTGATGAGTTCATTAGACTCAAGAATCATAAATTAAATATTTTTGGTTAATGAAAGAATCTGCCATCTAAACATGGACTCGTACATCCTTGTACATTCTCCTCTACACATGGAAATTGGAGATTCCTGGATACCTAAATATCAATAATACATTTGTCTGATCTTGAAACAAAAATCTCCAAAAACTTCTGAATTTTAAATAATTAATAGAAATCTATCGTCATCTTTTATTTACACTGAACTGCTTGACTGAAGTTAAATAAATTAAAATATAATAAAGCCAAGTAAGAAGAAAACAGAACAAAAATACTGCAGATTGAAATAGGAGTAGAAAGAAGTACAAACTTTTTTGATTCCCTAACCCCTTTTAATTATTCTTCATTTAAAAAAACAAAAAAACATAATATATATGCATCAATTGGATAGAAATCTACAAAAAATATATCGTCTTGTAGTATCTATATTACACAATATCACATGATTTATGTACATACTAAGTAGATATAAATACATACTATATACACATCCTAGATTATTATACCTATACACATATACACATATGAACCCAAGCCTCTTTGATTCCTCTAAAGTTTGAATTTTCGAGGGGCATTTCATAAATTGATTGCAATTTTGATATCTTACTCTACATTTGAGTCAAATGAGCACCTTGAAAAAATGCATAGAACATTTGAAACAGCTATTAAATCTTCCACTTTATTTAATTTTCTCCTTTAATAAACATCCAGCTGGTGCTAAGCTAAAGGCTACAAGTAAAGCAATCCTGAGATCTAACACAGTGGTAGTCACAAGTACTTCTGGAGTTTTAACGTTTCGGTAGTCACGCTCCAAACCCAACCTCATGAGCGCCCAGCCGCTCTGGCTCTGTGCCCAGTGAGTGGAGGTGATTTAAATGGAGCAGAACAGGCATTGAGAGGGAAAAAAAGGGAGAAAAGAGAGAATGATTGATCTCTGCTGTGCTCTTTGGAGTAGTCGATGGCAAAATAAGTTTAATGCGAAACATGTGAAACGGGGACAGATCGGAATGTGGGAATAGATCAGTTACAGTGACGTAGTAAAACATTTTTATGCGACTGTTTGTTGTCACCAAAGCTTGATCATCCTTAAAAATGGAAGAAAAAAAATGAATTGACTGAGTAAGGGATTTTTGAAGGTCTGCTGTGTGACCCGAGGTGAGGAAACAAACTTGCAGCCTGCTGTTACAAATCCCACACTTTTTCCTTCCTGCTTTGAAGTGCAGGTTCTCATCAACTCAGTCATCGCTCCTCATTACAAAGACAACAACAACTCTGACTTCTGCTGCTTTAGATACAAGTGGAAAAAAACAACAATGGGCCCAAAAAGACAAGATAGAATTTGAAAAAAAAAGTGCAAGACGTTCCTTTTATTGTTGATGAAGAACATGTGCTGCAGATAATTCAAGGATAGATTTAATTGGAAAATCATCTTCTACACAAAGCACATGAATTATATATGACAAAGTATCACAAAAAACACAGAAGGAAAAGTTATTAGTGCAAAGATGTGTAGGTAATGTATTCACCTCACCAATATAAACCACATAACAACATTTTCCCGAGGTAGATACAAAAGGTGTCACTACTACAACACAATCAAACACAAAAAAAGAAGATTGACAAATCAAAAAAATAAACTATGAATATCTGCAAGTTGTATTTTCAGCAAAAGAGTTTGAAGTTGTATTGTATTAAGTCAGAAATGTGAAACACTTCCTGAGAGCTGCCAGGTGATGTCAACACTTTGACCAGTGTCCTGTAACAGTTACGCAAGACCTGGAACACATGAGCGATCCAGACTCCTGGAACCGTTTCCACTCTGCCATTAGATCAGCTGCTGGTCCGGTCCACAGCGTGACGTCACGGTTCCATGATTGGTCGTACCCTGGTCATGTGACACGGCTCGACATTGGCTCGAGGAAAACATGTTTATTGATGCATGCATTTGTTTACAGGAGAAGGACGAACAGGGATTTCATGTTGTTTTTTATTTAATTATGCTGCCATCAGACTCCTCAATAAGAACACACCAAGATAAATATTTAACTGCACCTTTCTTGTTATTTTTGTAAATATGATTGTGAATATATAATATAGTGCAGATTTATTTTCTATTCTATTTAGATTTTATTTCTTTTTCTTTTTATTATTTTTTATTTCTGGGTGTTTTATTTTCTTGGTACATTGCTCTGGCTGTTGTCGAATTTCCCCTCGCGGGACAATTAAAGGATTCTGATTCTGATTATTAGTTTTACAAAACACTAAAACACTATATCTACTGACTTGTTTAGGCATGCACACTTTGGTCGACACCATTGTCCTCTCTCTGTGCCATCTGGGTCAAAAGGTAAATGCACAAGTGCCGTGACCAATTTGTGATTTGCGTCAAGAATTCAAAGCATTCTTACTAACCATGCAGGGAGCATCAAAGATGGTGGTGAGACACAACCAATGCAGGAGGTTAAGGTTAAGGTTCAGCGCTGGGCAGACACTTCCTGCTTGTTTGAGTTTTGTGGACATATTCGTTGTGAAATCAACAATTTAAGAACACTCTAGTTCACCTGTACGTCAGCGAATTCTACATAAACAACACCAGATCAACACAGAGATAATGGTTGGCAACAATATGGTTGGGTGAAGAAGAACAAACACAGACATAATTCAGAGAAATTGAGCATCAAGAAATACAAATCCTACTTTCTGTTAAGTAAGTATATATTTTTTTGGGCCCTCTACATCTCTTGATATCTAGTTAGGTGAGATTAAAAGATTAGAGATTAAAACGAAGGTCTTTCAGTTTCAAGGAAACCAAAAAAATATTCTTACAGCCATACAAGTACTATTTGAGGGGGAACATTATTAGAGAAGTATTTATTTTTAAGGTTTGTTTGTCAAAAGCAGTGAAGAAGAAGAAGGTTGCAAGCGATAAACAATATGTATTATCCATTCCAAAATAAATTCTGATAATATGAATTTATTTAAGCAAAGGAAAGCTGTTGATTTTGATAAAGATGATTCATACACACCCGAACCAATCCATAAACACACCTGTTGAGGCAATGCTGATGTTAGCCTGAGGAATAAAAAAACAAAACTTATGTCAACAATTCTAATTCAATATGACAGACTGTCATGATGCGTCTAAAAACCTGCAGAGGTACAAATTGCTCTCAAGCATTCCTTGTCGAGACACAAAGGTAGATTTTTTATTTTCAGGAAAGCAAAGTCCACCCCATGGTTCAAACTCATGGACCCAGGGGCCGCTGGATGGTTGGCGCAAAATAATGGTTGATTAATGTTCATTTGGATATCGTATAAAGATGCCAGAGTATACGATAAGGGACAATAAAAGTCAAACTGATGTTAAAGGTTGGTTTAATAAAGGAGGAAAAGATAAATCTAGCCCCATAGAATGAAAAGACACCATCAAAATCATACTTCCTGTTTGGTAAATACACATTTTTGTTGGGCTTTTCATTTTAAAAGAATAAAGCATCCCTTAATTTAAAACATTCAGGGTTGTTCGTATTGCTATTATAACGTAGTTAGTGTGACACCCCTGTTCAATAGACTCCTTCATGATGATCTTATTACAGACCCAGACTGGAATCTGAAGTCAGTTGCATGAAAATGCAAAAAGCATTTGTGTCCTCATTTCTCCAGTGCTACTCCATAAATATATGGTAGGGCATAATATAAATAGATGCTGGTTTTCTTCGGCGTGCGGACGACTGCTTCTCGTCTGCATGTTCATGTTTGCAGGGCAAACACCGCCAGCCCGAGGCCGATATATATCACAGCGGCAACTATATTGACGACAGAGAGAAGAGAAGCCCCTTTTAGCAGCGTCCTGTTAACAAATCGAGAGCGAAGTCACCTTCTATTCCATTTCTATGTCGACACATAAGATAATGCGGTCCAACTTAAAATGTTGTCCCTCGACTGTAATAATGCTTTACACGTGTTTTGACCGCTAACTAAAATCAAATCAAATTCACGAACAACTCTGCTTTTAAGAAACCATTTTAATTGCTTATGAAGAAGAATATTTTGTTTATCGTATCCGACCACAAAACGGAGTCTCTTTTTCTCGTCCTCTGAGCCGTCGGTGAAGTTACATCCAGATGTGTTGAATTAAAGCCTGATGCTGCATCCCAGAATGCCATGGAGCCTGCTGAGGCTCATAAATCATCATGATCCATATGCAGAACAGACATCAAGCAGACACAAGCCCGTGTCTCAGTTGGTGCGATTTAAGTTTAGTTTCGTTTTTTTTCCACTGTCACAAGAGAAAATGGCTGTGAAACGACCGTCAGAGAATCAACAGAGGAACGACTGTCATCATGTCAACGTTAATTGGACTTGTGGTTCAGTCTCCGTGAATCGTTATGAAAAAATATTGTTTTGGTCTTTACTTTAGCTCAACTAAACTGGGAGTAGAAAATATCTTATCGCGTTTGGTGACTTTTTATAGCATTCCTCAGGTGGAATGGAGAGTCTGACATGATGTAACCACAGCAAACCAGAAGAGGAATTCTGAACAACTAAGATTACTTATTTAACATAGATATTAAAAATATAATTTAAAGATGGACCAGCTCAAAGTACAGGTGGTATACCATACTATTTTATTTATAAAGCAATAAGTGCTGTAGATGAGTGAATAACGAAAGCAATAAAATAAACAGAGTTATTATAAAACCAGAGTATTAAAATTAGGGATATGATCAACTCAGTGCTTGAATGAAAGCATAACAGTAAACGTGTTTAAAATGTACCCAGTTTTAATTATGACTGTTCAATTTTTTTTCTTATATTAAAATGAATCAATCTTCTGACTTGCATCATTGTTAAACAAGAGCCAGCAACCCACATCTGAGCGTGATATTGTACTTTAAAAAGAGTTTAAAATTGGATCGTATTATCTCTTGCTGTCAAGCAAGAATATGGTGCTCCAGCCGTATTTAATATTATCAAGCATGAGTGAGTGAAGGAAAAAAAAGTTTAATTACTTGTAGTACTTTTTAAGGAAATGTTTTTTCAATATTCATTGTCATGAAGAAACTTGACTCACAAAGAAAAATGGAGCAAAATTACTAAAGCAGCTTCTTAAATAAAACTATGACCACAATTCATTAAAATGTTCTTATGTTCGGTAGCAATCAATGTGCGCTCAGTACAGAAAAAGGAAAGATCCAATTGACACAATCTTATTGATAAAACTTTATTTTTAAAAGAATAAAACATCCCTTTTCTCAATGAAATACATTCAGGGTTTTTCATATTGCTGGTATGAACAGTATTGTACTGTGGCTAAGGTTAGCAAGTGTGACGAAAACGTGACATCTAGAGGATTCCAGTAATATTCTTTCAAGAACACCTTTGGTGTTGTTGTTGAAGGAGAATCAGTTGTTAAACAGATTGAACAAAAAAAAAATCCAGCTGTCATCTTGTATTAAATGGGGATTTGAATGTTTATGCTAGAGATGAATGACTGATGACTTTTGGCACTTAAAAAACACATAAAGATGACAGAGATGTAGAAATGAAATGGATAATATGACAAGAGCAAACGCTACTCTCAGATCACTAGGTTGTTTCTACTCATTTGCATATTTCATAAAAGCATTAATGTTTCTGAAGACTTCATTGATCACTGATCATACATCCAGATTATTGCCACAAGGTTTTGTTTGAGATAAAAGGTCTAAAACAAACAAATAACATGTCAGTTGAGTGTTTGTGCTGCATATTTTTTTTCAATAATACACGTGAAAGTGTTTCGTTACACTAAAACAAGGCCCGCGAAGAATTGGAGGTGAAGGCAGACAAATTCAAGAACCTCGTTCAAAAGGTAACCCCACGAGAAACTGCCTCTTGTGTTTTCTGTTGAGTCGTGAGTTCAGCTGACACAGCAGGTATTGAATCCCTTCGAAGAATCCACTCGGTGATGAAAGCAGCACGCAGGATGAGCTACAGGCAGCACAGCAGCGCTTTTGTGATCACAACAGGGTTTAGCAGCACCTGAAGTACTTTGGATCCACGCAGGCCATGAGTACTTCTCACGAGTAGATGAGGCCACAGAGCACTGAAACAGACCATCGTGAGGCCAGTGCAGGCTACGTTGTGATTCGGACTTGGCGGCGAGCTTTACTTGTCCTTCCAAAACATCTTCAAGGCTGAGGAATGTTGAGCATCATTAACTTTCTACATGCCCTGGTGGTTCCCAATGCTTCTTAAAAACCATTTAGCTGGTGTTGCTAGGCAACTAATTGATTCAAGCCATTTAGAAACAAAGATAGAATTATCTCTCGCCATTTGGCTCTAAAAATATTTCACTTTTCTTTTTTTTTTAATAACCCCTTTGGCAAACTTCATCAACTTTGTGAAATGTACAATAATAAACACTAGTCCTGTTCAAATACTTTGAATCCCTAGTTCAAGATAATACAAGATTCCTTGTATAAGAAGCTTATTCCACCTGACAGGGCGATATCTCTAGTAACAGTCTTTATCGCGCCACCCAATAACTTATCACAGTACCATGAATTTAAGTCACTCGCACATGTTTGAACATATGCACACATTAGTCTGCCGCTAACTCCTTGTTTGGACCGCCCTCCCCCTCCCCGCTGTCCTTCGTCACTCACTCATGCAAAAGATAAGTGTGGTGGCCCCCCTCCCTCCTCCGAACATCAGTTTGTCAGAGGTCACAAAGGTCAGTTGGCAGATCGTCCTGTTCTGCTGCTTCGTGGAAAGCGGTGGACTTTGAGGTGTTTGGACAGGTGATCGCTCCGAGCAAACTTCTTCTCGCAGACGATACACTGGTACGGTTTCACTCCAGAGTGAGAGCGCCGGTGTCGTGACAACTCGTCTGAGCGAGAGAACCTGCAGGGACGAGATTGGCATCAGCGTTAAGACTCAAAAAAATACTGATTTATAGGAAGTGAAAGCCAAACAACGTGAGTTTAAAATCTGTGAAACCGGAGAGGTGTGATGCTACACATGTTTTCCCTGTGAAGTTAGTCATCCCATTTATAGTTCACCACATGAGAGCCATGAATCCAAGCCAGGACTATTCCTGTCTCGCCTGACTCTAGTCTCCAAGGGCCCCCCAACCGATGACATGGACGTCATGACAGTCGAGGTGTGTGTGTCTGCTCTGACACCACTGAGCATACATCTTATGTGACTCTAAGTATTAGCAAAGCTGCAAAGTCGTATTAATGCTCAACACAGAAACACTTCAAACTAACAATTATTTTTAAACATATTTATCCGTGAGTTATTATGGATAACCAAGTTGTTTTATGTGCGAGAAAAACAAAGTAGATTAATGTCGCTATCCTAACCTATAAAGATAACAATGTTTAAGATAAGATAAAGAATAGAGATGATGGATGTCAACAATTGTACACATGCTTCCAATCACATTTAAACAGAGGTTAAAGAAAATGGATAAATAAAACATTATCTAAATGTATGTTTTCTTAATGTTATCAATAACAAAACTACTACTAAAGCTCAAACAAAGATTAGTCCTCAATGGCCCCCAATGTCAAACTTTCTTTTATTAACCCAATAAGAGATTACGATGGACCTCGACTCTTTAGCAAAGATGTGATAAGATCAAGGATGTCGGCAAAGGAAACGACATCACAATATCTATGAATTTATGAATGGATAATACATTTTTATAGTCATAATTACAACTACTATCAACATCCTTAAGAATGTAACAAGGTTTTTGTCAGTGGATAAAGGCACTTTGCTAACTGTATCCAAGAGCTGGTGCTTGGCTTTGTTTTTACTAATTACTCATTTTGTGTGCCATCGAATTTCATTGTTTAATTCTGTACTGACTGATTCTGAAATGGTGTTTTCCATGGCAAAATTCATATGTCTCAAGAATGAAAAGAGCATGAACACGTGTGGTGTCATACACACATATTTACTGCTCCATGTCGTCACTGACTCGTCGTTTTATCAGTGTTTATCAGAGACACGTTCACAATCAACATTGATCCCAAATGAACACACACACCAAGTGCAAGTGTTTGCAGTTACATGAGTGGAGAATAAACTTAATAAAAATGTTTCTCATTCAACAAACTGATGATCTTTGATTATTATGACAACATGAACTGTTTTGTACAGCATGTTTTTTTATCAGCTATTTAATGCAATTCAGAAGAAAATGTGAAGGAATTATAGGCTTGTTTTTAAAATATAACAAACCAAAGATGTTTGCCTGATCCCTTCTGTCAATTGTTTAATAAGGTTGAGGCAACTTTTTGAAAAACTCAAAATCCACTTATTTAGTTTTTTCTAATCCAACCGTGACAGTATTTTTTAAAGTTTGTGTCTCAGATAAACTATCATTTGTAAAATTGAATTGAATGCGGAAATGCTCCGTCATGTCTACAAAAATTGTCATCCATGTTGTTCTGGAACACTATAGTAGCATGTCAAAAGTAAGAGGACTGTATTATGTAACGCCATCACGTGTCTCCTGCATCAAAGTTCCTGTGCTCCACAAGCCTCTGTGCAACATGAGCTTCAAGCTCAGGCATGATACAAACCATATAGCGGACTGGGCCATCGCCAACTCTCAAGGCTGCACTTCAAGTTCTTTCAGCTCAACTCGCATTCAGCCTAATCAACAGTTTTATAGTTCCCTCCGATTATCTGCCAGTATAGTTCTCCACCTGTATTCTCCTTCATGCAGGCCCTCTCTTGTTATAGATCTTTATGTTCGGGTCACTGAGTTCACCACTCCAAGGGTACACAGAGTGCACTGTGAATTTGAGACGTTTTTTTTTCAGTTCACAGTCGTCTAGTTCTACTTTGAAACAAGAGCCACATGTGCTTTTTTTTTTTTTAATTGTATTTACGAATGAGTTAAACAACAAGTGCTCTGGTTAATTAACTTTTTATTTTCCTTACTGATTAGTTCATGTATTTCTTGCACCTCAAAGTGATTTTTACTGAGGTACAGATGTTGAAACATCATTTCTTTACCAAATGGTATAAAGCAACTAATTTGAAAAAAATAATGTAAAATGAATTAGGTCACATCCGTCACGAGAGAAAGATCTGCCCTCCGTCTCTAACCGCGTGCCTCTACATTGAGCCTCCATTCTAAAGATAAATCCACCCGCATCACGCACCAATGTTGTTTTGCTGCAACAATGTGAGCCAACAAGGACAACAATCCCACACGCCATGTGACAGATGTCCAGCACACGGTGATACAGACGCGTCACAGTGTTATTACAGCAAACTGTCAGAGGCTCAGCGTCTAACACAACACTTTGAATCCCAGGCATCATGCGGGTCTGAGCGCAACATTCCCCCTGAGAGGTGCTAGCATGTGTTTCTTTTTATGTGTTTACATGTGAGGCCGCTCATCTGCGTTACAACTTCCAGATTTCAAGAAGGAGCTTGCGAGCCAGAAGAGTTAAATGTGGTGTTGACGCTGTACTTCAGAGGCCCTAAAACATGGATCTATTCTAATGTGAGAGCAGTAGGAACTCCACGGCCCCCAATCCACTGATGCTTCCATAATCTTAATGTCAATTTAAACCAGGTCATCACTTTCTAACACAGATTATCAGCAAAGAATTATAGCTCATCAACAATACTAAGTTCTGTATAAATATATTATAATATATATTAACATGTCTCTTGTTATCTAAGAAATCTAAGGTAGTGCCTTATATATATATATGCCTTTACATCAAATGAAAAGAAAAAGAGGTGTGTATTGTTTAAATTGTATTGTTCTTTAGTCGTCTTTTTGTCGAGGTCTTGCATAGATGCTCTGTGCTTTAAAATAATTAATTTGTTTAGAATCTTAAACCTGCCATTTTATTTGTTTGGGGTGACAATCTGAACCTGAATTAGAGTTGAACAATTAATAGATATGGCAAAAAAAAGCTTATAAATAATAGTTTGAAAAGGTTTAAACTGTGGATTTTAAACAGTAAAGACTGTGACCGTGACAATAAAAGATTACAGGGCAGATGGAACTATAGGCTGATGCACTGCTTTTAATTTGAAATACGGAAATTGATGTCCTGCTTCCAGACCAGGGTCACAACGCGCATAAACAATCAAAACAAAACTCAATAAAATATATACTTAAAAGGTCCAGATAACACTGAGAACAACACATGGGTCTCAGAAAATCAAGGAAAAGCCTGCACCAATAAAAATGTCTTAAGATGTTTCTTGAAGGAGTCAGTAGTTCCATCAAACACAGAGGGAGAGGAAGATCGTTCCAAAGCTTATGAGCAACAGCCTGGAAGGATTTCCTCTGGTCCTGAACCGTGTGCGAGGAACCATCAGTAGATTCTGGTCCACAGACTTCAGAGCACGAGCTGGGGTGGCAGTATCTGGGAGCGTGACTACATAACATAACATACATACATAACATAGTGGCACTAATTCCAAAGATATCATTGACGTGTTGTATCTGCTATTGATTTTTTGTTTTACATTATAATACATTATTTCTCTTTAAATATTTCTGTCTCCAGGTTGGTGCATGAACTCACTCCTCTGAGCCAGTACAAAATATGCCCTATAAATCTCTTTATGAGTTTGGCTCCCAGAAGCAGCGGGTCATCAAACACCTTTTCTACAATAGCATATGACGTGTATATTAGCGTGCCAAACAATTTAACAGTAGTCAGAAGTAAGTAAGTAAGTAAGTAAGTAAGTAAGTAAGTAAGTAATATTTATTTATATAGCGCTTTTCGAGACCAGGGTCACAAAGCGCTTAAACAATCAAAACAATACTCAAAAAAAAAGTACATACTTTAAAGATCAAGATAATACTGAGAACAACACAGGAGTTCGAGAAATTCAAGGAAAAGCCTGAACAAATAGAAACGTCTTAAGATGTTTCTTAAAGGAGTCAGTAGACTCCATCAAGCGCAAAGAGAGAGGAAGATTGTTCCAAAGCTTAGGAGCAACAGCCTGAAAAGATTTCTCTCCTCTGGTCCTGAGCCGTGTGCGTGGAACCACAAGTAGATTCTGATCCACAGACCTCAGAGCCCGAGCTGGGGTGTAAGGCTGGATCAGATCAGTGATGTAAGAAGGAGCCTGACCATGAATAGCTCTGAAAGTAAGAACCAGAATTTTAAAGTTTTAAAGTTGATCCTGAAAGAAACTGGAAGCCAGTGAAGAGTTTTAAGGACCGGAGGGATGTGAGTTCTTCTACTTACCTCATTAAGTAAGGTATTAAGTACCTCATTATAATAAAAAACATTTAATTCAGAATACATTTAGTATTTTAAAAATACATTGTATTTTCTAGAAATAAAGGAAAGACGATCCAGCTGCTGGACTGCTAGTTTTGATGTTCAACAAAAGTTAATTTGGTTTTCTTACAGGGAACTTTGAACGCATCTCATTAATCTCTCTGACATCAAAAAAGTAGAATGCTATAAGATGAACAAACAACACATGTACTTGCTGATTAACTTTTCTAATCCTAAACTATTTACCCAGACCGTCAAACCCATGTCCTTGTCCTTGTTTAACCATAAATATATTGTTTTGGCCTAACTTAACTGTGCTGAGTCCAGGTATGGAGCCACACATGAAGTATTTGGCAATAGCTGCAATATGTATAGTTGGGGCCATCCATTGACTAACAGGGCAACAGTTGTACTTTGATCGGGCAAGATGTTAACAATGATTACAAGAAGAAAAAAAGGTTGCCTGCTGAAGGTCTTCAAAAATGTTGCATCGTGGATTTAAAATGCAGTTATACACGATAATGAACGAGGCATTTGTCAACATGTGTGTGCAGACAGAAAGCAAACAAGTGGAATAACTACAACAGGGCAAAGTCTGCCTGCAGAGAACTTCAAAAGACAGTCTATCTAATCTGCAATTTTTACCATGAAGATAACACGGGTTACTACCACTAGGCACTTGTCGGGCAACAGCCAGTGTGTAGCTAATGTTTTAAACGTTTACTGTATCGAACACATCATTTCTTAGGAAGAAACCTTCTGAGGCTCTTAAAAGTCTGCACACAGATTCCTGTCTGGAGTGTAAACAGTCATTTATAGACGTAATAAAACAACTTTAAAAAGAAAAGTAGTAATAAACGTATCTCTATAAAGCTACTAAGTAAAGGGAGGCACTTATCAATAACAGTTTTCTCCATGTCGGTTTCTAATAACCTTTTTTTTTCCCCAGAATATGACTGATACTTTCTAGTGTTGGGTTGATGAGGTTTTATAATACAATGTGGCATATTTCCAAAGATTACAAACCTCCCTTTTTTTGGGTAAAGCCTCATAAATTGTTTACATTCAAAATGTTTATCCAACAACACATCACTGGTAACATCCTCACCTCCATCCACAGCCGGGCCATGTGCAGGCAAAAGGCTTCTCCCCCGTGTGCCTTCTCAGGTGAGCCTTAAGGTGGCTGCTCTTGGTGTACATCTTATTGCAGCCCGGAAAAGAGCACTTGTGCATTTTTATGAGGTCTGCCACGGCACTTTTCTGGTACCTCTGTCCTCCCGTTAAGACCCCGGTCGCTGACCCATCACCAAGCCCACCTTCTCCGAAGCTGATGGGTTTCGCGGCGATGGGCACCGGGGCAATCCGGACGAATTTGGTTGAAGCCGCACTCCCTAGTTTGCCTGTGCCACTAATGTTCGCTGGAGAAAGCAGCTGAGGCACCAAGGTAAAGGTCTGGCCCTGGATATTGAGCAGGAGCTGGGCAATCTTGATGTCGGACCCTGTGTGGTTGGGCTGAGACGGTTGCGATTCCTTGGCGTCAGATATGGAACTGGGGTTTTGCTCTTGTTTGATTGGTATGGGCTGGATTTGCAGGATGACGGGCACATTGGTAGCACCGTTTGTTGAGTCTGCTGGTGCCTCACACTCTTCCTGTTTGATCCCATCACTGAGGGTCATATTGTCAACGCAATCCATTTCCACCGTGGATAAGCTGTCCAACGCAGGCAAGACATGTTTGGTCTCTGTGGCATAGGCCAGTGGAGAAGGAGCCACTGGTACAGTTTGATCCGAGTTCTGCATCCCAACACTTCCTGTGCCATCGCCTTCTACTTCCTGTTGTTCCGGAGACATTTCAACATCACTTTCCTCCTCTTCCTTCTCTGTTGCAGCTGCTACCATGTTTTCCTCCAGGAACTCCTCAATCTCTTCCAGGGTGGGCTGAAAGAGGAGGGCAGTGGGATGCTGCATTTCATCCAGGAACACTGGTAACTCGTAGCTGTCCTCTTTGGTCTGCTGGTGGAGGAGACTGGGCTGCTGTTCCCTCTTGGACTCCCACTCGTGCCCCATCGGTAACAGAGATGACTGGGACGATGACGGAGGCGACAAAGTGGGGGATAACATGCAGAGGGGTGAGGGGGTGCTTGTGCTGCAGTTTGATGAGATTTTGTGGGAGGCCTGGAAGAGAAGAAGATCCAGGAGGCTGTCTTGACTTTCTCCTCCCGATGAGCTTTCGCTGCTCCTGCTGCTCCGGCTGCTCCTGCTGCTCCGACTTTCAAAGCTCCCAGGCCGCAAGGTCGAAGTCTCTGGACTGGAGCAGAAGGAGGACTTGGGGCTGGACGAGATGCTGCGGTCGTCCTCTGAAAGTCCGGGCGACATCGAAAGCATCACCCCCTGGTAGGGGTGAGGGTGGTGGTAGCAACTGTGGGTCACCATAAGGCCCGGCGAAGCACCGCCGTTGGCATGGCAGTGGAAGTCACAAGTCGGTGATTCGGAATGGTACAGGAAGGTTTCCTCACCCAGTGGCAAGTGATCCACCATTCCTGTGCGGAGTAATGGCAGTCAGGTTCTGCTTCCCCAAAATCCGAATATAGGCAGATTATTTTCCTGAAGACAAAAAGGTGAAATCAGGATTTGACCACTAATATCATTGAAGCAAACAAAAAGTTCATAATTTACTCAAACTAAAAAATAATACGTCAACCAGCTTGATGTATATTAATGCATGTTAAATCCACGTCAGAGAGCTCCTCTGCAGTGTTCTCTAATAGTTAACCACGTGTGAAGGAAGTGGAATTTGAAGGGCGTTCGTGTGCACCAGCTGCTCTTGAGCACTACACACTGACCACGTGGGATCAGGGGTTAACTTTTCCCACTGCTTTAGATCAAATTTTAACTGTCTATCACTTGAATTTCACACACAACCTCTCTCAATAGAGTCGTGACAGTAAAAACATGTTAAGGAGCAAAAGTGGATAAGATAAACATTCATTTAGATAAGTATTTATTATTATTTGTCTTTCTGACTGAAGTTGCTGAATTTGAGTAGCTTTGCGCCCTCTGCTGTTTATGAATAGAAAAACGATTAAAAAAAAAGTTTGAGAAAGTGTTAAAAAACATTTTACATTGAAGAAGAACGTTTTTCATTTCATTACATGAAACATAATGCCATTACAATAGAACATGATGTAAACATTTTATCTAAATCTTGTAAACATGTTGTTGTTTCATTAACTAGATTTTGTCTAAAAACAATATTTTAACGCGGGATCGAACCAGAAATCTGTCTATAGATACTTTTTTTTTAAGTTATTTTCTGCAGCGACAGAGGAGATGTTTGGGGAGCAGCGTGTGTCCAGCGCCGTGCCCGACAGTAACCCCCGGGTCTGGGAACATCTGAACAGGCTCTTGACAGCATGAAACACTCTTCTGTCAGCGCGCTATGTGAAGCAAGTCGGAATTCCTGGCATGTCGAAGCGTTCACACCGTGACATTGACTCCACGTCTGTTTCTTAAAACCGTGTAACCCCCACTTTATTACACTGCAATGAACTTGGATTAAAAAAAAACAACATTTAGTTCGTTGCAATTCAAAAGTGTAAATGTTTTACAGTTAATGCCATTCTAGGTTTATTATTAAACCAGTCTCACCTGATAGAACGAGGAGTCTCAACTTTGTTGCGGTCAGTGCGTCAATGATATCAATCCATATGACGCGTCTTGCATAACTGCACACCTTCCCCGTCCGCCTCGCTCTCTGGCTCGCAAAACACACATGCACAGAATCCACGGTGGGAAAAGGTCACATGATCCAGGCTCGGTTTGTTGTACGAGTCAAAATAAGCTGGTCGGCTTTTGAAGGCTCGACTACAAGGTGCGTCATGATTGGCTCTCGGGTGAAGGAGGCGGGCCCTCGGGCGATGACGTCAATGGTGTGCGTGTGTCTGTGATTTTTTACAGTCTGTTTTTTAAACTTTAAAAACAATTTGACATTTGCAGTGTAGTTTTGGGTAAAGGCTTCCAAATAATAATGAGATATTCCAACGAGTTTTTAAAGTAAATGCATTTGTTTTTAAAGAGTTCCAAAGCCAAAGAGTTATGATGTCACTTCTGAACTTGGTGTGTGTGACACATACTTTTCTATGGTTGACCATCTTCTGGCGAGGTGTCAAACTCACCAAATAATTTTGGCAGGCTTAAATGAAAGTAGATTAGCATTCATGTTAAGCTTTAAAGATGCCAGGATTTAAAAATAAGACAAGGAAAAAGTTATAATACAATAATACAGAGACTTACAATAAGTAAAACTAATGTTAAAGGAAAGGACCAAACAGGTAATTAAGATTAAGCCTCTAATATTGACAACATTGCGATCAAACTCACATTTCCTGTCACAGGCAAGTTCGGTAAATCTATTTATTTTATTTATTTTTGCCTGGAAACCTTTTTAAATGTGTCCACTTACATGATTGACTCTGACCTAGATAAAGTCAGCTAGAATGTGTGTGTGTTATAAATATAAAATATATATGGACTCTACACATCTGAAAGAAAAAACTGGTTTGAGGGTAAATATGCACGACGGATAAAGATTTTCTTTGTTTCCACTCAGCTCTACATCATCAAGAACAAAGTGAGAAGGTTGTAAAACACACATCTGTGTGATGAAGTAAATGTTGATAGAAGGGTAGCTACTAGTCCAGTCTTGCAGAATCTAGGCTGCAGGATGGGGGTTGTATAGCATTTCTTTTTCTGAATGTCTTTTACAAATTTGATTCATATGTTGTTGCTTAATGATTTTTTTGAGTGATTCTACTTTGAATTTCTCCTATTTTTTTACATTTTTATATTATTTCTTATTTTAATCTGTTACAATATAATATTAGCTATTTAAATGATAACATTTGATGTAATGATCTTTATTTCCTCCCCATCTGACATCTAACAAAAGAGTGCCTTGCTCTTTCGGCCACAGCATATCATGGCATGCGTCGCAAATGGCCCATGGCCCAGAAGTTGTTTTTATTATATATATATTTATTTATATCAAAATCAAATGTTGGAACCCCTTGTTTGATGAAAGAAAAAAACTACAATGGTCACAGAAATAACTTAAACCTGAAACAATAATATATTTTTGTGTCCATAGTTCAGAGACACTGGCTATTATGGTGTGTGAGAGGAGACACATAGACACGGAGAATGTCTGTCTTGCATTTACAGTACATATACGCTGGGCTCTTTCAGATACTGCTATATTAAGTAAAGATGTTTCTTATTGTGATGCTGCCGCTAACTTAATATGTTCAACAATAGACACTACTTCTCAAACGGCAATGGGAATACCCTGTTAGTTTGAGGCACTGCAAAGTGTTTTTTGCAAACATTCAAACGCCTTTATTTCAAACAATGACTCAAATGTCTTGAAAAATGTCCTCCTTGTCTACTGTCAATTAAACTTAATAAATAAATGGCTCGTTCTTCATTTTAATTGCTGCCACTTATTGCTGCCACACATTCAATCGCTCATTCATCTGCAGCGATCACACAAGAATCTAAAATAATCAAATTAAAAACATTATCATGAAACCTGTTGCAGATGATGACTGACCGTTTTTATTTAGTCAAGCTATGCTCTGGTATTAATAGTTTAATGTAGGCGTTCATGGACAGATCAACAGATAAACAGTTAAAATAAAAAAAATAAAATAGCATGACCGGTTCATGAATGTAAAGTGCATGAAAAAAAAAACTCACCATATCACTGAACCAGCAGAAACGCTGGACATTTATCTCTGCGGCAAGATGGTCACTTATAAAGATATATATATTCTATCAAATATATGATGATAATTATCAATATTACTTTTTTTCATGGCCAGTTATTATTAATTAGATGGACATTATGAACATCTAAAGAGAAAATATAAGTTTAAAGTATGGGGACCCATAATTCAAAAAGCAAAAATATAAATAAAAAAAAACACAGCATTAAACTAGCATAACATGTGTGGCTCGATAATGAATGCTTTACAGGGGTTGGAGAGAACTTCTCTGTAAAGTCATATTTTGCGCCATAAAGTTTTAATACTAATGTTTAAAATTGATAAAGTTGTATTTTTAGAGGAAACTCAAGTGTACCTCTAAAATAAATCTCTTCATTCCCCAGTATTCAATATTCCCTGTAAGTTTTGTACCAAAATATGAAAATCCGTATTTGAAGTTATGTTGACAAAAGACTTTAACATTACATTATGGATGTATTTATTTATTTTAGTTTAGTTTTAGATGTAAAGAAATAGGGGACAACCAGCCGCTGTGGCCCCTTACAAAGATCAATTCCTCTTTGGGGACTTGAATGGTGGCTTTTTTTTCAGTTTCTTTGTAAATTCTTGCACTGTATCAACGGCAACAAGAAACAAAGATTTACTCCCAGGGTTACATAATGACTTTCAATGAAGCCGAATCCCACACAACAATGACCCCCCCCCCCACCATTAGCACGACTTCTACTGCCAACAATAACAAGTAAAACTGCAAGCACTAATGCTGTTCTTAGACATCTTAACTGGCTGTTGCTTTTCATCCTATTTGCTGTGCTACGCTGGTGCCAGCCATGACAGTCAAGGACAGAGTTTCAATGCACTTTCTTGTAGTTATTAACTCTTGAGCTTTTGCCCACTGACCCCGAACCGTGTCTTATGTAATGGTGTTTGTGTGTTTTACCGTAAGATGCCTCAATAACAACAGCACACTTTTTAAAGTGTTGGATTTACAAGCCTTAAAGACGCAGGGTGACGCTGAGACCTGCGGAACCTTATGGGATTTACACAGGCTTGACACGGTTTTTAAAAACATGTTTCTCGTCAAAAGAGGCTTTTCGAAGCCAAACTGAATCTGCTTGTTTCCATCTAAAGACCAGGAACCAGATCGTTCCTCACTCTCCATTCATTGGTTGTTATTTTTTTTTACGGGGGCCCAATAGGGCAAAACAGATGTCCAAACTCTGAAACAAAAAAAATTGTAATAAAAGTTGTAATAAAAATTAAAAAAGTCAGGAAATGTATTTATTTGTTTCGAAGTTTGTACATTTGTTTCAGGAAATTGTAGTAAATTTGACTTGCGCTTCTAGGACGCTGTATGTTTTCCTTTACTGTATAAATACATTCTGTTTTTTTCCTTATTACTCCAGGATTGAAGGCTGGGAAAGTCAATCTTAACTAAAATAAACAAAACCCATGGAAACCACAGCTACCATGATGTCGCACTCTGTCCTTATCTGTGTTTGTTGGTGAAACTGGCAACAACAACAACCTGGTTAACATTAACCAGAGGTTATCAGCTTCATAACACAAATATTGAACCTTTTTTATGGCGTTCTACTTCCAGATTGCATCACATCTGAGATAGCGACAGAGTTGTAGTAACGTGTTGATCTATAGTGAACTTGTCTTATTGTCATTAGCTCAAATCAAATATAAACAGAAGAGTAGTAACCTTTGACTACGTGCCGCGCACACTTTAGTAAAGACCGACACAGAAACAGGAGGGAAGTCGGCCTGGATCATGTTTACACCCCCCATGTAGTTCTTACCTGACCTATAAAAACATGACCTCGCCAAGGTTCTTCAGCTACGGCTGAAGGTCGTGAACCTCTGCAGCTGTAAACAAGCTCACTGTATTGTCGATCCAGAGGAAACCGGCTAATCTGCTCTGTGAACGTATAGAGATTTTTATTCCAGATTCAAATCTGTTCTTTTGAGGTCACATGATTTAAAAAAAAAACACACACAAACAATGGTCTTGTGGTCATTTCCCTCCATCCATTCCTCTACTGATGCTATTAAGATAAGTGACTTAAAACACATTTTAAACTCTGATTTAAATGTAATCCTGAATGAACTTCCAGCATTACGGATTAGAAAGAAAACAGCGTTCAGACAATGTTCAACAGGAATGGCTAAGTCGTGACAATCATTCCCAAAACCTAGTTTGAGACACACACACATGCACACACACATGCGCAAACACTCAATGATTTTTGTGGAATTTTATTATCTTCTTTAAAATATATTTTTTATTCATACAAATGGGAAGGATCAAGAGGCGAGGCTAACTCACCTGCCTCAGAATGATTCAATCTGGATCTATTTTCTCCTTTATTCAAAAACTTTCATCACACGCCCGCTAACTCGTCTGATACAGCAAAAAACATTATCATTGGTCGTGATTCAAGCATAATGAAGCCTTCGTCAGTTTCCTGGCTGCAGCCCGATGGATAAGGCAGCGGGATTAAGAGACGAGGAAGAGATGTCATGTCAAAACACTTCTGGCTCCGAAGACGCGCTCGCTGCCGCCGCCTTAATCAGCGCTGAGTGGTTCTTAGAGGAATAAGCGCAATACAATACGTAAACTGCAATGTCATCCAAGAACGCTGTTAAAATAATTGTAGCTACACCCGTGGCCGCCATTTAGTCTAAATACTAGCTTAAATTACAGTGAGTGGATGCATTTTAGGCATGAGAGCCTTTTTTTTTTTTACAACAATCCTCGTAATGGATCTCTATCAGTGTATGGAGAAAGCTCTCGTCTCTTTAGAAAATTTGATTTAGTATCTGTTTTAATCAACTAAAAAGCTTTACTCTTTTTAGTTTGCAAATTATTGTGGTGGAAAAACTTCTTAGCAAGTTCCCAGTGGTAAGTCAAGAATGTTATTGAAACACTAGCTATTGAAAACCTTGTCATAGGGTTGTGAGACACAAATGGATAAACCGATATATTTATATTGATATTTTCTTTCATCGTACATTATCCAAATTCAACAGCACTGTATTGCTTCATTTTTAAATATTTATTTTGTTCATTTTGGTGTTGCAATTAAACTTCCAGCTACTAGGTGGCAGCAGTCATTGAAAACCCTACAGATAAAGAGACAATGGAATCCGGAAGGTCCCGGCGATGACTGAAGACTAGAAGATACACCCACCCCCCAGGCTGCTTTTAACGCTGATGTTCGGGCATATTATGGCTTTTATTTCTATTAATTCAACCAAAAGAGAACAATTACAAAATTCAGTGTCCCTTAAAATTGTTAAAGAAAGTATGCAATGTATTGTATTGTGAGCTGAATATATCGTATCGGTTTGAATCGTAAGATAAGTAAGTAATTTATATTTATAGAGCGCTTTTCCAGACCAGGGTCACAAAGCGCTTTAACAATAAAAACAATACTCAATAAAATATATACTTAAAAGATCAATATAACTCCAAAAACAACACAGGAGTTCTAGAAAATCAGGGAAAAGCCTGCATGGATAAAAAGGTCTTAAGATGTTTCATGAAGGAGTCAGTCGACTTAAATAACTTACAATTCGTGTTATTTTTATGGCTTAGATTTGTTTTTCCCCGTCATTATTCATTTATAATTCTAAAGATAATTAAAAAATAAGGGATGAGCATGAAACTAGTATAATATAATGACAATCACACATCACTTTTGTAGGAAAGAATGAAGAAACAAAAGAGATATGATGAAGTCAATTTTTTACTTCACAAAATGTCAAAGTCTGGTGAGATTCTGGGACCCTCATTAATCTTGTTAACATCACTGAGACCAGGAACGACTCTTTACACAGCCAGTGATTGTGAGGAAGTTGACTTGTCGCTCCTCGGCACCTCTCAGCTGTGACTTCATAACAACAACACGGTTTCAAAAAAAGCCGGTGAGCTCAGTGGAATATCATAAAGGGCCACATTGTTGAGCCGTTTAAATCAGAAATTCTCAGTATAAGTTAATGCTCGGACAGTGAGAGCTGTCGTCGACTAATCCAGGCTCTTTTATATAGCTTAACTGTTTGAGAAACCACACAGAAACATGAGAAGAGCGTCACGATGTTTGTTTAAACACAGCCGTTACAGCAATTTTCAAGTAAAGTGAACAATTTCATAGCCTGTCCAAGCCTCTAAATATTACTTGAAACCTTGTCCAGCTACTTTTTCTTGCCTTCAATTTTGAAGGCTTCATTTATATTTGGCCAAAGTTTCCCTGAGCTAAGCCTCTCTGACCTATTACCCAAAGTTCCTACAAAACCTGGTTTGTTCAGGGCTCTTAAAAAAAAGAAAAGTTTCTGCCAGATGTTGTTCCTTGCTTATTTCCACATTAAAAAACGATGTTTAGAAGAGCGAGGAAGGTGGAGTATGGAAGCTTGTGATGACATCAGGATCAACGTGTTGTTGTGCAGAGCTGCTGTGGAGTTGGTAGCAAAAAAAAAAAAAATGAAATCACATTTGGATTGCACTTAGATCAGTCTCAGTTTCAACACAAGGGTCCTTCACTTCCTGGGCTGCCGTTCAGTCTCGTTCCTGCTGACTCGCCTCTTGTTGCTGTTTGACGTCTGCTGGCTAAAGAAAAAAAAAAATCCCTCCTTTAATAGCGTTTTTACCTCCACACACTGCAGTTTATGTTAATAGTCAGTCAAGGTTTGTTCCCTATGACACTGACCAGCTCCCTTATGTTGTAATGACCTCTATTAATCTCTTCAGCCACGAAAAAAGGGGAACCAATTTTAACTAAACGTTAAAAAGTTAATATTAAAGTTATTACAATGTGTATGTTTTTAATTTTTTAAATGACAACATGCAGGTTTAAGAAAATAATTCCTCCAAAAATGATACATAAATGATGCTGAATCTCACAATTATAATGAAAAGTTGAGTAATAAAGATAAAGAAATGAATAAAGAGAGCCTTCCATTTATTTTTTTTAATTAATTTGGTTTATTCTGTATGATGTATTTTATTGTATAAAATGTGTTTGCGTCTTCTACCTGATCAAGGATTATAACAAATATGTGTTATTATTTATCATTCGCTGCATAGGTGTTGATTTCTACATTAACATTAAAATTCTCTAATTGTCACTAGTTTCGACTGTTTCTTTCGTTGTTATAGTCAGAAAAAAATAGAATATTTTTCACCTGCTGCCACTGATTGCAGATTGCATGGAAAAAAAAAAGCAAAATGTAGTGTTACTGTAACATCTAAACTATTGTTATTTCCTCAATGTAGTTTTTAAAAAATGATTCTGGTCTTATTTATGTCTTTAATGTAAGCTTAGAAATTCTTCTGAGAGTTTCTGTGACATTCACCATCAGTATAAAGAGGTCGTTCAATGACTTGTATTTTAAGTGTTGGACTTAAGTTCTACATGAGTGCTTTGCATCTCTTCTCAACCCATAGAACCTCAGTTACAAAGGTAACCTGAGGATGATCCTCTGTAAACAATGGGGAGCCAAAGTCACACAAATATAATTTATTTAGCACTTATATTTACCAAACCACCATTACCAGAGAGTATCATAGTCCCATCTAATGTCTGTTTGAAGTCCTGTAAACGTACTGCAGCAGACACATAATTCAGTTCATGATGGATAATCTTAGTCTGAAAAATAAAGTAGACATTTGAAAACATGAGAAGCTTCAGCTTTTTCAGCTACTGTTTTTTTTTTTTCCAATTTTATTTTCAACACATGATGCAAACAGATACACAAGGACAGAGTCATCATTCAACCAGAATGAGTCTGCGCATGTTGTGCTTCCTTTAGTATCAAACTTTGGTTGCACAATGACTTCCGGTTCAACATATAATCTTATATATTTACTCTGGAACAGTTGAATTACATATTTATAATGAATATCTTTAATATAAAAACACAGATACTTCCTACATTCGTGTTAGTTAGACATTCATAAAAACACATTATTATTGTTTTATTACCAACATATAATTTAGCTATACTCTTATTGATATTTACAGTGATGCTAACATAAAGATGTTTCTAAACAAATCAACACAGTTAAATGTATCAAAAATACATATTTTATTTTACTTTTATAACTCTGTGTTAGGTTGCTGCAGGTCACTGGCTATGTTTACATGGTCAAATTAACCCAGGAAAGATTATAATCTAAACAAGATTTTTTTTAATTCATTTTGTTTCCTTCACATGGGAATTAAACTCCTAAAGGGCAACCAATGTGAAATCCCTACTCTCTTGACTTACTCACACGTTTCAAATGTAATGTTATCTGAAATCTCGGTGAACGAGAGGTTACGGGAGCTGGAACCATTATAATGTAATGTGGGCATCGCTCCTCCTCCAGCAAGCTTTGTTTAAACGAGTCCATTGGAGGAAACCCATGCTGTGTCTCAAATCGCATACTTCTCTTAGTATACTAGAAGTTAGTATGCATCAGGATAGTGTACGTACAAACTAGTAATTCATTTAATTCACTAGTAACCATTTGACTTAAAACAGACACATTGTTTAGTGTTGATTATTTATATTGTAATCACTGCGATCTTAGGCTGTTAATGTCCATTTAAACAAAGCCAGGCCAAAACTCTACACACTATGGTTGCCTCAATTTGGAACCATTAACTGGATTAATAAGACCCTACACCAGTTGTGTCAAACACATTCACACATGGGGCGAAAACCTTTAACCAAATCTAATTTGGGGGCCAAACTAAATGCAATGTTTACCATCTGAAACCGCAATGCTTTTAGAGTAAATATAATTATAATTGCAATGTTTTAATTGTTGGATGCTAAATCTAGCATAGCTATTTTAGTTTTTTTATTTGCTAATGACATGAGCAATCTCTGTTTCTTAGATTATCTTAAACACTAGCATTTTCATAGATCACAATATCAATGTGAACATGTATTGACTCTGAATGGCCCCCAGACCTTGAATTTCCTATACAAACAAATCAAGGCTAAGTGATATATTAATGCACATATAAAGGAAATTATATTTTCCTTATTTTAGCTCACCTCTGGTGCAGTACTTAGAAAAAAGAATGGTTCTGGTGACACAATACTGTACATTGCTCCAATCCAACCATAGAAAATTAACCTTTTTCCAAACTCCGTTGTAAATTGAGTAATGGAACAAGGTGTCGGGCGCCCTCCGAAGACGTATAACAGAGTTCCTGTCAGACAGGGAGTTGTGTATGGAACTGCAAAACCATTTGTGATTGCACCACTCAAAGATTTTTCCTATACAGCATCAGCAGATCACCACGCCTTGTTAATATGATGGAACCAATCACAGATCCAGCGCAATGTGGAGCATAGCTGAAGAAATTTGGTTATTTATTTTACAGTGTATTCAAAATTATATGTATTAAAATGTATACACCTTTATATCTTCACAAAGCCATGAACTAAAAATAATCTATTTCAATTTAACTTTGATGATTGGAATAGGAACTAACAGGAGGTTAACGTTCAGGCCTGTCATCCTTCAAAAGAACATATTCAATTATATAATATCTATTATTGTTGAGTTGCGGGGACCATCCATAAAAGCACATGTCATGCAAGATCATTTGAAATAATGTAATTGTACACACTGGTGGAAAAAAAAAAGTGTGTACGTTTGCACGACAAGTACATGGAACCCTCTAAATCAAGAATGATATACAGTCTCTGTGTGTGTGTGTGTGTGTGTCAAGACTACATAAAGTTGCATCAGGAGTATTTGGAACATGCATTTTTTTTTGGCGTTACAAAGGATGTACACTAGATGGAGGGCTTGGTCAGCTTTTACACACGGCCCGGCGTAACCACACGCCAGATAACAAACACTTGGTTTAGGGGGGCAGGGGGGTTATGCATACGGTGGCTATTGCTTTTCGAAGAATGTGCATCAAGATCACTCACATTTCTGCATAATATTTAGAAGGAAAAAAAAATACATCTTTATTTAAATCTGAATCAGGTGGTGGCAGTTTTGGTCAAAATGAGAAAGAAAAAAGCGTTCCATCTCTTTGATCAGCTCTTGCTGGAATCGATTTCTATCTCTTCTTATTTTACTCACATCACCTGCCTCGATCCCCCCCTCCTCTCTTTAGCTTCCTTCCTCTTCCCTCCTCCTCTCAAGGGAGACTGGCCTTTCTGAAGCAGCAGGGGGGAGAGGGGAGGAGGAGGAGGAGGTGGGCTCTGCACACTGCATCGGTCCCTGCTGGGCAAAGAGTGTAGGCGTGGCAGATAGAGGTGTGTGTGCGTGGTTGTGCGTGCAGTAATAGACATGTCACTGGACGCTGCAGGCCTCAACAACACACGTGAGACCCGAGTCACCACATTAGAATTCACTCTGAAGACCAACACTGGCTCTTGTGAATGAACCTGAAGAGCTGGAGAAGAACTCCACCTCCTCTTGGGCCTGATTTACCAACATGCAAAGATCCATGGCTCCTATTTCTACGACTTGAACGAACATGTCTGCTAAATCTACATGATTGGTTACAGTTTAAAAATGTTCCTTGCGATAATAAAATAGCATCACACACCTACTAAACACAATGACAACTACTGTGGAAACCCAACTCACATGGTTTTTAGTTACATCTCCAATATTCTTGTTTGTATTTTTATCAAATTCTCCACACATTTATTGTAAGAAAAAAAATCTATTTTTTGGGTTAATATTATTTATTTTATCATGTGTTTAATTTCTGGTACAACTAAAGGTATTTCTTTGTACAAATCATCCATTCATTTTTCTGAAGCTCATTCCCTTAGGGAGCCTATCCCAGTTTCTACGAGGTGAGAGGCGTGCGACACCCCCAAAATGGACCCCAGTCCATCCAATGGCACACAGATTTCAAAAGTTCCCAATCAACCTCATTATGTTTTTGGATTTAAAGATAAGAAGAGCAGATATTTTCTTTGACTTTGAATTTGATTTTGATTTGATGATTTGATTTGAACTTTTTACAAAAAACAATGCTTTTAGGAATTCTATGTTTTCTATAATTTGTTTCTAATCACTTTCTTTGTCCAAACTAATGGACATGTAGATTAATAAGACATTAAACTCAACAAGAAAGTGCAGAAAAAAGCTGCTGCTCATCATCATGTACATGACTATAGTTTGATTATTCATTCATGTACAGTATATGCTTGAGCTCGGTTTGTAAATCAGGCCCAACATGCTAAGGTATCACAAGTTATCTTCTATTATGGACTAATTTCTATAGCTGTTGACGCTTCTGGACAGCTGCAGTCCGAGGTGGAGAGGACAAAAAAGTCGGAAGCCAGTCGTTTTCTCTCCTGGCGTGAACAAAAGTCATGAGACAGGTTGGGGTTTGAGCACCTGCCGTGTCGCTCCGTGTCAGGCTTCACTGATGATAAGATGGGAAAGGGCACGTCAGAGGTCCGTTCTTCAGGTGCTCGCTGACAAATGACTGCTGGAGAGGAGAGCGGAAGATAAGCACAGAGAGAGCGAGTCGGCGTGAAGAACCAGAGGCGGAGATGAAGCTGTGCCGTGGTCACATGTGTCGGTGAAGCTGTGGGAGCGGCGAGGAGGAGAGAGACGGCCGAGGCTCGACTCCCCGGCTCTTCATGAATGACAGCAGCTGGTCGGGGATCTCGGCGAGGACGTCTTTGGCCAGCCGGGCCATGCTGAGGACCTGGTTGCCAGATCTGTCCACGTAGTCTCTGAATGGAACAAACTGGGACGAAAAGGAAAACAAGACTAAAATAGAAACAGCCGGAAAATCTCTTCAGCAGGATAATATTCTTGATTTTAAATGCATTAGTGGTGGACTGTGTGGGTTGATTCTACAAAAAAAAAAAGATATAATAATCCTCCAGCACAGAACATTCGTGTTATATAAGGATAGAAACATTTCTTGGATACTAAAGCATTAGCTGACTACTTAAATTAAATATAAATAATACAATAAAATGTGAATAACATCAGAATGGACCACCACTACATAAAAAGATTTTAAATTAAAAATGAACCAAGCAAACAATGGACAAAAATCTTTTTACAGTCGTGGTCTTCAAAATGACTCACTGTATTTTAAACATTGGCCTCTTTATATGCAAACATATGCACATGATTTATTTATTTTCTATTTGAAGCCAATACTTCAGTGGGCCACAAGCAATTACTTGAGTTTGACACATGATTATTTTTAATAGTCGTATTTTATTTTTCAACCTTGGATCATCCTTTAGAGTCTTCTAAAGGAGAACACAAATATATTTATCCACAATGAGCCGAGTAAGAAACTTTACTAATCAATAACACCACGGTGACAAATAGATCTGAAATATTGAACTCAAAAATAATGAGCTTTGCTGACTTATATTTCCATCTTCAATCACCCAACCTTCGGTGAAATCTAAAACGTTTAAATCACTTTGTGATTCAGGAAGCTAGTATTAAGTCAAAAATCAAGCAGCTATGATATTTGATACATAATGAAAACAAAAATTGATTGAATGAACTTTTGAGTTACTGGCAGGAGAAGGTTAATGAGAGGACTACGGTGAAACTGCCACTGCACACATTATCCAGAAAGAAGATGTTAATGACAATATCTGATTTAAACCGTTTATAATTTCTCTCATGTTGATTAGATATTTTTCATATCTGCATGTGACCCCAGTGTGACGCAGTGATGTAGTAATTACAATAATATAATCATTTTTAAAGTTCAATTATTTATTTTCTGTTGTATGAGTGTGATTATGGAGGATTGTAATGTACTGTATTTGTATTTTTCAAAAGTTCAATAGTTACAAATAGGAAAAACATTATTCACATAAAGAATAGAGTAGGAAAGGATAGATACATTTTTTTGATTTGTATTCTACTATTTTTAAAGATGACGTTTAATAGAAATAATTATTATGAGGTTTTTGTTATTACTGTGTTGTAGTTACAGTCAACTGGCTGCCTCTAAAGCTTGAATTCGAGTGTGCAGCTGCTGACACGAACCGTCTTTCTGATATTGAGGTGAGCGGAAGGATAATAAGTACCTGTACGATGTCTCTCTCAGCGAGGCGCCCTCTGGAGGATACCCGCACCTCATCCCCATCCAGCTCCTCCATAGCTGAAACAAGCAAGTCGATAAAATTCATGGAGCAGAAGCTGAAGCAGGAAGTCAAAAACATTGTTCTGATTACAATTACAAATAGAAAAAAAAATACTCAGGGGTGATTCTAGGAAGGTGAAATATGGAACCATCCATGTTGAGAAAAAGTCAACTGAGTAACTGAGAATAATAAACTAAATGCGTTGATTAAAGTGTCTGTTAAATAGATTTGAACCTCTATTGTACTCATCAGTATGTGTTTATTTGTACAAAACTCTTTTTTTAATAGAAATATTTATGTTTGTAGGTTAGTTTTATTCAGTTTGATTTTCTGTTCATTTTATTTGACCTTAAATGCAACATTGCAAATCCACTGGCGCTGTAATGCGATCTGGTAAAAGATTATTTCTCGAGTCTTTGTGGCCACATTTCTTTCCGTCTACATTTCGTCTGATTGTTATTATCAACAATATGGTTTGATACTCTTATACCACAGTCACAAACAACTGCTTTTAAATGTTATATTTACAGGAAAACTATAACCATCAAAATATTGATATAGTTATTTATCTTCATGATGGTTTATTAATTGTATGATCACATGCATCTCTCACTACATGACTTTTCTTTTTGTCTCTCGCTCTGCTGTTTGAGATTCAGTGAAGGAGGCGATGAAGATCATTCACCCACATAGCAACAAAAACACCCACAGCTGGTTTCACATTCTGACCTACCACACATGACATAACTTGCTTAAACAAGTGATGGAGGACGGGAGATCCCAAACAACCACAAACTTTAGATGCAAATCTAACTGTGTTGCCCATGTACTGTGATGGAACATAAGATGAAAAAACTTCAACTTCCTAGTTTCATAATTCGTTGATATTTTAACCCTTAGAACAAAATGCCCTTTTTTTTATACCCAGCACATGTTGACACTTAGGCATTAATTATTGAGGCAGTCCGATCAAACTCCAGCACCAATGCTTCAAAGAGATTTAGTAAATCACTCACAGTACACATTTAACAATTCAATTGTGGGTGAAGGGATTTTTCTGAACTATAGTGTGACTTTATTAATCCCTCTGGAGATCTCCTTCGGGAAATCGGGTAGATCATTACTACTGGAGAGGCTGCCGTTTTCATACAGCATCTTTGATTCAAAAAAATAATTAAAAAATGTATTGGTTCAAAATAATATTTAATATAGTTTTGGGTGTTATTTAATGGAAATATACGACCATTTCTTCAAAAAGAGGTTTGTTATCATACATGACTGTTATGGTATGACAGAAATTCAGAAGCTGACAACACATTTAGATCTGGTTTTCATTCAACAATGTGATATTGATTGTTATGCTGTGCAATATTTTATATGCTCTGGCTCACACTGCGTTCATACTCCATTGGCACATACCTTAAGCAAGCGAGATCCTAAAACTTCCTAAGTCTCTTTGACAGTTGTGATATCACAGGGTCAAGGTGACCCAAAGGCCTGTGACAAAAGTTGTTCTTTGCTCAGCTCCTTTTAAATCCCTTAGATCAAGTTAAGATGGAACAGTTGGTGTATTTGATTTAGGATTCAAATAAATAAAAAATAAAAATAATATATATACAGTATATATACACAGTATATATATTGATATTTATTTATTATCGAGAAGTCAAGTGCTTTTTGAGCAGTTTATAATCCAGCAGGTCTGCTTAAAAATGAGTGCATGAACAGATGTGCCTAGAGAAGTCTTCATTCATTTGCATAACTACTTCTGGCAGTCCAGATTGAGATGAAGCCCAAGTGGCGGGGCTAAGGACAGGGGTGGCCAATCCGCTCTATTTTATTTGAATCGATCAAGCATGCACCACTCAACCAATGAGGTTTCAGCTGAAACAAGCAACACCAGACTGAGAATCAACTGAGATCACTCCAAAGACACCTGTGGTGTCCCAAATCGCGCACTTACACTTAATATTTTGAGTGCACAAGTGCGTCCACATTGAAGTGGACAATGAGCACTCAATTGGCACATTTGTATTGAGAAAACACTAATATTACTCCACAACAACACAACAACAATTATAACAAAATTAATAGAATAACATTTTAATAACACATCTAAAACACCATGTGTCATATGTCAACTAATCCTCCATCCTCACTGCAACATTTTTCACTATGGTAAGATGCAAAACGAGTGTTTTTCTGCGCACACTATTGACTGTGTTTGCTATACCTCTGCTGACTAAAGTTTAGTGTCAACATATGAGCTTTTCAGGTGAATTTTATTTAAGATTTTCCCTTATTCTAGTGACTTATTATAACGTTTCCCGGAGTAAGATCTGGGAATGTTTTGTCAACTTTTGTAAATCATTAAAATTGTGTTGTTTTACTCACCATCAAACTCAGCTGGACCGACACCAACAATGATGATTGACAGGGGGAGAGAGGCAGCCTGTGAAAGGACAAACGTATAAAAATAAAGCGTGCGTTTTGTTCACCTTGAATTTTACATCTTAATAAAGTTTCGCACAAAATGATCTCCACGACATTGTGAGTCATCATTATTTATTGTTGTTTTTGACTCAACAACTCATCTGATTGGTGATGTCATACAATTAATGTGGTGGTGAAGGAGGAGTAGTTGAGGGTTAAGCATTGAAAAACATCTGTTGTTTATTGCAAAATATTTCAAATAAATAATAAAAAATAAAAAAAGGGAGAGAACGTCACAGCTTGCAAGATACAACATTTGAAGTTGGATCAGAGTCCATGTCATGTCCTCAAGTATGTCTGCAATATCTGAAGTTTAAGTATGTTTAGCTCATGATTGGATTTGCAGTTGTAATCAGACGTGTCTCTGTTGTATTGCATTATAAATGATACAATCATAGGTAGAGTGGGGAAATGACAGTTTTACTATATCAATCATCTAGATTCAGCAGACTTTTCAAATAATCACTTGATTAACAGGATCTGTTTCATATTTCATTAAAATTAAATAATTATTGACTTGCATTAAGATCCATGTGATCAGCTGTACTTCAGGTTAGGTCAAGCCTAAATACTGAGAGAAACATAGCATTAAAATTATGCAAGTAAGTCTTTGCGCAAGGACAGACATCTACGTAAAGCAACTGATGAACTAAAAGAGACCAGCTTTGGTAACTTTCCACAACGACCACGTGGCACGGCCATCCTAGAAGCCAATTGTTTATAGTTGCTGTCCAATGATAAAAGCAGGACAAACCATACTATAAAAGATCTGCCCTTTCGTTAAAACTTTGCGATTGGCACTTGAAGACGTATCTGCGAAGGGTCTCTGCTTTAAATTATTTTGGAACAATTACTAAAGTCAAGGCTTCAATACAAGATGGGCGTTACAGGTGAGCACCTGAAAAAAAACTTTTTATTTTTCAATGCTTCAATGTCAACGAAGATTGAAGACTAAAACAATTGAGTGCAAGTTGCTCGTTTAAATGGATATAGATTTTCCCTATAACTTCAAAAAGGAACAAATCACTGTGACAATAATCCCAACACTAAATTAACATGAGGGTAAAGTGTGAGTTTTGGGTGAACTACCCCTTCAATAACTTGATGGTCCCTTAGAATGAAAAATCCAAATGTGAAGATGAAGAAATAAAGTATTTAATCAGTTACACAAAGATTACACAACAATATGTTTGAGGCATCAGAAGTCAGTTTGCGTATGCTTGTTTACTCACGTTGACCACTGCCTCTTTGGTCTGCACCATGTCAGATATCACTCCATCTGTGATCATCAGCAGAACAAAGTACTGGGAGCCATCTGTAATCTCAGAGGCACAGCTGAAGCACAAACACAGAAATGTTAGGACTTCAATTGTTCCTCAGAAACTGTTCGAGCTGAAGTTCACTCCCCTTCTCCAATAGTTGCCAGAATATCACTTTTTAACATTTTAATCCAAAACCAGTGTCAAACCTGCACTTTTTAAACGATTAAATAATTAATTGCAAAAATGTCAATGTTCTCTTGCTTAAAGTCTTACATCAATAAATATAAAATATTTATTCATTTATTAATTTCTGCTATTCATCCTGATTGAATCCCATTTAGAACCTTTTCATTAGTTTGATCTGATGGATGTTAAGTTCATGGAACGTTCATTCTGGAGCAGAGATAAATATTTTAGCGTTAAACATGCTTATTATCTTTAATTATAGTAATCTATATATAATTTTGTCATTTTTTTGTAACATGGGAACTCACTGTTCAATTTTGAGCCCTGCTCAGGTTGTCATTCCCGCCCACTGATGTTTAATAAATACAACATCTCTAATCTGGTAAATGAGGCGGGTGACTCATGTGACCGAGTTTTGATCAACCTTCAGTAATGAATCTCTTTTGGATGTGGGAGGGAGAGCTACGGGAAAGGTTCGTTGTTAATCACATCTAGGAGGAGATAATTTGCTTCGACAGACAACAAAAAGAAACTCGCCTTGCCACTTTGTTTATGACCGGAGCAAAGTTGGTGGGGCCGTAGAGCTGCACCGTTCGGAGGCTCTTGAAATACGCCTCCAGCACCCCCTCAATGCCAACACAGTTAGGGTTCTCACCTTCACCACTCTGAAACACACAGGGTCGGTTTGACATATAAACACATAAAACCTCAAGTTCAGGAAAGATTCCTCTGTATTTCTTCAGTTTTTACCATTCATTAGGCAATAAGGATGACCGTGAACATCAGCTAACTTAAGATAGCGTCATTAGTTAACTTCAGTCATCCATCTATCTTCTCAATTGATTCAGAACTTTGCAGCGAGAATTCTGACCTGCTCTAGTAGAAGAACTCACATTTCGCCGATCCTTAAATGTACATATTTGATTGGATATTGTTTTGATTGTTTAAGCGCTTTGTGACCCTGGTCTGGAAAAGCTCTCTACAAATATAAATTACTTACTGACTTACATAAGCTAACCTCAGCTAAAATCAGTTAACATAAGCTAACATCAGCTAACATTAGCAAATATCAATGAACATCGGTGTTATAGTCAAACACAACGTCGACACCGGTCACTCCCGTCCCGGGTCTTATCCTTCGATTTTTGGAGGAAAGGAATAATGACTAAGATCAATTAACATTAACTAACATCAACCAACATTAGCTAACATCATCTAACATCAGCCAACTTCAGCTAACTTCAGCTAACTTCAGCTAACTTCAGTTAACTTCAGTTAACTTCGGCCAACATCAGCTAACTTCAGATAACATCAGTTAATCTTAGTTAACTTCTGAAAAAGTGTAAATAAGTGAAATGATTAGTCCTTAAGAAACATGAAAGCAACGAGAAGAAAAGAAGAACACTCCTACTCAAATGACGCACAACGGTAACACACTTTGGTGAAGGACAGGATATCTTGGATGATTTAGGAGTGTTTAGATGAGTTGGCACTCGTTCCCTCCACTTCCTCTGCCAGCACCTTTTGCACTCAAACACTTTTAGCAGCAGCAGTAGCAGCAGCAGTGGTGTACTCCCACAGTGAAGCAAGACACACACAAGATAAAGTGCTGGTTTCAAAGATACAAACACTTAATATCAGGCCCTTTACAAAGGATGAAACTATTAATAACGTTTAATGTTGTCTGAAAACACATTTGTGGTCTTGTTGAAGAGGACAAAGATAATGGAGCTCTTATAAAAACACATTACATGTCCTGACTTATCTTGGAAAAAAGGGGAAAAATGTGCTGGCAGATTTTTTTTTTGACAATTCTAAAGAAATAAAATCAACATAAAAAAGGGAGACGGCTATATATTTGAAGCACAAAACCACCATTATACATCTGTTACGTTAATGAACAAATATTTTATCCTTCTTCTTTTATTCATCTGTTAAAACAGGCCCATGTAATCTACATTAATATTTTTTTTTTCCATTTTTCTCCAATCATTGATTTAAATTTGATCAGCCATGACTTGCGTGACCATCATATCGCTGTAAAGCCAAGGGTCAGAGACGGAAATTGCATTTGGTTGCAATCCATGATGGCACTAAACAGCATCTACTAGAGCGAGACTCAGAAAGTCGGTCACAACATTCTATCCGCTGCAGTCAGACTTCAAGAAACATCTAAACACATTCTTATTTGTGCAGGCGAAGCGCTTTGGGACCCTGGTCTAGAAAGGCACTCTAGAAATAACCATTACTTACTTATTTACTATTTTGTATTGTAAATATTTTAGTATATAATCTGTATGTATTTTTAAATTCACTTTTTCTTGTGAACTACTGAAACAAATGCAATGTCCCGATGTGGAAAGAATAAAGATATAATAATCGATTAATTTCTATAAAGACTGCAGAGGATTTTTTCAAATACTACTGCTGAAAGATGAGGCTAATTTTTCAAACAGCTGTTGTCACAGCAATCGATCCTGATTTCGAACCACACCCTGGTGGTGGAGCCATGTGTGTGTTGTGCGCGGTACGGGGCAAGTGTGTGTGTGTATTACCAGGGCAAACGCGTGGGAGATTTTGCCGTCGGGGGGCAGCTTAGCTCCGAATCCGTAGGCAGGAAAGAGCTTGTCGCTGTCGTAGTCCTGGATAATCTCACCCACGGCTTTCAGCGCCATGGCATACGCATTCATCTGGTAGGGGCTCATATAGTGGAGGGAAGTGGGCTGGGAGGGGTTACCTGTGGAGAGGACACACCATTGAATCTGTTCAAGTACACAATAATAACCAAGTGGATGGAATAAATGGACGTCATTGTTGGTATTAATTCATCTTCACACAGGTGTAAACAACTCATGAAGAAGAGAGGATGAATTATTCCAACATAGGATTGAGACGTGAGAATTGTCGACAGGATCTTGTTTATTGTTGTCATGATTCAACACTTTATTTAGTTGCATGTTCACATATTCTGAGGTGAGAAGACTGCAGATATGTCTCCATCCCCCCGGAGCAGGTGGAGATGCCTCCCCTATGAGATCAAAGCGTGTCCTGCTTTTCAAACAAATAGAAGGAGGGAGGTGATTTGATTAGCAAGGATACAAACACACTTGCTGCGGATGCATTCTTGCCACTGGCCAAGAAAAAAAACAAGAAAAAATCATGACCTGAATTCTTGATGCAAGAAATTGGAGAAACTTCTTGATTTTTGCCCGGTTACGGACCATTTTTTATACCTGAGATGCATTTTTCTAGAATTTCTCGTTCCTTTTTCTTCAAAAGGAAAGACAGAAAACAAAAAAAACCTTTTTAGTCGATAGTAAGGGTGGATTACAATATTATTGAATTAAAACTCTGTATGCAGTGTTATGTCGTAAGTTTTGGAATACCAAAATATGTTAAACAATTCCTTTAAATTCAGCATCACGGACGAATAATTGACCAAAGGCAGTTTATATTACTACACAAAAATGTACTTTAAACATAATAATGAATAAAACATGTTTTAATAAGAAATCTGCTATTGGAATAGCACATCGGGAAACTGCTGACATTAATAAGACTGTATGAATAATTTAAGTTATTTCTTCCCGGACATAATTTAATAGGAATTTAGCTGGGAGCAGAGGTTAACAGATGGCCCTCTTGTGTTTGGAATCAAATATATGCAGAATGCAACTTGAATGCAAACTAATTAAACATGCCTTGCTTGATTCCAAAACGAACAGAGAAGCAGAAAATTGATTTAAAATAATGTTTAACTGACTAATTAAATTTTGACAAGTTATATATTTAACAAATCTTACTAAAAAGTTAAAATCCTATTTATTTTTTTGCACTTGGCTACTACTGTCATTGATTTCATGACCCCTTCTTAGACTACTGTAGTGAAACACTGAGGTGCAAGTTACATTTTTGGGTGTCAATAATAGACAACTTAAAAGGCTGTTTGTGTATAACAACAGTCAGTTGCAATAAGATCTTTTTTCATTCAGTGTTTTTTGTTCAACTGTAGGACTGAACAGCTTCAAAGGAAGAGATATGTAGGCCACTGGACCATAACAAGAAGCTCCCACAGCTGCAGCTTCTGTGCACAAACATGAACATTTGACGTGAACTCAATGAATGTTTGCTTGTATTAATACATTAATACAAGTAAAAAAAAGAAATATTGGTGTATAACACATTTCTTCTCTGTACTACTCACCATTGGATGCAGTGAAATCGATGGCTACGGTGAAGTTGAGCTGCGTTCTAATTCAAAACAAAACAAATAGAAGTCACCTCTGTGTGCATCGAACACTCTGTTCAAGTAAACCGGTATGTGTTGACTCGCTCATTAGAATGAAGAAATTCAATTCCATCTACACGCTCCTAAGACTAATTATACAAAACAAATGAAGGCAGTAATTACAAGTAAATGAACTGAATAAATGAATTATTCTACAAATGAGATTATTTAAAACAAAGTTTGGCCTCTCTGTGATGGAATTATTATTCTGCTCACCCTCCTCGGATGAAATCCACAAAGGTGTACTCGGACTCCACTTTGAAGGACAGCAGAGTTACCTGGTGCACACTCAATCAAACACGCACACGCACACAAACACACGCCCACACAAAAACACACACAGAAAGAAATTGGTAAACACAGAACACGGTGGGGAGAAGGGATCAGAATCAGGTAGACAGGGTGGCAGACACTCACTCAAACAGGTGGCCAGACAACGCCAAATGTATTTTGAGGATGTATGAAAGTCAAAAGATGAAAATACACTTCATGATATATCTTTCAATAGTTTGCCTGGCTGATGAAAAGAAAAATGATTCACCTACATTTCCCCCCAAAAAACAGATCAATACCAAGTGTCAATAAATACTAGACTCACAGTCCCAGAATTGATGTACTTCTTCTTCTTGCCTTTCTTCTTTGGATTTAAAACCTGTCAATGATAAAAAAGATGATTGACTGACAGCGGTTTTGAAGAGGCTTTTTTTGTGCATATAGAACTGTCATCTTTATAAAGGCCATAACTGATTGAACAGGGATAGCATCGATCCTTGTGGTTCTCCAAACCTAAATCGAATAAATCAACTTTTATGTTTTCATTACCCTTGTCAACCTATTTTAATTTGCAAACGAATCTTAATAAATCATACACAATCAGTGGTTAACCCAATTGTAGATAGTGCACAAAAGTAACTACACAAAAAACATTGTTTGTTTTGTACTAACTGCTACTTTGGTGGTAGGAAAGAAGAGAGAAATAGTGTGCCAGTGACTTGCGATAACTTGAATGATCTTTAATAGTTAATCACGCACTTATGTTTCTTCACAGTAAGCTCGCAAGTATTCATTATTCAACCTCATCTTAAATACAGAAACACGTTAAATAAAACAGGGATTGAGTTATATAACGCATTTTAAATCAGATGTGTTAAACTCATCGCCTTTGGCGGGTCATTTTATGTGGCCGGTCAAAGTCGATCATTATTCAAGTAAATAGCATGCCCTATATGTTTTTTCTTGTCTCCTGCTTTTATTTTGAAACTTGTTTCGTACGTCCTTTTCCGTCCGTTTCCCTGAGTTCCATGGTGCCTGTTGCTCTCACAGCAGCTGCAGCACGTCAAACAATCCCCACCTCAGCAGATGTTAAAGCCAGCTCTCCTTTAGCAACAGGCGCCAGATTGTAGATGTGGTTATGTACATTCTCTATTCTCTCTCTGTGGGTGACATTTTCTTAGTGTTTTTGTCCTACTTGTACCTTTTTGTTCTCCGCCTGACTTGTGGTGTGCTTTTATTTTCATTTGGATTGTGAAAATAAGATATATTCTAACTTCTAAGAATAAAAATAATATTGCAATTAGAATAATATTTACTTTTTGCCCCTTGTGTGATTGAGTTTTACACCCTTGTTCTAAAAAGTATTAACTCTAAATGACATCTCGAAATCCACACAAAAACTAGGTTTTTAAATGAAATCCTTAATTATTAGTCTGGTAACGACAGGAGAGACACTGCAGTTAAAATATGTGAGATATTTCCAAGGAGAGATTTTCTTTTTGACCTTTAGTTCATCCGAGCAACTGAATGCCCACGATGGACCAAATTTATGGACCAAGATCATTTTGGTGGTGACCCAAGACTGTGACCTGAAAGCCACTTCCAAGTGGCACAAAAATGATTTTTTTTTCAAAATGCCTCCAGTTTTCATCTGCTTGTTAAGTTTGCACATTTAGTTTTTTTCTGGGATTCAAGAAAAGGGCTTTTAAACATCAGGAGCACAATACTCTATGCCTTGACTAAATTGTCACTCCTCACTTCTGTATGATGGATTTCACCCTTCAGAAGTCTTACCTCGTATACGTTGAACTGGTTTTGTCCACGAGACAGTTCTCTGTAGCTGGTCGTGAACTCCCCGATAAAGTCGTGACTGCAAAAGGATTTATTTAATTGTATTTTTTTATGTTACAAGTCGCAAGAATTAATTTACCTTCCATCTCGATCCCAGTCATAGACATCCACCTTTACCGTCCTTAAAAATGGAGAAAACAAAGGGTTTGTTATCAGACGTTTATAAACCCCTGAGCACCTGATATTAAAATATTCAAGTCCATACATTGACTTATAACAAAACAATTTGATTGCACAGTGAAAGAAATTTCCCAGGTGAGCGATTTCGCAGCTTCACTGCCTGCTATTGACTCCTGCTTGAACATCCATCATCATATGTTGCTAATCCACGATCTGATGCCGCCGGACGGATTCAGGTCACCTGGGCATCTGTCTTGTTGACCAGTGGTCCCAGTCCAGAGAAGCTAGATCTTCTCCTCAGCACATATTGAGGCCGAGGGTTTTCTAACAGTTGGACACTCGCCTGTAATGAGGTATTCTTTTTATAGAAGGAAGCCAAAGCCCACGAGAGGATCTGGTGTAACTCCTAACCTCGCTCTCTCTCGCTGACCTTGATCCCTGGACAGCTTTGACTGCACTGTGTGCTTTATGACTTTTTCGTTATTTCTGTGACAGTTATCTGAGAGCATCTGGGAAACATATTTTCATTATGAACTGGAATAACGTTTTTTGTGAGTAAGCAAATGAATGAATAATGAAGAAACACACTTATTCCCGATTCGCACAGGATAAGTATTACCTGGGGACCTCTGGTAATTTGTAGTAATTAAGGAGAATGTCTGAGTTTTTAATCCTGTGCGAATGCGCCATGTCTGTGATTTGTATTGTAATAATTCCGCGGCAAATTACCTACTGTAATTCACCAAACAAACGTTTTCTCTAAGAATAATGTTGGGGCAACTGTATTTGCAGAGGAGCACTCTCGCTGTAGAGCGTCTGCATAAGTTGGGGAGAGAAACGAAAGAAAATAAACGGTTGTCCACTTTATCTTCTCTTATTGAAGAATGCTTGGTTAGACTAACTTTCTCTTTCAGTAATTGCGCGATTTTTGGATCTGTATTTCTAGGTAATGTCAGTAAAAATTACTAATTTACAGTCGTCGCTTATCCCGTGTGAATGCACTTAAAATAACGCATTTACAAAACACAGAGATCCCCAGGTAATACTTATCCCGTGCGAATAGGGCTTTACTCATATATTAGAACAATAGCAATTATAATAACTAATCAAATAAGGTACACTAGTCTGTTCCCTGCTTCATAAAGTACTGCAGAGTTGATTTACTTTTTTATCCGCGAGTGAGATACTGCTGCTGCTGGGACTTTCTAAACTTGTGTCATGTATCTTGTGTATTACTCATCGTTTTATCGCCATAAAGTAATTTTGATGTAGCGATGTATGAGCGAAGATTCAACACTGAAACTGCTTGCTCCCAGCCTTTAACCAGTATTAACACAACATCAGCATTTATTGATTTGAGGCTGATTCCGATGATAAAGACAACATAAACACCCCTTCTTCCTGAGGGAAGTGAGGAGGTTGGAGTCGGCGGTTATGAGGTGGTGTTGCTGTTGGGTTGGACAGTGTAGGTGCGAGCAGGTCGATGCAATATGAGGGGGCCAGAAACTTAGCCTGGAGTTATTTGAGAATGGGGGTGATGTGGTTTCTTTTGTGGGTAAGCAGATGGGCAGTAGAGTTCTGGATATATCGCAGTGTTTAGAGGCAAAATGATAGGAGGCCATACAGGAGGCTATTGCAGTAGTTGAGTCTGGAGGTAATAAAGGCGTGGATTAGGAATTCTGCATTGGATTGTGAAAGAGAGGCACAGAGACGGGTTTTATTGCAGACATGTAAAAACAAAGTTTTGGTTATATGGTCAATGTGGGGTTTAAATAAGATGGTGGAGACCAGATTAATATTTAATAGGAGCCTGTGATGACGCATGATATGACCAAAGGGATGCATGTAGATGATAAAGAGGAGCATTGGACATTAGGGAATACCAGTAATTATACCGTATTTTACGCACTTTAAGGCGCACTTAAAAGCCTTTAATTTTCTCAAAAAACAACTTATAGCGCCGACTCAGCTGTCACGCCATGGGCTGGATTACATCATTGCGTCATCATGCGGTGGGATTTATGACGAACCTCACATCATGGGGGATGTCTATGGAGTGATATTACCGCCACCGGTTTGAGCGAGTATGTCTTGGTTGTTGTACACTCAAAATCACTCTGCTGCTTGCTCAACCAGTCATACGCGTGCGTTCAACATGTCATACACGCGCTCTCTAGCTGTCATACATGCGCTCAACTTCACTGCTCAACATTTGTCTGCTCACAACAACAGTCTCGCGCGATGCTGCTTGAAGCCTTTTCAACATCATTTGAACTTCGTTACCGTGGGAGTGAACGGAGTTGTCAGAACGCTTAATAAAGTTTGACTTTATCTGACTGTTTTGTTGACATTCCCTTTAGCACAGCTTTATCTAGTGGATGTAAGTGCCCAATTTATGAAAACAGTTCTAAAATAGGCCATTCACTGAAGGTGCGCCTTATAATCCGGTGCGCTTAATAGTGCAGAAAATACGGTAGATCAGAAGTTGTTTATGGAAATCTAGTGGTGGTGGTCGTAGAGGTAGAAGGGGAACCAGGAAAGTGCTATGCCGGAGTCGGTAATGGTTTGGAGTCGGTGGAGGAGGATGCTGTGTTCAATGGTGTTGAATGCTGCGTTGAGTTCAAAGAGGAGTGAACCAGGGCTGGTAGAAAGGAGGAGATTGTTGTTTCGGTTTCTGTGCTGTGATGGGGGGGCAAACTGGATTGTAATGTTTCAAACAGTTGGGAGAAAAATCTCTGAAACTTTTAATTTACAAGTGAAAAAATGACAAAATCTAACAGGCCACATCAAATGACAGGGCACCCCAGGCCTTGAGTTTGACACTTGTGCAGTAAAAACACTATTATAATAAATGCTAATAGTTTTTACTTTTGATTGACTAAATTATAATCCCTATAGAAACAAACATGGTGTTGTGTAAACATGATTTATAGCAGCTTGTTTTTCTTGTATTTTTCTTGTTGATTTGAATGTTTGATACAAATGATCCATATTTTTAGTTTTTTTCATAATAATCACTTGAGTTTCCATAATCAATAGCTATGACATTGTACTGACCAAAAAAGTGCGTTCAAGCATTCCATTTTTTCTTTTCCGTCAATTAGTCACATGATACATACGGACATTACTACTTGATTTACAATCATTTTTGTTCAACAAGGCTTCTCTTATATTTTCCACGACTAAATGTAATAATTAAATCAACAATTTTGCTGCCACACATAAGTGATTAATAAGTGAGAAATAAGAGATTTCAACATGATATTTTCTCTGGAAAGACGCATAAATCTCATTGGCAGTAGATGGACGTCACACCTGCTCGAGTATTGAACTCTCACCTGGCGAGCACTGTACACATCAGAGCAAAGAGACCGAGTCGGTCTCAATAATACCAGTGCTGGTCTGTCCAATGCAGCGACCGACTGCTGGCATTATTCTGACCGCCTCAGTAACAGGTGATGTCACTTCCTCACCATCCACTTTTATTTTTTAGAAGCAAATTACAGCTCTCGGTTTTTGTAATTTATGCAAATGCGCATTCAGGTGGCAGATGAACATCCTCACTTCTAATGACACCATTTCATCTCCACACATCCCAACAAACTTCCTGTGCGTACGAGAAGTAAAAGTACTTTTCACTGACCTGTCATAGTCGCCGTTGCACAGAGCTCGCACAGGGATGGTGAAGGGCTGCCACACAGGATTCAGCGTGTTCTTGATCACCTCTGTCTTGTGGCAGATGGTGAACCTGGCATAGAGAACAGACATCAGTGGAGGGATATGAGGCTGGTTCTGGTCAGGTTACATGTGTCTCAATAATCCCACATCAATAACTTTCAGCTTCTGAAATCTGTTGTCTCCATTTTTGTCTGGAGGGGTCGGATGCAGATGGAGTTTTATTCCTTTCTTGGCCGCACAGCAGGATGAAACAATGAAGACGAAGCTTAACAACCTCAGAACGGATAAAAGGAAAAAAACAAAACGTGACTTCATTAAACGCTTTCGATTTTCTGCCTGAAATGAAAGTCTCTTAAAGTTATAGTTCATCCAAGACTTTCAGAGCAATACTTTTAAGTGTTATAGGCAAAAATATATGCCCATATTATTGCAGCAGCTCAGTTGTTGTCGTCCTCTTTTAAAATGGACATACATTTTTGCATATAACTAACTATATAAAAGGAGCAGATTACTCAAATAACCCCAACCCTTATTTGCCATTAAGGCTGATTAGAAAATGTGTTGATTTTAAATTTGGTTAAAATAACCCTTTAAGAAAAGAGCGAGCTAGTTCCTGAGAATGTTCTAGCTCTTTTTTGAGGTCTTGATCTTGTCTCAGTCTCACCCGTCAGCAGTCTTAGGTTATCTCTGTGACAAAGCGTTTCAGTAGAAAGTAGAAATCTTGTTTGATTAAATAATTAAACAAATTACATTATATTCTACGGGCATATTAAAAAATATATATTTAAACTTTATTTAAACACATTTGGCCCCGGGGCCATAAAATTAACGTCATCTACAAGATCAAAAGTGAGGAACACTGTCTGTGAATAATGGATCCATCTTAACTAGTTGCAACTATTGGCGGGTGGGTTGGTAGAAGAAGTGACACAAAGATGACTTTCTCAGTTTTAAGAAACTCACGTTCCATCCTCATTGCTCCTGTAGAACACCAGGAATGGGTCTGATTTGCCGAAGAAGTCTTTCTTGTCCAGCTTGTTGGCACAAAGCTGCATGGTGGCAATATCCTGTAAGTGACAAGGAATGGTTAAGGTAAGGTAAGGTAGAACTTTATTGATCCCTCAGGAGGTCTCCTTTGGGAAATTGTTTTTTTTTCCAATAGGCACAGCAAATACACCAATATTAACGTCAGCAAAAGTTGTAGTTCTAAAAAAAAAAGTGTATTCATGTTGTGACTTTTCCTTGGCAAACACCATGAATAATAATAATACCGTGAATACCTCTTTTCAAACGTGGAATTTTACCTTAGGTGGCCAGAGTTTATTTCTTAGCCAGATGTGACCGCAGACGTCACGCCTGATTTTTTGTGTTTCTGCTCTTGATAAAAATGTTTAACAAATTCTAGTTCATATTTCAGTGTATGGTCATGTTACTAAGGCTTTAGTCTGGCTAAGATCAGTATCGTGTTTTTTTTTAAATATTTTTCTGCATTATGTTTTTACATTACAATTAATTTCATTTGGTTGTGAACAGTAAACCTAATAAGCCAGTAGGAGAATATTATAAGTACTATTATAGTGATGGCAAGTAAATAACAGACTGAAAGTCATTTTCTGATTATCGAAGGTGTGTGATCACGGAGGACGAGGCAGCAGCTTCATACGTATTCCAGGCTGGTTCTTGGAGGGGATTACGGATGGACATTGATTGTCTACAAGAAGACCTTTTGGCCTTTGCCCCGGGTAATAGTTACGGATCACAGGTGCTGCCGTTCTCGTCATTGACGGAGATTGTCCTGCAGCTGACCGATTAACATCAGAACGTGCACAGCATTAGTCATGGACCTGGAGAGATGTAAGCTGAAGATCTGATTAATGAAGGTTTACTAGAGAGTGTGTAAGGGTTTATGTGTCACACAATCTCTCACAAAGTAATTCATTCATTTACCACACACAATGTGGCTTTAATTACTTTCTCATGGCCTTGTTTTTTTAATTTGTAGCTTTTAGATTTTTAAATGTGTATTGCTTCTGACTGTTCAAGTGCTTTGTGACCCTGGTCTAGAAAGGCGCTTTACCAAATAACTATTACTTACTTATAAGAAAAATATGTCATCTGTGCAGTTGTTCGATAGGATTCAAGTAAATTAGATTTTTAAATGAGTTTAATTGAAGACAATAAGATTAAAATGAATGAATGCAACAACCAATTGAAAAGACCAATCAGTTGTATGCTTGAGTGTCTATATGAAGTTGATGGAGTCTGTTAATGACCAGCAGCTTGAAGCCAAATGACTATTGCAATTCGAAGTATCATGAATTCACCGTGTAAGTGTAAATACTGACCCTGCAGTTGCTCAGCTCCTCAGCAGTTAGGATAATGACTCCACATTTCTTCCCGGGAATGCCACTGCAAATGAAACATAGGTGTTGTGGCATCGTGAATAGAAGAGTAGATGTAACGCAAAAATGAGTGATCACAGTGAAACAGGACAGCCGGGCATGCCAACTGTCTTACATCCTTGCCCAGAAACGCACAGTTTTCCTATTATTTCACGCTTGCAAAACAAACACCCCGAAATGGCAGCTGAGTGAAGGCATCCGTGCTAGCAACGACTCAGTGGGTTTAAAATGGCTTCAGACTGAGCTTCTGACATTTTTGCCATTTAAAGGATTAACCATCCACAACTCCTCATAACTGACGCTTTAAGCAAACAATTCATTATCATCTTATAAACTGAAAATAAAAACATTTTTATTCAGTTCATATTTTCTTATTGAACTTTTATTCGTTTTGTTTTTTATTTCGACCTTAAGCAGTTTTCATGTCCCAAAAAAATGTGGAAAAGTCTTCACCAAACCACTGGACGTGTCTCAAGAGATCTAACACGACCTCCTCTGGGCTCAAACTGCCCTCGCACGTTTTATTTTTAGTCTTCTGGGATACATTTTCCATCACAGAGACCTCCTGAAAGAACTGCTCGATTGATATCGCCAGCATCACATTCTGTATGAAGATTGTTAAACTAGTCAGAATTCTTCTGCCTGCTGGTTCAATTACTTCTCAAGGGTGGGCGGGATGTCCTTCCTCGTTGTGAAGGTTACACTCCGCAAAAAAAAAATCTTGTGTTCCCTCTGATTGAAAGTCTCATTAACTTCTAGGAGTCGGGCAAATGAAGGGAGCGAGAGAGTGATTTACTCAACTGTCACAACAGAGGCGACGTGTGAAGAAGATGGCGAGAGAAGAGAAATGAGCGTTGACACGGTGACGGTCCGGGCCGTTCAAGGGTCACACAGGGTTGTTGCATTACTCCACACTAAAAGAGACTCATTATAGTGATTTCAAATCTCTTTTTTTCTACAGGAACTTCACACTAAAACGAGCAAGAGTTTAAAGGACATTTTTAACATAACTTCTCAGTCCAGCATCTTAAATTGTTATAAAGTCCACTTACAAATCAATATATGTATATACAAGACATGTATATAAAAGAGAGGTTCAGTGGGTGGTGACCACAGCCTTGTGAACGCTTGTCATTAAAGGGTTACATTAACCGAAAAGTAAACTTTCCTAGTCTCCGCATGTTTGTGTCGGATTTATTATTTTGCATTTCAAACACGGCAGGCCAGTGTTTAGACACTTTTTCTAGTTTGCATTTGCTTAAGGGTTTATTTGACAGTTAGGTCGTCCGTGAGCTTTTTTTAATTAGGTGCCCCTTGGTGGGAAAAGATGTGTGAAACACAAGGAAAGTAACCAACAACTCTACAGGCAGTAACTCAGGGGCCAGAGGAGCTTTATCTGTCCTGCTGGATTAAGACTTACATAATTGGAGCAGTCAAATGAGCAAAGTTTTTTTTGGAAGACACATTAACAGGGGGTATGATTTGTAAATATATAAATTCCCTTTTTTTTTTTGCTCTGTCAGTTCACTCTCAATTCTTGCCACACACGACAAACACCAATGTGTAATAACAGTTCCGCTCTGGAATATAATGACATTCATTCTGCCACGATCCATTCCTCTGCAGAGCGCAAACACTGAGCCAGAGGGATGCCAGGAGGTGTAGCTGCGGGCTATATTCCAATATAATGAAAATAAAAGTCAAGGTTTTTGGGTATAATAGTAGAAGGGGTGTGAAAGAAAGGGAAGTTGAGAGGTTTTCTTTGCACTCTTCTTTTCTCACGAACCGTCTACATTATATTGTGTATTATTTTTACTTTTGCCCTCCAGCAACAGCAGCAGATTGCCTCAAACTAGGCGACCATGCAACTTTACTGCTGTAGGGCAGTTGCGCTAACAACTCAGAAACTATATCGTGTTAAACTGAGAATTAATTTGCATTACTTTATTGAGCATTAGTAGACAATGTAAGAACAAAAGGAAATTCTCATCTGTCAAAACACATGATGGAAAAAGACATACAATCAGGTAAATAAAACTAATCAAATAACATACAAAAACAACTGCAAAACGAAAATATGTGAAATTAAAGTAAGAATAATAATAAGAAAAAAATCATAAATAATAAACATAAATAAAGAAATGGCAAAATAATTACCTTAGTATTTCTATGCTAGCTGCTCTATTCTGATCTCTTTTTCTTTTAATTTACAATGTATTGATAGTTAGTTACCCCAATTGAAAATATTTAAAATGTCTTTCATCATTTTAAAAAAGGAGGCCCCATTTCATTAAAGATTTCTGTGATTTTGTTTCAGAGTATCTTTTTTTCTTTTTCATTTTAAGGCAGAACCTCGTTGAGCCAGTGAGTGTTTGTGGGCGAGGCACCTGAGTTAGATGGCAAAAGGAAATTAGAAGACGATTGTTGGATGTTATGGGTTTGATCTCTCCAGTTAAACAAAAAAGAGCTCGGCTGATGGGGCTTGGTCTTATTTCAGTATTCAGATTTTTTGACATTTATTTCCAGAAAGTGATGGATAAATGGATCGATGGAAGGATGGATGGATACTATCATGGGTTCAGTGGATTTTGAAAGTCCAGGAATTGATTAAGTTTGCTTTCTTGAGTAGTTTGCCTGAGCACAAGTGACCCACACCTAGTCCATCTTACACCCAAGACGAAGTTATATATACTCATTAAACCTGAGATTTAAATGTGTGGTACAATGAACCCTTAAACTATACTGGATGCTTATTTCTTACATTGTTCAATGCTTAAGAAATAAAACATTACGACTAAAATGCTAAACGTTAAATCAAACCATTTAATATTCTGATGGCACTGATGCGCCTCCACAACAACAGTGCTTTTAGGCATTTCATGTTTTCTCTTCCCTCTGTTGGTCACAGTGTACACACACAGAGTTTGACACTTCCATTTATAGCCTCTGTCCTTGTCTACCTGTGCACACACCACAGATAATCTCATCTTCAAGCCTGGTGGTCGAGCAAATATTTTCTTCATGAAATCCTAACCTTGAAGTGACCTCTGACAGCGATACCTTGCTGCCTGGTTGCCATCTGGGTTTGGGCCAGCAATCAGCATTTAGTTTGAGTGTGTAATATTAACATCTTGTTCAATCTGAAATCGACAGTCAGACATTTTCAAAAAAGGTTGAATAGTTGTATTTTATTTCAGGCCTTCTCTCAAGAATGTTATGAGGATTCGCTCGGGAAATAAAATAATTAAAAAAAAATCTTTTTTTTAGAAGAAACTTTTAACAGCTTGTCTGTAGCCCAATCATGAAATGTTACTTGCCAGTGAATAAAATCATCAACATGTGCTCCGTTTCCAATCATAATCAGGAAGACGCTCCAAAGTCTATTTTGGTCATAATAAGACTGATTTCCCCAGAATTTTTTTTTTCTTCCAATCATAACCAGGAACACGCTCAAATTTCTATTTTTGGTCATAATAAGACTGATTTCCCCAGAAAAAAAAAAATTCTTCTACTTCCCCCGTCAGCATTAAAGAAGGCAAGTTACAAAAAGTCCTGAGGAGCTTCAAAGTACTGTACACAGGTTTCTTGAACAAACAAAGCTAAAAAATGAATTGTTTAGTATTTCTTATCATATACTTTTTATTTAAAAAATATATCACATTAAATCAATACAAAAATGTAAAACCAATACCCTTAGACATGCCAAATAAAAGGAAAAAAGGGGATAAAAAGATCCTCAAAGAATTATCTTTAAAAAATGTATTAGTAATACTGTAATATCAGAGGCCTAGGTCTGAAAAAGAGTGTCCTCTCTTGAGAAGAAAAACAATGTCTTTGTAGTAGTCTGTTGCTAACTTGGATCCACAGGAACTTTTTAGAATCCTCAATCTCTACGACAATCCAGATGATGATCAATCATGTGAACTTGTTGAATAATCCAGGCTAGATTCTCATTGAGGAGCAGCTGGGTATATTTATCTCTCTGCCAAAAAAAATGTATAACAAGATGCTATGAAAGTGATAGTTCACACAAAATGCACCCGTTTTAATGATGTTCAAAATAATCTGGGGCCTCATGTATAAAGAAGTTCATGGATGTTCTACTAAAAACAGTGGTACTATCAAATCCAGAAAATGTGGCAGGTACAAAAATATTCAGATGTCTGCACGTAGACACTAATAAAATCAATTTTCCTTTGTACATCCCAATAAATGTAGAATTAATCGCAGACTTGTTCGTCCGTTTCCAGGCCCTTATTTATATATTTAAATCATCTCTCCACTATCAGATAAATAAATAAAAACATGAATTTAAACTTGATAACCGGTTTATATTCGTTTATTTAAACATTTCTCACATGGATCACAAACTTAAATTTAAATTAGTGCAGACAAGCTCCGGTGTGAATGTTTATATTTTATTTACAGGATTATTAATGCGAATACTTTATTTACAGAGACGATCAGGGGCTTATTTAAAAACATCGTAAAATGGAGTTTAACGATAATAAAAGTGTACATTTTAAACTAAGAGCACTGAGTAGTGATGATGATGCAGCTGAATAGCACACGTGTAAATTCATATTAAATTTATATAATGAAAGCATTTTGTTTACAAATAGCAAATGAACGAATCATGTGACGGTGTATTTATACAAGTGTGTTTTTCAAGGAGATGGCTGCAATCAAATGAGGTAAACCGGCTTTAACTGCTTTTATTCTGCAGCTACAATTTAATCTTATGGACGTGATGTTGTTTCACAAGAACGTCTGTTATTCTCTTAGAGAAGTCTTGAAGGGATCAGACATTGATCATTATGTTTGTTATATTGTAAAAACAAGCTCATAATTCCTTTACATTTTTTTCTGAAATAGATATAGATAGATTGTCCTTTACTAGTCCCACAAGGGGACATTTTAGTTACAGCATCATCAGGGGAAAACAAGAATACAATGGCAAAAGCACACACAAAAACAAAACAAAAATAGATAAATACTTCAATAAGAATAGAATATAAATACATTCTAGAATTCTTTGAGTGTGTGTCGGAGAGGGTGAGAGATACGTTTTTCCTCATGGAGGCCAGCTTGGATGTTATCCTTCCCCTAGACACCTCCTCCACGGACTCCAGGGGGCGTTCCAGGACATAGCTGGCCTTCATTGCTTAGAATAGCGGATTAAATTATTCAGAATAAAATGATCGATGTTGTCTTAATAAATACAGATCAAAAGTGTGGTGGATGAAAAAACATTTTTAAGCTTGTGAATAATTTAATATCCACTCATGTAACTACAAACATTTTCATTGTTAAAGTAAATCTGATGTGAACAAAACGTTTGGAAGGCGATGTTTGGACAGGTATTACTCCAGGTAAATATCGCAGGGCAAGGGCAGCATTTTTAGGGAGAGACTAGTAGGAAGGAATCAAATCGCAAAATTCACAATTGTATTCTTAAATGCAGAAGACTTTGATGGTGATCATGTATAAATATTCAGATTCTTTGGTCAAGTAAGTTTCAAGACTGTCTCGATGGCAACTTTATTTCACTGTACGGTAATTCTTTTCTGGGTCAAATCTACTCCTGCTCTTAAAATAGGTGGCTTGGAGGGATATAAAGACTTGTGTAAGCAGCAGGACATTCAACTACAAATGGAAAAGGGAACCAGAGAAAATTGCGTTGAAAATCAAAATGAGAAATAGGCAAAAAACTGCATAAAAAAGAAAATTGTCTAATCATTTTCATGACTGTATCAGTTTGGATGAAACCATTTTCTTTGTGACATCTTTGAGAGGGAAAATATGCCCTACAGTATTTGCAACCATTGACAGGCCTGTAATCTAATGATCCGTCTATTCCTCTCTCACAACATTTTGCAGGAAATTCAACAGTAAAATCACTCACTAGGCTAAAGGAGAAAAAAGGGATCATAACATCATAATAATGTTCCATGGCTCCAGAGAAAATATGAAAGACAGCTTTGAGACCGAGCTCACTGTGCTATTAGACTTTTTATTAGAGATACTAAAATTGAGACTGACATCTTGATATTATATTTTAAGGAATTTGAATTTGGAGTGAAAAATCAACTGACCTTCAGTCAATGACAATCACTACAACGAGCTTCACAAACTAAACAGGTTAGACTCACCTTGGGACTAATAACCCTGCATTAAATCTGTCCCGTTTGTGTCTCACAGCCTCCACACCTTCACGAGTAGTTTATTAAATCAAAACCATTCCCCTCAAGCTACATGGTTACTCTCAAATCAATCCACTGATCTCCTTTTCTTTGGCCCTCATAGGCCACAATTAGAAACACCTTGAGAAGTCACAAGCAGCAAGCTCATCACCATTTTAATATGCCTTAAAGCTACTGGGATTTATGCTTCAGTTTCCCCCAAAATAGTTTTTTCTTGTCAAGGATTTCTCCACATATTTCTGTCAATATTCAAATCCCTTGATACCCATTCTAAAAATATATCAAACACATTCTGAGACTCACTTCCCAGACATCACCACCTGTCGAAACTCGGCTGGAAAGGTCTCAGACTTCATCTGCTGCCTTCACCCCTCTGCTATCCTCCAGGGAATTCCCCTCCCTCCCTTCTAGTCCTCGGCTTAGTGAAGAAACATGACTTGGACGGTATTTTATCTTGCAGTCCTTTCAACTCATTTATCTCAATATGTTTCATGACGCCTAACTTTGAATTGGCCTTGTAATCTCTTCTTGAATGGTCTTGCCCTGAGAAAGTAATTCAATATTGAAAGATTTTCGGCTACTGCAGATATTAAAAACTGGCTCCGATGAGCAATGTACAGAAGAATCATGAAGCTCAAAACGACCGTGTGGAATAAAATCTTCCCCCCCCCCACACAGATTACTTACAGATGTTTACTGTGAATAAATTAAAGCAAAAAAAAAGGTGTTCTGCACACATTTATTTAAAACTTCAGTAAAAACACATTAAACTTGTTTTTTAAACTTTAAATTCTGTTGTACAGTGTTTCCTTGCATTAATACATATTCATTTTTTACCTTGTTACCACCGACAAGCAATCAAACAAGCTAATCTGTCCCTTGTTAGAATTCTAATTTATAACTTGTCCTGGTTTGATGAAATGTATACTACTAAAAGTAGGGCAGGGGAGAATAAATGTAATTGGCTGCAAAGGGGACGTTCATTCATGAGCCAGTTGTCTGTCGCAATAAAAAATGCGGTTTGATGCAGAAAATTTGTTTTCAAATAAAGGGACACATTGAATATGGTGTGACCAACGTAGTGTTCAGTAAAGAGTGTTAGTGTGTCGCTTCATTTATTATCGCTTCCTTACGCAACATCCACTGAGTTCCAGTGTCATTATTTCATATCCTACAAAAACAATGCGATCCCTGACCTACTCAGCAGCTGCAATAGTTGTACTTATCTGGCTCATCTTTACGTATAAAACATTTTGCTTTGTGCTTTTGTGAATGTTCAACTTCATGCCGTTATTCACGATATCACAGCAAAGGGTGACACAAAGTCCTCTCAGACATATTTGTATCAGAGCAGAAGGAAACGAAAACAGAACAAAAGAAGAAATAACTGTTAAGACACTCTGAAAGATGCTTTTCCAGGTCACACTGACACTGCCCACATGAGCGTTGAAGTCCCACACAGGGGCAGTTTATTCACCAGAGAGGAACTCATGCCAATGATCAACTACACTGCAAAACTACAAAAGCACAAGCAACTGTCGGGAGCTTTCCTTTAAACCTGAAGGTAAGTGGAAGCTTCTCTTTTATCGCATGCTTATCTGCTTTAATGTTGACTATTTGGTTACCATATTTAAATAGTCAGCATTTGCATCACTGATGACGTGAATATTGCTGACAAGTATACAATAATGTCAGGGTATAACATGGCACAAGCACATTTATCAAAAACTTGAATGCAATACTACCAATACTGTAAAAAGTCTACAATGTTGTTTGGTTGTTTTTCTTTTTGTATTATTTCAAAAGCAGCAGCGAGGAGAAAATCCCAGCGTAACCAGATAGAGAAAAAAAATTACCATAAGAGTGACAGCGTGTCCAAAGTGTCAAGAGAAGAAATAGACTGGACACAATTCACCAACTGCATAAAAAAAACAACCTAAAAGGAGAGGCAACAATGAACAGTTTATTTATGATACCATATGAGAGAGCATTATACAAAAAAAGAATCCAGATGACTTTGTATAATTTAACTTGTATATTAATAAATATTGTTTGATTTAATTTGCAGTTTTGAAGTAAGACACTTTAGAGCTCAACATTGTGCAGAGAAGGGAGGCAACATGGGTCCAACCTGGCACTAGCAAACATTCCTAATAAAGCTTCTGTTGATTATTATTTTATAATCTTTGTATCCTTTTTCCTCAGTTATTTCCTTTTGATCTATCTTCTTTATTTTTGACCTATGTTCTTTATACTTGCACTTAGTCATTTAGTTTGCCCTTTGTTCTTGGAACCTTGTTGCCCAAAGGAGATCTCCAGGAGGGATTAATAAAGTCTGTCTAATCTAATTGATTCTAATTCACATTGGTCTGTATTCTGGTTCTGTTCTAGGTTTCTGCCAGTTAAAAGGACAAGTTTTGCTGACACTGTTGCAGTTCTCTTTTATATATGGACTACCTGTAGTTTCATATACAAAAGCAAGAAAAGCATTTGAAATGAAAAGTGGCCATTTGATTTGGTTCTAAATGTTTTGTGACTTTTACATGCTTGTAAAAAGGGTGCTAGCGTAACTTCTTGTGTCTAGAGCATCAGATTCCGGAAAATGATACGCAATATATGGCAAATAAACACACATAGTACTTGTGTCATATCGTGTTGCTTATTTAACAACTCCTTTATCGACTTGAACAAGACTGTAGTCAACCTCTTATCGATCTTATTTAAAAAATCTGCTAAAGAAAAGTAATCATCTGCATTTCTTGCTTCTCGTCCAGTTATTTCTCTCCTAGTTCTGCTTCTGTATTGTTTTGTGTTCCATTAATGATGATGCCGAACAGCAGAAAACCTGCAGGGAGCCCAAACTCTGACTAATGAAATTATACTGCAGATAAAACGAAAGGTTCACCCACATCGCTTCCACATTTCTCCTCATGCATATTTATAGCTTTAATTTTCAAGTGATCATGAAAGCGGGGAAACAGAAATAGAGCAGATTTAAAGATAATGCCATTTGGAGGCAAAATAATTAACAAATCAACTATCCACTGGCTCATAAAACAGTATTTAATAATGTATAGTATAAGATCCACTAATGAAATGATGTCTAAATAAATCAAATTGGTAGATGTACTCATCTGTTTATTTGTTTTTCTTTTGGAACTCCCATAGCAACATATTTTATCTTTTCACTCCAGGGCTCTTGTTATTCCAACAATTGCTGTTGATCCCTGATTAGACACGTTGTTTTGATGGGGAGACAACGCTGCCACACAATCCACCCATGAAACCAACTCACTGCTCATTTCCTTCTTCAAACAAAGCTTTATGTTTTTGGATAGCAAGATCCAGTGTCAGCTGGATGGTGCAAACATCTGCTGTAACTAAAATATTAACAGATTGAACACCCTCAAATCATGTGTGAACAACAGGGGAGAGTGTGCAACTGAAGTGTGACTCACAATCCCCCTTCAGCAGAAACTCAAATTTAGTTTTAGCTTGAAGTTCATACAACTTTCTTGCATGTTCTTTTCAGGAAAATACGAGCTACAAAATTACAATATTGAGATCGAAACTTGCAATTGTTTTTTCAATGTCCCCTTTAATGCATTCTACTATAATAAATAATTAATATTACAATAAAATCTATTTATTGTGATTGTTAAGATGTAGTCATTAAGCTATTATTAAGATAAAGGCAAATTAAACATACATTCAAATATAATGGAAAAAAGTTGATTGAGTTACTTCAGTTACAGTTGTAAACAAACATGATATAACACTGGAGTCTGGTTCTTTCATTAAGCAGTGTTTCTATCATTGTCTAGATCTATAGTATTCTCGGGTCACAGTCATATGGGGGTTTGAAGAGTCTGGTTGTGAAGGCCTACATTAAGGTTAAGCCACTCGTAGCATTTTAACCATACAGTTGTCATACACTGCTCCTCTTTAGCAGCTTCTGTCGCGCACGACGCCATTGACCTTCAGGTTCAAGCGAGAGTGTTACGTCTTTCACTGCTTGTTCTGCTCGGTGCTGCTCATAAGCTACGCGACTACATGACAGCCTGAGAGGCAAAGTAGCATTAACGGAAACCTTTACATTTTGAAAATCATTTTTCATATCGCAATAGCGATTATATCGCAAATACAATTCAAATCCATTCGACTCTTAGTCTTAGGACAACACACTTGAAAGGATATATTTACGAAACAGTTATTCTCATTAAATCGATTATACAGAAACAGGAACATTTAAGATAAATTAACACAATATTTTTGAGAAAAAAATATTGGCAGTTTTACTTTTTTTATTAAGCTAAAATATAGTGTAGCTCTGTATTGATCTTTAACAAATAATACTGATTGGCCAAGTTTTATCTTAACAGTCCAGAAACATATCATGATAAAGAGAAATAAAAATTATAAGATTTTATAAATGGCAACAGTACTAAAATGTACTCAATCAAAAAGGAAAATGAATATAAATTTGACCCTTGTTCTAAAGAAATACATCTAACAGTTGATGAACATTTACTCTAGTCCTGCAGAAAAGTGTTCAAATGCTCATACAGACAAATGTGTGCTAATAGTTGCTAAGTGATGATAAAGGAATAACATACGCTCACAACTTCTCACAATTCGCTGGAACACCTTGATAAAGCTTTTCTTGTGTAACTTTCTTTCAGGTTCAGAAGTCCCCATATGAACCTTGCAATTCATCACATTCCTGCCCAGAACCGCCGCTTCTAAATTTAAGTGAGATCTTCTGTGTCCAGAGTTGCTGCTATCAAAGTCACATCATGGAAAAAAGCTGCGACGTACAGTAATTCTCCAGGAGGAAAAGTCTTATTATTTTTCTAAATTGTTTTTCTGTTGCAGTGGGAGATTCAATCTCACATATTCAGAGCTTGGAATCTTCACAGAAGCATTTTCCAGCGGAAGACTCTCAGCAAGGGCTTCACCTGCTCAAACTGCCTCCGATCAGCAGAACCAGATGAGACCAGAACCAACATAACAGATTGCAGGTGACTGCTCAGCACGACACTCACCGAGGGGGATGCTATTGTATCTCTTTATGCATATGTGTGTGATTGTGTGTGCAAAAGCTTTGTTGTCTTCAATGGCCACTACAGAGTTGAAAAGGAAAGTGCAGTGTTACAGTGAGCACCTCCTAAAAATCTCAAGAATGCATTGCTGTCACACATGAGATAATATATCGTGTCAAACAACACTTTTCTGTTATAAATTTAGTCAGATCTGGCAGTTTCCACCATCTCATTGTATGAAGACGTATAGTGGACTTCCAGAGACGCTCAGTCTCCACAAAGTCTCTTCAGAATTTGACAGAATATTTGTCCAAGGGCAACGTTTTTTCCTGAATTGTTAAGTTTGATTTAACAGGCACCACCTGATCCAGTATTTCAACACAATGATTAGTGAAAAAATCTGCAATCATTGAAGAAAAGAGGGTCAAACATAGCAGAAAAACTGTCAACACACTTCAACATAGGCAGAGATAACACGCCTCTGGACATCATGTACAGACACATAAATGTCCAGGCCAAGTATGAAAACTATTTAATTATAATTATAATAACTCACAATATTCCAGCATCAGTGTCAAACAGCCCATAATAATGGATCAAAGAGAATCTGTTGCAAGATGGCTACAGTGGAGGATACTTCATTCACATCGTTAAAAGCTTCGTCTTGCTCACTGATAGCTTACCCTTGCATCTATTACACAAGGGGTGCCCAATACTTTGATCTTAATCTACTGATTGATCGCGATACATAACAAAATATGATATACGAGAATAGAGATGAGAGCTCAGATTGGCTGCTATGCGTGTCAATCAAATGGTTATTGCACCAATTTGTTGACGCGCAGTTGTTAGATGAGATCTCAGACTGTCAGTCTCACTTGTTGAGACGTGTATCAGAGACACATTAACGACCAATATTCATTTTCGTTTTTCATTCATTCGTTTTTTGTAGAAACATGAGTAGATATGAAATAATTCACAAACTTATAAATATATTTCTCATTCACCAAACTGATGATCTTTATTCATGAAGAAAAACATGATTGTTTTATACAGAATTCTTTTATCAGCTATTTCACGCAATTCAGAAAAACAAGTAGGAATTATAAGCTTGTTTTTTTATAATATAATGAACAAAATCAGCCGCCTCCGAGTAACAGAAAAAACATCACCTCAGATGTATTGAACTAAAGATGCAGGTTAAAAAGGAAATCTCAGCAAAAGACATTCCTCATGTGATCTTAGAAAATCCCACTAATAAAAACACATCATTACATGAAGACTATTGTAAACAAAACACTTATACACCTATAAATATAAACATCATTATCCCTACTGAGCGCTCTAAGTGACTGATTCACAGTTGAGTTTTACGTCCGTTTTTGGTAGGACATCTACGCAATTCTTAGTACAAGACGGTCCTGAACTCTGCAGTTAAGGATGAGATTTGGACACTACAGGCTATAATTGATCTCAAGGCTTATGGAGACTTTTGGAAGTTACTCTCAGACTAAAAGTATCCAAAAATGAGGAAATATGCTACTTTCTTGACTGCAATATCCAGCTATACTTATGACTGATTATCAGTCCATTCAGAGCAGGTCATCTAAGTAAAGTATGTACTTACTTATTTAAGTAATTTGTATCTGCAAATTGCAGACGGGTATTTTGAACATTGCTTAGTTGAGCGAATTTAGGGACAAAAATGTAGACGTTTTGGACTGAAATAGTGTGGGCACCCCCGTATTACACAATTGTGGCATAACATATTTGTTTTAGGGACAAAATAATAAGGTAGTAATGTCTGCACTTTCCTTTAAATGTCACTTACAACATACCCCCCAAAAAAACGACATTCCAGCCATTGCTTCCAATTATACTCCCTGACACCTGATACAACCGGGCGTCCCAAGCAGGGTTTTATAACCCAGCAGTGATCATTTCATTTTTCATTCCGCCACCGGGGTGGCTGTCACCCACAGAGCCACACAACCCTCACTGTCCACTAAAGAAGCCATCAATCTTTCACTGAACATCTGGCAGCGAGCAATTATTAAGAGACGCCACATTATTCCACAGCTGTTCCCCAAAACTGCTAATTCGTTTGCCTAAATGCTGCCGAAGCGAAGTCGTACCTGCGGCTCGTTTATGTGGATTTTGCTCCTCTGGCCCAATTTTGATTATCGGCTCATTATAACCTGCTGCAAAAATTCTAAATCTGGCACTCAACATTTTCTAATGTGTCAGGAACATAATACCTCTCTTCCACACTCACAAGTTCCAGGTGGTCATTCGCTCCATCACACTTTCAGGTATTATCATTTTTTTTTTTTTTTTTCAGGGGGGTGCACTTGGAATGACGCCTTTGTAACTGCCCTCTACTCTGTCTCCATGGCAACACCCAGGTGAAAGAAAAAGAGAGTTTGGTCTGCACACAGCATGACAGCCATTTCTAAATGCAGTGACCCTTTAAAAAATGTACACCTACCACCAGGCCATCTGAAGCATACATGTTGTGGTTACCCCGGTGACAATTACAGCAGAGAATATCTGAGATTTTGGTAATTTGTTTATTGCCTTTGGTTCCTCTGCAGTCAGCTGTCAAATGTCAGAGCTGCAAACTTCTGATCAAATGGGAATCATGTTGGGTATTTTTTCTTTGAAGGGAATTGAGGCCACGCATATTTTTGTCTGGGTTATTTTCGGAAAGAGATGGTTATTGTGTTGTTGTGTGACTGCTGGTCCGTCAAAAAAGCAACTTGAACCTTTTTAATTTAAAAGTCTGTGACTGTGGTTCCTCTGCTGCTAGAGTCATAGTAATATTTTTGATATACATATCATTATGTAACCCCTTATTCTCTTGTTGAAAAACAGTCAATGTCAACATCATTACTCAAATATCAGCATGTTGTCGTTCACAGATATGTGTCTGAAGCCTCTGAGCAACATCTCAAGTTATCAAGTAAGTAAGTAAGTAATTATTATGTGTAAAGCCTTTTTCAGACAAGGGTCACAAAACACTGAAATCATCAAAACAATACACAGTTAAATACAGACTTTAAATTAAGAGTCAAAATCATTTGAGCCAAACCGTTACATTTTATTTAATTTTAATCAGGCATTCAATGCGTTTCTGACTTAAAATAAATCTAGGGTTACCTAGGGTAACCGTGTTTTTACGGGCAACACAAAACAAATATTTTAAGGCCATTCTAATTTAGTTTAAAACCTTATCTGAGCCTATCTTGTGTACGTTCTGTGCCCTCTATCAGGTCTTTGCTATTGGTTTACCAAAGAGACTATTGTCCATTTTCAACCAACTTGTCTTTTTCAAATTAGGTATGTGTTGCGTCTCCACCAGCACAATATGTAAAAGAAAATTGTATTTTAGTAACTACAGTACTATGCTCAGGTTCCAAGCGAGCCAAGCTTGCACTTAAAATGTGAGATCGACTAACTAACGGCCACTGATCGGTCAGAGGACGACGTCACTGAAGTGTCATCTGCGTAACTCCCAACACAATAATCAAACCCGCCATCAAAAAAAGAATGCGAGAAGGAGTACGTTAAGACGGTTCAACAAGGTAAAGACCTATTTGTGTATAGTAACTACAACTTTCCAACAGACAGGATATGTATAGTAAGAAAGTGCCTTCAGTTTTATCAGTTCATGCTTCGCCATCAGTTCATGAACTTGCCAAGGCAGGTGGATGACATTGTTAGGCAGCGTCACACATACTCAAAACCCATTATTTCTATGTAATACATACTGTCCCCTCTACCAGTTCTTTGCTATTCGTTTACCCCAGAGACTATGTGCGCAAGTTCAACCCAAGTGCGCCTTGTACTGCATGGGACGGAAACCTTTCTTTCACATCCAGGAAATGCAATCTGACATGGTTGAGGTGAAAGACCAAGCTCATCCTTAAACTACAAGAAAATCCCCAAAACCTTCTTCTATACCCTTGGTGTAGCAAGTCATACCATAGCTGGATCTTCCTGTAAACAAACTGCCTCATGTTTGCATGATATATTATAATTTTTCTTCCAAATCTGTTTGTTATGTATACTTGCATACAATTTAGCCAAGCAATTGACAAACAACCAATATATTCCTCAAAACTCTTCCATGTCTTCCATAACAGTAGAGATGTGCTTTGTTGTCCCTTATAAAGGCTTTTAAGACTCAAGACAGATTTTCTCAGTGTAGCCGTGGTCAAGAGGACTTTTTGTTCGGCAGTGCTTTGTGTAGATGATCTTAAAGAAGGTGGTGTCTGAACAGCTGTCATCCTGGATCAGAGCGACATCCATGAGAAGTTTCATTCTGGCTTCCGCAAAAATCGCTATACACGCATGTAAATTCACTGTTCTGGTTCTCTTGGATCTGTCCTCAGCCTTTGACATAGTCAATGACAGGATCCTGCTGAGAAGACTGAGGGATGAAGTAGGACTGTCTGGGTCTGTGTAACAGTGGTTTTCGTCATACCTTTCTTGGCGCAGTTTTAGTGTATCTGCCAATCAAATAAAAATAGGCTGATCTGTTGTGTGGGTCCTTTATTGTTTTTGCTGTACTTGATTCCCCTCCGTAAAATCGTTCAGAGATTTCCTAATGTTTCTTACCACGTTTTTGCTGATGACATCCAGCTCTAATGCTCATTTGATCCAACTGAGCCCCAGAGGCTGAACAGCTTAGTCAATTGTTTGCTAGAAATCAAACAATGGCTGAGTGAAAACACTTTTGCAGCTAAATGTGTACAAAACTGAGACTCTGGTGAGTGCACCTGATGAGGTTCCAGGGTTGAGTCGTTAGAAAAATGGTGTCACATCCGGAGTTAATAATCCTTTTCTCTAATTTTCTGGGACTCCTGTGTTTTTCTTATGTTGCCTTTTCCTTTATCAGATTACATTTGTAGGCATTTTTAAATGGGTATTGCTTTCGATTGTTCAAGCGCTTCGTGACCCTGGTCTAGAAAGGTGCTTTACAAATAACTATTACTTAATTACTTTCTATGATGTGGTGCTTCTGGCTCCTTCTTCTTCTGAAGAAGATATGGGATGAAATTTGCAAGCAGCAGGGTAAAGATGTGGGAAATTACAGGAAGTCAATCAATCCTTTCTCCTGAATGAACTCAATTTATTAAGAAGCATCAACAACGGCAACAAAACATAAACCTCAAACGTATAGATTTTTCGTCATTCATCTTATTATACAGCAGACATTTTTTCTCCAAACTGGCCTTTATTTCTTGGAAAAATCAGGAAAAACACTCTTCGTCCATGTCAATTACTTCAAACTGCTTTTTTGGACCATTAATCAAAACCAAAAGCAAGGGAATTATACAGATGAAGGCTCTCATCGCTATGTTATGTAATTGTCTCCTTCCTCTACTCAAGGTGAATCCATAGAGGGTTTCAGTCAAAAAAAGATGATTAATCACATGACACTTTTAGGCAGGTGTAAGACAAGGTGCATAATTGTACAGGCTTAAAAACACCCTTTAATTTAATCATTTTGACTTCTACAAATGTCTTTTGTACGCTCTCTTTCCATGTAGCAGCCTAAACTAAATCACATACATGTTTAAATTTTAGAGCTCAAATTTAAACTGTTCCAAAGACTAAACAGCAAAGATATATAAAGTTGATATCACCCAAGAAAACATCCAGACATATTTGTATGTTATTATTATGTTATTTTGCATAGGCTGCGGAAGAATAACTTTTTTTTTTTTTTTTTGGCGTTCATGTCATTTCTGTCCCCACAGTTTCGGTCTCATACACCCACAGAGGAGAGAAATCTTTTCAGGCTGTTGCTCCTAAGCTTTGGAACCATCTTCCTCTCTCTTTGCGCTTGATGGAGTCTACTGACTCCTTTAAGAAACATCTTGTTGATGTTTTTATTTTTTCAGGCTTTTCCTTGATTTTCTGGAACTCCTGTTGTTCTCTCAATTTTATCTTGATCTTTAAAATATATACTTTATTAAATATTGTTTTGATTGTTTAAGTGCTTTGTGACCCTTGTCTAGAAAAGCGCTATACAAATAAGAATTACTTACTTACTTCTACTATCTATCAAAAAGTGTTGATTCCTGGCTTTTAAAGTCCATAAATTGAACATATGACCTCATATGAAGCTCCAAATGATTACTTCAGATGTTTCTGACTAGTCAACATAAGCCGCTTGGATTGAGCTGCTCTAACTGTTCAAGTACCTCACTCGATACACAAGTATTATCCCGTATGGTGGCAGTCGTCAATAGATGAAAAACAATGACCGCTAATCCTCCTGCAGGAGCTGATTATGCATGTTCATAATTTACCTCAAGACCAAAGAAGTCATTTGATTTTTAAATTAAGTTACTATTTAATGAGGAATAGTTGCCAGACTTACGACAGAGTCTTCTCCAGACGTCCTCCGGTCGAGCCGATGATTTCTCCAAGGGTGCAGAAAGTCTGGCCTAAAAAGTCCTGAGGGATATAAGAGAGGTGGAATTGAGAGAATTAATTGCACGCCAGGGTTGAGAGATAATCCAGGTTTGAATAAGAGGTCTGTTGATTATCATAAATTCAACCTGCAGGTGTTGCAATTATTCCACTCGTGCTGCGACTCCTGTATTACAGCAGACACCAGGGTGTGCTCAGAGTTGACCCGCTGCCATCTGTTTTTGTGGCTGCTTATTTTTTTTTTCAGCCTTGTGCCGTCACTAGATAGTGCTCATATAGTGTGTGCCTTTCCCCTCGGGATAAAAGCCCAATGATTAAGAACTCCACAGTTACACACAAAATAAAACACTCAGGGTTTTGTAAATCTCTACACAAGGGAACAAACAGTTTTATCTATTCTCTTTCACCGTGGGTTCTGAACGGGTGTTAAGTGACAGTATCCAGCCCCAGGACCGGATGTACCCGACTTCCGGGTCTTCCTACATGTTCTGATGGATCCAAACTGGCTTCACCAGTGGGCGGGACCTGCCGACTGACATGTTATACGACCGAAAGTGGGCGGCGCCCCGAGAGCGTGCCATTGATAATCCGCTGCATCTTGATTACAGTTCATCTTAAAGTGAACCCTCTGCATATATACAGGGGTGACACATTAACTTGTGTTCTTCATCACTTGGTTTGCTGTCTACATGCGCACATTACAGCGGGTGACTTCACCTCAATCATGATCCAACGGTAGTTGCAGGAACTGTTGAGCGTTTTCCAGCTGTCCTCCTGCTGTGTCCTCGCGAACTCAAATAATAAGGAAGCTAAAGTACATGTGTAACCATACTCCGCTCTGGGGGTACGGTCTGATCCAAACACTGCTTAATGACAACACCAGCAGATCTTTCTTCACACTGCTTTCACAGACTACCACAGCTCCTACACTGGCCGAGGTGTTATCACACTTCACTGCATGACTGTAACACACTTGTCTCCGTTCCCCCAGGGATCCCCTCCAACACAGGGGGACAGAGACAAGTACATCTCCCTCCCAAGATGCCAGCCTCTTCATACATGGTACATTCTGCCATCTCTACATGGGACATAATCATTCTTATATAATCAATTTGGACTGTCTGACTTTGGTTTGCCTTGCAGTTTCTGGTAGTACCATCAGAGTCTTGGAGCCACCAACACCAATAGAAGATACTGATCGAGGACCCAGATGCTGTACAGGGTGGAAGCCAGTCTGGCAATGTTGTGAGTAATAATAGAAGGACATTCATATTATACAATATTCCCAATGTGCTAATTCTAATGTGTTTACAGAACCCACAAATAGTCAGAGCGCTCAATGCCACCCATCTCAGGCAACAGGTAGAATTAACTGGAGAAGAAATAGAATTTAAAAAAAAACAAGGATGGAACACCTTTTATTAGAGAAAATTGGATCTTGAAATAAAAATACTTGAGCGGGAGGTGAGTTAGGCCTTCAGTGCACATTGTCTGCAGATTGTTCCACAACGCAGTCAACATTATTATCCTTTCTTCCTCCCCCCAGCTCAAAGAGGATGACTGACTATACAATAATTAGGAAAATGAGCCTGTGGTGGTCTCTGCTTGTCTACTGTATGCATGGTTAGGGCCATCACCACAGTGATGAAAATATACTTTACTGTACATCACAGTTTCCGTTAAGTGATCCAACAGCCTTTATAAGGGCCCAAAATGTTGTTCTCCTTCTCTGCTCTAACAATGGCATGCCCATTTATAGAGGATGTTGTCGATGAGAAAGCACGTGTGCTCAGAGCAGCTTTCAGGCAAGAAAGGGTTTTCAGGGACAGGTTGGACCCACTGGCCCATCAGCCCATCAGTGACCAGCAGACAGCCCACCCAGATGCCTTCCTCATCCTGGCTGGGGATTTCAACCACGCCAACCCAAGCGTGTTTCCACAACTCCACGAATACATAAACTTTCCAACACGAGTAAAGTTCCCCTTCAAGTTTGCATTTCGATCTAACCGCTCGAATGATGAGGTCATCTCTGCTGCCCTCCACTCAGGCCTCACCCACCTGGAGACTAAAGACTCATACGTCAGAATGCTGTTTATCGACTTCAGCTTAGCATTCAAAACCAGCATCCCCAACATCATGTGTGCTGAGCCCCCTCCTCTTAACTCTACTGACCCATGACTGCACTCAATCATCCAGCTCCAACCTCTTCATCAAGTTTGCGGACGACACAACGGTGGTGGGTCTCATCAACAACAGCAATGAGACAGTCTACAGGTGTGAGGTCAAGAGGCTGACCACATAGTGCAAAGACAATTATGTCCACCTGAACGTGGAGAAGACTAAGGAGGTCATGTCAGGAGAGTGCACACCGAGCATTTACCAGTAACTATGGACAGAGCTGCAAGTGGAGAGTTCCTGGGTGTGTACATCTCTGAAGAGGAGCAAGAGCTCCACCACCCATGATGCTCACATTTTACAGAGGCACCATCGAGAGCATCCTGTCAAGCTGCATCACTGTGTGGTACGGCACCTGCACCATTTCCTGCAGCGCATTGTGAGAGCAGCTGAGAAGATCATTGGTGTAATTCGTAGAACCTCAGTTATAATAGATATAACTTGGGGTTTTTACAATCTACCCACATACTAACAAATATATGTCAGGGAAAGATGAGAAAATAAAAGTGTCACAAAGCAGATGGACGAGAATGTGTTGACGGGAACAAAGGGAATAGATGTTAGCTTTCTTGTCCTGCTATGAAATTCCACTCTTTACCTTCACGGGGAAATGGAGACAGACAAAATGAGAGACAGAATGATGGGAGTGTTTCCGGGCAGGACTTGTTTGAGGTTTGTCTTTGGCGGAATTACGTGCAAGAAAGAGCAGAATAAAATTAATAAAAGCATGATTGGAGTGGAGCTGTTGACACTTGTTTCCTACTAACCTTCTGTTCTCCATTTGATGAGTTGATTTTGGTTGAAGAGAAAGAAAAACCATTGAAGATTATTCAATTTGTGTTTCATGTTTAGCAAAGCATGAATAAAACTTACGTGTTTGGAAATATTGCAGCTTCGGGAATCCACACTGTACCTGCAAGAAAAAACAGGTTTTGATGTTCCAATGTGTTATTATAGTTATAGTCAAACCATGTCAGAGACATATTCTTTACACTTTATTAAATGTGGCTTGCTAATGTTTTGTTTATTGTTTAGCTCTAAGCCCATGTTTGGTTATGTCACTTACTTTTGTCCAAACTCGGGGCCCATTAATTGTATCTGGGCCAGTCGGCTCAAAATCAAAGTACATTAATGTTCATGTTGATAAGCTGACTGCTAAAGATACCATTTAATAAGCTAAGACAAGGATACAATTGTGTATGTAAACTAAGTAGTAGTAGTCCTGGCTTGCAACCGCAGTGATCTGATTACACACAGTTGCGCTATATAACAACTATATAGCCAACACAACTGATACATCAGATCATTTAATTTACCTTATTTTTTTTAACTATAAGGTGAGCTTAGAAACAGTCCTTTCACTAAAGAATCTTATTTAATTGAATTACTATTTCTTTAATTTGAGCTGCTTCCACAGTAGTTCTTGTCAGTCAGCTGTAAGACATCAGTGGCATCTCTCTACAGGGAAGTCAATAACACATTATCACAATAATCGAGTGACTGGTTCAATCAGAGATTGACCATTAAAGGGTCCTTTGGAGAAACCCCTTATTCTTATAAATTCATCAATCGTAGTAACTTCTGGATAATGATGTTTCTGTAAAAATATGGATTTTTCCTGATACACTTGAAATTTCTGTTTGGATGTTATGCTTGTGGACATGGTTCATAATGACCAAGCTTGTCCGCACATGTTTGGACGGCCTTAATTTGAAGCAAGAGTGCTGGGAGTTCAAGGTCATTCTTTTATGTTCTGGTCAGCCAATGTGCAGATTTACTTTTATGAAAAAACCCACCATTTCATGTATTATCTGGGGATTTTGATACCCACGTACTTTTTCTTTTAAATGACCAGAATGTATCCCTGTGAACAAAAGGCTTATTATGGGATGGCTGTAAACAGATAATCGGCTAACAAAACAGATTGTGATGTTTGGAGCGATAGAAAAACATTGCAAAGCAAAAGTGTTTAATCACATCTCTGCGTAAAAACTCAACATGTGTTTGAGTCCGACTAAGCTACAGTAGCATGTCACATTGACCCCAGATATTGATTGTAGATTTGAAAAAACGGTGATGGGCTCTTATTGAATCAATGTGGGAAGCAAGAGACTGGACCTTTAAGAAAACAAGAGACCTGATTGGATACCTCGCTAATCAAATCGTAGCTGTGACATAATTGCTCTCTCCTAATGAAGCTGAATCCACTGAAAAGCTGCAGCGAGATGAATTATTCAAATGCAATCAAACATTTCTAAATTCGACTTGGATCCATCGTAAATTCAATGCCTTCTACGGAAGTTCATTTAGATGTGAATGTCTTGCTTACACATCAAACCGCAGATTTTGCTTCTCCTCAAAGAAGAAATCCAGGACGAACTTCCTCACAAAATCGGGATTCCGAGTGTTATCGATCACCTCGGTCCTGCCAAACTGCAAAAAGAAAAATGGGAGAAATATTGAGTGGAATGTGTGAGACTCAGATTCTTTATTACAAATAAATCGTAAGTTGTACAAAAAAAACCTTCTGTCATCACCCTAGCTAAAATTCCCAGGAGAGAAGAACTTCATTCATGTCGATGCTCATTTTCGCACAGTCCTTGTTTTATCATGCCTCCTTGGTCACGCTGCACTTCCATCTTCCTGACAATCACACCAATAAGCCCCCCAGTCGACATACAGCTTCGCCTCATGGCCTGGCCCGACACTGCCATGTAATGAGCTATTGATCTTGGCACTGCCTCGCCGCAGCACCATTGCCTCGACCTGTGTTTTCAGAGCCCCGCTCACACAAGCAGTATGACTGGCTGTGTCCCTTACCTATCCATTACCAGAGCACAAGCTAGTAGGCGGAGTTCATGGGTTCGAAATAATCAGGGATTTTTTTATAAGTGTATTGTCCTTTGCATCAGTTTCATTTAGTCAAGTTGTTAAGTCTTCAACAATCCTACACTTGAACTTAAACTTTTTTTTTAAATAAATTATACACGTACAATAGTACAACGTAGAGTTTTGAAATGTAATCAGGCATTTTCTTTAAACAAACTTGTGTACATCATACATTTATTATCTGATTTTCAACTACAATTAAACGTAAAACATCATCTTTCAACAATCGTTGAATTAACAATCCTACCTCTCGAGACATACACATTTTTTTGAAACTGCGGTCAGACATATGCAACTTAAAGTTAACCAAATTAAAAAAGATTCAACAATAATAAAACAATTCTCAGCTGATCAGACATCTTTTTTTTTAGGTTGAAATGGAGCAGAGAGAAGAACAGTTATTTTTTCTGCCCTTTATACTTAAATATTTTAATAAACTGAAGATTAAATTCTGATTTTTTTGTTCACATAATGAAGTCTTTTTTGATCTTCTATGATTACTTACATGTTCAATATTAATAAAATATGATCATTTATAATTGTCTGTGATCATTTTTTGTGGTTTCACTTGAGAAATATATTTATATATTATATTTCTTTTTTAAGTAATCTATACCTTGCTGGAATGTTCTTGAAGTTTCTGTCTCTTTAAAGATTAATTTTAAAGTTTTTTCAGTATTTTTTCTGAGATACTCCAGAAAAGGCTGATACGCAAAGATGACATCCTACGAAATTAAAAGCTGATGTATTGTGACTGGGTTGTGCGCGGCAATGCCACAAGGGCTTTTATGAAAGACTTAACAGTGATGACCACATACTGTATGTTCCTGGGTGCAGATGGCTCCTTTGACGGCTCATCACATGGGCAAAGATGAGCTTCAAGCGAGAAAAGTCTAGGTCTCTGGTCCTGAAAAAAGGGTGGCTGACCATTTCTGCTTTACCGTACTAGGGACCAAGATTCCAGCGGTGAGAGAAAGACCTGTCTTCTTTGAGTCACGTCCATCGACAAATCCTATCTCCCAGGAAAGTTCAAGGCCTGGATGCACCACTGAAATCGTACCCAGTTAGTCTATGAGGTACAAATTACAGAAGAAGCACTAGAAATGTTTCTTAGGAGATGGCTGGGTCTCCATTGGTCCTTGAGCAGCATTGCCCAGTATGGCCAATCCACAAAGCTGAACCTACCCTTTAGTGGACTATCAGAGGAGATCAAAGACTCTCCGGAGTGCAAGCTGGGCCAGAGGAAGAGCACCATGGAGCACATTCTGAGTTGTTGCCCCATGTCTCAAGGAAATTCGGATTTCATCTTCACAGCAATAACTATCAGCAAGTCCAGGGGGGCAGAAGACGAACCAACAGCCCAACTCCACAGGAGGGCTCCTCAACACTGTTTGTGATTGGCAGTTCAAAGTTGACCTGGAAGGGCAACTTAAGTTCCCTGGAAACATTGGCACCACTTCACTCCACTCAGATGTGGTGTTAACATCGGAGTCTACCAAGCAAGTGGTACTCGTGGAACTGTGAATCCCCTGGGAGGACAAGATTAATGAAGCGATCGTGCCAAGAGGGCCAAACACTCGGACCTCACCACAGAGTGCCGGATCAATGACTGGAGAGCCCACTGTGAACCAGTCAAAGTCGGGTGCAGAAGTTTGACAGGTCGATCACTACAGCCAGTGTTCAAACTCCTTGGAGTTAGAGGAACTAAGGAAAGCCACCAAGAACATCCTTGAGGCCGCATAAAAGGCCTCCTGGTGGCTGTTGATCGATAGGAGGGATCCTTCAGTCGCTACTTGAACTACACAAGGTGTATTTTAAATTCTGACCAGCATTTGTCATCTGCTGAAAATTAAAAAAAAAATGTTTTACTTCGAAAAAATAGAGATACATGTGTATGTCAGGTAATTAGAAATATCTTGTTTTTTGTGATATTTTTGTGGCCTAATTGTTCAGTTCCTGAGTTAACATAAGCTAGAATAGTGCAGAAATTAAATGGTATGTAAAAATAATGATTCGCCCTCAACGTCTAAAATGGTGTTATCTAATCAGAATATTTTTTTTAACTCTGATCCATGAAAAATGTATCCCCATTTAACTAAAGTAAGTTATGTTCAGTTACCTCAAAAAGCAGAGCAAAATGCTCACAGCAGTTGCTGAAAAGTGCTGGTGAAATCTCGACGCACTCCACACCCACAAAGTAAGTAGGTGAGCTGCTGGTTGTGGAATACTTTAAAACAGGCAGAACAATTTACTGGAGCATGCATCAGTTATAGAGCTTCGACTAATTGTCTCTTCCAAGGAGGTTATGTAGGGGTCACTTTACTGATAGTTACCAATCAAACCAAAACTTATGATTTAGTTAATATCCAAAACTATTTGTAAAATAAACTAGGTAGTACTGTTACAGATCCATCGAGGCTAGAGACTGATTTGTTCCTTTTGAAAACGATATGGTATATATGAACAATCTTATAATATCGGTTGCATTTTGTTTCTTTCAGTGGAGAATGTATTTGGAAGTGTCTTTATTGAGGAACATGGATGAGTTAACGATGTAACTCTCTTTTAGTTTGTAATAACATTCTTCTACTTTCACCTACAATTCTGAATTCTCAATGTCATATTTAAATGATGGGCTGTCAGTTTGGTGGATTATGAGATCGATTGTGTTACCTAGCAACGGCAGCCATTTTACAGAAGCAGCCTCTTGACTCCCACCGTATGTTTGTAGTGAATGTGGTTTAACAGTTGAAAGCTTCATTTTGTCGGACATATTGTCCAAGATAGGTTCTGAATTGTAATTAAAATATATATATATATATATACAGTATATATATATAGTGACAGATGAGGACTCACTAAACAGTAGCCACGGAATTTGGGTTTGAACCATTACAGTTTGTAAACAAAGGATTAATTTCGCTCCAGCAGCATGTTTGCCCTGTAGATTATTGAGAATTAGTTTATCTTTGGGCTGTGACTGAAAAACTCAAACACGTATCTCTATTTTTTCAAAGTAAAAAAAGATGGTATTTTCTCTGAAGTAATGTTATATGCATAAAGACAGTTGTTCGAGTCAAGTTTGTTCCAGAAATGAACAATAAACCAGTCCTGGGTGCAAAAAAGGTTTCACTCATTTTCACTTGTTTACAGGTTAATTTTATGGGTTAACTATACTGGAACAACTGTCTTGACTGTCAAGAGTCACAGAATATATTATTTCAGAGAAATTACCATCTTTTTTTTTTACTTCAAGACAATAATAATTAAATAGAACAGAAATTATTCAAATTATTGATTCTTTCGTCGGGCCAAAACTTTCTGGAAATTACTTGTAAAAGGGAAAAAAATGAATTTCATGTTGTTGCATTTCATCATCATTCATCAGAAGACCTCAGAGCTAAACATAATACATTTAATTATTAACAAGTTCGATCAGAAGCTGTAATTGGTCTCACAAGTACAACAAAAATCAGATTTAGGTGGTTCCAAATGACTATGTAAATACTTCAGACATGGAGGCCTGGTTAAACTAAAATCATACTTGATATTAAGTGTTTTATATGTATGACCAGCCAAAATAGTTGAATTCTATACTTTAAACTTGATGAACTCATTCTTAAATTTGAACTAAAGCTACTTTTAGTCATCAAGTGACTGGCCACCTGCACAAGGACAGTTTCTGATGAGAGATTTCATCCGAGGCCGGCACTCGGGAACAGCTATGAAAACTGAAGGTGAATATTTGATGAAACCAAAGCGATATCCGTCTGTCTTCACTTCTCTCCCAGCGCTGAATGATCATATAAATCCCTACTCTGACATCATCAACCGAGGTCATGCAATCCTTTTCATTTTTTTAATCTCACACCTCTGGCACCAATTTGGTAGGTCAGGTCATCTCTCCCAAAGCCTTCACTTTCTCACAAGCATGTATTTAAGAAGGCAGTAAGACTTGTGCGGGCAAGCAGAGATGATGACACTTTCAATTTTCTCCACTCTCAAAGGGTTTGAGGAGAGTTGCCCGAGGGCTCCTTTTTAACAAGCCCATTTCTAAATCATAACCCAGATCAAAGACTGTGGCAGCAGTTAATATTCCTTTAAATTAAATGTATCCCAATATAAATGTCGGATGTAGCTGGACATAAATATTGATGATGAGAGAAAAAAGAAAAGTTTAACTCACCTCCCGCCACTCTTTGGTCCCCACTGCCTGCACATACAGAACGACCACTAAAAGAAATTTAAAAAAGCATAATAATGTCTAATCAGTGGGGGAAACATCAATACATATGTAGAAACATGTAGTTTAGTAGCAACCAGAAAACACAAAAAAGTGTTTAGACATCCATGAACCTAGTTGCTTAACCTGTAGATTCCATATTTGCAACTACTTATCAACTTTATTACTTAATCTGCCGAGTCATTTTATATGGACAACTAGATGGTTGTCTTAAATCAAAGTACATTAATGTTCAAGTGTCAAAACCATCCAAAAAAACACACCGACACTTGTGTTGTCATCTATAATACTAGTATTTAGGATAAAATAAGGTTTGGGTCACAGGGGCAGCAGCTTCAGTAGGAAGGCTGGACACACAGGGCTACCCAAGACACATTACACTCTTAAACTTTGGACAGGATCTCCTCCCCAACCCTTAGAAGGCTTCCCGCCCTGTTCCGACTGAGAACAAAGACTTGACTTTAATTTGATTTTTTTGCTGATTTTCATCGCTTGGTAGTAAACCTTTCCAGAGAGAACAGAAGGTCACAGTCTAATGAGGCCAACAGGGCCATATCATCCGCAAAAATCAGTGACCCATTCCCATCAAACTAGACCCCATCAACGCCTAGAAATTCTGTCCATAAAAGTTATCCACAAAGTTGGGAAAAACTCAATTTCAAAGGAAAAAAGCCTTTGTCTCGAGATAGCTATATGGATAATACAGAATTCCCCTTCCTGGGGCTTTTATTATTTAGTCTTTTCCTGGGTTTTTCTGGGTTTTGAATACCTGTTAATGCCATTCAGGTTAGCCAATGATCCTGCCATGCTCCAAGCCTTGATTATTGATTTCCTACGCGACATATTGAATCAATTTGTTTATGTTTATTTGGATGATATTATTTTCATCGCCACAATGTTTGTCGAGTTCTTAAAAGACTTTTAGAGAACAGACTCTGTTAAGGCCTAAAAGTGTGAGTTTGTGGTTTCGTCAGTCAATTATTAATTTGTTGGGCTTTATCCAAGGCCAGGGTCAACTCTGCCAGGAATCAGCTAAGATCGAGGCAGTTACTATGTGGCCAATTCCTAAGAGCTGTAAACAGTTAATAAAATTGCTCGGGTTTGCCAATTTCTATCGCCGCTTTGTAAGGGATTATAGTGAAGTTGCCAATGCCTTTATCCGAAGGTTGCCCGTTTGTCTCTGAACGCCTGCGGTAGCAAGTTCTTCAGTAGGGACACTCATCCAAGATAGCCTGCATTCCCAGAAATGCTCGAACTCTTGGCCTAAACAAACAGCGCTTCTGGTGGCCCCAAATGTACCAAGAGGTCAAAGAGTTTGTGGCTGCGTGCATCACTTGCTCCCGGGAAACAAGACTTTTCAACGTTTCCCGGGTGGTCTACTCCAATCGCTCCCTATACCTGGTCGTCCTTGGTCCCACATCGCCATCAACTTCTTCACTGTTCTTCCTCCAGGGAAGGCAAGACAACTATTGTAACCCATCCGCCTTCTGCTAGGCCATTGGTACCAGCTCTCTCGACAGTGGGTGAATACGGTGCTTGGCAGATCCATGGCTGTCGACCATCAGGCCATATAGCAGTGCTGCATTAAGAGATCCTCAACATCAGCACGTTTTCTCTGGACCACCGGTAAACCTCTCAGTAGTTCGCCTGAACTTACTTTGCATCTTGGATGTTAATCTCCTGACTGTTTTTCCCTGTCAGCGCTTGGTGAGTTCCGGAATTAATCTTTGCCTTTTTGTGTTTTTGTAGTCGCTCTCGCCTTGCAACCACCCCTTGCTTTGGTCTTTTGGACTTCTGTTTTTTAAGTTGACTCATAAAGACTGAGATTTGGACTCTGGATAATAACATTGGCTTAAACATATTGCAGTACGACAATGATGGTAACCACATTTACAACCTAATGGCCAATTAAGAGAGTAAAAATTGTACAGAACAGAGCAGAAGACCTTTGGGTATTAGTTTTTGACAGAAAACAATATATACTTCTTCTCAGTTGGATGGTTAGCTTGAGGGTTTAGTCATTTTAGCTCATTTAAAAAACTCAAGAATGCAGGGAAATTCAAAGAAGCTGGTGTGAGAGAGGAAAAGAGGCAGGGATAAATGTGGGTCTCTCTATCTGTAATCAAAGTCAGGAGATCTTGATGTTCCCGGGAAGAGGAAGGGTAAGTTAGCGTGGAACGGCAGCAATATCACACTAATCCTCGTCAAGGTGATGCCGATGTCGACAGAAGAAGCTGACTGATTAGCTTCTTCATGGGAAGTGACGGCAAAAGGAAATAGCTCATTTGATTTCACCCTCAAGCAATTAAATTTCCACTAAAGGTCCATACATTTCAAGGTGCAACTGCAGACCCTCTCACACAACCACCCACACTTCTCAACTTCACACTCAAGACGGAGAGTTTTTTTCTCTTCCTCTAAAGTGATATTACAGAAAGAAATCAATAATTCACACCTTAAATCACAGCTTCGATTCTATCAAAATGTGGAGCGTGACAAGAAATCTTCTGACAGACGTCAGAGTTGTAACCCGTGTACACACATGTTCTATATCCATTGTGTCAGGGTGATTTTAAGAAAGTGGTAAGTGCATATCATTTTCACAAATTTAGCCATTTTGTCTTCTTTAGAATTTCAGTCTTTACTCCCATTAAAGCACCAAAACCATGAGGCTGTGGCTATATGAGAGCAAATCTTGATAAAGAACATTTGACCCTCCACATTTTTTCAGATGGAGACTTCCACAGAAAAAATGAGGCTGTCTCAGAGGATTCCGCAAGAAAGGGGGGTATTTAAAGGGATAAGCTGTCTGGAATTTCTGACAGATGCATCTCACACAGCATTTTAGGCGTGAAAGAAGGTAACCTGGGAATATAATAGACCAGAAAAGAAGAATAAAATGAGATATAAAAGCAGATTTGTGTATAGATTCACCTATTTTTAGATGACAATTCTGAAAAGGGTTTATTTTTTTTTTTAAATAGCTGTCTAATGCCTGGACATAATGCCATCAATTTGGAGGGTGAAACACACCGTTTCAATATGAGGTAGAAGATGAGAATTTCTGAAAATTTCAAGTGATCCTCAATGACGTTACAGCTTGAATCGTAGGGAGTTTGATTTTTTTTTTTTCTTATTCAATCAAGCAAAACATTTCAATCATTTAAATTACCAAAATGTGCGCACAGATCCACAGCTCGAGAAGTCACTTCAACTCAGGAAACTCCCAGGCAAGTTACTGGAATCAATGCAACGATTAAATAGTAATGTTATGCCTTTTAAAAACATTGTAGTATTTGCTGTACTTGTTCTGCCCCCTTATATTTATCTATCACTGCTTGATTTGTATATGTTGTAAAACACTCAAGACTGATTCGGTAGGAAGGTGGACAACTTGTTGAAAGACCTTTTTTATTTTTTTAAAGACCTCAGGGAGGTCAGTGACTGGACGTGGATCTCTTGTCGACCAGAGTGACAGAAATTTAACAGAACCAACGAGACAAGCACCTGAGTGGTGAGACTTTAAATCAAATGTGATGTCTCTTCTTTTGTTTTCAGTTTTAAGTCAGATTCCTAACCTGACACGGGCATATTCTCAAACCTAGAAAATGGTGCAGAAAAATATTCAGATGTTTGAATATGTGCATGACACAAATCCAAGCACTTTTCCTTTGTTCATCCAAATCCACATAGACGGGTTCATCCCTCTCCACACATCTATTTAATGTTGATTTCATTTAAATTAGCCATGATACCAGAGATTCTCCTCTCTGTTTTCAGAAAAAAAGTTAATGAAAACATGAATTTAAACTGGATAAATTGTTTAAATTTGTTAAATTTATACATTTCTGAGATGGATCAAACGGTTGCAGATGAGTTCAGACAAGCTCCAGTGTAAATGTTTACATACACAGTTATTACATTAATACTATATTAACAGAGGCGATCAGAGGCATAAAGATCTTAAGATGGAGTTAAACAAGAATAACTCCATCTGCTTATTCTTATTATATCATCATACAAATATGATGGTGTATTAATATAAGTGTTTATTCAAGAAGATATCTCAGATCACATGATCTCACAAGGTAAATCAGCATTTGTGTAATACAGGTGGCCTGTTAGGCAAACAACATGATGCTTCTCTGCAGTGCCTTGGGCAGTCCTTCATCAAGGCGAAAGATGACATCTTGTATGAGGAGTATGAGTAGGTGTGATCAGGCTTTGGTTTGATACAAAGACACTGCTCTATCCCTGTCCACACTCCTTGAGATGTTCGTTTCTATAACACTCAAAGCCACCTCAGTTGGTCAATACCCCTGGGCTGTGTGCTCTATTACGTTTGTGTGTTTATGAATTCATGCAGGGTGGAGGGTCACCTGCAACCAGGAGGGAATCCGCAAGTTGAGGAGCAGTGACAAGGTGTTTGCTGCAGGACAGTTACTCACTTGCAACCTTTCATTTATTCTAACTTTGAGAAACAACGGTGCAGTGTCAGGTCCCCTACCCTCCACAGTATGGCCAGGCGACTATGAACCTGGGTTGATAGTTGTCTCTCTTCAACTAGTAGACGTGGTCAGCGATTGTGACAACCTTGCTGTGAAAAAGGTTCAAAAGGTCTGTTGTGAAGTTGTTTTCTAGCAGTGAACATTTTTAAGGTCCACAATGGATCTCCCAGCGTGAAACAAACAACCCCCATCTCAGGTTGGAGTCCCTGGCTCATCCAGTGTATCAACAGTGCTTACTCATTCCGCTTACAGAGAGTGAGGCTCAAGGGTCTGAGGTTAATTTTGCATGGCCCTGCACCAAGCAGAAGGCACGCTGACTTCACTCGCAGTTCTGGACCCTTCAAAAAATGGGTGGGTCCTCCAGGGGTTCGGAAACAGCCTTTCTGGATGTCCATGTTTTCCTAGACATTGGACAGCTTTGTTGTCAACACTTTGGAAAAGGCACAAGCCCCATCCATCACCAAGTTCTGCACGTTTTCAAGTTGGGAGTGACAGCGGGTCTAGCCTGAGTCTTGCTCCTTGGCTTCTTCAGGAAGAAGCAAAACTTTTGCAGGTGAACAAGAAACCCCACTTAGTAGGTGAAGTCCTATTCTCACAGGGACCAGCGGAACTCCAGGGGAAAGCTGAGCTTAAACTCCTCATAGTTTACACACTTATGGTTGTATACTGTAATATTATAATATTTAACCTGAGGTCATGTTAAAGCGATAACACAATAAGAGATTGTGAAGTAATTCTCTTTTGTTGTATTGTTGATAATAATTTATGATGTACAAGCCGCCTTTCTTCGTGAAAATCGATCAGGCAACATCAGACGCACTGAATAAAACATTTTTTTTAAATGTGACACATTATGAAAGGTTGCATGTCAATGGTGGACAATAGAGTAGCAACACATTGTTGCAGGATAATGTGTTAATTGAGCAGGATGTGATAGAATTTGTTCCGAAAATGTTATAATAATGTGCTTTCTGTATGCAAGGGTTGCATGAGAATGGAGGATCAGATTACCATGCCATCAGTGTTCACTTCATGGAATTGAACACACACTGGCCTTCAATGAGATGCTTCCTTCATGTGATAATTAGTGTAAAGTACCTTGGCATCGATGTATACATGTGTGGACTTATAACATGGAGACTAGCAAGACATTGTTGGAGTTTAATGTTACAGTGGATTGTATTTAAACCCACAAGTTCAACACGTGTGTGTTAATATTATTGTAATCTTCATATGGCCAGTGGAAACAAATACAGTGACATTTGCATTTCTACGGATACATTTTTATAATGAGAATTTAAAAGTAAGCAAAAATACTAATATCAGTCATTTGTGCATGTTTCCAAGTTGTGCGCCCGAAAAACTTGAATATGAAGTTCTGCACTCTGTTTTCCAAGCAAGCCAGGAGATGTGGTGGCTCCATCCTGAACTTGTGTTCAATGCTTTGTCAGGCCATGGCGATCAATCAAAAAGTGGTCTAATCCGCCACAATATTTGCTAATTCAATGGTCAAAAGAAGTCGCAAGGTATAACGTGACTGGCCAAGTCACTGCCCCTCTCCCCCAGGCAGCTTGTGCCCTCTCTTCTGTGCCAGAGCCAACAGGAGGCTTTTTCGGATGCTTAGAGTAAGTTCAGAGAAAATGTTTTCTTTTAGGCAGTAATAACAAATCATTTTCTTTCTGTGCGGTCTGGGAACAAATGTCTCACAGACCGGTACCTGTCCCCGGACCAGTGGTTGGGGACCACTGCTTTTATCCTAAAGAGCTGGTGTTTCAGAGGTTAAGTGAAGGTGTATCTAAAGAAAAAAAAACATTGATTGATTTCTCCTCGGAAGAAACTGGAGACTGATGGAGTTCTTTTGTTACACTGTCCGCTAAGAAAACAACAGGTTTGAGTAGTGTTTAGTAATATTAATGACTACAGCCAATTTGTTTTAGCTCATTGTGACATAAACAACATCATCTTGACCCCGTCTATGACCTTCATCACCTCTCTGTTCTCTGTCTCATTCAACTGTAAATCTTAGTCATTTTTGAGACCGTTTAAGGTTGTTTTGAGCAAGTTAAAATGATCACAAAATGTTTTTATGTTAAAATAACTGTATTTTTTACAGATTCCTGGACCAGTTACGATATTTCTGACAAAAACAACATTAATACTGTTATGAAGTTTTCTACAAATGCGGATACAACTAGCTTCACACTTGTTGTTCAGGTCTATGTGGATTTCAACATGATATGTCTTAAAAACCTAGCATAAGTAGCAGGGTGCTTCTGCAATTAATCTAGTACACTGTTAGGTGCCAACAAACTATCCCATATCTATAAATATGTGCACATTTTAATGCTACAGTCGCATAGGAACATCATCTAAACCTTTTAAATTTAGGAAAGAGATTAAAGCCGTTGTTTGCATATGACACTGTTGTGCTTCGTGTTGATATTGAGCTGAAATTTGGGTTGAAAACTAGATTCAGATAATCCACTGAACACCCAGAAGCAGTAACTTCTTTTTGACAAACTTCTTTTAACAAACCAGAAAAAAAGAACCCCACTTTTGTGACTCAATTTATACTTTATAAAACTTTTCCAAGCATGAGTTCTGTAAACTCCTTGTGAAGGACATTGCTTAGAAAAGGAAGCAAATGATGTGCTCAAAATTCAAGGGAAGGAAATGACAATGGAGCTCACAGATGCATCAACACGTGGAGGAAATAGGAGAATCCGTTCAGACAAGGTTGTCTCGACCAGTAAGATGAACACAATGTTTATTTGTTTCAATGCATCATGATACTCGACAATAGGGTTGTCACAAGAGCTGATACTTTGGCACCAATGAGGTACCAGCACGCACAAAAAATAAAAATACACGATATACATGTTCTTGGCATTACCAATAGGGGCGTGAGCGCACGATCTGTGTGCTGTCTTCTAAAAAATGTTTTCACCTCATCCTATTGACTAACCTTCCAGTCAGAATCCCTTTGGAAACACCCAAATATTTCATGCGGATGAATGTGAAGTAATTTTTAACGCTCTTTGATGTTTGGAAACTGAAGGAAGGATTGCTTCAAACCAGCAAACACTTCAACAAAGACATCCTGACTTGTTTAAAGAGTTGAAGGTGAAAAATGTTCAGTTTGGTCAAACTTTTCTCACGTTAAAAATGAAAAAAAAAATTCTGTTATTTGAGATAGAGAGTCACTTCACTACAGCTATACTACAGACAAACACTTTACATTATGTTAACGCAATGTGATTTATACAGTTTTGTAATGTAACATTGTGAGATCTTTCTAAGGGTTCCTTCGCTCATGTTACATATTTATGAAACAAATGTATGTATTTTTTTTCTATATTGAAAACTGTTCACCACTCACCACTCTTAGATTGTAAAATAATCAATTGTTGGTTATCTTTATTCAATAAAGTCGTGTTCTTTAAAGCAAAATAGTATTGGACTACTGACATATTGGTGTCCTGATCCTACTGGACAATATCTGTTACGTATTTAAGTACATTTTTGGCAGTTCACACTGAATTAATGGGATTTCAGTTAATTTAAATGGAGAAAATGTATAAATCACAATTTGAGATACAAGCTCCTTAATGAAACAAATTAGACTCTAAAAACATATTGTATGTGCTGAGAACCATGGTTAAGGACCCAAAAGTCCCAGAGTCAAGAGCACTAGAGCCTGCTTACAGGTTTATATGAGAACAGATAACTCATAGTAAAAATAGTTCCTTAATAACTTTCACAGGTTTTGCAACAACTGATGTCAATGGAACCTGACGTCTGAAAGACATTATTTGCACATTAACTGTTCTGTCCATTAGAACCTTTATACTACATTTTTGAGAAAGGAATGAAACAAAAGTATGGTTGATGCTGTGCTATAAGACAGCGTCAACATCATAAACACACATACGAGGTATACTGTAGAGCTGACTCAATATGCCCACAGAAAGAGGCGTCATTGTGATCTGAATAGGAAATTGACTGCAATTACTTTGAAACACTGTATCCGGACTGGGAGCTGAGAGATTGTATCTCCCAAACCTTTTAATGGAACCAGTCACCCTTGCATGTCGATAAAAACTGTCGGTACTCCACGAGAAGTGATGTTATATAAGAGTAGTGGGTTGTTTCATATGGAAGCCTGATAGCATGTTTAGAGGGCAGTGGATGGAAATAAAAACGCTACTGTTCAATCATCTTGCCAGGACAAGAGTAAGCTCAAATTTAAGCTTCATTGATCGTAGTCCATCAGTACTCTTATACGTCAAGATGTACTCTTATACGTCAAGATGAAACAGTCGTCATTTTGGAAACAAGAGCTCCTGTCAAAACATGACAATGAGAATCTCTCATGAATTTCTAGACTTTCATCTGGCTTCAATGAATATGTTATGGAGATAAAATGTACTTCAATCAAACTTTCCAGCTCCTACGATTCCTTCCTACCCGCTGCACATTAAATGAGGAATTTTACTTGCATTAAGGCCATCTCTCCAAGGGCACTGCAGCGGAGGTCACACATGCCTGGAATACGTTACAGCTTCCAGTGTGTGTTAATGTTAGTGCTCCATTCACAACAAACACACCAGAGGTTCTTTGCTTAGTGTTTTTGTTATATCATCCAAGAGGTTGAATTTGTCTTTCCTATTGATAGCATCTCTGCACAATAAAACCAAATAATTCCCTGAAAATAGATTTAAAGTGTTACATTTTCTACCCAACCTTTTGTCGACTAAGGGTATGGGTTATTTTTAGATCCTTTTAGAGATCCTAATCTTTTTCTTTTTAGAGTTATAGATAAAAATGTATATCTATTTGAATGAAGCTAATAACGCTTGGTTGTCTTAATCTTCATTGTCCAAAATGACACTTAAGAACATCCATATATTGCGAGAAGAAGATTGGGAGAGTCTGAAGAAAAACATTTTTAAACCACCTCCAAATACAACACACGCTTAAAATTGTACAGAAGTTCATGCAGCGAACAAACAGCACGATCACCAGCTGTCAACCAGTTGACAACCAGCTCCTGAGCAGGTGTAGAATTTGTGTCAATTCAAGGATGTAATAAAAAAAATGTCACAATGGGAAAAGAACATTTAAATTCATATTGTGCCTTGATATATCTTTAATCAAAAATAATATTAAAACATAAGGATATACACAAATTGTAGGATAAGCTAACAAAATGTGTAAACAATTGACAGGTACAGAATATATCCTGACAAAGATGTTTTCTCAATATCATAAGCGATGTTCTCGTCAGCAGGTGATCATTTGGACTGTGAGATAAACTCGGCCTGTGAATCCAGTGTTTGATGTGCGTTTATTCGACAACAGTTTCATGTCAAATCATATCATCTGTGTTATGTTCTTTCTTCTACAAAGGGAAGATTAACAGGTTAAGTTAGTTTGGTATTTAATATTTGCTCCGGAAAAGCCCAGTCCTCTTCCGCGACATTCCAAAAGATTTTGATCACCGTTTCAGAAAATAAACTTAACTTAAACATTCAAACATTTTGAATTAATTCAAACAATTAAACATAACAATTCATTTAAACATTTGACTATTTTAAATTAATTTAAACATCTTAATCAAATATTTTAATTGACTTAATAAGCACTAAATATAATTTTATGAATTTTCCAAAACTTTTTAGTAAAGCTCTGATATTTAATTTTGTACTATTCTTTTGAATCTTTTACCTTAATTACATACTCAAATTAAATATTATTTTAGCAAACCCATTAATCACAAAATCAATATAGTAAATGCTGCCATGTGTTCCTTAACTAATATTTACCACAGTTAAACATAAATTTGAACATCTCAGAAGAATTTCAAAGACAATGAAAGTAAATAAAAGATTTCACCGACCATTGGCGTCTTTGGACTGAACCCATTATGAACTTGGAGCTTCTTCTCTCTCTGACTGACTGAGAACCTCCATGACTTCACAGGTGCTCCACATTAGTGCCAATGGCTGAAGCAGCTGGTTTGCTTCTGCTGGTGCACTCTGGGAAGTGTGGTCCTTTGACACATTCTGAGATCCAGCTGAACACTGCCATTGTTGGATGCATTAGGGACAAGATGTAAGTGTGAATATTTGTGCAGAGGATTTCCTCGCGCTTCATTGATGAGACCCTGTGATTGCTGGTTTTATTGTTGTCTTTTACGTAATGAAGTGTGTCAGCTATTATCTATTTCCAACGGTTGCTCTGACAATCATACCTGAATTGAAGAAGAAGCAGAATTTCCCGTGTCGTGTAATTGAATGTGTTTTTTAATAACAGAATTAAACTTGTTGAACTCTACTATTATTCTATATCTATTATTTAAACACACCTTGCGCCGGGATAAGTGTCCTGAAGGACTGAAGTGACAATTTAAATGATTCAGGATTCTTCTTGAGTTGTTTTTAAATAAAACATTTTGTTTGTATTCCTTGCAATGAAAGATCAAATTTGACATCAGACTTGTTTCAAGGGATGTAATTAAATAATGTAATTTAAAAAGTTGAGAATCATAATATACAATAAAATTGTATAAAAACCTCATCAGAATTGTGCAGCAAATATTGGTATGTTGTATCATTAAGTAAATCAATTTAAGTTAATCAAAATGTGTTTATCTTAAATGCCACTGAAGGCTGATCTAAATCTACTCCTCATTCACGAGAGTAAGCTGGAGCTGCAGATGGCTAGCTGATAGGCTGGCTTTTTCCACAAAGTAAAAAACCTTTTTCGTTATATTACATGAAATAAACACAATTCTGATCCTAAAATGCATCACACTGTCAGTAGAAGTGTGTATTGGCAAAGATCTGATGATACACCGCTACGCTATATTGTGATACAATGGTGTTGCAGACCCAACAGACCACATGGCTCTTGACAAATTTGTAAGTGCTTTGATTTGTTTGAAACCAAAATATGTCCAAACATCCGCTTCAAAGCTGCGGGAGTCAACTAGTCCTAAGTCAAAGCCGAGATCTCAAAGGATTTCATTGATGCGTTGGCTGCGGAGGAGTAATTACTGTTGCCATCTAGAACACACTAACACAATTGAATATGTGCATGTTAATTGTATATAAAGTAGTATAATAATAAAAATGTTTTTTTGATACACACTTTATTCAACTATTAACCATAAAAATATATATATTTAAAAGCCAAAAATACAAATCAGGTCGTTTTTTTCTCAGAGATCTTGTTGCCCACACATGGTGGATAAACTTCTGGGAATACTGGCAGTTAAGTAGTAGAGCATACAAACACAAATTTAATTTAAACAACGACAAGACACTGTGTTACAGCCCCAAGGACAAAGTCTGAGTCACCAACAAATGAGATGAGAGGACTTGAGACTTGGTATTCTGGCACATTCCTCGACGCAGCACTCCAGCACTCATAAACATGGTTACCGACTTAAACCAGAGGAGCAAGAATCCTTTTCTAATCACACCCCAGTGGGGACAGTCGCATCAGCACCAGCGCTGCCGCTTCGAACGAAATTATTCATCTCAATCAGAGAAAATCAAAAAGACTCATTTGCTGAAAAACATCATCAAAGTGGAGGAACTTTTCATCAAAGCCAGAAACCCATCCAAGCACCTACCTCACCCACTGACGCTCACAATGAATCTTTCTTTCCATATCATCTGTATCATTCTGTTGTTTCCATTCTGTATCTCTGACACATCTTGACTTTGATCTCCTCCAAAAAAAAAACCACAGGATTGAACACAGCCTACAAAACAGGAGCCTGCAGGGATCTGTTGCAGGCTTTCAGGCCACAATCCTAATTTTAAATGCACCCCAAGCCTCAAACACCCACCTTCACACACACACGCATGCACACACACCCACAAACACACACAAACGCACACCCACACACATACACATAGTCAAACTGTTCTCAATTGTTATCAAACAATTTCCACTTTAATAAAACTATTTTTTACCCTAATGAACAATTCAACTGTAAAACCATTTTCAATTGTAATCGAACAAATTGTGACTGTAATTAAACTATTTTGTAATGTAATAAAACACATTTTAATATAATTAAACCATTTTTAAACAGCAACTAAAGAGGGACCCAACTTGTAGTTATCACTTTATACAGTTCTCCCCCATTGAAAATCTTGGGGAAAGAGAGGGTAGAAGAGTGGAGTCCATTATGACGTAATAATGGGCTTCACTCCTCCTGCAGCAGCAAAGAACGCCCTGCTTCTTTCTTTGTAAAAAAAAAAAACCCTGAAGGATCTTTGACGCTGTGGGACAAGCCTTGATGCTTGACCAATTAGAGGAGAGTGGGCGTGGTTAAGGTAAACAAAATTTTAGCTCCAGAAAAAAATAATCATTTTCAGTGGGCGGGGCTTAAGCACATCTTCTAATGTAAATATTTCAATTAAAGGTAGTTTTGTCCAAACATACACAGACTGATGTATACAATAGAGGTCCAATATCCATTTAAAAATACATTTTATTAACACATTAGTTGCCCTTTAACTATATAAGTAGCATAGAGAAGTACAGTTCTATTATGTTCATTCTCTGCCCTCTAACAAGCTATGCTATTGGCTTATCCCTTCAGGCTTCCGCTTTTTACCTGAATAAATGTATACTACTGTCCGCCCTGCTAGGGGGAAAGGGTCCCACGCCCTATTTAGACCCTCTCCCCCAGCACTCAGTCACCACAAATCTCCAATTCTACGTAAGCGATTCTTTCACCATCTGGTGTCGCTATGGACTAAAAGACTAGCAATCCATTGCACAGCCACCCCGACAGACGTTGATGTCCAGGGCTACTGCTTCTCCGTTCTGGTTCAGGAGAACCTGCTGGAAGCTGAGAGGTTTTGCGCCGGTCGCAGCTACTGCTATGTAGGAGACTGTGGGAGACTTTAACAGAGCAAGACTAACTCACAAACTGCCAAAGTTTAAACAACATGTCAGCTGTCCCACCGGAGACAAAAACACACTGGACCATTGCTACACTACGCTGCATACCACGCTTAAAACGGCCAAGCCTGTAGTGAGAACATTGAAGAGGTGGACCAACGAGGCGAAGGAGGAACTTCAAAAATGCTTTGCCTGCACTATAAGTGATTTTGAAGCTGCTAAATGGGTTGATGTGACAGACGCTGTGACAGCTTATATCAACTTTCGGACTAGAACTACCCGCCACAAGAACACTTTCTTCCCCTCCACCATTTAACACATGAACAGATAATTTCCACCATGGCATTTATACTCAATTTATAGCACTGTTTGACGTATTTTTTGCACTGTGTTTTTTTATGTTTTTATTTCGTCCCGCTCTATTTTTTTTATATATATTGTTAATCTTCTAATTTTTTAGTTCGTTTGTTTTGGTTACATGTATGTATACCGATATTTACTGGCCAAGAAAGCAGTTCTTGAACTTCTTGAAGCTGGTCGACCATTTCTGTCCACACTGTTGTCCAGCCTGTTTGACCATGACCCAGAGAGGATTTAAAATTGTGTCGTATTCAAAGAAACCAAACCTGGTAAGCTCTGACGTGGGTTTTAAAAACAGTAGCAAAGTTTCTGACATCTGCTGGCATTTATCACCGGCATTCTTAATGGATTTTGACACGCTGGTGGTTTCGAGAAAGGGTTTAAAATTGCTGTGCAATGAATTTACCATCAAACCGGCCCTTTTCGTCAGGGCCATCACTTTCAGATTTTCACCTGTCCAGAGGTGTATTGTACATGTATGTATCAAGCAAACCATATCCAGCTTAAAAACAGCACCTTTAATTCAAGCTTCTGTTTGTTAAGGCAGGTTTTTAAAGCGTCATCTCCATTATTGTCTGATTCTGTCATCAGCAACCACTGTCACATCTCAGTAAACAAAACCTGATTGAGCTCATATGATGTGATCAAGTCATTGACAATGACGAAAGAGAGAGATATGAGTCTGTCCATCTCTGCCCTCCTGTATAACACCCACACCGACAATTACCTCCACCCTGTCACAACCTGTGGTCACATTTTATCAGCTGTAAAGGTGTTGAAGTGGTAGTTAGATGTTGCTGTCAGAATGACAGTAGAGCAAAGGAGGACCCTCTCTTAGTTTCATAGGCAAGATTAAGTTGTTGTTATCCAATAATGAAACAATTTACTGCTCATGTTGTGACAGGAGAAGGAAGGTGCACATCATAACATCCTATTACTTTCTAAGTGGTTGTCAGGTGTCACTTTTCTCCTCCTCCTTCTATGATTGAGAAAAGCTGACAGATAACAAACAAGAAGGACTAGTGGAAAAATGAGAAGATAGAGTAACAAAAAAATATTCATATATGTGAAGCAAATACTGTTAGGATGAAACAATAGATCATTTTGGAGGAAAACAATTGTTTTCTTTAGGTAACTCTTGATTTTTGATTGAAGACATCCATTTTTTTTAATATATAAAAGTTTGAGCAATAATACACACAATTATTATTATTCAATGTGCAGAAATGTCCACAATGTAAAATCAGGATTCTTATCAGTTTCGAAAAGGCAAAGGGCAATGTATATTGGGATATTAAAATGTTGCTTTTTGTGCTTTGTTATAAAATGTCATGGCATATTTGTCATTATTATTACTTTTTATTTAAAAAGTGTTCCTTCTTTCTATTGGATTGACGACTCCTCACAACAGTCGGAGTATAGAATATGTACCCTAATGAAATGAAATGACTAAACAATCAAGCTGAATTTGAGTCATCTGTAGGATGATTACAAATAATGAAGGCTACACAAGTTGTCATGGAAACAACCAGTTCCTTCACCAAAAGAAGACAAACAACAAATAAACAGATGACATTTTCAGAAGTGACATTTTGTCTTCAGGTGAAATGCAAAAGTGCATCTAAAGTGCATCTTTACTCCATCTTGCTGAGATAGAATGTAACGAAACGTTTCCATCTCGACATTGTAAATATCAATCCTGTATTAAAGCAGTATAAATTTTGTATTCATGTCTCCATCACAAAGTCACTGTAATGAGAGATCCTTATGTTCACATTACCAACCTTTAGTGTTATTTCAGCTCAATAAATTAAAGAATGAATTATATTTTTAATATCATTATGCAACATGCTTATCATTAGTCTATTGCTACATCATTTTTTCATACTCAAAATAAATCAAATATAATCTGGCTGTGGGGGTTTCAGATTCCTGCCTCAGCTCGTCTGTGCACTAATAAAAATTATGAATGTATTCAAATTTAATCTCATCATGTCTAAGGGAGTTTATTCTATAACGTACTGTGGCTTCAAAAATGTTTTACCGCACTTCCTGATCATTATATTCTTTGGATGTTCCAATTAAATTCCAATATTCAAGACAACACAAGAAATGCAATTTTTAAATGAAGGTTAATACTATCCCAGTATCATACAGCGAAAGGCAGGCAACCATTCACACACACCCATAGACAATTTTTACCAAAGTTCAGTCCTCTGTACGTTTTTTGGACTGTGGGAGGAAACCGGAGTGCCTGGAGTAAACACACGCAACACGGGGAGAACATACAAACTCCACACAGAAAGGTTGGCTTGGCCTGGAATTGAACCAGCAACCTTCTTGTGAGGCGCGCCACTGTGCGCCCCAGGTTTTTACTATAAATCTTAATTTAACTGTGGTTCATCACATGTCTCCCTGAGAAAATGAAAGAAAAAAAGATACTCAAAGTATCTTTGTAGAAAATACAAAGTTAGGGGTAGGTATCAAAAATATTTGATGCCGGTGGTGATATGACCTTCACTAAAATAGCCATTTGTTTTAGTGTGACAAAAATATACCTTCTTAATACCTGCCTTGCTAGCTTGTGGTGTAGATGTACTAAGCCTTACCCAAGTCTGACTTCTCAAATGATTTATTCCGTGACTGCCGTTGTGCTGACTTAACAGTCCTGGACGAAGTGGCACTCGTTATCTCAGGCGGACATAAGACAGGGAAGAACACCGACTCTCGGCTTACTTTGCTGACTCCATTTCCATCTACCATCGTACGGCTGCTAATTATCTCCTCCAGATGTGTGTGAGCATTAACAGGCAGCTGGAAACACACATCTGCACGTGTCATTTGGAAGATCCTCAACAGACTGTCGGTATTTGCGATGTATCCGAGTCTTCTTCTCATGAGACTAAGTCATGAACAATATATCTGGACTGCCTACTTTAATTGGATTTTTTTTTTTATCTTTTCATTTCCTGTGCTGCTTTTCTCATATACCGGGATGTAAACACACATGGTGGGAGGAGCTTGTTTTCTTCAGATTGTTTTGGATGTTTTGGATTTTAATGGTAGTTGTTTGTACGAATTGAATGATAAGTATTGGAATAAATCACAAGAGCTTAATTTAAGAGATTATATTTAGACATATTTTCTTGATAATAAGTTATTACATATATAACTATGAGAAGATTGTATGACCAAAGGCTTTTTGTACAATGTTACTATTGATTATTAACATTTTTTTTCTGGTTTGTTTCATGGCAGCAACTTCATTTTTCTAAATTTATAACATAATTTTAAGGGCAACTAATAAGTTAATTTGAGTGTCTTATAAATAGATCTTGGACCTCTATTGTACTCACTCACAATAAGTGCCTGTTTGTACAAAACTCTCTTTTCATCAAAAATGTTATGTAAGAAAATGTGCTTTAGCCCCGCCCACTGAGATTTAATATTGTTTACCCCAATCCCACCCACCCTGCTGTGATTGGCCGACACCGAAAAAATTGCCACATAGCATAGCATAATGGGCTCTGCTCTCGTAACCTATCGTAAGATATTAGACTGGGATAATGTGGTGGATAATAGTGTGGTCATGGTGATAATAGTGTGGTCAGGGTGAGAGACTTTTGGGGAGGAAGACTTCAACATTTGAAACACGTGAGAAAGTCAGGAAAGTTGGGTTTTGACCTTTAAGAGCTACTCGTCCTTCTTGGGACACAGACAACTCATGGACATTGACGCCTGAATTGCTGGCGTGATGTGAAGGAAAGAATCGCCGAGAGATTGAGGAATGACATTTAAGTATGACATTTATCTTAACAGCGATAACCTCCAGCCAAAAACTGTTTAAAAATGTCCACAAGTGTGTTTATTTATACTTGGAATGATAATGTCAATGACAGTTACAATGTTTCATCTTCTCTTTGTTCGTCTTCCTGTTACTTAATTTATCCTGTAAGTGAATCCGTACCAAGATATTCTGTATATGTACATTAATTTATGCAGGATGACTGGATCCTTATATTAACTCTATGTTTGTGGACAGGTTGGCAAGGCAACGCGTTTGTCACTCTAACAGCAGCTCTTCATGAGCTGGATACCATGGGGAGGCAGTCATGGGAGATCTAGTCAATCCCTCTGGCAAATTTCAGGTCACCTGATGTGCTTGAGTGTCCCTATATCTATGATGCCATACTGAATAACACAAATACAGTATAAATGTTTTTTTTTTCACTGCATGCTCAATTTAATCTGTAATCTGTGTTGTTGTTTTTTTGGGGGGGGGGGGGCGTTTCTATGGGATTCCAGAGTAGTACATTTTTGAATGAACGCGACTACATACATTTACAATTTATTTATGATGGACAGAGTTAAGATTGTGGTTAAACTCCATGGTCACAGATTAATAACTAAAAGTATCACTGATAGGAGTAGGCTGCTAAACAGCATGCAAGATCACCATCAGGAGCAGGTTAAGTGTCCTACTCATTGAAGTAAGTAAGTAAATAAGTAAGTTAGTTAGTTATTAAGTAATGGTTATTTCTAGAGCGCATTTCACAAACAGAGTTAAAATATATCCTTAAAAGATCAAGACGCATAAGACACACACAGGAGTCCCAGAAAATCAGGGAAAAGCCTGGACAAATAAGAATGTCTTAAGCTTGTTCATCAAATGTAGAGAGAGCGGAAGATCGTTCCAAAGCTTAGGAGCAACAGCCTGTAAGGATTTTTTTTTCCTCAGTACCATCAGTAGATTCTGATCCACAGACCTAAGAGCCCGAGTGGGGTGTAAGGCTGGATCAGATCACTGATTTAAGGAGGCGCCTGACCATGAATAGTTCGGAACCAGAATTTTAAAATTGAACCTGAAAGAAACTGGCAGCCAGTGAAGAGTTTTAAGTGAAATGTGAGTTCTTCTACTAGAGCAGCTCAGAATTCTCTGTGCAGAGTTTTGCATTAACTGCAGGCGAGACAGCTCCTTGTTGTTTAGACATGAAAACAAACCGTTACAATAGTCTAAATGAGAAGACACAAACGCATTGATTATAATCTCCAGATCGTGTTGTGACATCATTTTCCTTTAGAGTTTAGAGATTTTTCTCAGTTAAAGGAAATATTTTCTGGTCAGTTTTCTTCAGTGTTGAACTAGAGACATGTCTTTATCAAATACAAGGAAGACACAATGATATATAGATACGGGCTTTGAACCTGCAACTCTTTAACTCTACTACTGTCTGAAATATGCCGCTCAGATCACTATGTACTTGTACATGTAAAAGATTCAAGCCCATTTTCTTTAAAACTTCTAAACAGTAGTTGTTTCTTGTTTACTGTATATGTACTCACTGTATGAACGTTTATCAATACCATCAGAAGATTAAAAGTTTCAACATTTGAAATATCCATTTCAATCAATCAATTTTCCCATGTCACTGATATACTTCCATATTATTGCAACTGTTAAAAAGCAAACATTGTACATACCAGGATCTGATTTGGAGAAGGTGTCCACGTCTAGCAGGCTCCTGTGGAAAAAAGGAAGTGAAAGGATTATTTAGTAAAGAAAAGGGCATTCAACCGATTCTGTCAGTGTCTCATAATAATCCAGACGTTCATTATGAATTCCTAAATGCCATTTAACACTTGTGTTGTTTCTTTAGTCTCCCGAGTGTTTAAAAAAAAGCCTCTAAACACTTGATTCAGTCCACTGGGAACACTTCATTGTGTGGAAAGTTATTAAGGTTAGTTGAAAGGTTAGTTAAGTGAAACCTTATTTACACAGCAGACAGGTTTAATGAATGTGCTTCATTTATTTTTACAAGTTTACAGGTTAGTCTTTGAATAATCTTGACATGTTTAGTGACCCAGGCTAAAGTAAATTCAGTGAAAATACCATCTTTTTTCAAAACAAAACATCAGAACCGGCTTTAACACAATTATCCTCATTAACATTTTGATTAAGTTTTTTTTTTTCTCGAGTGGATCTAATTAATTCATGTTACTGTGTCTCTGTGTATATTTGTCTTGGTGTGATGTAATTGAACTGTATTGTTCTTAGGAATCTCACAGTTGTTCCCCTGAAGCGTGAACAAAATAATGATATGAGATAAAGTATATTTATGGCGCTGTTGTATTTACTGGAACAAGTTATAATTTCTTAAAATGTGTCACAGCGACAGGCCTGACTGCAATTTCATTACGCAATAGAATGTCCTCAGATGCATGATTTTCCTTCCGACTTTTTCATTAAAATGGAAAAGCTTGACGGTGTTCTATTCCCCAGGCAAAAATGAACAGTATGAAAATGTAATTTAGGAAAAAAAATAACCTCACAAGACACCATCTCCTATTGAAATTAAACCAGGGATAAATCCATCATGTGATTTTCCAGGTGATTTCACTCCCATACTCAAGTGGCGAAGCTCAGGTGTCTGGCCTGCATTGCTCTGGCTGGTCTCAGGAGGGACGCAGGGAAACGGCCATTCATTATGTAGGAGTGATTTGGAAGGACGGGAAGCACACACAGGCCGCCTGACAGTTTTAGGGATGCCTGAGTTTTCCGTCTTGCAGTCAGTCAAACAACCAGTCTGTGGCTTAACAGAGCAGTCAACCATTTAGAGAGTGGCAGCTGCTTGTCACCGGGCTATGAACGGCGGAGGATAAATAGATGGAGGAATTCAAATGTGAAGTTTAAATGCTGGATATGCTAATGAAGCTGTCCTATATCTTTCACGCGTGTGAGTGTTAACATACAAGCGGAGCAGCATATCTTAGATATTCATCTAGGTCAACTTATAAGAGAGAGGTCCATTGGTTTGTTGAAAGGCTTCCCAGAGGTTTCGTGGGGATCTCTTTTTCAACACTTGTTGTGTAACCCGAACGATTTCTGGAGGTGGTTCAGTTTGACGGACTAGGACGTCTAAGGATCCTTTAGCAGTGAAAAAAAAAGTTAAAATCAGTTGAGTTAACCAAATATATTATGTTAAGTTTTTGCACATAATGGTATTAATCGGCAGTCAATTAATTGTATTACTTTTAACTAACCCAAATACAATTATTCAAAAATAAAAATAAGAAGTAAATAAGAAGATAAGAACTGTAATAAAATCTGACTTAAAAAAATCAGTGTGTGAATAAATGGATTTTTGTCAATAATTTGGGTATAAAATTGAAGATGAAAGGTAAAGATATTGATAATTAGAAACTTTAATGGAGAAAAACTATACAAGTTCATACCAGTCTGGTCAGAGAGTCATTTGTTACCTGATCGCACACACAAAAAATATATATATATATTCAGTCAAATATGTTCTATTGATCCTAATGTCTAAAAGTAAAATGTAAAAGGTTGGGGTTTTTTTTACAAAAGGTATTTTCTCTGAAGTAAAATTAGCCTATGACGCTTGTGGTAGTCAAGTTTACTCCCGAAATAATGTAAACCAGCAAACATGAGTGAAACATCATTTTGCAGTTTCTATATACAGGTCGGTTTGTGAATATGAAGCCAACATTTAACTTATCTGTGGTGTAAAACAGGGGGGGGACCCCTAGTCTAAACCGTGTGAGTCAAACTCAAGGTCTGCAACCGAAAGATGACGTCAATTCAGAGAATCGTGCTGATATCACGACCTATGAAGATGCCATTGTTGAAGCTCAGGTCTTGCTTTTGAAGCTCTTCAACAGCTTAACAAATGAAAATATTGCTTTAGAAGTAGCAAAATAAGTGTCAGTAATCCTTAATCCTGTAACCCTCAGTAAAGTATTAACCAAAAATAACCTTACAATAGGCTTTTCTGCCTTTAAAGAATGACTTCAGTAACGTAATAAGAATGACATTTCATACGAAAATAATATGATATGTATCGGAAAAAAAAAAAAACTGTGACATTAGTGCTTATACTAGGGAAAGAGCAACATATCAAAGGAAAACAATCAATCAAAATGTTTGTTGATCACAAAAAAGAATTCTAAGCTTTCCTTACTATTTTTTGTGCATTTATACATTAAGCAGAAATAAAACATGGAATACCCAAAAGCACCATTTTGTCAGTACAGTGTCATTGCTATAAGAGCTTGAGTAGTTATTGTCATGGAAACGTGGAAAATGACTAGATCTTATATCCTAAATAAAAAAAAAAAATGTTTTCCTATCATTATATTTGTACAAATTAATCTTTACTTATACCACAGATTCAAATCAACGACAAATTAAAGAAAAACAATCTGATGTCATCATGTGTATATGATTTTAACATCGCGTGAATCCGATGTAAAACAAATCAAAAACGAATATTTAAGACAAAGTTATCCTATGTGACATAAGTTAACTGACTCAGAACTTTATTTAGATTCCAGCTGATGTTAGTAAATCCGCTATCATAGTGCAAAAGGCAATATGTGGAGACCGATGACTGAATTGTATGCTGAATATACAGTATATATTTAATAAAAACAAAACAATTATTATAATAGAATAGACCATTTAATCTTAAGCAAATAACAGTGTAGATTACGTTTTAAAACGTTTGGGAAAACGTATTTTAACGCGGATTTATAACAAGACGCACCAATTAACTTTACTCTGAATTGCGGAGGCGCAATATTCTTAGTCTTTTTTTTTTATCATCCGGCGACTCACCGACACGACACGGTAACTTCTATTTTAGTTGCTGGGACTCTGGTGTTCAGAGGGTCGAATTCCCCGATGGATGCCATCATCTCGACCCACGCAGGTATCGAATGTCCACGAGCGAACAGCAGGATCGTTCACATCAGCGGCGGCAGAGGCAGCATCGTGCGCGCGATAAATCCATTGTGGAGGGTTTTTTTGTGCGTGTTGCTTCTGAAGCCGTGGAGAAAGGGAGAGAGAGAGAGAGAGGAGGAGGAAGGAGGAGAGACGGGTAAGGTAGGGAGGGAAAGTTGTTATTTAAAGTTTATTCATCCTCCGTGCGCTCCTGGAGTCTGGCCGCTGCCTGTAGGTATGGAGGAGGAGAGCGCAGCCAACCGGAGGTGCGCGCAATAGCAAGATGCTTTAGTCCGCGTTGTGTGTGCGTAGGATTGTGAGGAAAAAATACGATAACATACATTTAACAATAATTAAACATTATGTATCCCCCGACCAGCAGAGTGGTAGAAATAGTTCACCTCCTGCTTGAGGGGTTTTATTCCAGCACAATTCACATTGATATTCTTGTTTTATTTTATTGATTATTTCTTTATTTCCCGGATAAAAAATGGGATTTGAACTTCAGTTTTACTCATCACCCCATAAACCTTTTTATATAGAGACACAGTTTATCTAAGTGACATCTCAGGCAGCAGATGACATCATTCAAACCATTTAAATCTATATTTTCAATTGTCAAATCATGACATATTTATCACAAGACACCTAACAGTTAAACCTACATTATTGAGAAACAGGTCTCAGAGAATCAATAAGCAGCAATGATGCACAGCCAGACTCAGTGGGGACAGTATACAGCCTGTGCCATCAACAGGGGAGAAGCTAGAGAAAAAGAAGACGGTCGAAAGGAAAGACAGGGTCTTGGATCATGGATAACGTGGCAGTATCAAATTCTGTAGGACATAATCTTACAAACAAACCTTGTTACTAAATGATAAAACATAACCTGCTCTATAAGGAACGTGGGTCACAAAAATAGAGCTGATGTGGTGAAATACTTTTGTACCTCGAAAAAAGGAGGACTTGAGATCCTCACAGTGAAAGTGGCAGGTAGTGATGCCATAGTTGCAGTCCGTGGCCATCAATGGCAATCTGTGCCGTCTCTGGCGTCTCCTGACACTTGCTTGGATTCCAGATACACCTCCCTTGACTCGCTGCCAAAAATGGCGGGGCAACATTCCCTTGGAAGAAAAATGCTTTTGTCACTTTCTCCATGGAGTCATGCTGAATACAAAATAAAAGTATCAATCAATTTCAGGTATATGTATCCTTATTTTAGTGTAAATAATCTTTGCACAATTTCTTTAAGTTTTGTACGTCTTAATATAATTTAAATATATATTATAATCGGTTCCATTGTGTGACTATGAATGTAAAATAGTGTCCGTATTGGACTATTCTGATATTGGTTGTAACAGTGTAAATTTGAATGTGGAATTTAGACAAATTAGACAAAAGTTAATAGAGATAAATTCAGGTGCTACGAGCATAATGTTTGTAGGCAATACTGAGTCTCGACAGGCTGTAACTTTCCCAAGTATTAGTTATTCATGCTGCCATGAATGAATCACTTTTTACATCCTGAGCTATGAGCTAGAATATTTAATGTCCAACCGTCATTTCTTTGTGGAAAAAACTCTTCAATGGGTGGTTGAAACCTATGTGTTATCAAGGAATCTGACCAGACTATAATTGTTCAACTGATATATGCTGAAGGAACTACAATGTATTGGAACAACCTCCTTTCTATCATTTTATTGTGACAAGAAGTGACACCTTCATCTTCATTCATGAGGTCGCTGACTATAACCCATCTAACATTAAAGATGTCAGGCAGACGTTGAAGGCCAACGACAGGCAATAAAGTGAAGAATGATGCAGTGACTCAACAAACAGTAGAACCTGGAAGAACTGTCCGAGGTCAAGGCGTCAAAGTATCTCGCAATAAATGTGAAAAAAAAGTCCTTCAAGAGATCAGGAATCTAGCAACCTTTTAACGACGAGCCTCTTGTTAGCTTCAGAGTTTTCACTCAGGTTTCCTGAACCACAAACAAAAAACATGAATTAAAAGCCATAAAAAACACAAACCTTAAAAGACACACACACACAAAAAATCCACATTTAAACAAAAAATAAACTGAATAAAATATTAAGCAAGAAAAAAACGAACTCTGTTAGAAGAGTGACTGACATTGCCATGGTGAACATTACCACTTCAACATTTACAAAAACACAAATTATTTATTGTGTACACAAACACAAACACTGGATGCATCTAAAAAAAAAATAATAATAAAAAGCAATTTCGATTAAGCAAATTTTGAATCATGTTGAATCAAAAAAAGTTATTTTTACATAAATAATGATAGAAATATAATGTAATATAATGTAATATATATGAATAATGTATATGTGTGTGTGTACTGAAGCACTTTTAGGCAACATCACAGCAGTGCAGACACCATCGAATATTTCATAACTTCAAGCTAGCGAGAGCACCAGGTGAGCAGAAGGTTGTTTTAATTGTGGTCGTAGAGTATAAAGCTGCCTCCAAAGCTGTCACGTTAAATGAGAAATCTTTCCCCTCAGGTCATCCATGTCAGCCATTTAATAACAAATGGTTACGAGGTTCAACCTTCAAGTGCATGACACTGTTATTACTCCCCTACACAGGAGAAAAAAAGGATGATTTGAGAAGAAGTCCAGATGGTTCAGGAGACTTGCAGCAAATCTAGAGTAAAGTGAGACACCACAGCAATAACGTAAGTGTTTGCTCGAACAACAAAAACGATTACCGATGAAAAGTGTGCGTTTGTTATCGTCGGCTTGTTCACAACAGCTGCATTCCCGTTGATAATCTGCTCCAGATACATTCATTGATGACGGCAACATGCAGACGGAACCAGACACTGGTGGATGGGTCTTGGCCGCACTAATAGTTTAATCTAGCAACGTCAATGAGCCGTGGGACGAATGAGCTTATGTAGCCACAAATCCACTTAACTCTGTCAATGACTAATTTACCAATAAAGTCCCTGAACAGGAAGCATCATCCTGCCTAAATGATGGGTTTAAATCCTACTCACCTTAAATGTGAAGGAATATTTTGGGGATCGTGGGCTGACTATATCTAAATGGAGTTTGTCAAAAAAAGTAGGAGCCTTGAAGTATCATACTCGAGTGGGATTTAGATGGATTTTTGTAAATTATTTCCAGACGGAGATCTCCAGAGGGATTATTAAAGTTTATATATCCATCTATCTTTTTTGTTATTAATTTGATGTTATAAGGTACAATTAGAAACCTTGCAGAACCGAAAGACAATAGAGGTATAGTGGTTGTCCACAACCCTCGGTCCAAAGACCGATGCTGTTCTGGGAGGCATTTGTTACTGGGCCACACACAAAGGAAACTGTTTTTTTTAATTATTGATTATTAATCCCTGAAAGGTGTTTTGTTTTGACAATTTTTTCCCCCAAAGTAAATTAGCCTATGACTCTTGAGACGTCAAGAAATTCTTTTTTTCTGAAGTACCTGTACATAAATAAAATACTGGACCCCTGATCTGTGGAAATCTGTTCTCCTAGCAACTTAACCTTGTTTCATCTCTGGGTCAAGGCGAACGACCTCCCTGGCTTCCAGAAATGCATATGCAGTGGTGGAGGTCGTTCGCCTTGACCCAGAGATGAAACAAAACGTCATTATTTCTCTATAATTGACCACACAAACCTATTAAGTAACAACAATAAAACTAAACAACACTGTATACAAACACAACAACCTTTATACAATACAACAATGCAAAACTCAAAGTGTTAAATAAGCTTAAAAAAACTTAAAATAACTAACTGAACCCAAAATACTCACATTGTTCAATTATCACTGAAATAACCTCTTATTTACTGAAAGTGTCCAGTGACATCATGATGTCGGCTGACTCTGGTAAATTCACTGTTCTAGTTCTCTTGGATCTGTCCTCAGCCTTTGACACAGTTGATCACCAGATCCTGCTGAGAAGACTGAGGGATGAAGTGGGACTGTCTGGGTCTGTGTTAGAATGGTTCTCATCTTACCTTTCTGGGCGCAGTTTTAGTGTATCTGCAAATCAAATGAGGTCTGAATCGGCAGATCTGTTGTGTGGAGTCCCTCAAGGTTCTGTTCTGGGTCCTTTATTGTTTTTGCTGTACTTGATTCCCCTCGGTAAAATCATTCAGAGATTTCCAGATGTTTCTTATCACATTTTTGCTGATGACATCCAGCTCTACTGCTCTTTTGATCCAACTGAGCCCCAGAGGCTGAACAGCTTGGTCAATTGTTTGCTAGAAATCAAACAATGGCTGAGTGAAAACACTCTACAGCTAAATGTGGACAAAACTGAAACTCTGGTTATTGCTCCTGATGATAAGGTTCCAGGGTTGAGTCAGTACAGTCTGTCAAACTGAGCCTGAGAAACCTGGGTGTTGTATTTGATAAAGACATGTCTCTTGTTCGACATTGCAGAAAACTGACCAGAAACTGTTTCCTTCAACTGAGAAAAATCTCTAAACTTAGGAAAATGTTGTCGGAACATGATCTGGAGCTTGTAATCCATGCGTTTGTTTCTTCTCGTCTGGACTATTGTAACAGTTTGTTTTCATGTCTTAACAAGAAGGAGCTGTCTCGTCTGCAGTTGATTCAGAACTCTGCAGCGAGAATTCTGACCCGCTCAAGTAGAAGAACTCACATTTCTCCGATCCTTAAAACTCTTCACTGGCTTCCAGTTTCTTTCAGGATCAACTTTAAAATTCTGGTTCTTACTTTCAGAGCTATTCATGGTCAGGCTCCTCCTTACATCACTGATCTGATCCAGCCTTACACCCCAGCTCGGGCTCTGAGGTCTGTGGATCAGAATCTACTTATGGTTTCACACACACGGCTCAGGACCAGAGGAGAGAAATCTTTTCAGGCTGTTGCTCCTAAGCTTTGGAACAATCTTCCTCTCTCTTTGCGCTTGATGGAGTCTACTGACTCCTTTAAGAAACACCTTAAGACGTTTCTATTTGTTTAGGCTTTTCCTTGAATTTCTCGAACTCCTGTGTTGTTCTCAGTATTATCTTGATCTTTAAAGTATGTACTTTTTTGAGTATTGTTTTGATTGTTTAAGTGCTTTGTGACCCTGGTCTCGAAAAGCGCTATATAAATAAATATTACTTACTTACTTACTTACTTATTTAATGTTAACGTCATTGAATGCATCGCTGCATGTGTCAAAGAGGTGCAGAGAAAGTTAACTGACATCTTGTTTCTTCCTGTTTCCACGTATCCATTGTTCATTTATTTTATCCGAGTAATAAAGATTTATCTTTGTCTTTTCTTACATATTACATAAAAACAGTTCATCATCAGCGTGTGCAGTCAGAAGGGAAGGTCATCTTTTGAATGTCTGTTTTTCTAATTCTGACTCTTATGAATCAGCTCTTCTGAACGGAGCAAGAGAAGTCTCCCACTGTGACATGCTTGTTGTTTTCAGCATTTTCAATGTGCCATTTACTGCAGGCTCAAAGCCTCAAATAAAGGGAAGTCGACCCTAATATTCCTTTTGGAAGAAATGATGTTAACAAGACCTGCTTGGTTGTTAAAGGTTAGGTTTTATAAATGAAGATATCCACCATGGTTACTAGTATAACTTTTAGAGAGGAATGTTCATTTATGTATTTTCTAATATAATAGCTTTTCTTTATTGTTACCAGACTGCTGAAAATCATAGAGGACTTTCAAAGACACCCATGAGCAAACAAAACTGTAGCTCTTTGTGTTTCAAAGGTGGCAGCTTCATTTGTTTGTCCAGACAAAGACGGATGACTACAAAAGCAGAAAATCTCAATCACACACTTATCAACATTTTCTGTGGCAGCGGTACTGCATAATAGTTGATGTATTAAGTGCAAACAGTGCAGTGGCAGCCAGTGCGTGATAGGAAGAATATTAAGTCTGTAATAGAAGCCATTGTGAGTCTCTAAACTTTGAATAGAAAAGGCTTTAAAAAACCTAGAAAACTGATTAAAAAAAAAATCACAAAGGGGTTTTAAAAATAGATGTATAATAATACGAAACACACCAGCCATTATCCCAAAAACAACTCTTTTTAAGAAGGTCGAATCAGGCCATCCATTATACACAGAAATATGTATACTTCTCAATAATCAACTATACAAAAGACAAGTGTGTTCAATGAGAGAGAAAACTGCTCCATGCATAAAAATTGAATTGAATTCTGTAAAAAAGGGAGCCAATTTCTTGGATAAAATGAGGAATTTAAACCCTCTTACAATGAACACTTTAATAGAATAAGACTAGTTTTTCTTGTTATAGTTGTTTTGTACATAAGAAGAAAATGGCAATTTCTTTTGAAAAGTTGATATTGATATGTTGATATGTTAATGACAAAAATATTTGTTCCTTGTTGTTTGATTATGGGGCCGGACAAGGTCACAATAGTCAATGAAAGTGCATTTAGCACACACTAGTTTTCTGCATGATTATATAAAATGTGTGTCAACACTACTTTGCTGTTTGGCTGACTATGTCCAATGCTGACTACCAGAAGTTGCATAAGCGCTCCCTCACTCAACATATTCTATTCGTTAGTAACTGAAGTAGGCCAGTGAGAAGACACATCAATAAGCTGACATTCGAGTTGAGCCTTCAGCCTTTCGTCTTCCAGTGCATCAGACAGATACATGGAATAAGGTCCACCATTGGTCGTTGACAAAGCAGCGTCCAGGGTTCCTCTCGGGACCACAGCTTTGTCCCAGAGACTCTAGAGAACAGAGGAGGCTGACAAGCTAACAGACAAGGGATACCTCAGACTCTTCAAAGCAAAAAAAAAAAAGAACCGCGGGTGTCAATTGTGAATTCAATGCGTGCAGCAAAGGTTAAGGTCCCATGCTGCCTTCATATATATGCTGCTGACTATAGAGCTCCTCGCTTCAGGCTGTTCTTGCACTGGATTTTCACCTCCTCAGTTCATCTTTGATTCATTTCATCCTGCTATATGACTTTTCCTGTTCCATCTTTTCCAGGCCGTGATTCCTGCTTCAGTGATGCAACCTGTTCTTAACAAGGAATCTCACTGTAATTCTATCTTGCTGTCATCATTCCTACGTCTCAAAATTCTCAGTACAAATCCCTCAAGAAAAGACAAATGAAAATGAGAAAATTGCATTTTACAACTAAGAACTTCTTTCACTATTGAAATGATACGCACAATATAAACTAAATAAAATCATTATTTTGCTGTTATTTCTACAAGAGCAACTTCATAAACCGACATTAAAAATTTAATTGAAGTGGAAGCAAAAAACGAGGGTGTGTTCGCAAGAATCTGGCAATACAATGCATATCAGGATACAGGGACAACAATACGATATATGTAACAATAATCTATATTAATAAAAATCTAAAAATTAAAAATCTGGAGCCCCACTACAAACAAACAGACTTATTACCTTTTATCAACAATTCCTCATGTTTAGGCTTGTGTCTTCATCTTGGACGAAGAATGACAAAACTGAGCTGCAGTCGCTGCATTAAAATGTACTTATATTAATGCCTACAACTCTAAAAATGGGAAAAGATTACTCTGAAAATAATCCCAACCCTTCGTTGATATGAGGGTGATTTGAATGAAATTTGAATTTTTGTTGAATTATCACTTTAACTCTCCAAACTTTATTTTTTAAGATAATTTTACACTGCAGAGCTATCCTTCATTTTCAATTCAATTCAATTATTATAGAATTTTATTTAAAGTTTCTCATATAACAAAGTTATCTCAAGACACTTTAGAGTTAAAGAAGGACTATAATAAAGAAAGGAACCACAGCATGGCAGAGGCAAGGAAACACTTCCTTTTAGAAACCTCGAGTAGAACCAGACTTAGTTTTGACAGCCTCCTGCTGCGACTGGCTGGGAAGATGGATGGGGGGCCGGGGGTTGACGGATGGATGGAGAAAAGAATGAGGCAGGATACAGTGATAGAAAAGAGGAGAGTATAGAAGAGTCCATGGAGGTGCTGGAGAGAACTCTGGATCGTTGATATGGTGGAAGATCCTGGATCAGCAGCAGCTCTGGAGGTAGAGCCCTGGAGCTCCGGGAGAGAAGAAAAGTGTGGGTTTAAACTGGACAGGTGATGAATGTAATGCAGAAACACAGCAGTATTTCAGGTAGCTGCTGTTGACGATGGCAGACTACACCTGTACCTATCGATAAACATTGCTTTGGTGGACAAAGTTTCTCTTATAATTGGTAAAAAAGTCTGTATTAGATAAGAACAGTCTTGAATAAATACCATAACTCTAAACAACATCATCATAGTGATTTGATTTATTTGTATTACTGGCAGGAACAAACAAATATGTGAGATTGTACCAGCATGTGTCAGCCAGAAAAACTGGGTGATTGAAGTGGCCTCTGTGGCGCTGAGTGGACTCAGTCTTGTGGAAAGTCTCAGCTCCAATTGAGCTTGAAGGCCTTTGATGATGTGACAGCATATTTGATTTACAGCCTCGTTTCTGACCGGCCCTCACTCAGCATGATAGAGCCACGATCAGCAGGACTACAGACGTGGAGGCAGAACAACAACAGCTCCACAGTCACACAGCAACAGCGAGAAAACCAGCAGTCAGTTAAAAAAAGGGGATTCTGTGAATTAGTTTAACTTCTCCCATGAGAGGTATGTAATACCAAGGCCCTAGTCGTAACTACAACAAGTGGGAAGGGTGAATTCATGCATGCTTTAAACACCTTGAATCATTTTAGCCGGAGCAAAAGTCGCATTAGTATCGTTGAAGAATGTTTACTGACACAGCAAAGTTCAATTAAAACGTGGATCGGAAAACTAACTCGAACAGCTAACAGTTCCCCTTACGTTCAGTTTTGATGAAACACTTCCCTCAAGTGGTCATTGTGCAAACACACATTACTAAGAATATAATTTGTACAGTAAGATGGACAGGAATTTCTTAGGAGTCCAATGATTAAATATACTTTTCAATACTTCTTACTGGTTTAAATTTAAATGTCAGGTTTTCCTTTTTTATATAGTATTCTCTTTGTATCATCTTACATTTGTATTCTCAATATTTTATTCATAAAGGCCCAAATAAAAGGTTTTTCTTTTTACCTTATCACATTTTTTATTTTGTGTCAAGTATCGACGGAGGTCAGTCACAGCATGTCACACCGTCCTATAGGAAACTGAACTACCGTGCCATTTTGTGTGCACGGTTGCGCTTCAATATTTATCCACCAGATAGCGCTAAATTACAAGTTGTGGCACTTTCTTCTACACTCAAGCATGGGATTGGAGTGTTGAAATGGAATAACATAGGAACACACACCAATATGTCCACCTCCCCACAATGCAAACATGTATCCATACACCACACACACGCACATGCACATGCACACACGCACATGCACACACAAGGGCTTGTCGCCTCGCATGCTGCTGCTGACAGAAGGCCTGAGAAAGAATAGGGACAATAGCAGAGCCTGAAGATGAAGGCAAAAATAAATGTTTGCATAGACAGCATTCAGATGTGTCTTGTGTGAGCTTTGAAATAACGCTGATGGTTGAAAAGTCGCTAAAAGTTTCCTTGACTAACAATGTTCTTCTGTTTGAAAGTTGTGAACCTTTTCCTATACTCTGCAATGTGTCAACGTCCACTGTCCTAGTTCGGTCAGTTTGCGGAAGGGCAGATGCTCTACTCCCCGGAGGATGTAACAGAGCTTTTAATGGACCGAGAACGAAGCCTTTTATTGTCTGAGGGAACATCTGGCCTGTGAAGAAAACATGACTCTTGAATAAGGGAACACAGGGAGTGAATGTTGCGGCACAAGCTGGTGCACAGTCTTCTTCATCTAGACGATTGGAGACGGATACAAACTTGACACTGTCACATTATTTGTGACTCCGTTCCAATGATCATTAAAAATGTATGTTTTAAAGTTTAGCTTGGGAAAGTTTTTATACCTAAATGTACCACCCCCCACAAGTCAATTACTGTTTGTTTTCTTTCTTTAGTTTTGCATCTGTGATCAGTTAAATCTCGTCTTAAAACACACTTTTATTCCCTGGCTTTTAACACAGCATGAGACTCTGAGCTGTATTAAGTGCTTTTTACTTGATATTGTTTTTACCTTTGTGTGTTTTAACTATGCTTTCTTGTCACTGTACAGCACTTTGTAACTACTGTTGTTGTTTTTAAAGCGCTTTATAAATAAAGTTGAGTTGAGTTGAGTTCATATTTGCAGCATTATAGCAAAACTGTACATTTGAACACGTAGGAAGAGAGAGTGACGATGAAACTTCACAGGGAGGCGAGGAAAGTCTGCGCCTCCCTGCAGAACCTGCTGCCCCCGCGACCCCAACAATGGACAAGCGGAAAAAGACGAGACGAGAACTTCAGTATATCATAATCCAGGATTCAAGAGTTTATTACACCGGGTTTTTTTTTTTCCTTAGCTGCAAAGATAGTTAATAATGTAAATATTTGTAAATATTGATGCAGAAAGAAAGAAAAATAAATGAGTATTTCTTCTAAGGTGCCAAAAAATGTTTAGTGTTCAATTCTTTTTCCAACTGAAACATTCAGGTACATACATTTAGACATTTAACATTTAATTTAACATTTTAATTTAATTTAACATTTAAATATTTAACATTTAATATTTAACATTTAATATTTAACATTTAGGTACAAACATTTACAATTAGACTCAAGGACTCATTCATTCCTCGGGCTATTAAATTGTACAATTCTGAGTTCGGGGGCAGGAGTGGAGTGAGAGTATCTGGATGTTCTGTTCTATGTTAATCTTTGTATCCTTTGTCTTTGTTGTTTTTCTTTGATCTATGTTCTTTGTCTTAATCTTTAGACTTAGATTGTGAAGTTGTGTTCTTTCTCTTTATTTCTCTTGTTCTTATTTTATTTTGATTTATTTTTGATTTTTTATTTTAAAAAATGCTGTATGTATTGGCTATTAGAAAATAACAATTTCCCGAAGGAGACCTCCTGAGGGATCAATAAAGTTTTACCTTACCTTACCTTACCTTTATTTAGAAAACCCTTTTTTGAGTCTCAATCACACATCTTAGAGGCAAACATTATACAACTATTAGGCTCGTATTGAAAAGCTTTGGTTTTCCATGTTGATAAAATGGTTTCCTTTGAATTCAACAGCATTTCATTGACAGATACAAGGTCTTAAAACGTGAGGCGCGATCATGGTTTGAGAAGCAGGCGCGTTATGGACGTGAACGCACGCACCCGCTGTCATCAGTAAAACATCAGCATCTTTCGGGGGCGCGCTGAGGAGGAGGAGGAGGAGGAGGAGGAGGAGGAGGAGGAAGAGGAAGAGGAAGAGGAGGAGGAAGAGAGAGAGAGAGAGAGAGAGGGAGAGGGGGGGAAATAGTGGACGAGTGCTACGACAGAGAAAAAAACGGCTGATGATAATGGAGTCGAGGCGCAGGAGGATGTCGAGCAGCGGGACTACCGAGGTCTGACGCGGACGACACGAACCGTCTTTGGCTCGGATGCTCATCCGGCGTTGACGCCGAGGCTGAGGACGAGGTGGAGGGGCGAGGGGGGAGAGGGGGAGCACCCAACGGATGAAGGGAAAAAACGGGGTCCACCGCTGGCGCTACAGACGAGCAGATTCTTGGATGGTGATCAGGTGAACCTGGTGGACGACAAAGAGCTTTAGAACCCTGTGACGACTGTGAATATCAGACAATTGATGGATTTTTTGAATCATTGATGCTCTCAGAGTCACTGGCACTGTAACATGATTTACTAGAGGACCAGGTTTGCTATGATTTGCTTCAATGTAGCATATTTTCCATTCATCTTTGTGACAACATCGTTGGGTTGCGTGGGCCAAAGCAGGAAGGGTTCTATATTATATATATAGACCGTTTTATTAGTGTCGCGCTCATCCTTTTTTATAACAGACAAGCCCACAGTAAGCAAGCATGTTGCCTTCCCAAGAAGCCTCCAAGATCTACCATGACAATTACATGCGCAACTCCCGAGCCATCGGGGTGTTGTGGGCCATCTTCACCATCTGCTTCGCCATCGTCAACGTCGTGGTCTTCATCCAGCCCTACTGGATCGGCGACAGCGTCAACACGCCGCAGGCCGGCTACTTCGGCCTCTTCCACTACTGCGTGGGCACCGGGCCGTCGCCTAGCCGGGAGCTCAACTGCGTGGGAAGCTTCTCCGACTTCAGCTCCATCCCGTCCGGAGCCTTCAAGGCGGCCTCGGTGTTCGTGCTGCTGTCCATGGTGCTGACCCTCAGCTGTATCGCCTGCATGGCGCTCTTCTTCTTCTGTAACACCTCCACCGTTTACAAGACCTGCGCCTGGATGCAGCTGCTGTGCGGTAGGATCTTCTCATTTCCATCCACATGAAGCTTCAGCATATAACATTCAATTGATTCACAAATGGTTTCCATTAAATAGCAACATTAAGAGGAAGCAAAGGTAGCACTTTCCTTCTTCACTCTTTTCTTTTTTTCTTTTTTTTAAAGGCCCACAATCTAATAATCCATCCAGGTACACCTGAATATATGCCCTTTTTTGATATAATGAGAAGAAGCTAGATTCATAATAGTATAATAGTATATTCAAATGCGTTCATCTGATTTGCAGAAGGCTACAATCAATAAACAAGTACGATTCTCTAAACACAGAATAAAACATTTATAGAAAGTATAGAATTCACATCCTGAACAGTCTATTTTCATCTTTTACAAAAAGCTGACAAAGTTTCCAATTTACTTCCTTTTAGGGCCTCTGATTCTTTTAACTTTTTATTATTCAGTAAGATGGAAGCACCCCTTGCTGTAGATGCTAAATAAATCGAATAATTAACATTCAATTTTAATTTGTCAATTTAAATATGGCTGACACTTCTGTGGACGTCAATAAAGAAACAAATGTTTCTAGTTATCTATGAAATCCATATTTTTATGTGACAAACAAACTCATCACAACCTTAAAAAACTTTTGATTTATTGAATGTAGACTCGAACATTCACGTTTTTGTTCACAAACGGTACATTGTTGCTAAAAAACAACGGATACTTTAACAAAAAAAAAAAAAAAGAATTGGATTGACCAAAGCGTGTACGGGGATCATTCCCAGCTCTGATTCAAACTAACCTTCTTTGTTATAATGAATGTTTGTAGACGTAAATTACAACAAAATATATATTGTTTTATAGGCATCATTGCTTGTATATGTGTTTGTTCGACTCAGCGCAACTGTCCATCCGCCAATCAATACTGAAGTCCGAGAGGTAAAGGCACCGTCCCTGCATCGTCAGCACTGAGACAGGAGAAATACATTTGAACAATTATTCACTCCACCGACACAAAGCTCTCCTATAATGGTTGATATTCAGGAGATGATGCATCGCTGACTATTTAGATGCTCCATAGTTGCTCTATGCTGATCAAATGCTAATTTCATTCATGCTCACGAACTCTGATGTGCAGTTGTGATGTACACAACACTGCTTCGCTATTTTAGGGTTTGGAATGGATTATTGTTTATAGGCAGGTTACGTTTTGTCTTCTGCTCTTGTGGACGAATTACAATTTGTAGAGCTGTAACACACACACACACACACACACGCACGCAAGTACAAACAAACACACATGTAGTTTCTTTCTTATTCTCTCTCTCAAACACCCAGACACATGCAAATGTACACGCACAGATACACATACAGACAAACACACAGACAAACAAACACACACACACACCTACAGATGCACACACATGCACAGATACAGACAAGGACACAGACACACACTTACACAAATGCACATATACATCCACTCACAGACAAACATACACAAAGACACGCATTCGCACACAGAGCCTCACATGGACACACAAACAAACTCACTATCACACACACACAAGCTGAGGCACAGATATACACATACACACCTACAGATGAACACACATGGACAGATACAGAAATGGACACGGATACATCCCACACAAATGCACACATACATGCACACACATAGACACACACACACACACACACAAAAACACACACAAACTAAGACACACAATCACAGAAACACACACACAGAAACATGCACACACACAAGCTAAGACACCACAGATAAACATACAAAGACACTCACACACAGATAAACACACACACACAAGCACAGACACACACTTGTTCATTCAGGCTTTGGGTCTGTAGTGAGATTTGAGGCTATTTTGAGTTGGATGTGTGTTTTCATGTCATGAGCAAGTTTAAATGAGAAATGTTTTAACCTAGTCCTGTTGTTTATTAAGCTATTGTTTACAGTGAATCAATACCTTACACATTCTTATAATAATTACATAATTACATATATTATATTAAAATAAATTATTTAATAAATAATCAGAATTCATTTAGAATTTACGTTTACATCACTTTTAAGATATATGGCATACAAGATATTTTTTACTTGTATCACTCATTTTTAATCAAGAATTCAGGACCTATAAGTTATTTATAAAACATAACAACATATATACAATAACATCTGAAAAAATCTTGTCTCTGGATTATCACTGGTTCATCTCAAGGAGAGAAGTTTTGAATGTTTTTATGAAGCAACATGCTGCATTCTTCTCTCAAGCCTCCAGACATCTTAATCCAAGTGATGAATGAGCCGGGCTAGAAGAGTGTTGGAGTCAGTGTTCTGTATAGAGACAGTCAGCATGCTGAATGAGCAAGGAAAGAGTGAAAGAAAAAAAAGACACAGAGGCTGAGGTCAGCACTTTTCCTTTGAATTCATCTTTTTGCGCATCCTCAACTGCCAACTCTTTCTTCTTTTCTGCCGAGTCTGTTAAAAGAGCTCCCACAATCTACGACCATCGCTAATCAGGGAGAGCCGTTTGTAAAGTTCCGGACCAAATCACGAGTGGACCTGGACCAGTAACCTTACATTTAAATGAAAGGAGCATCTCTCACATGAACTCTTAGCACATAGAAATGTAATTGCACTGTCAACACACTGGAGGTGTACAGAATGCTCTTGTAACTTGGGAACAATTTAATTAATTAACTTAATTCATTCTATTCTATTCTATTTATATATGCATGCAATTCTGTTTTTAAAAGAATATTTTTTTGTTGTTGCAATATATAGTTGCCATGATTATTTTCCATCTTAATCAACTTAATTATTTTTCTTGTTATCTCAGACCAATGTCTTATCCAAACTGACACAGGATCAATTTAAAAATATGAGTTCAATAGCTTGAAATTGGTCGCCATAAAGTTAATCGTCTTTGTGTTTAATCTCCATGAGGAATGGCGCCAAAGACAACGATTGGTTTTTAATATCCGCCTCATGCGGACCCTCATCTGGGCTACATAAATAACGGCATGTCAGAAACTGCTGACTGTGTTCTCCTAGGAGCATATTTTTACTTTACATCCAGCCTCATACGGCCACTTCCTGGATTTTATGTGTTGCTTCACTGCAAGGTGCTGCTGTCCTTGCATGTGTGTCCGAGGCAATGTCGCTGGCAGTCTGCCTGATGCTGCTCAGCCACCTTGTAGGAGAGCATTTAATCATGTAAATGGCCGTGCTGGGGTTGAGCAGCGTGTCCCCTGGCACTGGTCGGTGTCACAACGTACACCAGCATGAAATGGACTGTCGTGGTTTGATCTTCGTACCGTATCAAAGGAATGTGGTCTTGTCATTGAAAGTTGTTTGCATTTCTACACTGTTTGAATCTCATTTATAGACCTTTATGTAGAAATGTTAGTTTTAAGGTTTACATTTGCTATTAAGTACTATTATACACCTTAGTTATTCTCCCAGAATATTGGGTGTTACTGGTCTTAATCATACACTGACTCAGCCAGTAGTGATCAGACCCCCAACTTGTGTCCAGGTACCACGCTACGCCAAGCATCTCCCTTCTCCAACATGAGCCACCGTATTGCTGTTTTGGCCGCACACAGGATTTCCTTGGTGGCTCTTCTTCAATACATTCCTAAAAGGAAGCTGCATAGGAACCAGTGTAAGGAATTGCCTACAAAACCCCTGTAGCCCACCTCAATTGCCTGGGCCTTCTATCTATTCAACCGGCACTTAAAAACTTTTCAATTTAGTCCACCAAAGAGTCAGCCAGCTCCAGTTGCACTACCTGCTTGCTAGGAGAGGGCTTTATTATGTCTAGAGAGTCTCATGGCTGGAAAAAAGTCTTCTCGGGGGGTTGATGTGCAACCCATGCTTGCACGAAAGGGATGGTTCTTTTTTAGGTTGGATGCTGCCTCTTGTTGATAATGATGCCAGTGCAAATGGTTTCTGCTATTGCTAGCAGGACCTGGTCCAGCAACAGTACCTGCAATGTCCCAAGGCCTGAGGAAGAACTTTGATCCTTGATATCCGTCCAATGTAATGGAGTAGTACGAATAGTAGTAAGAGTTCAATATCTCAAGAGTCCAAAAACCAAAAAACAACAAACCCGGGGAATAAGCAGGAAAACATAAGACAAGAACAGGAACCCTCTAAACAGAAAAAAAAAACAGGTCAAAACAAACACTTGAACTCAGAACAAAAATAAAAAACTTAAGCACTCACAGGGGCATAAAAAGGTCCAAACAAGAAGTTTCAAGAGAAACAACTACTTTACTGACACAGGAAACACTTTGATCAGGCCGTTAAAGCCAGTGTCAGGTCCTGATTGCAGAGTCAATTTCAGGGGAATAGAAAAAGGAGGGACAGGAAGTGAAAACAAAATAAAACCAAAATAAAAGTGAAACGTAATCGTTGTTTTGCCGGTTTTACATGCTCCATTAGACTATTCTATCATCTTTAAGCCATTTATCAATGGTCTCTACGGTCTGACCTGCCTATAAAATATGTAATAGAACTAAGAAAGACATGGGGAGTGTAACTGGGGACGAGCTGTCCTACCATGAACGACCTGCCTGCTCTTCTGCAGGCATGTATGTGTATCTTAAGGGAATCAGTAATTTTGTCAAATATATAATATCTTTTTTGTTATATAACTTCAGACCTGATGTTCCCCACAAGCAGCTGTAAATGGCTGCAGCCCTCGGAAAATGGGAATTGGAAATGAATGAAGGTAAACCATGTGCATTATGACCTAAAGCATTGTCGTGAAGTAGCCCATCTATAAATCAACGACTTTCTCACTAGAGCAGATACTGGGCGCCTCCGGCTACTCCTTCTACTTCACCAGAGTGTGGCCATCAATACAGTCTTCACCTTAGACCCTTGTCTGTATGCCTCAACCACAGCCTCTTTTACTAGTTTCATTCTCACCTCAAAGGCATCATTTGAATGCAATCCTTCCAGAGTCAATGCTGTTGTGCCTCAATTAAATTTTCTCAGGGGCCAAATTCTATAACTGCAGGGGGGCATCAAGCAATAATAAAGGAGTGAAAAGTATGAAATCAAGTTTCTAGCTTGAGATCCTAAAATTATTATCTTGTACCTCAACATAAAAGCACCTTTTCCCAATATTATTATAAATATTTAGGGGAAATAAATACTCACTCAAATGAAAACAGATGAAAAATAATTCATATATTGATATTTAGATAATGGTAATGAATAATAGAAAGTTATATATAATAAATATTCAGCCTCATAAAGGCCAATTAAAAACAGTCATAGGGCACTGGTGGCTCCTAGTCTGCTCTACATCCTCCCTGTGAGCAACATGTTCCATACATTAATATATATTTTCTCTACTGCCTTTCTGATGCTACCTCCTTTTGATATTAACCAAACAATGGTTACAGTGACCTCAATCTCAGGACATACACTGCCTCTGTGTTGATGTACTTTTGATCTTGGTTCAGGCCACGTTTCTAGTGTACATACTTCTGGATCAACACTAGATCATAGCGTACTGCAACCGCTACACCGGCTCCCAATTAATGATGTAATATCTTATAATGATCTTATGATTTTTTTAAATGAAAAACTATTGGAGATTATGTAATAACAGAGATTCCCTCTATTGATCTAAAAATACCTGGAAATCAAATAGTCTAGGGAAAGCAGGAATGTGAACGTGAGCGAGGAGGAAGGGGAAGGAAGGAGAGTGTATGAATGGTAGTGGCCACACACGCTCCGTTCACATAAGAATGTAAGACAGCAGTTCAACGTGTTTGAGATGGTGAGAGAGACGAATGATTAATGCAAACGTTTTCTTTTTCAACTCCGGAGTCTGGGCTCCTTTTGCTGCACGGTGTGTCAAGCCTAATGTAAGCGTGGAATCGTACCAATGCGTATAAAAATGCGCCCACGTGCATGTGTTTCCTGCAGCTAAATAGATACTGCAGTGGTGGAGTTAAATATAGAACTACAGAGGAGGAGAGCAAGCGACAGAGCGAGGCAGGGAGAGAAGCAGAGAGATTCCTGGGGGGATATCCTCACCCCCCCAACACCACCCCTTTTCTCGGCATCTCTGAGATTTCTGCATGGCTTTTCCGAACCGAAAGTGCATGTTTTAATAATTAGGAGCTTAATAAATCATTCCATAGTCACTGGGGTGTCTAAAAATAACCTGTCAGCTGAATTATGGATTCTCTTGACCCTTCTCAGCATTGTCTCGCTACATGAAAGACAAAGACAATAGGACTTGATTCTGAAGCAAAATCTTATCTTTTTCTAGCTGTTGCATATGGTCCAGATTTAAAAGAAGGCTGACATGTTAGTTCTGGGGATTCCTGTCGTCACACACAGGAAGCTCTCTCTGTTCAAGCAAGCGCATACACTTAGCGGCGGAGAGAGCCACAGAGGTATTGATCACATCAGAGGAGCAGTTACATATTCAGCAGGAGGAGGTTGAGGCGATGTGATCACTGGTGATAGATCAGAAGTGGTGCACCCCCATTTATTGATCTTGACCACCACTTATATTTTGCCACAAGAAAACACCCTTACATCAGGCATCTTATGTCTCCAGTGTAACCTTATATTTCTTCCGTTATATTGATAATAACCACTTTAGTTCTTACATCAATAGCTGTGATATTTCCTAACAACAACAACAATTATACGCATTACATGTTTTTTTTCCTATCTCTTAATCACATGCTACACACATGAGTTACTACATGATTGATTTATATATTTAGAGACATTACCTGCACACTATTCTTCTTACTTTTGTCCCACCAGTCACAGCAGAAGGCAGTCTAAATTGAGTCTGGTTCTGCTCCAGTGTTGGAGGCCATTAGAAGAAAGACCCTGTGCTCTGATTTTTAGCTATTCTTGGACTTCGGTGAAGACACACTTAACACTTTATAAATACAGGCTTTTCCTTTCCTGGAACCTCTCTTGAGAGAGGGAGAACCAAGTGAGAATAAGTATAAAAGCACAGCAATGAAAAATGATGGTAATGTGTCCAAATACACATTTGAGTAGGAGAATGTGGGGTGTTACAAATCATGTTGCCCTCCTTATGAATCATTTAATATTGACTTTCTGCTCATGGTCTGTCCTGATTAGAAAATGGCCCTGAGCCATACATTCCGAATTACAGGCTAGATATAGCAATTAGGCGGACATGATTTGGGCCCTTATATGCATTGAATTTGACACATATCCCTTGGTAGGAGTGATAACAAAGCTGAAAATGAGTGGGAAATAGTGACTTATCTGGCATTTGGAAGAAGGTGCACAGTATTTCTCTGATGATAATGAGTCTGAAGGGAAAATCCTGGTTGTCCAAATTTGGAAAAGAGAGCTTTACAAAAGGATACATTAAAAAAAAAAGATTGCTTTACCAGGGTCCCACCATCCAATTTCTTGGAAGTAAGTAAGTAAGTAATATTTGTAGAGCGCTTTTCCAGACCAGGGTCACAAAGCGCTTAAACAATCAAAACAATACTCAATTAAATATATACTTAAAAGATGAAGACACCACTGAACACAACACAGGAGTCTCAGAAAATCAAGGAAAAGCCTGCACGAATAAAAATGTCTGATGTTTCTTGAAGGAGTCAGTAGATCCATCAAACATAGAGGGAGAGGAAGATCGTTCCAAAGCTTAGGAGCAACAGCCTGGAAAGATTTTTCTCTCCTCTGGTCCTGAACCATGTGCAAGGAACCATCAGCAGATTCTGATTCACAGACCTCAGAGCCCGAGCTGGTGTGTAAGGCTGGATCAGATCACTGATGCAAGAAGGAGCCTGACCATGAATAGCTCTCAGAGTTCTGTATCAACTGCAGGCGAGACATTTCCTTCTTGTTAAGACATTAAAACAAACTGTTACAATAGTCCAGACGAGAAGACACAAACACATGAATTACAAGCTCCAGATCATGTTGTGACAACATTTTCCAAATTTAGAGATTTTTCTCAGTTGAAGGAAACAGTTTCTGGTAGGTTTTCTGCAGTGTTGAACTAGAGACATGTCAAAGACAACACACAGGATCCTCAGGCTAAGTTTGACAGACTGACCTAAGTCACCCAAGTACTGACTCAATCCTGTAACCTTATCATCAGGAGCAACAACAAAAATTTCAGTTTTGTCCACATTTAGCTGCAGTGTTTTCACTCAGCCATTGTTTGATTTCTAGCAAACAATTGACTGAGCTGTTCAGCCTCTGGGGCTCAGTTGGTTCAAAAGAGCAGTAGAGCTGGATGTCATCAGCAAAAATGTGGTAAGAAACATCAGGAAATCTCTGAATGATTTAACCCAGGGGAATAAAGTACAGCAAAAACAATAAAGGACCTAGAAAATAACCTTGAGGGACTCCACACAACAGATCCACTGATTAGGACCTCATTTGATTGGCACATACACTGAAACTGCGCCCAGAAAGGTATGACGAGAACCATTCTAACACAGACCCAGACAGTCCCACTTCATCCCTCAGTCTTCTCAGCAGGATCTGGTCTTTAACTGTGTCAAAGGCTGAGGACAGATCCAAGAGCACCCGAACAGTGTATTTACCCGAATCAGCCGACATCATGATGTCACTGGACACTTCTCATGGATGTCGCTCTGATCCAGGAACAAAGACAGCTGCTGGGGTTCCACACAAAGGGGGGAGAGATTTTCTTTTTGATCAATTTAATTTTGTCAATGAAAAATCTCAACAATGCATTGCTGTCAGCTTCACAGAAGACAGGTGTGATTTGAGGAGCAGGAAACACGAGAGAATTAATTGTGTCAAACAACACTTTGGGGTTTTTATTATTTGCTGCTACCAGTTTCCTGATGTAATCAGATCTGGCAGTTTCCACCATCCCATTGTATGAAGATATCAGAGCCCTGAGGTGAAGTCTGTGCACCTCAAGTTTAGTGGACTTCCAGAGACGCTCAGTCGTTCGAAAAAGTTTGTATTTATATAGCGCTTTTCCAGACCAGGGTCACAAAGCGCTTAAACAATCAAAACAATATTCAATAAAGTATATACTTTAAAGGTCAAGATAACACTGAGAACATCACAGGAGTTCCAGAAAAATCAAGGAAAAGCCTGAACAAATAACACAATGATTAGTGAAACAGTAAATCAAACTGTCCACGTTAAGGCGGTCATCGAAGGAAAGAGGGTCAACATAGCAGAAAAACTGTCTGCAGTATCGGCTGAGATGACGCGCCTCTGAGACCAAACTTTCAAGCGCTTAGGTTCAGGGATGAAGTCCAGGTTAAACAAGACAAGAGAATGATCACTCAGATGGACATCATGTACAGATACATTAGAAATGTCCAGGCCAAGAGTAAAAACTAAGTCTAAAATGTGGCCTTTTTGATGAGTGGGTTCAGAAACATGTTGCTCAAAATGAAAGGCTTCTGTTAAAGTTAAAAGTTCTTTAGCAGAGCAACATTTGACGTCATCAACATGAATATTAAAGTCTTCAAGAATAAAAACACCTTAAGTTTCACCTCTCATCGAAGAGATAGGGTGTCTCTACCCCAAGCCTCTCCCAGATGTCTATGCTGCTCACTATAGAAGGAAGAGCCAACTGACCAGATGAAACCAGACACTGCAATGCTCTGTCACCACTGCGCAAATAGATGGGATAAACTGCAATTTTACTTGTTTTCCTTCTTGTGTTCCTAGAAAGCACCACATTTGTTTTAAAGAGCATGGAAAATGTCAAGTTCTGCACACATGCATAGAGAGGGAAAAGTGAAGAGCAGAGGAGGGATGAATGCCAAGTAGACCACAGAACTTTGGTAGTAGCAACATCCTGTTAAGTGCCCTCTCAGCAATACCACTTACTCACTTGACTGACTTTGATCGTAACTCCAATAAAAAAGTGTGTTTATGAGCGCAGGAAAGCATCCATTAGTGAGATTTAGTAGGACAATGGAAGGTCTAGACACCAAGTCAAGAAAGGGCAGCCATGAGACACTTTTATCATGTAAGACACTGGATAAGGTGATCTCATAATGCTGTTACGATCACCCACTTATACTTCCCGACTCAGCCACTTTCAAACTGCAGACCCTGAAGGACAGTAGTCCCACAGCAGATGTAAGGAACACCCCAGCGTTCCGCTGTGTTTTGTTTTAGTGACATCTATTGCCACTGACATCCTGGACCAGAACCACCTCTCCAGGACTGTATCTTTTGTTTTTCATATTTTAGCAGGCCCAGATTTAAACACCGCTCAAGCTTGGTTGTGGAATTTAGAGCCTGAGTTCTAAAGTAAACCCAATCCAAGCCACCTTAAGTTTCGCCTCTCATCGCAGAAGAAGGGTGGCTCTACCCCAAGCCTCTCCCAGATGTCTATGCTGCTCACTATACAAGGAAGAGCCAAGCCACCCTGCGAAGAAAGCTTATTTCGGACGCTTGTACCAGCCATAATGAAAGTTGTACCTAAAGAGAACTTATAAGACATATAAAAACGAGTTGAAAACACTTGCTGAATGAAGCACAGGGCTGTGTCTGACTGTCTGATTCTGTTTTGGCACTTACACAGTGAGTACAGCAGACAAGCTGCAGTCCTCTTGTATAATAATTTGGATGGAATAATAAAAAAAAGTGTAGACTTGATAAGAAAGTCTGACAAAATTGTTATGTAACAAGTCCTAAAATAGCTGCGTTGAGCTATAAATAAATGTGTGCAGTATATCTGAGTGCCAGGATCACCACTGGGTCCTGCTACTCCTGTTCTAATATTGTCATTAGTTTGAGTTGCTTTACAGCCGCCTGTCGAGCAGCTGACAGGTTGCCACGAAGAGGAATGACAGGAGGTGATGAACTAAAATGGGAATGATGTACAGGAGAGATTGGTGAATGTTTCTTCATTCATTTCATTATTTTAACTCCACTTCTGCTCCCATACTCGTGTTTGGTATGATCCTGCCACTCGCAGACTTTGAAGATCGTCCTCTACATGATTAAAGCATAGGGTCTGGGGAGAGAAGGGGAGGAAGGAAGAGGAAACAACCCCAAACTACTTTGAGTCTAAGTTCTTGGGTTTTGTGAAGGTGGCTTCTATTTTTATCTTAGCTTCAGTGTGAGGAACGTTGGAAAAGGAAGAACGGAGGGTCGTTCTTCTTGTCAGTCGTGTTTATTAATCAAATACTTGAAATCTTATTGAATTAAAGGTTTTTACTGACTGAGGTGAACTTGTCTATGCTGCTTGCCTGAACTGGGATGACCAAGATGATAGAAAAAAATATTATTTACTCAATCATCTCCTTTTGGTTGTGGCACAGTGGAATATATAATTGTCTTGACATTCAGTCAGGTGAGGCAGTGCGCAATCCATCAAAAACTGTGTTGATACATGCAATTGACGCGCCTGTTGTCGTATCTCTGAATGTCGTCAATATAATGCTCACAGATGCACCACAGTAGGAAGAAATAAAGGCTCGGCTTTCAAATTAAGAGCATTGAATCAGCTGCTACTTCCTTATAATCCTTAATTATCACGGTCATACTCGATACGGTTTTAAATCCACGTTTGCTAATCCTTTTTTAAATTATTAGTTCATTCATTTTTTTCTATTTCTATTGATTGTTTAAAACAAATTTAGATTTTCAGCCAATTGAAAGGTCTCAGATCATTAAATATGGCACGTTAAAGATTTTGAACATAGAATTTTAAATTAATTTATAATTAAAACATAATGTTTCAGCTATGACTCTTATGTCAATATCAAAGATGACAGGTTCATGACGCTATAAATCAATATTCACCACAATCGATGACTGGCATTTATCTAGAGGATGTAGACTAACATTCCACAATATATCCAAACAATTAAATATATACTTTTTGAGGAATTATTAATTTAATCATGTTTTTTTTAAAACCATTTTAGTCATATGATATTGTCAAGAAGACAGATTTCTGCTATAACTGGCATGGAGGTGAGGACATCAGTCTTATAAAATAATATAAATTGTATTTTAAATATAATTGAATAAGTTACCCTTTTGGGTTTAAATACTTGTAATAATTAAACAAAACAAGTTTCACAAATGGTTAAACAAAAAACACATTTACTTATATATTAGACAAAGGCAAACAAAACCCCACAATCAATTTAAACTAAAAATGTCACTTGATAAGGCAGTCCAAACTCAAAATAGTGACCAGTTCGTCCATCAATATTAAAACTAAACGTTGGAGGCCTAAATCTTCGCGAGAAGTTGCGCAACGCCGTCAAACTTTCAACTCCGCTCTGGAGTTGGAGACAGAACAATCACTTGCTTGCTTGATTCGGTTGCTCATACACTCCGCTTGCTATTTTCCTCCATCAAAAAACTCGCTGTGTCACGCTGTAAAACTTCATTTAAAAAGTCCCAGTCTCCCTCTATTCCCCGCCCAGTGTCACTCAAATCGCAGGAACAGGATGAGCACAGCTGTCAATCATTCCATCCACAGCTGTCAATCATGACATCAACGAAAATAAATATTGAATAATAAGTTTAAGTGTTCTTCATTTGAAAATAATACATTTAAATCATGCATAACACAAAGTACATCATTCATTGTAAACAGTGGGTTACATCCTTGTAAAACTGACAGTGTAGGAGTCAGCGCCTCACCAACCATGAACCTCACCCCATGTCAATGCAACCATGGGAAGTCATTTTAATCAGTTGTCACTGGTTTTGGTACCAGTACTGGTAGAATAGAGTCCAGGGAGGGTCATGGGTCCATTGACATTGTTGTGGAGGAGTTCCTGGATCCAACAGAAACTCCAAAGGTGCAAGTGGAGTGATGGAGCACTGGGAGAGATGGAGAAGAAAAGGCAAAAGAAGGTTACAGAGACCGAGCTGGGTGTCTTAAAACCCAGCAATCTAAGCCAATAGCAGGATGCCAAAAAGGGCTAATTCAGGCAGGATCTTTAAAATAAAGACAAGGTTAGAGATAGGTCTAAAGTTTGTAAGAACACCTGGATCAAGAGTAATTACAGCCACTGAGGGAGACGTGTGTCACAGAGTAAGCCATGACACTAGCGTATTATCAGGCATATCTGCTTTTATTTTGAGATGTGGAGGAATGGACTGCTCGATAGAATGTCTCTGTGTCAGCCTGGCTACAGTCCTTAATAAGAACCTGGGGTTATTCTTATTTCTTTTATATCTTCCCAGCCCTCACAGAATTATTGCTTTGTGCTAAATGGCCAAATATTGACTATTTTGAGTTAATGGTGCAATTAAGTTGAGTGTGTTATGTAGTCTGTTATTCTTTCCACAATGTTATAAATGTCATGATGTCAATGGGTTGAGTTTCCTGATACACTAATACTAGGAATTTTAATGAGAACTGAAGGAATTGCTTCCTTAAATTTCTCTCTGACACTTTCAGACGGATATCTTTTAAGAGTGCTCCTGCTCTGTAGTTCTGGGTCAGTTAAGATCAAATCAAAAGTTATTAACTTGGAAAAAAAAATTACTTCCAAGGAGAGAGAATTACGTTTTTATTTCAAGCATGAATGCGAGAATGAGATCCAAGGTGTGGTTGAAACAGTGAGTAAGTCCGTGTAAATACTGTGAGAAGCCAAATGATGCTAGTATGGAATGTATCCTAGTAGCCAAATATCATTAGAACTCAGGAACTTTATTGCAGAGGGATTAATACATTCTATCTATCTCTCTATATCTAAACAGGGCAGACACACCCTCAGTTAAAGTCAGGTGACTACTGTGATACAGAGTGCAGAGGAGTGTGTGCGACTTCAGTTCTATGTATGTTTGCCTTCTGAAAACTGACTGGCAGACATGGATGCATTCATCAAAAATCAATAAAAGTGTTACCTGATGATCCTCACTCAGTTAATGAGTTTATCATCTCTCGTTGATGTTAATATCCCGTACAGAGGCAATAAGAGAAGCTAATAACGTGATGATTTCCCAGGATGATTACGGTCTTCAAAAACTCCTATCATCTTTATCTGTTCCTCATTACACACTCTCATTAGGTCTACAATCATTCTGTCAGAGGAGCCGTCACATTTTAGTACATCTCAGCTTCAAATACAAACTTGTGTTTTTTTGATCGGGAATCCTGTATTCCGGGGTGAGTCGCAGGAAATCTATGTGGTGTGATGCATGCGAGGATAGACGCAAACATTATCTCTTGCTAATATCTGCTGTTGTGAGTGTCAGAGCAGCTTCACTAACATGATCTGCAGAAGCAACAAAGTGGTAAACAACGTGTGGTAAGTCAAGATGGAGTGTGACGTCTGTCTCCCAGTGGAGCCAGTGCTCTACTTACAGCCCTGAAGGCAGCAGATCATTGCTCTTCCAACAGCACCATCAGCGATGCTCTCTTGAATGAGATGAATGAGCAGTGGTGTGACATTCGCCAGGATTTCAGACGGGGGAGTAATAACTTAAAGAAACAAGTGTTATCATGATGAGGGACTTACTGCATCTCGGACAGGAAATTTCAAGAGTTGAATCATTGTGAGTAACTAAGGGAAGTTGGATTTTTACATTAGCCACTTACAGTGTTTATAAAATAAGTTAAAGTAATCAGTACATTTTAAGCATTCCTTAGAAATTCCTATGTATCTTTGTTTTCTGCAGTTCCATCTGGATCTCAGAAGGCTTTGAGGGATGTTTATTAAGTTTTATGGCTTTTACTCAAATATATTTCAATATTTATCAGTTACTTCAACTAAAGAGGAATATAACTGTTGCAAGTTTAATTTTATTAAAAATCTAAAATGCACTTATTGTGTGACAAAAGTAATGTTCTCATGCTTTCTTTTAGCTTCTTTTTCTTTTACCCTAAGCTTAGCGCAAGACACTAAAGACTTATTCAGTGCACTTAAAATTTAAAAAAAGTTTTTTTTGTAAGGTAACTACAATTTTCTCTTCATTATTTTGTTTACACTTTTGAAATGTAATATTATTAGATGCAAAACATTATTTTAAATTCAATTATCAATTCAATTAAACTCACTATTCATTTGTTATTTTGTCTTTTTTTTTGTGAAACATTTTTATAAATTTTAATAATCATCTCCCCTGATACCTTCACATGTTCTGGCTCTTCAGAGCAGCCACTCACAGTGTTACATAGGCCGTTTGAATCTTGCTGAATTACTGATTGGTGAATAATTTATGCTCACACAAGCATAATTAAAGATCCAAATACGAGGTGAGGGAATCCTGGAATGTAATTTCCCCTTGGATCGGACGTTTTTAGCCGTCTGTTCACACTGGGAAAGCAGCAAGAATCAAAGGGAGACACATTTGTTTATTTTCTCTGGCCAGGAAGCAGCAGGCCGTCTGTTAGCAGAGCGTCTTGGCAGGAGCGACGCTACGAACAAAGCTCTGGTCATGTTTGGGAAATAAGTTGTATCAACGTTTGATGTGATAATAAAATAGTATTGATCATAAGGACATGTTTTTGGTAATGAACACTTGATAAAGGGATCAGCTGACCTGGTGTCATTGAAACGTGTTTCCCTCTGGCAGGAGTGTGCCTGGTGCTGGGTTGCATGATCTTCCCTGATGGCTGGGACGCCGAAGTAATCCGGGACATGTGTGGAGAGCAAACAGGGAAGTACTCCTTGGGCGACTGCTCTGTACGCTGGGCCTACATGCTGGCCATCATGGGAATACTGGACGCCCTCATCCTCTCCTTCTTGGCCTTCGTCCTGGGCAACCGGCAGACAGACTTTTACCTGGATGACTTGCAGACAGACAACAAAGGTGAGATATATGGCAACTCTTTTACGGGTGCAACACAATCTTCAGTCACGGTTCAGGTTAATTTAAAATTAAAAGTATGTTGCTCAATTTTGACTTGATCTTGACTTGATCTGTTTTGAGATGTTAAACTAAACTACACTAGGAATTACAAATCTCTGGTAATGTTTTCCCTAATTTTAGAGGCTGGACCTTAATCAATCAAATTACCTTAATTAATGAAATTGAGTTTAACAAATAGGTTGGACAGTAACTTAAGTAAAATTCGATATGGGCCATTTAATTCTTTGTCCCCTGAAATTGTTAGCAACAATGGTCAACAATAATAACTCGGGAGAGAAGCACCCCCCGATTTACCGTTGAATTAAATCAAAACATACTCAATGAACTCATCTATTACATCTATATATGTCCTATTTACTGTATATCACTTATGTATTATTAACCATCTTCACGAGATATAATCAAATCGTCACTAGCTTCAAAGCTATATGTTTATATATAAATACTCAATGTTCCTTAGTGGATCATAAGAGTTCGATCACATGACCGGACCTTGTGAAAAGAGAGCCAGTAGCAGGTGGTGGAAATAGTTCAAGAATTGAGAGAAACAGGAAATCCATAATCCTGAACATAAGGCTCTCACGTAGAGCCAGAGAAGAGCGATAGATAGTTCAAGTTCAAAATGAGTGCAGTGACCTAAGAAGTTTTCCACTGGTCTATCTCAGTGAAGGTTTCCATGGAAACCAGAGACGTTCCAGAGCGCAACGGCATTGTTCTCTTATCTGTTTAACCTCACTAACTGTGGTTTCATACATTTAATGCATGTGATGCGTCATCAGCCGCTCGAAGTTTCCGCACACGTTTGTGCACATGGGTTGCCAGTCTGAATCTCAGGACATGACTGTGTCTGTTCATTGAGCTGAACTCTATTAGCACTGGGATAGTGAGAGTAATGAGTCCATTAAAAGGTCAGCAACATGCCAAATAAGTCAGCTTCAACAAAGTTTATTAGCACTATAAAAAAGATTAAAATGAAAAATATAATCAAGTTACCTCCTCTTTATTATTAAAACAGTGCAAGACAAAATAAATAATAGACTGTCTCATGATGAAGAGATTAAGGGTCTTATACGATTTAACAACACATAAAACACCAGCAATACAATCTACATGGAAAGTGTCTAAAGTTTGCGTTAATCATTTTTAGGATTTACTGACAGTGTTTTTTTTCTTGTCTCTGCAGATTTCGCCGTCTCAAGGGTAAGTTGACATTTACTCAGTGTGTTATTGTGTTACACAGTCCAGCAAAAAGGCTTGTTAAGCATCAGGCAGAGCAGAGGCGAGTTCAGGTCACATTAGCTGACTATGGTGTGATCAACAATCCTGGTCGCCCATGACTGCTGAGCCGTGTACGGCTGAGGGGCAAAATAAGACCAAACCTTGTATGAAGGTAAAAAAAAAAAAAAAAGAGCAAATATGGATGAATAATTCAGTCTCACACCAGAAAGGGCACTTTTACACCCTCAAGATTCATCACGTGAAGATTTAGACAACCAAACCTGATGCAGTATTAACTTGTCGCCATATTTTACAATATGGTGTGACCAGAAAAAGTAAAACAACCAATAAATGACCCTGTAATATAGTGGTCTCGAACCCCCAACAACCAACAACCTTTACCAATCTATGAGGTATTTGTGACCGGGTCGCATAGAAAGAAAAATGTATTTATATACAGCATCAAACTTAGATGTGCTTTGTCTATCCTATGTAGATGCTAAGATTAAATCTTATAATTACAACTTACTATTATTAAAGGGCAACTAAAGGGAAAACCGAACACTCCTGACTCACTCATGTGTTTCAAATGTTGAAGTCTTCCTCTCCAAGATCAAGTAAGTCCCTCATCGTGAGGATGTTTCGAAGTTATTACTTCTTATAAAGTTCTCCCCCGTCTGAAATTTTGGCGAATGAGAGGTTACGAGAGCGGAGTCCATGTAATAATGGCTTCACTCCTTCAGCCAGCTGTTATCACACCCTGCTTTGTTTATGGAATGAGTCCCTTGGAGTTGGTGACTTCAAGGATTGATGACAAATCTCGAGTTTGACCAATCAAAGCAGAGTGGGTGTGGTTATGGTAAACTAGATTTCATCTCTAAATGTTTTCATTGGGCGCATTTTCTAATGTAAATATTTTAACGAAAAGAGAGTTTTATACAAACAGACACATACTGATAAGTACAATAGAGATCGAGGGTCAATTTGAGACACACTTTAATCAACACCTTAGTTGCCCTTAAATAAAAATCTGCCTTTGATTGCTTGCATAATGTAAAGAAACTCTTTATTTACCGCAGATTGAAGTTCGAGACAGGAGAGACCCACGGTATGGAGTGCAGCATCTTCACTGAGGGTGAAGCTACCGGTGGACTTCTTTTCTCCTCCACCCTCCACCGTTCAGGATTTCACTCTACATCGATGAAGATCCTAGTGTACAGGATTCTACAGAAAACAAACATGCTGGGATAAACTGTATTTTGCAGAAGAAAAAAAAAGTTGTACAGTGCATTTAACACGCGGGTTTCTCAATAATTACCTTTATGAAAAAAAAAACTGTATTTAAAGTCTTGATTTTGTGTGAGAAGTTGAGAAGAAGACCCATGATGTTGTGTGTCGTGTCCATCCACCGCTTCAGAAAGCAGAAGTCTCTCAAGGTTTTTTAAAATTAAAACATGCAGAAGAGCAGGAAGTTGAGCAGGAAGATCCAAAGCACTTCAACAGGGACTCTTCTCTGAGGACTTTCAACTGTGAAGAAAGAAGTAACCCTCTGCCTACATCTGCAGCTTTACATGACAACTCTGGGAGATTCTCTACTGTACATACCAAGCTACGTAAACAACACCCGACAGCAAAACCTCATCTGATTCTTCTAGTGAATAGGCAGACAGTATTTCTACTTTCCTTTCCTTTAGCCAGACGTGCAATTTATTCTTTCTCTGCATTGGAAGGAGGAAACATAGGTATGTACGGAAGCCTGGTAATCTCAATTATAAGGTCAATTTTGTGTCATGAAATTCTTTTACATTTCAGCTTGAATTGAAAGGTATGTTCGCTATTATGGCGTTTAACGCCATCATAACCTGTTATCTCTCGAAGTTTTGTCAAAAACCTGAATTTTCGTGTGCGGTTTACTCCAGCAAAACAGTGGTCCATTGACTCTGCAGATGTCTTAAGCCTGTGTGAACACGAGCTGGCCTTCTCTCAGAGGGAAGCCACGCGTGTGCTGCCGATGTCTTAAGGTGATGTCACTCGATTGCCTCTTTTAATGAGCTATGTCGTTTTTAAACACAAAAGGCATGAGACGCCCTGAAACGATCCGCTTCTATAGAGGTTACCCACAAACACTAGCTGTAATGATCGATACGGGTCGTGAAGCTAAAGCTTTGAAAATATGGTGTTTGTTAAGATATTAGCAGTAGCAGCATCCGGCTACCAAGATTTCATGGGATACACGCCGTTTTGAAAGATGAATTGCCTTGTTTAATTTTTTTTGTCTTAAAAGAGCCAAACAGAAAAAAATGGCACACCAGGAGTTGATCATGCTAATTTACTGCACGTTTTATCGAGCTCCGTCCGGACTGACAACCACAAGGATGGAAAATCTATCTGTGTTGGTTGGTTTATCAAAGGCTACTTCTAACAGGCAACCAAGAGATGCGTTGTCAGGTTGTACGACAATGTGTTTAAGTGCTTTAATACAGATCTTGGAGAGATATTCAGGCCAAACAAAAATAAAAGCTAACTTATACAGATTTATTTATACAACTAACAAAACTCAACACCGTATTTCTTGTCCCTCTCTTTAGTGTACTCAGTTAAGGTAATTGTGAGCTAAACATCCTAATTTATGATGTAATCCTTGACTAATATGACCCCGAGACGTCACTGTAACATTCAGAACTTGGTACTGGTACTTTTCTGACCTGCACAGCTTTAAAACTCAACCATGTTGGTCACAACCTTCAATGGGGCCATTGGATCAAAGTTAATGATTTTTTGAATCCAAAAGGATCGAGATAAGAAAGTTTACCAAACTCGTCTAAGAAGTACCTTCTGAATTCAAAACAGCAACCAAAAGTCACAACCTTAGTGCCACCTGTGGTAGCTCCTGAATTTCATCGCTCTAGCTAACGATGCTAGTGATGTAGCTGACGTGACGTTTACAAACGACAAAGATGTAGCACCAGAGACATACCTGGCTTCATTGATGAAGCATTTCTGCTGATGGAGATAACCTGTGCGTCAACAGTAGTGACGAGACTAGTAGATGTGTGACAAGCGACAATTGCTGACTAGTAGGCTGAAGGCGACTTGAGCACTTGGAGGCCTTTATTCATCCCTTCAGGTTGAACAAAAATAGGTAGTCAAAATTAGCTGTGCAACATTAGCATATAGCTAATTCTTTTCATTCAATATCGTTTTACTGTTTCATGGCGACACAATCTGCACCACATCCACGTAGCGAGAAGTCATTCATAAACATCTTGTGATTTTGGAAGTAGGATGACATGCACAACATAGTTTAACCGCACCAGGGAAAATATTTGATATGAAGACATTTCAGCGATACAACGGTACACAAAAAAAGTGTCAAGAACGCAGCTCTAGACAGGCTCAAGTTCTTTTGCACATACATTTTGACGCCAGCTTGCTCTACTGCTCCGAGTCCTGATCCAAACAGGCACAAATTTTGAAGCAGTAGCCGTATACAGTTGATGATTGGAGCTGATAGCAAGTAGGTATGACGTGTGTTTGCTACCTAACTCTCAGGAAGCTGTGTCTGCCAACTGGATTTCCAAACTGGGCCTTCTAAAACAGAATCAGAAGATGCTGTCCAAACGCACCTTGTCTGACATATCAGGCTTTTTAGTTACACATTAAGAAAGATACAAAACTAGAATGTTCAGATCGTCTGTTTGCTATTGTCAAATTTACTTTCCCATCGATGTGATCATGTCGGGATGTGTTGCACAGACTAAGACATCAGCATGTAGATTTTTTTATATCCAAAGTCTGAATAAAGCAGATATAGTGTCTAAAATATTGTGACATCTAAAGGTGGGCATCCTAGTTTGGGAATGCGTCAGCGGCCCAGGACGAATTTTGTAACCAATCTTTTATGCTCATCTAAGAAATGGAGAAACTCTGGCTGCTTACGTGAGGCATCCTTACTGTGTTTGAGACGTGGTCGGGTTTCTTCTTGTTCCTGAGGACTTGACGATAAACTGATCGATCTTAACAAGAAACTGACAACATGATAAACCCTGATGAGCACATATTTGTACCACTCCAGGTGCCTCTAAGAACTCTTGATTTAGTTCAGACGCGGTACAGAACCAGCAAAACAAGTTGAGAAACTGTCGTTTTTGTACCGAAGGCTACACACTTGGACTCAGCTAGACTGAAGATTTGAGGTCAATTCAGTTTCTAAGTTTTGACAATTATTGCTATCACTCTAATGAACCGTTTGCAGGCTGGATTCACCTCAATCTTGGACGGCGAAGTCAAACGTCTGCGACATGTTTGTTGATGATGTAAATGCTGTTCAGTAGACTCCACTGGGAGTTTGGATCATGCAATACGATGGATCGAAGCAACTTCTGGAGGATGACAAAAGGATAAAAAATGTCCAGTATGTTACCATAATAATGACTGTGGGCTGAATCTGTGTAAAGAATTTGGTGGACTCATTTTTAAGCAGACACCCAAATAAAACATTATTACGGTGTAGATACAAAGCGATAGTTCACCCAAAACTCAAACTTTATCCATTTTATACTCAACTTCATCTCGACTAAGGGTTGGGATTATTTTCAGAGTCTTCATCTTTGTCCAAAATTAAATACCTTAAAAACATCCAAATACCTCCATACTGCTCATCCATAACGCCATTAGAAATTGTCCCGAAAAATATGAATGAAAATAAACAAGCCTATACTTTAAGCTTGTTTTTTGTCGAGGCTTCGGTACAAGATGGATATTACAGACAAGCAGTATGGAGGTATTTGGATGTTTTTAAGTGATTATTTTTGGATAAAGATGAAGACAATTGAGCACCAGTTGCTACCTTAAAATGGATTTACATTTTTGACTCTTAAAAAGGAACAGATAACTGAAAATAAATAATAATAAGATTAATAATAATAATAAGTCTTAGGCGACATGGGGGGAGTAGAAAATGAGTGAAATTTGAATTTAAAGTGAACTATCCCTTCAAGTACTTTGTTGTTGATCTTCAGCTATGTGAGTAAATAAACGTTCTTAAATCTTGAAAGAGTTTCAAAAGGTTTTTCTAATAGTTGGAGGTGACCAAAGGTTTTGAAGACCAAACCATGCCTTTCCTCAAAACTGTGTTCTTTAGTACCAACTTAGTTTACTATCGTGCAGCACAAACAGAGAACACAGTTCTGATGCTCTGGTGGAAATGAAAGTATCGCCACAGAAACTTGAAAATGGCCTTTCATAAGGTCACTTTGTGGTTGCTTAGTGCCAATAAAACTTGAAAAAACCCTGATATTTGACATTCAACAACAAAAAAGGCAATTAAATTAACATTAATCATTCTAACTTGAAAAATTTGAACTGCATGACTGAGATATTTTCTCAATAATGATCTTAAAAACAGCTAATATATGAGCTAAATGTAAAATATAGATTTAGCATTTTTAAGGAGCACTGATAACAATAATGTCTATATAAAAATAAAAGTACTGGGAACTAAAAAATATACTTTTTGGGTCCACCAAATCCTCCACACAGGCCCTTCAGCAGATGAAATGATGATGTTGAAAATGCTGTTGATTATATTTATCATGCGTTAACATGAAAAAAAAATGAACATTATTTTGTTTTGTATAAGAAAATAATTATATACTGATATTTGTCAAGTACTTCTTATGATGAACTTATGTGTTTCTGTTTACTTTGTATGTATCTTTGGTATGATGATCAACTCCAGTTTGATTTGTGGTCTCAACAAAAGACTGCTGGTTGAGGTATCAGCACTATAAAGAAAATAAAAAGAGAAGAAAAAAAAAAGATCCATCAGATTCTCTTTTTAAAGTTGCTTGATAGTGAACAGATGGAGTCTGAAAGAGGCTTTTTTTATGTTGACATGCTGATTTTTTTATTTTTAAATTATGTCAAATTAGTTTGTGAATAATAACTCACCATGTTGATGACTTCTGTTACTGAAACACATTTGAGAAGGTCAAAAATAAAGATATTTTACATTCAAAAGCACAGATGAGTCAGTTTGTCAGAAAGGAAGTTAAATGATGTTCAAGTGTAACTGAAACTCAAATGGCAAATAAGTGGATTCAAATACTTCCTAAAAAACATCCATTGAATCTAAGAGAACAATGAGACGTTCTAAAAAAAAGATGCCGTCAATAATTTCTGGGTCCATTTAGTTGTTCAATCAAGTCCACACTCTTAACATGTCTGGGTTGGGAGAACAGCCTGGCGGCACAATTGTGTTAGAAGCTAAACAAACACCTGAAATCATTTTACATCAGCTGAAAAGCTCATGGAGAATGAGTCTGTCGTGCATCCCTCGTCCTCACCATCCCGCACTGTGATTTCATTTTCTTAACATAGAAAGTGAAAATAGGTGCAACATTTGAAAAATGGATGTGTTTTTGCAAGTAATCTTCCCGCAGAGCTGTGCGGTGACGCCAAAATGTCAGGCCACTGCACACACATGCAGAGTAAAGAGGGTGGCGATGCCTCAAGGCCTCTGTGACTTTCAAATCCACAGCACTTCTCACATGGGTTCAAATTCTGTATAGGGTCTTATTCTAACTGCTGCCAGACCAGAATAAATTCAGCTTGGTGTTTGCTAATCATAAATAAACAAACACCGATGTGAAGCCTGAGAGCCGATGGATGGATGGATGGATGGATGGATGGATGGATGGATGGATGGATGGATGGATGGATGGATGGATGGATGGATGGATGGATGGATGGATGGATGGATGGATGGATGGATGGATGGATGGATGGATGGATGGATGGATGGATGGATGGATGGATGGATGGATGGATGGATGGATGGATGGATGGATGGATGGATGGATGGATGGATGGATGGATGGATGGATGGATGGATGGATGGATGGATGGATGGATGGATGGATGGATGGATGGATGGATGGATGGATGGATGGATGGATGGATGGATGGATGGATGGATGGATGGATGGATGGATGGATGGATGGATGGATGGATGGATGGATGGATGGATGGATGGATGGATGGATGGATGGATGGATGGATGGATGGATGGATGGATGGATGGATGGATGGATGGATGGATGGATGGATGGATGGATGGATGGATGGATGGATGGATGGATGGATGGATGGATGGATGGATGGATGGATGGATGGATGGATGGATGCCAGTTGCCCTCAGAATATTTGAATGGTAGAATTAAACATTTAAAATGTTAACACATGAGTTGCCTGGAGGTAAAATATTGTTAAATATTCTCTAAAATAATCTTGTTTCGGGACCGTCTAAGGTGCCCAACACTGTTGTGGTACCGCTCCCTCAGCCGGCTCCTTCATTCCAAAAATAGATCTTCCAGCAAGAACCTGTGGAAGGGTTAAAGATGATGCATTTCCTTGTTGGTGTAGAGAGCGCCTGCACCAGGAGAGGCTGCCACAAGTGATCCTACCATTGTCTGCTTTGACTGCTTTGCGTGTGTCCCCCCCTTACACTTCAGGTCACATTAATTGATTTGGGCGATGCAGAAGTGCTCAAGGGCACTCTGTCATTGTGGCATGTTCATTGCCTGATGATTTGTCTTCTTCACAAACCAACACTCTTCCCCCCTGCTCCTCCTCCTCTCCCTTCGCTCACACAGCACTACATTAGCAGATGAAAGTCCGTGATTGTCGAGTTAAACACACTTGGATAGTAGTCGTCACTCTCAAAAGAAAGTGGCCAAATCAAAAGTTTTCAAAAAAGACATTTGTAGGACAATTTCTACTTTTACTTGGGAACAAATCCCTGTGTGTGACAGCTGGTGAGCATCTGTTGTCGGGAGGACGCCAGCCCAACATGGCCGAAAACTCCCCGCAGATGTGGCCCTCTTGTCTTGGTCGTAATCCAACATCTGGAGAAGAGGCCGAGTTAGCAGAGTCTGAGAGAAGTCATCAAGATCAGGTGAGATTCTTACCGTCTAGATGTGACCTTGCTTTTCAGTTCCAAACCTGGACAACAAATTATGGTGAAACCTACTTGTTTTCATGTTTGTGAAGAACATATATTTCACAGCTTTAAGTTCTTAGTTTTTCTGATTTCTTACCATGCTTGCCACACTCCAGATGTCGGAAGTTGGCCGTACTCTGAGCCGAGCTGGACCTCTAGGTCTGGATCTCATGCAGAAGTGCTTTCACTGAGCAGAGGGAGACACGGAACTTGTAATGTGTGGATATAGACAGAAGAACTGTGAGGTTCTCACCACCCAGCAGGAGCTTCCCACCTCACTTTCATCTCTTTTGATGGGTTTATCTGAAGAAACTGGACAGTATACAAGATCATGCAAGGTTTAGATCGGACATTTTTGGGCCTTGACATCAGTATGAATATTCTTACAGTGGGTGGGAATGAAGTCTAGACCCTGGAGAATCTTCAGAGAGTTAAATAAGAGGTATTACTTTATAAAACAAAAAAACATGTTTCTCTACCTTTTAGCTTCAGGACCACAGCCGAGACTTTCCTGGCTTCTCAGCTCTGGATTGAGCAGATCCAGAACCAGACATATATCCGAGTAGGTCAACGAGAAAGGGATCAATTTGTGCCACACGTGATTCATCTAACGGCTAATATCATTTTAAGAAGTTACAGACTCCGTTGACCCCGGGCTAGCTTGAACTCGTCCAGCCGGCTGACGATCCTCTGAGAGGAACGATGTCGACTCGCTTGGCTGGACCGAAGACGTGAAGAGGAAAAATTAGGAACATTTGTTACACCGTCCTTCAGAGCCTTCACACGCTGGCTTCAACTGTATTTAAAAAAAAAAGAGTAGAAGTATTAAAATAATATGAATAAAAATTAATTCTGAGCCTGCTTACTTGACATGTACCTGAGGTACAATCATCTACCATTAATCCAATGAGCTAAATAGCCAGACCAAGAATCTAGATCTCAGCCTTCCAACTGATCCGGTGCTTTTCCCAGGAAAGGGATTAGTATTTTAACAAAGACCTACTTTCTGGCATTAATTCTGCATACATGGTATTTATTAGTTCGTTCTTCTCGTCCACAATCAATTTGTGGAGTTTCCCTGCCGGATATATAATCAAACATGCTCCATGACTCAGGATTGTCATCTGGTGTTCAGCTATTAAAATGTAGCACCGTTGCTATTTCAGGCCGTACAACTTCCTTGCAGCTACATGTCTGCAGTGACTAATCTGTTTAAATCTGCCAGCTAGTCACGGAAAAATGAGGAAGATGATGACGAAGCACGGGCCTTCGTCTCTCCCAGCTCCTGGACCTCATTGAGGTTTGAATTAGATCTGAATTTCACATGAGATAAGTTTTAATGCAGCGCATTTAATAACAGATCACAGCAATCTGGCTTCTACTTGAACTGCCAAAAAAGCTGCTTCCATGGTTGGTGTGGAGCTCTATGGTTCTACAGGGTGGTCCTGATCTGCAGGAACCTGAAACAACAAAGGTGGATGTTGGGACTTCAAGGCTGTCGAAGGAGTGGCTGAGGACTGACTATAAAAACGGTATCAACAATGGCAGCTGCAAATGACAAGAAGAGTCATAGACTGTGATATTGTAAGAGGATTCTCAGGGGTCCTTCGAGTCCTGGCTGTCCAGCTGCTCATGGCCCCCCAGAGGACTGAGGGCCATGAGGTGACCCAGCTTTTCTTCTGTGCCGTGCACAAGTAAGATAGAACATTTAATTTATCGCTAACACACACAGCTTCATGTTCAATTTCATCAAGCACTTGTTGGTATTCAGGATTTTTATTTGCAATTTTTAAATTGGGCGAACTGCAGGTAAATATATCGTGAGCGCTGCCAGTGTAGACAGTAACAAACAAATGTATATTTACCAAAAGATTTTGATATTGTGTTTCCATTTTTGAGGTTTAACTTAATTATCTCTGTGTTGGTTCTCTTTCACTCGACAAATTCATGATCGATGATTTTGAACAGCCATGACTCTATAGCTATGCTCTTTACTTTGTAACTTTCAGGGAGTCTGTGAGTGTCATACAACCACCAAACTACTTTATGTTTTTGCATATCAAGTACTGAGAGATGTTTGAAACGTACACTTACCAATTATTGATACAACTTAAGGAATTCACCCCACAAGAGATTTGATCTTGTTTTGTAAACAAATTTAAATTTTGTATATGGCAACAGAGGTTCCACCATATTACAACTACACTGTTGTGACACTGGCAGAGCTAAACAATATATATATATATATATATATATATATATATATATATAGTTAACTCAAATTCTTAATTTGAGCTAATCTAAAAAAGAAAAATCAGTCCAATAACATACAGAGGTTCATTGAGAACTCTGGGAATTGTCCATAGGTATGATTGTTTGTGTGAGTGGTTGTCTGTCTTTTTGTGCCCTGTGACAGACTGGCATCCTGTCCAGGATGTCCCCTGCCTCTCGCCCTATGATACTGGGATAGGCTCCAGTCTCCCCGCGACCTCAGTAAGGGATAAAGCGGTAGAAAATGAATGAGTGTTTGTGTGAATGGTCGTATGCCCTGCAAAAATACTAGTGTCCTTTCCAGAGTATCCCCCACCTTTCGCCTGTAGAATTTGAGATAGGCTCCAGAACCCTTGTAACCCCGATAAGGGAATAAGTGGTATAGAAAATGAATGAAAGAATGAACCATAGAACCATAGAACCAAAATATTTAAGCATGCAAGTCAGGTTTTGGAAACATTCAACTTATTGCAGCGATACTTAACATTTGAAATGCGATTGTAAGTACAAATCTCATTTTCAGAGTGCTATTCTAGGAGTTCCCTTGGGAGGAAGCATCGCATGCATGTAGATCACTAGGTTACCAGGGGATGCATATTAGCAAGTAAATACTTGTTATCTTTTTTCCAATAATAACCTTTTTTTCCTGAACTCGACAGGATGCTCAGTTATTCACTATCAAAGTCTTCCACGCATGGAGGTTTTCTCGACACCCTCTCCTAAATGAACTCACTATAAAATCATTAATAATAATTCAAATAAGTTCCTAAAGAAGTTGTGAATTTATTCACGGACGGTCCTTGACCTCGAGCTGGGCTCGTCTGACCCTGCCAAGGAGTGTCTGAAACGTGACAATCCTCATCTCATCCGCACTAATTTAAGACGTCCGCACACATGCTCCCGTGCACTACAGCAGCAGCTGTGCACGTGTGTCAAGGCTTCTAATAAACTACGTCAAAATGTAACACCAGGGAGCTTCTTTTTTGATGATTCAACAAGGCCTGATTTATAGCAACATTTTTGTGAACGAAGGACAGATAATAATTTAAAAAGAAGTGTGGCAAAGCCCGAACTTCTAGAGTGCTTGTGTCAAACTCAAGCCTAAGGGGCCAAATGTAGTCCGCCAAGTCATTTATGTGGCCCAATGAAAGGTTGGTTGATAATCAAAGTCAGAAGGAAAATAATTTGATCCCATAAGATACTGTTGAAGACAGTTTGGTAATTATTTTAAAAAAAAGTGCAAGGAGTGCAAAAAGATTTACTTACTTTTTCCTCCTTTATTTTGGTTTGAAGGCTCCTCACAATGCTTACAATATACTGTATTGTGGCGCCTTAAGAAATAACATTGCCCAATGAAACGGACCGCAGAGGCATAAGAACTTGACTTAAGTCTGGAAGAACACGTGAATGTACTAAAAAAAAAAAGATATCAGCTAGACAAAGCCAAAAATATCTTCTTTGACACAGTAACAACTTTATTGGCAAGACATTTACGTTATCATTCTACCAGTTAGTTTGAGTCAGCTAAGGACGGTACCATTCGGCACCAGCAGGTATACTACAGGTCACACACGGGTTCAGCACACATGTGAAAAGCTAAAAGCAAAACTCGAAAAAAAAAAAAAAGTTGATAAAACCTTTTTAAAAGACTTGTTAGAAATGCAGTTATGGACGCAGATGTGCAAACGGTGTAAACTAAACAACTTTAAAACAACAAAATATGCATTTAAATAAATAAACAATAAATAAAAAATGTCTAAAAACAAGGCAGATTTTTAAAAGACCAGTTCATTCCTAGCGTGTCTTGCGGATTCTTGTAATCAGTGTTTTTAAAGGGTCAGATTCAAACAGTGGAGACAATGACACAAGTGGCATGTTTGTGGAAGTAGAGCGCAAATGCAAATATCTGGAACCCTTTGTACTCCATGACGGTGCCTAAGACGACCAGAGACCATGAAGATGTTCCCGTCTTCCACAAGCACTTCATTCATGTGTTTACATCTTCCACTGTGGCTGGTGCAAATCCCAGAAAAAGTCTACATGGCTGACCAAAAAAGACTGACCAAACACTAACCATTACCATTTCTGCTTGGCGGGAGGAAACTTGAGCGAGGTTCAAAACTTCTTAAATGAATTCCAGATAAAAAACTGTTGTATTTCTGTTCAAGGACGGATACGCTTCCTTTCAAGAACCCGCTAAAATCTTTCAGGATTTAAGTCCAAATTGCACATAACACTGATGGAACTTTGGCAAACCAAATAAAAACAAACAAACAGTGGATTGCTATAATGAGGCAGAAAAAAAAGAAGAAACAGTGAGCTTTTAGAGTTCAGAGTAAGACTTGGAAGAAGAGTTGAAGCTAACGGAAAACAGACTTCGACCCAAATAACTAAGACTTTTCTCCGCCTTCCAGTCTTGATACTTCTCATCAAGTCTATGAGGAGTGAAAACCACGGCAGCAGTTTCAATTACAAAAGTAGGAAAACAATTTTCCTCCTTTTCCTTTTTCGTCATAGTCTTTTTTTCTCCCTTTTTTTTTTATTTAGGAATCCCGCTCCTGGAGGTCATAGGTCAGTGACTTTGTTTTCCACCGCAGCAGCGATCTGCTGGAGTCTGTAACCCAGCTGCATCTTCTGGGCGGTGGCGTCCTCCTCCAGAGCTGCGATGATCTGAACCACAGGCGGTTGAGAAAGGTTAATTCATAATTGATTGAATCTCTGCTCATATGTACTCACCTGGTCGTAGTACTTGTTGATGTACTTGTACAGCTCACTCAAGGCCACCAGGCAGTTGACCTCCGCGGTATAATTCTGCATCAGTAAAAATAGTGAAGCGGGGGGGGGGGGGGGGGGGGGGGAACGTCAGATAAAAAGTCACATACATATTTAATATGTCCAACGACACATTTATCATGAGGCCCCTGAGATGATTCATGTGTTCAACCTTTGCCTAAAGAGGATGTTTTTTATACACGGCGGCAGAACACGAAAGGGAAAACGTACCCGAGAGAGTTCTGCCAGCGCCGAGTTCATCTCCTGGTCACTGGCTGAGATGGTCTGGCGGATGTCGGCGTAGTACCTGCAGGCGGGAGGGGAATCCATTTCATTTTAAATATTCAAATCTGCAATGTATAACCATGATTTATTTATTTCATGCAAGTTCTTCTAGTTCCGACGTCATGACACTGTTACAATCTGGCGCTCGCCTGCACGACACGGCAACAAGACAGCAGAATAGATCTTTAACCACTTACACATCAGGCAGTGAAAGTCAGTTAATGGGATCAATTAAATTCTAATTTAAAATTCATCACTAATGCATTTCCCTATCAAAAGAAAATGGATCATAATAAAAAGGAAATAATGGTTTTGTATATACAATTCAATTCAACTTCATCATGTCATCAAAATGGATAAATGGAAAGAACTGGACATCATGGAGCTCCCATCTGGATCTTAGAAGGTTTGGAAGGTTCCATTTACTTGAATGGCTTCAAACCGCAGCTGGTCATGGACACTGTTCCGTTCAGAGCCAACGAGGAAATCTGATCCGATTCTTCAGTTAATTGTACGTGCTTCCCTAAAGCAACATGAAATTAATTCCTTAGCAGAGTTGCAGTGTCTTGGTGCCGTTCATGTTCTGATTTAATCAGAGTAATTTGAGGACAGAGCCAATAGAAAAGCAATATTCTTCTGCTGGGAAACTGAAACCTGCTCAAATATTTACAGCTATGGCTGCAGAAGTATCTTCAGACCACAGAGTGGACAAGACCACATTGTCAATAATTCAAGACTATAATAACAGAGAGGCTTAAGCGTGTAAGTGTTCTAAATCTGGGATGAATGAAGGTAAAATTCATTCAAACGAGTGTTCACGGTAATCCATTCATGTCGTAACACACACAAAGTTCTTTTTTTTTGACACCACGGATGGTTGGCTCAGGTTATTTTAATGTTCCATGTTAATGACCCATCATGATGCCAGTGTTTAAGATAAGATACTTATTTTAAAGACAGATTATGGATGTCGACAACAAAACATATAATACCGAAAGACTAAAAATGTATTATAAAGTCAGTGTTAGGAGTGTAATGTGTAACAGTGGCGAAGATACTTTTGTGTTGCGTCTAGTCCAGTAACCAAATACTTTGTTGAAAAACGGTACTGGTATGTAAATGGGCTCATTACATCACATGCATTACTCAGGCCTAAAGGTTATTTTAAGGAGCAGTGGAATCTCATTCTTAAGGTTGTGGCTTGAATCCTGCATCTGCCATTGAGTGCATACAATGCAACAAAAAAATGTTTTAATCTATTGTCATCATATATTATTGTTGTTTTGTTATAGATTAATTGGGTTGATTTTAAGTTGTTTATTTTTATAACATCCAACTATGCCTAACTGGCTCATGATGTTTTTCAAAATCTATAGTTTTCCATTATTATGAACAATTCAAATGTTTGACTCCCCGGTAGTAAACCTGGTTTAGACTAAAATTAATAAAAACAGTTGGTTGGTTAATTCGATCAGTTGACTTCATGTCCAAATTACCTTTATTGAAGATACAAAGATCTAGTTTAATAAAGCTCAAATGGATTAAAATGAGCCCCACACTGACCTCTGCTGGCCTGAAAAAAGTAGCAACGCAGGGTTATAACAGCTAGAACTAATGAAAAAAAGCACTACAGACAACAATTCCACTATAAAAAGATCAATAAATGATCTGATAATGATTTTATTGTGTTTTTGGGTTAAAAACCTTTAGTGAATTTCCCCATAATCCAATAATGTGTCGATGGAGAGATCCCCTGACTAGGAAGAAATGTTACCAGGTTGTTAAGAAGCTACAATGAAGAACAATCGTGTGGATAATGTTGGACAGACAGCAGTAAGTCAACAGTCTGCTACACGTCCATCCATGCATGAAAACCTTGCAGGCGCAGTCCGGCCTTAGTCTGCCACTGACAGATTGTCCTTCTGCTCATGTGCCCCGGACCCTCCACCCCCCCCCCCCCCAACCCATTTTCTCTCCACACATTTGTCTCTCGTCTACAACATGATACCAACCGCCCGGGGTCTGCTGGTTGAAAAGCTGCCAGATTCTTACCTCTCCACCATCTGCTTGTAGCGGGGGATGTCTCTGGCATACAGCAACTTGTTAATGGGAGAGTCCTGAGGGACAAATATAGACGCTTATTAAACCAATCAAAGATTTTACAGCTTGTTGCACATAAACATCCACAGGTTGACTATTAAAACCAACCAGACATTTATTAATTAGATAACAGTTTTTTTTTCCTTTTGTTTCACAGGGATCCTCTCGTCCGAACAAACTGGGATAGGCTTCAGCCCCCTTGTGACCTCCATAAACGAATAGGCAGAAATTAATGAATTAATGTAAGCACACACATGTTGAACGCAAATTGGTGAAATTGGCCCTGAGCAAATACCACCTGAATCTACCTTGACTACTATAACAACTTGAGTCTGAGGGTGTCCTCTGGCACTTCAACATTGGGACTGCCATTGTCTGAAGAAGGGCATTATTATTGGCTTTACAATCTCCGTTTGCACTGGCCATGAACATGCTTGTCAAGTTTGCAGAAGAGGAATGTAGAGGGCAACTGTCCAGATCCGGCACCAGACAACCACCTATAAGAGCCTTCATGGATGATCTCACCGTGACCACAACCTCAGTTCAAGGTGGCTTCTTCAAGGCCTTGAATAGCTAATCACTTGGGCAAGAATGAGCTTCAAGCCTGTTAAATCCAGGTCCTTAGTCTTAAGGAAAGGTTACTGACGAGTTCCCACTCAGCTGATACCAAGCTCTCCTTAACCAGGGTAGAGGACAAAACAGGAAGAAAGTTGCATGGCCAGGACGCAGTGGACCGGCAGAGGCAAGGCTTCAGCACAGCACCATGGTGGGCACATTGGCCACTGGGCGGGCAGGGCTTGGGAGCAATCACCGTGTTACAGTAAAGCCAGTGGTAAGGAGCTCATTTAGTCGAAAGCAAAGCATAGCCAGAGAGATCCCAAGATGAAGTCAGTTTTTCTTTTAGTGATCAGTCAGCCTGTGGGGGATGAGGCCCCAACATGTGTCCAGGTACCTTCTCCTGTGCAGTCCACAAATCCCCTAGGACTCTTGGGGAAGGTACCTGGACACAAGTTGGGGCCTCATCCCCCACCGGCTTGGTCACCCAGGTGAGGGTGTCTGATTAAAGACCCGAAACACTGACGATGTGTCCAGGTTGCACTGCAAAAAACGGATGATTCATCCATCATTAGAAGAGCAACAGGCTTACCCTCCCCAGTTTGTGGTCAGCAATGGTGCAGGAATCCATGAAGGTCTGGGCGATCACGGACAGCACCGCATCCACGTGGTCCGAGGTCTGCACGTCGAATATGAATTGTGGGTTCTTGAGGATGTTGATCCAAAACCTCAGTGGTAAGCTAACGATGCAATAAAAGGGGTTACGTTCCAGAACATGTTAGCCCTGAAGCTGCTGGATCACACACCTGTTGGTCTTCCAGATGTGGATGGTCTCCGGGTCTGTGATATTGTGCTGCAAGGCCTGCTCGTCCAGCAGGTCGAAGAAGTACTTGACTGCCAGAGGAACAGGCCGGCTGGTGCTCAGGATGGCAGTGAATAAATCATCCACAAACTTTTGCAGAGTGCCCTGAGGAGGGGAACGTGTTTAAATCATTAACTAATCCGACAATGATTCATTCATTCATTGCCTTTTTCTCCGACACATGAGGCACGACGTCAATCCAGCCAGTCTTAACTGACAACCAGCATCCTCAAAATAGATTTAAGCTTCTTGATAGATTTTAAGTAATTCACCTTTAATATTTTTGATCAATGGTAATGGCTTGTGCATCTACAACGATACGATTTATTGCGATACATTGCAATACTGTAGGAACAAGGATATATTTGTAGTACTGAGTACTTGAGTCTGTCATTGTAGAATTTACAGAACCAATACTCTTGAAGAATTCAAAACTGCTTTCATTTGTTTTGAAACAAAATACATTCAAACATCAGCTTGGAAAGCTGCGTCAGCTGTATCCTCTTATCCTCAGTCGTCGCCAGGATCTCGCAGGATTTTACTGTTCCTATAGCTGCGGTAGATGTAACAACGGCTGCCATCTAGCATTGTCTAGTTAGTATCTAGTATTGGGAAAAGAAAATTGTGATATATCTGTGTATTGATTTTTTCTGACACCACTATCAATTTTGCTTTAAATTTTAATCAAGTTTGTTCTGTTTTTTTCTAAACTAAAATTGGCAATCAATAAATAAGGCCAAATAATAGTATCAGTGACATTAACATGATATTGAGACGCAAAATGACCAACATGTTTATCTTTGTTACCTTCATGGAGAGAAGTCGAGTCAAGTAGATCTCCGGGATTGCCTTGGCTCGCTCTCCTCCTCGCTCCCTGAAACTCCCTCTTCTGTGTTTTGGATGCTCTGATTCCTCGCTGGCTTTCACCAGATGCCAGAGTCTCACTCCACCTTCATCACCGTCATCCAGCATCGGTGTCTCTGGATGCAGGAGTCAGTAATTTAACAAAAGTCTCTCTACCAGCAGAGGTCCAATAAATACAGTTGTCCCAGGGCATTTGTACCAGGCCACACATGAATATTAATGATATATGTCATTTCTGTTCTATTGATTATTACCGTCTGAAAAATGTTTTATTTTCAAATAATAATAGCCTGCATTATTGCAAATAAGGTTGGGGACCTCTGCTGTGGAAGTAATTTTCAAATAAAAAACACACTATTGTTACTTAATGTTTATCCAAAAGCTTAAGATTTGATGCCTTGTTACTTATCATATGTATTTAAAAAGAGAAACTTCAGCTCAAGTTAACAACAAAAGCGTAATTGACTCACTCTCTCCTGGCATGTAATCGTGGCTGTCGTGAAGGAGATGTTTAGTGTTTCTGGGCACGAGGGCAACATTAGCTCCGTCGGGCACCTGCATCACAAATGTCAATCAGACCCTGGATGGTCCATGTCATACTTCAGTGTAACCTGGTAATAACCTTGTAGTGTTGCAGTGTATTAAGGCGCTTCCATGACCCTTGGACCACGGATGTCAGGTCCTCATCTGACAGGATTAGGTGACCCGCCATGCCCGCACGCCACTCTGAAACAAATCAAATATTCCAAACACGCATTTTAATCCTTTTCAGACATGTAGTGACTTGTTCAGTTATGAACACAAAAATTACATTTATACTCAAATTAATCCAGAATACCTTTGACAATAACAAGAAGTTAGATTGCAGATTATAATTGAGATATGAAAATTTCCAGCACTTTCTTCTTTTTGTTTGTGTGCATGCAGGAGCAACAGGAACAGTCCAATCAAAATAACTTTTCTCTGCAAAGACATACTATAATCAAAAAAGGTACTTTAGTAATATTATTATATTATAACATAATAATGTTATTTTAGCAGCCAATGAAACAAGAAGGGTATTTTATGTCTAAATAGTCATTTACACGTAATACTCTTTCACTTCATCTTAGAAGAAAAGCAGGATTAGGCAGATTACTTTATCCTTTTTAGAAACACAAATGCACAAAGTAACAGAAAAGTGTGCACAAAAAAACAAAAACACATACAGACACTCGCACAAAGGGCACACAAGAACACTAGCTTTCTCACATGCATTCATTTTCACACAATTAACACAATTATAGCGATAAAAAAAGCGATATAAAATGTGATTCAGGTAAATGTTACCATAGTGAGAGCTACAACACTAACAAATCACTTACCGAGATGCAACGAGTCAATGTGTGGCCTCTGAGAAAATGATGTTCCTTTCCAGGTTTGTTCTATAAGCTTTTCCTTCACCTGGGTGATGGTGTCACAGTCCAGCACCTTTGCCGGCACCGTGTGTGCAGCAGCACCTCCATTAGCAGCAGCGGGAACAACAACATTTAGAGTCTGGACAGAAGAACAATCGGACTGTTAATGGGTCACAGTGTTGGTGTGAGCTAGGGAGGTTTTACGCTCACCAAGGTGCGGTACTCCACGTCTTCTCGAAGAAGCCGGTTGTCATTTAGCGTGTACTTGGCTTTTCCTGTCACGGCGTCAACGGGTCCCTTGTCCACCTGGTGTTTTATGGCTCTGAAGAGCATGTAGAAGGACTCGCCCGCCGACTCCTGGAGGATAAAGAGATAAAGAAGGTCTTCAAACTGTTGAGAGCCATTGTCAAGCTCACGCTACATGTCCTTGACACAGCACAAACACCTTAAAACAAACATTATGTGATTGATTCAATTGCCTTAAAGAGTCATTTAAACTCTGGGGCAATTCTTGCCCACTGGATAGTTGTGTCAAAATCAAAGTGAATTTATGTTCCTGTTGATATGGCGACCTATCAGTGTCTTAGATTAGATAGAGAAGAGAGACAATAATTCCAACAATATGTGTTGAATAGATGTCAAAGAAAAGAAATTAGTTTGATAAAGTAGGAAAAACACAAAGATAATAAAGACAAGTATAAGATAAATCAAGTCTCAAAGAATAAAAATACAATATAATAATAAACTCATTTGGTAAATATCTTTGTTTGACCCCTGACATTAAAAAACTTTTAAAGGATTATGGATATTTAGAAAATTTTGTTTAGCTTAATATTAAAATTGTAATCCCTGGTAAATCAGCTGGATCTAAATACCATCTAAACTGTCCTTTCACAAATGCAAATCCTCTTATAACTACAAATTAAAATCCATACCCGCAGGAAAGTGAACAGACAAATAGACATCCAGTTGGTGAGAAGCTTTTCCACCACGGACTCCGTTCTGAAGGAAAAGGACACAAGGCACTTTAGATACAATTATGATTGGTGACAACATTCCTCCTTTCCTAACCTTCTTAACATCAGTTTTGGATTCTTGGCAACATACTGCTCCACCAGGTCGTTGAGCAGAGTCTTGAGGATGTCAGTGAAGTACTCCAGTTTCCCATGCAGGGCCACCGTCAGCAGCGAGGCCACGTAGGCCCGGTCCCTGGGGGAGAAGGTTCTTTGGACCTCCAGAGTGTGAATAAACTGAAAAAGAACCGCGAGTGAAAGGTTAGCTAGAACTAAATCATTCATGGAGACACCCCCTTTCACCAACCCCTGACTGACCTTTGTCAGAAAAAGTTTGCTGTTGAGGAGGTTGGACAACTGGACCAGGCCTTGCTCCACAGTCTGCCGGCGACTCTCAGGGACGTCCAAATCTCGCCTCAGTGGCGACTCCTGGTGGCCAGGGAAGAAAATGCGCTCTGCATAGCCACGGTAGTCCAGAAAAGGAATCCCTGATCCCACCAAATCACTGGACATATCCATCATCTCAGTCATCAGATCTGAAGAAACAAAACAGTTTTACTAAAGGCTGAAACTTTTCTTCTGATTCTTGACTCAAACCTGTGAATTCCTTCTTGCAGCGGTCTCTCACACTTGTCTCCAGATTCTCCAGTTGGATCTGAACCTTCTTGTAGTCCCTCATAGCCTGCTTGCTTTTCCTCCTGGAAATAGATCATAGTTACATAAAAGGCGCTCGAAACACTTGAGATGTTCGATTTACCTGTATATGAGAACAATGATGAGCACAATCAGAGCCACAATGGAGGCTCCAACCCCAACGCCCACCTGGGCCTCCTTCGGGAATGTAGACTGAGCCTGGGTGTCGTACTGAACTCTACCCAGGGAGAAGTTCAAGTTTCCCATTTTCACCTAAAAATGTAATAGAATTAATTTAATTTCTGAAAATTCACGTTTTCTTAGTCTACATTTGATCACTCACGGTGAACTCGGGTAGTTCCACGATGTCCTGCTTCTTGCTCAATAACACAGACGGCTGCCGAGACGGGGGCTCACAGTACAAATGGTTGCGCGTCAGGGTCTTCACCGAGCACCGTCCTTCTCCTATGCGGGCTTCCACCTCATGTTTGAGGATGGCCAGATCCAAGTTCTCCCCCTGTAAGATGACGAGAAGTTTTAAACTCTGCATTATGTTCTTCACGTCGCCACAGTTTTTATTACAGACCTCCACAGGGATGATGCTCCCTGGCTTGTGGTGGTAAGGCTTGTTCGGGTCATTACGGTTCAGAGAGAACAGTTTGGGGTTTGGTTCGTAGCTAAAAGCCTCGTTGGCCACAGCGTGGAAATCGAAATGTAGACTATCCAGCAGGAAATAGACTTTGACTCTGGCTCTGCGGGCCTCCGAACCCACCGCCGGCGTCGGACACAATATGAGTGTGGAGCTGTTCACCATGCAGGGTGTCTCGTACTACAGACACACAAATTTTAGATGATGACAAAAAGGCTGTGCATTGGTTTGAAATGCTTCACACGCACCTGCTTGACTTGACACAATGTGCCATCAGGACAGTCGGACTCCGGAACGATCCTTCTCCATCTCTTCACCGACTCACCCTCTCTTCCTTTCAATATGCCTTTACTCCTCCGTCTTATGTTTCTTTTTCTCCGGGGAGGTAAATTGTCAGGAGGACTGAGAGTGACGCGCATCTTTGGCTCCTGCACCACATCAAGGTTCTTGCCGGTGACTCGGATGATTCGGCCCCCGCTGGACGACAATAGAACATAATATTTTAGTGTTTGTTATCCTTGTTTCTATCCATATTTTTCACTAAATCATATGAGAATCCCACTGCATTGAAACTGAAAGCCTCTTCCATATTTTACAATCAATTTTTAATTTTTGGCATCGTGAAACCAGTAAATATTTTGAGAAAAAGGGCTTCTCGAATTATATTCCAATATTTTCTGAATGAAAAGTTTTGTCTTTCTTAAAAAAGCAAAAAAAAAAATAAGATATTAGCCCTCTTTAAATCACAACACTCCTTGCACGTAAAGCTATAAATTCAACATCAAATATATTTATACTTCAAATTCTCTTAACTGCTCTTCAGTCTGCCATGGCACAGCTGTCAAGAAGCTAATAAATATTTTTTTATAAATACATAAGAAAAACTACTGCTCAACTGTTAAGATCTGCTCAGTCTTTTCTATCTTTTGGGAGAAAAATATGACCAGTTGTTTAAGGTTGTGAGGATAGACCACCTGACAAAACTCTTGGATGGAGCAGCAGACGTGATGTTGGGGTTGTGTGTGTAATGATACGTCACGCCCTCTAGAGGGCGCTCTGCGCCACCAAATCGCGCCATGATGCCATGGTCTCCGGTTCTGTTGCTGCCTCTGGTCTGACAGACGAGGAGATCTTCGTGGATGTCAAGTCTGATGAAAGAGAGTCGCACGTTTAACGTCAACACCTGAAATGTTAAAGACGTTTTTTAGACACCTACACTTGACATGGCACTCCTCCAATCAGGACACTGATATCTCCCGGGTGTCCCGTTTGCAGTCTCCGACCTCGGATTGTCAGAGAGGTTCCTCCTGCTTTGGGCCCTTGGGTTGGGAAAATGCCGCTCAGAACAGGATCCTGGATTGAAAGGGACAAGTAGTGAGCTGCATATTCAGGAAGTAGACAATTTATTACAGATAGAGAAAACAGGCACTAGAGAATTCTGGAAAAACCCATCAGCTCGCCAGACAGTCCAAAGGTCAAAACTGTGACTCAGAATTATTCGATCATAAGTAAATAAACATTACTATTTTGACCTGGAAGCGAAAGGCTTGAGCAGACAGGCCATGTCCTCCTCCTCTAACTTTGACTGAAGCCTGTCCGCTCCTCTCTCCTCCACTGCCCGTGGTCTCACAGACGATCCTGCAGAACATAAAAGACAGGATGGTCAGAACTGTGTCCCCAACCCCTGGTCGTGGGACTTGAATCCAGTCCATGAGGAATGTGTTACTTAACACAAAGAAAAAAAAGGTCAAAATAATCTCTGTTCTATTGATCATTTCTCTCTGAAAGGTGCTTTTTAAGATGGTATTTCCTCAGGAGTAACATTAGTTACTCTTTATACATCAAGACATTTAAATATGTTAAATAAACCTGTTATCTAGTAAAAATGACTTGGTTGGGGTCCCCTGATATAGACTGAATGCGTATTTTACTTGCCTTGAAGAAACCTCATATCTGCTGTGGATGATGCTACACGGAACACCGGCAACCATCACAGAGTTCTCGATGTCTTCGGCTCTCTGTCCCAGGTTGGAACCTGAAATGGTCACGACGGTGCCTCCTTCCACTGGACCGGACACCGGATCCAACTAAAAGTGATTGAAAAGATGCGTTTGTATGATAGCTTTCTCCTATTATACTGCCACCACAGAATAAAAGTTACTGATTCTGATTCCATTAGTCCCTCATGAACTCAAGATGATGGACTTACTAACTAACAGTTCTTGCAAAATTTCTGCAGAAGGTCGAAGAAATAAACAATACTTACAAAGTGAATGACAGGTGCTGGACAGGTGTGTATGACTTTGTCGCTGCAGGAGTCCTTGTACAAACAGCTGGAGCTCGTCGTACCCCCACACCACACACAGCCGTACTTTGGGTCAGCGGTTCTGCAGCGGCTGCAGTCGGACCGCCCCACGGAGCAGTTGAAAAGCGTCACTGAAATGAGTTTTTAAATAATGTCCAACATGAACAAGCAGATACTGAAAGAGACGAATTATGGACAGTAACATGAGAAACATGTTAAAAATAATTTATAATTATTAAGACAACTTGGAAATATAGACAAAATATCTTGAAGACAGAGACTCGAAGTCTCGGCTGACTTCAACACTGACCAAAGAGATCGTCTGCGCTGTCAATGAGGAAGTCATCTCTTCTCCTGACGTTGATCACGGCTGCGTATTCCTCCATTGGAGACTTGTATGCAAACTGAAAAACAGGCCAGTTTTCTTAACCCCGGTTTCATTTAAAGCTCAGCTCCTTTAAATGTTTAAAGATTCACCATAATGTTCAAGACTAATGCAGAGAGAAGACATCATGCAGCTTATTGATTTACATTTTTGTCCTGATGTCGAGTAATTTAAGGGTTATTGTAAATCTTTACATTTGATTTGAGCTATGACTGACACATGTAGCTATCTAATAAACTTAAATCATTATATTCATAATGATGGTGAAGGAAGAGTTTTTGTCAGCACCAAAATAATCCAAAATAAAATTGGGATCTTCTGAAACAAGATTAAGTTCTAACAAACATTAAGTTAAAGCAAAAGCAACGTTTTTCTTGTTAAATGATAGAAACTACGACATCATATTCATCATGAGCGTCTTCTACCTGGTGTGGTTGACAGGTAATAAAGAAGACTGAAGATGCTGGATCTGCCTCCACAGTTGCTTCCACCACTACTGACTGGTCCTCGATGTCCAGCACACACTCGTAGTCGAATGTCTCATCCTACATAAAGAAAAACAATTGCAATTATGGTCAAATTAGATGTATTATAAACTATAATAAACACCAATTTTGGTTCAGAATTATAAACATTTTTTCATAAAATAAATACATTTGGAAAGAACAAAAATAGAAATTAAAAAAAAGTCTACTATTTTTATCTGACGGTCGTACAGTGAATATAATGACAACATTTAACTGTTGCAAAAATAAGTTTTGGAGACCTCTGACTGACTATACTTTATTATCATTTTCATCATTTTCATCATTATCAAAGCATCGTTTACCTGGAACAGGTTGAGGTGTTGTCCGACCAGGGTGATCTTACGCTCAACATTCACTGGAAACGGAGAAGGATCCTGCACTTTTTCCACACATGGGCACTCGTGCTGCAATACAGCATAAATATCGAAACATTTGTGAGTTGTGTTGAAAATACTTCTAGAAAAAAGGTAAATAAAAGGTTAGAGCAGACCTAGTGTTAAATTGTGTTTCGTTCCAAAAATCGGAACAGCACTAAAGAGGTATTAATTAACATCACTAACGAAATTAAGAAAAAAATCAAACATAAATAGCTGACACTGTACGATCATTTTTCGATGTTTTACTCCAAACTCTGCTCTGATTTAACGGATGAGAATTGAGGATAACTGCCTACTTTTCCAGAATCCCAGATTTTCCCAGGACATTATGACGTTAATATACATCAGCCAATCACCATCACCAATAATCCATGCTTTATTTTATTCAAACCAGCGATTGGCAGTCAAGTTGACCATTTAAAAGAGCAGAATGGAGATAAAAAAGGGATTCGATTGTTATGCTGCACTCAAAGTCCAGTTTTTTCTTTATGGATGTGACAGTAATCCAGATTACTTTGTGCCTCTACCATGAAAAGAGTAAACCTGTTGATGTATGTGACTTTAGTTCTGACCCCATACAAGTCACAAATTATATTATATTCAAATAAAAAATAATTACATTTTGAATTTTGAATGGTATAAATAGTTAATTCTTGCAAATTTCTGAAAATTGTAAACGCTCCTAATCTGGTGTAACAGTTTTGGATACACTAGTCCTGCCCCCTCATGCCAATGCATTTTAACTCACCGTATAATCCAACTCAGGAGAATCTGATTGGATGTTTTCAGTAGATTCATAGTAGGGGTCAACAGTAGCATCAGGTATGTCAATATAGGACAGTGTGGTCGTGTCTCCAGCAGGAGAACCTGTGGCAGAGACCGAGTCTGCCGCACCCTCAGGCTTCTCCCAATCCTTCGCCATCAAAAGTGAGTCACTGTCTGTCACCACAGACACTCCTTGTGAACTCTTACTAGTAGAAAACACGTTTAATACGTGGCTGGGGACCGTGGGACTCTCTGGCGAGAAGCCCACTGCTTCACCAGAGGGTCCTAGAAGACCCTCATCAGAGTCCCACATGATAAGAGAGGTGCTGCTGGATATTGTGGCATCAATGATTTCATTAGGGACATCAGTTTCAGAATCCTTTTGTGTTCCTACGATATCTTCTGAAAATGTGGTGCCAACATTTCCGTCTGTCGTGCCCTGTATATCAAAGATGGCCTCCCCTGAGGAGCTGGCATCCGTGAGCATCGAGGTGGCCTGGGTGGAGCTGATAAAGACAGCGGTAGTGGCCAAAAGTGTGGGAGACTGGGCTTCGGGGGTGTTGGATGGTGAGACTAGGGTGGTGTGAGATGGAATGACAGCTGCCGAGGTGGGAGCAGGCGTCTCTTTGGGTGGTGGCTGGACTGTTGCTGTTGTTGCATCAGACAGAACAGTTGGTGGAGTCTGGGTTGTGGTAGGTGTTGAGGTGGTGGTGGTGGTGGTGGGTGCTGGCAGTTGATACTAAATGATAATAAAGACACATGGAAGGTAAAAAAGAAAGGGAAAGGAAAAAAAAAAAAAAATTAGGATGAAACAAACAATGATGTGTTTACATATAAAGAAACTCAAGTTGTAAATAAACAATCTAATAATTGAAAGTATTCTCAAAGCAATAGACAAAACATGGATGAAAAAAAGTATGCGATGAAACACAGATGACACAGATAAACCCGACTCCACCCGAGTGTTCCATTTATCTAAAATCTACTGAGCAAGTAGACGCTGACTCACGTTACGGTTGTAGACGATGACTCCACGATTGCATCGGCGTTCATGTGTGCAGACATGTTGGTGAATACACCAGTTACAACCCCAACGGCTGCTGGTACAACCCTTGCACCTATGAGAGGTGAGATGGCGACATCATGAGTGTGTAGAAGATAACACAAGGTAATAAAATCTATTATTTTTCTCACAGGTTTTATCATTACACAATCACAATGACTGTTAACAATAACTGAACCAATATTATGCAAACAAAGCATTTTACTAATTATTTGTATTATAGGGGTGTAAGAAAATATTGATGTAACGATATAGTCCCCAAATATTTGTATTCCCAATACTGATATTCAATAGCACTGTATCGATATTTAAAAAGAAAAAAAAACGTTTTACTTCAAATTTATTTTACTGTTTGTTTCCTCTGTGCCAAAGTAACAACAAATCTGGCGACATGGCAGCAAAGACTGAGAAAGAAAGGATATACCAGCAGCTGATGTTTGGACCCATTTTGGCTTTAAAAAAGAGTTTAAAGTTAAAAGAATTAAACACTGTCGGATATTGAATATTGCATGTTGCTCTGGGTTGTTTGAGACCGTTAATGCATTTCATTGTGCGTTGTTAATATAAGTTTTCATTTCTTGTTAATATTTTGAGAAGCAGTTTCCTACAAGCACTTTCCCATTTGATAGAAGTATATGCTCAATAATTTGTTGTAAATATCCTTAAATAAAACAATACTGTACATCATTGTTCCACAGTATCGCAATATATATCTTATCGTGATACATATCTTATCGCCAGATTCTTGCCAATACACAGCCCTAGTTTATTATAACATAAAACATGTTTTTATGTCAGCTTTTTTCTTAGATTTTGTTCTCACTGAAATTAAATAAAATTAAAATTCTTTAAATGTCCGTGTTTTTTTGTTTGTGAAGCTTGAACTTTATCTTCACATCACAGACCAATGTACTCAAAGTAACAACAATTAAACATCCATCTTTAAGCTCAACTGGTAAAGCACAGAACTTTTGGTTTTGAGGTCACATGATATGACGCACTTGATATTGACACTGTTCCTATTTATCAGGTGCAATAGCAGACTTGTGCTTTTGGGGCTTCTTTATTTATTTATTATAGGTATTTTTAGTGGTTACACAACTTACATACTTAAAATGTAATGAGCATTTTTTTTACTGCATTTTGCATCAAGATCCTCATATATAAGACATACTGTACGTTCATGTGATATAAGGTCATATCGAACAAAAAAAAGGCTGAAGAAAAATAAACTCTGAACTATATGAACCTCTCTTTTTGTTTTTGTTCAGTTGACATATTCTTTACATTCCTTTTACATTAGACATATTAAGAGACAACATTTTGAGGAATAACCGAACTCAGAAAAATAGGCTACTGTTTTTTTTTCTTTTTGTTTATACATTAGTTAGATTCTTACACATGTGACACCAGCATGTTTATTCTGAAGAATGTATAAGATTTGTTAGACTAGAAGATAGATTTCATTTTGTTAAAAATCTCAACCTTTATGCACAACTATTACAAACCTTATTGTTGTTGAGGAGATATACATTTTTGCTGATCATTTTGTTGTGAAATGCTTTAGATAAATTAATATTTTCTTAAACATAACTCCAGGGTGCCTGGTTAAGTATCTTTTTAGAAATGCAGAATATGTATTTAAATGGCTTATAACATGGGGAAACCACTTGAACCGTAAATAAGAAGCTAACTCACGGCCTGCGTCCAGAGAGCTGTTGAACCAAGCTGCAGTCGTAGAATGTGAAGCCCGTCTCTGCCACCGTCACGTTCAAGAAACGCAGAGAAAGTGTGACCATAACAAACTCTGGAAAAGAGCAAATACAATAGTTTATAGCAAAGAAAGCAACACGTTTATTTATCATTGCTAGCCTCCTGTAAATACATATTAAAAGTAACAAAATAAAAGTTTTAGATAGTTATATTCAGCTTAAAACCAGGGCTGCCAAGTTTCAAGGAATGACAAGCATGATAATTGATACGATATGATGATATTTTTGGGTTAAAAATCTACATTTTCAAGAAGACATCTATGGCAGTTATTGATTGTTACTTGGGATAACTATTGATTCTACATTCAAATTATATGAAATTGTATTATTTGATTATTATTCTAATATTGAATTTTTTTTTATTATATAACTTAATTACTAACCAATTATTTAAAAACCTATTTATTGAATTAAGCTTATCCTTAATTCATTTTAAACAATCAGTAGTTATGGTAAAACTGGGTGAATGTTAAAAAAGTTTAGCTGACTCGACCTCGCACTGTTGTTTCTATCGCGTGAGTAGAGATGCCGAACTGAAAAGGTGGGCTGGCTTTCTTAACTCACCATCTCCAACAGTAATAGCAGGTAGCCTGCTGGCATCAGGAGTAGCACACTTCACCCCAACATCCGTGAGCAACGCTGGACTTTCTGTGTCTTGAAAGAAGCACGAGTAACCCTCTCCCTCCGCTATGGATGGAAGACCCTCCACTGACACTGTGATCTGATTAGAATCACAAGCAACAAGGTTAATAAAAGCTGCATAAACTTACTTAAAATCCATTTAGAGGCAGTGGCGTGTGCAAACACAGTAAGAGCAATAGATAAGTGTATGATTTTATTACATCAGTTTTCTCCCCGCTGCTGATGTTGTAAAGGCTGAGCTGCTGGATGCTGAGGCACTGCTGCGTCTGGTTGAAGCTCCACAACCAGTGTCCTCTCAGATACCCCCGCTGGCACTCCCAGCGCTGACCACACCTAGAACACCATGTAGAGAGGGGAGTGAGCGCTCGTTTCAAGGGAGTGGGATATAGAAAACAGCAACTCACCGCCCCTCTAGAACACACCAACCACAGTAGGGGTCTTTGGCAAGCAAACAGGTCTGACAGTCCATGTGGTCTCCACACTCAGCCACTGGCCGCTTCTCCACCTAAGAGTCAGAACAGATAAAGTTATTGAAAAAAATTATATAAATAAACCGTCCGTACTTCAAAGGATTGTGTCACAACAATTGAGGCCACTTTTCCCTAATCGATACTATTGTTTTGTTTGACACCGATCCCCCCCCCGCTGACTGTGCCTAAAACGTAAGGGTGAGTGACCTTTGACCTCCACGGCCAGCTGTCCTGTTACCCCCCTTTCTCCTAACTTTTTCGCTCTTCATTTTGGGTGCAGGGTCACAGCTTGAGGAAGTATCGAAGCTTGAAAAAGTCTGACAAATGAATTACGCCTGGAAAAAGCTGCATCTGTTCACTCAGCCGTCTGGCAAGTCCATGGTAGCAAAAAATAACAAAAAGTGATGTTTTTTTATATATATATATATATATATATATATATACATACATACATACATACATACACACATGGAGCTTTTCTTTTTTTATTTATGTTACTGCTTATTTTTAATATAGGCAAAGGCAATCAGGAAGCAGTGAACGGGGATCGTCTTGATGGTAGCGCCACCAGGAGGTGGTGCAGTGTATGTACAGACAAGAAATGCTAATAACCTCAGTTACAAGGCCTTAAATGATGACCATGATACAACACAAAAAGTACTTCATTAACTAAATGAAAAAAATAATAATGATATCACCACGAGATAGAGCTTTATTTTTATCCATCATTTAAAGTGAAGTTTATTTAAACTTACAGCATTCTTGGTCATGATGTAAATGTGTGTTCCGGTCTGGTCCAGTAGAAGGTCACTGTTGATGGGGGAGTTGGTGTCGACGGTCAAGTTTGCATAAACCTCTATGCGGCCATCTTTTCCCAGATAAACCTGCAGAAGAAAGAACAGATCTGTAGCAATAGAATCCCAATCAGTCGAGGACTTAAACTTTGTCTCTATCAGCAAATCAAATCACACTCAGGATTGTGTCCAAAGTAGGCAGGAATGCGATTACCACACCGTCAAATTGAATCTGGAGCACAGGAAGACACCTCACGCCTAAGTGATTCCCAGGCATTTCAACTCTCCTGTTACCCTCACATTAACAGGGTTAGAAGTGTTTTTTTCGTTCCCTGTTCCATAAGGCTCGCGCTTCTTCACCGATGGAAAGTGAAGTTTCAGTTGTCCCATTATGAGGATGCACTCAGGCCGTAATGTAGGAGGCTGGTCGGTTACGTCCGGACGTTTTAGAAGTATTTATGCATATTTGAGAAGACAGTGGTGAGAGACTGACACATGGCTTCCCAGTATATTCCTGAAACGCATAGATATAATATAATATAATACATAAACAAACTAATCTCCCCTTGTATGATTGAATTAGGTTGTGTGGTTGTGCTCAAGACGCTTCTATACTGAGGCAGACGATGTGGTTTCATATTGTAGTTAAGAGTAAATGGAGATGATTAAATGACATTCTTAATGAACTGGTGCCTTATGATTCCTTATGAGAGTAAACATAGTCAATTATATTTGGCACCAAAACTCCCTTCAAGGAAAGATTTCCTACGAAAAAACAGTTTTTTATTTTACTAAATGCTATTTATTTAGTTAACACAACATCTACAGACTTTTTATAAATTAGCGTACTGCTAAACAAACTGCTACTTTTCTCCATACATATGTAGTTGTTCATAGCAAAACAAACGCAAACAAACTTTCAAGTGTATTATATCTGTCAAAAGACGGACCTGCAGCTGCTCTCTTACCACATCAACCTCAGTTGTACATCATATCTAACACTTTGTACTAAATTGTTGCAACACAACTAATTTGCTAACTTGAGTGTAGTTTGATTGTCAAGCATGAACCCATCCAAGTGCAAGCATCCACACAGCGTATTAGGTTTGGAATTTTAGTCCTGCTACAATACAATAATCCTGTTTAAATAGATGACTGTGATGGCCACATGCAGTGACGCTTTGATCTCCTCCCGAAAAATACCATGTATGACACAAACTACTACTAGACCCTCCCCCCTATTAATATACCAAAGTTTGGTCTGCAATCCTCTGATCTTGCCTGCACATGTACCTTCTGATCCGTGGATCTTGTGACAATACACGCGATAGTTAATTTGGCAGGAATGACAAAACTCTTCCTACCTAGATACACAAACCATTTTAAAGCTAGTAAAACACAAGCACGCACAAATCCCTAGAACAAAAGGAATTAAGAACAGGATCAACAGCAGTGTGTGGATGTTGGAATGTTGGGAAGACTGGAATGTTCCAAGCCGCACACCTTTTTTTATGAACTAGAAACAAATGAAATTCATGTTTATGCTGGCATAGGGCGTCTGCTTTTGTGGGGAAGGACTCATTTTTATTTGTGTGAGCTGCAAAATCGGGGATAAAAATATTAGGGAACTCACAAAGCTTGAGAGTAAAGGAAGAAAGGGAAAACAAATGTGAACCATAAGATGACATGATGAGTCCAGGGAATCTCTCCTGTCACGGGTCCTGGAGCAGGAATTTGCGGTTCCTGAGAAACCATCTTAAGGGTTGCCATCATTACCATCTTCAGGTTCAGGATGTTATTTTGAAAGTCTTGTAAAACAGATATGGGAAAATCCAGCCCAGGGTCCAGATGCGGCCATTTGGTTGTTTATACATGATCAAAAGTAGACTTTCATTTCTGATAAAGGAGGAAGAGAGCGGAGAGGGTAAATGTGAAGCTACCTTGTGCAGAGTTCCTCTGGAGTCTCCGAGGAAAACTATGCTGTGCCTGTCTCGGACACTGACGGCCACCGCAGTCAGATGTGTTGTCGCGGTTTGCCACACAGCTTTGGCTTCCACTGGAATCCTGCTGGCCATTGGGCTCGGGGTGTGGTCCGAGCCACAGGGATATTTCTTCAGGGTGTTCTAGACAGAAGAGACAAGTTCTTCAGCATGATTTTGAGACATGATATCCTCTTGGTTTAAACTAAGCTTGAAGAAAAATACTGTATTATTATTCCTATGTTCTCCTGTGTAACTGATAACCTTACAGTTTGAAATCTGCTTTATAAGGAAGTCTTCTTAACAGGTGCCATGATTGTACCTTACACAGTATAACGCATTTCACATATGTACTCTATATATACAGTACATATACAGGTATATGTATATATAGATGAATTTGAGAAATTAAAGGATTTTAAGAGAAACTTATAGACTGAAATATATGGTAAGAAGTAGAATTGCTTCCTTTCGTCAACATCTCTATCTAATCAACTTTAAACTCGAAAGAAAGAACACTCATGATTTCCTTAAGATACCATGTTCAAAATAAGGGATTGTCCTTGTATGACTGGAGGATCTGCTTCCCTCTCTTGTCAGTGCTCATTAAGAAGAAGCGCAGCTGATTCAGGGTTCATCTCCTTTATTGATCTCAAACAATTCCTTCTAAACGATGCAGGGTTTTTGCACGGACCCGAACGTCTTGCACAGAGAAAGGGATTTTGTGGTAGAGGGGCAGCTGTGCAGAGGCACTTGGGAGCACTGGGCAATTTCAACAATGGCCTCATTACTACGCTAGTCCATCTATAAGAAAACCTTCGCTTGTCTGACTTTAATCTGGTTAATGGAGGAATCCTTTGTTATATGGCTGCGTTCAGAACGCTCAGGACTACATAAAGTAGACAACAGAGAGGCTTAATGATGTGTGTATGCTTGTCCTAAAATATTTTCCGCTGGCATCGTGGGGCAACCACACAGTAATCCAACATATCTTTTTGGGCACCAAATCACAGGACAGTAGGATAAAAGGTTTGTTTTCTATTAAATAATCCCGAACTGGAGTTCTGGGAAAGATCTGGGTGTGAAGAACAGTGAGATTTGCATGGCAATGTTAGTGAACACAGTTCTTACTGGAAGCAAGATGGCACAGCTGGACTTGACCTCATACTCTATGTAGGCCACTTCTCCTCTTCCCTCCATGATGCCATTTTCGGTGTAGCAAAGGTCTCGGGTGGAGTCCATGTGTTTGTCTATCTCGTCCAATGGGAACGCGCAGAGAGCCGAGGCATCAAAGTTGTTGTTATTGTTTTTGGAGCTGCTGCGCGTGGAGAAGACTCCCAGCAGGTCCTCACCCTCAAGGTCGTCACCTCGTCCCACCTTAAGACATACAGGCGAGTAGCAAACATAGTCAAGTGAAAAAGCAGGTCATTTTCTGTTAAGTTGCAATCAAATAAGCAGATTTTTTAAAGTTTAAATAGTGGTTTTAAGTATCAGTTAGTGAATGTTTGAAGGCCAACTACTATTAGCTAGATAGACGGTATTGACTGCATACCTGGGCTGCCTGAAGGAGGTTGTAGGTTGACGAAGGACTTGTCGCTGATCTGCAGACGAGGGGAACCTCGACGTAGGAATAGTAGGAAGAGTCGTTGAGACACACCCGGGCCACATACGTACGATATTCCCTCGATACGGACTTGATGTCGCGGCGATAGAAAAGAAAGTAGACGTGCGAGCGCCGCTTGAATGCCGTCACGAAATGGTGGTTGTACTCAGACAGACGCCCAGCCACCGCCAACTTGGCGGTCTCCTCGTAGGAAAACATGGGCTCCGATGATAAATGGCGAGTGGATATGGGCGGATGGCTGGAGGTGTAACCTCGACCTACGTACATCACCGTCCTCCCGCCTCCACGTGGGGCCACCACCAGCCCCACCGTGGACACCGCCGGGTCGTTGGCGGCGACATACTGCGTGTCCACGGGCCTCTCTTTGGAAAAGACGACCTTCCTGATTGACGTTAAACTTCGCTTCTGGCAGGTGCCCTGGTGGACACTTCCACAGGTGATCAGCTCCAGTGCTTTCGGATCCACCAGCAGTAGTTTGTTGTGATTACTGGTTCTCCTAGCGTGAGGACAGTTGGACTCGGTAACAGGAGGGAGGCAATCTTTGCTGTCAATCAGGGGTCCGGTCATCTCCTCTTGCTCCAGCCGAAGTCCGTCCAGTCCGTCCAGCTGGAAGAGATGGTCCCTGGCCCCCACATACACTGTACCCACACGTGGGTCCGGGTGGAGTACCAGGTGTTGGAAATGGGTGTCATTTCGAGTGAATCGTGGGTAATAACGTCGGTGTGGGGTGGCAATCACAATGGAGATGAAGAGCACGACTAGAGTGGCGTTACAGGTCTTCCCATGTAGCATGGCAAACATTCTAAGAAGGCACAACAGAACAGGCTTACTATTAAATGCATTTGTTTCACTTAAATCAACACATTAGTTCCCCATTTCCAATGAGGAAAAAAAGAACCAAGGGTCTTGTTTTGCAGCTGAAATTCTCACCATCTGTGATCTTTGTTAAGACGAAGACTTCCTCCTGCCTATCGCCTGGAATCATATCCCATTGCTTTTCTCTGCCTCTGTGGAGGAATGACAACATAATTATAAACCTACATCTGTCTATGCAAAAAAAACAAGAGGGCATACATAATAGACACACCATACTCAGGAGAGACAACAACAAGATGTCAAAAAACTCAAGCTTCTGTCCAAGCTCCTCAGACAAGGCGTCACAGCCCGTCGGCCCCACACTGAAGTGAAGACTGTAACAAAGGCCTTCAGACAACAGTGGCTCTATTCAGTGTTTAAACCGAATTCAAGGCAAAAAAGTGCTAGAACAGCTGCTGCTGAAACTTTAAAACATTAAAGAAAATACAAAAAAATTAAAGGTTTTAAAGGGCATATAACCTGTTAATTTGAGTGTCTCTTAAATCGATCTTGAAGCTCTACTGAATTCATCCATTCGTACGTGTCTGTTTGTTCAAAACTCTTTTAAATGAAATATTAACGAAAACGCACTTAAGCCCTGCCCACTGAGGAGGAGTGAAGCACATAATCACGTCATAGTAACTTACAAAAAAGTGCATTGTCATATTGAGTGACTTAATGAATCATGGAGAGGAAGACTTCTATATTTGAAACAAGTCAGTAAAGTTGGATTTGCATATTAGCTGCCCCTTTAAGACATCGTAGCCTCTCGTATGATGGTTTAAAAATATTTGGCTCGCATCAAATCACAGACAGACGCTGTATCATATAGATTCGGGAGATTCAAAACAACCATCATTTCCCATCACAACAACCATCCTTCAACACCTCCACAGAGAGTGCTTTGTGGACACTTACTCTCCATTTGTGCTAAAACCACTTGAATAATTGAAGAAGCTCCTCAGACCTTTCCCTGACCTCGGTAGAAAGGTTACGTGTGAATAAACAAGTACATTATTGTCACGTACCACCTCGTTTTTGTGTCAGAAACACATCATTAAGGGATCAAATTGATACTCAGCACGCGTTACTGACGCACCAACACGTCTCTTAATGACAGAGGACGGCAAATCTCCAGATGCAAGTGAGGCGGTCAGATGAGACACATCATGCACAATTGGTCTTAAGAGAGAATAGATTGTAGTTCCATTAGACATGTGGTGTCATCTCACCCAATTGTCACCTTACTGAAGCAACACTCCCGACACAAAGGCGGAGGGTTAAAAGTATGTGTGGGTGTGTGCGCATGACCGCAGGCGATCTTGGAGCAGGTGCTCGTGTTTTTTCGTAAGTAGACGAGTGTGTCTCAGTGCTCGTCTTCACTTATTTATGAGCGGAATAAGTAATATGATAAGTAATAACCCTCCACGCCCATCATGGAAGAGCGTTTGGAAGTGAAATGTCGCCGCTCCATTACAGATTGTTAAACAGGGCTGAAGATGCACACACTCCTTTTGAGAAGGAAGCGGAAGTGATTATAAAATATACAGCTAAAGCAAACTATCCTTCCTGGCTCATGATTTATTAAGACGAATTGGATGGCGGGATGATGCATCACATCTCTGAGATCTCTTTAGGAGAGTTTAAAAATAATCAATAATTTTTTCCGGTGTTAAACCCGAATTTATGGCAAAAAAGTGCTCAAACAGATGCTGCTGCTGGTGAGCACTTGTTTGCAAAGAGTTACTCAATGTGCTATTGTAGGCAACAATATTCCGATTTTAAATTTAAACCCGATCTCAACATGGCTGCTTTGGAAGGTGTTGCCATTATTCATTTTCCGATAACACAGATATCACTACTATTGGGACTAGCAATTGCAACAGGTTTAGAGCAGGGGACCTGGGAGCCACAAAAATGTTTTAATTTTTAAATTAAATATAATTCCATTACTTTATAAAATACAGCTCCTTTTTAAGTTACAGGCAAAATAACTTTTTTTTTCATTTCAATGTGGTGAGCTTCATCTTCATCTTCGTCTAAAAATACACTTAAAAACATCCAAATACCTCCATGGCGCTGGCCTGTAACGTCCATCTTGTATTGAAGCCTCGACATGAGGAATTCCCCAGAAAAATACTTAACCTAGTATCATCCACTCAAAACATGCCTAAAATATAGTCTTGTTTGTTAGTCTAAACCTCAGCCTAAATATGTCAGACAGACGAGCAGCATGGTGGTATTTTGGATGTTTCTTTTGGAGGAAGATGAAGACGAAGACAACTGAGCTCCAGTCACTACACTAAAATGAACATACACTTTTTGTCTATAAATATTAAAAGAACAGATGACTCTAAAAATAATCCCAACCATTAGATGACATGAGGGTGAGTAAAAAATATGTGAAATTTGAATTTTGGGTGAACTATCACTTTCAGCGTTGATAATTATCCTAACAATGTGTTGTACTGTATATTTACTGCAGTTGTTTAACTTAGTCAAAGTTGTTGTTCTCTGTTCTTATGTAGAGCAATATGTGACTCTGGAGGGTTTTATACACATCACATAATACTCACTCTTAGACCGACTACACTTAGTTGTATTACTCAATGAACGAAAATGAAAGTAATCAGATAACATTACTACAATCCTTTATTACAGATGTCAGTATCTCCAGAGAATGTCCCTGGATCTAAGATCTCCTTCACCTTGCATTGATAAGAGCACCGGATCCAAGATCCTCTCCATGTCCATGTCTGGTCTCTGCTGCCCTGCTCTTCACTGTCTCTTATTTACTATCCAGCAATTCCCAACAGAAGACCGTTTACACAGCAAGTCTGGTTCTGTTCAAGGTTTTGGCCTATTAAAAGGGAGTTTGTTTTTTTTCCTTCACCAATGCCAAAAATCACATTATTTCCTATACCTTTAACTGCTGAATTCTCCAAACATAGATGCAGAACAAGCCTGGGAAAAATGAAAGACAATGTCCCAAAAGTACTCTTCTCATGTGAACTGCTCTTTGACCACTGAGCAGGCCGAGGTCAACTTATTTTAAACTTCCTGCGAACCCATCACCACGGAACTTCCTCTTACCAAACCAGCAATGACGAAGACGGACTTTAGACTTGGACCAGCTGTAGTTTGAGTCATTATGAAAATAAGAGGGAGCCAAAAACATTACTCGTGTATTCTTGTAAAAGTTACAGATCTCATAGCTCGGTGACTTCTTCCATAACCAAAAAAGAGTTAAAAAGGGAAAACTTTGAGGAAGGTCGACACTTGCCAAGCTTTCACGAATCATTAACATTTAGACTTTTGAGCCAAATAAAGCAAGTTTAAAATTCACTGATGGCCTCAAATCTTCACAGCATTGTCTGGAATGCAGCATGAGTGGACATGGGGGCACAGTCCAAAAGTCTATAAATAGCCCCTGGTAGACCATTACAATGTTGACAGGGCTCTGGAAGGCAGTCACTGGAACAGAAGGGGAGGCAGATGCGTGCAATCTAAAATCAAATCTAACACTGATTGCTCACATATTTTATTCATGATAGACTTTAAACCTTAAAAGGGCAATTAATGTAAAAAACAAACTTTCCTGATTTCTTTCAATCGCTGAAGCCTTTGATGCTCGAAATTGATGCTCTTTTTTGAAGTTATTACTTTATAAAGTAAATACAATCTCAGGAAAAGAGAGGTTGGAAGAGCAAAGCCCATTATGACGTAATAATGTTTTCACTCCTCCTCCAGCCAGCTGTAATCATGCCCTGCTTTGTTTATACAATGAGTCCCTTGGAGGCGGTGACTTCCAGGACTGATGATGCGCAGTGACAAACCTTAGTGCTTGACCAATCAGAACAGAGTGGATGTGGTTATTGTGAACAAGATTTAATCTCCACAAAAACAAAGTATTATAATTGACACATACAATAGTCTAAGATGAATTAAAACACTTAGATCAACACATTAGTTACCCTTTAAACATGTTGGTTCTCATGTAAGAGTTTGTCTCTGTAAACATCCTGGCTCGTTCACAAGCACAGACATGCACAGTCCTCCGAGTTCTCAGACTGTGGTCACATCAGTGAACTCTTGCCCGACCCATTCTTGTCCATCTCACATTCCCTGCATGTCCGTCGGCGTTTAATAATTATTAAGACTCAACTGTGAAAATTCATTTCTAAAGCTCTAAACGGTCTGTGACAGCCTGCTGAACACTCAAGACCCCATAATATATGTGAGGTCATCCGTAGTGGAACAGTGGGGTACTTTGGGCCATTAAAGCATTTCTCTGCATTGTGATGTTCTGGTAGGCTGGCTGGCGTCTGGCCCCGGGGCCCCAGACTCCTTGGCTGGAGATGTCACAGCAAAAAGGATACAACATGGAAACTTAATAAATCCTCTCGACTGTAAGGAAGTGATAAGTAAAGAGGCAACATTTTTTTTAGGGTTGAGATGGTTTCATATTACAATAAAGATTCTATTTTCCATTTTTTCCAAATTTTGTCTTTAAAGATTTTTTTTTCAGTCATCCAAAGAATCTCACCATTCAATGCAGCTAAATTATCCCTTAAAAGGACATGTATTTTAGTTTTAAGGCTATACCAGATAACATGTACATTTTAACGTAGCAATTTATTTAAAAGCTGTTCATGAAGGATTTAACCGTACAAAATATGTCGATACTCAAAATTACATTTAGACAGGATATAGTGCAAAGTGAATCAATAAATAAGTTGGTCAAATTAAAGGATTTGTTCAATAGTGCATGAGGTCTTAACTAACACTACTGACAACCATAACAAATAAAGGATTGAACGTACAGCCTGATTTTGTTTTCACTTCAACTACCATTTCCTCGGTGCTTGGTTCCGTTCATCTATTGCATATTTTGTCTGTCATCTTATTTCATTATTTTATTCTATACCGACACCAAAAAAAAGTCCTATGTTGTGTTTATATCACTGGAAATAAAAGTTTATGATTCTGATCCTGATTTCAATATGCAAATAATTTCGGCTTTAAGGTTGAGAGGTATCCGGTCGTATCAAATTCCAACCACAAAATATGCATTTGGGGATCTGCCTCGCAAACACTCCCTTCATCACCATCAAGTAGTCATGGCTCACAGATCTTGATGAAGCACTTCCTTCTTTGCAAATGAGGCAGTGCACTTTAGAAACCAAACAATCTGCTTTTTGACTTGTTCTCATTTAATTTTTCTTTTTTTTTTACAATTTTAGAGCATTAACATGCTTACATAATGACAATACCATGAAAGAAAAATATGTTGCGTTTAATCATGAAATATATATAATAAATAAATAAGCTATGAATTGTTTCACTCAATTAAGACATGTCACCAAGTTTCGATGAGTTTTACATAAATGGTATTAAATATGTATGAATGCTAAATTAGTTGCTAATAAGGACCCGATAGTGATTAATAACTTGAAGTGAAATATTTGGTCACAATGCCTTTCAAAAATGGTTCTTTAAAAATATACGACAACATCACCATTGTTTTCCTCAGCCATGTTCAACTATTAAAGTCTTCTAATCAACCAAACCACATAAAAACAATGTTGAAAAAATAAGTATAATTTATAAATGAACCCATTAACACCAATGTGATATTAAGTAGCAATGTCTCATTGCAAAATAATAAAGCAGTTTATATACAGTAGATGAAAAGGTCTATCTTTATAAAAGGGCTCATATTAAGAAAGGTAGACTTAAAGATGTTTGGCCCCTCTCCATTTCCGTGGCATTCTTGAGAGTCAAAGGCCATCGCGCTGCACTTGGTTCACGTTCACACAGAGAGGGTCTGTCTCTCCGCCCCTCCGGTGGGCTTAACAGACCCTCTGTCTGACTCGGCTTCAGGGAATAGTGTCCCTTTCACTCCTCTTACTGGCCGCTAGCATCTAACGGACACAGGATAACTGAGTAACTTCCCTTTGAGGCGAGACCCTTCGCACACAAACACATCCAAGCAGAGAAAGAAAGCACTTTTTCCCAAGTTCACACACCCACACTTCATTTATGACAGGGTCCTTTCAGTGTGGACAGAGCAGCGCTCTGAGAAAGCAGGTGCTAGCCCGAGCTGCTTAACATGACACTCATGACCCACCTTTAACTGTAAGACATTTAAATCATGTCATTGATGCACATTCATGATCATCATTACAAACATACATTTCACAAAAAAAGAAATTTATGGCAACTTAATCAATATTGACGTTTCCCCGCAAGTGATCCAATCACTTTCCATGTTCCCCACGGTGAAATATGACGGCACAAAGATGTTATATTATGCATGAATTATTATTATTATGAGTTTGACGACTGGAGAACAGATGGCCCCAAAGGGACACTCAGGAAATACTGACATATTTATGCACACAGCTCCTAATGACAGACAAATGCATTTAAATTGTATTATCCATTGTTATGATTTGTTTATATAAACCATCGGTTTTATTCACCTTATAAATAGGGGTGTGTTCAGAGAAGAAAAAGGGATGTGTCAGAGAGAAAGTGTCGCATAAAAAAGCATAGAAAGGTGACGAGGACTAGCTCATATCTTGTCAAAGAAAGGATTGATAACTAACTACCCATTATACCACCTTTGCGCCAACATTAGCTCAACATTCTACGCCATCAGAAAATTTTTTAATCACTTACTTACAATGACAGATGACTCACCGGTGACATGATACATGGTCAATACAAGCCCAAAGACATCCGTGTCAGGAATGAAGTTAATCATTTTAGGGGGCCTGAGTCAGAAAATTAGGCCGCGTTCACATAACCGACACCCGCTAATGCTCTTTGCAATAACAAGGGAGTAGAAATCTTCCCATTGATGCCATGGCCAGCTGTGTGCCGCTAATAACAATGACATCATGGAAGGACTGTATGTATTCCCGGAGGGGATTGGTTGACATTTGCCATCAACCTTTTTTAACAATATTAATTTCTTCTGCTAAGCGTCTGTTCGGTTTTTTGGGATTGAAGTGGCCATATTTTCAGATGAAGCATCACGTCATCAAGCCAGCACTGATACGGCCATTGTGCCAAAGAAGGATCCCGTGGGATGTGAATGTGTATTAATTTGTTTGTGAATGCGCTGCATAAATTACCACCTACGGGGAGTACAGCCATTGCTCCACTCCAAGTCACTTGCAGGCGCGCACTCGCTCACAGAAACACATGCAGTCGCCTCGTCTTTCAAAACACTCAATAGCCTGAGAAAGCCCTTTGTCATTCATCGTTGGCGTGACGACGCGCTTGGGTCCAGTGAATACAGAGTGGCGGTCTCTTCCCGGTCTGTGGACAATTTTAATCCGCTTGTCTCACTGTCTGTAGCCACATTTCTGGTATCCCCTTTGTAACTGCAGAGATGCTTCTTACGCCTTCTTGTCTTATTATCGTCATGATAAATTTAGGATAACTGATGACTCAAAGAGCTCTGGGAAACATCAGGAACGTTTTTCTGGTAGTTTATTGAATCAGGGCGACTAAAAAAAAAATGGAAAGGCCATATTGAGCTGCAATGCTACTGATAGTGAACCAGAGTATTGTGCTAATGTGCCTGGGCTCTGTGCTCGTTCTCCCATTTAAGTTTCATGGATGAGAAAATGTCCAGTCCAATTTCTCAAAGGCCCAGCATAGAAGACACTCTTTTATTCCCAGGGGGACTCATTTATGATGTGAGGCAAAATGAACCCGTGAACAAGACGTGTTTTATTCATCAACAGGTTTGCAGCTAATGACCCTTGACGGACCTTTGACTCCTACAAGCAGAGTTGAGCCAGGCCTGCATCCCGTCAGTCTCAAGCTTCTTAGTAATTCCTCCCCCTAGTCTTTGCCTGTCGAGCCCCCCCCCCCCCACCACACACACACACACACCTCGCCACCATAGCAGCTATCCCAGGAGCCGATCTGGATGCCAAACATTTCACAAATGTTATGTCAGGGTCGGACTGTACGGCTGTTCTGACACAGAGCCATTGAAACCATTACACTATTATATGACCATTTAACTATCCTTGTGAAGGTTAGACAGCATCTTTTACACACATGCATTCAAACATTAAGTAAACAAATGCATTTAAACTGTCATTGTCACTGTCCCATTATCCATTTCATGTTTTCAGGTTACTAACAAATATCTGTAATGGCTTAAAAGTACCTGGGAATACAGTAGACTAGGGGTGTCAACGGGAGGGGCCAAACATGCCGTCCAGGTCATAGGTTCAACAAATTGTATGCAACTAAACTGTATGTATGGAAGTATGCATCCATCATAATGTGATATTGTCGTTTAATTCTTTGATATTAAATCTATTTTCATCATTTATATGTTTATCTTTTTTTATCAAACACTCCAATAAAATACATTTTCCTCTTTATCATTTTACCCCTGTTGCTAGCTCCTTAGCTTATCTTTAACACTGACATTTTTTCTAGGTCACTATATGATTGTATCAATCCACTTTGATTTTGAGCACACCCTCCAGTGTGCCACATAACAAAAATTGGCGTGCCGGTTTTAGCCTTTAGGCATCAAGTTTAACACGTGTGAAGTTGACCTGGCTGCACCATGGTAAGAGTTTGGGACCCTCGGTACAACACACAGTTAAGGGTTTTTGTGAAACACTATAGTGCCAGTGCTACTAAAATATGTTGTACGTTGCCTTGATGCACTCTGACGGATACATCTTGTTTTGCTGATGCTGTGAAAAGCTCTAGGATTTGGCATAGCAGTGTGTTCTCTTTAACCACACAAGATAATCCCCTTTCAGTGTCAGCCATGGCTTCACTGAAATGAAGAAAAAAAAAAGAGGGCGTGGTCACCAGAAAAACATCAAGGCTCACGTACCACAACCTTAAGTATGCAGTACAGTATAATAGACATGTGTATTGAAATATCTGAACAATACTGAAGAACGTTTCTCTGTATATTTTGCTAGAATTGCTGTGAAACAGCATAAACAGCTTTGTTTCATCCGCAGCCAGAGCAGATATAATCCAGATGAAACGCTAAAAAAAAACAGCGGCAGCTTTCTGCTTTTCCATATGTCATTCTAATTTACTCAACACGGCTGTGTTGTTGTTTTGCGTGTGTGTGATTAGATGGTGGATCTGCTCCAGGCAGAACCAACGGATGGTTAAACAGCTTTAACAACAATGATTTTGTCAACACCAAATTTACGTATATTTGGCAAAAGCTCATTTTTGTCACTCATTTATGCAAAAATAATCATTTATTTTTTAATTTAATACCCAAATAAAGAAAGGTTGCATTCACAGCGTCTCTTTAAATTCATCTATTTTACTCATCAGCATGTGTCAGTTTGTACAGAACTCTTTTAATTCAAATATTCACATTAGAAAATGCACTTAAGTCCTGCCCACTGAAATTGAGATCTAAAATAGTTTTGACTGGTATCCATCAATGGATTAGGTTGCAGATAGAGACTTTACCGTAGGTTAATCCGTCTTTTACAGTAGATCTCAATCCAATCAAGAACTGTAGGAGTCAAATGAGATGAGAAATAGTGGACTACTAGAATACTAGACATGTTCACTTGGAAAATATTGCAGTTTTCTACTACTTTCAAAAGTGCCGTCTTCACCTCTAGTGGCACTTGCTGCAGTAAACAGCACCAAGGTTATCCAACATGACATACATTGCCAAACAATGAAAGACTCGCATGATGCTGTGACCAAAATATTTGGATTGACGAAGGTCTGCTGGGCTTTTATTATTCAAAATAAGGGAAGCTGGTGGTTTTGTGGGAGTAGGCAGGTGGGTGGGATACTCTGGCCTTCTGTCAACAAGTCAAGTGACCGACAGCTTCATTAGAAAGAAAATGGACGCCCCCAGAGACACGCCTTTGTGCCCCGTCTTGGTGTTCGCCTTCCAGGGGGAGCAAGCTTAAAGGATGAAAATCGGAGCTGATATTTTCAAGTGGGAGGTCCTCAATTGTCAAACGCTTAATAGACTGTGTCTCCGACTTGCTTAGGGACATGTGCCTGTAATACCGACCCAGACGGACGAACACAAACGTTCATCACGGTGACATTTGCATCTCCGACAGAAAATCAAACATGATTGATGAGAAGGGCCCAGTGTTACTTTTGTCTTTGTTAAGTCAATACTTTGTTCGGCAGAATTGTCTCCCATTGCACCAATGTTAGTGTTGTGTTCTTTTGTACTTTGGGAAAAAACGTGTATGGATGTGTGTGTCACAGTGTGCCGAAAAGGGGGCGGGTAAGAGGATGCACGTTAAATCTCTGCATTTCAGAGAAGGATTTTTACTTTAAAAAATGAAAGTAATCAATAATGAGTAGTAACGCCAATATTAATACTCAAAAACTGAAACAATGGATTGGGTGGAGACGTAGTTTGACGCAATAATCCATTTACAATTACCTCTGTTGTCGCCCTCGGTTACAATTTGGGAAAAAACTAAATACATTCATAAAAATCTCCAATTCTTAATCACATACTTTCAGATAATAACAGGATAACTGAATATACAAACTTGTAACAGAGAAGAAAAAAAAATGAAATCAGTATATCTTTAGGGTTCGATGATTCAAAATTGTGAAATAAATGTAATGAACTCCTTAGATCCTGTAGATGAACTTTTTTTTTTTTTTTACCATGTTTTGTATTTTTAAAAGCGATAATTCCACATAATCGGAAAAAAAAAGAAACTGCCATTGTCCTTAAAGGACTGTCAAAAAAACAATTATTTTTTTATTCCATCTGTGGTTGCTATCTTGCTTTATCAATCCTTGCACCCCAGTGCTTATGCCTAATTAAAAGGGAGAATATCAGATGGCAATACCACCACCAACTGTGCCACCGAGAGGGTTGCGCAACGAAAGATCAGTGCTTCTCCATAAATGCCAACCTGACTGCTCCATAAGGTCTTTGTTGCAGAAGGGGGCACAGGCGTGGACTCAACATTAATATGGCTAATGGCTTAGGGAGCCCCACTGCTTCTTTTATTGAGACTGGCTTTTCCTGATCCGGTAGGGGGGAGAGCTTGCAGACTGCGATAAGATACAGCAAAGGATTGAGGGAGTCTGGAATATGATTCAAGTTGGCTCTTGGAGTGCAGGGAGGGGCCGCGAGGTATAGGAGCTTTGTGTGTTTCGGGGGCGAAGGAGTGGGGTGCGGCTGTCTACATCAAGGTCGACCGATCCAATCAGAGTTCTGCCCGAGGTCACCAGACACCTGGGAGCATCAATGATTGATCAAACAACGGGGTTCATCCGACGATAGGTGGGGACACAACAAAGAAGTGCAGGGGCAACAGAAAAGGGGGTGCATTTACAGTATGTATCGTTATTACTGTGGATGTGAGGAGGTGTGCAGGGAAATGTAGAACTACAAGCAGACAACCAAGTACTGTAACCGAGCCTTGAATAAACACGGAGCTAATCAATCGATTACCTCCTTCTCCTCCACTTGTTTTTCACTTGGAAGTTACAGAAAATATTGTTTGTATATACAGTATATATATATATATATATATATATACATTTCGTTTTCGTGATTGTTAAAATAGTACTTAAAGGCTTTTTATAAGCTCTTGCAGGATAGTCGAGTTGGAATCCACACCAAAGTATCAGAACCATTCACATTTGTCTAGGGACAATGAAAATGAGTGGATGTAGTCTTAGTGATGTCAAATTCAATCACATAGGGGGCGAGGTCCCTGGCCAAAATTATTTTTTACCAAACTGTCTTTTACAGGGAGAACACGTCTGACTGTTTGTTTGTTTTTTTGGGGGGGCAATATATTTTAACATGTCTTCAACGTCCATTATTTTTCCGTTATAAGATGCCTGTGTGGAATTGTTACCATTAATATTCTCTATTCAGTATCTTATTATAAACATAAACAGGTATCTTTACAAGTCGCAATATCATCATAATTATTAAATTACTTTGATGTAAAACCAACAATTCTCCTAGCCACAAAAAAATACTTTGTGGGACAGAATTAGCCCCTTGGTCTTGGAATTTTAAACACATATCCATGGAGTAAAATAGTTAACACTTATAATGACGGAGAAAGTTGTGAAAGCTTTTGTCCAAATTTCAAAATGGCCACAAAGTGTGGCATACATTTTTTAGGTATAAAAAGCTACTCAAGTTAAGATGGATGAACTAATTGATACAATTCCAACTGAAATGTGTCACTAAAGTCATCACACACACGGGTCCTCAAGGTGACCTACTGTTTATTATCTTCAATGTAATTGTGTTTTACTTCACGGCAACATAAATGTTATTAAACCTTATTTTAACTAGCAGCCTTCACTGGGAACAATTCTCCAAACAAAATGCCGAAGACATGGATTGAACACCCTGTACACAGACAGAACACATTAGTGCTGAATTTTTGAGTAAAGAATTTTACCCACTCCCGACTTCAGGGCTGCTGCTAAAATGCATTATTAATGAGGGTGGGTCCACTGATGACTGGGATTAGTTTCAATAATCTTTGAACATAGGATGTTAACCATTTTCTACTAGTACAACCAAACCCATTCACATACATTAATAGACGAATGATGAGCCACCCTTGTATCAAAATCTTTTAGGGGTGAGAGAAAACAATTGATACACCATTATGTTGCAAAATAAAATTCCCACGACATTGTAATCACCAGCACTGTATCCAAATAATTTTTGGCTTTTAAATCATATTATATTTTAATATTTTTTCTTTCATTGCTTCTATTTGGATAAAGTTTGTAAAATAAAATAATTTGATAATAATCAAAATCCTGCAAGATCCCTGCGATGACTGAGGACAAGTGGATACAGTTGACTCAAGCAGATTTTAAAGCTGGTGTTTGGAAATATTTTATTTAAAAGAAAAATGAAAGTATTCACAACTCCATCAAGAGCCTTGCAGTCTGTAAATTCGGGGCATGGACACTAAAGTTAGATTGTTTGTTCATTGATTGGGGTTATATTATAATTTTAAGCAGGCTTACTAATCATTAGTTTGGTGTCAATAAATGTACTCATATAAGTGCATTTTTTTCTTTAATCAGACCTGCAAACAAGTTGTACCGCAAAGAAATCTTCTATCCATTGTTCAAGCACTGATCTTTTCTTAAGAGTTTAACCCAAGAATTGCTACTTAGCAAAAGAAAAATGGTTTTCGCTTATATAGATTATTAAAAATAAAATGTGATACAAAATTGAATGATTAGTTTATTATAAGAACGGTGCTAAAATGTTTTTTTCAATCTGAGATGTCCGATTTTTATTCATTTGTGTTAAGCTAAAGTTGAGAGTTTAAGCACCATTCTCAAACCTTTTAAAAGCCATGTAAAAAATATATAATAATTAAATAATAAATAAATAATAATAATACATTTTTAAAAGAAATCACACCCTCATAGTAAATATTATAATGCATTTCAGACATTTGAGGGGGAAAAAAGTCCATATGTTGTCACCACCATAGGGAATTTTCAGATCAGGGTAAATATAGGTCAGTATAGAGAAGATGAAAACCAGGCAGTGGATTTCAGTTCAGCACATAAAGATGGCGGATCTCTATTCACCCGGACACACGTGAACAACAATGCACATTCTTACTCACCATGGGTTGTTGTTGCATTCAATAAGTGGGAGCAACATCTGACACTTGGGCCACAGGAGTCTATTGATTGGCTGGCGCTCCAGAAAAAGCTTGTGTCAAGGGCAACTGGGGTCAAACTGTGCACCCTGGAAAAAGAAAAGACACATCAAATAAGAGGAGAAGAGGGAGGCAGACGACACGGCTAATCTAGGCATGGCTCTGTGAGAAAAGCGGAAGAGGAAGCTCTTTTCAGGTACTACACAAAGGCCACAGCGTGTATTTCAGAGGTGTGGGGGAGGCTTTTTTCCATGGCAGAAATACAAATATTCATAAAGAGTCCTGTCGTCAACCCGATATCAACCTTGTGTTTTCCTAGTGAGGAGTTTTCGAAGGATTCTCATAAAGTGTAGTCATGTGTATGAGGATGATCCGGCAGCTGGACAAACATACTTGATCCAACCACTGTTCCGCTAATGGCTACTGCGAGACCACCCTCCCCTATTCAGAGCACATACTACTACCAAAACAACTTCTGTTTGGTTATCGCATGTCCATCGGTCACTTTCATGTGAAAGTATGGTATTACAAATGCTATATAGTGTGTCCGATCACTCTAAAGGGGAAGGATCCTTTCAGTCAGCGACAAAGGAGGAGGGAGGGAAGACCCCACCTGGAGAGCAGCTACCATCTGCCTGGAAAGCAAAGGCACCATCAGATCCAGGGTTAAGTTTTGAGAACTAATTAAATGTAGCGTTGACTTGAATTGTGATACTACAGTAGAGCGACAGAAGGAGAATGAAACGTTTTTTTCGGTGGGGATATGGGTATGTTTTTGTCATTTCAGCACAATAAGACGCAGGATTAGTTCATTGGACTAGAAGGTAAATACATATACAATTGCAATCATTCATTCATACATTATTTGCACTAGTCTAGTACAGCCAGTTGTCTTTAAACACCCAACCATTTTTAACTTAGACATCCTGGACCGTAAGCACTGGCTCCACCACGGTTGGAAACCCTTGTACAACAAAGCTTGAATTTTGGCCCAAGGAGTGAAATAAAGTTCGTTAAAAGCAATGTGAAGAGTCACAGAGGGCATGTCAAGACGCGTGGAACCCGATTCCACATCAGGGTAGGTCACTAGATATTGATGAGTGAACACTTCTTAACACTTCTAGAAACTGCGAGTTAATACAAGAAACCTTGTCTTATTGATAAACCTGTTAGTAGGAGTTTCCTCCTGACTTTTTTGAAGTGTTAAGGTTCTTTACTTTACAGTATCAGTCTGATGAATCTAACCAGGTTAAGAAAGTCACTGTGTAATACTTGAAGTTCTCATAACCGCACTTAACATTTTTAGTAGTTGTGGGATTTATTGTTTATTTGAAAAAAAAACACTATTTGGATAAAAAATGGTTGATTTTGTCATTTCTTTAAGTTGTGCACTTGAAAGTACAGGGTTCGTTTTCATGATGGTATCGAAAGGTATCAAAGTATCAGAAAATTTACTGGTATTGGTATCAACTACTGGAATTATGTGGCAACCCTAATATGCAGTATTGCCCTAGTACTTTGGTGTTGGATAATTTACAGACCACATAAGTTTTGAAACCTAAATAAAAAAATATATAAAACATCCGCTTTTAAAGCTGCTGGAATCGACAGTATCAGTACCATGAAGAACAATATTGCAATATATCAGTGTATTCGTACGAATATTTTAAAGCATTGGACGGGAGTTTGAGTTGCTAGCTAGAGTTTAACCTCTGAAATAGAAAAAAGTTAATAGTTTACTTTTAAAAATAATAATTTTTAAATCAATCCATATAACAAATACACTTTGTTTTTTTAAAAGGCTGAAGTATGTTACAGATACCAACATGAGATCTTATACTGTTGAACCAAACATCTATTTAAGACTTATGGAACTACTTGTTTATCCTCTTACAAATACTAATAACACCAGCTTAGGCTTTTAGCATTTAGTAATTCCTCAAGTAAGTCAAGTTTATACATGACTGGTAATTTGAGTACTTTAAGTACCCACCAAATAAAACAACAACAAAAATGTACAGTATATATAGTAAAAAGGTTTTTTTCATTGCATCTTTCCAGTGTGTTTGTGAATCAACAGAGATCAGGTAACAGACTCCGATCGGACTTAAGACTTAAATGGTGAGAGGTTATTTGTTATCCCTGTAATCTATTGACCGGCCTGGTGTGAGCTGGGATTGACTTTAAACCTCAAGATTCCTGCCCTGATTTAGTTGATGAACATTCCACCAAACTGAGTGGTCAGCGTCCTCTTAGCTTTGGGCATCACAGTGGGAGTTCCATCAGACTCAGCATATAAATGTAATCTTCTTCTCCATTACTCGTCCTCAGCCTTTCATTAATTAGTGGCTGACTAAGTGGGGGATTTCTCTTTAAAATCTTTTGGGAGAACGAATAAACATATATTCCCTATTGAAAACATGCCGGCAGGCTTTTATTCTTTTTGTTGATTTAATAGATTTTCTCTTACCCAAACTGCACACTTCTTCCCTCAGATTATCTTAATTATTGTCAATTAAGTATCTTGAATGGATGCTGAAAATGGGGATTCAGCGTGAAATTAAGGGGCATAACAAAACTCCTGTTCAAAATTCCCAAAAACACCCACTAGTGTATCTCGTTCATTACACAGCCCAGGGAGATTTGTGGCCTCCACTATCAGAGGGCATCTAGACAACAAATCCCTTTCACTCCCAATGAACGTGCAGATCTGATCAAGGCCCTCTCAACAATGAGTGCCTTCAGGTCAATGCTGACAAAGCGATGAGCTTTTCGCTGTGTACAAACATGCAATCCCATATCCATTAGCATCAACTAACAGCCAATAATGTTGGCTTTGTCTCATCAATCAAGTCTTCGGCGTTATCACATTCAAATCATATTAAATAGCAGATCGCGATAAGAGATGCTATTAATCCGAGGAACCTTCTGAGGTCACGCTTCGACAAAAGAGTTGACAGTTGTTGGAGCACGCTGGATTAACCAGACATTTCTTGTGGAAAGGGAATGCCCCACCTGTGAGTCGATGGAATCCCGAGCACAGCAACTGCCCAGGGGCCTGGCAAAGGGTGCCGGTGACAACGGCTTATGTTTCTGACTCGACACTTAGCGGTCAAGGGTTTACGGACAAATTTGATTCACGTTTAAATCTAAACTGTTTTCGTACAATCCTCAAAATCACGTACGACAATTGAATTTTACGAGTTCAACTAGCAAATTGAAATAAGCCGTGATTAAGATACACTTATATTAATGATTAAATCTACACTATATGTCAGTCAATGGTACAAGCCCTGCAATACAACATAAGACGTTCTGTCATGCCTTTTTCAAAGTTGTAATGAATTACCTCTGCGAGACAAAAGGAACATCTGTATGTTCTCTAATTAAAAGGTGAATTGAGAGGCTGAGTGCCAGAGGCTACGATATAGAAAAGGACAGCTGGGGGGAGGGAAAGGGGGGTCGAAGGTTTTGTCTGAGAGCTGGGCTGTGGCTCTCGGGGGAACAGGGTATGGGGGACTGTGGGCTGAGGCCAAGGGTTGGTGGGATGGCACATACCAACTGTCCCGGGCCTGAGGGTCGCTTCACTACAATAAAACCACACCCTCCGGATTCTACAGCGCGAGTTTTCACTGCTCTAAAAAGATTAGATGTCGGGGGGAGGTTACGTTACTGGGTTTTAATCCCAACTATTGGATTAGACACCTTTTAAGTACAGAAAGGCTCGTCTATGCTAATGAAAATCGACTTAATCTTTGAAAAGGGAATTGGAATAAAAGGGAAATGCACATTTTTTCCCCCTCAAATGGTGAATGCTGCTTTACTTTTATAAGAATTTCTCATATTCAGATAATAATATTCGCATAGATTGCAAATCAAACTCAGCTCGATTGGTTAATTTAAAAACTATTGTTCTAATATTGTGTCTCCTAGTTAATCTCACATTATCAATCTAATTCCTCGATTTAACAGAAAAACAATTCAGAAGACGAAGCTTGCAACGCTCTTTTCGGCCAAATGATTAAGCAAATGTAAACAAGATATTATAATGATTAGAAAGATGAGAATTAAACGAATTTAAGCCGTTTTTCAAGGAAAAACAAGGCCAATAAGGCTTATCTTTTGAAGAAAGAGACACAGGGCCCATTTCATTTTAAAAACAGGTAAATAAATGTGAAAACATATTCACTGTTAGAAAGTTAGCAAGTATGATTAATATTATAAATTGAGGATAAATGTGTAGCCTTTTTCCTTTCATTCTAGCACCAAATTGCTCATTTACAAACCACACACACAATTTAGATTAGAAAATGTGCTTAAGGCACACCCACTGAAAAAAAAATAATTCTGGAGATCAAATCTTGTTTACCATAACCAGACCCACTCTGTTTTTTTGAATGGCTTTTGAAACCTCTCGTTCAACCGTGACTTCCGACAGGAAAAATCTTATAAATTAATAACTTTAAAACAGAGCATCGTCATGATGAGGGACTAACTGCAACTTGTAGAGGAAGACATCAATAGTCTAAACATGCAAGTCACATTAGTTCCCTATGAAGGATGTTAGAAATGATAAACAAGTATTTATTAGGTTGCCAAATGTAATGCCAGCCAAGCTTCCTATTGGGTCTGATTAACTCAACTCTGCCAAGACATCCTGATAGCAATTGGGTTATGTTTGCCAAAGTGGTTTCTGACTGAGGGTGGTATGCAGGGAGAAAAAACAGGGGATGGAGGCTCGCACAATGGAAGTCAGTCTCCTTATCTTCCCAGGGATGCCTGTGGTCTGACTGGATCCCAAGCAAGTGTTTTCTGCAAATTCTCCACCGACACCAGCTGCTGCACCAGTCGTCATGAACAATGTACAGTACACTTATCTTTTATCTACACACAGTGCAACATCTCTCTTTATTATAGGGTCCATCAAGTTATTGATTATGGCCTGTACAATGTTTGTCTACTTCTCCACAAGGGCTGGAGTTCAAAGAAAAAGAGAAAACCTCCTAAGAGCAAAAAAAAAATGAACCTAAGTAGCTTAAAACAACAAACTCCACTGGTCCAGACCCTGACCCTGAGACCTACAGAGGAGCCTCCCTGATACAGTGTGCCAATTACACACCCTCTCAAAACTTGCACTCATCTGTGGAATTCTGCTGAGGGATAAAAGTGCACAGCACACAGTAGCCTTTTGCGGTGGCCGGCTCAAAACGCACCTGTGCAGTAATAATGCTCTCTAGGGTTGTCACGGTACAAGAATTTTAAGTAGTCAATACCAATACCTGTAAATATTTGAAACTTCAATATTTTTCGATGCTATGGTTTAATAAAAATAAGCCTTTGCTTTTAAGTACACAACTATATTAGGTAACAACACCAATAGTTTAATTTCACAATCAAAGAGTGGTAATGGTAAAAATGTCTCAATAGATACACTCAAATACAGTGTTGCGTTGCCTTCAAGTATAATAACAAAGAGAAACATTTGTGTTTTAAATGTGGGAACAAAACCTTCTATTACCATACATTGAAATAGTGCTGAACAGCAGCCTTCAAGTATATAAAAAACACATATGATAACATGTGTTTTTATACTTAAGGCTGCTCATCAACACTGTTTCAATGTATATTAGTAGTATGTTAGTCTTTGACTCTCTTGATTCTGGTCAGTTTCATCCTACTGATACAGTAAAGAAACAAGTAAACAAGAAAAATTTAGTTTTATTTGAAATACAATGAGTTCAGGAACCCACAAAAAAGGATCTCATTATGTTACATTACATATGTTTTTCGTCGCAATGAGTTAACGTAATTTTAAGTATTAGAAACAGACATCTGAAGTGAGTGCTGCTGCCGGTATTTAAAAAGGTAGTTATTGTATTTTTTGCATGTTGGTTCCTTAATTGGTACCAAAGTATCATTTTCTTGTGTCTACACTACATGCCACATAAATAGTTTATCTTAGTTGCCAAAGTACTTCAGGAGCTTACATGCTGCTCTTTCACCAGATATTGTGTGACAGCATAAAAAAAGAGGTTGTAATCAATTGCTCTTCATCTCCTAAAGTGGTTTACATCAGAGCGGTGAGTCAACCTATTGCAAATCCGTGTCGAGCATGAAAATGCTGCTACATGCAAAATCACAGATCTGATCACGCTCACAAGAAGCAGCATGACGATGATGTGAGTCATCGAGCTAATCACATTAACGTGTCTAAAGCCGGCCATTTGTCCCCGTCGTTTAGGTATTTGGTCGCCCCCCCAGCAGCTGACAAGGGTGCTACAAAAAAAAGAAATCCAGGGGACGACACCTGAGAACAACATATGTCGAGCAGTGATCAACCTTGCGTACCATTTCGAAGAACATCAACACTATTGTTTCCACTCATTTCCAGTTCTCAGGCAAAGTACTTAACCTAGACCATGGCAGACCCTTGACACCTATAAATCATAATGGTGCTGTCGGAGCGGGGTACATGCTGGGGCCGGGACCACAAGCCATCAGCTGTGGGGACATTGCTTTGTGAAATGCCCAGCTGCAGCTGAAGTGGCCTTCAACCTTCTGCTCTTTAGGCCCGGATGGTGATCCAAACCACTTCATATCAGCCACCAAACCGGATAAAAGGAACTAGTGAGATTGAAAGGTCTTTTGTTCAACAGAAAAATCAGCATTTACTAGAATCTGTTACACAACGTCACTGTAGTCTAAGCAGTAATTTGAGTCTACTAGAGGTAGACTTTCAATTGAGAAAAAAAAATTCGCCCCCATTCAACTTTTTACCAATAGAAACCCACCAGTCATTGGACTGGAACATCAACTACTAACTATACAAGCCTGAAGCAACAAAGGTCTGTCAGTAACCCAGTGACATATTTTGCTACTGTGATCAATAGAATGTCAATTGAATAATTGAGTCACTTGCCTACATATTCCCAGCAAACACTGGGAAAGGATTCAATATACTAGTGAAAATATGCCCAGAATTTTTTGTGAAGGCCTTGGATGTTCTGGCTGACACGCCTCTTCAACATCGCATGGTCATTGGGGGCAGTACACCTGGATTGGTAGACTGGGGTCCTGATTACTCATTTTCAAAAGGGGGCGGAGGGTGTATTCCCACTACAAGGGGAAATCACACTGCTTAGGCAAGGGCCATTCGAGGGTTTTTCTAGGATCCATAGGAGTTTGCCTAATCTGTCCTCATGCGTTTCGTGGATCTGGAGAAGTCCTTCAATCTACAATAGACAAAATATTTAGGTGCAGCCTGGGTGTTGAGGGGGTCCAGTTTGGTGGGCTTGGGATTGGTCACTTCAATTTTTTTGCGAATGATGTGGTCCTTTTGGCCTCAGCAGATTGTGACCTTCAGCTCTTAATGGAAAGGTTTGCAATGAGAATCAGTACCACCAAATCAGAGTCCATGGTTCTCGGTCAGAACAAGGTGCCCCAAGTGGTGGAGTTTAAGTACCTTGGGGTCTTGCTCACAAGTGAGTGAGACAGGCGGATTGGAGCAGCATCCGTCTATGGTCATAAACGGTGGGTTGTGACCATAAGAACAAGATGGTGGGTACAAACCACCGAAATGAATTTTCACCATAGGTTGGCTGGGGTCTCTCTTAGAGATGGGGTGATGAGCAAGGTGATCAGGGATAGGCCCCGGAAAAAAACGAGGTTGAGATGGACACGCTGGACGTCTCTCAGCTGGTCTAGGAAGGTCTTGGGGTCCCTCAGGAAGAGCTCAATGATAAACCTGGGGCGAGGAATGTCTGAATCTCCTTGATAAAGCTGTTGCCCCCGCGACCCAAATCCCGGATCAATTGAAGAAGACGAGACCAATGGCCACTTTCTTAGTCATAAGGTCCGCCTATTGAGCCAAAGCACTAAAAGATTTTACTGGACCAGCCGGCTGTCAAACATCTGATTATGTTTGCTTATATGTGCTGGTAAGGTGTAGATTAACAGACTCTACCCTATAGCTACTAAAAAGAGCAAAAAGATCATGTCCAATTATGTGGGAACATAAGCAGCTTTGTAGAAAAAAAATTTCTTCATGTATTAAGATGTTGTGCGACAATTCTATATGGGTCTTTGTGGACGGAAAATGTCCTCTCCATGATAAAAAAACTCTCCCTGATTTCCTTCTCGCGTGATCAACCCCATTATCCTCTTCACAAAAAACAACCAGTGTCAGAACTGAGGCCGATTAAGATTAATTGATAAATAAAAAAGTAATCCGGCTTTCAACGTGTTGTCACAGGTTGAAAAGAGGTTCAAATATGCGACATCCTTTTTTATGTTATCATATAAAATCGCAGATAAAGAAACTTGAAAGTGATGAAGCGGGTCCACTAATGAGGCAGAGGGTCCCCTTGTGACACACACACACACACACATTGGCAAAAGTTCCAGGAAGACACCCATGAATTCAAGTTCATTGTCAGATCACATCATCTCTGATTCTTAAACCAAGCAGTAAATGGAGTACATGTGTTTGTGCGCGTCCGGCACTAGTTGCCATTTGGCTCCCGGATCTCACACACATTCCTGCGTCAGCTGACAGAAGAAGTGTGGGTTCAGGGTGTGTGTGTGTGTGTGTGTGTGTGTGTGTGGCCTGAACGTTTGCCCATCCAAGACCTAAAGCTGCTGTAAATCCAATGTAAAGTAAAGGATCAGCATCCACAGAAAAACAAGCGCGACCCTACAATGAAGACATTCTCACACCCGCATCATCGATAAGGGCAACCAAAAGTTACCCCGAATGAGTTTAAAAACAAGGATTGTGGAAACAATACCTGTTGGTCGCAGGAGGATGAACCAGCCGTCGTGGATGTGAATGACTCAGGGGACGAGAGGTGACCACAAAGTACCTGTTAGGGCGGATAAGTTCACCAAAAACACCAGCGTCCAAATGTTCGATCGAGAAAAAAATAAAACCCAAAAAACAACTAAATCCGGGCGTGTGTTTGAGAGGTCGAGGACGCGTGCGAGTGTTTGGGTAGGCGTGTGACGCCGGTGCAAAGCGAATGTATGGTCTCCGTTGTTTCTCTCGTCTGAGCGCGTCCACGCTGAAGCGACTAGAAGAGTCAAGCTGACTAGGCTTTGACGTGGCGGGGCAGGAAGTTACTCATTGGGGCTTCAAAATAAAACTACAAACCGCACAGGACCACTTTTGTGACATCTTTTCACAAAACATGTTTAACACTAAACTTTAAATAAAGTGGGATACGTGTAATAAACAACCGCACCACAGACAACTCAATAATTAAGTTGTAAAAAATGATAAAGTGGAGGAGACCGGGGTACGCTCTTACTTTGAAAGGGATGTCCAGACAGTGTGATCTCTTTGTTGTTTTTGCGATGTGGTTTTAAGCTTTGTTCTTACGAAGAACTTCTTCGTGCCGTGAGAGTGCGTCAAATAAAGACATTTCATACAAGCAAAGAATAAAAATACAAACATAGACATTTACCAGTTAAGTAAACATAAATATATATATTTTATTATTATAGTTTGGAGAGTAACCCCAATCAAAAATCCTTATATTCTTCCAAAATGATATCTCACGTGTATCAATAAGTATCGACGCATTCTAGCCAAAGATCTAAAATACAATGCTTCTATCACTTACCGAAAACAATTGTATTATTTCCTTCGACAAAACGGGTCGTGACTGCCCTCTGGTGGTCAAACTCGAACACTCATGGAGAACCTTATAATATTTTAAAATTTAACAATACGTTTTTGAAACGAAGGAGGCAACTATTTTACACAATATACAACATATTGTTGTTAAATTGCTCATCATACACACATTTAAGATTAATTAAATATTGTTGTCACCTTAAAATGGAATTAAGGACGACAAAGCAACAGAACTTTATATTTCTGTATAACTTTATATCTTCCTATATAGGGAGGGATCAATACAGTTTATATATCCATTTATCTAGACACATATGTCAATCACTGTCATTCGACTAACGATCCATGCAATAATGACAATGAGTGAGGGCGCGGTCATGAGAGCCCGTGCACTGAAAGGGGGCGTGGTTAGTGGTCTGGCTCTTGCTTTACCTGTCAGGTTGTAAAAAAAAACTGCGGACATTGAACTCGACCATGGATTCAACAGTGAAGGACTCGCCCGTCCGAGCAGGCTTTCACAGAGTGGAAATTCAGAAAACAACATGGGAGGTCCCGCGGAGATACGAGGCTCTGCGGCCGGTGGGCTCCGGAGCCTACGGGACGGTTTGGTGAGTAGACAGTTATTTTTATTTTATATAGCATTAATTCCACGAACTGTATCTGCAAATCTGTATCTCAGACAATTAGAGATGAAGGGCAAAAATATATGTTTATTCATCAAATTAGAAGAAAAGTAAATAAATAAAAAAGTAAATAATATGATATTGATATTTGATTAAAAAGGAGAAATGGCAAAAAAAATCTAAATGGTTGAATTAGCACGTAGGGAAAGATCTGATCTGACAATGAACAGAACGTTTTTTTTCATCTAACTATAATTTTAAAAAAAACTTGTGTTATGCACACAATATGTCACAATGTTGGCTATTAAATAATAGGGGCTTCTTTGTGTAGAATAAGCTGCGTCAAGATCAGTGGTGTGTCCAAACATTCTTCAGACAGAAGCACTCCTGTGTAGCCTGAAGCAAGTCAACAAGTCAATGCAGGTCTCCTGATAAGACAAGAATGTCAGCACAGATGATCCAGGAAAACACAGAATTAATAACAAGGAAATCATCTGGGATTTTTAAAAAAAATAAGATTTTATTGAGAATGTAAGAAAAAGGTTTGACCTAAAAATATTTGTCAGGAATGTGGTCTTTGCCTATATTGTTATACTTGCTCCATCGAGATAATTGTGGTTCTCTTAAGGGTTATTTTGTGTTTGTTTACGAAGCTCTGCCCAGGATCAGAAGACCAAGGAAAAGGTGGCCATTAAGAAGCTATATCGTCCATTTCAGTCACTGATCCACGCCAAGCGAGGCTACAGGGAACTACGGCTGCTGCGACATATACAACATGAAAATGTAAGAAAGATTCTTCATCTGTTGGTGAGGTTGCAGTAGGTGAAGGACAGTACATTAAATCCATGAGGCTTTAAAGTTCACAAGTGTTTTCAAAGCCCTCATGCAGGTTTGTTATTGCTCACGTCATTACAGAACATGTTGGTGCGCCATACTTTTCAGAAAAGTTATCTGCTGTGTGAAGATGAAAAATAATATGTGCATATATTTATTAAATAAGTCGATTTTTGTTAACATGGATAAAAGTTGTTTTTCACCGAACAAACGTCATTGATTTTTATAATTCGTTTTTTTATTTTTTATTGTTGCTGTCTGTATTTATATATATGTATTTGTCAAATTAAGCAGAACCTGAATAATGTTTTAAGTAAATATACAACCATTAGCAAATTCAAGCGTTGTTTCTATTAAAGGGACAATTCACCCAAACTATTTTTCTACTCACCCTCATGTCAACAATTATTTTCAGAGTATTCTGTTCCTTTCTTTACAGTTATAGGCAAAAATGTCAATTCAAAAATAAATAAATTTGTCTTCCTCTTTATCTTGGTCCAAAAAGACACACTAAAAAACATCCAAATACCTACATGGTGCTCGTCTGTAACGTCCTTCTTATATTAAAGCTTTGACACGAGTAATTCTTTAAATTTTTAAAAAAAGTTTATATTTCAACTTTTTGTTTATCTCAAGCTACTAGGCCATCAGCTTCAATATTGCACATGCACACTGACATTTGCAATGTTGGGATAAACTTATAGCTGGAGAATCTGTTACAAACAAACCTCAAATATACAGACTTGAGTCATTTTGTTGGAACGGTTTGGTCACAGATGGTTTTCACAAAATCAAACTTAATTAATGTTAATGTTGATATGGGGACCTGAAAATAAGACAACGTTTAAGATACAATAAAAAAAAAACATAGATTGTGGTTGTCAAAATTATAGACTTGCATAATCAGTTAAATTGAGGATGAAAAAAGGAATTTGATGAGAATTTGATACTGTTGAAGGCAGTTTTAGTAAATGTTAAATTTGCTTCTGTCTGAGTCCAAGAGTGATTAAATATTTTGGCCCATTGAGTTTGAAACCCCAACTAATGTCCTGCAAAGCTGCTTCTCAGACGATTACAGAGGAAGGAGAGAGAAATATTCTTCATTCATCAAATAAGGAGGAAAGTGAATGAATAAAAAAAGTAAACAATTTGCTCACAGAATCACATTAAAAAGAGAAATGTCAAAATTCTAAAATAATTAATTTCTTTTTCTTTTTCCCATGCAGGTGATTTGCCTCCTAGACGTCTTCACTCCTGATCATTCCCTGGAAAAATTCCAAACTTTGTAAGTGAGGAACCACATTCCTCTTATTTGTCGCAGCTTGTTAGGATGTGTGAGAGAGATGAAGTCCATGCAGGGGTTCATTAGGAGCCACTTCAGCAAGGCTCTTTATTTAGTCTGTTAATGTCCAATTGTTGACCTTGTCAAGTTGGAATCAAGAATTAAGATTGAAAAACAAGTTTAAAATGTTAACATTTCAGACAGAAAATAAAACAGACAAAATGAAAACCATATACAAGCTGCAATTTTAGAAGCGTGATGGAATGCCTTATATTTTATGACGTAACATGGAATTCCCACAACGTGCCAACTGTTTTTGTGTATCTCTGTTATCCCCTATAGTTACTTGGTGATGCCATTTGTTGCTCAGGATCTGGGTCACATCATGAAGAAGCGGAGATTGACGGATCGCATCATCACTTACCTGTTCTACCAGCTTCTACGAGGACTTAAGGTGCGAGATAACCCTCTTATTCTTCTCGACCTTTATCTTACGTGATACCCGAGGAAAGACCTTAACAAGGAGGAACTAAAACCGGTGGAATAGAAGTGTTGTCGTTCATAGGCTATGATGGTTTTTGTCGTCCTCTGGTGTCCAACATGTAGAACTGCAATATAAAAATATTGACTGAATCATAAACAATTGCATTTGGAGAATAATATTCAAGCTAATAAGTATATTAGAAACTTAAGCTGTATTGTAAGTAAATAAGTAAGTAATGGCTATTTATCCTTCATTGTGTGTGTAAAAAAAGTAGTATTGTGACAATTGTTGATTTGAACCATGAATGAGGAAATGCTTTTTTATTTACACACTGTAATTATGTTTATTTTTTCCTGTATTTTAGTACATTCATTCTGCTGGAATCATTCATCGGGTTTGTGCTTTTACTTTTTCCCACACTTTATGTCAATGTCTCTTGTCAGCTGTAGTCACTAGCAGTAGGTTAGCATTAGCAAGCATTAGTAAGTAAGTAAGTAAGTCATTTATATTTGTATAGCGCTTTTCCAGACCAGGGTCACAAAGCGCTTAAACAATCAAAACAATACTCAATAAAATATATACTTTAAAGGGCAAGAAAAAACTGATAACACAACAGGAGTTACAGAAAATCAAGGAAAAGCCTGAACAAATAAAATGCTAAGGAGCGATTACTGGCCAGATAAATGAACTTAATGTTCTTTAAATCACAAATATGATTCTCTTTTGTTGCTGTTTAATCATCAATTTACTCTGAAAAAATGCTAATTAAAAAGTATAATATATGTCATCCAAGTCATAATAAAATAATGTTTTGATCTTTAAAAGGCCAATTTTAGTATAACGTTTCGTGTTAGAAACAGTTTGACACGGAATGTCTTAAAGCACTGCATTTGTCAGTACAATGTCATAGTAATATTGTCAATGAAAAATTGCTTTAAAATTGATTATTTTCCTTTAGGATTTGAAGCCAGGCAACCTTGCCGTCAATGAGAATTGTGAATTGAAAGTAAGATTGCAATATTTATGCCTCAACTATGAGTCTCCTGAACACATCTGAATCTGTCATGTTAGATTCTGGATTTTGGCCTGGCGAGACAGACCGAGAGTGAAATGACCGGCTACGTGGTGACTCGTTGGTATAGGGCCCCAGAGATCATCTTCAACTGGATGCACTATAGCCAGTCAGGTGTGACTGTGACATACAGTATATTGAGTCCAAGAAAAAGAAGGAACGTATCAATACTTTTTTTTTTGTCTGTTCTGACAGTTGATGTCTGGTCGGCTGCCTGCATCCTGGCTGAAATGATCACCGGACAAGTTCTTTTTCCTGGACATGACAGTATCCAACACTTAATGCTTTATTTTATTCTTTATTTTTATTCATCATTGCAATAAGTGCTTATAATTAGATATATTTTTCTAATTTACACTTTCACTTGTTTCATAAGAAAAACTATTCTTACATCTTAAAGTTCTGTTTCAAATAGAAATAATATTGTATTATATGAATCAAAGTTCACAGTATTTAACCAACACATTCAGGCATCGACCAGCTGAAGAAGATCCTCCGTCTCACTGGAACACCAGACCCGTCTCTCGTCAAGAAGATGCAAAGCAAAGATGTAACTACGGCTGAATGATGATTTTTAAATATACAAGTAATTATTTTTAAATGAACAGAATGTATTTTTCAGGCACAGTCGTACGTTCAGAGCCTCCCTCCACAAATGAAGAAAAACTTTAAGGAAGTGTTTTCCAACATGGAGGAAAATAGTGAGTGCTGCCTCTTCTATTTTAGGTGCTTTGTGAGGCTGGTGAAAATATATCAACCATTATTTCTGACTTATTGAAAGGCCAAATTTACAACATGTAAAAATCTATCTTTTTGAATAAATTAAAAAAAGAAATGGACTATATAAGAACTAACAAGATAAAAATGTTTTTAATTTAAATGCTTTTCAATTACTTTCAGACATGTGTGTATTAATTCCGAAAAACACAAAATGAATACAAAAATAAAATACATTTCACTGCCACCAGCTGTGTCATTGTTGGAGGGAATGTTGCTGCTGGACCCGGAGACCAGACTGACTGCTCAGCAGGGACTCTCTCACCCACTGCTGGCAGAATACCACGATCCAGAGTGTGAGCCGGACTCACCGCCCTACGACGACTCCTTCGAGAGTCTGGAGCTGGTGGTTGGGGAGTGGAAGAGTGAGTTTTGCACCATGTGGTGATAAGCCATAGTTTGCTTTTTATATACATATTTATATATATTTTTTCTTTTCATCCAAATAGGTCTTATCCACATGGAGATCATGACATTCGACCCAGACGACCCGACTAAGACAGCCATCTAAAGGCCCAAGACAAGTTACTGGACTCACATTCTACTTTTTATGAATTTGTACCAAAACATATTGCATGTTTCCTTCAGTGTCACAAATGAAACAATCACGACGTGGGAAATAAAAGTTGTGTGATTAGCAACAATTAAATGACATAACCGCCAGTTTAGGTAAAAAAAAAAGACCTACAAGGGGATGAACTCATAACAAATGATGGTTGCTGGATTATACAGTTTGTACTCAGGTAGTAATAAACACTATCCACTTCCAAAAACGTGAGCCGTCACGCTTGTGTACCCTTCCATCAACATTGTCAGATGTTTGTCTGGGAATATAAAGACATTTGGCTTAAACTTTATTTAGACATGTTTGACAGGTATCCATGCCACACCTGTAGGTGTACGCTTTAACTCTGTAAGCTAGTGAATGCATTAGAACACTATTGTAGAATATTATGTTTCTTTTGTAGCAGAATCCTGCCGTGTCATGAATACAGTGAGGCTTGGTCTGTATTGGTGTCTTCTTCAATATTTAGCAACTTTATTGACGGACAAACGTCTCTACATAAAACTTTTCACATGCGTCTCTTCAACATAACGCCACATCCTTCAACATACAGCACATCACATGTTGATATTCACTCACCAGTTCATTCGTCTGTAGCTAGCGTTATTCACCGTCAGTAGTAGGTATGTGTGTAAAATTGTAAAGATGAATTGATTTTTATGAAAATGTCATAACTTGCGAAATATTTAAAGGCTTGGTATCGTTGGAAAGCTTGCTAAACAAAGAAACAGAAAAGATAGGTTTGTAAACCAGTTTTATTTATTTAATTAATTAAGAAACGTTGAAGTAGAAAATATTCATAAAAAAAGCAAACTAATATCCCAGATTGAACAAACACGCCATTAGTTGTTTAAATATACAGTAATGTAAACATAAAGCATAGTTAGGGTGTATTATTTAATCGATTAAATTCATGAAATAAAACTCCAAAAAACAGATTTGGCAGATTCAGATATAAATGTGAAATTTACAATATAAAAGGGTTTCAAATGAATATTTAAAGTGTTGCGAGGGGTTATGTCAAGTGAAAACTTGAGATTTATAGAGCGTTTACTTTGTCAACCTGAAAATGTCTATATCTTGTATAAACTAGGACATCATTTCTAAGTCATCAGTATCGGTGTATAGTTATGACGTAAAAAGGCACTGTCTACTTTATTGTCAGTTTTACAAGTATATAAAACTAAAAGGGAAACTTATTCAATTGGCTACTGGTTATTTCGTATCTCAGCATTCTTCACACAGACATGCACACAAGCACAAACACACACAGTGTCTTGGGTAAAAATTTTGAAGACGATTTCTATGATTTTTTTAGACTGGTGTCCTCACCTCTAGACCAGTTATAGCATAAATTAGGTCATCTTTGACAATTTTTTATGACTAAGATGTTTTTTTTAAAATATGCTTTAATTAATAATTTCTCTAAAAGTCTATATTGAATTGTTGTGATATTTTGTGCGATGTTAGTCTATATCCTCTAGGCATTATGGTATTCGATTGAGGATAAATATTTATTTATAGCTTGATAAACCATCTGTCATCTTTGACATTTACATAAGAGCTGAAACATTATGTTTTAATTATCAATTAATTTAAAATTCTATGTTCAAAATCTCTAACCTGCCATATTTAATGATCTCAGGCCTTTCAATTGACTTATAATCTAAATTTGTTTTAAACAATCAATAGATATAGAAAAAATTAATGAACTAATAAATTATTTAAATGAGGATTAGCAAACGTGGATTCAAACAGTATACAGTACGTGACCGTGATAATAAAGGATTACAAGGAAGACACAATTAAATTCTCTTAACTTGAAAGCCGAACGTTTATTTAAATAAAATAAAATTGTATTTAAATTGTCCTATCATAACAAAGTTGTCTCAAGACACTTGGTACACTACAGTTTAAGTAAGACTATAGAGGAGAAAGGAAAACCAGATCCCAGCAACTAAATAATGAGCGAATCACATCGTGGTGTTGGCGAGCAAAAATGTCCTTTTAGAAGGCAGAAACCTCAAGTAGAACCAGACTCATTGTTGAAGGCCGATCGATAGTGAGAAGAGTGAGGGAGGGTACAGTGAGAGAAAAGTGGAGAGTATAAAAGAGACCATGGAGGTGCTGGAGAGAACTCTGGATCAAATGACGTGGTGGAGGTCCTGGATCAGCAGAAGCTCTGGAGGTGGAACCCTGGGGCTCCGGGAGAGAAATAAAAGTGTGGGTTTAAACTGCACAGGTGATAAATGTAATGGAGAAGAAGAAGGATATACAGAGCTCGTCTCTAAAACTACTCCAGCATTCTAAGCCTATAGGAGCTTAAGAAAACAAAAAGATTCAAGGCCCTGGCTCCAAATCTACATTTAGAGATTTGTGGTATAACTAATAGATCTGAGTTTAAGGATCATAAGGTCCTAGAGGTCCTAGGGTTGATAAGTTTGGATAAGATAGTTAATGTATGTTGGTGCTAGTCCATATAAAGATTTATAGGTTAAGAGAAGGATTTGAAATTGTATCTAAATTGTAATGGAAGCCAATGTAAAGAAGACAGCACAGGGGAAATGTGTTCGTGCCTCTTAGTCTTAGTCAGGACACGAGCTGCAGAGTTCTGAATAAGCTGAAGAGTTCTTAGAGACTTCTTAGAACATCCTGACAGAAGAGAGTTACAATAGTCCAGCCTGGAGGTAACAAAAGCATGGATGAGTTTCTCAGCATGATACAAAGGAATGAAGTGCCTGATTTTTTAAATGTTACGAAGGTGGAAGTAGGCAGTCCGTGAGATTTGTTTTATTTGTGAGTTAAATGATAAATAAAATGAGTTCAGTAAAGGGAAGTTTTGACTTGATATCTGTAATACATGGCTGTAGTTGTGTTAGCTGATTTCTTTCATCTGGTCTCATTGACAAGTAGAGCTGGCTGTCATCAGAATAACAGTGAAAGTTTAAAGAGTGTCTTCTGATTAACTACCCTAGTGCAAATAGATTGTGAATAGGATTGGACTAAGAACAGAGCCTTGTGGGACACCATAGCTGACCTTAGTGTGTGTCGATGAGAGGTGGTTGACATGTACATAGTGCATTCTATCCGACAGGTACGATTTAAACCAGTTTAGAGCAAGTGATAAGTGATGAGTGATAGCTGGCTGTGGCTTTCCGGAGAGATGCCTTGTATATTTTTATTTTTATCTTATCTTGCCAGACCTGGTAGAATTCATAATTTTTTTGATGAACGCCATTTCTTCTCTAGACGTCTAGAAACCTGTTTTAATTCATGTGTTTCCTGAGTATAGCAGGGAGCACGACTACTTCTGTTAACAGTCTTTTGAGTTAGTGGTTCAAATAAGTCAAGCGTGTTATGTAGCGAGTCTGTGAAGCTTTCCACAATATTATCAATGTCATGGTAATAATGGGTAGAGTTTCTTGACACACTGACGGTAGGCATTTTACTGAGCACTGAGGGAATTGTTTCCTTAAATTTGATTATGGCACTTTCAGACAGACATCTTATGAGAGTGCTCCTGCTCAGTAGTCTTGTGTCATATAAGATCAAATAAAAATATATTAATCTATGGTCAGAAAGAAGTGAATTCTGAGGAGAGACAATAACATTTTTAATTTCAAGTCCGTATGCTAAGACAAGATCTAATGTGTGCTTAAAACTGTGAGTCGGTTCATGAAAATACTGAGAGAAATCAAATGATCTATCCAGGATAGAATTGAACGTGTTAGCCAAGCTATCATGGACCATATCCACATGGATGTTAAAGTCACCAACAAAAATCAATTTATCTGTTTCAAGCACTAGGCTGGTCAGGAGCTCTGGGAACCGAGACAAGAATTGAAAATATGGTCCAAGAGGAAGATAGAGTACAGCAAAGAGAAGTGGCTGACCTGATCTCAAAGTTGTATTAGATATGCTAAGTATAATACTTTCAAAAGAGTTGAAATCAGATTGTGTGTCAAGGTTGACAGACATGAGTTGATGATGGCTGCGACTCCACCTCCTTGTTTTATCTTCAATAGTATTTCCTCATACTGAGGGAAATTTACCATAAAGTTTAGCAAGAACTCAAGATTTGAATTTGGCTCAAGAGTAAAGAATCCTGAGCGATAGTTAGCTTGTCAGCAGAATGATGTCAGCTCTGTACTTGTATTATAATGTAATAATGACTCGATCAGACGTTGCTTTCAGGAAAGACACACAGATATTTTATTGCTTCTGATTTGTTAGTATTGCGTGGTGACTTCTGTGATTGGCTAGGTTTACACAGTAAGGACCAACGTCTATTATCAATAAAAGATAAATATTGAGTATTAAATGGGTGAATATAAGCGTGAGAAAAACAAAGAATATTTAATTTAAGGCCAAAATGTAGTTTGTAGAAATTATAATATACGATTCAGATTAAAACCGTTTCTGGTCTTATCTTGTACCTTACCTGTAAATAAAGTCCATGCGCCGTTCCTTCGCCACACATAGCTCTGTTACTTTGTTGATTGGTTGTATTTCCAATCAGCGAAACTAAAAAAGACCCTTACAAATGTGGGTCACGGGGATGGGGTCTAATAAGCCTTAGTTTAAAGTTTGTTCCAACAACGCCACCCTGGATGCACCAGGGAAAGAATTTATATGGGCACTAAGGCTCACTCACGACGCAGTTCAGTTTATAGAAAAATACTTTTATTATCAATTATCTTATTAAAAACACCTTAACAACAAAAGACACCTAGGCGAGAACCAAGAACAGGGCTGAGGCTCACAGAGGAGGATGAGTCAAACAAAGAGGGGAATCCGAAGACGAAAGAAAAAACACAATAAAGATTCAAAACCATATCACCCTAGTGAAGACAAAGCAAACATGAAGGACACCACCACCTGGACACCGATCCACCACTGTGAGCTCAGCACCTGAATAACAAGAGAGGAATGTGAATAACGAAAAAAAAAAGAAGGAAATAATAATAATAAAACAAACTTATTATAAACAAGCAAAACACGCATTACAAAATGGTTAACAAATATATGTTCAAAACAATTGGGAAGTGCTTCATCGGTTGCACTGTCTCCCTCTGGAGGCTCACACTTGTGTCAAGCAAAAGAAGCCCTCAAACCAGCAAGAGAACAAGCGGGCGTTTCCCACCTGCTTTTAACGTTTGACGTTCCAGAGTCAGAATTGTGATGTTAGTGAATTACCTCTAGATGGCAACATCTCTCTTGCTCTGATGCTTTTCTGATACAATTTGTAAAGTCGTTGACTGTCCTGTGGCAGTGATGAACAGACTCTAGTGACAGAACTGCTGTGTTGTTAAGCTGTGGGATAGACGTGCATTTAAGAACCCAGCAGTTGAGATCAAGAAATGCTTTCCCTTTTTTTGCAGGATGTGTTGAAAAAACAAACCCTTTTTTGTTTACACTAGGTATCAGTTGACATGTTTTTAATAATATGATTCCTTATCTAAAAGCTTCGCCTCTTCATGATCTCACTTGCAACTACTATCACAATTAAAATAAAGATTAAAGCAGCATTGTGCAAAGTTGATAATGTATTTTCCCCCTTAGTGCCTTAACACAATGTTGTAAAAACTCCATCTTGGAAGCTGTTAAGATAATAATAATGATAGGAATAATACAAATACTACTACTACTAATAATAATAATGATGACGTTTAAGTGTTCCAAATTACTGTGTTGATTTAAAATACTGCTTTCGAGTTGTGTGTTGATTTTAGTAATTGAATCCTTTTCATCTCAAAAATTGCAGAACCTTCACACTTCTTTTATGAATAAATTCATATCCCACAAATAACAAAAAGGACAAGAGGAGGAATTTAAAGTCAGATTTAATTGACACTTGATGGTACACACTCACATTAAATCTGGTGAATACAGCCAGCCAGTTTCTTTTTTATTGACAGTCATGGTCAAGGTGAAACAGTGTGTATGGACAGACTAAGAAAGTATTTTCTCTTAAAACAGTAGAGGAAACACCAGGAGTCTAACAGGTGAATTTGAGAAAACAGATGTTCTGTGACTGCTCTTGATGTAAACACACCTTGACAGTTGCGTATGAAGGATTCTCTGACATGACACTACAAGATTTACAGCTCTTGTCTGTGTGACAGCACATCCGGCAACTTGATGACGGCCAGGCTGACTGATCACTGAAAGAGGAACTGACTTTATCTTGGGATCTCTCTGGCTATGCTTTGCTTTCGTTTTGTGATTTTGTGAGAACGATGTAAATGTGCCTTAATGTGGATCTGCCTGATGTGGAAGAAATTGATGTGTGATGGAAAAAAGAGAAGAATGGTGGAGTACTGCATGGAGCTCAAAGGAGGCAAGGATTTATTTTAAAAGCGCTGGGATCTGCTTTGGGAGTAGCTGGAGCTGGAGCTGTAGCCTCCACCACCACCACCACTCATGCCGCCACTCATGGATCCAGCACCGCCGTAGCCTCCACCACTGATGTAGCCTCCACTGTAGCCTCCACCTCCACCACCGGCGTAGCCTGCACCACCGCCGTAGCCTCCACCGTAGCCTCCACCTCCACCTCCACCCCTGCCATATCCTCCTCCTCCAGATGCTAAAAAAAAACACAATTAGTTATATCATCTGTTGGGTTTCAAAACTGACTAAACCTAACTAAACTTACCAGACACACTGGAAGATGACTGCTGAACAATGATGTTTGCCGGTCCACCTCCAGATATAATCCTGTAAAAGAATCATGTTTTACTCTATAAAAGTGAACATTTAACATATATAATATATAAGACCAAGTTCCTACCTTTCTTCCTCTCCCTCCAGCAGTTTCCTGTATGTGGCAATCTCAATGTCCAAGGCAAGTTTGACATTCATGAGTTCCTGGTATTCGCGGACTTGGCGGGCCATGTCCTGTTTTGCCCTTTGCAGAGCCTCCTCAAGGTCCCTGATGCGGGCCTTGGCGTCCTTTACTGCCAGCTCACCACGCTCCTCTGCTTCTGCAATCTGAGCCTCGAGGTTTGCTCTCTGTGTTTGGAATGAATTGGTATTAATTTCAATATAATTTCAGGTCTGTGTAGCAAAAAAAGAAATCATACCTGACTCTTGACATTCTCAATCTCATTCTGAAGACGGCTGATCATGCGGTTGAGCTCAGCAATTTCGCTCTTGGTGTTGCGGATGTCATCAGAGAAACCCCCAGCTGAGCTCTGCATTTCTTGGTACTACGAGAAATAGATGTAAATTGTGGTTTTCTGACACTCTCACAGCTGTCTCACTGCCTCATACCTTCATTTGGTACCAACCCTCAGCATCTGAACGAGACTTGTTGGCGATCTCTTCATACTGAGCCTTAACTTCAGCCACGACGGAGTCCATGTCCAAATCGCGGCCGTTGTGAAACTCCACGATGACGGATGTGTCCTTGATCTGTCCTTGGAGCTCAGCAAGTTCCTAAGAATATTCAAAAATAAATGTTTTAGTACAAGTAATAAATCATGTTGGTGTTGGTTTCTGATTCTCACCGCCTCATAGACAGCTCTGAGGAAGTTGATCTCATCCTGAAGGGCATCAAGTCTGGCCTCCAGTTCAACCTTGTTCATGTAGGCGCCATCAACATCCTGTCAGAAGAACAGCAGCAATGGGTTGATAGCAATGCAGAATAATGTCCTTAGTTTTAGTAGGCCGAAATGTACCTTTTTAAGGAGGACAAACTCGTTCTCCACAGAAGCACGCTTGTTGATTTCATCCTCATATCTATAAGAAGGAAAATAAATCATATAATATGTACAAGACAATATTTTCAACCAAGGCTTGAACTCACTTGTTCTTAAAGTCCTCCACCAATCCCTGCATGTTCCTCAGCTCTCCCTCCAGCTTTGTCTTTTCATTGCCAAGCCCGTCCAGCTGTCTGCGAAGGTTGGCGATGTAGGCCTCAAACATGGCATCAATGTTGGAGCGGGTTGTTGTCTGCTCCTGAAGGAAGCTCCACTTGGTCTCCAGCATTTTGTTCTGCTGTTCCAGGAAGCGGACCTGAAAGAGGACATCATCTGGTGCTTAGATTGACCTCAGGCAGTTTGGAGCTGCAGCATTTTCAAAAGTTTGACAGTATTTTCTTTTCTCACCTACAAGTACCATTTGTTTGACATGTATGTTTAACTTTCCTCAGGTGATCCACTGAGACACACCTATGTGTGACTTTGTTTCACAAAAAAAGGAACCAGTGTTGGCACCTGACAAGGGAAAGCTTGTTGAACTCATTTTAAAATGTAATTCCCCAACAAAATGAAGAGGTCTGCTTTGGCAAAACTTGTCTGATCATGTCTTGCTGCTTGATAGAGGATCCAACAAAGGACATAATGTTTTAAGAAGGTTTCCTTTATTGCAAAGACCACACCTTATCCTGCCACACCTTCCATCATATATGCCCACTAATCTGCATTAAAACTTCCACCTTTCCTCTGTTTAAACATGAACAGGATGACTTAACATAACCAGTCCAATTGTTTCATCATGAATTAGTTAAGCAAACAACAGTACCGGCTGTAGGACACACAAAGGTGTGGTTTGTGGATACAGAAGGAAAAGCAAACGATGCACTTTCTCACGACGGGTGTCCGCGCTTTCTAACTGAACTCGCGCATTGCCCTATACCTTGACAACAAACTATTTACCCACTGAACACCTGATCTCTTCCTCTGCCGTTCACATGATACGACGCTCTAGGGTTTCTTGCTGTTCACTTGTGGTGACAGCTGGCAAAGAGCCACATACTCTCATAGGTAAGGTGAAAGCTAAATGATCAGCTTTCATTACAATGTTATGTTATGACATCAAGAAATGAGATCTTTAGCTACATTTAGAATATGGTTTTAAACACAATAAGTGTAACCAAAAATGTATGGTTAAAATGAGAGAGCATATTGGGTTGACATTTACCTTGTCGATGAATGAAGCGAATCGGTTGTTCAGGTTCTTGATGTCCTCTTTCTCCTGTGTTTTCACAGTCTGGAATTGTGGGTCGATCTCAAGATTCAGTGGTGACAGGATACTTGCATTGAATTGCACATTGCAAATTGGTGCAATCATGCCTCCACCACCACCACCACCTCCGCCCATACCACCGCCGCCGGCACCCATCCCGTAGAAAGAAGCAGAAGAACTGTATCCACTTCCACCTCCACCTCCACCTCCACCTCCAGCACCACCACCACCACCGAATCCAATAGATCTGCTAGTTGACATTTGGGTTGATCTATTAGGCATGATGAGAGACCTTGAGCTGTAACGTCCTCCACTTGAACTGAACTGAGCTGAACCTCCACTAGCTCCATACGAGCTTCCAAACGAGCTTCCAAACGAGCCTCCTGTCATACCTCCTCCCATACTTGCTCCACTACCGTAGCTGACCTTCGAGGTTTTAATACTCGTTGAACTTCTCGACATGTTGCCGTTTGCAATTATGTCTTCAATAAGGTAAAAGATTTCCCAAAGGAAAAGTAGCAGTGAAAGTTTGGCAGAGCAGCAGAGTCCACTAAGAGGTGAGTCGAGTCCCTCTAAGCGTCTTCTCTTGATCGGCGAAGGGTTTTTATGTTAGAGATCCACTGATGACACACCTCCAACGCACCACCCTAGGTAGCTTCCTCCAATTACCTGGATCCAGGGAAAAGGGAGGGCTCAGAGCTGCACAGCCTGTCAGACAGGTATCCATGCCACCTCTGTAAAATGATCCAGGTTCGACACACCCTTCTGCTCGTAGTGGCATCAGAGCCCAGGGTAGAAGGAGAGGAAATTCATTATGGCCTGGACTCTTTAATAGCTTTTCTTCAGATGTTGCTTCGATCTTTAATCTTTGACAAACATAATACATACAAACATAAGTCTTTAGGTCATACTAATTATCTTTAACATTTTTTTTTCTGTAAGAAGAGCCAACTACCACTTGATTCAGGTTATCAAGTAATGAATATACATTCCCAATTAAAAGTGATTTACAGAATAGTTTTAATTTGTTTTAGTCCGCGTCATGACTACTGAGAAATTGCTAGACAGATAGGACTCACTAAATTTGTATTGTGTTTTTTAAGAAAAAGACTATATATATTTAGATATTCTTTTAGGTTTATTTTCCAAAGCAACCCTCAAAACCTTTAGCAAATTAAAAAATGAGCAGTGCATGAGCTCATTTACCTTGTTTAAAAAACCAAAAAGTGCAAGAAAAAAGACAAGATATTAGGAATGCACTCTTGATGCAACTTTTACTTTCTGTGATTCAGCACCCCAAAATGGGTTCACAACACCACTGGATCACGGTAAATGGACATTATTCTGGCACGCTCACCACTTCTAACTTGCTAGGTGGAATATCTTGGAGATACTTGTCCTTAATAGTGGGAGGCTTTAGCACTATTAGCTTCTTCATCAGAGTGGAGAGAGGAAAGTAAGGTGGTTCGAGGACACATCTCTAACCCCTGCAGTACAATTTGTGAGAATGTACATCAACAACAAACTAAGTTAGCTTGCAAATAATTTGCAGAAGCATCTGTCGCTTGATAATTTCCTGAACTGTGACTTGCTGCATGGCAATTATAGTGACACACCTTAAAAGAAAACAACTTCAAACATTTCTAATGAAATAAAACAAAACAAAAAAGATATGTAAAAATATTTTACCAATAGAAATTGTACTTTTAAAAGTGTATTAAACTTTGCTTTATGACGACACCCTCTGAGCAAACAGGAAAATGTCAGCCAATAGAACAGAGAGGATGAATACAATCACTGCCAGTAGTTCTCAATCAATTTCTCAATAGTAACAGTATCCTACATGCTACTCTCAGTAACCATATGGAAGCAAAAGGGTTAACGTTAAAGTTGACTTCAGAACCGTTCATTCCATTAAACTGCTGGCATTTAATAACAAACATTGTTTGTTTTTATGGGCCAGCTTCATCTGTCATACAAATAAAACATTCAGTCAAGCGAGCATTGTTCTAATCCTCCTGTCAGCCACGCCCTGCATCCAGGCAAGAATACATGCTTCAAGCTTTTTTTTTATTATTTCTAAAAATGACAAAAAATCTTTGCTTGAAAAAGTCTCAATGAGATTTACAAACTTATTGGAATTAATTGAATTGAACATTTCACAAAAGTAAAGTCCTTTAGCTGCTTCAGTTGAAGGAGTCTAGTGACTCAAAGGTTACTCAGGATGGTGAGGAGAGGCAGTAAATGGAGAGCTGAGGATGTTGCAGATTTGAGGCTACGACAAAGGGCAATGGGGGCCACAGTGGCAGATGAAAGATCAACTAGATACTGATGGCAAAAGTGGCACGTCTTGTATTGGAAACACCCATAGTAAGAGCCCTCGCCCTTTAAGGTACATCATTGCTTTTTTCAAAGCTAGCGAGAAGTGTGCAAGCAACCGCCCAAATTTCCTCAATGGGGAAATCAGCATGAGATTGGGAGCTGAAAATTCACATAAAGAAGCAGTTCAAGTTCCCAGAATCTGTAACCAAGACTACATTAAAGCCAGATATTTCCTCACTTAGTAGAAACCTTATTTCCAGAGGGAGATTATTAATAAAGTCTATCTATCAATCTAACCAAGCATGTAATTGTCTTGGAGCTCATTGTGCCTTAAAAGGACTGGATAATGGAGGTGCATGGAAGAAAAAGGGCAAAGTACTATGAGCTAGTGGAGGAGAGCCAGAGAAATGGATCAAATCTAAGAACTCCCATGAAAGCCTGTGAATACTGCAAGGGAATCATTTGGAAAAAAGCCAAATAGTGCCACCATTTACATTTTAGAATGGCTATAACTTCTTACACATTACATCAATATTAGTATCATGAGTATGTCATGGTAGTTTACCAAGTAATTCATCCCTAAACAACTCACCTGCCCCTGCTAAAGTCTTGCAGATTCCTGGTTATCACCCTCAGTGTCAAAAAATGCAATTTAGTTGGAGTTCTGGATGTTTTAACTCATTGAAGATGAAAGTAAGACGCGAAAGTTAAATTTGAACAATTCCAAGGCCTTGAATAGTTCCTACCTAAGAAAATATCTTCTTGATCTGAATAGTTTACCTGGCACTAAGACCATAGTTTCTGGACATAATGTAAGGCGGTTTTATAAGATTTACTAGTTTAAGTCCAGGGGTTAGTATCCAACTACTGGAAAGTCACATCTGATCTAATAAATGGACCTCAGGTCTGAACCAGAAATTGATCAGCTCTCTAACAAAACGAGAGAAACTTTAATATGGCCTGTTATGTTTTTCTTGACTTTCATTTCTTTCTTGGATGACCTTTAATAGCTGCCGAGCACCAAAGAGTGTTGTTCAGGGATTTCATGAGACTGAAACTATCATCTAGTTTAAATGAGCGTGCTTAAACAACAAACATTTCATCATAAATACTCAGACAAACACCGTCTTATGACCGACTAAAACTAGCCTCAAGCAAAGACAAAGAGACTTGTCCTCCACGCTTGGAAGTTGCCTGGAAGGGAACACAATCTGTTTGTCAACAAACAGCCACTATAAAGACAGCAGCACCTAAAGAAGAATTAACATTTAATTTAATTTTAATTTAATTTAATTTAAACATTTGGGGCACGATGGAAGACAGACTTAATAGGGTTGTGAGCTGCTACATAAAAGCCAACATGTTATAACACAAACATGCACGCACAAACACGCTCACACACACATCTTTATTAGTGGTGGGACTTCTAAAACATAAATGCAGATTGAAATATAAGTCAAATATACTAATATTTTCCAAATGGTTTTAAGCGAAGATGTCAGGGACAACTCGAGTAAGATACATAGCCAGTGGATGTCTATTGTCAACAAAGTCTGTCCAAACAGATCAAATATATCCTCCTAGTTGTTTATCAAGTTTTCGTTTTATCTTTGTTTAACTAAATCAATTAGGAGTAGTCGTGTCCTATGGCAATATTTAGGCTGTGAATAATTTTCACATAATATTGAGTAGGTTAAACATTAATGACACCTTTTGTTACTTGGATCATATTGTGAATTTTATGCTGGGATTGCTATTTTCATTATTGACTCTGTCAAAACCCAACTCCCCTGACGTACTGACATGTTTCAGTTTTCCAAGATGCAGGAAGTCCCTCATCATGATGATGCTCCGGAAGTTATTACATTATGGCTCGACCTCCAGCCAGCTGCAATCAGACCCCGCTTTGTTTATACAAGGAGCCCCTTGGAGGAGCAAGATTTGAGCTTTACTTTGCACCCTTCAGATGATTCAGGCTTTTTTTTTTTTTTTAGTTTAGTCAGAGATGTTATCGGTCACCAAAACAAACAACAAAGACAATTATGCTTACGTTCAAACAATGATTTATACGTACAAAAAAAAGGATTCCAGCTCCTATAGCAGGTGCAAGTACATCAATTAAAAGCCTGCACTTATAAAACAGTAAAATACAAACATTTATGTGAATTTCAACTGGTGCAATAAATATTCTGAACTCATCTACTTTTTATAATCAAGGTGTGGCAAGAATTTTAACATGCAGTGCAGTCACAATTGCCTCATATTTAACGAAACTTTGAGGGAGTGTCTGTGGCTCGTATCCATGAAGCCAGAGGGGAATATTTGGTTTTGTATTGTAAAAAGGAAAGATTAAATTGTGCTGCCACACCTTCACACTGCAGATTCACAACTACAACTCTGCACCTATATTTTGACTAGTGTTGGTAACCATGGGACCAGTTTTACTGATTGACATCTGCTGTCACCTGTGCGACACTTGTGCAAACCTTTAACCAAACCAAAACCCAAGTTTAAAAAAACAAATCCCCAAGGTCAACAGTGGGTTATAGACGTGAAGATCAGAAGATAAAAAGCGTTGATATTTTTGTTGATATAGCGGTTGTGCAAATGTTAAACAAGCTATAATAGGATGTCACGGGGGGCGGAACACAACCGTTGCATACATTTTACCAAAAAATTACAAAAAACAATGAATGTTAGTAAAAAACATTACTTCCTGCAAAATGAAGTTACTACAAACAACATTCATTTCACTTTTAATCTTGTTTATCTGACACTCGTAGCATCTGTCAGCAGTCCTAAAATATGTGACTCTTGTGAACAACGCCTTTCTACAACTCATGAGCTCTGCAGCCACACCTAGTTCTACAGGAGCTGCAGGGCAAACCAGCAAACCTGAACTTGAAGACGACTGTGCAGACATTTTTTTTCATGTTCCTGCGGGACCTCACGTCCACATGTCCACCCCGTGGCTCGCTAGATAATTCGCGTTTCCTCATACAGCCATGTGAAATATTAGAGAATTATTTTCCATCCAAAACAATCTTTTCATTTAAGTTGTAACTCCTGGATGTGTCACGTGAATAACTGACGGGAAAGAAAACATAGAATTGCTAAAAGCAGTGTCAGTACAATCTTATTTATTGATGTCAGAAATGATTATATTATTCATATATTTATAAATTATTATTTATAGACATAAGCTTAAATTAAACTGTTGTGAGCCATTCTATTTATGAATAATATATTTGTACAAACAAATTAAGCTTCAAATAAAAACATTAAAATTAAGAAAACAAGTTGATATTGGTACTTTATATAGCTTTGGCTTCATATAGATGTAAGAGCACTGCACACATTTTGCAAGTCCACATTTGTTGGAATACCTTATCCACCCTAGGACATTTTAGAAAAGGTCGTTGTCAGGGATGAAACAAACCACAGATCTGTCTACTAGGAGAGTTTCAGTGTTTGAGAGACTGAAACTGGCTTGAGGGATTAGCAAAGTTTCACTGCATGGACGTGCTTAGGAAGAGATCGTGTATATTCTTGTTTGCTCTGCGTGTGAATACTTGCTCTCAGTGCGTTATATAATCTGTTCCTTTTAGCATCTCAAAGATCACACAATAAAGCCTGATGCTGTCACCTCTGGTGTTGAGGTACACACACACTTTTTGGGCCACATTTGTTCATTTAAGGGTGACTTCTAGGGTTGACTGCAGTTAATCCATATATAATCATTCTGTATTTGTCTTGCTGCGTGGATTGTGAAGACAAATAAATACCGTAGAGTTCAAGTTGACGTGGTGCCATCCGTCTGACATTCCCTTATAATAAAGTATCAATGATTGAGTGGCGCCCGAAGGCCTTCCTGCATTCTTCGCCTTCATCAAAAAAAATTTCATGAATGTTTGTTCATTTAATTTCACAGCATTTGGTGTTGCAAACTTCCCCAGAATTCCAATTAAATTCTTTTTTATCAAACATTTTTACGTATTTATTTTGGTCAAAGTATTAGCTTGGTTGGTTATCTCGTCGTAACACAAATAAAAGATGATCCCTTACCACTCATCAACTTGGTTTTAAAAAACAGATTTCTGATCCTTATCAGTATACGTACAGGCAGAATCCCCTCCTTTAATCAGTGGTCCAAGCAACCTGCAGATTAAATACATCTACCTTTGCCTGGTGGATTTTGGTGAACTTGTTAAATAATTGACTAATCTGTTAAAATTATCTTATATGTTTGAGATTTGGCAGATTAATCCGTGATCTTATTTTCCTACTTTGAATGGTAAATGTGAGCTCCTTGATGAATTGGTCCGTAAATTAAGTGTTGTTTAAACTGCTTATATTAAGTTTGATCTGATGTGTTTGATTCTCCAGTGGTGGTGTTGTAATTATGCTATTATGAAGTGTATCCACTCAGGATAAAGTTTGGACTAAGTACGGCGTCACAGCTGGCCTATATCGGAAATGAACAGCCCCCCCACTGATACACCAAGACCATATCTAACTGAGATGATATGTTTATGATGTGAAAAACCATATTAAAGTGGACATATAGCAGTAATAACAACAACAAAATGAACAATACTAGTAGTTAATAAAGTGTCAGAAACAGAAAGCACAGTCAGTATGCGAGTCACACAGTTATCTTTAACATGTTGAATATGTAGTAAATAACTTGAATAAGGAAACATGTTACTAAAAAACGTATGTGCTTTGTAACAGGAGTAAATGATGTTACTGATATCACATTTTGTCGATAGAGAATATTCAGTCATTGTTGCATGATTAGACACTAATATCGATTTAAAATTGTTTCAGTGATTACATTCTGTCAGGTGTGCAAACATTTTTGTTCAAGTAAATGCAGCTCACACAAATACAATAACAGCTTATGCCTTTAAAAAAATAGAATAAAATCAAACAAATAATAAATCATAGAATCTTTACCAACTCCTCTTATCTGTGACACACATGCACATACTGTACTTTAAAGGGTGTTGGAGAAGGTCACAGCATTTACAGAGCATGTGCACGCTTGAATGCAATGCTCCACGAACATGTGAATGTCAGCTCTGTTTGCTAATCCTCTTCTTTTGCAAGTCACAAGGGCGAAAATGAATACCCCTGTAACCCTCCAGCTGTTTAGCACATGATTAATAGATGAATTGACAAAAGTCAGATAAGGAAGTAAGTCCATTGAGATAGATTATACATTCTCCACTAAAATAAGACCTGTTGTTCACTGTAACAGACATCAATGACATTTAAAAAAAAAAAAATCGGATCATATATTGTTATTCAACTTCTAGGGACCAGTACCGGTCTGTGGGACCTTTTTATTATAACTGCATAAAAAGTGTTTCATTTAGAAAAATAAAATGTATATTCTCTTAAATAACATTAGCATGTGAAAATGACATGAAAACATAACTTCCGTTTCAGAGTCCTCATTCCATATCAATAATGCTTAAACAACAAACATGGTCACTCATCGTCACAAACTCTCTAAAAGCTAGGACACACACATACAGAACACCATCATCAGCATACAATCAAATAGACATAGATGCAAATAAACAAACGTTGGGATCAGTCCGGAGCTCTTGCTGGTTCATCTTTATGGTGAGATGTTTCTTTCGTGCACTTTATTGTATTTTTTCTATTAGTCTTGCTATTGTATTTGTAACTTTTTTTCTATCTCAAGAAAGACAAATCATAGAGGTTGTCTACTTCTTCTGCAAATCCGACCAGTAATTGTGGAGGTTGTCTCCTATCACAAATATCTGGGCCTCTGACTTGTGGAGATGGAAGGCAACAATTTCAAAGTTACATACAAGTTGAGTTTGATATAAAAACATCTTTCCTGTCATGAATGAGTTGCTTTTGAACTAAAGCTGCAGATTTAATACAACTCTCTATTTTTGAGGGGAATTTGAAGAATCTACATGTAAGCAGAATAAAGCATTTATTTGAAACTCAGATGATTCCTTCAGGATTTACATAACGATGTCGTAGATCTCTTGAAATAGGTGCGACGCAGGGAAGATTCAGTGAAAGTTAGCTCCACGTGAGCCTCACCCTGCTCCACACCTCACCGCTGCTCTCCCTGAGGTATCCTTTCAAAGTATACGCCTTTAATTAAAAAGTTGTTCTTTCCCACAGTGTTACACTTCTCCTGAAGTGTCTCACGACTGAGACACATGTGGACTTCCCTTCTTTTCAAAGAAGTTAGATTAGACAGCTAATTACTTTGATGTGTCATTGAAATGGTTGACAAGTCTTTTAAAGTAAATCACATTTTAGTAGGAAATAATAACTGTGTGTAATGAATTGAGACACACTGAGCTTAACACAAGAAGTAAAGTGTTCACTTCTGCACAACACCACACAAATCACATCTATATTTTGACTTAAATTGATTAAGTAATTTTTTTGAACCGATTCTGCTTGAAATATGTAGCGCAATGATCATCGTCATTGATAAATAAAAACAGTTTTAGCTCGAAAGTTGCAGGTTACGGCAGCACTGTGAGAAACCAAGTATGCTGCAGCTCACGACAAAATGTCGGGTGATTTACGATATGTTCTGATGTGAGCCATTCTTAATGTGTCGCTGCAGCAATGGGCTTGGTTTCGTTTGGCGCTGAAAGAGTCTTCTCTCTCGGCCAGGAATGCTGAAGCAGCTACAGGTGAGACCACACCCCTGGCACCATGTCAAGAAGGCTCGTTGAACTTTCCCTTGGCTTCCTCGTATCCAGACTTGTTCCTCTTATACATTTCCTCCGAGAAACATGTTCTGTGTATAGGGACCTCATGTATTGGCCGCTGGGAATATATTAAGGGAGCTTCATGAGGCTCAAGAGGTAGACAGGTCTTACTAAATGCAGCTTACATGGTAGCACTAGTACTTCTAACATATTGAAGCATGTATTGAACTTTCTTCATTGCACTGAAGATTTAGAATAGGTCAGTTGTTTATTTATGGGTCAATACATACACATTTATTTGGTTTGTTTGTTCGCTTGTTTTTGGTTTGTTTTTGCATCAACTGGACCTCAGGGTGTTTGACTTGATTACATACACCAGAATATTTTGTTTGAGGTGTGGCAAACAAGTGTGGGTGTGAGAGGAAGATGGCAGCAAAATATTCAGCACATTTAGGACTTACTTCTATGTCCTATGTTATCCTCCTTTAGACCCTGAGCTTTCTCTGTATCCTTCTTTAATGCATTAAGTTAATCTCAAGCAGTCTAAACACACACTTTTCTTCTCTTCCCCTCCAGCTCTGCAGCAGGATCTCCTCCACAACCTTGTCAATGGGTCCAGATTTCTTTCTATGATCCTCCTTGGACTCTGCTCTCTTCTCTCACTTTATCCTCCCTCTCCTTCACACGTATAAAGTCTGATGTTAACGGAGCTGCAAATTAAATGCAAAAGAAAATGAATTGAGGATTAAAATGAAGAAGCCAGATCTGTTCATTTTCATTTTCGGAATTGATGTAAATGTCTTGAATTATAAATTCTGCATAGCTAGGCACTGGCCTGCAGAACGATCACAACATCTTCACCATCAAAGGGAAGATTATTTTATTTTACTGATCTTTTATTGTGCCCTTATAACAACCTGTAAACTCAAATATATGGGGTTTCATCTATCGTAGGTTAGCAACAGCTCCACACCCACCAACACATGGAGACGGTTTTCCATTGTAGTCCTTCACTCAGAAAGCGACCACCGGGGGCTGCCAACTTACCATTGGTGATCGCCAGATGTTCAAGCATCTGTTTGCTGCTGACCTTTCAAGCTTAGAACTGTCAATTAAAGTAACCTGTTTGCCTTGTGTGGGCCTGCTTAAGCCTGGTAAAAAAAAGAAAGAAAAGGGCAACTCTGGCCCTGGGCCACCAACCAGAAGAGAGCACTGCGTTGATGGATCAAAAATGGAATGTAAAACAATAAGGGCGGGACGAGCGAGAATGCCAGTTGTAGTTTTTGTTGGCAGGCGACCGTAATGAGTGAGTACATTCTAAGCCGTCCATTAATCTCAGATATGTTCTGACGGTTCGCAATAAAACTCATGACCTAGCTAACTAAATAATGCAGCTGAAAATAATTTTGTGCTGCAGTGGGAAAATACACTTTAGATGTGTGAAAAGACTGGAAAACATCCAATACTGTTCTCTACATCTTAATTATGATCACATTAAATTACATATCATTTTATAGTACATTGATTTTTTGTTCCATTATATTTTATAATATATTGATTTTTTTTATAAGAACATGAGAGACAGGTCCTTTCATCTAGAGCAGGGGTCTTCAACCCCTGGGCCAGTCATTCTGTATCATGTCGTGAGCAGTCACCGGCTGCCTACCCAAAGCCTTTCACCATATTGTAATAGACTATTAGCTTTAAATGTCATTAGTAACAATTTAAACTTGCCATGAGAATTTGGGTGAAGGCGATAATTATCCAACCTAACTTATACTGTAAATGGTGCATGCAGAACTGCAATCTCCCATGATGCATCCCTGCCCAATAACAAAAGCTGATTGGTCACTACAATATTGATCTGTTCATATAATACAATGAACAAAATGATTCACATTCTATCTCTTCAAGAGTAGTCTACGAGAGTCTCAGACGTACTTGTGTAACAACATCATGTCAGTTATATCAACCTGAAGCTGTAGCTTCAATGATATGAATGCACAATCACACCATGACATGATTTGTTAACAAAATACTTTCATTCTGTAAATATAACTTTAATACGCATGTGTGTTGCACAGATGAGCCTCACAATTTAAGACGATCAGACGATCTTCTTCCTCATCATCACAACTCAGCGCTTTAAGTTTCTGCTTTGCAGATTATTCAATTTTATCTTAAGATGTAAATAAAGTATTTGTGTACATAAACCTGTATGTAAAATGTACATTGTTAACACCGGAGCTGAATTAATTTAAAACAGTCTATGATACAATAATTTATTTCAGTAAATCCAGTTCAAAATCTTTGATTTGATCGCGGAAAAGATGATCACTTGTTCTGGTTCTTTTAAATATCATTTACATATTTAAAGTGACCAATCAGCTTTGGCTATTAGCAGGGACCCATCATGGGAGGTTGCAGATTTGTGTGCAACATAAAAAGTTAGGTTGGATAATTATTGCCTTCCACCAGGTTTTTATTGGAAATTTCAACCTGAAACCACCGTACAGCTAAACAGCTGACTACAGTGGTGTCGGCTTGCCATGTGTTACTTAAGACTACTATTAGAGATGTCACACATAAATATATGTTTGGTCTGACTCTACCAGCACGACCGACTGGTCCCGGGGTATAGTCAGAGTTCACAACTGGTCCGTGGTGCAAAAACGGTTGGGGACTGCTGATCTAGTGTAAACTCTCATCTCACTGTTTCCCAGTTATCTGGGATTGGGTCCAGCTCTTCCAGACGTGCCCATGCGTGTACTACTCTACTTCGAGCCTCTCTCGCACGGCTTTGATTTTTACCATAGAGCCAACCTTCGGAGAAAAATAATTTTTCAAGCTTTTACCTGCAAAGCTTGTACTTTCGCTTACTCATCAGTGTTCATGATTATTGGGTAGGCTAGAGTTGTAGATGGACAGGTATACCGATGGTTTTGCCTTACAACTTAGCTCTGCAGATAAAACTCTGCCTTGAACTAGTAACAAAAACAAAAAAACTGCAATAAAAGGCACAGTCCCACACCCCAAAATACAGTGGGTGGTACACGACACTAACCTAGTATGATTTGCCAGTGAGTTGGCTAAAGATGTAGACTCATGGGTGTCTGCACTAGTCATCTTTTCCCGTAAGATGCGAAAAAAGTTAAACAGACAAAACAAGAAAATCGACTTCAAGTGAAAAATCAAGGGTTCAATTTACTTATTTTGTATTCCTGTTTTCTAGTCTCGTGTCTATGTTTTGGATGACGAAAGTGAGCCTCATTCTTGACCGTCAAATTGACACATTTCAGCCTATAAACAATAAAAAAAAACAATTTCCAGAAGGAGCAATAAAGTTTATCTATCCATCTATCTAATAACCAAGGGAAATAAACACAGCACGCAACATTTGCCAATCAAGAGTTAGCTATTTTTACAGCATGTATATCAATGGCATTCAGTGCATTACAAACACCAACTGTGCAGTGCATGTTCTCCACCATCCTTCCACTACGTCTGCAATATTCCGTTGAAAACTCAAATATGATTTACTGCTATAACCGGCTGGACAAGAATCAGCAGCAAGTATATTATTCTGACAGAGCATGTGTGGGAACTTTAAAGTAATTAAAAAGGGTTTCACAAAGGGAACTCTTCACTCTCATTTCTAACACTTGTGCTGTGTTTCAAATCGCTTACTACTCTTAGTATGCTAGAAGTTAGTATGCATCAGTTTAGTGTACGTACTAATTTGTACGCAAATTCTCCACAGATAGTATGTCTTAAATCAAACACTGCTGCTACACACTAACCGGAAATCACATGACAGCTTCTTCTTCTACTTCTATTTAACGATGTTTCAACCAGTTGTTTGAACACTATCGCCGACACCTGCTGGCAGCACGTTTTGCAAGTTTGGAAAATGCACCTGTAAGTATATGAATATATATGCATTTATATATGACGTAACTTCCGTTTAAAACGTCATTAAGATGGCGGCTGTTTAGGGTGGTTAGTGTCCATCGAACCATGCTCAGTTTTGTGGGCATGTTAGTACGCCAATTTAGTGTGCATGGCGCACTAAATTTTGCATACTAAGAATTGAGACGCACTAACACACTAAAAATACTAACTTTTAGTACGCTAGTATGCGATTTGAGACACAGCACTAAACTGGGTGGTGGGTGCAGGTTTTGGTTTCAACCAATAAATAGGACACATTTTCACAAACCAGGTGTCTTGGGGTAATCAGTTGATTGTCAGTCTGGTGTTGCTTGTTTGAGCTGCAACCTTATTGGTTAAACTGGGCATGCTTGATCGGTTGAAACAAACAACTGTGCTGTGTCTCAAATCGCATACTAGCGTACTCAAGGTTATTATTTTTAGTGCGTTAGTGCGTCTCAATTCTTAGTATGCGAAATTTAGTGCGCCATGCACACTAAATTGGCGTACTAACACGCCCACAAAACTGAGTATGGTTCGATGGACACTAACCACCCTAAACTGGAGCGGCTGGTCCTTAGTTACCTGAGTCCTCTGGTGCGCTCCTCCATGGATCCGTTGCAGTTTGCCTACCAACCTGGCATCGGCGTGGAGGACGCCATCATCTTCCTTCTCCACCGAGCACTTTCTCACCTGGAGTCGCCTGGAAGCACTGTGAGGATCCTTTTCCTGGATCTAAGCAGTGCTTTCAATACCATCAGGTCGAACATCCTGAGGGACAAGCTGGAGCTGTCTGGAGCGGACACTCACCTCACGGACTGGATTGTGGACTACCTCACCAACCGTCCACAGTTCGTGAGGACCCGGGATGGTGTTTCGAAGACTGTACTGTGCAGTGTAGGGGTCCCCCAGGGAACAGTGTTGGCACCGTTCCTTTTTTCACTGTACACTGCAGACTTCCAACACCTGTCTCCCACCTGTCTCCAGGACTTTGTTGACTGGTGCCTGGAAAACCACCTCCAGATCAACTCCAGCAAAACTAAGGAGTTGATTGTGGATTTCCGGCGGTGTCCCTCCATCTCCCCCTCACCACTGAACATCCAGGGACAGGACATTGAGATTGTCACGTCTTAAAAGTTCCTGGGTGTTCACCTCAACAACCGCCTGGACTGGGTGGATAACACTGCTGCTCTTTATAAAAAAGGGCGGAGTAGACTCTACCTGCTCCGGAGGTTGAGGTCGTTTGGTGTCCAGGGGCCACTCCTGAAGTCATTCTATGACTCAGTAGTGGCCTCTGCCATCTTCAACGGTGTGGTCTGCTGGGGGAGCAGCATGACAGCAAAGGATAGGGCTAAACTGGACAGCCTTATTAAGAAGGCCGGTTACGTCCTAGGGCGCCCCCTAGATCCTGTGGAGGAAGTGACTGGGAGGAGGATACGGAGCAAGCTGGCCTCCATGAGGAGGAACTTGTCTCACCCTCTCCAGCACACACTGAGGGCATTGAGGAGCTCCATTAGTGATAGGATGCTCCATCCCCGGTGTGTGAGGGAGAGGTACCGCAGGTCCTTCCTCCCTACTGCCATCAGACTCCACAATAAGAACACACCAAGATAATTATTTAACTGCACCTTTCTTGTTATTTTTGTAAATATGATTGTGTATATAATATATTCTTCTTCTTATTTTATTTTTATGTATTATTTTGTATTGTTTATGGAAAATTTCTGGCTGTTGGAAAAAACTATTTCCCGAAGGAGACCTCCTGAGGGATCAATAAAGTTTTACCTTACCTTACCTTATAGTGCAGATTTATTTTCTATTCTATTTAGATTTTTTCTTTTCTTTTTAATATTTTATCTTATTTTTTTTGGTATATTGCTCTTGCTGTTGTTAAAACGAATTTCCCCTCGCGGGACAATAAAGGATTCTGATTCTGATTCTGATTCTGATATATCATCAATTAAATCAGTGATCTGATCCAGCCTTATACCCCAGCTCGGGCTATGAGGTCTGTGGATCAGAATCTACTGATGGTTCCTCGCACACGGCTCAGGACCAGAGGAGAGAAATCTTTTCAGGCTATTGCTCCTAAGGTTTGAAACGATCTTCCTCTCTCTTTGCGCTTGATGGAGTCTACTGACTCCTTTAAGAAACATCTTAAGACGTTTATATTTGTTCAGGCTTTTTCTTGATTTTCTGGAACTCCTGTGTTTTTCTCAGTATTATCTTGATCTTTAAAGTATGTACTTTTTTGAGTATTGTTTTGATTGTTTAAGCGCTTTGTGACCCTGGTCTCGAAAAGCGCTATATAAATAAATATTACTTACTCACTTATTATATATATATGCATATACTTACAGGTGTATTTTCAGCAGCATTAGAAGGATGACATGTCTTCGGTGCGAATACCAGTGCTGTGTCTCAAATCGCATACTACTCTTAGTATACTAGAACTTAGTATGCATTAGTTTAGTGTACGTACTAACTAGTACGCCAATTCTCCACAGATAGTATCAAATCAAACACTGCTGCTACACACTAACCGGAAATCACATGACAGCTTCTTCTTGGTTAGTGTCCATCGAAACATGGTGCACTAAATTTCGCATACTAAGAATTGAGACGTACTAACGCACTAAAAATACTAACTTTGAGTACGCTAGTATGCGATTTGAGACACAGCACTGCTTAAATATCTCGCAAATATTTCGATTCTCATATTTTTTCTTTATTTCTTTTTCCAAAGTTGCAAAACGTGCTGCCAGCAGGTGTCGGCGATAGCGTTCAAACAGCTGGTTGCAACATCGATAAATAAAATTATATACCTAAATTAGACACTTGACAAACTAAAGTCAGCAACTCGAAAGAGAGAGAGAGACTCAATTGCCATCTGCATTTGATAGTCATACATTATCTCTTGGACATGAAGAGGATGAAACATGTTGTTTTTTACTTGCAAGGGCTCCAGCAACTCATTTCACCATGACTCCACTGACATGTTTTCCTCATTTTCCTGCTGACGGAGTATCAAATTAATCAGTCCTCGCACTTACACAAACCCTGATGTAGTCCCACCTCCACCTTGAACTTCTCTGTCACACCTACAGCACACCTCACCGCTGACTCACAGTGGGCATACATGTCCTGCACCAGTCCAACATACTTCTCTGCCACTCCAGACTTGCTCATACAGTACCATAGTTCCTCTATTGGCATCCTGTCATAGGCTTTTTCCAGATCTAAAAGGGAACAATGCAGCTCCCTCTGACCTTCTCTGGATTTTCTCTACCAACATGCTTAAAGCAAATACTGCTTCTGTAATACTTCTTCTAGGCATGCAACCATACTGTTGCTCACAAATGCAAAAACAAAACCTGCTCTCAGACTAGTTTCCACTACTCTTTCCCATAACTTTATTGTATGGCTCATCAACTTTATTCCTCTTTAGTTACTGCAATGCTGAACATCTCCCTTATTCTTAAAAATAGGCGCTATTACACTTGTTCTCCATTACTCAGGCATCTCCTCACTCTCTAAGATCTTGTTGAATAGTCTAACCAGAAACTCTACTGCCCCTTCTCATAGACACTTCCATACCTCCACGGGTATATCATCAGGACCAACTGCCTTTCCATTCTTCATCCTCCTCAATGCCTTCCTCACTTTTCCTCACCTTTACTAATCTCTGCTACTTCATGTTTTACAGTAGTCACATCTTCTACCCTTTGCTCTCTATCATTTGCCTCATTCATTAGCTCTTCAAAGTACTCATTCTATCTTCTTATTACTTCTGTGGCACCTGTCAACTCATGCCCCTCTCTATCCTTAATCACCTGAAGCTGCTACACGTCTTTCCCATTTCTATCTCTCTCTTTTGCAAACCTGTATATATCATTCTCTCCCTCATTACTTGCCAACCTAGCATGCAAGTCACCATACACCCTTTGTTTGGCCTTTGCCACCTCTACCTTTACCTTGTACTGCATCTCCCTGTACTCCTTTCTGTTCACTTCAGTCTTCTCAATGTCCCACTTTTTCTTTGCCAACCTCTTTCTCTGTATATACTCTGGCAATTCCCTATTCCACCACCAAGTCTCCTTGTCTACTTCCTTCCAGACGAGACACCAAGTACTCTAGTACCTGTCTCCCTGATTATATTAGCTGTCCAGTACCCGACCACCCAGATTCTTTGTCAACTCTTCCCTGAAAATCATAGAACAATCCTGTCTTTTCAGCTTCCACAACTTTGTCCTTTGTCCTCTTTGTCTTTCTTGTAACAAGATTCATCCTGCAAACCACCATCCTATGCTGACTTGCTACACTCTCACCCATCACTACTTTGCAGTCACTGATCTCCTTCCGATTACATTGTCTGTACAGGATGTAGTCTACCTGTGTGCTCCTACCTCCACTCTTATAGGTTACCATATGCTCATGCCTCTTCTGGAAGAAAGAATTCACTACACCCATTTCCGTCCTTTTTGCAAAGTCTACAACCATCAGTCCCTCTGTGTTCCTGTCCTGAATACCAAACCTGCCTATCACTTTTTCTTCCTGCAACAACATGTCCATTGAAGTCTGCACCAATTACCACTCATTCACCTCTGGGGATATTCTGCATCACTTCATCTAACTCAATATAGTTTCCTTCTCTAATTCATATACCCCCTGTGGGACATAGCCACTAATAACATTTAACATCACACCTTCACTTTCAAGCTTCAGACTCATTAGTCTATCTGACACTCTTTTCACTTCGAGGACAACAAACTCCTCTTTTATGATAACCCGTACTCCATTTCTCTTCCTATCAATACCATAGTAGTACAACATTAAACCTGCGCTTAAGCTTCTCGCCTTGCTATCTTTCCACTTTGTCTACTGGACACACAGTATATCCACCTTCCTTCTCTGCATAATGTCAACCAACTCTATAGCTTTTCCCCTCATCATCCCTACTCTCAGTCCAAGAATCTTGCCTTTAAGATTTTCTCTCTGTATCTGAACCCGCCTTCCTCCTCTCCTCTCCGTTCGACCCACGGTAGACCAATTTGCATTGTTTATCTGTAGGTTATCGGCATCAATGGCGGTCGTTGTTAACCTGGGCCTCGACAGATCTGGAATGGGACTCACAGTCTTGATTCGCATATTTAGTTTTGGCACAAGTTTTACGTGGGATGCCCTTTCTGACAAAAGCCTCTGCATTTATCCGGGCTTCGGCCGGCTCAAAAGACACTGGCTTGTGACCTTCTAAGGCTTCATTTAGAATGAACTAGTTCATAGTTCTTTTTGTCTATAGGTTTCCAGGAGCTCTTTTTTCTCCAAATTATTCCCAAAGCCTGTATATAACTAAATTCAGCAGTTGTTTTATTATATAATGTTGAAAATATTTATCAGATTTCATTGTCATATCAGAAACAATTTAACATTTATTGCCAGTATTATAAAACATTATATGGGTTGTTGTGGAATACCGTTTAGAATATATTGATATATAAAATACTTTATATCAAATGACTCTTTCATTAAAGTGGACATACTGTATAAAAATGACATAACTAAGGAGTTCATGATCCATACATCTTATTTTGAACTAAAGAGCCGGTCTTTACATCCGGGCAGCATTTCTGTCTGTTCAGTCTACAGTAGCAGTGATGCGTTCGCCTGCGAAGAAATGTACGTTATTTTTTTGCGATCCTTGTCAACATTGCCATAAAACCTGTTTAAATGTTTTTAGGAGGAATCCTTGATACTTGTCGACTTCATGCCGCTATTGCCTCACCGTGCTGCTCTTTGTTTTGATGACATAAGCGTTTGTGAACCACCGGTGTTGACCTGTTTACAGTGTGTTTTAGCAGGTTTCTGCCTGTAAGTCTCTGTAGAACTCTAGCAACCGACAGGGCGAAGGTGAGCGGAGAGTTTGATGTTCAGGGACACCAGAATAAACATATTCACAGAAGCGTTCATCAGGCAGAATACACTTTGCTCAGTTCAAGTTTGTCCAAAAATATGAACTTGTTTAATGAACTCGTTCACGTGACTCGTGACACCACGGCTCCATTGTTTCAACCTCCATGGTGTACTTTTTGCTGCTCTAGTGTCAGATAGGTAAATGTTTCATGCATGTGGATTTTCTGAACGATTGCTAGATTGCCATGTTGTTTTATTAAAATAGTTGCATGCGCTCATCTTCACCATTACCTTATTTGGTGGTGAGGTTTGCACCTTCTCAGGTGACGTGTATTGGCAGAACCTGTTCATAATTCCTGCACATATTTACATAAATCCATTCAGACTTAGGAGACAAAAGAGGACAACATTTTAATTGTAACTTTCACCAGCCTCGCCCTCTCTTGCACGCCCATCATTTTTGACAAGGGTGGGTCACTGTACTCTCAGGCATACCAAATAAGGCAAAGAACACCCAATGCGTGTGATCCTGTTTTCCTTCATAGAAAAGTGATCTAATCTCAAAGGTGCTTCACCTTTTACACTGACGAACTGTGAGAAAAGCATTGGATGGAAATCAGGTTGGAACTTGCAGCTCCATCCTTCTGGGCATTTAGATAGATAGATATAACTTTATTGATCCCTCAGGAGGTCTCCTTCGGGAAAATGTTTATTCATTTCCATTCATTTAATTTAAATTTAATTAATTTTACATTTTAATTTGTAATTCATTTGGCATTGAGTCGAAAAAAAATGTTTAAACAGTCTTCCATTTAACTCCTCAATGTGCAAGAAAGAAGGAAGCCTCTGACCCAGTAGAAAGAAATAAGCTTTTTAAGGAAGATCGCGAGAAAGGGTAGCCACATACACCCCTAATTCAGTTCCCTTTATTGTTGCTCCATGATTCCAAAGATAATCTTATATCCTTTGTTATGAGTATCCATGCCTTTATAAAAATACATTTACAACTACATTTATTCAAGTACTATTAGGTTGACCCGAAACAGAAACTTGTGTCTTTGTAAAGTGAACGTTTTTAGTAACACAGCGCTTTGCTTCTCCCTAGTGGTTGTCTGATAACATTACTACTGGCAGACGTATCAGAAACAGTTTGCCAGTCTTGTAAATACAACGCAGGAACTTGTTGTGGTGGGATTACAAATCCCTGCGTCATCTGTATTTAACGGGTTACTAATTTCAAAACCCAACAGTACTAGTTTAATAACTTCAAGGATTGATAACGAACCTCAACGTGTATTTACTTAAATCTTACCACTTGACACACGTGTATCAGTTATATCTTGAACTTTAAAGTATATAATTTATTGAATATTGTTTTGATTGTTTAAGCGCTTTGTGACCCTGTTCTGGAAAAGCGCTATATACATTTAAACAAACTTACTTACTTACTATTATTCCCATTATTTTTTAAGCTAATTAAAAAAGTTAAATGTAACAGGGGGAAGTATGAAATGGGAATTTGATCCAGTTAATATTTAATATTGCTTTTTTATTTTAAAACAGGGGTGTCATAAAATTCCAAGAAAAAACAAATTTCTACATTGTATTGTACTATTAGTAAGTAAGTAAGTAAGTAATATTTATTTATATAGCGCTTTTCGAGACCAGGGTCACAAAGCGCTTAAACAATCAAAACAATACTCAAAAAAGTACATACTTTAAAGATCAAGATAATACTGAGAACAACACAGGAGTTCGAGAAATTCAAGGAAAATCCTGAACAAATAGAAACGTCTTAAGATGTCAGTAGACTCCATCAAGCGCAAAGAGAGAGGAAGATTGTTCCAAAGCTTAGGAGCAACAGCCTGAAAAGATTTCTCTCCTCCGGTCCTGAGCCGTGTGCATGGAACCATAAGTAGATTCTGATCCACAGACCTCAGAGCCCGAGCTGGGGTGTAAGGCTGGATCAGATCAGTGATGTAAGGAGGAGCCTGACCCTGATATTAAAGCAGCCCCTAAGAGGAAAAAATATATATATTGCGTGATCTCGCAAAATTTAAATCCTATTTATTGGGTGACAAGCTTAAATCGTTTTAATCACTCAATAGATGTGGCAAAAACGAATGATCACCGTGATAGTGAAGACAGTTGCGCTGATGCTCTTAATTTGAAAACCGGAAGTTTATTACCCCCTTCTTAACGGCGTTTGGGGAATTTAATGCACAGTCTAGCTAGATATTTCTAAATTAAAGTGCAGCTCATGAGTGGAGAAACCCGAACAACTATTAGATTGACAGCAGTGATCTGTAAAAATGCTGAACTGACAGTTAGACCCGCCTTGTGTGCTTCTGATTGGTTAATATTGCGCGATGGCTCCTGTGATTGGCTAGATTCACACAAACTGACCATCGTTTATTCAGATTTAAAAAATAAATATATGGTATTGAATGGGTAAATGTAAGCCTGATAAATGTCAAGTGTGGCGTGTGCTGTGAGAATGGATCACAGAGAATGTGAGAATGTCACACTCAAAGCGTGAGACTTGGCAATCCTCAATGTCACTGTCCAATAATTGTTAGATTCTGCCATCTTGTGGTAAAACCTGGAACAACTTCTAAAAACAATATATATACGTATATTTGTGTTTTCTCTATCATTTTACAACTTTCAATGTAGTTTCCTATACTGTCATTTTAATTTATTTAATAAAAATGGTAAATCATTCTTAGTTATATAACTGCAATGACAGTAGAAGGCTGCTAGCTTAACATCAGGAGCAAACAGTGTTACGTCTTGCTCAGGGACAGAGTGACAAAATCTCATCTGGAGATAGAATGTGAACCTGCAACTTGTTAGGCCACAAGCCAACAACTTTGAGCTATATCATGCTATTAATCATCCATCACAATACTGTATATTAAGCGGAGTAAACAACGGTGTATCGAACTGGCAACAGCCTTGGGTCACACATGGTTTTTGAATATTTATGTATAAATACACGTGTTATGGTTTGACATGTCATTCCTGAATAGCTAAGATTTGGGTAAATGTATTTATACATTAATAATGTAAATATTTATAAATTGACAGAGATTTTTGTGCAAACAGAAACAAACTTAGATCAACACATTAGTTGCTGACAGTTTAAACACCTGCAGAACTTACATTACACTGTCATTATAAATAAACCCTTTGGGTCAGTCCTTGGGCATCCAATGTCCATTCTTGACTCGCTGGTCATGGTCTCCCATCACAACATGTGTAGACTGTCCAGGCCTGGTTTATTGAACAAATAATCAGAGTTCAAATACGTGTGATCTGCGTACCAATGAGGCTCCACTTTGTCCAAAGCTTTTCTTTTCAGAAGCTCAGTAGCCTCGATTTATTGTACCGTCACAGCTCCATCCAGTGTTTGATCCGCTGGATTGTCACTCTCATCTGAAGGAATTTACTGTGGGAGAAGAGTTGCACAAAAGAGTTCAGTGTGTAGCCAAAAGACTATTTATTGCTGATTCTAAAGTGCACAAAATTGTCCTCAGAATGTGCAGTAATCCAACCACTCTTTGGCAGTAGCAGCCATTTTTGAAGTCAGAGACTGAAGTAAATCAACACGGTTTACAACACACGATTGAAGCTTAAGGCCCCGGGGGCCATTTTCATGTTTAACCCAAACCTTGGTGTGTCGATGGCCAACCCAGATGTGTCTATGTGCCAGTTTTTGTGAATGTTGTCTAGAAACTCAACCTCTGATAGTTGATGCAGTGTGCTTGATGTCGACTGTCTGCAGTAAGTTTGATAGTTTACATTTAGCTTTAGAGGGACGGTTTATTATATGTCAGACAAGGATGTAAACACCAACAATGTCACACTTGTACCTGTTGCGTGCTAATAATTCTTGACCTTTTAAGTATATATTTTATTGAGTATTATTTTGATTGTTTAAGCCCTTTGTGAATAAATAATAAATCTATAAATATAAATTACTGACTTACTTACTAATAAAGAATAGTTTGACAGCATAACAGCAGCAGGTCCCAAAAGGGTCTCTTTCTTGCTTAACCTAAATTATTTAAAAAAAGAGTTAATAGGAGTGACTAAAATTGTTACATCACACTGTTGTAGTGATTTATAGGCCTTATAAAAAGGTTTATTTTCAGAACATCTAAGTTCTGGTAGATTTAACTTTAAACTTGCCTCTAGGTAAGATTTATCTGAAGAAAAGGGACACCACCCTTGTTTTATAGTTCAAGGGAAACTATTACATTTATGTGAATAATAATTAATTAATTGGCCTAATTAATTAACTATGAAACACTAGTTTTAATCAATCTCATTTAACTGAAGTTTACTACTTTTGTTGTGATTATCTGCTCTTTACTGAGTAAGAGGCTCTTAAATTGACCGTTATTACAAGTAGAAGAACTCACATTTCTCCGATCCTTAAAACTCTTCACTGGCTTCCAGTTTCTTTCAGGATCAACTTTAAAATTCTGGTTCTTACTTTCAGAGCTATTCATGGTCAGGCTCCTCCTTACATCACTGATCTGATCCAGTCTTACACCCCAGCTCTGGCTCTGAGGTCTGTGGATCAGAATCTACTTATGGTTCCTCGCACACGACTCAGAACCAGAGGAGAGAAATCTTTTCAGGCTGTTGCTCCTAAGCTTTGGAACGATCTTCCTCTCTCTTTGTGCTTGATGGAGTCTCCTGACTCCTTCAAGAAACATCTTAAGACGTTTCTATTTGTTCAGGCTTTTCCTTGATTTTCTGGAACTCCTGTGTTATCAGTATTATCTTGATTTTTAAAGTGTATATACTTTTTTGAGTATTGTTTTGATTGTTTAAGCGCTATGTGACCCTGGTCTGGAAAAGCGCTATATAAATAAATATTACTTACTTACTTACTTACTTACTATTACACCAGAATAGAGATGCAAACAACGACGTGACGTTTTATAGATTTATTTAAAAAGGAATGAATAATGAATGACAAAAATGAGTATGTTATGGTAAGTTTCGGAACCGAGAATAAAAACGGAAACAGGAAAAGAATCGTAGACGAAATCTTCATAGACTACCCGCATATTAAACAACCCAGAAACAAATCAATTTGTTCAAGATGAAGTGATCAGCTTCTTACTTGACGGTAGATGGTGAATGGAGGTTTAGGCAGCAGCTGGAGACCAGATGAAGGTGGCAAGCGAGTGGATGACGGAGTTGGAGGATGAGGATGAAGGAGAGGATGATGAGGAAGACAGTCAGGAACGAGGGAATCAAAGTTCTTTCGACGAGGGGACCAAGCGGTCCGATGAATCACAGTGTTGGCTTCCTGGTTGTAGACACCTCACGTGAACAGCGCTGAACGCCTGGAATGTTCACTTCGCTGAGGGAAAGTCTTTAGGTCAGGAACACTTTCTTCTTACGGGAGGTAAGGATGATTCACGGGCTGTTGCTTCTTGATGGAGATTCGCAGTCTGGGAGACGTGCTGAGAATATTGGAATAATCGGACCGGTCTGGTCAAGATTATTAAGAAACTCACGGAACTTTGCGGAGTCTGGAAGGACACTGGAATCAGGTCCTTCAGTGCGGTCCTCAGTTTGGGCTTGCAGGAGCTCAAGTCAGGAGGCCGGAGATCGTCTTGAAGGCAGTTGGTGATGAAACAGTTTATCACGCGGGAGGTGATAAACTCTGATATTACGAGGTACACTCTGATGTTAAGAGGTACGCTCTGATCTTTTGGAGGAAACAACACGAATTCTCTAAGTTGAACACAGTTCTTATGTTGAAACTTAGTGATCGTAAAAGGGGCAAACCCTTATGATTGGTTGACGTTTCTTCGGCGGGAAAAGGGTCCTTCCAGACTGACACCACCTCCTCCTCCTTCTTACCTCTCCAATTGTCTTTTCTTCTCATCACACAAGAAAAATCACATGTACATTAAAAATGCTTTAAAACGATTTGTTCTTTCTAGATTATTTTCCCACGGAGCGCGGACATTCAAATAACACCAAACATGACCAATGTAGAACACGTATTACAAAATGAAGGTTTTGATAATGATTAATTTAATTCTTATATTTCATCTGTGATTACTTTCTTCATTTTGATAACTTCAAACACCTTGCATGTAGCTCCATTCACTTACAAGTATATTTCTTTAAGCAGGTAATACACATTTCAATGAATATTATCCAAGACCCACACACACACACATTTTGCCTGTGAAGACGTCTGTTAGCACTTTCAATGTTGGTTCGCATCTTCACAAACTCTGCGTCTGCAGGAAGCCATAAAAGTTCTTATCTGATCTTGGTTGGTCAGAATCTCACATGGAGTGTTGAACTCCTCGTTCACTGAAGGTTTAGCTTGACCGTTTGTCAAACTTCTAATCCTCCTTGCTTCGGGAAGTCGGGCTAATGGACTTTATTGCCCTGAAATATCCCTCCTCTGCTGTGATTACTCACTCGAAGTTTGTGAAATGCCAATTCCACCTGGTGTGGGGTTTTCTTATCATCGGAAGAATGTTGACACAGATCCTGAGGAGTCGGGGAGCTTTCACAGATGTTTTCCAATGAAGATAATCATTACACTGTCAATAAGTCCTCTGTAAGCGGGTGTCTATACAGTGGGTACGGAAAGTAATTAGACCCCTTTCAATTTTTCACTCTTTGTTTTATTGCAGCCATTCGCTAAAATTATTTACGTTCATTTTTTTCCTCATTAATGTACACTCAGCACTACATCTCGACATGTAGAATGTAAGTGTTCAAACTTTGCTGTGACATTCATATGTAACCCACAAGTTGTTAATTTCTTCTGATCCTCCTTGAGATGTTCTACTCCTTCATTGAGTCCAGCTGTGTTTAAAGAAACTGATTGGACTCGATTAGGAAACACACCTGTCTATATAAGACCGTACAGCTCACAATGCATGTCAGAGCAAATAAGAATCATGAGGTCGATGCAGCACTCAATGTTCCTAAGAGCACAGTGGCCTCCGTAATCCATCCTTAAATGGAAGAAGTTTGGGACGAGCAGAACTCTTCCTAGACCTGGCCGTCCAGCCAAACTGAGCAATCGTGGGAGAAGAGCCTTGATTGAGGTGAATAAGAACCAAAGATCACTGTGGCTGAGCTCCAGAGATGCAGTGAGGAGATTGGAGAAAGTTCCTGAAAGTCAACTTTCACTGCAGCCTCCACCAATCGAGGTTTTATGGCCCGATGTAATCCTCTCCTCAGTGTGAGCCATACGAAAGCCCACATGGAGTTTGCTAAAAAAAACATGTGAAGGACTCCAAGACTATGAGAAATAAGATTAGATAAGATCTGATCTGATGAGACCTCAATTCTAAGAGGAATGTGTGGAGAAAGCCAGACACTGCTCATCACCTGCCCAACAGTGAAGCATGGTGGTGCCATACACCCCCATAACATGAAGCTGCGAGGGTGTTTTTCAGCGGCAGTGACAGAACGACTGGTAGCAATTGAAGGAAAGATGAATGTGACCAAGCACAGAGATATCCTGAAAGAAAACCTTTTCCAGAGTGCTCAGGACATCAGACTGGGCCGAAGTTTCACCTTCCGACAACACAATGACCCCAAGAACACAGCTAGCTTCTGCAAGGAAGAATAGCAGAGGATCCCCAAATACAGGTGTGAAAAACGTGTTGCATCATTCCCTAATGGCTGTACTAGCTCAAAAAGGTCAATACTGAGCAAGGGGACTGAATGCTTGTGACCAAAGATATTTCAGTTTTCAATAAATTTGCAGAAGATTCTACATTAATGTTTTTTTTTCTGTCTATGTGTTGCTGAGTCTACATTAATGAGGAAAACGATGAGCTTCAATGATTTTAGCAAATGGCTGCAATGAAACAAAGAGTGAAAATTCAAGGGTCTGATTACTTTCCATACCATTGCCCCATTTAGCTCAGATCAACTCGACAGGGGATATCAATAATAATAATGAATAAAAACATTTTAACTTTTTTTCATGTTTTATTTGGTTTGGTAGCAAAAACAGCACCTCGGGGACAGTGTGGTGTGGCTGGTCTCCCAAGGGGTATCATTGTTTGAGTTACAGGACAACACACAGGGAAGACATGCACTACCTACTGTAGCAGGTTTAGAAGACATTAGTTGACCACTTTCAGTAAATAACTTCATACATTTTCTCATACGATCCAACATGAAGGGAACCGTCACATGGGGAAGGGTTTGCAGTGATCTGGAGGACTTTCTTTATTTTCAATGCATCAGCAACTTTCTTGAACTGACTTCAGAGACAAACTTCAGTATCAACATCTGACTTACAAAATAAACTCTTTGGTCCCTTTTAGTTCTTTGGTAGTGTCGGATCTCATTGACTGATAACATGTTAAGACTCTACGAGTGTGGCTGGTAAGCATTTGACTTCACACTGTTACAACTGTTAGCAAAGAGGGGAGTGATCTTTATCAAACTACTGGAATGGCAAGGGAGATTATAGCTATGCCGTTAAGCTACCCCACTCAATCCTCGATGACCTCAGAGGACTCGGAAACCACTCTGCCATCCTTGGTTTCGATCATTTTAATCACAACATTCTTCTTTGTCTGGGTAGTGCTGTAGCCAGATCCGCTTCCGCCACTGAAGCCCCCGATTCCGCTGCCATAGCCGCTGCCATAACTGCTGCCATAGCCGCTGCCATAGCCACTGCCATAGCCGCTGTTGAAGCCACTTGAGTAGTTGGAGGAGGAATAACTGCTCTTCATGGAGTCCATGGGCTGACCGCCATAGCTGGCTGTTGACAGAAGACATGGTGAGAAATAGTCAAGCAAAACACTAATCTAAATAGGGACTTACTGCTTTGTTGGGAAATGTTGATGGCCTTGATGCCAGTCGCCAGCCTGTCTTCCTCTCCCTCCAGCAGCTTCCTGTATGTGGCAATTTCAATGTCCAAAGCCAGCTTGACGTTCATCAGATCCTGGTATTCTCTGATCTGGCGGGCCATGTCCTGCTTGGCTCTCTGCAGGGCATCTTCCAAGTCCTTGATGCGAGATTTAGCATCCCTGACAGCCATCTCACCACGCTCCTCAGCCTCTGCGATCTGGGCCTCGAGGTTGGCACGCTAATAGAAGGAAGGAAGTCAATGGACCACTTTTAAGATTTATTTTTGAAGGAAAATAAATAATATGTCTTATACCTGTCCCTTGATGGCGTCGATCTCTGATGTCAGTCTCTGGATCATGCGGTTAAGGTCTGCAATTTCCGTCTTGGTAGCCCTCAGGTCATCTCCATATCTGGTGGCAGATGTCTGCATCTCCTCATACTAAAGAGAAAAACGGGTTATGACAATAAATGACAGAAAAGCCTCAATATAGGGTTAACTATTTTGACGTTACCTTGGACTTGTACCATGTCTCTGCTTCAGCACGGGTGCGGTTGGCAATGTCTTCATACTGGGCTCTGACTTCAGCAACGATGGAGTCCATGTCCAGGTTGCGACTGTTGTCCATCTCAACGATAACTGAAGTGTCCTTGATCTGACTCTGAAGCTCACGAAGTTCCTGGAAAGGCGACACAGGATGAATTGTGTAAAGAGTGTTACAACAAGACAATATCAATCAAGTACCTCCTCATAGATGGATCGGAGGAAGTTGATCTCATCTGTCAGACTCTCCAGCTTGGCCTCCAGCTCGACTTTGTTCATGTAGGCCTCATCGACATCCTGGAGTTGAGTTATTAGTCTCGAGTTATTCATCATACTCAAACGGCTTGACTGCATTAACTGACCTTCTTGATGAGGACAAAGTCATTCTCACACTCTGTGCGCTTGTTGATCTCATCTTCATACCTGAAAAAGAAGAGCCACATTTTAATGTAGTGCCAAACTTTTCCACGACGCCAGGGGGAGCCAGTGAGCTTTCCCTGAAGTTGCATATCCTGTTTTGGTTTGTGGCTCAGTGCCAGGACTTGCGCTGTTGCTGACATGGTTTCCTCTCACCCCTGTGGTTGATTTATTTAACGTGACAAGAAGCGAGTGTACTTGTAATATCATAGTATATATTAAACATCCATGCGTTTGTGATGTAATGCGTGTACAGGAAGTGACTCCACAGTGATGTAAGTCTCTGGAGTTATGGTGAAATAATGAACCAGATGTTGGGAGTGTCCTTTTACATTTCTCATCCCTGAGCTTATCTGGACGGATGCATTGATGCACCTTGAGTTTGCACTCACTTGTTCTTAAAGTCCTCCACCAGACCCTGCATGTTGTGCAGGTCGGACTCAAGCTTCATTTTGTCGTTGCCAAGGCTGTCCAGCTGTCTGCGCAGGTTGGTGATGTAGGCCTCAAACATGGCGTCGATGTTGGAGCGAGTGGTGGTCTGTCCCTGCAGCAGGTTCCACTTGGTCTCAAGCATTTTGTTTTGCTGCTCCAAGAAGCGAACCTAAGGGGGAAGAGAAAAAAAAAAGTGTTTAATCTATGGTTACCAAAATAAAAACATGAGTCATAAACGTAATCATCATCATGGCAACTTTAACCTCTTCCTGTTCCCCAACTATGTTTTAAATCTATGTTTGGGCCTGTCGTTGGCAAGGTAACTGTTCATTTCCAAAGGAAGGCGGATTTGTGTGCATCCTGTTAGGAGGTAGAAAGGAAGCCATGACAAAAAAAAAATAAAGAAGGAAAAAGCGTGTAAAGGCATCTCCGGTATTTTTTCCTGTCAGAGAACTTGGGAGATGACATGAGGCTTCAACATAAGCAGCTGGAGAATAGTTAATATTTAACTTCAAGGTGTGATGACGATAGATAAGTGATGAAGGTAATTTATGAGCTGTTGTCAGATAAACACTGAGATGCACGTTGCACTCTACAGTCAGAGTTAACCAGTGATAAATGCGACAATTTTACATGAGGAATGTGCTTTATCTCTTCTTAACAAGACACCAGCTGATACACTGGCTGACAAGGAGCAGAACCTGACACCAAGCAGCCTTTTTAAATATTAACCTGCTGCCGGTGCTCTGGAGCACAAGGCATTGCTCAAGCATTTGACCCTGTTGCTCAATAAAACACATCAAAAAGTACATTCCAGCCACACAGTGTGTGACATAAAGTTTGTCAAATAATTGCAAATGTAAGTCAGACAACAATAGACTTCAGGAGTGACTGGGAGTTGAAAAAGCTGTTAAAAGAGCCACACCCAGTCTAAGGGAGGAACCAGTCCCAAGGTAACTCGTATCACAAGCTGAGACACACCCATTGGACTCTCTCTTTGTCTTTTTTTTTTTTCTTACATGTGTTTCGCATCTGAAAATTCAAGTTTAGTAACTACTTTGTTGTGACAGGTATGCATGCTAATTAATAGGGATTCATACAGTTTTGGACATATGGACCCACTATTACATAACAGTGTCCTTTCAATGACAAACTCATTCTTTGTGCTTCTTTTAAGAGTGACCCTCATTTAGACTGTCAATATTGGCTTAACACACACACACACACACACACACACACACACACACACACACACACACACACACACACACACAAAAGTCTTACCTTATCAATGAAGGAAGCAAATCGGTTGTTGAGGCTCTTGATCTGTTCCTTCTCCTGGGTTCGGACAGCCTGGATGGTGGGGTCAATCTCCAGGTTCAGGGGGGCCAGCAGGCTCTTGTTGACAGTAACGGCAGTGATGGGGGCCTGGCCCATTCCCATTCCACCACCACTCATTCCCATTCCCATTCCCATTCCACCACCGTAACTTCCACCTCCCATGCTGGATCCAAGACCAAAGGAAGAGCTGCTGGTGATGCCGGCTCCCCCGCCAAAGCCTCTGTTGCCTCCTCCAAAAGAACTCCTTACACTGTAGCTGCTTCGAGAAGCACCACCAGAGCCAGCATAGGAACTGCTGCTGAAGTTCCTGGGCCCAGAGGAGCTCTTCACAGAGTAACTGGTTTTCTTGTAGCTGGACATTGTGGAATTCAAATTTTCTTTTGGAGGTGTTGGGAAGGTCAGACCGAGGGGATCGGTTGATTAGGCAGCGAAGGGGAGAGACCAGAGTGGATAGAAAGAGCAGAAACTAGTGAGGAGTTTTTAAGAGCTACAGCTGTGGGAGGGATCAGAGCTGAGCTGCGATTGGCTCCAAGTTTGGCCAGGGGCAGGACTGTAACTTTACACCAGAATGAGACATCTTTCAGCCATTGAAAACCATTACCTGCTCGTACTGCTGTGTTTCAAGAGAAAGAATGTGTCTTGCTGGTGTTTTTTATTTTATTTTGTCTTTACTTCAAATTGTACAAGCCGAATAAATCAACCAGAGTCGGACTGTGTGAAGCTTTTACAGCAACAGTAATAATTAACCCGTCGTTGTGGAAGGTGTATTTAAAGTACCATGTAATGATCGTGTGGGTGTTTCTGATGCAAAAGTCTGGACATTCCAGTGGATGCTTCAAGCTTGTTTTATAAGATTTTAAAAGTACAATGTAAACCCTTGCAAAAGTATTCTAGGTTGCAACAACAATCCAGATCAGATTGAATTTAAAATTCAAATTGTTTTTTCCCTGAACATTAAAGATAGTAACACAGTTGAAGATAATTCCTTTCTTCTATTTTATCTCCCAAATACATGGGTCGAGACGAGGTCCTCTGACTCAAGGCTGACATACCAACATGAAAAAATCATGCATAACATCATGACCGTGTCACCATCAAGTCTAGCACGGCACCTGAGAAAAGAAGACGGATGATGATTAAGTAAATGAATAGAAATTGTCAAACAACATGTCTGACACATGCTCATGCTTCTTTACTTTCTCAGGCTCCTTTTTAAAATCCTCATTAATGCACATGGGAGGCCATATGTTGGTAAACTTACGTAAAACTACCTGAATAATGCTGTTCAGAATTTCCTCAGATAACCATCTGGAGAGAGTCGTCAACAAGAAACAAAGAAATGATAGCAATCTGTAATTTAATCATTTTACTTGCTGACACAAGGCGTCTTGTAGTACCCTAAAGCCACAGAATTGTTGTGACATGTTTTTGGAGCTTCAGGGCTCAGAATCTTTAAAGCAGTTGTTACATACACTCAAAGTTCATGTAGCTGATGATTTTCGTCACTCATCAGTAAGTAGGTAAGCTTTCGAAGAAAATTGTATATATTCAACACGCTTCCTTTAACACACTTGTGTAACTACATTCTCACTGTACTGCCCGCACCAATATCTACTGCCTATTTCCTATCCTCCCTCTTTTTGTTCCTCACCCATGAGTCATGAGTCTTGGCATCACCAGACCAACTCCTCTGCGCTCCATTTTCTTCTACCTCCTAGTTTCCTCTACCCGCAACTACAGCCTCAATCATCACCATGGTAACACGCCAAAATGAAAAAGAAAGAGACTCCTTTTCTTTCCCCCTCAACCCAAGCACTGCCAGCTTAAGCAAAGGAATTCAACTGAAGTAAATCAGTCAACCTCAAAAAAAGGACAAAAAACTAAAATGAAGAAGTGAAATGTTTTTGTCTCATTTCAATGATATGAGTAGTCATGTATAGTCACGAGTCATGAGTCACCACGGAAAACGGTGGCTTCCGCTCAGATCAAAGATGATTCAATCAGGATTATGAAGCATGATTCTCGGTTTGTCTTATGACTTGAATTTGGAAGGTACATCAGGCCATTGTGTCGTCTCCCATTTCAAAACTGTTAACTGTTTTTATTTTCCCACTGCTGTGATCACCCGGAGAAAAAACAGTCACAAGTCGAACCTCGTCAACTCACACCATTTGTATCACCAAACAGATAAAAACACAGAAAAGATGCTTAATCAGTAATCCAGGAATGCAATAGATAACCCCTCCCCCCCTTGTCAATCAGTGCGCTCTTTTAAACAGTTTTACGTAGTGTACAGTGCTTTTAGCATTCCATTTTTTCTTTTCTGTCTCTGTCACATTATACACAATCCAACATCATTGAGCAAAATATTTGTATTATTCATCCTTGTATTATTAGTTATTAGAAGGACTTAATAATGGGAAATCATCATTTCTTATAGCTGAATTATCCATCCATGTGCTGTATCATTAATTTGATGATATTCATTTTTTGGTCAGTCGCTGACCTCTTGCAACTTCAATACTCTTAAGCATGATAATACATTAGCTATGTGACCACATATTAAACTGTGCGACGGATATATGATTGTGTAGGATTTTAGTGCATCATCAAACGGAACTAACGTTGGACGTCAAGGTAAGTAAGTATTTGTATTTATATAGCACTTTTCCAGACCAGGGTCACAAAACGCTTGAACAATCAAAACAATACTCAATAAAATATATACTTAAAAGGTCAAGATAATACTGATAACAACACAGGAGTTCCAGAAAATCAAGGAAAAGCCTGCACGAATAAAAATGTCTTGAGATGTTTCGCACAAAGAGAGATTGATAGTTTAATTCAAAGGTATTTCATTACACCCAGATTACAAAATATTTTTTATCGGACACATATGTAGGAGTGTATAAAAGGTTTTATGAGATAATAAATAATTTATCTTGTATTCCCACGAGAGATGCTATTTTTGTCAAAACAAAATACCTTTAAGTAATAATCAGTAGAACATAAATTAAATAAATGCCTCCCTGACCGATACCAGTCCACTGATTTAAAAGACCCATGTATACAGATGGTTTGTCACCAATTTGGAAACATGTGTTCTTGTCTCATGAACAAATGTAGGAATATTTAATAGAAACGGGTTTTTGAGTTTCCTTGCTAGTAAACACTTACAATACCTCAGTTTTAGAATAAATTAACTTTTTCATGGGTTTGATTTTTCCTTCCTTACAAAGTACTTTTAACGTCAGTTGGTCCTGCATTGTTGTCAAAGGTTGGCACCGTCAGGTTTCTTGCCTCCTTGAAGTGAGTTCGGAGTCAACAATCAGAACTGATTTGTGCTGCAGCCCTTCCTCTCAGGATACAGTACAATCGGCTGCACTTTAAACAACCCTTTTTGCTTTAAGACCCCATTGTTTTAGCAATTAAACCCTCTCTGCCCTTAGTTGGTTTAAGATGACCCTCCCTTTATGTGGACTCCCACCTTGAGTTCCTCTACAACAAACGTGTCTTCAGGGAAAATGTTGCATGAACAGTTCTTTGTCGTTTTTTAAGAGACTTGATCACTTGATTGTAATAATGCTCAAGTTGAAAAAACCTTCGTAACCATGGAAAATATGGTATTGCGGTTGCTTGTAATAGTCAGGTTTGTGTTGATTGAATCAATTATCTCATCTTCAAATTTTTAAGTAACTTGTAAGTAAGTAACCGTAGCCAAGCATAACAACACAGGATTTTTTTTACGGTAGAGTTTTGAGGGGACTCAGGGTGGAGTGTTGTTCTTCAGGAGGTGTAGAGGTGTACTGCATATGTGTGGTATGTGAGGAAGTGGGTGTGTCGCAGGCCTGAATACATATCTTATCACTCCTCGGTCACCGCAGACTAATGGGTGTTAATTTAGCATTTAGAAAGCATCAAAATGTACTTCAGTTGAAGATTCAAGTTTTGGTTTCCTTTGAAAAGTTAAAATTGGAACAATACAAGTAATCTTCTAATTTAACAAGTGTAAGTGGAGCAAGTGCGCTGTCAGCCTGGAAGTGAATCACTGATGATTGATGTCATACCGCAGGTTCTGCCAAAAGGCTACAGGCCATCTCAGACAGCTTAGAGAAGCTTTATAAACGTGTCTACCACTAATACCTCAAGGTAAGTAGGTTTGTTTTGCTGCCGTCATCCTTTTATGCATGAATCAGAAAACTAATGCAAAAGCGTGCTTTTGTTTTTCAACATTTTAATATAGCTTATGCCTTCTTAAATTTAATAAAAACATGATCATTTCGTAGCATTTTTGATGTTTGAAACCATTTAAATATTTCTCAGCATTTGCACTTAAGATTGTGTATTATATTTCCTCAGTTTTCCCTCTTAAAATCAAAATGATCATTGAAAACTGTATGATTTCATAAAGAAAATGTGATATTATATTAAGGTTGATGCACTCACCGCCCTTCCTACCTTGAACCCATGTCACCTACAAACATGATTTTAGTGACAAGTTATAATTGTCCTGATGTTTGTGTTTCAGTCACTTCTTTAGCAGTCCCGGACGATACCTGTTCCCCTCCTCTGTGCATGCTTGGCACAGTTGCAGGTCCATCTATTCCACCTCCATGATTGGATGTGGTTCCACCAATAAGTGCTCCAGTTTGGTGGGAGACGACTGGCAAATACAAGCTTCGTAAATGACTGTGTCGTGTGATTAATGTTATGTCCATCACTCCTGCTGCAGACCGTTCAACGACCCAACCTAATGATGACTAACACAAGCATTTTCCGACAAGCAAGTCTCAAGTCTATCCATAGAGGTCAACAAGTACATTAGAGTACTAAAAAAAGTACCAACAGATGTGTGTTAACTGGGCTCAGGTACCCCTCTTTCCATCCAGCAATGAACCATGGATGTTATATTTAGAACTTTTCAATATGACAGAGGAAGAAAAGCCTGAAAGAAAAGCGGATCAAAATGTTCCGTGGAAAAATCTGGTAATACTCAGCCCGATTTACCCTAACCCACAAAAAGAAAAAAAAAAAGGTCTGGTTCCGTATTTGACTTTCAGTGCCCTTCCCCTCTTTTAGAACAGTAGCATTTTCTGAGTTTGAACAAAGACTGTGTTGTCTAGAGTGTGTGTATTTGTGTACAACATTTAATCTTTTGCACACCAGGATGTACAGACACACAGACAAGGACGCTACATGTGTGTCCCAGTGTGATCTTTCTGTAAGTCATTTCCTCTGCCTGTCGACTTTGTCTCTCTACCCCCAAGCTCCACCCCGGTTGCTATAACAACGGGGGTTTACCACAGCGCCTTCATGACTATAGCAGAAGTATATGCGGCTGCCATGGAAATAGTACGTTGCCATGGTTGCCGATACACATACAGTGCGACAGAGGGCTGCCGGAGTAGTATCGGTTTGTGAGTATGACGCAGACTCACTTCCTGGCAATGCCAGACAGGCAAACAAATTTGCCCACATGTAAAGCAGATTCTCAAGGCAAAATTCCTCTTAGTGCAATAGCCAAATATCTATGTGGTCATCATAACATTAACAATACTGAGCCAGGACTAAACCCGCAGGACATTTTTCAACCATTTTGATCTTTTTCAACGTTATTTGGTTCAATTTTAACCCAAACTTCATTTATGGCATCCATCTCATGACGCAAAGAAGCTTAAGTTAGGGGGCCGGCCTGCTGAAAATGTTTAGTGAACTCACGATGAATGAAATATACAGTAGAAGTTACGGTGTAAACTAGTACTTTGGTCATTTCAACAACGTAGACGTCTCAGTCATTGCCAGGTAATCCTTCCAGGTTTGTGCTTTGTCCATTCGATTCTAATGGTTGTTTATCTTTCATCAGACAGACACCAGTGCTGTAACAGAAATATGTTCTTTGTACCTCAGTAATAGTCAGGTAACACAACATACTTTTATGTATTAATATGAGTCTCTTGGCATTCATTTTCCTTTTTTTTTTTTTTAAATCGAGGAGTATAGTGACAAAAAAAAAAAAGGCCTAGGGGCCCCCATTTTCATGAATAAGGAACCCTTACAAGGTAACCAAGAGATGACAACAAATTGCAAGATAGCTTATTCTTTATTGTGATTTCATAGCTGATTTTATACATCAAAACCGACCCGTTAACAAAAGAGATGATCACAGAAAAAGAAAATCGGCCCAAAAAAGTGAAAGGTTAAAAGAGAAAAAAATTAAACCCAGTTTTTTGACTGATATTAAGGTTTTACCCTAAATCTTTCAGTCTGCATGTGTATATACAACGTTCATGATTCACATGCATGTATAACGTTTTTATGTTTCTGGCTGTAAAATGAAGACAAAATTAATTGGCTGATCTAGTGAACTTCTTTGAACAAACAAACCATTAAATGCTTCTGTTATTATTGATAGCAGAGTTGTTTATATCTGACGCACGGATACAGACTTTTCCTAATGAAATGTTTATTTTGTGCGGCATAATGAACTCGGGATCCAAAAGATATTGGATACATTCATGGGAAGTGTTTTACCACAGGATTCAATCAGTAGAACAAGCTTCCATGATGTCAACATATTTCAATGCTTCAAGGTCTTTATCATTTAATTGTACTTAGATTGAGAAAACTATATCAGCTAACCACACACATGCACACAAACACAAACATGCAGTAGATACAGAAACATGAAAGAATCCAACAACCTAAAATCCTTTGCAGAAACACAATAAAGTTAGACTTTGTAATACAGTTGCTGGCACTACTATGCAGAAGACACTCCTGGAACATCTCAGCGTAACCTGTTGGATTCAGGAAAAGACTTATAAGCAAATCTCAATGATCTTTGTCATAGAAGTAATATACAATCTTCCATGTGGTTCAGGTAGAGTTGGAGCAGCAGTACAACTATCCAATAGACCAAACTGTTTCAGATTTGCAAAGGTCATTTTCGACCTTTTCTGATTCACCACATGGAAAATGTTCAGAATAATGAGTACATTAAATGTTGGAAAAATATCTACCCTTGGCAGCAGCTTTTCCATTTGAACAATAACGGTTTTGAAGACAATGAACAATACCTGCTTGTTTTCAGAAGGCTGCTTTAAGTGAAGTAACTTGGGAAGTACTGTAGGAAACTCTCAGGCCTGGAAACTCTTGCTTGGAGGAGAACACCTCCACTATGTTTAATGTAAGTTCCCCTTGTTTTTCTGGTTTTCTTAATGAACAATCGCAAATTTATTAGAATATACAGTATGTTTGATCCTTCCACTAATCACGGTTCTGGCCATAGTTCAACATGTCATGTAGCAATTATGAAAAAACAGTAAAACAGTTTAACAATAGAAAAATGTGTCAGTAAATCCAAAACCTTCTTTTTCCTTAGGATCCACTGACAAGCTTTTGACCCTTCAGTGAACAGTGGGACTGGGTGTGTCTGTTGTGAAGGTAAACAAAGCTGATTGCCATGTTTAAGAGTTGCCACTGTGAGGTCTGCTGAGCACATGGCACCGCTGTAATCTTAGGTAATATGAGTTTGAAGAAACAAAATACCTCACCTTTGATTTACCGGACTGACAACTGCCTTTGTGTAACATCTCCGTTCTTATCTTATCTCTTATCTATGACTCACCTTCATCTTCTTCCTATATAGTACATGTGGGTTCATTCAAATGAAAAGTGATTCCTTATAAAGTTAAGTAGATCATTCTGGAAAATGTCTCTGCAGGAACGATATCAGCTCAGGTTAACGATTCAATCACAAACAATTAACATCTCTGCTGAAGTTGTTTTCAATGTTTCTTGACTTTTTATCCAACTTACTGGCAATTTATTTCCCACTTAATGATTTGTTTTCCAAACTTTGACATCAAATATTGACTTAAAAACTGAACCGGTACAAGACTGACTGAGTCACTGAATGTACTAAATGAACATTATTACTCAAGAAGCAAGTGAATCCAAACCAACAATAATTGTTGATAATCCATCAATATGGACATTCAGGGCTAACGAAGGTGGGAAGAAAAGTGACAGATAGAGGAAAAGTGACTGCTTATGACTCCGGGAAAGAATATAGAGCTATGTGGGTACAAATCTAGTTTAACCGTTGACATGGAAACACACATGTTTGAGGTTATCAAAAGATTCATGGGCCTATCACTCCAGCATTCCTCAGGAAGAAGAATAACAAAAAACTTTTGCAGAGCGTTGTAGAGCTGCTACCATATCCGGCATGTTACTGGTAAATTGTTCCACTTGGATTAAAGCAAACTATTTTTTGTAGCGCCGGGATCAGAGAGCTATGAGAAAAAATCCAAAGATGGTGACGCTGGACTGCCCACCATAAAATAAAAAAAAAGCTGTGATATGGAAAAAGCAGCTTTTGGTTTTATTTGAAACACTTTGTAGTCCAACCATCTGCTTTGCTGGATTATTTAACCGAGATGCGAGATGATTTACTGGCCGCTTGTGTTTGTTTGCTGCAGTGTGTGGAATGTGTCATAATTGTGTGTTTCAGAAATGTTTTCGAGAAGTTACAATACGGTTTTCAAAGTTGCTACTCTTCCCAGATCATTTGAAGTGTCCATGATGATGGAGATTTAAGTTTATTGAGCCTTTTTTTTTTCCTGCAGTGCCACATAAAAAAAATGATTTCTAAAAATACAACAGTTACAGATTTAATTCCTGAATCAGGACACTAACTTAAAAGAGATTCAGAAACAACGTCAATCTTATAACGCCATCAGGTTAATTGAACTACTGTTTTTAACTGACAAGACTAGTCATAGCGAACTTTAGAGCTTCAAATCCCACCTCTGTATGAACTTTTAGCCCTTCTTGACCATATATCGATTTTTTTTTCTAGATTTATTGGCCGAACTATGGTCTTACTCTATACTATGATAATCAACTTTGCGTAGACAAGCTCTCGGATACAGATAATGTGGACTCTTAAGAGATAAAATAATTCATTCTGCAGTTACTCAAAGTAGAACAAATGCACCTTTTTAGAACACCTTCTTTGGTAGTTGCTGTTGGATGGATGTCGAAATAAGAGGTGACACCCAAGAACATGCTGGAGAAAAAATGTTTCCAAATTGGTAGTAGCAGTAGTGGGTAGAGCTAGAGTTCCACCACAACCATGAGCCCACCTTAGATCAGCGGCGGAAGATGGGTGGGTGGATGGACAGGATATGGTGTTTTAAACAACACCCTTTTATGGTTATACTTTAAAAAACAAACATGCAGCTTGTCATTGTTGACTGGGAGGAAACCGGGACACATCTTTAACAGCTAAAATCCCAGTGGCAATTTGAGACTTTTACATTTCACATTGTGATATATAACACCTGGCTCCATGTGTGACAAAGGAGATTAGAACCTTTTTGATAAAGGAGGATAAAGAACCGCATGATGGCTTTTGTAGCTGTGCCAAGGTGTGTCATATTGGCTCAACAACAGTGAGATACGCGTCACTGATAACCTGTAATTTAACCTTGACCACATCCAACAGATGTTATCTGACCTTAGAGAACTCGCCTATCTAATGTTGCACATTGATTTCCTGTTTTGGATTTGCCGGTTTTCCCAAGCACCAGCATTCCAACTCTGTTTAACCAAATCATTCCGACCAAGTTGTAATTACAAAGTCCCACGAGAACACCAAAGCAACAATAGCTCCTATATAGCAGCCGCCTACGTGGAGGAAATAGTGCTGACTCATGTGTTTATGGCGATTAGAGATAAAAAAAGAGAAAATTGGAAATCTTGGGTTGTGTTTTCCTGTAGCAGCCGCAGATGACTCATAAAGATTCTTTTCTATGAGTCTCTTCTCGGATTCTTGGCTCTGCGTCCTTAAAAAAAACAATAAAATTTAGCCCACGAGCAAAATAATCTCAGGAAATACACACGGACAAATTGGCAACCAGACCAAGTTTACAGGCAAGTTTCCTTCTCGCTGTGCACAAGCTGGAACAGTGGCTCGAGTGTCTGGTGGACCACCATGGGGGGGTCTGGGGGGTGTATGATGGCAGTGGATTGGAATTTGCCTAAAAGGATTAATAGTAAGGGAGAGAAGACAGCGAGCAAAGTTCTTAAGGGGGTGGACAGAAGGAGATGTGGGAGGGTTGACACATGAGAGAATCAAGAAAAGGAGTTTCTCGTTTGATGGATGAAGTGTTTGCATGTCAGGTCACTGTTTTTTTATTTATGTACCAGAAGGCCTGATAAATACACTAATTGTATGCTGGAAAAACACACAGTTAGTGTCTTTATGGTAAAACACTGTTATAAAATGGCACAACTCATCGTGTCGTTGTTTTAAACTTATTTAAACACATATTTGAGGCTCAGTAACTTTAGTATTATTCAGTTTAGAAGAACAAATAAACAGGTCCCTAAGCTGTGCACACAACACAGTATTAAATGCAAGCTTGGGACGATGAGCTCGGCAGCAGAACAGGAATGCAATGCAGAAACAAAAACACAGCAACAAGGGCTTCAGTGTGAAGGGGCAAGTGGATTTATAGGTTTCAGAGAAGAATGCGAGGTGCCCAATTCCTCACTTGTCCATTACACAATTCACAGCAGGAGCTTTCAGTGGCAGGGCCAAACTGACTGCAGGGTCTTTCTCTTGAACTATCTAAATAATTTCGCTTTACTTTTGCCATTAGAACATAATGACATTTTTAAAGTATCTCTTTGTTTTCTGTGGTTCAAACTAGTAAAAGATATTTGTGTTAAAGCACCAGCATTGAATGAACACATTTCGTAATCTTTTGGGAAATAAAGGTTAATAAAGGTCCTCCTTGGTTGGGCTGTCTTTTTCAGTATCTCTAAGAACCCTAGTTAAGTGTCTTATTCGGAATTCAAAATAAAAGTTTAACTGAGTTAAAAGCATGTGAAAAACACTCAAAGCAACCTGAAAATATGCATACTCTCTTGGGCGGTCCCGTAATATGGTCAGCTGAGCTTTGTAGATTGTCTCTTTAATTTAATAACAAAATCGATGTTTACATAAAACTGGAAAATGACATTTAAATTTGAAGGACAGCGAGGTCCTGACAAGCTGCAGATGGAAAGTAATGACATTAAAGTAGAAATTTTAAATGTTTTCTAGAATGTTCACTTAACATATATCTTTTTCTTTTTTTCTTCATCTTATAAAGACTTGCGTAACCATGTTGTACATCCATCTGACTTCCACACCCAGTTCAGTATTGCACTGCGCCATATGGAGTGAATTATCACTGACCTGACCCACTGGGAGAGGGCCTGCTAGGGAGTGGACACAGTCGAGACGCACCCGTGAACTACAACGATGGTTTTGAAAAAAAGCGGCACAACACCTTTGAAGTTACTCTCATATTTTAAGCCATCTGCCCGGATTCAAAACACATGTGTGCACATGTGTGAACGCTGGCTGGACCCTGTACAGGTACCTACGATCGCACACGTATGCACAGCGATCAGCATTTTCTTTCGGAACCCAGGAAATTACTCTGATACACATTCATTTCCTCGTTCAAACCCAGTGATTCAGCTGAGACAACGCAAGAGTGCAGCAAGTAAACTCCCTCCTGTGCAGTGTCCAGGACCGAAACAAAAATATATAAATGCAATTGAAATTTGAAACAACTTTATTAGTATTCCGCTAATACCGTGAGTCAGTCAGATATCAACACTGGCTTGCATGAGTTACACCTAACAAAAACAACACAATTTGCATTCACTATTTTAGTGCACAATTCTAGAATAATATAAGGAATGTGTTGTATTGAGCGATTGATCTGTGTGTGTGCGTGGATTGGGACACCCTGATCACATGAAGTAAATGGATCAAACACTTCAAAGTTGAGTTAGCAAATGTTTTGTTGATTTGTGCGAACAGGCTGGACCAGCGGTCAAACCTGATTGACAACTCTTTTATCAGCTCTGTCTATATTGACCCACGTGATTGTTCTTTAAGAGCGTCTTCTTAAGATACAATGTTTTTCCCAAGCAAATTCAACTCTATTGCCGTTCCCCTGGAAATAAAGCCGAGCAAAATCACATGGCCCAAGAAACGCAGTCGACTTAATGATCAAGGTCTCATGTAGGATCTCCTACAGATCTTAGTAAATAAGAGATAAAGAATATTAACAGCAGACAAATATTTAGTGTATGAGGTTATGGAAATATAATTGTGTATAGCATAATTATTATTCATTTCCCTTGCCAAGCTATCATTAAAGAATTTGGGCTGACTGAAGGTGGATATTCTTGCAGAACAGAAATGGCTGCTCCAGTACTAGGCTTATCGGCGGAAGCTTCTTTGGAACTGTACATTTCGGGGCATTTCGGGGTCAGTCTCATGATTCCCCATGATTTTATTTGGTCTTGTCTGGACCATATGCCAACTATAAAAGGCTTAGTTAATTAATTTTCTTCTCATTATAAAATATACAGATTTATTTCAGTTTTTCGGAACAATTATTCTTGTCGGCATCACAGACGAGCACCATGGTATTTGCGTTATTTGTCATTTTGGACAAAGACGACACATGAACTCCATTCGCTACATTAAAATAATAATGAGAATGGATTAATCTGAAAATAATCCCAACCCTTAGTCGACATGAGAGTGAGTAGAAAGTTAGTGAATTTTGGGTGAACTATCATTTATAAATGATATGTAGTTTATTTCTTTGAGTAATTAGCTTAAATTAATTAACTTAAAACATCTTCACAGCAAGAGTGGGAAGTAAATTCCCATATGAGACAACATTTAGATTCAGAATACCATAAATTATATTTTTAGAAAACTTAAAGTTGTTGTTTTTTGGATATGACAATTAGGACAGATGCAAATAAGAAGCAAAACAAAGTACTTTAAAAAGGAAAAACCTTAAGCTAACTGATAGTGGTCAATAATTCAAATCATACAACACAAACACGATACAGGCTGGTTGTTTCCAAACTTAATCCAGGAGTGTGTTTCTATTCCTGGTGTCCCGGTTTCTTGGCAGACTCTGGAAGTAAAGCCAGTCAAACAGGTTTGAGGGAGAATACCTGAAGACCAAATAGGTTGTAATTGTGTAGTCATCAGGACTGTATAAGGAGCTGCTGACAGAGCAGAGAAAACACTTAACCTGTGGGCATGCTCAATATCGAAGCAACATGTAAACGTTGTGTTGTTTCAACTAGCTTTTAGGTTTTTTTTCTCAAACATGTTATCATATCTAAATGAAGATATTTTAAATACACAACAGAGACGTAAGTGTGCATGTTTGGTCAATTGTTGAGTGAGGATCACACCTCTAGAGTGTGTGCGTGTGCATGTGTTGCAGAGCAAAGAAGACAGTAAGGATCTCATTAAACATGTAGTCCTGACCAAAGAAGAAGTAGCAAAGATCCAATAGGACACATCCATTAATGAGTTGAAAGTCAATCTGAGTTGTTATTTTTTATCAACTTTCTTGTCAACTTTTTAAGCATATGTTTACAGTAACTGCAGAGGTCAGTGAGTATGAGGAGTGAAATTCAGACTTCCTACTATGTCTGCATGTAGAGTGCAGATAACAGCTGGGCATTATATTTTATCAGTTTGTGGAAAGAAGGGTTGGTTTTCCTCCCCCAAACACATTGTTTTGGATATTTTTTCCCTGCAACTTCACTGCTCTTGCTGATAAGAGCAGAGATTCCAGAGAACACCCTCAGTTCACTTCTCTCTCTCTCTCACAAACACATGAAGGGTATAATCATCGTATACTCACTTTATACTTGTGAGAAGAAAACTCACACACAATGTTGTGACTTTTTAAAAATCGTAGCCAAAGTCACTTTAAGTTACTCAAATGCATCATAAAAGAGGGAAGAAGATCCCACAGAGAACCAGCTACCTGAAACACCTGCACAAGACTGCCCCCTACTGTTAAAACAAAACCGAATAAGTTCTAAAGGATATGCTATCTTGATCCGCTGTCATCAAACGAGACATATTAACTACAGACAAAGCTTTTGTGTGTCACTTTCAAAACTCTCGCTCAGCCAGATGTCCGCTCAGCACAGAGAGGTAGAAGAAGCAGCCATTGTTGTGCACATGTGTGTAACCTGACACGCTTACATAATGATCATTTGTGCATGCGAGCAGCAGAATCACGGGGGTGTGAAGTCTTTTTACCAGGAACAAAGAATACTGTTGGTATGGAGCACGAAGCTTCCTATTTTTTAGGGAAGTTGAATGTTTAACCCATTAGGGTAAATGAGTCAGACTCTCTACGCACGGTTGCCATGGTGACTGGTGTGACTACGCCCACTGTTTGACGGGACGTTGACGCAGGAATCCATGACTGAAAACATATGTCCAGCTGCCCTTCTCTTTGACTCAAGGCTTCCCTCTGCTTGTTTTTCAGAGAAGCAAGAGTCCAGAACTTTCTCTTTCAAAGTTTCTTGCCTATTAAGAAGCATTTATTTTTATGTAAGAAAAATCACAAATCCTCTAATCCTAAATGACAGTGTCTACTGTAAAACTTACATTTCTCATGCCCCGTGGTGGTCGACTAATCTCTTTCTCTCTCTTTGGTTTTCCCCGGCAGTACAATTGCTCTGTCCTTGACCAGACACTCTTATCGGTACTTTTGTTTGGCTTTGCAGCAAACTACACATTCCGGTGCAGGAGATGGAGGACGTGTGGTGCCAAGATTCTACAGACAGAATTCAGAGGATCCAGACAGAGGGTGGAGAGAGAGTGGTGAAGAGGGGAGGAACATCAAGGTTTGAGGTCATAATTGTGTGTCAGTGAGGAAACAGGGCAGAACTGGTCGACACTTGAAGTACAATTTTCATGAAAGCGGATGGAAGTATCGAAGCCAAGCTCTGCCTTTTTTAAGAAAATTAAGGCTCCAGTTGACCATTGCCACTCCCAAGTCAAAGGTCAAGATAGGATGCAAACAGACACACACCCAAATGTTACACATCTGCGTACTAAGCTGAACACACAAATACTAAAGGTAAAAAAAACTCAAGGATGCGCTCAAGCAAATATACAGGCAGCTGTGTTGGCTTTATGTACTAAGTCATGTGTACACAAGCGTGCGTATGTACACACAATTATTGAAGCGAATACACACATAGACTTGATGTCAGCAATCTACAAATGAGTTATTTCAGAGACGGAAGACGTGTCGTCCCGACAACCAGTCATTTCAACGTGTGTTAAGAACGACTGTAAAACATCAACTGACACCATAAATCATCTTAACCTGTGCTCGACTGTAAATCCTCCATGCCGTGGAAGGACTCCGATTTATAGTCAAAGCACTTAAAATAAAAAGGGAGGATCACTTCGACAAACGTCGGCAAAAAAAAAAAAAGTTGAATTGAAGAAAAGCATCAGTGAGTTTCTGCTGTTATTATTGTTGTATTGTAGCAAACATACTCAACAAGCTTAGTGTGTTTACACTCTTACCGTTTATCTTTCTTGTTGTCTGCTCTACTTACAACTAAACCTTTCCTGGCGACTTTAAAAGTTCACATAACTTCTCAAGACATTTCCAAGACATATAGAATTATTACACACTACTCTTTGTACACAAGGTGATACTTTAGACCAGGGCTGTTCAACTCAAAGCCCTGCAAACTATTTGGACCGACGTGAACTGAACATAGTGTTTTTTGCCTAATGAACTTTATTGACAATAAATGTTTCTAAAAATTAGTTCATTTTAAAATTTAACTTTCCCAACACTGGCGAAGATAATCCAGTTTAGACAATGCAAAATGGCCATCTCACAGCAACATAAAGTTAACAAGGCAAAAATATTTTTTGTCGACTAATGGACAAGAAAAATGTATTTGTGTCACAATGTTTGCCACGTCAACAAGGAGCGTAACATGAGAAGACGATAAGCTGTTGGTATTTCAACACACAAGTACTAAATATCTGTTCTTAATCAGTTTGCCTAACATTCATCAGCAAATAGTATTAAAGAGGTTGAACGGCCCACAGGCTTAACGTCCTTCCTAAAATCTTTGTTGATGAAATATTTGTTTTCCAATTAGACACAGCAATACAGCAATTATTCATAAAAGTAAAAATAAAAATAAGAACAAGCACAAAGAGTGATAAAGATAAAACAAGAATCTAAGGCTAAAGATAAAGAACATAGATCTAGAATTGTACAATCTAATAGCCCGAGGAATGAATGAGTCCCTGAGTCTATTAGTGTTGCATTTAGGAAGGAGCATTCGTGCACTCCATCTGCTTCTCTGCTCACTGATGTGTTAAGAGGATGACTGTCATCATCCATGATGGACAGTAGTTTGTCCAGTGATCTCCTCTCTGCAACTGTCACCAGTGAGTCCAGCTTCATGCCAAGCACAGAGCCAGCCCTTCTGATCAACCTGTCCAACCTGTTGACACTCCTCTTGGACACATTCCCACACCAACACACAGTATACTAGTAAACTAGTTTAGAGCAATAACATCTCTCTTGCTCAGATGGTCAACAATCAACCACCCAAACCTATCATGTTTTATGCATCAAACGGACGCCAAGTCAGTTTATGGAGCCTGCAAGATGGATGGCTCTAAGATGGAGGGCTCTGTCTACTGAGTTTCACTTATTTAACACGCAAAATCATATTCACAGGCTGGAGTTGTTGGAGGTCAGTGCCACTGGTTGCCTCAACCAACATATGGTTGCCAGACAAATAATGATACATCATGCGTTACTTGAGCTTTCTCCAAATTGTAGGGACATTGTATACGTCTCGTTTACCATGACCTTGAGAGTTTTTTTTGGTGCCCGTTTCTAAAACTAATCTCAACAAAAACATAAATGTGTATTGCAAACAGAGATGGTATAGAATAAGGAGTCGGTCGGACATGAACCCGTAAACACAAAGGGTGATATTTTCCTCCCCATTTGGAATCCATTAAAAGCAGATGCCGACCCTGCGGCGTGGCATGGAAAAAGCAGAAGAAGTGGAAAGCGGTCGGATGATGAAAAGTTTCGAGAAGGACAAATGATACGTCAGGGAAGGAAACGTATAGAGGACTCCCTTGGTTTGGGGGATACCCCCATCCTGATGGGATTTCCCTGAAGCCACGTCAGCACTCGACACGTTACATTTACTGTATAGAACCAACCCAGCAGGTCAGGAAATCGGAACGAGTGAGTCAGAGCAGCAGCCTGAAATAGAAGCCTTGAAAATGAAGTTGGCAGATGTTATCGCTTAACAGTGAGGTGGTTTAGGGAATACAATGTCAGAAATCACATTCAGACAAGAGAGCGTGAGTGTGTCATCCATAGACTGTTTCCAATGATTTTAGCCAAAATGTGTTTTTCTTGCAGAGCCAGAATGAATGGATGACGCTCACACAATCAAACTGCTCAGAGGCATTATTTACGATCAGAACACACATCGCTGAGCTCGCCGTGATCAGTTTATGGCTGCTTTTCACGTAGTCTCTGTTGACGTTTTTTTGTTGTACGTGAAGGTTGTTGTCAAGATGTCACCATGACATATGTCACTGGCTTCTGCTTAATGGCTCCTTCAGTGAACAGGAACACTTGTCTCTCACAACATCTCCATCAATGGCCGCTTCTTCCCAGAGTTCAAACTTGGCCAGCTTCCACATTCCTCAGCGATCTCACCCTGCTTTTCACCCTTTTCTCCCTTTGAGTGAGACTCACTGTTGAGGGCTTCTTTCACACCGGCCTGTCCAGTCAAATGAACCCATTGTGTCTGAAAACATCTTGGGGAGCTGAAAATATGGACCGTGGCGGCTGCGGCGTGTTCGTGCACTTGCTTGTGAAATGTAGTGTGTGGACTCGACTTTGCCAAGAGGCGACTCTCACGCCAACTTTATAAAATAACTTTTCCAAAATGACCTTAAATTTGTTTTCCGTCTCCATGGTTTAATTATATGAACCCAGTGTGGAACTTTCTTTTCCTAGCAGTGCTCTGAGTCAGTGGGAGGAATTCTGGGAGTAATTACAGAGCAGGAATGATGAGAGAAGGAGGAGACAGCGGCTCAGTATGAAGCTGAGAAGCTAAGATTTACATTCATTCATTGGGAATGAAGGTGTGTATGTGTGTGTGTGTGTGCTAACCTTTTCAAGTCTTTGGCTTGTACACTATGAATCTTTTCTTCGTTAGACTCTGTCCTTGTTCTTAGACTATTATACCACCCACAGCTCTGATACATCATGTCCTTTCAATTATACCTTCTTACATTGAGGCATATACTGTATGTGTATATTCAACAACTGATTGTTTTCTTGTTCGTATCCCAGACTTCTTTGTTGTTTTAATATTGCAAAAAGTTTATTGTTGCATTTTCTTTTCTTTATTTTATTGGAGATAGTATGCATAAACACATATACAAATAAAATAAATGATCTTTGCTCTATATTAGAGTACTAACAAAAGACACACAATAATTCTGACTCCTGTGTTGTTCTCGGTGTTGATCTTTTAAGTATATATTTTATTTAGTTTAGAGTTTTGTTTTGATTTTTTAGGCGCTTTCTGACCCTGGTCTGGAAAAGAGCTATACAAATATTACTTACTTACTTACTTACTTACTCGTACAAAGTCCTAAATATTTGTTTTTTGTTCACATGATGTTGTTATGTGGGTCTGAATCTGGCCTGCAGCTTTATTTTTCGTGGTCCTCCAGATGGTTCGGTTAAAAACCAAACTAGATGTTCACGTTTGTATCGTGATATATAAAAGATGCTCGTGATTAAGCTCAGGAACAGAGATTATCGACTTCAATAATTGTAAGGACACTCCCAATAGCCCTTGTCCAGGTGATTGAGCTTCCTTGTGTGATTGAGATTGACAACCCTGCTTTGAGTTTAATGATTTATCTTTATTTTATCTTGTTTTAACATTGTATATTTTGTGAGATAGTTTCCTTTTCAATCACGTTTTCTCACTACAATGGTCTTATTGAAGTACAAAATGGAAAATAATCAGTTAGCCCCCAAACTGATTAAAAACACCTGTAGAGTCCAAGTTATTTACTCTCAATTGAAACGGGAGAGGGTTTCATTTTCCAGGTGCAAATACTTAAGGAATCAAGGGGCGACCCAGACAAGACAGACCCACATTCATAACAGAAACCATAAAACAGGAAGTGAACAGAACCTGAAAGAAGAAAAGAAAAATAGAACAAAAATACATGCCAATTTCCTAACACACACTTTTGAAAGTGATCTCTTAATGTAAACATCTGAGCCAGGTTCTCCTTATTTATGCCGGATGAGCTTGATTGCTTCCCCCTGTGACCTAAACACACCTTTATGTTTACAATTTAAACAATTTAAAACGATCAATAAAGTTATTCCTACTGAGCCTGTACACTCGCCTTTATATGACTCAATTAAGCTAGAATAGTTATTAATCTAAAACAATAGACCAACCATATGACGTAAAAGCTTTTTATTTCAAAACATTTTAATTAATATTGAGTGACGAATCAAGGTTTTTCAGAAACCTAGATTCATAGATTAGTATTAAGTTATTCAGAATTAAACAAGCCCTTCATATGATAGACACTATCAAAATTTAAACATTGTTAGAAAATATGAGATAAACATGGGTCTTGTATTTTTAGCAGTCGACTTAAAAACAAATGTTATCGGATCAGAGGAGAGAAGATGTTAAACCTGTAAAAGACAGTCTCAAAATAGATTTCCTTTGATCATTTAGTAAACGCACTCTTCTGACAAACAGTCAAATGAGTCAATCGCCAAACTCATTTAAACGAGGAACGATTGGAATTCAAATTACTGCTCTCACACATCCAAGCAAATTTGCACTGTGTTGTCGTTTGTTAAAGACTAAACTCAACTTTTTACAAACTCTAGGAAAGTATTTCACATGATGCTGGAGAAATTAATAGTAAATAAATGTTAATCACATATTCACAAGATGATTTTCGAGATTAAGTAAACCTAAACTTAACATCCATCTTAAAATTGAAGCCCTGACAAGAGAATTTTTCCCAAAAGAAATTGAACATGTCTATATTTTAAGCTTGTTTGTAGCTGGAGCTGAGAGACTAGGAGCTTCTCATTGAAACTGCACAACTTTGCAATTGTCAGTCCACACACTGATAGCCTGGGATCTTCACTTGAACCTTTCCTGTAGTTAGAATCAATACAACAGAAATGTAATGATTTGTTTTTTCTTTCTTTGCCTTATGGACCAGTACCTGCCTCTGGTCCAGTGTTGGGGACCACTGATTTATTTGGTGTCTTTTATTTTGCAATTCTTCTAAAATTGTTCTCTTTTTAAAAATGTACCATCTTGTTTTAACTTTGTATTATTTTATTTCTATGGTATCGTAATTTTCCATATATGTATTATTTGCATGCAACATGTGAGGTTGTCAAGTTTTCTGCCAATCAGAGTAGAGATTGACACCTAAGAGATCAATGATTTCCAGCTTAACCTTGTGGTGAATCAGGTTGATTGTTCTGAAGGGCAAACTAAACATAAAGTGGAAGGAAATTTGTAAACAAAGTCAAATTTTCGAAAAAAGGGATTTGAACTTAAAATTCCAGAGCTCTCGCTCGTATCCAAAACTCCTCCCTGTCAAGAAATCTTTGACCTCACTTTAACTAGGTGATTGACCTCTGGCCCTGACCTCCCCGGAAAAGTAAACTGCAAGGAGTTTATTAGAGCCTTAAAATCCATAAATCCCTCAATAAAAATGATGATACTTACTTGTCAAGCTTCATTTAATTCAGAGAAAAACAGCACGTGTCATGATCATGATCACAGACCCACTCATGGCTCATACCTCTGCTCTCATCTACAAACATTGTAATGAACGTCCTGGCAGGAGTGAGTCAGTGGTTGTCTGCCGGGCCAGGAATGTTCCACACACACCTGTGAGCAGACTGAGAACCAGCGTGACCCTCCTGACTCAATTTGCTCTTTCATTAGCACCCTGGCATGACAAGCCGTGTCGAGCACGCATCTGGACGCACGTTTGTGGTTCGATAGATGGAAGAATGGATGGATAGTTATAGTAGATTGAGAGTAACATGGAATTGAGAAAACGTAATGACAATAAGAAAAAGAGTTCAAAAGAGCTGTGTGTTGTTGAGGTCATTTTGTACCAGTTAAGATCACCTTTATGGCAAGCAGATCCTGGGGGACACCAAGAAAGAGTAGTTGAAAAATATAATTTATGATGATGAGGAAAACAGGATTCCAGTCTCTATTGCCAAGTGGTATCCCTGATGGACTGGTGCATTGTAAGGCAATAGCGTAGCCCGACTGTTGTTTGTGCTCATGTGCCAAACAGTAGTATTTACCCTATTTGGACTCGGCTGGAAAGTGCCTCTTCAGGGGATTTTCTTCTCCTGCTGATGGCCTTCATGCCTTGATTGCCAACAGCAGTGAAACACGGAGGGGCCTGTTAAAAAAAGAACAGTCCCCCTGATCCGATTATTTGGTGGTTAATTGGCTCAGATGGTGCCCGAACGCACTGCAAAAGCTCCAGATCGAGTTGTGACATAATTTCCCCAAGTTTAGGGATTTTTCTCAGTTAAAGGAAACAGTTTCTTGGTCAGTTTTCTGCAATGTTAAACTAGAGACATGTCTTTGTCAAATACAACACCCAGGTTTCTCAGGCTCAGTTTGACAGACTGGCCTAAGTTACCCAAGTACTGACTCAACCCTAGAACCTTATAATCAGGCGCAATAACCTGAGTTTCACAAATTGTCCACATATAGACTCCACAATGGCATGCTTAAATGCATTGGGATATTTTTTTTATTTAAAGGCCAAGAAAACACAGTGACCATGCATGAGTGGGTATGGGGTTGCGAGGGTCTTTTTTAAGGCATATTATTGCAGCTATGAATGAATGTGTGCCGATGCCTGTTGCGGCAAAAGGGCCAGAACCTGTTGCCGGACCACGATAATGAGGTAACTCAAACTACAGAATGTTGGGCCCTTTTGACCTCTGAGCCTGTTAAGGCAGCTGATAGGTACCGGCAAATCCTGTGGAGGAAGAGTTCGGCGAAGCCATGGATACAGAGTACTGTTAACCCTGCGTATAGTGGCGATGGCACACTGCTGACCCTATCTCGGGATGATTGGTGGAAGTACAGTGGAGATTGGGGCAGTGTCTGCTGCTATAATGACAGGAAGCAAATCTCTTGGTTTACCTGGCTATCTACAGTCTGTCTCTACCCCCACCAATGGTCACAAGTGGTGACCGAAAGACTTAGCAAAATAGAATTATTTGCGCCTGGGCTCTGAACAACCAATAGGAAACCACAGGGAAGACCAAGGACACTGAAGGGGCTATGTCTCTCAGCAGGCACAGGGACACCAAATGGTCCTGCACATTAGCTAGACGATGAAGCCGGAGAAAAGAAAGTCTATTAAGTCTCTAATATGCGGAAAAAGACGAAGATGACTAGGAAGACAGAGTTTAATTCTAGAGCTGACATCTATGACATTTTCCATGTTTTCTTGATAAATAACCAGTTCAGTTCTTACATCAATAGCTATGACATTGACAGAATAAAGTTTTACATAAGTCAAGCTCTGAAGTTGAAATCTTAATTCAGGCCAAGGGAAGGTTTAAAAAGAAGCTCTTTGTTGAGCTTGTGTTGAGCTCTTGACCCGAGGCTGGATCTAGGACTGTAAATATGTCTTCTTTGCTAAGATTTATGACTGTCCATGGGAGTTCTGAACCCAAAGGGGTCAGGATATAACAAGGATGGTCAAGTAAAGCCAGAACACTGCAAGCTTTTCCACTGATGATCTGAGCAGAGAGCGGTTCACATTTACTGTATGAATATGAAATGTTTCTGTTCAAACAGGCCTTGTTTGTCCACTACAGGTGATTTCATTCATAGTGGAACAATCGTCATGTGACTTCCTGAGCAGGACACCAGTTCCTGTCAGTCGCACATGGATGTCTAATGACACGGATGTGAGGAACAATGTACAAACTTTGGCAAATCATCATGAACTAATGATTCACTGTGAAACACAAACACACTTTAAATGAATAAAATGGTCATTTAAAAAATCATATTAATAATTATAAGTTAATAAATATTAATGAAGGGAAGTTTGTATATTATTTAATTAATTTTATTATATTGATTAAATGTTTATTAAGCAAATTGCCAAAGCAATGAAATGAAAACTAAAACTAATAGAAAAGCAATACTTGTACTAATAAAAACAATGAGAAAATGTTCAAATATTGTTGTTTTATTGTTTTAAAGCAGAAAAGCTTGATGTAAATTTTTCTTTTCAGTGACTTTTCCTCCTGGGATATTTTCTGTTATATGTGCTTCAAGAAGGTGAACAACAGCTGCCACATGACTCCCTCTGGTATGCTGAAATTTGATCAAAAAAAAAAAAAGGACAATCTCAATGAAAGTCTCCTGAGCTTGTTTTTGTAGCTGTTGATTTAAACCTTTTTTCTTTAAGAGACGACCACGGTAAGAGCAGGAATTTAGTTTGGACAGGATACAAATCTGAAGTGATTGAAAATCTGAGAAGATTGAAGTTAATAATATTTCCAGATAACATATCAAGTCTGAAAGTGTATTTTAAAGCTCCTTCTATGACCAAAAGTTTTGAAAACTTTAAACCAAATATCTGGACCAAGCCCTTTTTTGTCCGTGCGGCCTGAGCCTGAGAGGAAGGAGATTAGTGTGCAGCAGGGAGGAGGATCGTTCATGGTGGGTGATTGCTATCAGGATAACTATGGGCAAATTCTTGTTCCCGGGCCAGATCCTTTGAGGTGAGCTCAGCACCATACTTCAACCAGCTACGACAACAAGCTGAAAAAAAATGTTCAACTAAACTTGTTTTTTTTTTTTATATAAAGTGCCATGTTTAGTCTGGGTTTGTTTGTCTGAGTGATACTACAGTTGGTCATCACCACCAGATGACAATCTTCAGATGTATTGGCATCATAATGTGGTTCTGCAGTATGAGACAGATGAGACAACAACAGTAATTTTGAATATTGTAGAAGCAGGTATGGATAAGTACACAGCCGCGGGATGTTTAGCAACGAGGGCTGGAATTGTGTCATTGTGTAACATCCTTCCTTCCATTCTGAAGCACACCAACTCCTGCTTGATTTATGATGATTACTGGGAAGGTTAGCTGAAATAACAGCTGCAATTCAATGTTTGTGTTGCTTTATTGCAACATCAAGACTAATGTTTGCGGTTCACTCTGAAATATTTAAAGTAGCTATTTAACCATATTTGGCTCTTGCCTAAGAGAGTAAATAAGAATAAGTAAATTGATAAAATTCATCTGGCATCACATGAAGAACACTGTTTGCTGATGATGTTTGAATGCTTCTCTTTTGGCTAAGGCAATTGAATTAAAAAGAAGAGAAAGCCAATGTCTTATGGAAACATGGAATTAAACAGTCAGTCCTAATCCTTGATATTAATAAGTTTGTTTATTAACACCAATTAACACTTATTTTAGCTGTCCCTGTTTTCAATGACTCCCTGGGTTCTGTTGATGGAATCGATAAAAAAAAAAAAAACATTGTGTTGTTTCGACAAACGTGTTGTTTTCACTTTGACGAAACTATAAAATCGTGTATTGATCTCAATAGCACGGTTAATTTTACGTAAGTCAGTAAGTCAGTAAACGTTATTTGTAGACCAGGGTCACAAAGCGCTTTAACAAACAAAAACAATACACAGTTAAATATGTACTTTAAAAGGCTAAGACAACATAAGACAAATTCGGGAGTCCCAGAAAATCAGGGAAAAGCACAAATAAGAATAGTAATATAAAAGTAGTCAGTAGACTCCATCAAACGCAGAGGCTTAAGACCAACAGCCTGGAAGGATTTCCTGAAGCGTGTTTAGGAACCATCAGTAGATTCTGATCCACAGACCTCAGAGCCCAAGCTGGGGTGTAAGGCTGGATCAGATCAGTGATGTAAGGAGGAGTCTGACCATGAATAGCTCTAAAAGTAAGAATCAGAATTGAAAAATTGATCCTGAAAGAAACTGGCAGTCAGTGAAGAGTTTTAAGGGTAAATGTAAGTTATTCTACTGGAGCAGGTCAGAATTCACGCAGCAGAGTTTTGTATCAACTGATAACTCCTTGTTTTGACATGAAAATAAACTGTTACAATAGTACAAACGAGAAGACACAAACACATGTATTATAAGCTCCAGATCGTGTTGTGACATCATTTTCCTAAATTTTGAGATTTTTCTCAGTTAAACGAAAGGATTTCTGCAGTGTTGAACTCAACCCTGGAATCTTATCATCAGGCACAATAACCCAAGTTTCACATATTGTCCACATAAAGGTTCCACAATGGCATGTTTAAATGCACCCCTGTGGAAAGGTAGAGAATTACCATTTTGGTAACCCAGGGCCCAATTACATCAAACACTTTAATAAAGAGCCTATGGTAACTTGCAAGACAGAGCTGCTTCTTTTAAAATGGTTCTGGATATTCAAAACTGGTCTCAGTGATAGAAAAGAACAGTGGTTGATCAGCTAAACAACAAATATGCAACTGCCTCACAGCAAGAATGTTGCCACAGTCCAAATACATACAGAGGGAACTTGTCCGAAGCCGTAAGTGTGTGTATAGATGGTTTTATGTATTTTGTGCCATGTGACAGACTGGAGTCCTGTTCAGGGTGTCCCCCGCCTCTTGCCCAAATAAGCTGGTAAAGGCTCCAGTGGCCCTGTAGGTTGATGATGGTTAAATGTTGTAATAGCATTAATTAATCTTCTTTAGTCTTTAGGAATTATATTTGCATTGATACTCATTTTAGGCTTCCATCCAAATTGCTTTTAATCGATATTAATATCAATGTCATTTATCTATTTTTTCTAATCCCTGTTTGCTGTTTCGGGGGTGGCACCTAGTACCTTTTGCGAGACAGTGTAAGCAGTTAGTGAGGACAGGCCAACAGTGAAAAGGGTGTGGTTGTTGTCTCTATAGATATTATGTGGATTTCAATTTAATCTTTTTTCTATGTCTTTGTACGACAATTTTCTTTTCTTTAAAGTAATTTGAATTTTCCCAGGAGTCTCTCTTTATTTCATTACCCGCCTACGTTTTCCCGTACTCAGAGGAAACATTGGGATATGACTGAGAAAGAATCCAGGGAAACAAAAGTTTGCTGACAAGTTGCATCACAGCTTGAGTCAATGTTGAAACTGTAAACAGTCAAAGATAAGATGTCTCTGAAATGGTCGTCACTTACAGTCAAAATGCAGGTTTAATAAATTAATAAAAAAAGGATCAACCACACGCTCGATCACGGATATTTTGTCTTCCTCACCGACTAAAATTTAAGCAGCTACTTGTGAGGAATGTGTTTGTGTAAAAAACCTGCAGGAGGCTTGTGAGTCGTGTTTATTGGTTCTCAAAAGGTATTGTTTTGACGTTTGTGTAAGCAACGTTATCATTGTTCCTTTGTTCAAGGATTTCCTTCATGGTGGCCAGAAATGTTATATTATTCTGACCAAAAAGAAGCCCTGAAGCAACAAGGAACGACCAGGAATTGAACCTTGTAACAACTACCACCACTAAGAATAATGAACGATAACAACCCATTTAATCCCTAAAACCAAATTTAATTAAGTCAGTAGTTATTTGTGTTGGGTAGCAGCATTTGGAAGCCACACAAATCAGTGACAGTGTTTCTTCGTAAATCAGAATAGATTTCCAATAAAGCACCCAAAGTCTAATAATTATTTTCGTCCAATTATAATTATTTCTTGAAAATGTTTTTGAATACAATTACTAACAGATAAATGAACAAAACTGAGGAGTACACAATGCAACCCTTCTTTGGCCAGTGTACGAAACATGAATTGAAGGTGTGTGATGTGGTCCATCCCTAAGAAATAACTTGTCCATAAGAAAACATCTGTATGGCGACCCAGGATAATCATGTAGGCTGTAAAAACACCGGTTTGATCCTATCACCCACAACAACATTCCCTTGGATGTGACTTGACACGACCAGTCTGTCTATGCAGGTATGACGCAAGTCCCTCATCCCCCAAGCCAGCATTGAAATATGACCTTTTTGCAGTTCCAGGTGTGACATGACATCACTTCGCCATTGAGACAGAACACTGAGTTCACCCGTGTATCATACCGAGATGATGAAAGGGATTGAAAACTGAAGAAATGTCTGTCGTAACATTCATGTGAAGGCAAGTATAAGTTGACTAATATGCAATCTTTTTACATTTAGTCTCAGTCTACAATATGTTGCTTATTAATTTTATTGTTGCATAAAAAACATTTTACTTTTTCTTTACAAACAAGTGATGTGGCGATTAGTCTTTTGCTTTTACCTTCAACTGCTCGTGACTTATTTCAAATAATTTCAAATTGAAGAAGAGTTGCAGCTTATACAAGTGAACTTGATTTCTATGTAAGGTAGGTCATGAGTAAGACAGCGGAAGATTAATAATACTGTTTCCAACTTGACATAGCCAAACTGTAATCTCCAGAGTAGAACAGGAGTGGGTGGTGTTTTTAAATTAAATTACCGGAATGTTTTATTAAATAAACAACACATCCTACGTTTAGATCTTTATTTTATTCAACTTGAATGAACTCCTTATATTCTGGAGAACTCTTTGTATGAGTAGAGCTGTGGTTTAAGCAGGGTGGTGACTGAGGTGGGGGGGAGTGGCCCAGGGGGCGGGACCTCGGGGGCCAACAAGGTTTATATAGTGTGCCGGCTTCCCCTCTCCTTCTGCCTTGTGTCTGTGTGTTCCCATTAGATCCCGTCCAGCCTGAACTTCTCCTGGTCTCTCACAGAGTCTCTCCTAAACTTTTTCCAACCATGCAGACTTCCAAGCAAACAACGTACTCCGTGCGCTCCTCATCCGGCAACAGGGCTCCTGCTATGTCCATCACCCGCTCATCGGCTGGAGGAGTCTACAGGGCTCCCACCATCCATGGTGGAGCTGGGGGAAACCGAATCAGCGTTTCCAGCCGCAGTGGGCTGTCCTCCAGCATGGGAATGGGCTCCGGAACTGGGGCCTCCTTCCAGGTGAACACCACTGGGAAGAGCGCAGACATCATGGGCAACGAGAAGTTTGCCATGCAGAACCTGAATGACCGTCTGGCAAGCTACCTGGAGACCGTGAGGAACCTGGAGCAGGCAAACCAGAAGCTGGAGATCAAGATCAAGGAGGCCCTGGAGAAGAGTGGTCCTGACTTTAGAGACTACAGCAAGTACCAGGCTATTCTGGATGATCTCAGAAGAAAGGTGAGAAGAAGACAGGGGTGGGAGGTCTTGTAGGGGCACCAACAAGTTAGATGTCTGGTGTCAACATGTTTTTAAGACTTTAATCTCAGGCATGATATCCAAATCTTTTCCATTTACACTGGAACAATTCTCATTTAATTCTCAAGGGCTCAAGCTGTACCGGAAGCAGTCCAGATGGGGAATGTTGATACTTGGAGCGATTGTTATCATGTGTATTTCTCTCAATCTGTTTATCGTACCCGGGTAAATATCATGGAAAACTATTTAACATCCAAATTAGTATCTTTAGGAAAAGTAAGCAACGTTGTGTGTACTCTGTCAACATCCATGTACTTTATTTAGTCATGGTCTTCCTCTCTGTCGCTGTCTCAGGTAGTTCCTAGTCAAACATTCAAATAAGCCATTCATGCAAAAGCACACATCCACCCTCATAGCCCACAGCCACCTACAGGTCCTGCCTCATGTAAATCACCTGTCCATGGGAGACATCCAGCCGCCTGGAGCAATGGAGGCCTGGCAGCTTCTGATTGGTGCCGCGACTTTGTCACATGACATCTTCTATCGCTTCAGTGGTGATCTAGTTTTCAACTAAAGTAAACATCTGCTGGCCTGTATGTAAAGTCCAAACGTACACAGAGACACACATTGGAGGTTAACCAAAGCAACACATAATTCCTTTTATTCAACTTTGACCTATATTCTTCCTTCTATTCCTAGGGCCTTTCCATTCACAAAAACATTCATGTGACCTCTGTAAATGAGCAGTCATATATTTGGTACAATCTTGATGGTATCTGAAATTATACTGACGTAAATATTTTATCTATTTGTGCGTGAATTCCGATTCACTCAACGTTTTTTTTCTCCAGGTTTTTGATGCCACCACTGACAACGCCCGTCTGGTTCTCAACATTGACAACGCTCGATTGGCAGCTGATGACTTCAGAGTCAAGTAAGACCAGTCATGTTGTGTTAATGTAGTCCTTCATCATCAGTACCGCATCATCATCCCTCCTCCTGTGCTCCTTGCTGCAGGTACGAGTCCGAGCTGTCCATCCGTCAGTCCGTGGAGGCCGACATCATTGGCCTGAGGAAGGTCATCGATGACACCAACATGAGCCGCATGAACCTGGAGAGTGAGATCGAGGGCCTGAAGGAGGAGCTTATCCACCTTAAGAAGAACCATGAAAACGTAATGTTTACCCCCTTCATGCATGTACCGCCCACAATTAACGATTGTACCTGGGACTAGATTTACTTTATGGGGTTTTGGAATCACTCACCTAGAGGCATGGCATGGCATATGGTCATGCTGATTGCTGATTCACTTCCTGTGATGAATTGTCCAAAGTTCTTCCTTCTACGAGTGTCCTATGTATTTCATAATGATTAATCGAACATCATCTTGTATTTTGGCCATCAAAATGATTATTTTTCATTTGATTCCACTTATATCCATTATGTGGTGATGAGGAAGTAATTCTTATACAAACACCATGACCTTCTATCCTAGTGCACTCTGTTTAGTTAACAGTGAAAGTTAAGTCTTTTAAAGGTTCTTATCAGTTTTCACCCTTTCAGCCTTCTTTCAACAAAGTAAGATGACCTCAAACAAAACACCTTCTAAACAAATGTCTTCATGTGTGCATGACCTGAGTCAATATTTTCACGTTACAAGTTACAAAAAGAAAATGTCTTCATCCTAAAAGAGTTTTCTAAATAATCTGGAGAAAATTCAAAATTCTGATCACGCTGAGGTTCACCATTGTGCTTCTGTTTTGTTAATGTTCTTTTAGACTCTACAACTTTGTTAATGCTCCACAAAACAGCTCATTTGCATTCCAGAGGTCCTCTCTGTATCTAGGTTACCATTTCTGTGGTCGGCTTCAAATGAAGTACAATTGTATAACCCATAAAAGAAAGATTATGTAAGTGATTTGTCCTTCTCACACTTTCACTCTCAAATGTTTTCAACAGGATGTTATGGAACTCCGCAATCAGATCTCCCTGTCAGGAGTCCAGGTAGATGTCGACGCTCCTAAAGGACAGGACTTGGCCCAGATCATGTCAGAAATCAGAGCTAAATACGAAAAGATGGCACTGCAGAACCAGCAAGAGCTGAAAGCATGGCATGAGTCACAGGTTTGTTCTTCACAAGCCCTGAATGATCAGTGTTTTGGTTCAAAAACTAAGTAAGATTTGAATCTATTTCAGATGTCAGAGGTCCAGGTTCAAGTCTCCGAAAACACAGAGGCGTTGAAGGGTGCACAGACCGTGTTGAATGATCTACGCAGACAGTTGCAAACTCTTGAGATTGATCTGGAGTCACAGAGGAGCTTGGTAAGGACAAACTCAACACAGCTTACTGACCTTCTAAGCACGCTTAGTTAAATACCCCAGAGCTCCTTAGATCAGCACAAAGATACAAACTTTGTTGACGGTGGGTTTTACACCCTGCTGAGCCGTTGCTATGCAGCCAGACCAATGGTTAAACATTAACTCTCTCCATGCCCACAGAAAGCATCGTTGGAGGGCACGCTGAGAGACACAGAAATGCGCTACAACATGGAAATTGAGTCACTCAACTCCATTTTACTGGGTCTGGAGGCAGAGCTCACACAGTTGCGAAACAACATCCAGACGCAGACACAGGACTATGAAACGCTGCTCAACATGAAGATGAAGCTGGAGGCTGAAATCGCCACATACAGGAGGCTTCTTGATGGAGAGGACTTCACGTGAGTAGAGACGGCCCTGATCAAATGAGGCATCAATTAACATCCCGCTTGCCTCTTTACAGACTTCAAGATGCTCTAGTAGACCAGAAAACAGTGAAGACCAAAGTCATGACTGTCACACAGACCCTGGTGGATGGGAAGGTTGTGTCCTCCAACACAGAGACAAAGAACCTTTAAACAACACAATGTTACGGCATGTTACAACAACAATTAAATAAATAACAAGTGAACCTCCTGGATGTGTGTCTACTTCATGGGCAAATTCATAAACTGGACAAGAAAAAAAAAGAATATTTATTTCACTGCAACTCTATTATTTATAAGTATTGTGCTTTTTAGTTTAAGAATATTGACAATTTGGAACATGAAAGTGTTTTTTTTTTCACCATGTCTGATTTTCTTTTTATCCACTTGATTTTGACCTTATGCATTGTGACTTTGAGACCAACAATAAAGAACATTCCAGGAAGTAATTCTGCTCTACTGTCCCTTCTTTCCTAAGTAATAAGTAAGGTTTATTTGTAAAGCGCCTTTCACAGACCAGGGTCACAAAGCACTAACACAACAAAACAATACACACATACATACACATTTAAAAGGCCAAGACATCACATGAGTGGGTTTTCTATGACCACTCCGGTTTCCTCTCTCGGTTCAATGACTCTATGTTATTTGAAGGTTTGGTTAAGGGCTTGGTAAAATAGAGCCGTTTTACATCTGAATTCGGAAGCGAGCTTTATTCTGATATCGCTGTGTGAAAAAGTCACAGCCTGGGTCTGACCCTGGAACTATCCTCTGTACAGTAAGCACTACTGAAGGAACCTAAGAAAAAATAGTTTGGTGCACATCTATGTTCAAGAAGGTCATCATTAACTACCTTTGTTACACAAACGTCAACTGTTTTTTGTTTCCTGTCCAAATTTCACACCATCTGTAATTTTAGAGATTTGATGATAATTGTTGAGCTAACAACTTTATTTGTAAGAGTCACTTCATTTATCAGCTATTACTACCTAGGTGTAGGTGTGTTTGGACAAAGTCTATGGTTAAAGGTAAAAAAGGCAATAAAGATAAGAGAGGAGTGGCAGTTTTCACGACATATAAGAGTCAAGCTGGTTTCTTTTTTCCTCACTCTCCGCTGCTGAACCCCCTGCTCCAAGACGCACCAGTCCTTCCTAAATTGATTCAATACAATGGAGCCCCTGATGAGGAGACAGAGCACTAAAATTCTGTCCACGCATGGACCGGTGAACTACGCACACAGTGTCAGCGGTGGAGCAGGTGGGCGCGGGGTTAGCATCTCCACATCCAGTTCAAGGGTTAGCGGCGGCTTTGGTGGATATGACTACCATAGCTCGCCGACCCCTGGAGCCATGGCCATTGGTAATGAGAAGATCCACATGCAGCACCTCAACGATCGCCTGGCAAGCTATCTTGAGACGGTGAGGACCCTTGAGAAGACCAACAGCACTCTTGAGATCAAGATCAGGGAGATCCTTGAGCGGCGCGGCCCATTGGAAGGAAAGGACTACGGCAAGTACCACACCACCATCTGCGACCTCAGAGACAAGGTGAGGTTGCTTGACTTGCTATCCTTATTTTGCTAAAAAACTAAATAACATTTACAACATGAATTGTAAATTCTAGTAACTGATTTTCTTTGATGAGTCTTTCTGCACCGCACTCCCCCCTATTCCAGACAGTTTTCAATGTGTGTGTTAACTGAAATACATTTGTTAATTTCAAATAAATTAAATATGTAAATTCTAGAAATATTTCAGTGTTGTATTCTCTTTAAAAAAATTGTTGTATCCACCAGTGAAACAAACAATTATTTTTTGCACACTATGTGGCTTGCAGATGAAACAGGACCCATTTTGTATGACTTTTCTCTCAGATTTTTGACATGATCAAGGGGAATGCTCAGCTGACCATCTCTCTGGACAATGCACGCTTGGCCTCAGATGACTTCAGAGTAAAGTAGGTGTTTGACGTCATAAACATGGCATTTAGATGAAGCAGGTGTGATCAAACGAAACTTTGAAATCACAGGATGGAGTACGAGTTGGCTATGCGTCAGACTGTGGACGGTGATCTGGCAAGACTGAGGAAGATGCTGGATGATACCAACGTCGCTCGTCTTCACCTCGAGGGCGACATTGAGTCTCTGAAGGAAGAGTTGATCAACCTGAAGAAGAACCATGCCATCGTGAGGGGCTTCTCTCCACTTATATTTAACCCAACAGCCTCTCCTCGAAAACAGGAAATCATTTCCTGTCTATTTCCCTTTCTTGACAGGATGTTGCCGAGCTGCGCAGACAGATCACAGAGGCCAGCGTTAACGTAGATGTGGATGCGCCCAAGGGTCAGGACCTTGCCAGGATCATGGAGGAGATGAGAGCCAAGTACGAGATGATCGCCCTGAAGAACCAGGAGGAACTCAAAACATGGCATGAATCTCAGGTAAAGCTGAAAATTTAATTTCAACTGGAACGTGTCTAAATTTTGATTTATTCCACAGATGACAGAAGTCCAAGTTCATGTGAGTGAGCAGACTACTGCTCTGAAAGAAGCGACTTCTACGCTGAGCGAGTCCAGGCGCACGCTGCAGGGCTTGGAAATTGCGCTGCAGTCTGAACGCAGCATGGTGAGACAACATCATAATAAATAGGAACATTTTATCACTGAGTACACTTTACTCACTGCATCTCCTCTACATTTCAGAAAGCAGCTCTGGAGGCCACACTGCGTGACATTGAGATGCGGCACAACATGGAGATGGAGAAGTTCAACGCAATCATTTTAAGGCTGCAGGAGGAGTTGTCTCGCATCCGTGCCGATATTCAGCAGAACACGCACGAGTATGAACTCCTGTTGAACATAAAGGTTAAGCTGGAAGCGGAGATCGCAGAGTACAGGAGGCTGCTAGATGGTGGAGACTTCAAGTGAGTGTGACTTAAAGAGTGGCTATTTTCACACAAAACAATGATGTCTGGTAGCTAAGATTAACTCATCTTTGTCCACAGGCTTCAGGATGCTCTGGTCCAAACCAAAGTGATGACAGTCACTCAGACTCTCGTCGATGGAAAATTGGTGTCTGAGAGCAAGGATGTCAAATCCAGTGAGAAGAATATACCCCTTTAAAAACGGGAAACCGTGGAGAGTAAAATAAAAGATGCAACCAAAAACTTTAATTGTTCTTGTTTTATTTTTTTTTTAATAAATATTTTAGTATTCCAGTTAGATCACAGGAAATGTATTGACTTAGGTTGAAGCTACTGTTGGGAACTGTTCTTGTTTGAGCCCCCCCTCCAAACTCCCCCACGACTCTGCAGGAAATTCTTCTGGCTTCTGAGGAATTCACATTTTGACCTCCAGTTCTTTGGCAGCGTCCCAATGACTGCCAGAAGTTTCTATTCCCATGCTATATCAAACAAAACTTGTCCTTGTAATATTAGTCTAATTCCTGTTTCATATTTAAGATTAAATAACAGAGACTCACAGGATGCCTGTCGAAAAACAAAAGGTCATAATGTCTCTTGACAATAAAAGAAACTTAAAATGTTATTCATATTTGAACCCTTCAGAAGATCCACAAGCTTTGTTCAAAATCCGAAGAGTGCAACATTTCGCTACCTAAAATTCCTACTCTGGTACGAGTGGAGAGGAAAAGAAAAAGAAAACCTCAATCCAAGCAATAATCATAGAACCCCAGAGAAGCAAAATTAAGTATAATTTTGGGAAATGTCTCCAACATGAGTTAAAATATTTAATTGAGCCTAGTTTTTGAAAACAACAAGGGGTTTTATAGCGGACTCATGAAGCGTATTAAGGCATGCTATGGGCGCTATGACTCACAATTAAGGCCAACTCCACCCTGGTCTAGAACTACCATTATGGAGTTTAACCGTTTTATTGTAACCACAGGCTTGAAGTTTGTTGTTTGAAGAAGAAGGGAATGTTGGAAGAGTCAAAAACCTATATTATCTTATATATTCCCTCCAATGTGTCATTGACCATAGTCTTTAGTCCACTTGACAACATTCTCTGCACCTCTCAGTAAGATCCTGGTAGACTACCAGTTCATGAATGTGGAGACCTTAAGTTGAAAATTAAATTAGATTTAATATATTTCTGAAAAAAATGGTTAGTAGCTTTCAGCTGGCTTCTTGATTTTCTACAATTTGGTTCTTATCTCAACTCGAGGTTGGCTCTCCACACAGACAACGATATTTCTTTGTAAATATTTAGCGTAAAGTTTACTGTTGTCAATTAATGACCCAGGCATCTGTGAGTTGAGTTCAATGAGTTGCCTCTCAAGCACCAAATCATTGAAATGAGGATGAAAATTCTTTTGAACACAGAGAGCCTATGTGCAGCTGCCAAAGTGGAGGCAAGTAAGTAGCAGAGGGTAAATTAGGTAACAGCGAAACTGGGCAACGCGCCATCATCCAGTGGTTGGTTTTCCCCCAAAATTTCATTTTCCAGTCACGTTGTGTGGGAGAGTAAAATGCAGCTTTCTCCCTACAAAAGAGCTGAGTTGGCTGTTGGTTGACTCATTCGTCTGGTTTCCGTGGAAACTTACCAGAGGTCGGCTAACACAAAATGACTGATGATTATGGCCCTTGCCATCCTAAAAATACCTCGCTGGAGCACATTAGCGAAATAGAAACCACAGTTGTGAACAAAATTTATATTAAAATACCTTTTTTATTCACATACTGAACAACTTTTTACCATCAAAAGTAACCAACATGCATTCCAGTGTAAAGGATGAATGATTGATAGTGGGGTTAAAATATTTTTCGTGCCCTGATGGTTATAAAGTATACAGACAGATAGCAGAGCTTCTGCTCATAAATCTCATTCAAGATATCCTGTAAATCATCAATCTCAACAAAGCTACTCGGTACTAGTCTGTATGTGGTAACGTGTTTTTCTTAGGTGCACAATTACACCCAGTTCCTCCTCCTCACTGAACACATTCCTAGGGATGAAGTGAGGGAACCACATAGATGTTGAAACAGTGAAGTCACTGCAACATTTTTTTTTTCCACTTCAAGGATCAAGTTGATTGATCTCAGAAAACATGTTATGAACATTAAAAGACGTTTACTCTAAGGAAACAACTTTATAGATATGTCTCGTTCGGATGTGTTCCCCCGAGGAGAGGAATTCCACCACAGGAAGGGAGAGTCTTTACCGTCAGCGCGACCCCTTCGTCCAGGAAGTAACAAACAACAATGTGCGCACATAAACTCACGACAACACACCTGGATATTGAATTTTCCCTTTGGTGTGTTGAAAACAATAGACCACGTAACAAGAGACCCATACCGGGCATGTCTGCCCTTGAGTAAATGTGAGCTAGAACTAGGTGGGGTTTGACTTTGGGAAGCTGAGCTCCCGGTTGTTCTCTGTCATGTTCAGCAGGTGAAGTGTGATTTATGGTCTTTGCTGATGTTTCCAGGCAGACCTCTAACCATCCAACATGAGTCACAGAACAAACATCTCGCATGTGCCAGAGACGTAAATTGTATGTTTGTGTTCACTAAACAAGCTGGTTACACGCTGGCCTACAACTTGGATCATGAATAAGATGCATAATAAAGTCTATCACTGGTGCAATATTAACTGTAGTTTAGAGGCGATTATGTCATCTCATTGGCCTTTGACACCATACTAGTACTGGCTCTTTTCTACATGGGTACAAACATTATATTTTCTTTAAGTTTATGCTGAATATTTTTGGCATAAACCTCGTAAATTAAAGAGAAAGGGTGGCGTTTCACTTCACTTCTAGAAGATAATATAACAAGCAGTCAACAGATAAGTTACACTCAAAGTTCAAAGGTTTGATATCCGAAAGAGATAGTGTTACGCTGTGTTTGCTCAGTTGCCGTGGAGACAAACTGACAACAGGAAACTATCCATCAGTTTACACTAACAATTCAGCAACTAATGACTTTTTGTGGATGGATAGTTGTGTTTTTTTGTGCGTGAGTGAGCGTCGAGCTCACAGCGTGCTTGTGTGTCATCCATCTACACCTCCCTATAGTCACACAAAAGCTCTGACCAAACCTTCGCTGTCCTTTCAAAACCAGTCATGCAGGACCAGTTCTTCACTTCTAACACACACACTTGAGGTCATGTTGCAGTAGCATTTATGTTTACATAGCATTTAGCTTTGGATTCAGTTTAAAGCTTTTAGTATCAAAAACTCTTACCTACATCGTATTGATGATTTATGGAATTATCTTGCTCAGTGTCCTGGGATCAACGTCTCATGTTTGGGTCAGGTAAAGATGGAAGTTAATTTTCTAATTGACATCGGGGAACGTGCACCAATAGGTATATTCTTATATATTATTCTTGTTTATATTCTTGCTTGACTGTTAATAACCAATTCAAGTCCATTGCTGTATTAAACTTTTTTATTAAGAAGCGACCAATCGTTATCCTCACATTTGTTTATTTATTCAGCCACCATCCACCCTTCCTATGCAACACAGAACATCCTCTTGAGGAGGGAAGTGTTGTTCTCCTGGGAGTCACTTTTAGCTCCAAATTGCAGACAGGACGTGCCGGCGCCTGGTACGCTTTTGTGGAGGAATGGAACATGTGTGGTGGATTTTAAGTGTTTGACAGTAGAAAGGTTCTCTGGTACACATCTCAAGAAACAGATCTTATGGTGTACCTCTCAGGGCTTTGAGCTGAATTAAATGAGTTTTCACAGCATAAATTCAAGGAAAACTTTTTTTAAAGGGGAAGAAATTACTAAATGGTCAAGAGCATGAATGCTCGTGGGTATAAAACCTACTCTACTAAAAGATTTATTGTTAGACATGGTCTTTTATAGTAAATTTATGACATAAAGTAAATGAATAACTGCATTTTACTCATGGGCTTGGGCCGAGTTATTTTATTTTGCCAGCCGAATAGAGGCCTACTTCCTGTTAACTACTTTTTTTTGGTTCAACTCTTTGTTGGTGGCCATTATTTTCCTGACTGTTTCAAATACTTACTACCTCCCCAAGATGCAGTTAGTCCCTCCGGATGACGATACTCTTTTGAAGTTAGTACTTTATAAAGTTTCCCCTTTTTATTTAATCTTGGTGAACGAGAGGTTCCAAGAGCAGAGTCCATTACGCTTTGTTTATACAATGAGTCCCTTGGAGGTGAAGACTTCCGGGTTTGATCACGTGCGGTGACAAGCCTTTATAGTGGACCAATCACATCAGAGTGGGTGTGGTTATGGTGAACAAAGTTTCATCTCCAGCGAGCGTTTTATTTTATTATTTCAATTAAATTAAAAGACAGTTTTGTACAAACATACTGATGAGTACAATAGAGGTCCAAGATCAATTTAAAATAAACTTTAATAAACACAATAATTAAATAATTAAACAGTAATTAACTTTAATTAATTACCCTTTAATGAATATGAATAAAATATATCACTTAATATATCAGCCGTATTAATGAGTCACTGATCTTTTCACTTGTGCCCAGTTTAGATCATATTGATATGACCAAAAATGTCCCCAACAGCAGCCCTCATGGGTGTGACCATGGAAACGCCTGATGGTATTTTGAAGAACATAAACCTCGACAATATAAGCAACCTTAAATGCCTCTGACCTTTCATGGTTAAAGAGGATGGGACTTTAAAACATAATTCCTGTAATTATTAACTGATTCACCTGATATGGTTGGAGTACGTGGGAACGTTATAAAACTGATTTTATCTGTCCTGCTAAACATTTACAAACGACAGCCATTGACTCATCAACTGACCGAACCGCGGTCAATGTCCTGTCTTGTCTTTCTTAAGAAAATATAACCGTGGAATGCTTCTAATTAAACCAAACAGACACTAACCAGAGTTTGATTTCATGGGAATGAAAGAGGGAAGCAGTGGCCCGTCTTGAGGACTGAATGCATGTGAAGAAAACACTCCCACAGTGAGCTCAGCATGAAGGCATGTCTGTGGGTCAAGTCGGTCCGCTAAATTAACTTCCTAATATTTTGATCCTTTACCAAGTTTGGCAGTCGTGCATACCCGCAGAGCTAGATTGTCTTTTGACTTTGTGATGTCAAAAGTTAACAAGTAACTCCTCATAATCATGTCCTTATACAAGCAAAGAGTGCTTGGTGAGTCTGCGTGGGCGTTGAATGTGATAAAGACTTTGTTTTAGATGGATGTCGGGATATTTGTGTTGCTGAAGTCAGGGGACTGAAAGATTATATCGATGTTAATCATTATAATTACATTTTTTGTTGTATTCTGTCACTAAAGCTGTGCCATTATCAAAGCTTTAAACGTTTTAAAAAGTATATTAAACCTGCAATGGTTTGAGTCTTATATAGCGGCGTCTTCTCCATTATGGAATTCAAATAGTAAGACTCAACCATTTTTTTTCTTTTATCCCTGATCTGGTCGGGATTTGTTACATTTTATTTACATTTATTTAACTTTACGCATTACATTTTTAATTTAGTCTTTAGTTCAGTGTCATGAGGTCCACAGTCAAGGGAGGAGTCATGGGTGTTTCCCTTCCTAACGTGTTCTATTTTACTGACTCTCCCACTTGTTTTTGCAACACTAGTGTATGTTACGTCAAGAAACAAACGGATTGATGACGGATCCATCATGAATTTAGAGTAAGAACTTCGTTAAACCCACAAGAACCAAAATAGCAATCACTGACACATCTGGTGACATCATAAAGAAGGATGGATGGTTTATCTGGCTTTCCACTCAATCCTGAAATAACATAATTTATTTGTTGTCGGTTTGTGTAACACTAAACACCAAACCTTTACCCAATTACTTACTTCCTTCCTCCGATGACATCACTGCCTGAGAACTGTGTTGACTTGTCAGTGATGTCTAAACAGCCCCAGCTACAAAAACACAGATAAAATAACCAATTTTGGACTTGAATCTTTTGCTAGAGGTCGTTCCTGGATGTAATTTATGACCGTCTGCACTGAAGCAGGTTGTGAACTGACGTCGTCCGTGCGTCGGAGCTCTGGAAAACATGGAGCTTTGAAACAAGGAGGTGAGAAAGGACAGGACCGTGAAGCCACAGTGTACAGAATTTGAGAAACGGATGAGATAAGGGAATGATTTGTCCACACCAAATCTTTTCAAACCTATTTTTACAAGAGCCGACATTTGAATGTGCAATAAAGTTCCTTAGGTATTTTAAGAGATCACACATTTAAACAAGTCAATAGACTAAAGTGGTTCATGGGTTAACATCTCTGTGATTTACTATCTTTTGAAGGTCAAGGGTCAGCCAAGGGTTTATTTTACCACCTTTCACTTTAACTTCAACTATTTTTACATTAATTCAAATATTCAGTAAATATCTGCCAGTTCAGTTCGAGTTAACAAGGTGGTTACTGTAGGCCCCCTGCAGGTGTGCTGAGCAACATGACATTAAGAGCTTTCCCCAGCTTTAACTAATGACTGTTTGTTTCAGTTTCACTCCTATAATTAAAACGCTGTCAAATAACAAACTGTATTCATCACAACAACAGCTAATAACTTAAAGTCCAATTACAGATTTAAGGAGGATTTATCATGTTCCACAAAGAGTTCCTTTCACGGAGTTTAAGACTCCAAATTGTAGTTCACGTCCACTGACCGTCCAAGAATGTCTCTACGCACCAATGACTGGAATCACTAGAAATACATTTTAAATTAAAAAAATAAAAAAATAAAAAATGTGGGATACTGCACATAAAAGTAATAAATCTGTTACCACAGACAATTTAGTGGCATTAATTCCAAAATACAAACCATCTCAGAAACATCAGCTGCAAAAAGAAGTTTAACAAGATTACACATGCTGGAGGTCGTTTACACAAGAATCTCTCATCATCATGAGTGTAGGTTATTATTAGTAGGCACAGGTGTGTTTACAGGAGCGCTGCTGCGAGCATAGCTGCTGCGCCGAACACACACTTTCAGTATCACTTTTGTCTGATTCAAATGGTTAAAATACGTTGAGGGAGATCTGAAGCAGGAAGTGGATACTACTATTTTACATCAAGAGCAGTAGCAGTAGAACTCTACTAAACTGAGCCCCCCAAAAAAGCAGCTTTGGAAATACACACAGGAAAAAGTGAGTGAATCCTAACCATGCTGGGAAATGTTCCACGAGACACGTCGCCCACACACGCAGACAAATGCTCACAAAAGAGCCATTCAAAGCCCAATAGTTGCCTCCGACATGTGTTGTTCATTGAAGAAAGTTTGATCCCAGAAAGACAGGGAATTTGATCCCAATCCCCAGTTCCTCTATACACATCTGTCGTTCTTGTTTGTCTCCTCAACATCCTTCTTTAATTTCACAGTAATGAAGTTGTTGAGCTGAGAGTAAAGAAATGTTATTACCACTCAAATGAAACGTGCTGGTGGGTTCAGTATTATCTAAACACACTTAAGTTGAATGTCACTTATTCAGCACCGAGGATCTGATTTAGACTCACTAATAGCCACTGATACCGACCTCCCAGTGGGATCCGCACGATTGTTCAATTAATGAGTGTGTGTGTTACTATAAAAACACACACCATCAAACACATCCCTTGCTTGATCACTAACAAGTCAAGATGGTGGGAAATAGAGAGATGTTTGAAACTGGCAGCTGACAATCATTTTGGTGTTTGTGAGTGGTTGTCATGGCGACAGCATAAATGGGAAACGTTGTCCTTGTGATGTTGGAGCACAAGACGGTTTGATGACGACTTATTTCACAATAAAGTCATGAGCAGTCAAACCTCCTCATAAAAGACGGTCATAGGTCATTTGGTTGTTTTTTTTAAGGGTCACATTGATTATGAGAAAGTCATCCAGACCAGTAGCTACCTCTGGGAAATGTGTGGAGGCGTCACTGTTGTCACAACAATGATTGAACTGTTACTTAGTTACTGCTCTCCATTCTGATGACCAAGAGGAAAAATGTGAGGAGGAGGAAGACTGCCCGTCTGCTGGTGGATGGTCTGCCTGATCTATCAAATGTACATTTGCCAACACACAAGCACACTTGGTTCTACAACGGAAAATAACACCGCAAAGTTTGGGGCAAAACAGAAGGGTCAACGAACCGGTTGGCTTGAAATCCAGTTTGTCTGAGAGTTTTTTGCTCCATTCTCCAGTAATTCTTCTCATGTTGAATGTTGCATTAAAGGAACTATGCATTTTCTGTTAAATAAAAACTAAGAATACAATCTGAAAATGCAGAAAAGAATTAACAACGTGGACTTTGGTCTTTTATCTGTGTTTCTTTGTGGGCACTGACATCTAGTGGATACTCTGATATAAAGGGATAATTCACCCCAAATTAAAATTGTAATCATTTTCTACTCACCGTTAGTCGACTAAAGTTTTGGATTATGGCCAGAGTAATCCGTCCTCTCTTGGGGTTATGACAGAAATGGAGAAAAAAAAAAATTCTTTGTCCAAAGAGACTCACTTAAAAACATCCATATACCTCTATGCTGCTCATTTATTTTTGTAATTATTATTCATTTCATTTTTTTACCATCATAATTTGCTCATTTGTTTTTGTTTCAATGGCTGATAATGTGACTAAAATAAAGGAAGTTATTGTAAATAATTAATTGAATGAACGAATATATCACTAAATGTATAAATAAATATATAAGTTTGTGAATAAAGCTGCTGTCAATGTATTTATTTATTTTCAACATTTTGATAATTATTTACACATTTATCTATTTATACATTTAGTTATGTATTTATAGGTTTGTGCATTTATTTATAATTTTGCCATGTATTTTACTCCACATTGTAGAAGCCTCATATTGATCAGAATTCATTTCAAATCCATTATACAGGTATATTTATCTTTTCCTTTTATCAAAGTTACTGTTACGTACTCAAATATAATGCAATTGCGTATAAGTTCCACGAAGCGGTGCTGTTTATTACATTTTATGTGGAAATGATTGTTCCTTAGTTGGCTAGTTGAATCTAAATTTTAAATGACGTGTTTGTTTTTTCCCGGTAATTTCTGTCTATTTAATATAACTTTTTTTGTTTTGTATGTATTGATGACCACACAATGTAACAATGTAACAGTGTTAACAATGTAATAAACATGTAGAATGGAACAAAAATAAAAATAATTAGAAAAAGGTAAATTCTTAGACGAGAAAAAGTAGGAATATTTTAATAAATTTAACTCACTTTGTAGGGCAGACATGTTTTTGGTGTGCGGTCCAGGGATGACCAAACATGGACACCACACACTGCCTGCTTCACAGCGACCTCTGAAAATAGAAGACTAAAAAGAGAAAAAAGAACTCTAAAACAAGACTCTCAAATCTCTCTGTGTGAACCTTTCTGTAGGAGGAACTGTTAGGGCCAAGGTTATTGTGCATTTCTTAACCCTTTCCCTTGTTTTTAATAAAATCTTCCATGTATTAGTTCTAGATATTGATATGTTCCCTGCTTTCTGCTCAGTTGTGAAGTTGCACTAGTGCTAAATCAGGTTTCTATGGGTTTTATTTCAGGTTTCTTTACTGTTTAGAGACCTTGCTGTAATATGGAGCTGGTCAGTTGCCAGCTTAAAAGAATGTATTGTTATTTATGATGAGTTTCAGCAAGAGTTAGCATCATAAGTGATGTGTAGGAGGTTTACAATGTGACGTAAAGAACCATCCTTGAATCTGAAATAGTAGAGAGAGAAGTCTTTCCGTTTGTGTGTGGACATCATCCAGTTCTCCATTATTGCCACAGAGTCTATTTTTGATATCATCTGTTTTCTCAGATAACAATCTCTCCTCTCTCCATATTTGGGTTTATCTAGTCTTTTCCCAGACTTTCCCTCGGATTTATTGCCCTCGCCTTATGAGAAACAGTCTTTCCACAGATCCACCGTACGCACATTCAATTGGTTCCAGCCAAGTCTGCTGCTCATGTTTGAGGTGCTAGGATGCAGGGCTGTTGTGTGCGACTTGGAAACTAATTGATCCTTGAACGTGATTAGATTTTGATTCTGCAAATAAAAACAAGTACATTTTTACAAATTCTTTTGGAAGATTGTTCGCAGGCTGCAGGAGATTAAAGGGTTAAATTCACACCAGTAACGCTGAAAGGGGGGCTGGTTAACACTATTTGGAGTCTGAGATCACGTCTGAAGGGGCCGGCACAGAAGAGTTAGAGGGTGAGAAAGGTCAAAGGGTCAAACGTTGCTTTAGGACGGTAAAGACAGAAACCTGAAGCTAATTCTGGCAACAATATGAACACCTGCGAGGATCGAGCAACACAACACCCGAGGTTTTTAATCAAACTTATACATATATACTTAAATAATAATTTGCCTTTTAAAGGGTTGGCTCCTTCTGCTGGTGAGCCAGTGCCAGGAAAGTGGGGTTAGTCAGCTGGAGAAAAGTGGAACAAAAGCAGTCCTGATGTGTTTCACACTCATGCAACACATAGTACGATGCCTGCCAAATTGTTTAAATCAAGAGGGTCAACTAATAAGGGGCCAACAGTTTTACTGTTACTTGAAGACTAATTGTTTACATCCATAATCTTTGTTCATTATCGTATCTTACACAATGGCAACTTTATAGATCACCATATTTACATGGACATTCATCTACTGTCTTCTTCAAGAAACATCTCAAGACATTTTTATTCGTGCAGGCTTTTCCTTGATTTTCTGTGACTCCTGTGTTGTTCTCGGTGTTATCTTGACCTTTTAAGTATATATTTTATTGAGTATTATTTCGATTGTTTAAGCGCTTTGTGACCCTGGTCTGGAAAATGTCTGTCACCCTCGTAAGTCACCTGGTAGTCATTGTTGAGATGCGTTGAACAAGATGTTGTTTATGCTCGCCTGCCATGTAATCAAGTCTCTAACCCGGCTGAGTCACCGACCCTCCAGCCCCGCGGACAACTGCTCTCACAGTTTTTGTCTTCTTTTCTTAACAGAACCAACAATGTGCTGGCTAGGACCGGAGAGGGTGTATCTGGGAGGAGGAAAGCGAAGGGGTGCAGGAGAGGTTTGTGAGGTGAGGGTTTTGAACAGAGAAGTAATTGTACATGTCAGAGTAAGGCAACCTATGTAAGGGCGGACGCAGAAGGACGGACGGACGGAGAAGACATGTTTGCAGAGTGGCTTGTGTAGAAGGAAACTTACTGAAGGCTTGTTGTTTAGGGCGGCAGCAAAGGTAGTGACACAGAAAGTTGGATAGCGGTAAGAAAACAGTGAGAGGGGGTGGAGCAGGTTGGGAAAATGGTTGCACATGTGACAGCGGGACTGAGTTGGAGAGAGAAGTGTTTTTAAAAGTATCAAGAAAGGAGGGGGGGGAGAGCGTATCCTTCTCTGTGTCCCTGCAGCCAGGCTGAATCAGAGCCAGGGAAAGGGGAAGGGCCTCCATCTCCTGCTATCCAGCTGACAAAAACAGCTGCCCAGGAGCCTGGAACAGGGGGCCGAGAGGAGGTCGTGGCTGGGAGAGGACGTTCTTTTACATGGGTTGCGTCCTGAGCTCCGACTGGTGCGGCGTGGAGGAAGTGCAACCTGTGCCGGTGGTGCGAAACCAGGCCGCGAAGAGAAGGAGTTTGGACAGGTGTGACAGTGGCAGGATGAGGCTTGTGAAGGTCAGCAGCTGCACGTTTGCATGAGCATCGATCTACTTTCTTCTTCACACTCAGTGAGAGAAAGAACTTTAACCTTTTCAAGATTATTTTAAGTTTGATTCAAAAGACATCTCTGATTGGACAGAGACCTGACAAGTGTTTACTGGTGCATTGATTTTTGTTTCTTTTGTTTATCTCCAAATAAATGAATCGAATTGTATTCCTGGGATCAAACTGTGAATTCTAACAGAATAGTTGCAAAACAGTTGTTGATCACTGGTACAGTATTTGAATAACACAACCACTTTGATGCAAGACATGTTTTTTTTATTCCATGATGCGAAACTACATTTAAAAAAACGTTTTAAAATGCTAAAGAAGTCCCATCACGGACATCTGAGGTTGACGTTTGCTTCTTTGTGAGTTGAAAGGGTGACAACAACATTACCACATGTGCATAGACACAATAGCGTTGTTGTGTTGCATAAACGCTGTCATCATTATGTCAACCTCTGGCTGGAGATAAGTGAAAGTGACATCAGCTCTTGCCAACGTCTGACTCTCCTCCAGCATCTTTGATTACAGTTGATCGCTAACAGATCTCTGCTGCCTCATTAAACGCTCCCATAGGCCCGAACACACTCGCACATGTTTCTTGTGTTTGCACGAGAATGCTGAAAGTCCCAGTGGATTCATGTCACATGTTACACAGCGTGGGAATCTGCAGCCCTCTGGACTACGTCAGCCACCACCAGCTGACCTGAAGACATGGGTGTGGGAGGCAAAAAGATCCCCTTGGAGTCTAGACCCATGCACACAGTAGATTCCATCTAATCCCAGGAATAATATCTTTGCAGACAAGTATTAAAATAATGTTTTGGTTTGTGTGTGTTGTTTAAGGATTTTTTCTTTAACCATCTAGAAACAAAACCTTTTGGTTAGTTTTTTTTAACACAGAGTACACAAACCATACTATTAAATTGTGTAATTATAGACAAGAAAAAATCATGTTGAAAATGTTTTAAGCGTCTCTTAATGTAAAAATATCTAACCTTAACCACATCTACCGGCTTTCAACCCTAAACAAAACATAAACCGTCCCGTTGTAAATCACTAGCTTCTTTCTCTGTCCCAAGCCTTTACTTTATCGATATGCCTTCCCCCACACACACACACACAAGCTTCAGCATATCACTGATACACTTGCACAATATGTCTGGGATGGGAGTACTTCCGTCTCTGTGAGGGGGCTCTCTCTGGGGTTTGCGGGATGTGCGGTTGGCTACCAGGTCTATTTGTTGCACGCGGATACACGCTTGCCTCGGACTCTGCCAGGGTCCAGCCGGGTGGGGTTTGGCTGCGGTGGCTGATGGTGTCGGTCAGTGCTTGTGGGGCCCTGCTGTTCTAGCTATTGTTGCCGCATTTCCTTGGGCGGGCCTTCCCCTGGGGGCCCATGGTGGCGATTTGGGTTGGTTTTTTGGTGGCAGCGGTGGGCAGGGGCAGCTCAGGGGTCGGTCTGGATGGCTGCTGCCACAGTGGCAGAGTTTCTCTGTGTGTGCCCTGTGCTGAAAGTGCCGTTGCAGGGTGTTTGCCGCCCTGACAGCAGGGTAGGCTGCCCGTGGGATGGGGCTACACAGTGGGCGAGGGCTTGGGCGAGGTGGGTGCGATGGACGGGCCTTCTGGACCACAGAGAAAGTGGACTACCCATTTAATGCTGCTGTTCGCCCAATGGTGCCTGTTGTGGAAGGGCTGTAGTTGAGAGGGGGGATCCACAGCAAAAAGACTGGTGGTTGCTGTGAAAGTGGGCGGGAGTGGGGCCTGTCAGCGGGTATTCCTCCCTTGTTCGTCGCGTCAGACATCTTCTTGTTGCTTCCTGCCTCTGTGCGCTGGGGTCCACACAAGCACAGACGCACACACACACACACACACACACACACACACACACACACACACACACACACTTACTACACACGACCTTATGAAGGAGACTGTATGTCTAAAGCCATCCTTCTAAGTTTTTATTCTTGCCAGAGCGGTGTAACTGTGTTCTCTTGGAAGGGTACTACAGTTGCACCGGAAGTATAGATCAAGTTTAAACCACGAATGTCAATAATGCACCACGATTCTCAGATTGCATATTTGTAAAATGATACAAAGATTACTTACTTAAAATTACACATACAAATGCAGGCCGTGCAGCTCTGGCTCCATCAGGTCCAATATTTAATGTACCACAACTATTATGGATAAATGGATGTGGGAGGATTAATGGATGGGTGACTATTAATGGTGGATGGGTGGAAGGATAAATGGATGGATTGATGGATGGATGGAAGGATAGAGGGATGTTGATGGGTGGATGGAAGGATGGATGTATGGATGGATGGATGGATGGATGGATGGATGGATGGATGGATGGATGGATGGATGGATGGATGGATGGATGGATGGATGGATGGATGGATGGATGGATGGATGGATGGATGGATGGATGGAAGGATAGATGGATGTATTTCCACATTTCTTTCACAACAGCAAGAATGCCCACTAAATGCATTTTTTTATTTATAATATTATTATCATTATATTATATATATTATTATTTATTCTACGAATATTACTTACTATTTTAAAGTCTGTGGTTGAACAGTGACTTTAGTGTATAATTTTAGAAAGGCCGTTCTGAAAAGTGGCTCACAAAAGATACGAAAGAACTGTGTTTTATGTCTTTTGGAATATTCTTGGGGTTTGTGTGAACCAAGTTTTGCAATCTTCCTGTAGCAAAGAATCACATTTATTTCCAGTATATTTGTCTAGATACATTGCAATTCCTCACCAGTAGTGTTTAGAGATTGGCCAGGGCCAAGACAGAGGCCACAGGCATTCACTACAAACACCCACACACAACACAGGAAGGAGCTCTGAAACGACTGCTGGTAAATATAGACCTACAGGATCCACATTAGATGGGATGGACAGCATTTAACGCTCCTGCACGTGGGAGAAAACCCCTGAGTTATCTAATCATGACTTAAGATTCTACAATTGTATTGGGTGAAGCCCTCTAACCATGCTATTGGTTAATCCCCAAGGCTCTGTCTTGTCTCAGAAAAAACTCACCGAACTCACTGAACTCGCCACCCAGCTAGCCCATATAGGAAGAGGAATACCTGCCACACTACCTTCTAGCGCGACTGATCTGAGAAAGGGCGGACAGCCGGGCGACACCGTTAGAGGGCTTCACACCAAATACAGAACCTGGAGTTTAAATTAGTTAACTCAGTGGTTCTACATCATGGTGCTACAGCCTCTATCCGAGATTCGATATTGGTTAACACAAAGACTGACAGATGTCCTCTGCCGCATGAGGACCACCGAAGCAGCCACAACATGGGTTGAATGACCCCTTAGACCATCAGGAAGAAAAAAACACCATGGGACCCTAATGAGGAGGACACCCTCGGTGTCACAACAGACCATCCGCTAACCAGCTAGTGCTGAACGTAGACAAGATAGCGGAGACCATACAGGAGCTGGAGTCCAAGCAACCTCTCGCACACTAGTGACCTGTTTCGAAGCCCTATGGGAGACCAAAAGAGAATTTGAAGTTATCATTTAGTTATTATAACTGGCAAAAAGATCCCCCGACCTCACTGTCACCTTTTACTCAAACAGCCCCCATTCGTCCTGGTGCCTCCCGTTTTTACACATCCCTATTAGAGATGTGGTAAAAAACACAGGAGTGTTTCGGAGTACAGATCCTAGTGGAACAGCCACTGAGGTTGGCCATGGGTACCAAAAAACCTCACAACTGGGATCTGCCCAGGAAAGGGATATGACATGAGAATATCTGTTTGCAACCAAAACCCGGACAAATCCCAGCACCACCCTGTAAGGGAACACGAGAGTAGAACCAAGAGCTCATTTTTTTCTGCATCCCTTCCACACAAAAATGTGAAGTATGTGTATCCCTGTTTTGAAGACATTCCAGCAGCATTGGACTACGGAGTATTTGATTGATCTCATTGGAATAACATGTGCTGCCTTTCTCATCAGTGTTCTCTCTCTACATCGCTGCTTTCTGGAACTCTGGCTCCATCAACAGCTGCACCTTATCAGAGGGCTTAGTTCTGTCTTACACAATCAATCCTAGAGCTGCCTCCTTTTTTAGCTTCCCCCTTCTCCCATTTCCCTTTGGCACTGGTCCCTCCTCTGTCCTCCTCATTCGCATATACCTACACCAGCGATCCACGTCCTTCCTTAAAAAATAGTTTGAAAGAAAAAAAAAACAGAACTCAACGTTTTCTTTTTTGGGGCACTGCTAGGTCATTTGAGTATTAACAGAAGTCGAACCTTTTTAAATGGGCTTACTTTGCGTGTTCAACTCATCTTTCTAATTAGTCCTTATTCTTTTACATGATTTTCCTTCTTTTTTTTTCAAATACCCTCCCCCGCTCAATGACTCACCCCTCATTCCAATCCCAGACGCCAGTTTCCTGTCCTTCTCTTCTGGTTCCTTATTCCTTATCAAACATTTTTCTAAAAAACGCATCCAAGGAGTCATTAGTAAACCCACAGATGCATCCATACAGCTTCTGCCTGTCACAAGGAGGAAATTCCAAGGTAATGAGGAATAGGAATGGAACAAATTAAGTGCTTGGAAGTCAGGTGACATGGTCAGTCATGAACCTACACATACGAAAGGGACTATAATGTTCTTGTGTTGAATTGTGCATTACGCTTTGACAGACGCAGAATAAAGTTTTACCGCATTAAACAAAATGGATTAAAAACATAATTAAATAGTTGAACCTCTTCTCTATTCTTTCTCAATAAGTGAAGTGATGTAGTTCTAAAGTTCTGCCACTAAGAGTTGCTGCTGCAGCACTTTGAAAAGCTTTTTCATGCTTCTCACTGTCAAAAAGAACTTGTGGCTGTAGCTTTGGTGTCTACATGAGATGTTTATTTACATTTTCAAGTTCAGGATATGCTAAATCAACGCCCGAACCACCTCATTTATTTGTACGGTCAAACTCACATTAACTTCTACCAGCATTTCATCTGGTGAGGCTAGGAAAGTTTATTCTTTGAGAAATGTAAAATTAAAAATCATACCTTCTTGTTCTGAATAACTTCATTTATTGTTTCTTGATAAAAGTACCAGGTTCTTATCAGCAAGTTGCCTTAACAATAAGCATAAATGGTGGTGTAACATTTATAAATAATTTTCTTTATGTTACTTATTAAACTTGGTAGAATTTACGTTTTAAAGAAGAGATGTTTGATGATGGCTTTGATGATATTTATGAATCCACTCTGATGTTTTGAAAGAGTATTCCATACAATGTACAATGATACAAGGCTGTCAATATTCGGAAAAGGAAGTTTTGATTGTTCTGATGGGTTTGGCAAAACAATATATTTGGGCGTTTTTTTAAATGTAGTGATGTCCTGACTTCAATGCCACCTATAGCGTCATTAACCTTTCACCCTTCACAAAGTCGTATGACTAATATGGTTAAAATATGATGATTAAATAATAATTAATTTCTCCAAATGTCTACATATAAATCGTATATTTTGTGGGGTACTAGTGCAACTCTTCTAGAACACATCCAAGGCTGTAATGGATTGTAACTTGGTATCATTTTAATTTATAGCATCATAAACCCGCCACCTTTTCACAATGACAAATGCGTCACCGATACATATATTTTAATAAGGTATTTATCAAAAATTCTACATTCAAATGGTATGTTTTATATTTCGCATCTTGAACTATCAATTTTAAATTATCTTAAACCAATTACCTGGGTGATAATCTTAATCTAACTTTGTTATTAACAATCAATAAATAATTGACTGTAATAAAAAAAACTAATAAATGAATAACAAAGGTGCATTGTAACACTACCCAGTATGAAAGACAGACAATGAAATGAATATATAACTGATGACTTAAAAGGGGAAAACCAGCTACTTATCAAAGGCAGCACCTTCAGGCCTGTATCGAAGCACTCACTCATATCATATCTTGACTCAGACAGGAATGTAAATGGCTCTTTGTAGACATATATGTCTTCATCATTTGGCAACAAGCAAACGGTTGTTACTTTGAGGCCATTGGCAGCTCTCCTGATGTTGGAAATACATGGAAAGTATTTTAGATGAGAATATTAAGGGACCATGTGAAACCATTGATCTTGTGTGCAAGCTTATACTATGACCTAGCTGTTGTTGAACCTTTGTTGTTGGGGAAGGTTTGCTTGTCTGGAACATGTGGACTATGAAGATCTTCTGAATTTGGTTAATTATGAGGTTTTCACAAGACTGTAGGATTTACCTTTCAGGGAAATCCCAAAAGTTTGCAACTAGCTCTAGGGTCCACTGCTTTTTTTTAATCTTGGCTTGTCCCACTGGAAGACAAATATGTCTGAAAAAACACAATATTGAGTTTTATTAAATTAGGTAATACTTTCATTTGCACATACTGTTTTGAAGTCAAAGGCTTTGAGCAATTAAAGAAAAATCTGAAAATATGTTATATGTTACATTAAAAAAAAGTCACATGACGTTTATAGTATTTCACACATAACATAAAGGTATCAACACTAAATAAAACAATACTTCACAATACACAACTATTCAACATGCATCCCAACATTAGATGTGAACCCTAATTAAAATAAAACAAAAAAATAAATAACCAAAGACAATGTTTACCATTATGGAAATTTGAAAAGTACCCAATTTCTGTAGCTGATGTACTTGGTCAAGTCCCGCCTTTTGTTGCTTCTGATTGGTTGATATGGAGTGGTTCCGTCCGTGGTTGGCTAGATTTACGCGTTTATAACATTTATTATCAGGAAAATAAAAAATAAAGAGTATTTAACGGGTGAATAAAAGCGCGTGAAATTTCAAGTGTGGCGTGCGTTGTGAGAATGGATCAAATTGCGCGACTTGACGTACAAAGTACTAGTATGAGTATTGACATAATTTATAGACAAGTGAAGATGATACAGAATATAGAAACATAAATTCAGAATAAATGGCTATGGAAAATAATCTTGCATTATTTATTTTTAATTTTATAGAAAGGGTTTGACGGTTTTTATTCATATACGCTTTTTCATTTACACAATCGGAATATATTGTGTTACCTTAGAGAAAAGGACTATTAACAAATGTAAACGTGTTGTTGAAATATTGGTGAAAATGTGTTGATTTTTTTCTGTTTGCGAGTAATTTTTATATTTTTCGTAAGCCAACACGACTTTTCAATTGACTTCGCTTAAGGCTTCTCTTTGCTTCCCATTAGCCAATGACCATCCAGCATTACACGCTCCCTCTCGTGGCCAACCAATCACAACGCGGTAATAGTACTCCACGCATGCTCGTGGCTCCGCCCCCCCGCTGCCCTGCAGAGAAAACAACTTATCTCACTCTTTTCGTGTATTGACGCTTCAACCTCACTATGACGGGACTCTCACGACACTCTGGGGATGTTTAGCGGGAAAACGAGCAAGGTAAGCCCGGGACGTCCCTCACGTCACATTTTTCAAATGTTGAGTAACTTATTTGTTGCTGTTTGGGAGGCTCAGGGAAAAGATGACGTATTTACATGTGTGCGCGGGTCTGTTGCGCACTTTCCATTGAGACCACCACTGATATTTTCCTTTATAAATATTTACTTCTGAGTTTTTTTTTTCTCATAAGGTTACTTAAAAGTAGTTTAAAGGAGAATGGGGGGCGCTCCTTTTGAGAGGTTGTTCCTCTTGAGTGGTCGCACCTAATTAAAGTGACGTAAAATGTTCTGAATAGGGTCATATGATGCATTAAGTAGACCCTCCACCACCGACTGTGTTCCTGCGTCAGCACCGGTCATTGTGGGTTAATGTCAAACAGTTGGAGGAGGCGAGAGGTTTGGGTTGAGAATCTCTTGTTACGTAAGCGAGAGGTTCTCCTCAACCTGACAGGTGATCCTTGGAAGATTTGTTGGCGTGTTTTAATAAGGATTCTGCCTGTTCTTGTCTTTTCTTTACACTCTTCACGAGGCATTCAAGCAGAATCCTATTGGAAGTAGCTGGTGTTTTTATAAGGTCAAGAAATGTGTTTTTTATTTTGGGTCTCAATGGATTTTGGAAAGAAAAGTTTGTAACTTCTAACATAAACAGTATGTTCCAAAGTCCATTTGTCTATAACACTTCATCATAAACCTCGCCCTGGATTTCACTTTCTTCTTATTACATTTAGTAAAAAAAAAAAAAAGTCCAGTTTGTGGATCTAGAATGATTCGATTTCAATAATTTGATTTTAAAGTCACATCCAAGTGGACAAAAACTCTATATTAAATTTGTCCTAACAAATGTAAGTAAGTAAGTCATTTTTATTTGTATAGCGCTTTTCCAGACCAGGTTCACAAAGCGCTTAAACAATCAAAACAATACTCAATAAAATATATACTTTAAAGGTCAAGATAAAACTGATAACACAACAGGAGTTCCAGAAAATCATGGAAAAGCCTGAACAAATAAAAACGTCTTAAGATGTTTCTTAAAGGAGTCAGTCAACTCCATCAAGCGCAAAGAAATGTATCTTTAGTTGTAACGGTAATTAAACAATCTGATATATACTCTGTCATGTAGACTGTTACTAGGCTTTCTACGAAAGTGGTGCCTCAAGTTTTTTATCCTGCAACAAACATCCTGTTAGTTCATGTTTCACATCCCAGCTGATTAGTGCTGGCTTCATATCATGATCCTGACGTCAGAGATCTCATCCTGCCTTGCTACACGAGAAAGAAAGACGACGGAATATCGACCGATAACATTGTTGGAACTCTCAAAGCTTTCCTTCTCTGATAGCTGACTTGGGGAAACAAATTAATCTACTTATGGATGACGTACTGCGAGTTGAATTGGCTCGATGACTTACAGCAGACGGAGATCTGACAGTTCAAATTTATTACACAACCCCAGCATCATTGATTTCTGAGCAACCGTTTTGTTTTTCAAAAACAGAAGCGAAGCTCCTGCTATCGTCAAGGAATTCTAATCATTTTAGATCATCACGATTTAAAGTCAAGTTGGGCCATTTTTTATTGGTGTGACTTGTATGTTTGTTTTCCATATGAAGTCAAGTGAACTGTACAGCAAAATGAGGAGAGGACCAAGCATGCATGAACTTGTTCTTTTGCTCTGAAAATGTGTATTTTATTTTGGATTAACAAAAAGTTTTCAGTCGTAAGTGTAGTGTGTTGTTGTCTGAGGCAAAGCGGCTGTTTGAGAGTACAGTATATAGTAGAGGCTCCTCTGCCAGGTGTAGTGGCTGAGACTGAGGCTGGTTCATGAATCTGCTCCAGGAGGACAGTAGGTGCTTGTCACTCCTGGAAAAAGCTGCAGGTTATAAACATTATAAGCGGAAATTAATCAGATAGGACTCCAGATGGCTTACCAAGACTTTACCAGTCTGCATCGTAATCAGATCTGGATGAATCGGTTCATACATTTTTTTAAATGCCATTGTGTAGTTACTGAGATGATGTCATGGACACACCAAGGCCACTTCTCGAGGGCCAAACAGACGGATCTTTTTTTTACCGGTAATGACCTACTGCAGCTGGAGGTGTTCTTGCAAGGCGTTACTCCATGTTTGTCCTCGGTTTTAAGCCAAGTTTTCAGAACGGAAGTGTACCACAGTGTAGCTATGACCTCACGTCAAGAACAAGCCGTCTCTTTTCCCTCCACTGCCGTCACACCCTTTGGACCGCGCATGTGCAAACACAAGTTTAATGGCCGAGGCAGAGAACGATCAGCTGATGATAAGGCAGCACAATGTCAGGAAAAACAATCCTAGAGGGGTCATAAAAATCTTAGAGAAATATGAACAATAAGCCAAGGTTAGCACAGCCTAATGTGGTAATAATTTCATGTGTTTATTGAGTTGAACTGCATCTAAAGTCAACTTATATTCTTGTTCTTAAGAGACTCGTGGCACAGGTGGTCTACTCTATATCTCTACTTTCCTCCCGCCACAAAACACCTTGAGGGCATTCCAACTGAAACAGAGGGTCAAGTTTGTAAATTCCTTCAGGGGCCTTTAGACGACTTTAGTGGTTGAGTTTGCCAGCTTTGCAATCGCAGCATTTGCAGACCAGATGTCATGGACCGAGCTACAAGCTCTTCTGTAGTTCAAACAAGACAGTAAGTGCCGGAACGATCGGTTCTGATGTAGGAAAGTGGCTTAAAGAGCAGCATTAATTTCCATTTTTTAAATGTTATACTGAGAAAGATCAGGTCAATATGTCACTGCTCTAACACATTTGGTATTCAGGAACTAAATTTTAAAAAATGGTTCTATTAATAAAAATGAAGGTTTTGGCAACGACCTGATGTAGCTGGTAATAACTAACACAGGGCAATAGTTGGATAATGCAAGTAAAGTGGGTTTTTATTCTTGCTAAGGTCCTATTTAAATAGCAAATGTATTATGATGTGAGTCTTAAATCTAACAACAGTTGCATGAAAGAGCACTTTCCCGATATTGTAGTGATACAGAGTCTCTCTTTATAGAGCTCTCTTCAGCGTGAGTCATTTTAAAATAGACAAGACAATAACTCGCTTATTAAGTTGTTTATTAAAGACATTATTGAAGATATTCTAAGGTAGTAAGAGTGAAAAGGGAACAATCAAATGTAGATGTGTGTAAGAATCACCTTTTGAGCCTAAAAAGAAATATTGGGTAATAATGTCAAAGTTAAAACGGTTTGACAATCTGGGTTGTTCCCTGCTGACCAGCTGCATCATCAGTAAAGGTCACCAGTTCCAAGAATCCAACTTTTCACTAAGTCCAATCTTTGTCTGTGTATTTGCTATTTATAGAAATAAGGGGGTGGAGTTTCCACTTGGAGCACAAGATGGGCTTTCTCTCTCTGTGTGTTGGTTTTTACATTTTTGTGTCTCACCTCTGTGTCAATGGGTTTATACTTAGTCCTCACTCAATCAAGCATTTGTTCATATGATGATGGATAAGTTTTGAGGAAAGTGAAAGATCAAGTAAGAGAATGAACCACTAGATCAGCTCAGTGACCCACTCATCTTCGCAGACCAAGATGTTTTTTCATCCATTCCTGCGTTGACAGTAATTACTGCTCTGGGTTCAGCTCAGCAGGTTGTTTTCAGTCCTGGTCCACTTTGACTCTACCAGCTGTTTTCATGCTTCCGGTGCTGTTATTCTCCCCGATGTTGTAGACCTCCTCCACTTCGGTTCCTTCTGCATGAATCCCAATGTGACACTTGAAATCAGCCATCTTTACAACACCGGGAAACATGAAATATAGATATACTTCAGACGTGAAATTACATATCATCTTTGACTTTAACTAAATAAGACAAAATCCGTTAAAATGACTTCAGCTTTTCAATATATATAAAGTAAAAAAATAAAAAATAAAATAATATATATAATAAGATAATCCAAATGAGTTGAAATAAAAATAGTGATGGTGAAAGCAGCAAGTTATTGTTTATTTGTATGAGAAAGAGGAAGTCAATTTCACTAAAATGAACAATCAAAAAAAGTAATTCACTTTTTCTGGCACGATTTGACTTGCCGTCATTGAGGGAGGATAATAAGAAAGAATGTTCGCAGAACACTAAAATACCAACGACCCAGGGATCATCATTTCTTATTATTTCTGTAGTTGGCCAACCTCTTAACAACAAATGTTCTCTTGGTTCAGCTGCAATGCCACCCACCTGGTTCAACAACCAGAGGACTCAGTTGTGCTGGAAGCTCTGAGAGTGGCAAGCAGAAGCTGGTGCAAGTTAAGCCGCTGTCCAAACACCGTCCAATCTCCAGAACAGTCTGAGTCGCAGGATCATGGAACATTTGTGCGAAAACAGCTTTGTTGTGAATAAGAGAACTCTAACTCTAAATAGAATAGAAATATTAAAGCAGTTGATGGTGTTGACCAAACACACGATCATTGTGAACATTTGATAAATTGTTGCTCTTGGATGTTGAAATTCCCAGCAAAAAACTATTTTCTCAAAGGCCCCCCCACACAGAGTTCTTTCTCCATGTAACTATGCAGAAAAACATGCTAAGCAATCCCAGTGCTTAGCCCAAAGTCTCATGTTCAAAGCCTTTGCTGAGTCACGTCAGCTCCACTCATTTACGGGTCTGATCCCCATGTTGGGAAACAAAAGTGGCAGTGGACAGGAACCACTTCCCTGTGAACTTACACACACTGATGTGCACGTCAACACACTGGCTTGTACAGTAACACTTGGGCATGAGAAAACCCACTAACTGTACAAGTGCACACAACTACACACATAACATGCAAATATTCCACTTGTGATACAAATGGAACTTTCAAGACTCAACTGACATTTAATTGAATTCATTGTCATGGGTATGTGTGCAGGCGGGGAAGGGAGAACCCCACGCCTTCAAGGAGAAAACCTTCAACAAGAAGAGACAGTGTAGTGTCTGTCGCCAGAACATCGACAACATTGGCTCCTTCTGCAGAGGTAAAGTACTTTATATAGTACAATTTAGTAAATTATTTTAGATAAGAATGTGATGTAAGATATAAGATATAAGGATGTGTTATGGTTTTGTTTGTGCGTTGATGTTTTCCCTGAAGCAGTAATGAGGGGAGACTTATTATTACCAAAAATATTTTCTGCATATTTTTAGGATTTTAGTCAATACAAACTAAATGCATGCTTTTCTTCTGTTTTCTACACACTAGGATGCAAGACAGCATCTCACAGGAAGTGCGAGGCCAAGGTAAGACTTTTTACTTCAATACATGTGTAACCTGGTAATACCTGCAAAATATTATATTATATTATATTATAGAATGATATTATTATGCATTTATCATTTTGTATGTGGATTCAATACTGGCAACACTGGCCCTAGAAGACAGTAAGACAGATGTACACACTGCACACAATTTGGCATTAAATAGTTGACACCAGCACAAGTTAGTTTGTTAGGTCAGTCTTCCACATTTATGGTCACCTGTGGCTCTAAGTAGCCATGATGGAACAAGGAAAACGAGACTACAAACTGCTATATTCTTTCTTCAGTGCACACACTTTCAATTTCTATTTTCCACATTCCTGACTCTTGACTTCTGCTACAAGCTAAAACTTCAACCAGCAATACACGAGGAATTGATGCATTCAAAGGCCTTTAGTGCTGCAACAGTCAAAACTCTTGTATACGTAAAAGTCTTTAATTCATATAGTATTTCTGAATAAACATACCCAGTTCCGGAAATACAATTTTTTAAATGTGGTAGTATTTAATGTGACAATCTGACAAATGAATATTGATGTTGAACAGATATGGCAAATACAAGTCAGCCAACACTGAGTCTTTTGTTTTCAAAAAGATGAAGTGACAAAATCATAAGAAGCCGTCATGGTGAAGTCCTGCCGACGTGACCTCTCATGATAGTCGCTGATTCACGCATTGTCCTGTCGGGATGAACAAGAGTTTCTCTGAATTGTACACAGCCGCACATTATGACCTGGAATATCGACCTCATGGGTGTTTGTGAATATAAGGGTTGCTCAGTACCGTTCTTCGCAGTAAACATGTTGCCGGCGTGAAAGGATCATTGATGGTGGGATGGAATTATGAATAGACAGAGGGCTGTATATAGGAGAATGCCAGGCATGGCTGGACTCATGCGGAGGTTGAACGAGTAGTCTTGGCAGACTGATCTCATCCACTTAAAAAAAAAAAAATCCTGCAACCAATGGGGATAAAAGATGTCTTTATGTGGTGTGTACCTTAAATTAAAGGGAAAATCTTCATTAAAGAATATTTGCATTGAAGAAATGAAAAGAAAAAGTCCAGGGATGAGTTGTGTTTTTGAGGTTTCATTGTGAGAATTTAATGTGTTACTCTGTGATATTCATCGCTGCTGCTCAGGAAGGGAGAGGCCAGATAAGATATGGGTGTGTGACGCTGGTCATCCTTCTTAGTTGTTATGATGTAGGAGGAGAATTATTTTGTACAGTAGTAATGTATAGATAATGTCATATAAAGAGTCTGTTTAAGATGTTGACACAAATGATTGTAATTGCACATCGTCTGATAACTTGAGAGAAACTCGTGAGTTTGATCACAAGTCAGCCTCTTTCTTTAAAGCTATCCTGTCCATCTATCCACCCATCCATCCAAAAATAAATATCATTCCTGCTGTGATACAATCAGAGTGCAATATCCAACATACATGTGACGATCCCACTTCATGATCCTTTTAACAAGAGAGGATGTTTAGACAGAAGCAAGGGAGGATGTGAGGGTGACAGGAAGAGTAACAACCCTCCCTATGTTTGTCTGCACTGAAAACCTTTTCATCAGTGCTTGTAGTTGGTTACCCGCCCACGTCTGCCGATTATAAGGAATCAAATTGACATGGAAACTGCTGGCATATTATAACAACCCTATTTCCTGTCTCCTTGTCAACTCAATTCTGGTTTCCCTGGAAATGACAGCCGACCCAACATTCCTGCTGTACCCTTTACACTTCCTGTCCATGGAAAGTCTAAAAGGTCACTCCTCTCACCCCATGTGAGAGCGACGATGTTGTTGCTGTTGGAATATGTCACTCATCGCTGTGTAAACATGATCGTCAGTATTTCACATTCCAGATCGAACGATACAGAACTTGTTAACAAATGCTATGAAAAGTCAACGTCCTGATACAACTTGCTTTCACCGACGCACTACATCTGACACAAAGATGATGTATTTGGAAGGTATTTTACACTTTTACACTTCTATGATCGTCTAATATTATTGATTTTTTTTTTACATTAGTCACCTCTTCTGAATGGTAGGAACAAGAGAAAGATGAAAAAGCAAAATCTGTTTTGCTATTGTGGCCCTCAGTTCCCCTCATGCTGGCCTGGCGCACCCCCAAACATGACTGTAGCCAGCATGAGTCATTGAGGATAACAGGAAACATATCGTTCTGACATTACAAGATCTGCTCTGATCTCTGCTGATGATTAGCCACAGACTGCCTCATATCACAGACGGGTCTTGTAATCGTGCAGATTGTCGTGCGTGTGTGTGTGAGTGGATGTGTGTGTTAACGAAGTGAGTGACTGATGTTGATTAGTGTTAAAAAGCTGAACAGTTCTGGGGTTCTGCCAGTCTGCTCGGTGTGTGGGAATGTGAGAGCCAGCAGAGTCATAAGCCAGCAGTTCCACTCTTTCTTGACCGAAGACGAGATAATTTCTTTCAATCGTTTACCTTCAGAATACAAGTTTTTTGTGTAGCAGTTCCAGTGTGGGTTTTAAAAAAGCTCCCAAATATATCAGTATTTTATCCACGAATAAAAAAGGAAATCATGCACTGTTACAAATTGTATTTATTGAAATAAAAAAGCTATTTACATTTTAACAGGCCAAGTTACCTGTTGACAAAAGGTTATTTTGCTACGAAAGGCAAGGTCCTTCTTTTAAACTTTGTTAGAAAGTGGTCCGTCAGAAACTGTATAGTTTGCACGGGTTATTTCCACACCTCCTGCAACCTTAGATGGCCCTACCTGCTCTAATTCTTTTATTGTACATTATTTGTAGCAATATTCAATAAAAAAAAAGAGTTTGATGGTGAAGAATTGTGAAAGTGTTCTCAAAGAAGGGGTCCTATGTTTAAATGAACCTTCGCCTGTTAAGATGTTTTGACCAAAATAAATTTGGATTCATTAAATATGACCTCCTAATGCTGCAATTTCAACAAATTACTTTGTAGTTATTTAAAACCTGTAAATGTTTTAAAACACTTTTGTGCGTAATCATTCTGAACAGTACAATTGTGTATTTGAAAATGGGAAAATTTGATTTTCAGACGTTCTATGAAGCTATGGTTCTTTAGCAGATGTTTGATTTGTGTGTTGACAAACTACATACCGTCATGCCTATATCTGTTGATGTGTTTGTTTCCATAACAGGGACTCGAGTCCCACCACATGCACCCGTGTGACCTGCCATATCTTAGCCCCTCAGCTGCCCGGAAAGAAACACAGACATGCTTTCTGTTCTTTTGCTGTCAAAGGACGAGTGGGAACAAGTGACAAAGATACACATGTGGAGAGAAACGTTTTGAAGATTAACTCTTTGTTGGCTCTCCTCTCATACTGCAGAGCGATTTATGCGTGATACCAGGCTTTGAGCAAATGCAAGGGTTTAGTTTAACCCATGTGTTGCCTTTGTTAAGCCCTGACCCTGAAGTCCTCATTCATGGGTCTGCTTTTCTCATATAGTCCATCTTGTCATGATTACGAGGCGTTACACATGTGGGAAGCATTTTAAAATAGTAGTCGTGATCTTTAACCGACTCAGGATTGTCATGGAATTGTTCTCAGAGAGTTGGAGAGAAATCTCAGTGAATTGTTCAATAATTTAGTTATTAAGAGACAAATTCAGATACAAATTGAATGACTTTCATAGTGCTAGTTTTCTGCAGATTGTTATAATTGGATCATGTTTTGTTCTTCTCATGCCTTCTTGCGTCTTTGATTGAGATGATGAGAGCTTGCAAGGCTGTGGTCGGCGTGGACTGATGATTTGTTCTGGCTTTCATCAGGGTCTACTGATTGACTCTCCCAAGGGAGTCATGGAATAGGTATGCCATTAGCGTGAATAGCTAACATGAAGGAAAGGGCTGTGTTGCTCAAGGGAATGTTCACTCCTGTCTGACAATGGCATGAGCTAAGGCCACAAACGCATGATACCAGGTCTGTCGTGGACTTTTACTGGTCAGTAGAGACAAACCTGGAACGAGACATTCCAAGCAAACCCACAATTTTGTTGCATACATGTCCAGGGTGGGGCTGGTTGTGTTTATTTAATTTTATAGTTGTTCATCGTTGTCATGTCACTGCTGATGCAGAGTTTTGGACGAGAACTCCAAAATCATGTCATGTTATAGTTGTTTTCTACATCATCAGTTAGCATTTTATAACAAAGGCGAACATTTAAAAGGGACAACATTTATTTTGAAGCACGAAAAGATTCAGTCCAAGTCAGAAAAACCATTAAAGTACTGAGATACTGTAGCACAGACCTCCCTAAAGGAGCACACGTGACTTTAAAAGAATGCAGCATAAAATTACATTAATAGTTTTCTAGAATTTTATGGCTCATAGCAAAAGTTCCCAGAACAGAAATCGAACTAAACTTTAAGCTAACATGACAACGTGCTGGTTTAGGAAGGTACTCTCTTGAAGTTCTCTAACTCAAAGCCAAAATGATCTTTGCTGTTTTTCCCATTATCCGTGCACATCCAACATCAGACATCTGTAATAGCATCATGAATCATTGCACGGTTATGACTTCTTTTTTTCAACATGGCAGCCAAAGTGGTATTACCCTCTGTGGAAATGTCTGAGTTTTATGGGAATGCGGCAAGAGGCACATATTTTCAGACACACTTCCAACGTGAACTACCAATTTCATAAATGTAACATTATATTCTTCTCAAAAGACGGGGGCTTCTCGTTTGTTCAGAGTAAGCCTTGTGTGTTAGCCATGCATCTTTTGACTTTGATGGTTTAAAGATAAAGTTAAGAGGTCAGAGAAGTGAGGACCACTTTTAAAGAACATGAGACTGATTGTGGAACACTCGCCAAGCAAATTTATTCAACATAATTTTTATTGTTATTGGAAGTCAGTGTATAATTTCTGACATTGATAAACTTCTGGTCTTCTTTTAAACACTGGCATATTTGTAGGTCACAAGTATAACCTTCTACTCAAAAAGCCAGGCTTAGACTCGACTGACCTCAGTAATTTTAGTCCTATTTTTAAGCTTCCAATCTTAGAGAAGGTGGTGTCTGAGCAGCTATCGTTGTTCCTTGATTATAGCGACATCCATGAGAAGTTTCAGTCTGGCTTCCGCAAACATCACTCTAGAGAGACAGCCTTACTGAAAGTGTCCAGTGACATCATGATGTCGGCTAAGTTTAGTCAATTGTTTGCTAGAAATCAAACAATGGCTGAGTGAAAACACATTGCAGCTAAGTGTGGACAAAACTGAAACTTTGGTTATTGCTCCTGATGGTAAGGTTTCAGGGTTGAGTCAGTACTTGGGTGACTTAGGTCAGTCTGTCAAACTGAGCCTGAGAAACCTGGGTGTTATATTTGACAAAGAAATATTTCTAGTTCAACACTGCAGAAAACTGACCAGAAACTGTTTCCTTCCATTGAGACAAATCTTTATACTTAGGTACACAACATGATCTGGAGCTTGTAATCCATGCGTTTGTGTCTTCTCATTTAGACTATAGAAGGAGCTGTCTCGCCTGCAGTTAATAGAAAACTCTGCAGTGAGAATTCTGACCCGCTCAAGTAGAATAACTCACAATTCCCCGATCCTTTAAACTCTTCACTGGCCAGTTTCTTTCAGGATCAATTTTAAAATTGCAGAGCTATTCATGGTCAGGCTCCTCCTTACATCAGTGATCTGATCCAGCCTCTGCGTTTGATGGAGTCTACCGACTCCTTCAAGAAACATGCTAAGACATTCTTATTTTTGTAGGCTTTTCCCTGATTTTTGTGGGACTCCTGTGTTTAATGTGTGTATCGTTTTTGATTGTTAAAGCGCTTTGTGACCCTGGTCTAGAAATGCGCTTTACAAATGACTGTTACTTACTTACTTACAACTTACAATATTCACTTGAACGTTAATCTACTTATCTTGGCAACTATTCGGCAGGCCCCATAAAATGATTTAGCGGGCCAGATGAATTTGAAAAATGTGATTTAAGTTTAAGTAAATGGTGAATACATACAGTACAGTATACGTAAAACCATCTATTCACCCATTCACACAAACAAACACATTGATGGGAGTAGGCTACGATGCACTGTGACAAAACACCATTAGGATAAATCGGGTTAAGCCTCTTGTTCAGGTACACAATTACATAATCATATTCAGAGCTGGGATTGAACCTGCAACTTATAAGGAGAGTACACTGAGGGCACTGGGGTCATGATCTGAAACTCAACATCTGGACCACATGACCAAAACTATTTTTGTGGATAGAGTACAAAATACTCTGACATACTGTACATGTAAAGGTTGTTTCTTTAGCTAGTTATAAGATGTTTATATGACCTTCAGCTTGACTGATCAGCTTGACTTGATCATTTGATAATGATTGGAATGTAAGAAAGATACAAAAGAAGATATAAATGTGTGTATACATATTTTTCACAGCCTTTATGTCCCACAGAATTTTTTTTACCTTTTTTATAAAGTGCTCGTCAATATGCGATCAAACGTTTGCATATACAACATTTGACAACCTCAGTATATCACTGTATCTTATCAGGCGAAGTCTGTAAACAACAAGGAGGTAAAAAGGGGAAGTGGTAACTAACAACTAAAGTGCAGAGAAGATTAGAGGAAAGGAAAGACAGAGGGAGAAAAGTGCAGAAGATGGGTTGAGGTCGATTAGCTTGGCTTGGGGAGATGGAATCTGGTTGTGTGGTGAGTTTGTTCTTGTTTTGTAGCCATGTCTCATGGCCCCCTCTCTTGGGCACCAGCAATGAGGGGGAAATAGTTTGAGGAGGGCCTTTTTATGAGAATATAAAAGCTCAGGGAATGGATGCACCTGTGAAACAGCAGTCTATTTAAAACAACTGAAAACTATTTGAGTGACCTTTTCTTTGAGACTTTCATCTATCTGGATGAATGCACTGAAGAGCCAGTGATTCCATCTGCTGTCCTTCTGGTCTTCCCATTACCTACCCATATCCAAAACCTAGCATAGAAGATTGAGCTCAATTAAAAATGTTATTGTACCAGATATTATGGGCTTTTTTCTCTTAAAGATTCTCTGTTTTCTCTCATGTTCTTTCAGGGGTAACCCAAGAGGTTCCCAGACCAGCTGACATAATTTTGTATACCACACGTCCTCATCAGCGAGGTGTCAGAAAGGCAACTTAAGCATCCTTGCGTCTCCCAGATTTTTAGGGAGAGCCTAGTCAACCTGTACAGGAAACTCAAACTCATTCAAACACTTGTACCTACGATCATGTCCTGACCGGTAGAACATACCAAGTGCAATCAGGTGTGTGGTGTCAGAAGTTTTAATCAGATAAAAAGATTAAAAGTTTCATGGTTTTTGTAAAATAGGTAAGGATTGAGTAAGCGCAAATAGACAAAGCAGGATAATCTAGGAGGAGTTGGGTTTTTTTCATGTTGGAAACGGCTAGAGAATGTGTTCTTGGGTGTTTCCTGGATACCACACAGACTTGGACTGTCCAGATATAGACGTAGTTAGTAGGACAGATCCAGGAGGAGGGGTATCTTTATTTCTAAAATGGAAAAGATCACACAAAAAAGGAACACGCAGATCCAATATCCAAACCCTACATCTAGCCACGATCTCTTGATCCAGCATGGTCTTGTGTCCAAATGCCTTTTTGTTTATGTTATTGTCAAGCTACAAGATGTATGGGGGGAGGATTGGCACATCCTACAAGCACGTGCACAGTGGGGACACATACGCCCTCCCTCCACAGGACCCAGTGACTTCCGAGATATACACTGGCCCTCTTCCTGTATCCAGATAAACAGTCCAAGAAAAGAGAGTAACGTCTCAGAACACTGCCTTGGGTGTCCTTTCATGTGTTCCATCTGTTACGCAACACTGTGGGCCTCAGCCCCCTTCATTAGGGTTGCAGTGTACCTCCTGCTTCCTCTGGTCACAGTACATTGCCGTGTGTGCCCATAACAGACATGGGAATCAGATGTGTCACCCGGTCTGTTTGTGTGTGTGTGTGTGTGGGGGGTGTGTGTGTGTGTGTGTGTGTGTGTGTGTGTGTGTGTGTGTGTGTGTGTGTGTGTGTTTGTGTGTGTGTGTGTGTGTGTGTGTGTGTGTGTTTGCTTCTGTTGCTCCAGCTCCCATAACAATCTGTTTACAGGCTATCAAAAATCAGCTGTGTCTGTATGTACTCAATGCATCTAAGTAGTTTTACTGGGACTGTCTGTACTTGGTCCAAAATTATGCTCTGAAACCACAGCTCCGTCACTCTCTCCCCCTTACTGGCCTCCACATGTTGCCTGACCAACTCTCTTAAGAAGAGCAAACTGAAAGTGATTGCACTTAAAATTAAGCTTGAATAGTAAGACAGTTTGAAGTTTAATACTATTAATAACATTATTCTAGGGTTAAAAAGGACAATCTCATGGAAATATTTCCTAAAATTGTCACAGTTGATGTTAAGTTTTGTCTATTTTACATGTCCCTGAAATGTCTCGTCCCTCTACTAATATTTACCTGGCCCTTGTGAGGCTAAATGATTGGAATGTTCCTGTTGTAGCATTGAAACGGTGCATTACTCCTTATTTACATATTTGAACCTATATCTATTCACTGCTTAAACAATTTCAAAGTAGCATTCATTTTGCATTTTTGTGAGTTATTGTTTTGAATCAGTTAATTGGTGTTGGTGAAATCTCATAGTTGTTGGTCAAGAGTGAAACTTGTCACAAAGAACACGTTTTGGTTTACAATGTGGACCAAAATGGTAATTAAAAAACCACACAATAATTTATTTTTCGTTTAGGTTCAACAATTTGACACACTTGTTATCGGTTAGGTTTTTTTTTAGCTATTCTTCAATGTTTTCTAAATCTGTGTAGATATGTATTTAACTTACTTTAGCAAAAATCTATATTTGCCCTGTCTCTTTTCCCTCACAGATCTTTGACTCTTTGTGTTCACATGTCCTTGTGTCTTACAGGTGACCTCTCCATGCATCCCAGCTTCTTCCAATGACCTTGTGAGTTTCCTGTCGTAGAATTATTTCTTTGTCCATTTTCTGCTTTGTATTGGTTAAGCAAAACCAGCATATACAGTTTTCCCTCTGCATTCCTTGTGGTAAACTGAGCCCTCAGCTCAGTTTGAGCTCAGTTCATTCCCGGAGCAGTATTCCTATCTTCGACTGAAAGTATGCGGTTGTTGTGCTAGGAAGTTTGGACCTGTTTATCAATTTAGTGATTCTGTTTATTTAAATAAGTTGCCTTTCTGCTGGACTTTGTCCTCCTCTAAACGCTTTCTTACCTGCTTTTCAGCAACGTAGAGGAACGACTACATCACGGCACATGGTGAGAAACAACCTCATCTTCACTTTCACCTCTGGATTGCACCACTATTGTTTACATGTTTCTGAAAAAATAATGGGCCTCATGGGACAAAAGTGTGTTTGTTTGGGGGTTTTGGAGAACACAAACAAACTTGAGAGGGAATAATTGATGTTGAATTTTGAGGAGATGAGATGGCTTTTGTATCCATGACTTTTGTTTGACTCATATGGTGCGTCCGCAGGGTTCCACAAAGTCTCTGACATACACCAAACAGAGAAACACATTACCGAGGTGAGTGATTAACCTGATGTTACAAGGCCTTGTTGATGATTTTGTTGCCATGAAACCATCAAAGGGTTATTAGAGGGATTTAAATCCATCCAAATGACTGAAGTCAATGAGTCAAGTTGATCCTTTGAGAATGAGGGACACTGTGAGCAGCACGTGTTAGATGTTAGTGAAGGTTTGAAAGAGAGCCTTTAAAGTCTTCAACTCTTCAACTGAAGTCTATGCTGCGATTAAACTACTTGTCACACCTTAATACTCAAACTCTCCCTGCAGGAGTGTTAGTGTAGATCGAGTGATGGAGCGGGTGATGGAGCGCCACTATGACTTTGACCTGACCTACATCACCGAGAGGATCATCTCCGTCTTCTTCCCCCCGATGCTGGAGGAGCAGAGGTACCGGCTGAACGTGAAGGAGGTAGCCGCCATGCTCAAGTCCAAACATCAAGATAAATTTCTGGTGAGGAAAACACGCTGCTTCCGTCACATGTCTGCTAATGTGGGGTCTGATCATATCTTTCTGTTTTCAACTAAATTTAGCTGCAACGATAACAAACATCCAGGACTAAAATAACAAAACAGATTTCAACAAATGATTGTTTTCCTGAGATAAAATGGCTTTTAAATTGTACGGAAACAATGACTCAGTAGTCCAACACAGAACACACACCACCCCAATACAGAACATACACCACCACAGCACAGACCACACGCCACCTGAACACGGAAAACACACCACCCCAATACAGAACACACTTACAACACAATACAGTTCAGAAACATCACTGTTACACAGAAAACACCCTCAAACCACACCTACACAGAACACGCACACATGACTGCAATAAAGAAACAGCAAAGGGCCTACTATCCTGAAAGTGAGAGGAGACTAGGATAAACAGTCTTAATATTACTGAAAAAAAGTTGAAGTAAAAATATTTTGAAATAAGTAGCAACTTCTCTTGATCTTTCAGCTTTTGAATCTGTCTGAGAGGCGCCACGACATTAGCCGACTCAACACAAAGGTACCAACTGCCTCAGTTTCTCTTCAAATTAGTTTTGATCCTAGTCAATCACATGACGGCCATCTGCTCCCTCCAGGTTCACGACTTCGGCTGGCCCGACCTCCACGCCCCGCCACTGGATAAGATTTGTGCCATATGTAAAGCCATGGAGACGTGGCTTACCTCCGACCCCCAGCATGTGGTGGTCCTGCACTGCAAGGTCAGAGTTCAAGGGTCTCGAGGATCTATGTTTCCCATGCACTCAGACATCGTTTGTGTCAGTCGACAGGATTATAGAGCGAAAGATTATATGCAGTTAATTTTCTCTAAAGTGAAGATTACCTGATCCAGAGTTTTCCCATGATTCCTTAAATGTCTTCCCTAAAGACTCAACAGCAGAAAAAAGATAGTTTTCTTGTTAAGAGAGGAACCTCTGTTAGTGCTGTCTGGAAGCAACAGAAGTTAAGGAATGTAAAACCTGTATTTTGGGGGAAGTTAGGAACCCCACAGGACGTGTTTTAATTTCAGCTCCAATTTCTTCTCTTGATTTCACTTTTACGACCTGTCACTAGCCGCTTTTTGAGAAACTTCTTACGACTGCTCACACCTTCTTGGTTTCGTTTTTTCTTAAAAGGGCAACAAAGGCAAAACCGGAGTGATTGTTGCAGCCTACATGCACTACAGCAAGATCTCTGCTGGGTGAGTTTAGAAAAATGATCATCTCAATCTTGTCTTTTATTTAGAATGTTTTACATTTTATGCACTGACTCATAGAATCCATTTTTATCCATTATGAGTTAGTATTTGTATTACTTAAAAGTAAAAATCCTGCCTATAGTTAGAGGGCACTGCAGTACCGTCTGTGGTTAAACCAACCAAAATCCAGACAATCTTCTTGTCTTAGAAAGTGACTTCATTAATACACAAATGAATCCTCAGCTTGAATCGACACGTGACTTTGGTAAATGCCACACAGTGATTTCTGCAGTGGAAACCAGCTTATCCTGTGGCCTCGGCCAGCTGTATCCTACCCAAGTGCTCTCTGGCTTGGACGGATTCGTCCCTTGATGGAAAGTGTTTCCTGAAAACTCTGTGTGTGTTCCTGTGCAGGGCGGACCATGCTCTCAGTACTCTTGCCATGAGGAAGTTCTGTGAAGATAAAGTGTCCTCTTCCTTGCAGCCGTCTCAAAACAGGTAAAGGTCATGATACGAGCCGAGAAACTTAAGTTCGCTCCTCTGCTGTGGTTTATATTTCAACATATTAAGTTATATTTATGTTGTGTGCCTCACTGTTATATTGGGATATTTACATGTCCAATGAATTATATTTTTCTTGTTTAAGTATTCTTTTATAAATAATTTATTTCAACATTTTATTTCTGTTTTTTAACTATGGTTGTCCTTGTAATTATGTTTCAAGATAAAAAAAAAGGGACTTAGATAATAATTTTCAACTACTATTGTTTAAAGAGAATCCAAATAAAAGTAAAACTAATGTAGAAGGTAAGGAATTTCATTAGGCTTCAGTGAATAAATAAACAATTTCACAATAATACTTCCTGTTTATGACGGTAAACATACATTTCTGCGACATAAACTGCTAAAATATACTGACCCTTTAAGTAAGTTGACATCCTTGTTTTAAATGTTTAATCTGTTTGTATTTAAGATACATCTACTACTTTGGGGGTCTTCTCTCTGGGGCTATAAAGATGAACAGCAGCCCTCTCTTCCTCCACCAAGTTCTCATACCGTCGCTCCCAAACTTTCAGGGCGAAGGAGGTTGGTGTCCTAAAATATATCGCAACACAACACTAACGCTGTAATTTCATTGGACACCACACTCTCCCCCAAACGCACAGAGCGATCTGTTTATCTTTAATCTGATCATCAACTTTAGTCTACCGTCAGCACATTCCTCTGCCGTCGTGACAATAATGTTCACTCTGTGTAACGTTCTCTCCGCAGGATACTTTCCCTTCTTGAAGATCTACCAGTCCATTCAGCTGGTCTACACTTCAGGCATTTAGTGAGTGATGTCAACACAGATTAAAAATTGTATATCAAAAATCATGAAGCGGAAGTAATTTATTTAATTTCAAGTTCCTAGCTAGCTGGGACATCAAACTTCTGTAAAACTATTCGTCCTCTTAGACACTAAATAAAGTGATTACATCTTGACCATATTTGGTCAAACACACCATCTCCTTGGTGCATAATAGCCATGTTTGTGTTCACGGTTTCGTCCACAGTGACCTTCAAGGCACGGGAGGAAGGCGGCTTTGTGTGACCATTGAGCCGGCGCTGCTGCTGAAGGGGGACATAATGGTGACTCTTGACCTCCTTGAGTGTTCTGACAATGAAACATGTTGCATAGAATAAATGTCAGCTGACAGATTTAACAGAAGGATTTTAACAATATACAATTTGTCTGTAAATTGTCCTGCGTTTGGTAGATGTGGTCTGATCTTTGCTCTTTTCTTCCTCCCGCAGGTCAAGTGCTACCACAGACGAGCTCAGAGTGCCCACAGAGACACAGTGTTTCGCCTACAGTTCCACACCTGTACTGTTCACGGGGCCCAGCTTTGGTTTGGCAAGGGAGAGCTGGATGACGCCTGCACTGGTGAGTGCTCCGAAACTTTACTCAACTTTATTTTTAATTTTCTGCACACATGATCTGATCACAAGTGTGTTTTTAATACAATATCTGACCTCAAGGCAGAGATGCAGAAATGTGTTTTTTATCCCTAAAAGGAAACCTTTCATTTATTGTGAGGTCAAGACTTTCTAGTTAAACATCTACAATCAAAGATTCCACTATAATACTTAACTTGCTGTTTTTTTTAAACGGGTGTGAAGGCTAACCAACAGGAATGTCGCTGAATGACAGCTCTTCGCTTTTTTTTTTACGGAGTGAACACACTTCTTTTGACTGGTGCTTGTGGCTGTAGTTAAATACAACCACATCCAGTCCTGCCTGAACTCAGTCAAGTTTAAGCAGAGGTTGGATGGGAGATGGAGTAGGACTGTCTCTGGGGACAAAAATACCAAAAATAAATGCTTATTATGACTCAGAAATAGTTGGTGTGGACGAAAATATCAACACACAGGTTCTTTAAAATGTCTGAAGACATCTAAATAAGAAACATTGCAGCTTAAATGTCTTGCTCATTGACACAATTTCACCCTCCCTCTAATTCTGCCAGATGAGCGATTTCCCTCTGATGCCACAGTGGAATTTGTCTTTTCCTCTAGACCTGAGCGGACAAAAGGTCAGAATTTTTTTTTTTAAGTAATACTGTGAATCCCTCATTCATAATCGAATTGCTTCTCAGGACGTGAATACCATAAGAACGACCCAGCTGTTACTGTGGACTACAATACTGCCGACCCAGTGGTGAGATGGGACTCTTACGAGAACTTCAACCAGCGATGCCAGGAAAGTTTGGAAGGTATAGACTTTCACTTTCTCCACACTGAAGGGGTCTAGTTGTGGTGACACCCCGGGTCTTCTGACTGCTATCTTTTCATGTTCCTTCACCGCAGACATCGCTCACACAAAAGGCCCGTTGGATGGCAGCCTCTATGCTCAGATAAAGAAGCGGCGAGGTCCCGGTTCTGGTTCTCTGAGTTCTGCTAACAGCAGCAGCCCCGGACTTCCCAGAGACAGACCAGATCACATCAGCCCTCACCGTTCTGAATCCACACTATCGAACCATTCCATTCATTTGAACCAGTCGTCGTTCCACTCCGACCACCAGGAGGAGCCGGTGCGCCCGCCACCTCCGACCCGTCAGGAACGCGAAGACCTGGAGCGACTCCTTGGAGGCATTGAGGGAAACCGAGATGTAGAGCGCGAGACTGCGATTCTGGATGATGGCGAGTCGTTGCCTTCTGAGCAACCCGGGATGGTGAGGCTAAGTCGCTCTTGCTCCTGCAGGGAGGGTTATCGCTCCCAGTGCTGTGCAGAGCCTGGCTGTGACCGCACCCTCCTCATGCCCAACGGCTACTGCTTGGATCGGGCTCCAGGTATCAACGGTCATCACGGGCTGACCCCGTCTGCCAGCCCCAAATCAGCCGCCCCTCCGTCTCACATCGATCTATGCCAACACTACAGCCCACACCAGGCTCTTCCCCCTCCTGACCTGGTGTGGGACCGGCACACTCGATGCTCCGAGCCTCCTTCCCTGCGTCATCTCTGCCCTTACCCTTCACCAGACCTGCCACACTCCCCCCATCACCACCCTTTGTCCGCACCTCCCCGATTGTGCTGTCGCGATGAGGACTACAACCCCTACCACCACCCCCCTACACCTCATAGTCACCACCATCCGTATCACCCCAAACCCCACAGCAACCCGCCTTACCAAGACATAGTGCTAATGGATGGTGTTCCGCCCCCTGGCTGTCCTTGCAGGGACTGCAGCATCAGAAGAGAAGACTCTGCAGGTTATCGCTCCATGCGGCTCGACCGAGGCGATGGTTTCCACTGGGACAGGGAGGCAGAACTCCATCAGAGAGAGGTGGGACTGAGGAGAGCTAGGGAGGTTGCAGCAGACCTGCAGTGGGACAGCGATCCAGGACTGAGGCGAGGTCGGGATCTGTCTCTGCACTGGGACCGAGAGAGGGAGGCAGAGCTCCAGTGGGAGAGAGACAGAAGCTATTGGCACAGGAGGGAAACCATTGCATCCTATGGCCCACAAGGTCACGATCTACCTGCTTTCACCTTCGACCCGTTGCCATCGGGTCATCCTGATTATCCAGAGGCCTCCCGTTCTCATGCTCACTCCCACCTGGACCTGAAGTACAGCAGGTACCAAACACCCCACCAGGTGTGCCCCTGCTCTCCTTACCAGCCCTCGCCATCTGAAAGTCGAGGCTACGCCTCTGGCTATCAGTCCGAGTCCACTTCCCCCCTGCCTCCTCCCTCCTGCGTGCAGGGTCACAGTAATGGCCCATTGGACAACCACCATCACCAGCCAGACCCGCATTTGTACTGCTCCGAACCCCAGACGGGTGAGTGACAGCACATTCAGAATAGCTGACTGACATTGAGCCCCAAATTTAAACATCTATTTTGCAGATGGACTCCGTAGTTCTGGTGAAAGTCCAGGATGGAGGGACCACATGCCCCAAGGTTCCTTCAAGAGAATCCAAAAAGATTGCCAAGCTGCTTGCTCCACACCATCTGACATTTCTGGACCACCCACCCCTGTTCATACCAGTAGTCCTCTGCGTACACCAGAAAGGTAATTGTTTTTAACCAGCCTGTTGTTTGTTGGATCAGTTTTAGAAGTTCATAAGTGCTCACAGAATACAGAATGGTTGAACATTTCAAATGTTGAATAATTGAATTAAATCATTTCTATATTGAAAGATTTCATTTGTTATTATTCAGTAATTAAATTAAATCATTTTTATATTTAATTAGTGAATTATTTAGGTTTTAGAAATCATAGAATTAAATTCTTCAGAAACAACAATGCAAAGCTTAAAAAACATTTCCATTTGTTTCAACATATAAAATGTCAAGTCAATCATTCAATAACTTGATGCCACTGGTATACATTCATCGGTTTGTTGGTAGAATCCTTTCAAAAGTGAAATAAAAGACAGGAACAACTTTGAATTCAATTAGAGATAACAAGTGAAGTCAGCAACTACTCTAGTCTTGGTCATGTATGTGTTTGTCTAATTCCCCATTTGTTCTCCAAGTCCAAGCCCAGGAGGAAGAGAGTATAACATCAGGAACACCGACATTGTTAGCAGTGACTGTGAGGGATCCAAGCCCATAATCGGCACAAACACCTGCAAGGACGCTCAAATCCACAACCAGTGCACCGTATCGACAAACTCTCCCACAGCCCAACAGCAGCACTGTAGCTCAAACGCACGGTCACCCTTGTCATCACAAGATTCTTTGACCCACTCAACCGCCAGTCAAGAAAATAGCCAAGACTCCCAATCATGTCCACTCAACGTCCAGTCCCCGAACCCATCAGAGGCTGCTGTCCTGCCTTCTACTGTGGCTCATGTAGAACTACAGAATTGGACCCCCTCAAATTTCACTGAACCACAGGTCAACGGCATTAATTCTCCTAAAGCCACCTCCAGGTCCTCAAGTACGCCTACCTCTCCAACCAGAGCTCCAGAGTCCCTCCAGCCATCAGGAGACTGCATTGGCGGCCCTGCTGTGTCTGATATCCCAGTCCCCGGCTTTGCCACCTTGGGCAGGAGACTGATGCTAACCGGGTCTGATCAGCACGTCCAGCATCACGGCCCACCTCATCACCAAAACCCCATCTTGGACCAGAGTTCACTAGTGCACCACCCAGCTGCCGATATCCACAGGAGACATTGTTTCTCCCCTCACAGCCCACAGTTGCACCCCAACTACTCCACAATCTCCATCCCTCTTCCACACCCCCAGCCACCTCTGCCAGAAAAGAGACAGGCGCCAGGTCCACCCAGTGACCGGGTGAGACCAGTTTCCAACAGCAGCACACAGCATCACGTCACTTTCTCCCCCACTGTGGGACAGATCGCTCCCCAGTCAAATGAGTCTGAGGAAGTGCAGCCAAAGGAGGGAAATGGGGTCAGTGTGAAATTTGTGCAGGACAGTTCTAGGTTCTGGTACAAGCCCGGGATCACCAGAGAGCAAGGTCAGTATATGAAAAAATGATTGAGCTGAATATGATATCACATTTACCTAACCACAAATGTTAAAATATCCAATCATTAATAGCTCGGGAGAGAATATAGCTGAAACATAAATTAAACATTCAAGGTCTACTCATATAAGCCATTAGGAAGAGTCCTGTTCCCTGATCTAAGACCAGCCATTAATCATTCTAGTGTGTGTATTTCCCGGTTGTCACTTGTGTTGTGGTCTCTCTGTTTATAAACTTCTTATGATGGGGCATAAAGATGCAACCAAAACAGCTCTTGCGTCAGAGAGAAGTTGGACAGTCATGTGAACATACATTCTTTATTGCCTGCTTATACAAGTACAATTTATGAGACTTTAAACCAGCTCTCATCTTTTTTCTCTAGGTTTCAGCTTTAAGTCACATTAACCTGATAGTCAGAATGTGTTTTTCACTTCTAATGGATCTTTCGTCTCTCGCTAGCTTTTGGTATACTGAGGCATATCTTTTGGTAGACTCTGATGAACTACATTTTAACCAACTTTCTTCAAACTGTTTTTCAAGATCGACTTCCCCTTTATTCAGGGAAAAAGCTAAATATTGTTCAACCAAAGACCTTTCTGTCTATTTATAGCTATCAAAGCTTTGAAGGAGCGAGATCCAGGAAACTTCCTAATCCGGGACAGTAATTCCTTTCAGGGGGCGTACGGTTTGGCACTGAAGGTGGTAACTCCTCCTCCCAATGTTACCCACAACAGCCAAGGTTCACCTTTTTTTTCTATTTCTACGGCAACATTCAAGTTTATGTTATATAAACCTTCCTTGTCGTGCTGCAGCTGTGGACCCTTTGGAGCAGCTGGTTAGACACTTCCTGATAGAAACTGGTCCTAGTGGTGTCAAGATTAAAGGCTGCCAGAATGAACCCTATTTTGGTGAGTGTGAAAGATGTTTGGTGACTCAGTCATGGCGTGACGACTTGACTTCTTATGTCCTCAGGGAGTTTGTCTGCACTGGTCTATCAGCATGCCATCACACCCATTTCTCTGCCCTGCTCCCTGAAGATCCTGGAGCAAGGTTTGTTCATCTAATCATCACTAACAGTGGTCACTGTATTATCTAATCGGGTCAATTCCTACCAGATCTGATTGGAGACGGGCAGGAAGTCCAACCGGTTAACAACGTCAGCACGGCGGCAGACTTGCTGAAGCAAGGAGCAGGTGAGCTCTTGTCCATCTTAAAGTTAAACGTACTAAACTCACTCTCCTGCCTAGCCTGTAACGTGCTCTTCTTGAACTCTGTGGAGACCGAATCCCTGACCGGCCCTCAGGCCATCGCCAAGGCAACCGATGCTACATTCAGTCGTAACCCGCGTCCGTCGGCCACAGTGGTCCAGTTCAAAGTGACGTCGCAGGGCATCACACTGACTGACAGCCAGCGCAGGTCAGAGTATATTTGACCAAAGTGAAAGCAGCACATGATTCTCAATCTTGTCCGTTTGCCTCTCAGGGTTTTCTTCCGAAGACATTATCCGGTTAACAGCGTCACCTTCAGCAGTGTTGACCCAAAAGACAGGAGGTAATCGTGTTCTTCCTGTTGACTAGCAAAGCAAAACTAACCTGGACAACACACACACCTACACATGAATCCTCAGTGTACAGTTCCACTGATCATTTAGTGTGTCGATGCGTTGCTCTGGCATGTTTGGTGCATTTGCTCGAGCATGAATGACAGAAGTTGTCAGACTTGACTTGCTCTTTGCTTGTGCATGCAAGGCCAAATCTGAGTCTTCTCTCTTTCTTCTTGTAGGTGGAATAACCCAGATACTTCCACCTTTAAGTAAGTACTTTAACGGATGATAGCATGCTGAGGCTGGACTTAGAGACTAGGCATGGTTGAAGTCTGCCAGAAAACAAATGTATATCTTATGATTGTGTAAAGAAAGAAATAGTGGATTATTCTGTTTTTAAAAGATTATTTTCATTATATTTGTTTAGCGACAGTGAAGAAGTAGAAACACAGTGTAAGTCATATTTTCTTTCACTTCTCAGGATCTTCGGTTTCGTAGCGAAGAAGCCCGGCAGCTCAGCGGAGAATGTTTGCCACTTGTTTGCCGAGCTGGACCCAGAACAACCGGCCCTTGCTATTGTCAACTTCATCAACAAAGTCATGTTGTCGCAGCGTAGGTAGACGGACCACGTAATGGACCCAAAAAAACCAGACCACAATCTTCACTCTCACCAGAGCTCTGACACGGAGGATTGTTACTTTTGCTTGTATTTAAAAAAATTAAACTGAACAAACGGATGTGCAAGTACCCACAACTTCATGTTTTTAGGACACCAGGGTGGGTCAGGGAATACCTTCGGCCCCTGCGACCAGACCCTTTGCTTAGCATTAAAAGATGAAATAAAAAGCATGGCCCTTACAAGTTGCCTTTAATTGAAGGGTTCAGAAAATGGCATAGGAAATGTTCAGTGCAATAAGCGAGCTGCTTTGATCATTACGTACGGCGGTGGTCATAATGTTAAGGCACCTATCAACGGTCTGGATCAGGAAGTGGATCAAAAGCGGTCTTGAACCTGAGGGTTTTTTATGGTAACGATCTAAAGATATTTGGATCATCAGCTGCTGCACCTCTACAATAAGAAGGTCTTCTGTTTGATTCCATCTTGAAGTGTCTGTCAGAGCAAATGGCTTTTTTAGATTTGGCTCTTTTGTCCAAACCATTCAGAGATTAACTGGCGACTGTTGAAGAGTAGCTGCCTAGATGATGGCATAAAGAGGTTGGTGCTCCAGTCCAGACCCTTGGTGTCTGACCTGGTGTGCTCTAATAGATAGATTGACTTTATTCATCCCTCTGGAGATCTCCTTCGGGAAATTGGTTATCTATCATAGGAGGAAAAAAACATTTACAACAATTTCCAACAACACAATTAGTAGAAGTTGTGTGTGCGGTAGATTGAAATATATTTATTGACACATTTATACCCCTTGAACTTTTTCACACTTTTGTCCTGTAGAAATCACAAGTATGATGTTAGGACTAGAACAAAGAGACACGCAATGGAGTGAAAATAAGATTAAAGATTCTTTTTAAGGGTTTTTTTTTCCTTCAAATAAATTGTGAAAAGTAAGTTGTAAAAGCATTGAGTCTACAGAAGGGATCTAACTACAACATGGAGTTCACCTGTGTGTAATTAATACAGCTGCTCAGTGAAGACCTGAGAGGAGAATATCAGGAAGAACAGACGGAAGAAGTTAAGTTCAAATCCATTTGTTGTGTGACACGCTTGGAAACATTCAAGGGGTATAAATAATGTTGTAGTTCATATGGACAAACTGTAATGTTTGTGCTGCTCCACTGTTGACAATCATTTTCTACGTTGACATAAAGGAAAAGACAAGTCTGATTTATGAGGGTTTAACGCTAACCTGTGTGAAGTTTGTGGAGGATTATTGAGGTGAAAAGTTTAAAGTAGGTAAAGAGATTTGTTTACTGTTACATTCAATCTGTATGTAAGGTTAGCACTCGTGTAACACATACCTAACCAAAGACGAAGCACTATTGTATTAATAAGCTTTTTATCCAGCTATATTTTTCTACTTCAAGCTCCTTGTATTTTTGAATTTATTTAGTGTTAGACAAACACTGTATGTGTATTACAGCTATAATGTATTCAGTAATGTCCATCTCTGTCTTACGTAGTAATATATATCCACATGCAGCTATAAAGGAACATTAAACATGTTGAAGAAAATATCATATTGTGTATGCAAAGTGATGAAATTAAACTGAATTGATGTGGTACATATTATTTGTACTTGTTGTTTTAACATTAAAAAAGGTGTTGTCTGGCTGCCGCCTTCCATCTGTCAACCTGCTCAGATCTACCCAAGTGAAGTAAAAAAAAAAACATGTTGAAATTGATATGAATAGACTTATTTATATGGCTATAAATAAATAAACCCTATAGTAAATATTACAATATTATTAAGTAATAGTTCAAATGAAATGCAATAGTAGAAATGCAAAAAAAAAAAAAAACAACTTTAGATTAAACTGCATCTCTTATTTTCTTTATATTAACATTTCTGTGTATTTTTTTTCCCCCTCTAAACATAATTACCTTATTAAGTGTATCACTCAATATATAGTTTAGTTTTTTTACCATAGATGTCTCTTTCCAATTGACTTTTAACTACCTATGGTCCCGGCATTCCATACATTTGTAAAACGTCAAAGAAACAGCTGGGTCACACTTTGTTTAGGTTTAATATGTTCAATACACTATTTACATTACACGACTATCTTATGTTTGCCTATTTGAAATATTCATTTTGAAACGAAGATATTGGTTAACTACATTGGATATGCAGTTCTATAATTTTCCCTCAAGATGGTGCCATTGTCAGCAGTTACGTGAATTGTTCATTGCGATGAATCTTGTAAAAAAGTGTAAGTACTATTTCGGTCCGCCCTACCTGTAGGTACATTTTCTGTCCCCCATACGATTCCCCCTAAATATCATGTGTTTTTGTAACACTACTGGCGATAAACATTTTCTAATTATCATGATATTATTGTGATTTGTTCTCTTAGGTGTTTATGATCCGAACTACAGACAGGTAGAATGAGTTATGGAAAGGAGAATATTCTAACTTTTTTTTTATAAATATAAATATATATATGAAAAGCGAATTATTTCGGAAATCGAATGTTTGAATTAGATTGTATATGTTGTGCGTTATTTTTAATAAAACAGCTTCAGCCAATCAGCAGCTTCGTCACATGCAGCGCGGGCACTTCCGTTGGGGTGAAAGTCACGTGTGTCGTCAGACCAGGAAATGAAAGAACGGAAAGGTATTAGGTTGACAAAGATCGTCTTTTTGTCAATACAAATGTTTCATGTGTGGTATAAAGTATCATGTAAACATTTGGTTTCTTTAACACATCTTCTTTTTTTTTACCACAAATAAAATATTTATATTAACAAAAAGACGACCTTTTTGTCAGCAAAATCACTTTCCGTTCTTTCATTTCCTGGTCTGACGACACACGTGACTTTCACCACAACGGAATATGTCTGAGCTACACTTGACGAAGCCGCTGATTGGCTAAAACCGTTTTAATAACTCACTCTTAACTGTATAATGCAACTTAAACATTCCAGTGACGAACAGAGATGACCAAATAATTAGCTTTTCAAATTAAAAGAAACGTATTCCCGTTTCAAAAACTCATTCTACCCTTCTTCAGTTCGGACTATGAACACCCCAGTAATTTAATTATTTACTGATTTAAATTCATTATTTTAATCTATATATGCCCACTTTAATGTACGAGTCACTCGTACGCCACTTCTTATAAGAGGTGGGGAATCTCCACCGCACTTCCTTGTACTGAAAGCTAACCTGAGAGAAAAGGCGATAAATTTGTAGAACCTGAAGTTATGTAACATGTAACTCAGGGGTTCTACATCATTTGGTGCTCTGCCCTCCGACTGCTTCGCTACTGGTTAAAACCAAGGTGAAGCCCGATGAGATCAATGTACCCCCATCTGGACCCCGCTCCTGAAAGCAGCATCACTAGGGTTTAAGCTACTGATCCTGTCGCCACGTTGAGGAGATAGGCTCTAGCGAGGCTTGAGGTGGACGCTCAATAAGCAATGAGCAGATGTCTTCTGCTGCAACACCTCGCAAAAGAGCCACTGAAGCTGCCACACCCCGGGTGGAATGTGCCCACAATTTGCCAAGAGCAGATCCACCCGCTGCCTGGAAGGCCTGGAAAATGGTCGATCTCACCCAATGAGGGACCTCTGAGGGGAGACCGGCTCACCCAGCCAACATCTACCATGGCAGTTGAATAAGGCATCAGAGCGGCCGAATGAGGTCAGGCGCAAAACTTAAACCCTCACAGGACAAACATGTGAAGGCGATCTTGACCCGGGTGCAAGTGAGGCGGTGGTTGGAAGGCCCGCATTGGCTCTCATTGGTTCCAGTGCTGCCTCCACACACTCGGTGAAGGTCGTGGGTGCCGGAGAGTAGCCGAACGGGAGTCGAGTGAATTGAAACACTTGATCCTCGAGAGCGAAACACAAGTACTTTCGATGTCTCTTGACTATCGGAACGTGAAAGTACTTGTCGTTTAGGTCAATAGTTGTCATCCAATCTCCTGGACTTACACCTGTCAGCAGACTACCCCCATGCGGGCCACCGTCGAGGAGAAAAGCAGGGGGAGGATATCCATTGGGTAGAGGCTAGGTGTAATCACCTCTTCCCCTTCGTTTTGGTCGCTGACACGCTGGCCGGGAGCCCCAATGAGGGATGCCGGATTAGCCTCATAGCAGCGGCGGTCCTCCTCTTCCCCGATTTCGTGCCACACTTTTTTTTATGGTAGACGGGCCCTCATTCAGTCTTCTGCTGCCTGCAGATAGAAGGCTTCCCGGGAATCGCGAGGCAGGCAGTGCACTCACTGCTCGAATGAGAGGCACCCAAGCACACAAAATCCAGGTTGTGTTGATCATGGGCCCCCAGGGCCGCGTTACCTACCAGGCAAGTATGTGGCTAGTCGATATCCATGACGAGTTCTGCTGATTGGCTGAACAGCGTCGCATGGCACTTATTAGACTTACGAATAATCAATACATTCCATCAGTATTCGTTTTATAATTACAACATACAAGTATTTGGATATTCATGTTAGTCACTTTAATGTTGAAATGGCATTGTACAATTAAGATCAGTATTTTAGTCTAACGCGGTTCAGCCAAACAGCGATGCCGTGACCTACTGAGCCCCGTAAACGACGTCATAGTTATTTAAAATAAAATTCGATCTGCAAAAAGCTTCAGACCCCAAAAAATTACATATTAAAAAAATATTCTTCAAGTTGTTGGTGTGTTTTAACTAGAAAAAGCAATTTTTTTATTTTTTATATAAATAGAATTTATTCAAGTAAAATTGTCATCCATGTCTTTTTGAGAAACGGAATGTTACAAAATGTGCTTCTTTTTTTTTAATGTAAAAATGTTTTATTCCCTCACAAACAAATTAATCCCTTTTAGATAAAATCTGTAATAAACATTGTGGTGACATCTTTGTTAATGGCTACATTCCAAATACCTTCTGAATGATTTGAATATGTGCAGCAGTTTAAGGCAACAATTCAGAGCCAGTGCGTGACCTTCGTAAATAAATGAGTCAAGATTGTTGGAGACACGTAAGCAGTAGCAGACAGAAAAGCCTCTGTAGCAGAAATTCAAGCTCCACTCTGAAATAAAAAGTCATTATCCGCCTAGAGTTCAGGATCGTAGTTGAGGTTAGTCCAAGTTTCTGTAGCCAGTTATCTCAATGTGGCTGCAGACGTCTACGCAATACGCAGTTAAAATGGAACTGCACTTAAAACTGGACAGATCCAGAGACGATCAAGGCAAAGCATCCTCCCGAGCATGTGGGAGATCCGTGTCTGTGTGGTGGTGGTGGTGGTGCTGTAGGGATCTCTGGCGAAGCGTGCTGTTGGAGCCACAGTCGATGTAGCGATACGCTTCGAGGCTGTTTTGGGACGATCTCACCATATAGGAGGTTTTTACTGTGGTTCTGAAAGGTAAAGAAAAGTTGGATTTAACAAAGATAATCAAGTAGAAGTTAAAGGTTGTCGACACGGTAGTAGGTAGAGTAAGTATTTGAATTGTGTAAAGGGTATAGTCATCCGAGTCTTCACAACTCATCATGACGCAGAACACAACTGTCTGTGTGCTGATAAGAAGTTATGATGTGAAGAAACACAAACGTTATATCAGCTCTTATCCAGAAAGGGGAACATCAAAATAACCTGGTCAAGATCTACTTTAAGTCTTTTTGTTTTATCGTTACAGAATTCCAAGAAGTAAAAATATATAACTTTTAACGGAGGAAAATGTCATTATAATGGCAGATTTTAATGACACACTTAGGAGCCGTTTTATCAAAACTACAATTGATTTGTGCGTCAGTGTCCATAATGATTTATCGCCATGACCTTTGCTCCACCTCATATTGAATCTCATTCTTCAGCCCCGTCAGCTTGTTCGCTTCAGATAACATTCTTCTGTGGAAGATTATTTTGTGACCACATGGAAGTAAAAGCACTCACTGCATCAGCACCACGATGTTGTGGACCTTGATACTCTGCATGGTGCAGAACGCGCTGCAGAGGACAAAAAACAATCATTTAATTTACCCACGAATAAAACCCGTTTCATTGACACTCACTAGACGTAGGGGGCACTCCTCCCGATCTCCACACTCACTGTGTAGTTCACCTGTAGAGCAGAAGGTCGCATGATTATATACTTTTCAAGAAAAGACAAATCTTTGCAAGTCTGCTTTTTTGTGAAGTCAATATACTACATATTGAAAGTTTAGTGACAACCCTGGCATATACCTGGCTGTCACTGAGTGGCTGAATGGTGGTGGCGCTATCAACCTGCTGCGTCCCAATCACCGTTTTCATGTATAGAACCTGACTGCTTACACTCTGGACCCGTACTGAGAAGAAGTTTGGGTTACTGAAGTTCAGCGTGCTCTGATGGGACAGAAAAAAAGAAAACAAAATGAGTTTTACTATCATGCAAACATGTAGAAATTCACCTTTTGCAGGCATTATGTGCATTTTCTTTATAATTGTGAGACAAATAGTGTGCCAGATACAGTCACAAATATGTATATCTTGTTTATATTGAATAAACATACCGTCATGTTCATGAGGACCTTCATGTTGATGGTGTCAAAGTGCACAGTCACCAAGCGGATGCCATCATCCACAACCACCACTGAACGAGGGAAGAGGAAGAAAGCCGCCAGTGATGAGGCAAGCAGACAGAGAATCACTGACAAGACCACATAAAGTTTCCTGAAAAAACAAAAAAAATCACAAAGTAGTTTATTCAGCAACTGTGTTAAATAGCCATCAGATTAGTTTATAATGATTTCTTAAAGCAACACTAAAAAAACTATTTCTCCTGACTCACTTCAAATGTTGACATCTTCCAGTAAGTCCCTGATCATGATGATGTTTTGACGTTTTTACTTATAAAATTCTCCCCTAGTCTGCAATCTCAGCGAGCTAGAGCAGAACCCAATATAAAGTAACAATGGCTTCACTCCTCCTCCAGCCAGTTGTAACACTGTGGTGTGCAGTACAGGAGCCCCTCAGGGGACAGTACTGGCCCCTCTCCTCTTCACCATCTATACTTCAGACTTCTGCTACAACTCGGAGCCGAGTCTCGTCCAGAAGTATACTGACGACACTGCCATTGTTGGATGGATCAGAGACAACAGTGAAGACGAGTATAGGAGTCTAATACGTGACTTTGTGGACTGGAGTGAGAGGAACCACTTGCAGCTGAACACCTCAAAGACCAAGGAGCTGGTCTTGGACTTTGGGAGGTCCGGGGAAAAGCCACGTCCAGTGTCCATCAGAGGTGACGAGGTGGAGATAGTTGATAACTTTAAGTACCTTGTGTGTTGCTGGACAGAAAACTGGACTGGTCCTGCAACACAGACCATGTATATAAGAAAGTTCAGAGTAGACTGTACTTTCTGAGGAGGCTCCGATCATTCAACATCTGCAGGAAACTCCTCTGCATGTTCTACCAATCTGTAGTGGCTAGTGTCCTGTTCTATGCTGTGGTGTGTTGGGGTGGGAATGTGTCCAAGAGGAGTGTCAACAGGTTGGACAGATTGATCAGAAAGGCTGGCTCTGTGCTTGGCATGAAGCTGGACTCACTGGTGACAGTTGCTGAGAGGAGATCACTGAACAAACTACTGTCCATCATGGATGATGACAGTCATCCTCTGAACACGGTCATCAGTGAGCAGAAAAGCAGATTGAGCATGATCCCCAGATGCAACACTAATAGACTCAGGGACTCATTCATTCCTCGTTCTATTAGATTGTTTAATTCTGAGTTTGGGGGCAGAAGTGGATGAAAAGATGATATTCTATGTTAATCTTTGTCTTTGTTATCTTTTATGTGATCTTGTTCTTAACTTTAGACTTAGATTGTGTTATCTTGCACTGTCTTTGAACTGTGTTCTTGTCCTGTATTGCTGTGTGCTGTCTGGGAAAAAAAACTGACTGGAGACACCCAGAGGGATCAATAACTTTTTATCTATTCATCTATCTATCCATGACAGTTATAAGAGTGCAAAGCCCCCCATGCTAAAAAAAAAAGTTACTTCATATAAAAAGTTCATCATTATTAAAACATCATCATATTTGGGTTCTGTATTACTTTGAAACGTGCAGGATATGCATTTAAAATGCTGTCAAATCAAAAACAGGCATTAATTGATAAACATGAGAACATTTGTTACATTCTAACAAGATGAATGAACATGCACTTCAAGTTTAAATGAACGTGTAATGTATGAACCAAAACAAAACAAAGAATATAACTTGCGTTCTCTGAGGCCGGAGTCTTTGGTCACTGTATGGGATCAAGGCCACTAGTTCATTCACTTGACCTGTCAAGACAGAAAGTATTAATAAACTTTAGTAAACACATACATATCATGATAGTATGTCAACATAAGGATCGTCACAATTGAACATTGTGGACACAATAGACGTTACATGTCGGTGCTTTATTCACGAGGCGCGTGTTTTCCACGCCACAACAGGAGGTGTTTTGTCACATAACAAACCAGTGAGCTTCTCACGCACGACCGTGGCACTTTTTTTGCAACGTTTAAAAAAACAACATTTAAACATAAAGGCGTTTTACTACCAGAGGGGATGCGTCCGGTTCCCTGGCAGGTCGGACACGTTATACTGTCTCTGCCGGTGAACTCCACGTACGGAAACTGAGCGATGTCCTCCCTCCGGACGAGTCCGTCCAGGGAGTCGTTGTCCAGCTCGCACGGCGGCTTCTCCTGCCGCCCCGAACCTCTTCTCTCCGGCAGAAGCGACAACATGCTGCCGCTCCGAGACCACCGGTGCCCCATGGCGGCCGCCGCTTCTCGGCTGCTGACCGTGGCGATATTCCGTGTGTACGACAGTAAACGAAGCCAGTCAGTCCTCGCGCATCGTGACCTTGAGCGTCCGAGCGAAGGGAGTGCGACGTACGCGGGTGTGGAACTACGAGAAGTGACTCAAACAGTTTTCAGCTCGAAGCACCGGCGCCGTGTTGTCGTGCCATCATGGTGTTTCCGCCTGTCAAGTCAAGTTCTTATCGCGATGCTTTCAGGGGCCCCGTTTAAAAAAAAGTTGCACCGACTCCACAGGATATTTAGGCCGTTTTTTTTCAAGTATTACATCAGCCGTATTTAGAATTAACTTAAAGCGTTGGTATTAAAATATTTATCCAAAAAGATGTGTAAATATTTTATGGACATGCTATAGTATTTTCTTCCCGAGAGTACTTAAACGCACCTCCCGCTGGTGTACCCTCATTGAGTTGTTCCATTCCGCTGCTTACATTTTATTTATTTATTTTTTGTTCCCTTTTAAATAGAAAACGACATTATGTTACTACCATTATATATTGGTTTAGTGGCCCTTATTTGGGGTTATTTATAATTTTTTATGTTATTATTTTAGTTTGTTATTCCTTTCATCATTATATTATTGTTTTTTTTTATTATTATTGTTTTTAATACGCGTACTGTATGTCCTAATGTGCGTATTTACTGCTAAAACAACTCAAATGTACTCCAATGAGGAAAGAATAAAGAAATATAAATCAATCACAAAATTGTCTAAAAAGCCCATCATAGACATAAACGTATCAATTCAAACTTGTATTACCTTCTTTATCTGTCAATGATCCACTTATTCCAGTTCCTTATAGCTCTTTATCAGGGAGAAGCCAGAAACTAATTTCTGTTTCTGGCCAGTCATGTCACAAATGTCATCAATAAAAACTTCTTTTTTTCCACGACAGAGCTGAACACACACACTTTAACAGTCAAATGTTGTGTATTGAATATACAAATTAAATACACACAGGATTCAACCAATCAAAACAGATGAAGGCCAGATTTGCAAGACACGGTTTCTTGCAGTTATATCACAGACAGCAAATTACATGGCTAAAATACCTGTGCAGGAGCCAGGGTCTCGGGCTTACAAATGCTCAACTCTTTAAAGTACAAACAATACTGTTCCTGACAAACAGCCATTCTCTTAATAATCTTGTTGTTTGTAATTGTTTCCCGAAAATACAAAGCAAATCACTGAGTCAATCGTTCAAAGTCAATTAATCAAATGTCAAGACTCTGATCGTATCCTTCCATGTCTTTGTCAAATAAAACCATTGTTGATGACGGTCCTGCAAGCTTCTTTTTCAGCTCCTTATTCTCTCTCTTAAGCTTTTTGTTCTGAAATTCATATTTAAAAAAAATAAGGGAAAATGCATATTTACTTTGATGTATGAACCAGATTTATTGACTGACCTCGTATCTGAGTCCCTCCACTATCAGATCTTGTCCTCTGCTCTGATTCTCTTGCTCTTTGGATGCTGTGAACGCATCGCCAATGACTGAGACTAAGATTGGAGACTGAAAAATTAATAAAAAAAAGTAACAAAGATTAGAATTACTGGAGCAAGTTTAACACAAGAATGACAAGGATTTTCCTTATCATTATAAAACTTACAATTCTATTCACAACGTTCACAACCTATGTTTCTCAGATAACAGATAGGAAAAAACAATGTCCTTAATTTAGACAACCGCAACTTACTTATTGTAAATACAACAATCTTCAATGTATCTAAACTAAGTAAACACAAGACTGTTCTGAAGCAGAAAAATACTCACAAACGTTTTGCTCCGGAACAAGTAACAGTGGAAGATGTCTGCTGCCTGGTGTTTGGCCACGAAGCCGAAGACTTCAGGTGAGGATGGCAGGACGCCGCAGAAGGAGACGTTAGTGAGTGGACATGTGTAAAGCAGGTACTGAGGGACAGAAAATGAGTTTAGGAAACACACAAACACGAACTGATGCTAATGATTCTTACCTTTGTTTTGTTTTCTAAAATGTTGATGCCATTTAATGACAGCGTTAGGTTGACTTTTGTCTTCTTTGATGCTTTTTCAGACGAGTATTTATCAGGAGTCTGGAGTTTAACACACATGTTGCCACCGATTGGTTAATCCTTGTACTCTATTGTATTAACATTTACAGTGAAAAGAAAAATTGTGATGTATAATTAAGAGATAACTTATAATCCTTATAACTAAAGATTACCTGAAGGCTCTGAGCCGCCTCATCCAGAACTGTCAACCCATCAGGTCGGACCACCTGCACTCTGCCCAGGAACTAAAAGGTTTTACCAACATGAGAAGGTTTGATTTTCAATTCTCAGATAATCTCAAACTTTGACCTTACCTTAACACAAAATGAAATTTCCTTGTCGTTGCTTGTAGCTTCATCCATGACTAATGCCTACAGTGACAGAGAACAGAAACTCACCTGTCAATGAAACCAAAAGAAAAGAATGATCTGCTCCTTACGGAGAGAAGAGTGTAAAGTCTGCCACAGTCAATGATCCACTCATTTCAGTTCCTTATTGCTCTTTATCAGAGAGAAGCCGGAAAGTCATTGCCGTTTCTGAGTAAAAACTTTTTTTCCCCATGACGTCGCTCATCACACACACACTTTAACAGTCAAATTTTGTGTATTGAATATACAAATTAAATACACACAAGATTCAACCAATCAAAATAGATGAAGGCCAGATATGACTCCTGGACCTTTTTGACATGTTAATTGTTATTGCTCGAATGCCCTCTGGTGGTTTAATTTATTGGAACAGCTGAAGAAAACTTAGGGATCGAGTCAATGATGTCTGTCATAGTGTGGCACGTTAGTTTTAATTCTGTTCCTCGGCAGAATACTTTTTTTTACGACTTTCAGTCACGACAAAAGAAAAGTTTAATGAATTACTCATCCTCCAAACGGGCCTCTCATTCACCACAAGAGGACGCTAACTTACCATTTTATAAGTAAGTAAGTAAGTAAGTAATTTGTATTTATATAGCGCTTTTAACAGCTCAGTTAAGCTTTCAGACAATAAAGAACCCTTCTTGTTAAAGGTGTCAACAGCCAAAAGTTTTAATACTGTATTTAATCGACGAAAATGTATTTGCTACGTACTTTACAATCGAAAAATAAAAACAACGTACTAACAAAAAAGAAAAAAACGACAGTTTCCTCTTATACGGTGGTACATTTAGATATAACAGATCCTATCTAGCAAATCATATCAATTGTGAGATAGGTGACAATTTATGTCCCTGACTCTTGCAGGGATTTGGGTGGTCACTTGCGGTAATGATAGTAGGTAAGTAACTAACTAATTAGTATTTATAGTTAAACAATCAAAAAATACCCAATAAAATACAAACTTAAAGGTCAAGACAACACAGAGATAAACACAATAAAAAGAAGATACAATTCTAATTTACTCATTTTATTCTCACACTCAGGTCAACTAAGGGTTGGGAACATTTTCATCCACAACATGACCAAGAAATTCAGATTGTGACAACATAGCCTGTCAAAAACCATCTCCAGTCTTTGTAGTCCAAGTAGCACAGCAAGCTCAGGTATTTCTGATCTCCAAAAATGTTTGTCATCATTCGCATGAAACTACCTGGACTGTTGCAGAGTCCTTGTGGTAGCCGGTTGTACTCATACAGGCCCATTGGAGTTGTACATCCAGAGTACTTCTTGTCATCTTCATGCAGTGGCATGTTGTAAAAGCTAGAACTCAAATCCATTGTACTGAATAGACAATTCCCACCAAGTGCAGCCAAGCAATCTGCCTGTTGAGGAAGAGGATGTGCATCCTTTGTCGTCCTCTTGTTCAACCACCTAATATCTGTACATATGCAAAGATTCCCATTCTTCTTCCACACCAGCACAAGGGGTGACTTATACTCGCTTGTAGACTTTCTTATTATCTCTTTTTCTTCCGTCTCATAAAGCACCTGTCTCAGTTTTTAGGTACTGACAAGGGGAACGCTCTTGTATGGCAATCTGATGGGACGTCAGACAAAGAGATGCGATGAACAAAATCCTTTGTCTCGCCACAGTCAATGTGGTGACGTGAGAAGATGTCTTAATACTTGACAACAAGATCTGTTAATCTCATGTGCTACCTGGTGACCCAGAAATGTTGCCAGGTAGTAGGCCCCAAATAAGGTACTCCTGCTCAGGCTCGAGAAGAGTGGCTGAGGTTCACCTGACCGTTCCGACCTTATCAAGAACAGTGTCAGCATTCTATGGGTTCAAACCTGACAGCATTGACAAAAAATACAAAAATACTACTACAAAACTACGGAACATGGACTAGCAACAGTCTTCCAGTAAGACTCACACAATTTAGACTTGTGAAGAATGTACCTGATGACATTCGCCCGATTATCCATTCATCATTCTGTCCAGAAACAACCAGTGTGGGAACCAACAACTGACGGCCATAAAACTCAATTTCAACTTCGATAACATATGCTCTGAGGTCTGTGGATCCGAATCTGTTGATGGTTCTTTGTTCAGAACCAGAGGAGAGAAATCGTTCAAGGATGTTGCTCCTAAACTTTGGAATGATCATCCTGTCCCTCTGAGCTTGATGGATCTACTGACTGGAGTCATGGACTGTGGGAGGAAACCGGAGTGCCCGGAGTAAACCCACGCACCACGGGGAGAACATACAAACTCCACAAAGAAAGGTCACAAGTTGGCTTGGCCTTGAAGCAAACCAACAACCTTCTTTCTGGAGGCCACCGTCCGCCCCTTTAAATGAAAAAATGTCACGAAAATAAAATCACTTACTTAAATACAAATTCACAAATAAATACAAAAATAGAATACAAACAAAATACAGAAACTAACAACATGAATAAAATACATCCGTTAATTAAATAACATTTAAACTGTTAAAATTAAAGTTTTGTGCAAAAAGAAACAAACTGATGAGTAAATTAAAGGTCCAAGATAAATTTGAGTGACACTGAAATCATTGCATTAGTTTCCCTCGGTTATTGGTGTTCCCCTTTAATATCCATCGTCATGTGACGCGTCGATTCTTCTGATCGCCGTGCTTGCGTCACGTGACGCGGCGGCGCGCCTCCTTGCACCTCCTCCTGTACCGCCACCCGTCTCCTCTCCGGGCGTTCATGCCAAGATCATCGTATCCTCCAGTCGACGTGAACCATGCACGAAAGAGCGGACCCTCGACGCTCGATGTGGTGATGGGGTCGTGAGATGACCGGCGGCGCGGACACGGCTCCGATGGTGCAGGTAAGACGCACGCTCGTCCGCGGGTGTCATTGTGCACGCAGATGTTGACACGACCCAGAGCAGCACTGCGGAAGTTCGGTGTTTGTTTTTGAGCGATCGATGAGCCTTTTGGGTTTGTTTTGGTGCAGCTCGTGCTGATGCTGCAGATGGTACTGATGCTGCGAGCTCCTCTTTTTTTTTCATCTTCTGGTTTGAAGAAGGTTCCAGAGCCTTTACGGCTTCCTGGAAGGAAGAGAGTGGCATCCATGTTTGAAGCAGTCGTGACAGTTTCCTGGCGCAGCAGTTTGACCTTGCAGCATCTTTGCTTCTGTGCAAATGGCAACTCACTTTTTTTAGTACAACACTAACATTAGATCAATTCTACTCTCCGTGATGCGTTCACTTGCAATTTTGTCGGAGGTCAATAGAAACTTCAGCGTCTGTGACGCACTGTGCGTCTTTTCTACTCCCTTGACTTTTCCTTACAATAGCTTTTTACAATGGCAAATTTTGCTGACTCAAAGACTAGTAATAACAGACGACCTGAGCGTCTGTTGTGATAGAAATCCACTATCCACTTATTGTGTGTGTCACCTTCTACCATCTTCAGGGCCGCCACACATCCGTTCATGACATCACACTAAAACCTTGTATTTGTCAGATGTATGAGGCAGAAACACAAGTGTGACTCTCAGAGAGAAGTGCAAAACCTCAGTCACTCATTCAAGTCAAGTTCTTTTATTGTCAAAAATGCATAAATTGTGGTCCTCTCTGACCCACGATGCAAAACATGAATACAGTTGAAAGGACTGAACAAGAGACATTAAACACTTAAAACAATTAAAGACTTAAACAGACGTTAATTAAGACATTTAAGGAACTAAATATTCAACAAACTTAAATAATCAACGAATAAACAGAATATAAACAAAAAACAAAGTTAAGGCACAGGTAGTTCAAGGTGAGATTGAAGGTAGGACAGGGAGGGAGTTGAGTCTCCTGACAGCCTGAAGTGAAATTCACAGTAATGTGAATGCTGCACACAATGTTTCCTCGGATAAGGATATCTCATAAAAGTTTAATTTAAGAGCTGACATCTATACATTTTCATGTTTTCTTGACAACAACCACTCAAGGTTTTACATTAATAGCTATGACATTGTACTGACAGAAACACCTTCCATTATTCTTTTCTTTCTCTGAGTTACAGGATAAACACGGGACTTAATACTTGACTGATATTGTAATAACTACAGGTTAAGAAGGAAACAGGTGGTTGAAAACTGGACAGTGCACAGACGGTGTGTCAAACAAAACTGAAACCTTTAATGACCTTTAGTGGTCTAAGTTAGGGGGCTAGCTAACAGAAACACCATTTTTCAAGCACCAAACACTAAACAAATCTGGGTTCAGTTGGATTACTCTTTGGATGAGAACTTCAAAAAACATTTCATGTTTCAGAAGGATGTCCTGTGGACATTGTTTCAGCACAACAGACAGCTCCTCTGTCGCTTGTGCCTCGCAGCCTGTTGGCCCTGAAGCACATCTCACGTTCCACACAATGCTGGAATAATGGTCGCCATGGTAACATGATAGTCGCAGCATGTGTTTTTTTCCCTTCTACTTGAAGTAATTGCTGTCTGAATCTCAACCGTGCATCTGCAAATATCAACAGGAGTAGAGACAAATAAAAGAGAAATGTCTCCTCCAAAATAAACATTAATCTATAGTATTAATTCATCATCATGTTCGAGTAGTTAAGTCATTATAATTTATGAGAATAAACTTGTTTATATGAACTTTTAAAACACCAATCAATGATGACGTGACTTTAAAAAGCAACCAAGTTCAATCTCATCTCAATTCTTGTCCCCACCAATAGAAGTTATGACAACAACGTTAATATTTTCACCGGAGAGAGATTTGAAGAGAATAAAAATATCCCTTCTGGCTCAGCACTCTTTGCCTCAAATATACAATACTTTTTGAAAGAAAAGGGAGGGGTTTGTTTCTGAATGTTTCATCCACTCATTTGTAAATTTAAGCGTAGTGTTGGCCTCAAGCCATCACAATCATCTTGAGAACATTAGTAGACTAATGGAAGCTGCTGACTGTGTGGCTTGAATAATCCTGGAGCAAGAGCAGGAGACTGCAGCCCATATATATATCATTTCAAACCAGCAGGAGGGAAAATAATCCTCACGTCAAAAATAGAAAACAGAGTGTAAGCTGATGCGGTGCTGAGTAGGCTAACCTGAGTGAGCTCCTGCCCTGATGTTGTCGTATGACAAATGTTGTTTCCCTCCTACATAATGAACTAAATATTGATGACGAACATATAATCATTTAACTACAAAACATGCAAAATTCAGTTTGACCCGACTCAATAGTTTCAGTTTCTTATCGGCTTAAGTGACCTTGTATCACGTCCAACACCCATTGCACCACTGTCCGGCATAGATGTGGTGAACTCTCACCCGTGATTGGCTGTCCTGCTTCTACCGTTCCGTCAGCACTGACGCTGCACACGTGTTACCTCAGAGATGATGCAGACTTCAGCTGGAGATGGTTACGTAACATAGCTGACTGCATAAATCCTGCATGGGGTTGCTGGCATCTAGTGAGATGCTGCAGGCAGGTGAAGGACAGGAGCGCTCCGGTGACACGATGGCTGTCATAGGAGACAAAAGATGGCTGATAAATCACTTGGATCCCAATCTTCAAAATAATGATGGTCGTCAGCTTGGAGATCTTCTAAGCTAGTATTCTTATTCGTACTCTCCTTTAAAACAGGAAGTGAAATAACAATAGAAGAATGGGAAGATATATGCAAAACAAAAGTACAACAACATCTATGATCTGTAGGGAATTTGGTTGGAATATGAGGCCTTTTGTCTTTTTTTTTTTACTCCTTAAATAAAAAGATCAGGTGATACATGTAGAAAGAAAAGTTTTTTGGCAATGTACAAAAATAACTAGGAGTCAAAGAACTATTGGAACTATTCTTTGATATTCGGTACCAAACACATTAAAAACAATGTCCATGGGAATAACAAGTGATTGTTTTAATTAATGAGATCTGTATCTAACGAAAATAATCATGGTTGCATGTAAAAAAGCTGTAATAAGACACTGGTATGAAGCAGTTTCTGTCTTGCATTCTTAGATAAACATTATAAGGGAAATCAATTATTGATTAGTGTTTGTTTGTTTTATCTCATCTCTCCGTTTAAGTGTCGGGTAAAGACTTAACATTTGTAAAATGTGAAAGAAATCTAATAAAAAGAAAATTATTAAAAAAAATGTTATAAAATAATTTCCTTAGAACGGAACAAAACATCAATCGACTAGATAGAGTCGGCTTAATTTCCCTGTTCTATTACAACGTTCAACATGAAAATCCATCCGAAAGGCGTTAATCTCTTTAAAAACATCTTAAATGTCAGAACTCTGATGATGTAATTATGATTGACCGATGAACTCTCATTGCTTTGTTAGCATATGTGAGACAACAGTACATCTCTCAGCGTGTGTGTGTGTGTGTGTGTGTGTGTGTGTGTGTGTGTGTGTGTGTGTGTGTGTGTGTGTGTGTGTGTGTGTGTGTGTGTGTGTGTGTGTGTGTGTGTGTGTGTGTGTGTGTGTGTGTGTGTAGGCTCTCGCTGCTGAGATGAGGAACAAGAAGAAAAAGTGAGAAAAGATCACAGTTCCATTGGGCCTCATGTCGGCTCCTGCCCCAGCCAATCGGAGGTCGGCTTCAGGCTCTCGCCGGTAAGTAGCATTATCAATAACAAAAAATAACAATACTAATGTCTTTTCATTCGAACATTCTGACTGTAATCAGGTGTGTGATGATCCACTGCGCAGGTGTGTTTCCATCTCTTTTTATGGTCTTTCCCTCTCAGATTCAACCCTCTCAGGGCGTTGCAGCCAAAACGACGCCTGCAGCAAATACTGGGGTCCTCTCCCGTCCCCGCGCCCAAGCAGGCGTCTGGGTCGGGAACGGATGCTACGGCACCAGTAGGGGCCCCGGTGCCTGCGGCGCCTGCGTGAGACACTTTGGTTTTAGCACCAGAGACGCATGCGACAGTGCAGCATGTACTGTAGCCACCAGAGAGGCTTGTAGCAGAGTCACAATTATTCATCCGTTCAGAACAATGGAGAGTAAAACTGATCTATCTACTGATCGACAACTGTCCTGATAACAACGTAGAGGCTGCGTACGAGGCTTTTGTGTCTTTAGTGGCTACATGTACATGAACAGCTAATGCACAGCGGTGATCCAGGTGATCACTGGAGAGAGAGAGAAGCACGTAAGCGAGTTCCCGGCATTGTCATAAAGTTGCAATCCGGGTTAATTGAGTGGCATCAGAAGCTTTTAATGTACTTTTGGCAGTCGCTCAGTAGGCAGCACGTCATGGCTCGGACAATGGATGAGGTCTCGTCTGAACCTTCACACTGTGTCTTCTGTTTGTGGAGGCTTATCCAACCCGTCCAGCACATTTAGTTCAACAAATCACGTGTTGCTGCTTTTTTGAGCTGACACCTGATTTGTTAACTCATGTATTCTTAACTGGTTGTAACAAATCACCTGCACGATCCTTTTCTGGATGGGTTTCAGAACCCCTGGCTTATGATCTTCATAGCAGACTCTGTTCTGGGCGTCACTGCCTGGCAACACACAACCATTGCTACCATGCTACTTTTATCAGATGCTGATTGTATGTTTCTTTACCAATTATGCTGGTTGAAAGTTAAACTCTGGTCACTCATTATTTTTTAGTAATAAACAATAATGAAGTACAACTAAAGTAAGTGGTAATGATCGAGGAAACATGGGAAGATCTAGATATTATCTCGTAATTAAACTCTTATGAGCTATTTTTCTATACATCATTATATTTCTTCAAACAAAGTTTGTGCCTAAAATTCAAACAACTGAATAAAACAAGCTGATATAAATCATGTTAACACATTTTGGTTTAATACTTTTTCTGACTTAGCACCAACTAGTAGCATATGAAGGACAATCAAATTCGATTCCATGAAACATCTGTATGGTGGCATTGAGCTGCAAACAGTCCAGTGAATGGCCTCTGATTTATGTGTCATGTTAAAATGTTGAGTTAGTGTTTGTCTTTTTGCTTTTCAAAGTCTTTCAGACCAAATGAAATCCTCTAAAAAGAGAAAGCGGAAATATGTTGCTCACACAATGTTGACATCATTGAAAAACCCTCAACAGCACAATACACACCTACGAAAAGGCTTTTTCCCAGTAAACAACTACTAGAGGGTGTAAAAGGAAAAGCCAGCAGGGATCAGGAAGCAGCTGCTGAAGGTTGAGGAAGTGTCTGGTATTTTATAATTTGACAATGGAAGGAACAAATACAACAAACACATGAACTCCTGAAAAAGTTCAATTACATTTACTCTTGTCATCCCTTTGAAATCTTAGCATTAGAATTCAAAGTCAAGCTTCTTTATAACAAATTATCAATGACTTCCTGTTCATGTTTACGTTCAAACTCCCTTTTATGTCCAAAGCACTTCTCACCACCATAGCTTTTAGTCGCCTCTCTTGGGCTCCATCCACTTCCAAGTGCTTGTTCATATTTTGCATCAGCAGCTCATGATTTCAATGTATCCTGAGTGATCTAACTCTACTTGTTTTCTCTGTCAGGTTTGACTATTGCAGATTCATAGAGCTAGACTATGTTCCCATGGAGACGGGAGGCATGGTTTCTATGCGGCCCACTAAAGGCTATCCATCCACTAAGTCACCAACTAAAGGATACTCTGCCACTAAGTCCCCAAGTCGTTCCACAGTCCCCGCTTCAACCCCTCGCTTTCGGTATTATTGTTCGTCTCTAAATACTTTTTTTCCACGGCATGTGAAAAAATTTTTGTGCCATGGATAATTCAGATTATGTTTTCAATCTTTGTCTTTAATTTTTTTTTTTAAATCCAAATGTTTCATTTCTCATGTGAGAACCACAGATCGACTTGACTTGATTGAGTTTTCCAGGAACACATGATACAAAAACAGAGTTTTGATGAGAAATTATAACTGGTTCTCACTTTCATGCAGACGAGCTCCTGCTGCTCCAAGCAACAGAGATCCTTTCGGAAACACAACACACAGCATCAGCAGCAGTTCAGGCTCTTGTAAAGGAAGTGACTGCAGCCCCACCAAAGGGTACAAACTCTATCCACTGTTGTTTTTGTGTTATTAGATGAGTTATGAAGACAAACAATAAAATGTAAAATCTGTTAGACTTCCAAAGCAGTTAGCTTTTTTTTTAAAAAAAGGGGTATCTTTATTAGTTTAAAAAAGTGTGTATTTACCTTACAGGAATTGGATATTGCCTTTTCAGTGTTTGGTACTGGGCGATACATCTTAATTATTTTTTTGTATTTTACTCATTGACTTACTTGCTGGAACTGCGTTGGCCCCATGGTCATGAATTTGACACGTGTGCCATAGAAGGCCAATGAATTCCAAATGATATGAGAGTACAGAGTTCAGAAGAAAAATACATTTTGACCTTGTCTTGTGTGTTTGGGTTCTAGACGTCCCCAAAAGCACACGTCATGCACCGACAACCATGGAATCCGCCCACCTCCCCCGGAACAGTACCTCACACCCCTGCAGCAGAAAGAGGTGTGTATCCGACACCTGCGAGCAAAATTGAAAGAGACTATCCACACACTGCAAGACAGGTGAGATATTTATGTCTTATTTTTTAACACGACAACCCCCTAACACAAGTGTACAATATTTCTGTATTTTTGCTTCAGGGACTCGGAGATAGATGAGCTGCGAGGTCGACTATGTAGGATGCAGGAGGACTGGTTTGAGGAGGAGTGCAACCGTGTGGAGGCCCAGCTGGCCCTGAAGGAAGCCCGTCAGGAAATCCAGCAACTCAAACTAGCAGTCGACACCGTGAGGGACAGGCTCAGTGATGCCGGGGGTCTGAGCGGAGACATCGGGGTCCAGCGGTACTTTCACGACATCAACACTCAGAACCACAAGCTGGAGAATCTGTTGCTCAACATGGAATTAGCTCAGGCAGGGCTAGCCAAAGAAGCGGAGGGCATTCCAGGTTTTAGGACCCGTGTCGGGGGATCGGCACCGGCATCCGTATCAGGAGAAAGTCCAGGAGGAATACCTAAACCCGTGGATGGATGCGGTGGGTCTTGTTCTTGCGATGCCTCTCCAGCCCGCTCACTGACACGGAGCTCAACCTACACCAAATTAAGCGAAAAGGTGACAGACAGGAATGGCAACGGCTCAGACTTCCGTAGTCTGTCGGCTGCAGGCACGCAGGACAGTGGCTTCGGGTGCTGCGGCGACGTCAGCATCCCAAGCCGTGCCGACCTGCTCCTGGAGGCCGCCTTTCTCTCGGAGGAAACGGCGTCTTTGCTCAACTCCTACACGCAAACGTTCGCTCACTCTCTGCCCAACTCCCTGTCTCACACCTACTCCCACACTCTCCCCAAATCGTTCCCCCACAACATGTCGACATCTGTACCTCACTCTACCTACGAGAAGCTCTGCACATCTGACCGTCTTGCACCCTTCAGGTGTGGCCTGGGAGGAGGGGGCTGTATGAGTCACCCTTGTCTGTCTCACCATCACCTGTACCTACACCCTCTGAGGGAGGCCGGGATTCAAACGGAGAGCTGTCCAATCCCGGCGACCACTGGCTACCCTTCTGACCTGGACACCATTGCAGAGCAACGCACCTTTCACTCCAAGGCGTGCAGCCCCACGTCCACCTGGCTGTCCGACGAAGGGGATGAGCTGGACTCCATCACCACCACCACCTCTTTGACCACGGCTACGGTCATGAGCACGGCCACCGAGCCCATCCCGGTGTCTAAAACCCCTCTGGTCTCGCCGATGCCTCGCTCTGCCACGGTGGCTTGTTCCTTGGTGAGTCCAAGGAGTGACGGGGTGACGGTGAAAGAAGTGGATGAAAGTGTAGTCGGCGTGGAAACGAAGATAAGTGTGATGGAGGAAGGTCAGCATTCGCAGGGGGGGTCAGATGGGGGTTTGGTCGAAACTCAAATAGCACCCGTGGATCAGGAACATTTAGAAGAGGCGATAACTGAAACTCAGACTCAACTTCAGACTTTAAATTTCACTGATGGTCCTGAGGAATGCGTTGCTAGCCTAACGGATATTATCCAGGTTGAAGAATCATTGGACTCAATCCAGGTTAATGAGTTGAGTCCTGATCAGCCACACACCTCCCAACCCACGAGGTCTACATCCAGTGATGAGATTGCGGGCGTCATTGTCGTGGCGGTGCAGGATATTGATGATGAAGACATAGATGACGAAGAGCAAAGGGAAGCATCAGGAAGTATTGAAGAGTTCTCGGAAGGTAGTGGCCCTGTTGAAAGAAGCTACTGGAGTCGTCATTTCTTGGTGGATCTTCTCGCGGTGGCCATCCCAGTTGTGCCCACAGTGGCATGGTTGTGCCGGGGTCCGGCCGGGCAGGGTCAGCCAATGTATCATATAGGGTCACTGCTGCGGGGCTGTTGCTCTGTAGCACTGCACTCACTGCGCAGAGGAGGTGGGCTACGACATTACCCTGCGGGTGGGGGAGACGGAGGATCGATCATATGATTGGAGGATTTAAATATCTTTCATGCAAAGATTAATTTCAGAACAATTCAACGTGCAAGAACCAGGAGCTAGTAAGGTTGTGTCTGACTTGTGCTGCTCCCTCTCATCCTTGCTGCTTCCTGCAACACCTCTGTCCTATAAAATAGACTCAAAGGTTAACTAATTTGTTGATTTAAGTGTCTCTTAAATTGATCTCTGGCCTCTATTGTACTGATCAGTATGTGTCTGTTTGTTATTCACATTAGAAAATGCACTTGAGCGCCGCCCACTGAAAAACTTCAGTTTTTCTGGATAGGAAATCTTTATCATAACGCTCACTCCTGCTGTGATTAGTGAAGCATCGAGGTTTGTCACCGCGCGTCATCAATCCCGGAAGTCTCCACCTCTAAAGGACTCGTTTTATAAACAAAGCAAGGCGTGATTACAGCTGGTTCAGAGTGACCTCTCATTTGCCATTACTTCAGACAGGAGAGAACTTCATTAAGTAATAACTTCAAAATGATCTTGTAGATGAAGTCATGTGAGTAAGTCAGGAGAATTGGAGTTTGGAATGAGTTACCCTTTAAAGGAATTCACTAGCGATTTAAAAAAGTGCTGGACTGACCGGTCACGTTTTTCAAAAAATACTTCACTAGATTCAATTCAAAAAAATATTAAGCACTTTTATCTTGTCAATGTTATTGAACAAATTTTGGATTATTGTGACGGAAATAGAAAAAAAAGAGAAAACATATTTGGATTCCTAGTTACACATATGTAGTATTTCTTCGAATTCTAAAGAGCCTTTAAAGATGTGCATGAACACTAACCCATGGTGAAATTACAACCCCTGGTGGTGTTTCTTGGAAACTACTTTTCAAGAAAACTCATCTAAAACGAATCACCTTGTAATTGCACAGGTTTTAATGTTTTCGCTGTTTAGTGCATATTTGATAAAATGGTTGTTTTCAATACGACTTGGTGGAATCATACTGTTATTCTAATAAATCTTTTCACTTCCAAAAATGTGTAACAATCAAAATTAGCTTTCACCCTCAAAATAGTCTGTTTTAATCATGAGACCCAAACTGAAGAATTTCTTTGGATTCACTGAGCGAATCTGAATGACGTCGTTGTTGCTGTAAATGTTTTTCCAACTGAGCTTCTGTGTCACTCAGTGTGTTTCCGGCCTGGACTGTATCAATCACATGAATGATTTGTTTAGCTGACGAACTACCCAAAGCCTTGGTCATATAAGTGACTCATCCAAATGTGAATGTTTCTGTAGTTGTGTGTGTATTATGGCTCCTGAAGCGAGACACCTGCAATTGTAACATTTTCCAACCTACATCCAGCAGAACACAGAAGGATGATTTTACATTGTTTTTAGAGTTGATCTTTTTTGCACTAGCGTTCACTTTATGACTATAGAAGCAATTACTTGAAAGTTAAGATTGTTTGGTATACTAATTTTAGTAACCTTACTTTTTCTCAGCAAGGAGAAATTCCTTTCCATATTCTTTCTCATGATTACTTGTGTGTTACATTTATCCCTGGCAGTTGATAATATAGGGATATTAGTTGATATTATATGAACATTTTTCATTGTGTACATCATGTATTATGAGATCTATTGGTCCTTGATAAAGAATGAATCTACTAAAGAGCAAAAACCAAACCTGGAATGTTTAAACTTCATTCTTTTTTGTTTATTTATAAATAAAACTACACAATCAAAGTGGTTTGTCAGGTGGATTACAGGTAAATGTAAAGACGAGTGGTGCGCTTCATTGAATGAATGCCTTGGGAGACACCAGTGAGTCTCTTCTGTAAATAGTTACTGCCATGCTTTAAGTCATCTCACCATCAGCGGACTATCCCAGCTGTTTACGGTGAACTTGCTGTTAAGCCATATGAGGGAAGTGGGTGAGGATGAGGAAGGCTGCCTCTTCATCCCCTCTCTCTAATTGTAAATGTTGGACACAGGGAAAAATGCTCTAAACGTCAAGTTTGGGGGGAGGTTCATGTGTGTTAAGAGGAGATTTGTTTTATTCCTTGTACAGTTTATTTTTTTAAACTTGTACTGGTTATTTTTTTAAATATACCTTCTAAAATGTCATTGGATTAAAATATGATTTTGTGCGATAAAGTAATCTTCAATTGAGGTTCATACATACAAATTTAAAAGTAAAGTTTTTATCTTTGTTTTTCAATGCGATGTTTACCTTTTTAAAATGATTTGCCTTCTAAATTATAGACCTTCTTTACAGCAGCAGTATGTAAGATTAGAGCTGGAGATATCCAATTGTTACATTTTAAGCCTTCATTAAAAGAGAGTTAAAAAAAACGTATATATTATTACGTAATGCTGCTTTAACATTGAGAACTAATTAAAGATTTGTAATAAATGAGTGTATTTAGGCTTTCATACAACATAACCATGCAGTCCAAATCAATCATTAATGAATTGTTTGTTTGTTTTTTTAATAATTTGTGACATTTATACATGTGAACCCCCTGCTAGATCTTGAGGTGTAATCACCTAATGCTAAATATTTATTGGGGATGAGAGAGGGTAGGGGTGTTTGTCAATAGAATGTTTTCTGTCATATCTTTTGTTCTTGTCTTGTGTCTGATAACGTGTCATAGCTAAATATAAATATTAGATATGTAACAGAAGCTATAGCCCTTGAACATCTGATCAACCTTAATCGCCTTGTGTAGAAATATGTGATATCTAATGTAGATCTAGATGACGCAGGTGTCAATGAACTAACTTTTCATGCCAAAAGTGTGTGCATTCATCTTGGTTCACACTCCCACCCCACTGTAACACCAGACCATGAGCCCCTGATATTAAACAGCATGGAGGAAAAAAGTGTGTTTGTCTTAATTGATAAGATAAGATATACCTTAATTCTTTCCGTAGAAGCTCATCAAACAACAAATAACAAACACATATATAGATACACACTACACATTGGAAGTAATAATAATAAACAATAATAACTATTGTAAAACATGTATATGATAAATGATAAATGAACAATAAACATTAGTACACAAAGTGATACATAAAAAATACTGTAGATATAACAATAGTGTGCGTTGTACAGTAACGTTTCTGGACATAATGTGTGTTCATTTAAGTGAGTTGAACCATGACATTAAACTTCATTGCCTTTTTTAGTCATGATTCAAAACTAAACTTTTCATCCATTGATGTTCAATTTTTTTCGAGAAAAAAACATATACTTCAATTCTGTCAGGGATTTTCTCCCGGACAATCGGAAGGAGAACAGAGACAAAGGTTAAAATAACAAACAGAGTCAGAATCCAGATTTACCACCAGTAAGGAGTGGAGGCGCTTCTCACGGCTCGTCCCAAACCATTGATGTACCTCTCTCCTTGCTGGCTTTTTATTCCATAGCTCAGATGATGACACACTTGAATACAAACAGCTTGTTCATTTGATGCTGGACGCAGCCAGCAAAAACTGTTTTTCTGTATGAATCAGTGAGCGAGGCATAACAGCCTGCATGGGCAGACCAACTTGCATATCTTGGTGAGGTCACTGTATCTTAATGAACAAACTGAAATTTCTCGAGAAACGAAACTCTAACTGGACACATTCCTTCAAGCTCATTGTGAGCCGCAGCAAGCATGACTACATATTTATTGTGATAAGACTATAAAAGCAACATCAATTCTTTAACAAATTCATACTCGTCTGTTTACCATAACTTCTTTCTTTTTTTTATTACCCTAATAAATAACCCATTGATAACCGGATCTCTTTCACAAGGAGCGGCCTGACCTAGAAAGGCAACAGCACACATCATAGTTGAATAAAAATGTAATGCAACAACTACAAAATAAACACTGAAATACAAGAGTACGACTTGACAAACACAAAGAGTAAGTAAGTAAGTCATTTTTATTTGAATAGCGCTTTTCCAGACCAGGGTCACAAAGCGCTTAAACAATCAAAACAATATTCAATAAAGTATATACTTCAGAAGATCAAGATAAAACTGATAACACAACAGGAGTTCCAGAAAAGCAAGGAAAAGCCTGAACAAATAAAAAAGTCTTAAGATGTTTCTTAAAGAGCAGGAGTTTTGGTCACAGTAGTATTTAAAAAAAAATAGTCCACTGTTCTGTGGATCTTTTAAGATGGAGCAGGAAGCGTAATAAAAGCCGTGAAATCTAAGCTTTCTAAGTTCAGTTTGAAAAGTATTCCAAGAAGATAATGGCAGACTACTAAAACAAATGTCCTGCTCAGATTTAATGTTCAATAATTAAGCATAACACATTATCAGTTAGGTGTACACAATCTTTATTTATCCTCTACTTTATTACTGCTTATTACTACTTTATATATATATCTCTCTATATATAGAGAGATATATATGTATCGAATAATAATATCAGCAAAAATCATGTTCTACCGCATTTATTTGTTTTGTAAACGACGGGAAGTAGCGTGACGTAATGGTTCATGTGACCACGACGGGGCGTGGCTTCATGTTTTGATTGACGTGTGTGGCGAGAATAGAAGTCCAGCCGTGAGTGACATCACTTACCAGAATTCCCCTTTCGACGACAACGCAAATACAACATTTCATACAACTTCGCGTTGTCAATCGCAAAAGAAGGTTATTTTTTTTCTAATCGCCCATCAAAACAATTCAAGGTAAGACTGCTCGTGTCAGCTAGCTTCGCTAACATTTCCATCCTCTTCGCTCGGCTAACAGTCCTAAAGCTAACATTTAGATCGTATAGCAAACCGCTAGGTTCGATGTCTTCGAACAGAAAGTGTAATAAGCCTCGTTTATTTGTTGAATATCGATATATTTCACTGAACTATGGCTTATTTTAGGTACTGCGTTTGTTTTTATGAGCATCCGTTAGCAGTCGGCTATCTTCTTCCGTGTGCGTATAGTTGCTCGTCATTGGCTCTTCGCTTTGATATGAAACATAAATGTGGTTATATAAGAAATACTTATTATATTAATCCACATTGTCCCACAAAAGAGTTGTTTTTGAGATCCACTTCTTTGGATGACATTATTATAAGGTGGATTCACGGCGTGTTTGTGTCTGAATATGTTTATATCGAAAATTATATCATAATAAGATGCATATTTATCGTTATAATGTTGGAAAAACAAATCCGGAACCACCCTTTCTGTTTTAGAGAAATGCTCTTAAGAGGAACACATTTGTGACTAATCGATTGCTAGCTGGAAATGGAAATCACCTACTTATCTAGATGAAGACGAGAGTACACCTTTTAAAACTTTAAAATAAATGTATTACATGTTTATAAACCAAGTATTATAATGTGTCTACAGGTCACGAGTTATCCTTCTGTGGAGTTTAATAGCCTTATTTTATGGATTTACACCCGAATAACGAACCATTACGTTTGTTCCATGTCATAATTATGTAACTAAATATAAACTATTTATTTTCACTAGTGACTCATGTTTGTGTGAGAAAAGAAGCATCTCCGGTGCTGGCTTTTATCACCGGACGTGACCATAAAGTGGAAAACACTATTATAACAATATTAGGTGAAAAGCAGCTGGAAAAAAAGGAACAATGAAGAGCTTGTCTGAGAGTATCGGGGAACTTGAAGTGTAGAATATAGCAGTGGCTTGACTGTGGTCAGAGTTGAGTGTTTTTCCCTTTCTAATACATCATTCCAACAGATCCCAGTCCAGGAAATATGTTTTCCCGATCCAGACTTGGTTTTTAGTTTGCGTGATAATAATCTTTAACCAATTTTATCTTATTTTGTATATAAACAATGGAAAATGTAGCTTATTATTATTAGCAGAGATCATGATGGATCTACTATTGAGTCTTAATAAATACTTAAAGTTATGTGTGAGGTTAATGTTATGTTATTAATGTAAGATGTCAAGCTTTTAGCAATAGCCCCTCATGCTAAGCCTAACAAGTACGTCCATGAAAAAATAATTCAAAGGTTAATTCGATGAAACATCAAGCAAAGATTCATTATTTACTTAGTTAAAAAGATTGAGGGAGGTGGTTCCTCATCAGGGATTTGCCTCTAGTTTGCTTAGGCAACAGGGATCATTTGTGCCGACATTTCCCAATGCCTCTGAAGACAGTCTCAGTGTTTTTTGTTTCTTAGGACGGTTTTTGTGAATGTTTTTTTATGGTATGACTCAACTGGGTCCGAGTGTGTTGCCAACTTTTGTGCTGATGCTTGTGTTCTTTTATAGGATGTCTCTGTACCCGTCACTCGAAGACCTCAAGGTTGATAGGGTCATGAAGGTAGGACATAAATCATTGTGATTCATATTTATATAATTGTCATCCCTATTATTTTATAGTTTTATTATCTGTTTAGTTCGATACTGATCTTGCCTTTTTTTCAGAATCAGAAACATATTTCCAGTTTTGTTAATGCAGCATAGGAGCTTTTTACTTTAGGAGCAGTTTATGTTAACTTTATTTACTTAATTTATTTACTTTAATTTATTTATTGGTTATTATCAAGAAAACCATGGAGCAAGATGGTCTTTCATTTCTTTCCATGACTAATAAAAACACAACACAAACATTGGCCTCACCACAATAAAATCCCCGTTTTATTCCTTTTAAAATGTCTATCACAAACCGGTTATTCAATGTTTCAGGCCCAGGCCCAGTTTGCCCAGACCACCACCACCACCACCATGCCGGCCATCACAGAGGGAACCTATCAGCCGCAGCCATCCGTCACCACCATGTCTGGAGCTGGTAAGGCTTGTGTTTGCTTGATGGGAATTTAGAGAAGTGTGTAGAAATGAAAAGACGAACAATTTGTCACGCATTCTATTCTGTCGAAATGTTCGATAGTCACATGTTTATTTCTATCTGCTGTTGTTTATCACTAAAACAAAGTCGAAGAAGGAAAGCGCTCAAAAAAAATGTTGGCTCACAAGTTTCATTAGTGAGGGCCACGAAAACACTTCTAATATAAAAAAAACTTTTATAGGACAATTATTGTGTTGGTATCAAGAGTAAAGTATTAATTATCCCAATTCAAAATTGTGATTAAAAACATTGTGGAGAAGTTCCACAAATAATGTGGACATAATCCAACGAAAAAAGGAGCATAATTTTGGCGTCATTGGACTGAATTAAACGTCAGACTCCGCTTTAGAATGTCTCCCGCATTCTTTCATACTATTGACTGCTCCTGCTGGGTTTCAAACTCTTCACAGTCTTTTGGGTTTTGTTTGTACCTCGATTGAGTTGCATGTGAATCGCCATGGAGACTGCTCTGGCAGTTCTCCTGGTATGACTGGAGAAAGAGAGGAGGAGTCGTTGGCTGAACTAAGAGTGAAGGGGGGTGCTTAATAAAAACAGGCGGGGGGGGGTCAATGGTTGACCATTTTGACCACCCACTATATAGTTGAATTCTGTTTGTGCTCAGATCACCCCCTATGTTCCTTAATAACAATGCAAAATATTGTGCTGATGGAGGTGTTCTGTGGGTGAAGAGAAGTAATATCAGCGCAATGACCTCAGCTCTGTGGTTATTTTCATGTTTGCGTAGGAGCTGAGTCTGAAACCATAACATGTGAGGTAAAGAGTGATTATGTCAAGGTCATGGGATTTTCAAAGCAGAATTGAGTTCGGTAACCATGATCTTAATTAGAATGAATCGCTGGTTCAATACCATTAGTTAAATGTTCTTGTTATAAAATAAACCTTACGTTTATCAAGTATTTTATAAACAGAGCCATACTACGCTGGGGTCCAATATTTAACGCCCTCTGTAAGGAGGATAAGCATTCTTTTAGTCTGCACTATGGCTCCTCCCACTGGAGACTTCTGAAAGCTGCCACCAGCCTAAAAAAAATTGCAATAGGAATGAGTTGAACCAAAGGATTTACCCGTTTAAAGTACTTGTATCTACAGTGGGATGGCTTAGTGCGACAACATTCCTGGCACGTGCTCTGACCTGCCTGCTGCTCTACTGTGGGAACATTAGTCCTGCATAACATGATCATAAGACTCTGACACTTTGACATTGGAATTAAAATTGATTCCCTGGCCCTTTTTTTTTCTTTCTGTCTCTATAACACGTCCCACTTCAGCTCTGTACCCGAACCTGGAGGATCTAGGCGAGTACATGGGGTTGAGCCTCAACAGTGATGAAGTCCAAAAGAACCTGGCCCTGGTGCCCATCGGTGAAAACGTGAGCATAGATCTTCTTAACCAAATGTTACCTTTATTTGTCGCCTACTAAATGGCCAGTTCTCCAAATCCCTTTCTAGCAAGTGGCTTTGCACTCCAGCTCAGGCGTCGGGGGGATGATAAGGCCTGTGACCGGGACCGACGTCGGCATCGTGAGGGCAGAGATCCGCCAAGGGCTTCGGGAGATAATACTGTGCAAGGACCAGGACAAGAAGGTCGGACTCCGGCTGCGAGCCATCGACAATGTGAGTCGGCGTCAAACCTTCTACATCTTGAGTTATTGCATCGGACAGAGACGCCCGCTTTATACTGATGATGACTCCGGTTGTGCAGAAGCAGGACATCTTGACGCGTTATATTTTAGAATATAAATGTTTTCTCTCTTTGTTTCTTTATCTTTTCATGAGTTGACAGAATACTTGACGTCATCTGTGAGAATATGATTTCATTAAAAGCTCTTCTGCCTTTTAGGGAGTTTTCGTGCAGCTTGTTCAGGCCAACTCGCCTGCTGCCTTGGCCGGGCTGCGATTTGGTGACCAAGTCCTCCAGATCAACGGGCAGAACTGTGCTGGCTGGAGCGTGGACAAGGCCCACAAGGCCCTGAAGGTGGCATCAGAGACCCGTATTGAGCTGGTGGTCCGAGACAGGTGAGACTCAGAAACGTCGTACACTGAAACGATGGTGGGTTGAGCGAAAGAGTCAATAAAGTTAAAGGGTTAGTTCACCCAAAATTCAAACTTCACTCATTTTCTACTTGCACTAATGGTTGGGATTTTTTTTTTCCATTTTAGAGTTGTAGCCAAAAATGTAAATCCATTTTAATGAAGTGACTGGCATCCAGGGAGGAACTTGTATTGAAGCCTCGATGACAAGAATTGTACTGGAAAAACTTAAACAAATCTTTTTTTTTTGTACTGCATCAATATTGAAAAAACATTTTTGTTTGCTTATGTCATAGTTATTTACAATTAATCGGGTTTTAATTTACAACTAGCAAATATTCAGTGTTTGTTCGTTTTTGTGTTGCAATTTAACTTGGCTTGTACTACAATATATATCCTTGTTCCTAGAGTATCGCAGTATCGCAATATACTGTACCGTTTTATGAATCTGTATCATATCTGTATCTAAAAAACACAACCCTCATATAGATTTTTCGGTGTGTGTGTGTAGGCCATTTGAGCGCACTGTCACCATGCATAAAGACAGCGCCGGCCACGTGGGCTTCATCTACAAGTCTGGGAAAGTCACATCGTTGGTCAAGGATGGATCTGCTGCCCGTAACGGCGTCCTCACTGACCACTACATCTGTGAGATCAACGGACAAAATGTCGTCGGCCTCAAGGTTTGATGTTTGTTGTACATCATGAAATGTTTCAGGCAGTAAAAAGTGTTGTTTTGTTTTCAGGACTCTCAGATTAAGGACATCCTGACCACATCCCCGACCGCTATGACCATCACCATCATGCCCAAGTTCATCTATGAACATATGATCAAGAGGTAAACAAAACTTTCTTAGAAAATATGAACAATAACAATAACAAAATGTTCTTTACGGATTCATTGTTTTAAGCATGTATGGCAGTATCATGCTTCAACAATGCTCTGATCTTCTATTCAACTGTTGTTTTTGCTTCAGAATGTCTTCTGGACTGCTGCGTTCAGCCATGGACCACTCTGTCCCCGAAGTGTGAGAAACATGAGAGCAGGAGAGTCGGATCTGTCTCCATAGCAACCGTCTTTTGCATCACAATCATAGTGGACGCCTTTGATATGTCACATATTTTTAAAAATGCCTTCTTTTCTAAGTATGTTTTCATTATCCTCGTTTCTTCCATCTCGCTGTTGCATCCAGTCCTTTCAACATGATCACCGTTTTATTTTTAAGAGCAAGTCAGTATGTTATGCCACCACGAGCCAAGAGCTTCCTCCTCATTGTTTAGAAAACAAATTTGTTAAATCCTGTAAAAAGATGAGCCGCAGAATCTTCATAGGCCTCTTGTTGATTAGTTTTTTTTTTAGTTTGGCCAGTAAGTATATATTAGAAGTTGGATGTTTTCTTTACTTTATCCATGTTTGTCAGTAGTAAAAGCAGCTCCAGAACTTGGTGTTTTTAACAGTAGGTGGCGATGTGTCATTGTTCTGCATTTTGTGCAGTGGTTGGATGGGACTGTGAAGTCAGCCACACATTCCATTGAAGGGTTGTAGGTGAGATGTCGGTCTGCCATTACAGTGATGTCTTTTATTTAGTCAGGTCTTTTAAAATGCTGGAGGAACAGATTGGACCGGATGTGCGAAGCTGACCCACTAAGTGCACTTTCCACTTCCTTTTTTTTTTATATAAAGGTTGTCTTTCCTGCAGCCATTTCAGTTGTTCGTTCTGGTCTCTGTGGTGCCTCATGTTTATCTATCTATCTATGTGGTTTCCTCTGTAAGATGCTGGTAAGAATTATGCTGAAGCTCAAGATGCTGGTAAGAATAATGCTGAAGCTCAACTTGCAGCCTGTTTTATAGCCATTCTGTGACACTTTCATCCCCATTTTTTCGGCCCCTGAAGAGCACAAGGAGACGCCCCGGCAGTCTCAGAGATTTGTGATGTAAAGTTTATCCAGTTACAGCTGATCCTCCCTACATGCATGTGTTCTTAAAATATTTCAAAGTATGCAATCCGGTAAAATAATCATTCTGTACAAATGCTTCAAAAGTTTATATACGAATGTAACCAAGATAATATTGTAAAACGAATAAACGTCTTTTTGTTCACACTAATAACTTGTGTAAAATGATTGTGTGCGATTGGACTTTCTAATTATGACTTGAATTTTGTAGTACATAGCTTAATATAACACTTGTATTTGTAAGTATATACTTTTATAATGCAAAACGAAAAAATATTGAGTGTTTGAAATGACATTTACATTGGATTGGCAACATATTGATCAAACGGGACTAGTGTAACTAATACAGACCAAGTTTAAGTTTGTACGAACAGTGGATGGTCATTGATCTGTCAGTCCAGGGTTTCTCTAAAATAAAATAAAGTTTTCACTGTTGGCTATTTAGCGTCAATGTCTATTACAACCCTGCCCTCTAGTGGCCATTACGTGAATCGCAAGGAGATTTGCGTGTATGTTTTTGCAGATTTTGGGCTACGATTGTATAAAAATGCACTTGTAAATGGAGAATACGTGTAATTGCTGATCCACAGGTAAATGTAATTTCAACATTTTGCGTTTGATGAATGAAAATCCAGGCGTGCATGGGTTTTTGATGATTATAAGTAAGTAAGTAAGTAATATTTATTTATATAGCGCTTTTCGAGACCAGGGTCACAAAGCGCTTAAACAATCAAAACAATACTCAAAAAAGTACATACTTTAAAGATCAAGATAATACTGAGAACAACACAGGAGTTCGAGAAATTCAAGGAAAAGCCTGAACAAATAGAAACGTCTTAAGATGTTTCTTAAAGGATTCAGTAGACTCCATCAAGCGCAAAGAGAGAGGAAGATCGTTCCAAAGCTTAGGAGCAACAGCCTGAAAAGATTTCTCTCCTCTGGTCCTGAGCCGTGTGCGTGGAACCATAAGTAGATTCTGATCCACAGACCTCAGAGCCCGAGCTGGGGTGTAAGGCTGGATCAGATCAGTGATGTAAGGAGGAGCCTGACCATGAATAGCTCTGAAAGTAAGAACCAGAATTTTAAAGTTGATCCTGAAAGAAACTGGAAGCCAGTGAAGAGTTTTAAGGATCGGAGAAATGTGAGTTCTTCTACTTGAACGGGTCAGAATTCTCGCTGCAGAGTTCTGAATCAACTGCAGACGAGACAGCTCCTTCTTGTTAAGACATGAAAACAAACTATTACAATAGTCCAGACGAGAAGAAACAAACGCATGGATTACAAGCTCCAGATCATGTTCCGACAACATTTTCCTAAGTTTAGAGATTTTTCTCAGTTGAAGGAAACAGTTTCTGGTCAGTTTTCTGCAATGTCGAACAAGAGACATGTCTTTATCAAATACATGTTAAATTATGATAAATAAATGAACTAATAAGAAAGGGGCTCTCTTTCAATATACTAAATGTCATATGGCTCCATACGTTTTTGTTTTGCAAATTAAAATGAGATATTTACAAATACCCATGGTTGAGGGTCCGAGTGTCCCAAGCCACCAGCAGAGGGAGTCGGAGAGAAGCAACAGAACATCCTCGAGCTTTTCGATTTTTAGTATTCTAGTTCCATTATAATGATAACGCAGTTTTTAATCCGTGCCCAAACATCGTGAGTGACTCCAGTCGTTTGATTCATTTAAAATATTTACTGCTGACATTGTTTTTGTCCAGGAATATTTCGTCATCATGAACCAAACACACGTTCCTGAGGTGCTTCACGTGTCAGATGAAGACAGAATTGCATCCTATATAAGGTGTTTGTCCTTCAAAATAAAACATCTTGAGTCGCTAGTGAACGGACAACCCGAGCCTAAAACTGAACAGAAACGTGATATAAAAGAGGTAAAAACAAGCTAAATCAGTCACACATGTCAACTAAAATAGACGTACATTTCCAGCATCTGATGACATTACAGTAAATATTAAATGTATAAATCCTGAGTTTAACTAAAAGCATGCTTAAAATGGGGATCCCTAGTGGGAGGAGGCCAAAGGGCAGACCCAGGGCACCCTCTAAAATAAAATAAAAAAAATTCAAAGGTTAATTAAAGTGCTGCATGTTTAAACATTCATAAAAACATGTTTTTTTTCTGAAAAAAAAAATGATTCAGTTTTTTAATATATTTGAACAATTTCATATGATGACCTTTAAACTTGCCACCCTGTCACACTTTACATTTTTGTTAAAAAAAAAAGAATGCATAGTTGAAAAAGCTATCTTAAACGAGTACTGTTTGATCAAACTCTAGAGGAAACTCATCCTATCACACCATCTTATTGTGAAGGTCTAGACAGGAAATCTCCCGGCATCACTATGAATGAAGGCGTCGGTCGAAGCCGCGCTCATCTCCTCGAATCTCCAAGTATTTGCGCTGAGAAGCAGGTGAAGCTGCGGTTGGACGTGTGCAAGTCTTTTTTCTCCAGGGATACCCAACTTATTCCCGACACTTGCTTTAAGATAAGTAGGAAGAGAATCGTCATATCACTTAGATTTTATTGCTGCGTCAACATTTTTTTTTGTCTTCATCTACTGTGACCAGAAGTATATTGAGGTGAACACGAGGTCGATATAGTTCATTTTTTGTTTTAGTTTTTGCTCGTTTGCGCATCACTTTATATGAACATGTCTGGAGTGGACTTCACCGGGGAACCATAGAAGTGTCGAGGATGTAGTTTCCTCGTGGACTCGAGGCGGGAGAAGTCGCAGGATGAAGTTGGTCGAAGATCTTTTGCGACTTTCAGTGTCGTGAGGACGAGTCCAGCCATGGGTTGAAAAAAAGAAGCTGCTGGGACTGCGCTCATGTTCAGTGTGGGAGGCGCAAAAAAAATTCTCTTATGTAATGATTGACAGCTTCTGATAAGTGTTGCTCCTTCCATTCCGCTGAACTCTCAAAATATGTTTCTCTGCTAGTCACAAGATTTCCGGCACGATGAAGGACCTCCCGAGGAAACCCTGGAAGATGACTTTCCTCCGATCGGGAACGACCGTTGTGTCTCTTTCATTTCTCCACGTCGCCGTGAAAGCTGCAAGGATGCAGTGACGCTCGTGTTTCTCCTCCTGTGAGTCAGGAACATGTAGTCGCCTGACACCCGATCCACTCATCCCAGTGAGTTTCTGTCCAGGCATCTGAACCCCGCCACTTTAAATTTCACCAGACTTTTGTAGGGTTCCTCCCTCCCCCCCACTCACCAGTGCTGGTGGGGGGGTGGACTTCAGGGGTTGAGACCCTTCTTGTAGCTTGTCAGGGGGTAGGCAGGGTACTATGGAGGCCACCCAAGAGAGTCCCAACCGGGCCGTGGAGTACCTCCTGGAACTCAACAACATCATTGAGAGCCAGGCGAAGCTCCTGGAGAGCCAGCGTCGACGCATAGAGGAGCTGGAGGGCCAGCTCGATAAGGTCAGCCAAGAGAACCAGGGCCTGAAGAAGGATGGCGGGCCAAGAGACGACACGCCGGAGCAGAACCACAACGACAGCCAGCCGCCGTCCCTCCCCGGCAGGAACGTTGGCTCGTCCGCACCTCAAGCAGCTCCAGCTCCGTCGCTGGTAAGAGAGAGGAGGACCCCCGCCAGGCTGACCCGAGGCCTCTCCTGCAGCTCCTCCACCACCGACCGGGACCAAGTGGAATGCACCGACACCAACGTCAGTTCCACTGTCCGAAGAAAGTAAGTCACACAGCAGACCTCGGGTCAATTTGCAGCCCCTCGATCCGGTTCCTTGTCTTTGATGACTTGATAATGGGCTCCACTCTCGTAACCTGTCATTCACAGAGTAGTGGAGAGCTTTATAAAGTCATTAATCGTCATGATGAGGGACTTACTGCCTCTTGGAGAGGAAGACCTCAACATTTGAAACATGTGAGCCCTTTAAAGAAAGTTTTTTGACCCCTTCTGCCATTAAACTTGACCCATCTGACCAAAACAAACTGATGATGGAGGCCTCTAGTTGTTCTATTACAAAGACAACCTGTCAAATATATACATTTGCTCTCAAATGGGTGGTGAAGGTAAATAAATCTAGGTCACGTTAGAAACAACAGTTTTAATACAGGTTCATGTCTGAGGTAACAAAATATATATTTCTAACTGGTATGTATCAACTTAACAATAGTGAATATCTTACAACAGTTATTTTACTAGTTGTGGATTGAAAGATGAACTGGATGAACCTGCTGTTGCACAAGAAACTGACTGTAGTGATGGTAACGCAACGAAGCAGGTTGATCATTTTCCATTCTTGTCACTGAGTCACTGAATCAGCATATGATCACATCTCCAACTGAGACACGTCTCATGTTGTCTTTTCAAAGACGATCATCTTTGTTTTGGCTCCCAGTCGTCTTCAATCCCGGCTGGACCGACACTCTTTCTTCTCAGTCTAGCTGCTGTTTCCTCTGTGGAGCCACTCGAGAAGCACTTTTGTTAGAACTTCATCAGATCTTGTTTGAAGGCCTTAAGCTGTTTTTTTGGATCACAGCTCAGACAAGTCCCTCACATGAAGCGTCACGTTTGTTTTCTCCCACTGAGCTGGGCCATATTGGCCCTGTGTTAGTGTGACTCAGCCTCACCAGATCTGGCCAGTTACCCGGGGTCAGCTGGAACAGAAGCTTCTGGTGAGCGTTTGCACCAAGAAAATATCCACACGGTGGGCTGGCTCAGAAAGTTTATAATCAAAATAATAAATGTGTCCTTTCTCTGAGCTCCATGTACTGATAGTGTGATGGATATAATGAATGTCTGTTAGCAAAAAAAACTTTTTGACATCGAATGTATTTTAATGAAATATGTTGATAGGTGGAGAAGGAAAAGATATCTTAAAGTTCCATTTGAATTCATCAATGTTTTTCTTTTTTTTCTTTTAGCCGCCTTCTTTTGAAAACAACACTGAATTCAATCACGATAATAAACAACCATCCATGCAACTTTAGTGAGAAAAAATGTTACTTTTCATTGATATCTACATATGCTTGGTTGCTGGTCAGGAAGTCAAGAAAGTAGCGAAGCTAACATAGTAGTATATATTTTTGTAGTATTGTCTGAGTACTTGACTCTGGTGTGGCAGAATTTGCACAGAACATGACTCTCAAAGAAATAGTAACTGCTTTTACTTGTTTTGAAACTGAAGTATGGCCAAACGTAGCAGCTGGAGTCGACTGTATCCTCTCATCCTCAGTCACCAGAATGTTGCAGAATTTCATTTAATTTCCTTTAGCACATTAGGATGTAATCACTGCAATGTAAATGGAACACAAAAATTAACGAACGTCTTGTAAAGTTGCATATTAATTGTAAATTAAAATATTATTATTATTATGTGCATATATATTTATTACACACCCTTTATTGAAATATAAACCATAAAAATAATATATATATCTGTGCAGTGCTGTTGAATTTGGTGGAAATGTTTTCGCAATCTTTAGATGTATCAATGCTTCCTCACACCCCCAGTATTTCTTATTGCTTGATACATTGATAGATTTCCTAAATAACTTTGAAGCTCCCGACAACTCAGAACTAGTCCTTGAAGGTATTAACTTGTGCTCTACTAAAGGTTTGATTGAGGATGTTGGTTGAGTTCCATCGTACCTCAAGTAAGCTCAGCAAGACACCACGACTGGAGCTTGAACAAATTGTTCTATCTTCCGTCACCTTGGATTTTCAGAGTAAGACAAGGAGTTGTTGCTCTTCCTCCTATCGGTTAAAACTGCACCATGTGTTTCTTCAGGCTCTTCTTGTTAATGGCAGTGTGAACAATGTTCAGCCTAGAGGTGAACTTCCACTGACGTCCCCCTCACCCATCATAACAGCAGCTACTCCCGAGTGCAGCAGATGTTTATTGTGTTGTTGTGTAGCCGGTCACTGACGCGCATCTTATCTGTGTCTTTATATAATCCCTGTGTTGTCGAGGGTTGAGAACTGCGTGACGGAAGCAGAGAAGAGTGCGTGAGAGATTAATGAGTGTGACCACAGTGTAATTACAACTGGCCGGTGGGGATGATTACTGCTATTGTGTGTGTGTGTGTTGGATCACCTGGGAAGTCCATTAATAGTGCACTAATGTGCTTCTGCAGGCTGCTATACAAGCTGTCAGGGCACAGTGATGTGACAGTCGCGCCGCATGGGTGAGAGATGCCGTCCTCATTATGTGCTACACTCATGCCGCCGTGGTCTGTGCCGCACCCGGGACAAAGGTCAGGGGGCGCCGGAGGTCTTGGCGGGCAGTAATGAGCATATTGTGATGTAACACTGAAATGACTTGAAGCCATCTTGTCTAGCTGCTTGATTTTTATATCTGGATGAGAGAAGAAATACTTGAAGAGAGACTTGAGAAGCCACATACCTCTGTAATTTCATTCAATTTTTTATAATAACCTGGCATAAAATCAACAAAATAATGCTGTCCATTACAAGAAAAGCAAAACACAGATCAGAGGCGAGAGACTGACCTGACTGCACTTCCCAGTTTGAAGATGAAAAGTAAAACCTTTTTATCTACGATGCAATCTTTAGTTGCAGTTGGAGTTAAGGTTCAACACCATTTAGTAGGTAGCATTGAATTCACTATCGTAGTACTGGTAGAAATACGTCAAGTCGTTGAGTTTATCAGTTCTTCTGTGGAAGAGGTTGCAGAAGGAGCTGACCGTAGTGCTGAAATCATTCTTGCATTTATTGTTGCTGTTCTCAAACAAATGTTACTGTACCAACAATTTTCAACTGTAATCAAACACATTTCAGTGTAATTACACTTTCTAATGTTATAATTACCAAACTATGTTTATCTGTATTCAAGCAACTTTCCCTCTCATCAAACAATTTAAACTGTAATCAAAACAATTCTCCGTTATCCAATAGTTTCAGCTTATCATCACTAACCTCGAGGTTGCTTGGTGATTTTCAAATCAAGGTCTCTTACGTGATCGTTTCAGTCATCATCTCATCTTGTAATCTATAAAGAAAATCCACATTAGGGATTCTAATAATGCTGGTGTACCTGTGTTTGTGAGTGTGTGTACCTGTGGCTCCACCGAGAGGAACATTCTTTTCAACAGTTCCACATATTGATTTATTTTGATGGTTTGGTTTGGCGTTCACCTCCCCACCCCCCTTTTTTATCACAACCTCCCACAGCAAAAATCTCGCTCCAGCTCGTCTATAGTTTGCTGCAGATATGACTCAGACTAGCTGCAGAAATTACTGCTCAGCCAATCTCTGTTCAACCTTTATTTTCAAACACTCATTATCGCCTCAAGAGTCTTTTTCCTTCATTCAGAACCCCTACAGCAGCACCACATAAGAACCACTCGTGTGTTAACTGGTTTAATGGTGGACAGAAGAGGCATTAGGCACATGTGCAGCGGAACATGTTCTGACCTACAATTGTCTCCTGATTTCAAGTAGCAGAACTGGTAGATTTCAGTGCATCACTGTCTATTTCAGGTCATGGATTAATCAACAGTCTTTAATTCGGGGTTGTGTTGAAATGATTACTGGGTTGTGCTCAGCTTGAGGTAAATGTAATGATGGATTCTGTGTGGGTGGAGACTGTGGGTGTTGTTCTTGCCTGTGTGAGGAAGCGTCTTCCATCTAAACATCTACTCTTTCTTCTGGTCCATCTTTTTTTTTCTTGTTGCCTGAACACCGTATTGAAAGAAAAACAAATCTTTCTTGGCAGACGCAGTAGTAACGTGAAGATTTTATTTATATTTATTTATTTATTTTTGGATTTCTAATTACCTTGATTTGTTTAAAATTTTAAATAATTTAATTTATGATTTTTTTTTAAATTTGCAATTAACATGCAATACAGTATGTTCACTGTATATGTTTATTATTGTGTTGGAATTTCTTCTAGCAGTTATACTTCCGGCCGCTAGATAGCAGTTGTAATTACATCTTCTACATTAAAATCCCTTGCGATCTGGACGATGACTGTGGACGAGAGGCAACAGTCAATCCCAACAGCTTTTAAAGCTGATGTTTTTGTTAGTTTTGGTTTGGTTTTGGCCTGTATATTACACTATGAATACTCAAGCAAAACAAATACTGTATATCCTGATTCCTACAGTATCACAATACAATGCAATATATTGTATTGTTGCCCCTGTATCATGATGTGTATCAAATGGCCAGATTGTTGCTGATATGCAGCCTTACTCACAGTGAAGAGCTTCTTATTGTCGTAGGAGAGTGGAGCCATATTTTTAAAAGGTCTGTTCACCAGCTGTGTTGGTTTTACGATCCTTAGAAAGTTGCCTGACTTTCTCGTCACTCTGGATAGAGCATTCAAATGCTTATTTTAGGATCTTAAGTCTCCACACAGAAACTAAAGCATCCTTGAGCTTCTCCAGCATCTTGATTTTTAGTTGCTGTGGAAACCGTAAATTTGTCCTCACGGGCAACTTCTAAATTACATTCCGGTCTATTTGGGGTTTTTTTTTGGCACCACACGCCTCCTCCGGCTCTCCTTATCTTTCCGGAGGTGGCAGAGGAATGTAGGTTGAAGTACAAATCCTAATCTTGACACAAACTCTCCTCTGTTCCGCACAGCAGAGACAAACGAGTGCCACAAGGTTGTGTGTTGATGTGTAGATCAATGATTTTGGAATAAGATTGAGACAGTTTTTCCGTTTTGTTTAATGCTGTGGAATATAAACATTGAAAAAAGATATTTACCCAGAATACTGAAGGTTCCTGAATTATCTTTCGTACAAGATCAGTTAAATTATTTCAGTAATAACTCTCAAAATAATATTTTTGCTCAACACTATTGCCTTGTTTAAAAAATGTCTTTATTATTTCATTAAATGCATTTTTTAGTATTCAAAACATCAACCAAGGCAGGTGGAAGTGGAAGCTCTTTTGTTGTAACATTCTTTAACAGTTTAAATACATTTCTTCATTGATTTTTCAAAGTATAAAAAAACACTACAGATAAAGTTGGTAGTTGAAGTAAAAGAGGGCAGTTCACAATATAATCAGGCTGTTCAGCTTCGCTCAGGCTAAAGTTCAGTTGATATTTCACGTCTCTCAAGGAAATCGTAAAACTCCATATTTTATAAAATGTGTCCAGCTTGTTCTTTGTAAAAAAAAACATATCCCTTAAAGAGCCACGTAAAAAAGTCAATCCCTTGATCAACTATGAGATTCCACATGTTTTAGGACTTTTGCAAGATTAGGCTATGCCCCCCTTAGCTTCCAACAACCAAATATTCAGAAATTATTTTTTATTTTCAGAAAAAACAACCGTGGCAGCCTGGCAGGATACATTTTTAAAATACACAATTTAGGATTGAGTGGTACATTTTTTTTCTCCAATAATTTGACTGCTGACAGATTTATAAAAAGCAATTATTTGTGGACACTCCCACATGCAATGAAACAGTTAACCCCTTTTGACACTTAATGACTGTGTCCTAAACGTGTGGGTTAAAGTGATTAAGTTTTAGAGGTGTTGTATATTGTCTGGTCAACCAATTATATTGGAGCAATTTAGAATAAAAATTTGCTGTTTGGGTTTGGACTTAGGTACATGCATTCATCCAATCATTCTCAGTAATGTGTTCATTCAGATCTAGCATCCGCGATTGCAAGATTTTTGGCGATGATTCTTTATTATTGTCAACAAATAAATCATAAAGTACAGACACATCTCAGCATGTTTTTTAATTCGATTTTTTTTATGTGGAAGGAGGGGGGAAGATCTAATCTGTTGTTTTGTTTGGACTGAATAGAATTTCGAATTTTGGAAGTGAAGTGTTTGGAGGGGATATTGTATTTTGCTTTTCAGTTGTCAATTAACATTAAAAAATGATCCTCATAGAGGCTTGAGATTTTTGTCATGCCTTTTTGGTGGCCCAACATTTGGAACCTGCATCTGCTCTGCCAGGTGGAAAATTATCATAACCACAGATGGGTGTGAAAGTTTTCCAGTTTCTCCTATGTTTTTTTGTTTGTTTTCAACATTTAATGTCTCCTGCGAGTTCAAATCCAATAAAATAAAATCAGTTGAGTCGATGAAGTCTTTCTATCTAAATTTGGAGCCATGTTAGAATATTTGAACGAATATAAATGTTGCCATTAATCTCTTTTGGATTGGAGGTTGTCACGCCGTTATTTAACGGGATTGAGTTAATTGATCTTTGTGCTTTTGCTTGTTTAATTCGTTTTATTAATGCCTTCTCACCTGGCTCATAGTAGGACTGTTTTAAATCTAATTCAACTTTTTCTTGCAATATTAGTACAGAAGAATGTACCTAGCTTTTAATTTATGAAGTTCAGACATTAGCTGGCTGTTAAATGTTTCAATTTATTTCAAAGATTTTTCAAGTCTATCCAGTTCTGACTGGTTTGACTTATATTTATGGCTTGTAAAGCTGATCATCTGGCCTCTTAAAAAATGCTTCCCACCTCACTGAAGCAGATGTTGGATCTGTATTATTTTCAAAATAAACATCAATCATCAACAAATCTTATGAATTCTGCACCTGAGCCAAGTTGCCTACCTTTGAGTTTGGCATGAACTATCTGGGAATTTAATGGAAAAAAGAAATCGGAGCATGGTCTGAAATAATTATAGTATCACACACCTGGTGATCATATGTTGTAGATTTACTGAAATGAAATAATAATAAATTCTAGAGGATGTTTGATGGGTGCTAGAATAACAACATTACCTTTTTTACCTATCTATCAGGTTGAATTGAGGTTGAATAAAACAATTACAGTCACCAGTCAGATTTCCCAGTGAAAGAAAAACTATTTCTAAAAAAAGGCAGATTATCATTATTAGTCCATGAACATTAACAAAATGAAATCTTTTTGAAAAAAATGTCACGTTGAATTATGAGATATCTGCCAAAACGATCATCTGTGACCTTGATCAATTACAATGGCACTGACTTGTGTACGAATGTGAGAATATCCCCCGTCCATCTTGTTCTCACCCTTCGTACATCCTCCTTGAATGCGTCTCTTGAGGAAAAACTACATTTGCATTCCACTTTCTGATATTTATCATCACTTGTTTTAGCTTCACAAGTTTATTAGCCTCGCACATTCCAAGAAAAAATAATAATTCAGTGGTCATCTCTAAGTGTAAATAATTTAGTGAACAGGTCATAGTTGTGATTCAAAGAGCTTCCTGAAAAAAAGAAGCAAGAAGACACAATAACAGACTAAAACAAAATGGAACCTTCAGCGTAGTTGAGGAACTTCATGACGACCGTCCTCGGTCGTGCCGCTCTGCTCCGATCCACAGCGCTGCTGACCCCGTGCCCCCCTCTCGGTCACCAGCTGTCCAGGGAAAGACTCCGATCAACAGTTTCTGGTAGCCATTTTGTCCAAAAAAATATCTCGCTTCTCTGGCAGACCCACCGGACAGTGATTCAAACAAAGTTTGTTAGGATTCTAGCAGTGACGCGACGTCAGCATTCTTAACGCTGATTGAGTAGTAACAGTGTTTAAATCTGTCTTCAAGCCTTGTATTGCACCAAACAGTCCATGAAACCGTGACACAAATTCTCCTTTCATCGACGGACAATACCTGTAGTCGTTCCGCATGCAGCCCTGCACGCTTGGCCTTCGTCTTACTTGAGTTTTTCTGGTCGGTTTTTGGTGCTTGGTCAGCAGATAGTCCATCAGGAGACAAAATTGAAAAAGTTTTGGATTTTATTTTGGTGGAGTGGCTCACCATCACCGGAGGTCGGTTTAAATACATGTTAATTCATTTTATCAGATATATATCAACATATTTATCAAATGTACCACCTTTAGAATATAAATAAATAAAATGAGCAGTAATGTCTTGAGGAGATTAGATTATTTTCTTTCTGCTGAAATGCCGAACGGTCCCACGTCTTCAGCGACATGTTAGTCGAACAGGCATGCGCACGTTCTTTGCAGCAGAATGGAGAGGCCCGTTACCGTGGGAACGTGTGAGCTCTTCTGTGAAGAACTCTGTGGGCGAGAGACACAGAATAGGATGGATGTGAAAAGAGGAGAGGATGCGGAGCGCAGGGGAAAAAAGGCTGAACGACGAGAGGGAATGAACGACAGCTGTGGCGGGGACGATGACGATGGTCACGTAATGTGGGAAGTTTGTCCAAAAGTACGGTCGACAAACTTTCAAAAATCATCCACTGAATCATCTTCGAATTACGCCTTATGTGTCTCCCACATTAGGACTTAATGTACTGTAATTGCTCTCGTCTCGAGCGTCTATATGCGGCACACATGTGCGTGAGGCGCAGCAGGTGCCATAACTGTAACCGGGCCCCTCCTCGTCCATTCTCAGCGGCAGACACCCACACAGGCAGTCCACACTGTTGCCAAGCAGCAGGAGACTGGAGCTTGTGTGGAGCAGTATGGATGGAAGGGGGTGTCTCTGGTGAGAAAGGGAGGGACGGGTGGCGTTTGAGAAACGATCTCGAACTACATGCTCCCAACGTCAGAGAAGAAAATCGGGGATGGGTCACATTTCGGGGGCGGGATGACGCAGTGCACTCTCTGGTTTCAAAGACCATCATAGAAAAAAAAGTTCTGATATAACTCTACTCAGGTGACGTCCTACCTCCCTACCTCCCTACCTCGCATCTTTCTCTACACTGCCTCTTCACGACCTCAGTTTTCCGATGCAATTCCGGATCTCCTCATTGCTTTTCCCTTTTTACATTTTTAACCTCTCCCACTCGCATGTAGTTTTCTCTCTCCTCCTACTCTCTGCCTCCAGCTTCTGTCAACTCACCTCGTCAACTCCTTGTTTTTCCTGTCTTTGCGCACACATTATTGACCTCGCCGCCTCGACACAAACCTGTCGTCTTGATACGTGTGGTCTCAGACATTCTTTCTCTCTCTCGCTCTCTTTGTGTATCAGATATTCTATTCTAGATTGGGGGGTAGCACTTTGCTCTCCCTCTAAATTTGGTTCTCCTAAAGCATGGATCTTTTTTAGGGCTGTTACGCGACAGCTTCTCTCTTTGTGTCCCCAACCAAAGTTCATGTGGTCAACGGGTTCATGTAGTCAACATGTCAAATCACACTTACACTGGAATGTATGTTGAGCTCTAATACTAGTCTGTACCATGATGGCACCGGCTCAGACATTAACGGTAGATACCAGAATGATGCGAGATGCAAGTTTTATTTGGGTTTAAGTTTCCCTCATTAAAAAAAATCTTAAATCTTTTTATTCTGTGGCCCCAACCTTTTTTTTCCCAGAGGACCTATTTTATATCAGATTAAAAAAAATTATATAGAGTTTGGGTTCAGTGAAAAATGTTACCTTTGATTAAACAACAAGGCTTTTTTCACACAGTTCAAATAAATAGATCAGAAATGTTATAATTAAATGGAAACCACTATTATAAAATAGAGAATAAAATAACACTGGCAGGACATAGCATTGAACAAGTTTTACATTGAAAAGTTTAAGAAACATCCGTTTTACTTTGATTAAATAAACAGAAAATTGTTTAGAAAAGGGATATGAAGTTAGGAATCACTCACACTTCACACATTCAGAACCTTGCAATGCATGATGGGACGTTTCATTAACACAACATCATAATTTAAAGAGAAAAAAAAGCTTTCACTTGACAATCTAACTGAAACTAAGTTGGGGCTTAAACGTTTGTTGAGTTTTGATTTTACTTTTGATGAAGAGGAAATATGAGCACAGAATTAAGCAGCAACACTGACATTACCTGCTGCTTTCCACTCGTATTACTGGTCATTTGTTGTTTATAACTTTCATTAAAAGTCACTCTCTCTTTTCTACCCCTTTCAATCTTGGCTGACAGGCTCTGGGTGTCCTTAAAAGCAGCTGGCCACAGCCAGAGACCTCCATTTACATGCAAATCTGAGTAATGCTCATTCTTGTACTGCTCACAAGCTGCAGATGATGGGTCTCAGTGAGCAGCCGTCGATGACGAGAGGCCTTTAAAAGGATGATGTGCATCACAGGACTCTCTCATCCAGGACTCTAGTTTTTTTAAAGGCATCAAACAAACCAAACTTTGTCACTTAACCACTGTGTTCTACACCATTCATATTCATCTCTCATAGCTTACGCTTTGTGTCCAATCGAAAGCTTCTTTTTTTTTGTGTGCCTCAGTACTGACTATCTTGTCTGTCTTCTTCTGCTTTTCTGTGTGTCTGTGCTTTTTGTCTCTCTCCGGCCCTCTCTACTGTCAGGCCGTCTTCCATCTCAGGGCAGCCAACCTCGGCTCCCTCCACTCCCACTGCGCCCAGCAGCTCTGCCTCTTTTTTCCCAACCAGTCTGACTGTTCACAACTTCGCCAGCGTCCATCAGTACTGCTGTCCCGCCGCTGGCCAAAGCACACCAGACACAGACAGGTAAGGGAGGGTGCTGAAGTGAGTTAAAGGTCCTTTAATGGGAAGAAATTCTCGCCCCAAAGAAACAGGAATTATTACTTCAATTCACACCAGGGGGTAAATTCTTTTAAAGAGTCTTAATAATTGACTTTCCAAATATATTGATAAGAAGAGCTAAGGTTCATTATCAAAGTTCTTTGATAGATGGTTTCTCCAATCAGAAGATGCCTTCTTAAAAAAAAAAAAAGATGAAAAATTGATACACATTATATTAAGATGTACAAAACATATATTTTAAATAAGAACTTAAACCTAAAATGTACATAATTAACCATTATGATTGACTAATTAATTCAACAAAAATCGTAACATACAAAAACACAATAATAAATAAAGGAATGCGGCAACAGCTTCTTTTCAAGAAACCGGTTTGGTCCGGCTAGAGGAGGGAAGGAATGATTCATACGATGGCAGATGCTAACTGAAGATCTCTATTAATAAAAGTAAGTGATCATAACGTGTTAATGAGAGTAAGCATGATTCTTTTAAATCCATATTTCACCTGAATAAATCAAGTTCCTTATCTATTTTGACGCTGATCCCAGACATCCCTTTCCTCCGCTCGAGTTTGAAAGATAACTGCATGTGAGCCTCGGCACAGTCTCAGGAAAAGCACTTGACAAAAGTAAAATTCCTCTTCAATAATTTATAAGGTGCATGATGGACTGAGTCACATGTGGAGTTGATGCTTTGTTTCCTTCCATTTTTGCAGTCCCACACTCCCCCACAAAATGAGCATAATGTTTCACCACTGCCACCTACAGGCCTAGAGAAGAACCTCCCTCCATACTGACCCCATATTTCCTGTCTTTTGTCCATATGCTGCTTCTTTTTGTTTGTTTGTTAATCTTCTGTCTTTCTAATTGTCTCATACTTTTGCCATTCCAAGAGAGCCGTGCGACGACAGTGACCATCAGTTCTGTTGCGCTGCTTCAGGCTGCAGTAGTCCTTCATCTCGCTGAGCTGCAGCGCGACAACTCACTCGCTCACCTGTGAATAAACTGACTCACTTCTCGCTGAAAGAGACCACATGTGCTCCAGAAACCATGTGACTGTTTCTGTCCTGTATCATCACTGCTTCATAACTGTAATGTGGATTCATTTTTTTCAACCTTGATGCTGTTTTTTTTTTTTTCTGTTCTTGCTCAGCTGTCGAAGCGCATCAACATTTCTTCTCTTCTCTTCCGCCCTTGAGCTTTTCTTGGCTCCACTAGTTGAGTCACGTCAATGCTTAAAACTCTTGTACATTATTCAGCTGGGGAAAAAAAAGACTTAATGTTACATCCTCTTACATGTCCAACCTTGTTTCCATGGTAGTATTGTTTTATTTTTATTTAAAAGAAGCATGTCATCAATAGCTTGTTACATTTGTCTAATATTGCACCAGTGAATCAGTGTTTGTCTGTTAAACATCAGTTTGACTTTTCTAAGCCTCATCACTGTCACGAGACTACAGTTCATATAAATGTAAAACGATTGCAACATTTTCTCTCGGGAATAAGACGGAAATAAAAGAATAGTATTTACTGTTTTCCTTAGGGCTCTTCGGCGAGCCAACTGGGCTGTGTGGAGTTTTCCTTGTCTGAGGAAAGGGTATACAGCTTATTAGGGTCAAGAAAGAGAACCATTGGGAGGAGTTGGGATCGATGAATGGGTCTTAGAAACCCATCGATTCAACTCTGTGTCAAGCCTTCACAGACCACTGTAAACACGTTGAAAAACAACATCAAGTTCACTTGGGAAAATATCAAGAACAGAGTCTTGGCCCTTCTGGATATTACATTTGAAGGCTGACGCAACATAGAAGTTTACAGCAAACCCACGCATGTGGATCAATACTTACTCTTTGATTATCACCTCCCACTGCTGCATAAAACAGGTGTCATCAGAACTGTCAACGAGAAGGAAAGGTAAACTGACAAGAACCCATTAGAAAACCCATCAGCCTTGGAAACATGTACCCTACTTGGGCCTTTTTGGAACACAAGAAGAGAAAGGACAGGGACCTTGGAAAGTAAGAGAAACGCAAGGACACTGAAATACCTTACATTTCTGGCATATAGGAAGAATTAAAGAGGATCTCCAGAAAACACCAGAATCAGGTTTGCTTTGAGCCTGGACACACTATAAGGCAAAAGCTCTTCAGTCATCTAGACCAAACAGAGCAATGTAGATAGAGTAAACGAAACTGACTTAGACCAAACTTGGGCGTATTACCAAATCCTACACAGTCCAGTTGCTTTGCTTTGAAAACTTCTGGATGAATAAGTACCTACAGGGATGTTTTTTGCTTTTGCTTTTTTCGTTCCTCGAAATATGGCAACACAAATAAATGCGTAAATAAGTATTTGTCAAGCTCTCTGCTCTAGTCTCTGTGACATATTTCTTCTTTTGTGTTGTGAACTAAGTGTGTGTGGCGGGGAGGGTAAGGAGGGAACGGCCAGCAGGGCGAGGGAAGTCGGGAACCGTCAAAAGACTGCTGAGAATGTGGCCCGGACAGCTTTGCTGGGTGAGGAAGAGCCGATGAGCAAGTGTGTGTGTGCCGCGAGAAAAAGAGGGTGTGTTTGTTATGACACTGCTCCAACTAGTGTGAGGTCTTTGACAGTGGCAACATGGTAAGAACATATTTCAATTTCAATCTCTTTCTCTCTTTTAAATTCGAAATGCATTTTGTGAGTTTTAATGCTGGGATGTGAAGAGGCGGGTGAACGATCAAAAAAGACCGGCAGTACCTGCTGCTCAGGTGACGCAGGAAGAAGGAACTTAGAGTAACTGCCTTACGTGGGTGTCAAACGTGCTGTTGCGCTAATTACATAATTGCTTTTGTTGTGTTTAAAACAGACTATTTTAACAACATTTAGGCTTGAATTCAAATGTACAATGGAAATGAAAAAGGTCCAGTTAAGTGTCAATACATTTCTATCCCCTGTAGCAATTACTTGACTTTGACTTGAGTTGTGAGGCGCTCTCATTGAACTATTACTTTATTTTTTCTCTTCAATATTTGTGTCAACACATTTTAACTTCATGCGATCTTTTTTTTTTTTATTCGTTTACCAGATAAACCATCTGTTTCTGCTCTCATTATATGTCCTGGGACTCCAGGTTATTCTTAGTTCAAGGTTCTCTGGAGGACGAAAGGATTATTACGATGAGGAGCAGAGGTCAGCTGCGATTTTACCATGTATGAATAAATAAAGATTTTTCTTGTTTTCACGTCTACAAATGTGGCCGTCTTGGAAAAGGTTTAGACACCCCTGCCTTGAGTAGATAGTATTAACAAAAAGTCATGGTTACATAAGCAACTTATATTTGTAACTCCAAAAAAAATCAAACTCTACGCAGAGAGCAAGCAGTTCTTCTTAAAACCCTAAAACGCAACATTAGAAACGCCATTATAATTCTCTTAATCACGGCAAATATGATTATAAAAACATGTATAGAAAAAGAAAAACATCACGCTATAAAAAAAAAGTTCCTGCAAAGCATACTGGGAAACTCATTGTTTTAAGGTAAGTGCATTATGTAACTTAAATTCCCCAAAAATAAACTAAAAAATGTTAGTACACGCTGAAAAGACTTTGTGTCTCAGCTGGTGTGGGGACGCCGTGGGGTCCCCCGGGAAGAGCTGGGCAAGGAAAGTCTGGGCCTCCCTTCAGAACCTGCTGCCGGATAAACGAACGAAGACGAAATGAGATGAGAATAGATTCTTTATTTAAATGTGTTGATTTACAAGAATACATTCATTATATGGAACTTAACCCCAAAACAAACTACATAAACTGAACCGATTTATTTAAATCAACTCTTAATTAAGGTTTTCTGCAATATAATCTAAAAAATAATAATATAAAAATTATTTTGGATTAAGTTGCCGGGTGAGGTTAAGTCACACAAAAGGTCAGATGTCGACTTGAAGGATCATGAAGAGTCAGTGAGGCTGCAGTGTTGCCCTGCATGTGTCTCGGGTTCATACTACTGCTAAAATGAAAATACCATCTGCTCATTTTAACGTGCATAGCAGGGCATTACAGTGAGTCACCACCTGAGTGTCTCATTTCCATACCAACCGAGAAGCCAAGTTTCATGCAAGAATGAAGACCAACGATTCCAAAGGTTAAACTACAAACTAGAAATATCTTACGAGGGTAAGATGAAAGTCTTTGTCTGCAATCTGAGCACTTGCAGGAGTCACTGTGAGCAGACGCTGTCATCCAGCTGATAGCTGTTATATTGACATAAGTAGTTTATTCACTGTCATTCACAACTGATATGACATATACCACCTTTACAGAAGAAACACTCAATACATTGCCATGGCAACCACACTTCTCATTCTAACAACTGCCTCGCCGCCCACAAAGGTCCCACAGTACCATCACCAAGCAACCCCCCTCTCTTCACGCATTCTCTATTTAAGGAACCGAGGAGGAGGAGGAATCAAAGATGATGCGCCACTAAGGGGAGAAAATATTCTTGTTATAAAAGTAGTACTATGATCAGATTGTCTTCTTTACATTTGAAATGATTTTTTTGCAAACAAAAAAATATTCACTGCCCACGTATGAATATCTTTGTTTGCATTTAGATTATAAAATAAACATGGCCTTAGAAAAGCAGCAGCTCACATGTCAACAACAGTTCATATCTTCAGCACTGCAGCTCGTCTGTACTGCAAAGTTGTGTCAACATTTAAGTATGACTTGATTAGAAAAATAATAGATCCTTATTTATAGTTACTTTACTACCTGTAATAAAATAAAGTACCCAATTAATTACATGTACAAGCTTGATCACTTACTTTTCCTTAACTTTTCTTTTGCATTATGTCGACATTAGATTCACGGACCAAACTACAGATATCTACAGTAGAAATTAAATGGCATCATTAGAAAATAAGTGTAGTGCATGTAAAATACAGGTACATCTCAAGAAATTAGAACATCATGAACAAGTGTTTTGTTACTCATTTCAGAATGTGAAACCCATATATTATATTCATTGCACATCGAGTGAAACATTTCAAACATTTATTTCTTGAAATGTTGATGATTGTGACTTATAGATAATGAAAATCCAGAAATCAGTGTCTCGGAAAATCAGAATATTACATAAGACCAATGAAAAAAATTACATTTGAAACAGACATTTTGAAAAAGCTTCTTAAAAGTATGTTCATTTCCATGCACTTAATACTCGGGCCTCCTTTTGCATGAATTGCTGCATCAATGAGGCGTGACATTGGAAGCATCAGCATGTGTGGCACTGCTCAGGTGTAATGGAAGCCCAGGTTGCTTTAATAGCAGCCTTCAGGTCATTGTTGGGTCTGGTGTCTCTTATCTTCCTCTTGACAACCCCACAGATTCTCTCTGGGGTTCAGATCAGGGGAGTTTTCTGGCCGATCAAGCACAGTAGTACCATGGTCATTGAACCAGCTTTTGGTACTTTTGGCAGTGAGAGCAGGTGCCAAGTCCTGCTGGATAATGAAATGGACTTCTCCATTAAGCTTGTCAGCAGAAGGAAGCATGAAGTGCTCTAATATTTCCTGGTACATGGTTATGTTCACTGCGCACTTGAGAAAACGCGGTGGACCAACGCCAGCAGAAGAAATGGCTCCACAAATTATCACTGACTGTGGAAACTTCTCAGTGGACTTCAAGCAACATGGATTTTGGAATTCCAAATGAAATGCAAAATTTCCACCTGAAAAGAGGACTTTGGACCACTGTGCAACAGTCCAGTCCTTTTTCTCCTTATCCCAGGTAATTTGCTCCTGACGTTGTCTCTGGTTCAGGAGTGGCTTGACACGAGGAATTCGACATTGTAGCCCGTGTCTAGGATTCGTCTGTGTGTAATGGCTCTTGATGCATTGACTCCAGCTTCAGTCCACTCCTTGTAAAGCTCCCCCAAATTCTTGCATGGATGTTGCTTGACAATGCTACGGTTGTCCCTTTTGCTGGTGCACCTTTTCCTACCACTCAACTTTTCATTAATATGCTTGGATACGGCACTCTGTGAACGACCAGCTTCTTTAGCAATGACCTTTTGTGGTTTTCCCTCCTTGTGGAGGGTGTCAATGATTGTCTTCTGGACATCTGTCAAGTCAGCAGTCTTCCCCATGATTGTTTAGCCATCTGACCCAGACTGAGACCATTTAAAGCAGGGGTGTCAAACTGTTACAGAAAAGGGCCGAGACGGTGCAGGTTTTTGTTCCAACATCAAGCACACATAAGGGTAACGAATCAGGTGTCGGCTTAAACAACCAACACCTGACTGACAATTAATTGATTACTGTCTTCAGACACCTGATTGGTTAAACTATATGTGCTTGACTGGTTGGATACGAAACCCGTACCGTCTCGGCCCTTTTCTGGACCAGTTTGATACCGGTGGTCTACAGGCTCAGAATATACCATGACTTTCCAAGATTTAATTTTTTCACAATATTCTAATTTTCTGAGACAATTTTGGGTTTTCATTATCTATAATCCACAATTATCAACATTTTAAGGAATAAACGTTTGAATGTTTCACTCTTTGTGTAATGAATCTATATAGTGTATAGGTTTCACATTCTAAAATGAGTAACAACTTTTTCATGATATTCTAATTATTTGAGATGTACCTGTACAAATGTATAGGTTTTTGTTTTTTTTGTAAACTTGACCGAAACGATGTGTCAACAGTCAAACTGTTTATAGCCGCTTAGCAACATAATGTGTTTTTACTCTGACTCCAGTGTCTCTGGTGGTGCAGTGGTTAAGACCCTTAATGTTTGCTGTGGTTTTATAAGATAATGTAAAACTACTACAACTATTTTGTATGCTATCTTATTTTAATATTTTAACCTGAAATGCAACCAGAAAAATGTGTTTACAACACTGACAATAAAATATTCTGATTTAGTATCAGTATTTTAGCTCTTCCATACGCACTTTAGCACTTTCTTAAAAGCTTGACTGAGGGAGACTACTATAACCTCATTCTTAAACCTAACCTCTAGATTTCACGTATTTTGTAAGCGGCGGAGTGGATATTGTTGTGTGTATAAGAAAAGGAAACCCCTGCCACTTTGTACACATTGTACACATTTTGAAACGCGTCCAAGAAAAAAAAGCTTGTGTCATGGGAGGAGACATGAGGACCCTCTGAATCAGCGATACATTTTTCCTTTTTGTGTCTACTCCACCTTTTTAAAGCTGTGTGACTCATGGTGCGAGAGTGAACTTGGGAGGACACTTGAGCTCATTTTTTCCTGTCTTTCCTTTCACCTGCAGGTGTTCTGTGTCACCTGCTGCTGACAACCTGGTCTTTCCTGTCGCGACTTTATCTGGGACTTTCAGTCTTCTCTGTGAAGGACATTAACTCCAGAAACAATAAGACAGGATTAATAATGATTTAGAGAAAAAAAGACCCCTGAAGTTGATGTTAATTGGTGGATAATGACATTTTGTTTTGTGACATCATCCATACTTGCGTTGAGGAGGAATCTTTGAAGTTGCCAGTGAATGCAGTATAATAGAGATGTAAACTTTAAATGGCTTTGAGGTCTGCTGAGATGTTCTGCTTGCATGTCTTTATTTGTCTTTTTTCTTTCTGCTGCAGTGTGGAGGGGGAGTGCAAGAGTTCGGAGAGCAACACCCGCAAAGAGACCCCTTACAGCCAGACCCCCTACCTGCGCGGATCTGAGCGCTACGGCGACAGCGGCGGCCCCACCGCCGCCAACAGGGGCCCTACATGCGTGTCGGCATCTAGTTCAGCCAGCCTGGCCTGGGCCCTGCGGACGCGTCACCAGCCTGCAAGCTTGGCTCTGCGCAAGCAGGAAGAGGAGGAGCACAAGAGATGCAAAGCTCTTTCCGACAGTTATGAGCTCTCCACAGATCTGCAGGATAAAAAAGTAAGAGTGACTGTGATAATTGCTGATGTGTCTTCAAGGAACTTTATGTTGCAAAAAAAAAAAAATCAAGTGTGAAATGAAACACAGACTCTTGAAGATCAGTTTCACGTCTCCAAATGAAGCTTGTTCAACAGGGGGTTGGTAATTACATTTTCCCGGGGTCCACATTATGTTATGTGACTGGACAAATGGACAAAAAATGTATTTAATATTATGGGGAAACTTGAAAAAATTAAAAGGGTTTAATTGGATTGTATTTCATTTCATTTTATTGAAAGATTCTAATGAATAAAAAACATTGAATATTAATTAAAAAAAATAAATAAAAAAAGCTACTATGCCATAAATACTAATTACATGGTTATATTTCAAGTTATATGCATTTAATTAAAACAAACAAGTTTAGGCTTAAATTAAAATCGACCTGAGTAGAAGACATAAACAAGTAGTAAACGAGTCCAGTCAAGTGTCCTTTTTTTTTTTTTTTTTTTTTTTTTTTTAGAATCCCTTATTAGTCCCGCGAGGGGAAATTCAACAGTCATTTCATTTCTACTGTAAGTTTTTAACCAGAACTATCCCTGCTGAAAATAGAAAAAGTTAATATAAAAAGGACATTATAAATTACGCTTAAGCTTTTATTTGATTGCATTTTCAAATATTTTTCAATCATCTTATTTCCAGATTCTTAACCCTTGCATTATCTCAGGGTCAAGGGGACCCAGGGGCCTGAAAACAAATGTGATTGTGGTATCCCTTGTGTTGTTTCTCGGTCAAGCTGAACGACCTCCCTGGCTTCCAGAAATACATATGCAGTGGTGGAGATCGTTCACCTTGACCCAGAGACAACACAAGAGTTGGGAAAAATAAACTATTTTAATATTTCATATTTATTCATCAATGGAAAAGATGAATTTAAACTGCCATGAAATTATAAAATAATTCTAAATAAGCTGAAGTTGATTTTGTAATTGGATAGTTTTTCATTTGAATTAGAATGAAAGAAAAACATTTTACTGTCAAAAGTATTCTCCCCACAAAGGACAGATAAAAGCAAGAAAAGGAAGAAGAATGGAGAAAAATAAGTCCCTGATCAAAGAACTTAAATGGCTTGAATTAGACAAATGATAAAATGTTTCGCCATCATACACATTTTTATATTTTGACCATTTTACCTTAAGAAGGCAGCATAAATATTTCATTTAACAGGTGGAAAACAACAAATGTAACCAATTAAAATAGAGTCTAAACATGATTATTTTTAAGTTATAATAAATAATCATGTCATTATCTAAGACAAATAAGGCCTGCAAAAGTATTTTCTTACCACATTCTTTTATTATTATTTATAGCAGTTTTTCTTTGACCCAGGTGTCGTTTTCCGTTTCAGTCGCATCAGGTCAATGTCATGATTATTAGCTTCTTGCTTAGTGTTATATAGATCTATGTTCTCATGTAAAACTTGCTGTCATCGTAACATTGTCTCCCTGTCGGACCAGGTGGAGATGCTTGAAAGAAAATATGGCGGTTCCTTTGTAAGTCGCAGGGCGGCGCGGACCATCCAAACCGCCTTCAGACAATATCGCATGAACAAGAACTTCGAGCGCCTCAGGAGCTCTGCATCAGAGAGTCGCATGACGCGTCGAATCATCCTGTCCAACATGAGACTGCAGTACTCCTTCGACGAAAGACCTCAGCAGCAGGCGCAGACGCAGACCAGCTTTACCCACAGTGTGGGCATTGGCCCCCCTCACTCCCCCGATCCAGATGGGCCAAGAGACTATACACACTTAGAGGACTCTTTTTCAAGACAGGTATTAAATATCTCATCAATCATGTACACCATACACTTTGCTTTACTTCAACCTTTTTTGTAGCGCAGACCAGTTTAATGTCAGGATTATATTGAAGGACCGACCTTCTAATGAACAGTAAAAATCAAATCAGTTTGTGATTCAAAAAATTTCACTATTTTACTGTGCTTTTTTATTTTTGTCTTTTGTTTTTAGAAACTGGAAAGAAAGAAGTGTCTTGACATGTCAGGATCACAGTTTAATGTTACTTCAGAGAAATGAAAGAAAATATATATATATTTATATGTATTTTTCTAAATAAATTACCTATCAGACAGTAATAATCAATAGAACAGACATTACATTCTATAAATAATTTGTCTTTCTGTGAGTAAAAGGAGACAAAAGCACCAACTGAAACTCATTGTTGAATTACTGGGATCTGTTTTTCCTTAATCAACTATAGTCTTACTTCAACTGTATAGTGTCTTGAGATAACTTTGTTATGATAAGACACTTTAAATAAAATTGAATTCAATTCAATTGAAATGCTTTTATCCTTTATTTTACTAAATCTAAATTAGACCAGTTGCTTGTATATATTGATGTAGTAGTAAAAGGGTTATTCACATAAAACTGATACAAAATATTTATATTAAGAACTTGTTTATGATACTATTTTCTTACTTCAATTAAAACTATTTGTGTGCTTTATTATGAATTCTAACAGGATGAATGGCTGTTTCACATATTTATTCTTTCCAGGTCAAGACCCTGGCTGACTCCATCGACGATGCTCTCACCTGCCGTGCAGGTCGCAACGACTCCCAGGAAGGTAGCAGGGAGTGTGGAGGCATCGCTGAAGACTTTGGCGAGTGTGTGTGGAGCAGCGGCGGCGGCATCCCATCCTCTCAGAGAGGTCAACAGGAGAGGGCCAGAGGCCCCGGAGCAGGACTCAGCATGCACGGCGACAGCACGGCCACCTCCTACAGCGACGTCACTCTTTACATGGATGACGGGATGCCGTCTTCTCCGCTGTCGCTGGACCGGGCCCCTAGTAGCACGGATACGGAGTACTGGGGCCCCGGAGGAGGGGTCGGAGGGCGCGAGGACAGCAGGGACACGGAGGGCGGAGGCAGCAGCAACAGCAGGCGCAGCACGCCGTGTACCGAGTGCCGGGACTACCGCCTGCGGGGGACCCATCTGCCCCTTCTCACCATCGAACCTCCGAGCGACAGCTCCGTGGACATGAGCGACCGGTCGGATCGGGGGTCCCTAACCAGGCAGCTGATCTACGAGCAGGAGACCGGCTCCGGCTCGCCTCAAGGGACCGTTAAAAACTCTTCAAACGCAAGCACTCGTCCGTCGTCCACGACTGCAGCACAGGGTCAGATCAGGGCCCCTGGAAGAGCCATCTCGACACATATTCCCCATCAGGTGGCGACGCACCCCCACCACCACCACCCCATCCATCACCACCAGTACCCGGACACCCCGTCGTCGTCCTCGTCCCCGCAACAGCCGCCCACCACCCCTCTGTCCTCCTCCTCCTCCACGGCGCTGCAGTCCGGCGTCCTCGAGCAGGCGTGCTGCTCCGACGGCGACAACGATTCCCTGAACTCGACCACCAACTCCAACGAGACGGTCAACTGTAGCTCGGGGTCCTCGTCTCAGGACAGCCTGCGGGAGCCGCTGTCGTCGCTGGGCAAGCAGACGTACCAGAGGGAGAGTCGCCACAGCTGGGATTCGCCTCCCTTCAACAGCGACGTGGTGCAGAGACGTCAGTACCGTATCGGTCTCAACCTCTTCAACAAGTGAGTTCACACCGATCCGTTCAGAGTTAACGGCCAGAAGCACCTTGACTTTTTTTTTTTGTTCCGACAGGAAACCGGAAAAGGGGATCCAGTACCTGATCGAGAGAGGGTTCGTCTCTGACACCCCTATTGGCATCGCACGCTTCATCCTGGAGAGAAAGGGTCTGAGCCGACAGATGATCGGAGAGTTCCTCGGAAACCGGCAGAAGCAGTTCAACAAAGATGTTTTAGAGTAGGTCCGGTTCTTGATGTTCTGCAGTACCAGACCTTGTTCACTCGTGATCACCAAATCATTGGGTCAGAAATGGCAGTTGCTTTCATTTCCAGACTCAAGTATATATCAACCACTTTATCTGAATTTTTCTGTCTGTAGGTGTCTTCTTCAGGTTGTTTTTTTGTGCACAAAATAAGAAATTAAATGGAAAAAATATAGAAGAGAGATTTTAATAGAGATTTTTTAAGTCTCGTCTTAAAACACACTTTTATTTCCTGGCTTTTAACACAGCATGAGACTCTGAGCTGTATTAAGTGCTTTTTACTTGTTTACTTGATATTGTTTCTTTTAACTATGCTTTCTTGTCACTGTACAGCACTTTGTAACGACTGTTGTTGTTTTTAAAGCGCTTTGTAAATAAAGTTGAGTTGAGTTGAGTAGAAATTTTAAAAAATAGTGACGGCCAAAGAGTACTTTTCATAGATTCTAGGAAGAGAATATAGATTTGACCTTTGATCCTCTTCTAATCTGGACCTGTGAACAATTTCTTGTTGCATTCTTCCTCATACTTTTTAAACTTTTGTGTTTGAGAAACTGCCTCAGTTATTCACCTTCCTGTTTTAGCTGTGTGGTGGACGAAATGGACTTCTCAGGGATGGACCTGGACGATGCTTTAAGGAAGTTCCAGGCTCAGATAAAAGTTCAAGGAGAAGCTCAAAAAGTCGAGAGACTGATTGAAGCGTTCAGGTGAGTTTTTTTTTTTCACGTCAAATCTTTTTTAGGGGTTCGGACTAACAGACTTCTGTTCCTCGCAGTCAGAGGTACTGTGTGTGCAATCCAACGCTGGTTCGTCAGTTCCAGAACCCCGACACCATCTTCATCCTGGCTTTCGCCATCATCCTCCTGAACACAGACATGTACAGTCCCAACGTGAAACCAGAGAGGAAGATGAAGCTGGAGGACTTCATTAAGAACCTAAGAGGTGCTGCTAATAAAAGCAAAGCAATTTACTCACAAATGTTTACATCATCTTGATTTATTATTTAACATTTTTCATTTATTGCGACCTCACAGTCAAGGTTTCATTGCTTTTATGGTTTCAGTGACATCACAGCTTAGAGAGAATTTTTCTTTCATTTGTAGGTGTGGATAATGGGCAGGACATACCCAGAGACCTACTTGTAGGCATCTACCAACGAATCCAGAAATGGGAGCTGCGGACCAACGACGACCACGTGTCCCAGGTGCAAGCCGTGGAGAGAGTCATTGTCGGCAAGAAGCCTGTGAGTTCGCCGAGGATCCTCCTGCAATTTTCTTTCGTCCCACAAACTCCTTCGTTCCAATAGGTGCTCTCTCTGCCACACCGACGACTTGTGTGCTGTTGTCAACTCTACGAGGTTCCGGACCCCAACCGACCCCAAAGAACCGGGGTGCATCAGCGAGAGGTTTTCCTGTTCAACGACCTTCTTGTGGTAAAACCTTCTTTTTATTTAATAACCATGCAAACGTTTTTATATAAACATGTCTCAAAACCTCTTTCATATCTCATCATAGGTGACCAAAATCTTCCAAAAGAAGAAAACATCTGTGACGTACAGTTTCAGACAGTCTTTCCCTTTGGTCGAGATGCATGTGCACTTGTTCCAGAATTCATGTAAGAAATGTTTACCCTTCTTTAAATATTCCTTTCCGCATTTTTGATGACAAAGTGTTTTCTTTATCGCTGTTTTTTGTTTTGCTTCCAGACTACCCACATGGCATCCGCCTTACCTCAGCAATCCTGGGTGGGGAAAGGAAAGTTCTCATTGTCTTCATGGCACCCAGTCAGCAAGACCGCACACGATTTGTGAGCGACCTGAGGGAGAGTGTTGCTGAAGTGCAAGAGATGGAGAAATACAGAGTGGAATGTAAGCGCGCCATCTGCTGGTCAACTCAGTGAAGTGTCATTTTAGGAGGGAACATATTTCGGTTTATGGATGTGGGAAATAATTAACCAAAATAAAACGTGTTTTTTGCTCACAGCTGAGTTAGAGAAACAGAAAGGCGTGATGAGGCCTGGATTGCTCACTGGAAGTGCGGTGGGAGGAGGTGTAAAGAGTGATGTTGTGAACGGCACAATGGGAAGGACCAGCTTTGACGACAACTGTTCTGTGGGCGAGGGTCTAAAACGCACTGCACTTAGTTCATCTCTCAGGGACCTTTCAGAGATCGGTGAGAGATACATTTAGAAGCCACACCTCCACTTTACTTTCCTCCACTCATTTTCGCTTTCTCTCTCACAATCTCCTCTCACTTTAATAACCTAACCTTTCTTTCTCTGTAACCTCGCTTGTGGTGATGTGCAGGAAAACGTGGTCGCCGAAACAGTGTTGGTTCCCTGGACAGTACTATGGAAGTAAGAAATTCCATGTGCATGCTTACAAAAACGCTTGTGAATGAACTTTGATTTTGTCTTTTCTTTACTGCTTTTATGCTGTCATGTGCTTCCTAATGGTCGAACACAGTGTGGGGCATGGGGAAGTTGGAGGGAAGGGATGAATTTAATTGCATTTAATTGTTTTTTATTTTACTGAATTACATTTTTTTTTCGATAATGGTTGAAGTTGTTTTAATTATTTCATTGTTTTGTATATTGAAAGGTTTATTTATTCATTTTGTTAAATGATGAATTCTAAATTTCTATATTTTCTAAATTGTTTTTTCCTAACATATAAAGTGTGATATTCAAATTCCATTCTGATTCAAAATACATTTTTTTATTTTTTTTAAATCTGTAATTTCAGGTTCAAGTTTTTTATTTGTCAAACATACATGTATGAAGACATACAGCATAAATAAAAATGGTGGTCCTCTCAGACCCACGATGCAAAACATGAAGTAGACAATGAAAGGACATTTAAAAATAAAATAAATAATCATTTGTAAATGTTCCTATAATATTGACATCTTTTTATATTCAATTTAAACGGCAACGTATATTTTTTAAATTAATACTTCTTTTTTTTTTTACATGTAGAGTTAGATATTTTAATCCCAATTAATAAAAAAGGCCTTTTCTAAATTCAGTATATTTTTAATTTGTTGCCTATAAAATGTGAGAGTATACAATGTTGCTATAGTAGTGCCTCCCGACAAAGTGGCACTGTGTATAAAGTATGGCTTCATGTTCATGTTGATATTGTGACCCATGACGACATTAGTGTTTGTTTGTATCTGTTTGATATTTCTTTCATTCAATTTTCATTTAAAAAAATTCATACTGAAACCTTGGTCTTGCAGGGCTCCATTATTAGCAGTCCGCAGCCACACCAGCGCTATCCAGTAACAGGAGTAATGACCGGCTGCTACACTACAGAAGACTTCCGGCCTCAACGCCCCATCCTGAGCCCCGGGTCGGGGGTGGGGGGTGGGCCGGGGCAGCAACACACCACTGCTGGGATAGGAGTTGGGGGAGCCTCCAGCAGTGTCGAGAGACCAGGAGCAGGGAGCAGCACTGGAGGGAGCAGCAGCAACAACAACAGCAGCGGCTCCTTCCTGGGCTCACTCTTCGGCAACAAGCGTGCCAAACCACCAGGGCCCCTTATACCACCGGGGCCACCATACCCCGCTCCTGTCCCCCCACCAACCACGGGAGGGCCCCCTCCTCTCTCCCCTTCATCGCTCTGCCAGATGGAGGGAGGACCCTCCAAACTCCAGGCGCTGCACGCACAGTACTGTCACGCGGCCACAGTGCAGCCCCCGCCGCCGTACTACCACCACCATCACTTCCACATACAAGCCATGCCTCCACCCTTGCAAGGCGTGCCCTCCCACGCCGTCCAGAGGGGCCCCCTTCCCTGTCGACCGCCGCTTGGCCCTCAGCTCGGCCAGCACCCGCAGCTGGCCCATCTCTCCCAGCTTTCCCAGCATGGGCTTACGGGTCGCTACACCAACATGGTGGTGGGGTGTCCCCCCCCCCTTTCTCCTCTCTCCCAACATTCCCCGAGCCCACAGTTCACCCTGTATCACGCCACACACTCCGCCCGAGGGGGCAGCGGCCCTGGGGCCAAACCCCCGCTCACCCTGTCGCACTCCCACCCGCACCCCCACGCACACTCCCAAACGCACCCCGGACACGTCCACACGCCGCACCCGGGCAGTCACCCCACGCACCAAACCCACTTTATATTCGGCACGCTCCCCCACAACCTGCCGTCCGCCTCCGTCAATGCGCATCACGCTGCCACCGTCGTCCAGTATCTGCCCCAGTACCCTCCGCTCTCTTCCATCCCGCCTCCCCCACCGCACTCCCCTTTACCCCCCCCTTCAACTCCCCTTACCCCTCTTACGCCTCTGTCGCCGCTCCCCCTCCAGCACCCAGGGCAGCCTCCGCAGGGCCCTCAGGGGACCGGAGCTGGAGCGACAGGTACGGTCGGCAGCTCCAAATCCAAGCCCATCAACCGGATAAGTACAGTGGTGTGAGCAGGGTTTGGGGCGCCAGATCCCAGAGGGGCGACGGCCGGGCGGAGGAGGCCGGCAGAGGGAGGGCATGGTCCAGGTCGGCCAGGACGGAGAGCAACAGCAGCAGCACCGTTGACAAAAAGAAGCGCAGCTTACTCCGGCTCTGTTACTTCCACCTCCGGTTCCCTCACATGTAGATGATAGTTGATTTTAGCTGCGACACAAATTACTCAAATTAAATCTTTTGCCTCTCCCAATCGCTTAAAGTTATATCCGTGAAAGGCAGTTTACATGTACAGTGCACAGATGTGAAGTAAAAAAAGAGATCATATACAGTATATAGACCAATATACAGCTGCTTACTTTGTAAATAGAGACTTATACTGGGCAGAGTTTATGAAACAGCTGAATTAAAAAAAAACAACTGCCAGTTGACTTTGCAATAATTTAATAGCTTCATGATGTCTGTCAATGGACTCAGTTTTTTCAGGCAAATAACTTCTTTTTCAAAAACGAAAAAAAATGTGCATTTCTTTGTTTTCAACTTGTAAAAAAAATAAATCCTGACAATCTCTGACTGGTATTGTCACCGTGAGTCCCTTGTGACTCAATAATGCAGTTTGAATGTTTATAATGCTTTGGCAAGTTTTGTTAATATGAAACTTCACTTGATATTATGATAAATATTGTCTGATAATTGTTACTTTTAAGAAATAAAAACGATCTAGTTTGTACGTGGTTATCAGGAGCACATGTGCACTTCCTTTGTTCACCACAAGGAGCGCTGTGCGGAACGAAATATTTATTTCTATAATAGTTATGTTTTCTTCTGTTTCAAAATGCTTTTATGTAAAGACTATTCGGAGTGTTATTTCCCATGTGTTTTGGGTTAGGCCCATTTGGGTGAAGATGGTTAAGTAAAACTGTAAAATCGGGAATATTGATCTAGTTTGTGTGAAATTCAAACCTTCACATGGCAACTTTAAGAATTAGAATTTAGAGAATCAGTTTGGAGTCATTATTTTTACATGTTGTGAAAAAGTACACTTTTAAACCAGTTTTTGTGAATTTGCACACGTGATGTCTTAAGTCAGAAATGGCCTTCTATTCTCTTCCCACCCCTCTTCTGAAACTTTATTCGATTTCCCTGATGCTATAGCATCATGCTGAGGGCTTCTTGTTTAAAAACCTTTGAAAACTGAGAGTATTGAATGTTCAATTGCCTACAGATAAATAAAGTGTTTCTGTTAATCTGTTGCCATTCTGTTTGCCTTGTGTAATGTTTTTGCTTTTGTATTTTTATAGATATATCACTGTAGTCAAAGGAAAAAAATGGAATAAGATTCAAACTTGATACGGTTTAAAACCACTTTGAATAGAATCTACAGTGTGTTCTGTTTTTTAAGCCTTTACTTTTATTGTATGTTTTTAACTTTAACTTTCTTGCATGAATATATCAAAAACTTATTGAATAGTTTTTACTATACAAACGTGAATGTAAATAATACAAAGAGCTATCATATCATTGGGATGTAAAACTACCATTCTGTATTAAGGTGTGTGCATGTGAGTGCCATTTCTATGTAAATACTAAAGAGCTATTGTGACAGGAAATATTGGCCAAAAATAAAAATGTGTGCTTTTTTTCTTCTTTTTGGGGAGTTGAGAGAGTTCTGCAAGGAATTGATTTCGCTCTGTTGATGTGCTATGTGTGCTGGAAGAATAGAGATGAGATGTGAATATTTATTGCTTCTAATAAAGTGTTCATGCAGTAAAGTAAAGTGTTTCCCTTTGTTGGCCCTTTTTGTGACATCAGCAGTGTTGATCAAGTTACTTTAAAATAGTACCTTAGTTACAGGTTGCTAGTTACTTCTTTCAAAAGCAACTCTCTTACTTTAAGTTCATTTACAAATTACTGTCAAAGTAGCTAGTCACTAGGGAAAGAAAGTTATTTGGTAAGGGAGGAAGAAAGTTAAATTTGCCATAGGCACAGGCAGGTGAAGGGCTGGACGCTGTTACCCTCAAGGTCAGAGGTCGTGTACTCTTCAGTCATCTTGTTTAATCCATATATTCCTCTCACACATACAGTGAGGAATACAGCAGAGGTAATAAGGTTAAATGAAATTTAATAAATATACCGACCATACATTATGTCGCTGATAGAGATTGACCATTTTTTGAGAGTTTGAACAGGCCGATACCTATTTTTGCCCATTTTTATATATGAACTATATAAAAGTCAAATTTTTAAAAACGACTGATCATACAAACCTTATAAATAAAACAATAAAATTGGACAACAAAACTAAACTGTATCTGCGATGGCAGACTATAATTGTTTTTAAGTAAATAATTATTTAATTATATATATATATATATATATATATATATATATATATATATATATATATATATATAATTTTTTTTTTTTTTTTTTAATTATTATTTAAGATAAAATGTCCAAAGTTTAATAAAAACAGTTATACAGTCGAATATTCCAGCTCAAAATAACTGTACAACTTGTATCCTTTGTCTTTGTTGTTTTTCTTTGATCTATGTTCTTTATCTTTAGACTTAGATTGTGTAATCATGTTCTTTCTCTTTAATTCTCTTGTTCTTATTTTATTTTGATTTATTTTTGATTTTTTATTTAAAAAAATTGCTGTATGTATTGGCTATTGGAAAAAAAAAAATTACATTACCTTACCTTATATTATGTAATTATAATGTGAATAAAATGAAAAAAAGTGCGAAACTTCATCATTACCGACTGGTTTGGGTTTAAACTAACTCAATTTAGAAAAAAATAATAATGAATCATCATAATATAATATGTAATATGTAAATTATTACTGCTTTTTGAAAAACATTTTAAAAGAAAGCACAGATGGGGTAGGTGTATTAAAGGTCCACCTGACGTCATTCATTCGTGTTGTGATGTAATGCGCACTTAGGCACTACTTTTTTGAGGGTGAACGTGGCGGAAGGGGCGTGAAGATAGAAAACTGTTCTTAGCCCGTGAGAAAAAAAGTAAGATGGCGTCTTCTTAAGAAAGATGGGATAGCCAGAAGAGACTGACGGCGTTAGTCGGAAAATGATTTATAAAATAACCGGAAAAAAACATCGACACCTTCGTCTATTATTAAACGAGCGACTTTAATTCGTATTTCGATCCCGTGTGTGTTTAGACTTCCGGAGTCTATGGAGTGCTGAGGGCTAAAAAAAAGGGGTCAACTTTACAACTGCAGCGAGCACAGCTGGCCAACGTTAGCCCACCAGCAGGCATCACAACAACAGAGGAAGGGGAGCGACCACCAGCTCTGCCGACTATTCCCGGGACATCGAGGGTGTCTACGGGTCAGTTGCTGGCGTATTATCGGCCGAATGTGGCGACGGCGACTTCATACACACCGAACGCTACCATTTCCCTTTAGCATGTCGTCAACTGCTAGCAAGCATAACCGGTTGTTACCATGTAGCTCAGAGTGTAGGTTAGCATGCCGTCATGTCGGTGAACAGACCGCTAACTGACGCCACACACTTAAGACCGTGGGAGGAAAAAACGAAGGCCTCGCAGCTAGCGTTAGCATTTCAAAGGTTTAACCCGCTATTGGGCGAAATGTAGACAATACATTCCTCACTGTTGACGAAAAGCGTGTCTTAAGTGGCTACTAAGCTAAATATCTGAGGTAAAATCTACGTTTCCTTCGATTGTTTCGTAATATGTGACCTGTGACGTTAGCACCAGCCTTGACGCCGGTTTGTCCGAGGCATCATTAATATAACACGCTTCTGATTTAAAGTGAGACTGTGTTTGTTTTTGTTTACACAAAGTGTACCATTCCCGCATACATTTACTTTAAATGTATGAAGCCCAATCCACTTGAAAGGGATGCCTTCATGGCCTCCTTTACTCAAGGTTCATGGCCTCTCCGCCATTGTTTGATAAAGGCCCCGAAAAATTGGATAAACAAAACAAAAGTGGAACGTCATCAGTTAAATTCATGTGTTCTGTAATATGTTTTGAGATTACATTTACATTTCTTTGTATCACATTTACACTCCAGTCTTACAAGAATCTAATCCAAGGCAAACAGTGTTTTTTGTAGGTCAGTGTCTCAAACTTGAGTCGCTCTGTTATTGTACTTGCCTCACGATAATATCCCACGTTTCCGGGAAATTCCTATTATGAAACTATTTTTTCGAATTGTCTCAATTTTCCAGTTTTTCTTAAAAATGCTTCTTGTGGCTGTTGCTCACTTTTTTAATGATTTGTACTGATTCCTTCAAGAAACATCTGATTCGTGCTGGCTTTTCCTTGATTCTCTGAGACTCCTGTGTTTGTAAGTAAGAAGGTAATTTTTATTTATATAGCGCTTTTCTAGACCAGGGTCACAAAGCGCTTAAACAATCAAAACAATATTCAATAAAGTATATACTTTAAAGGTCAGGATAAAACTGATAACACAACAGGATGTTTGTCTTGGTGTCGTCTTGATCTTTTGAGTATATATTTTATTGGGTATTGTTTTGATTGTTTAAGCGCTTTGTTACCCTGGTCTGGAAAAGCACTCTATAAATATAAATTACTTACTTAAGATGCATGTATATTCATGTTTGTATGCGATGTTTATACGCATTCAAAGAGGAGTTATTAAGATATTTACCAAACGATACATTATTCATCTGTACATTGTTGACTTAAGGTTAAGTAAGGTAGAACTTTATTGATCCCTCAGGCGGTCTCCTTCGGGAAATAGTTGTTTTTTTTTCCCATTAGCCACAGCAAATACAGCAATTTTTCATAAAAAATAAATACAAATAAAATAAGAACAAGAACAAAGAGAAATAACAAGATGATACAATCTAAGTCTAAAGATAAAGAACAAGAACATAGATCAAAGAAAAATAACAAGGACAAAGGATACAAAGACTAACATAGAATAGAACACCATGATACTTTTACTCCACTCCTGCCCCCAAACTCAGAATTGTACAATTTAATAGCCCGAGGAATGAATGAGTCCTTGAGTCTATTTGTTTTTCACCTGGGTAGGAGCATTCTTGCACTCATTCTGACTTTGTTGTTTTCCATGCAATTGTTATGCCTTAAATAATGTTTTTTGCTTATCCCTCATGTTGTCAGGGCGATGGAAGGGGAAGAATTTGTACCGCCGCCGGAGTGTCCAGTATTTGAGCCGTCATGGGAGGAATTCCAGGATCCCCTGGGCTACATAGCCAAGATCAGACCAATTGCGGAGAAATCTGGAATCTGCAAAATCCGACCTCCACTTGTAAATATTTGAAATTTTAAAACGTTTGCTTTCCGTTTAATATCATGTTACACGTGTTTTCTGAAACCTTGACATTCTTACTGAAATAATGTTAGTATGAAGTTTGCATTAATAATCTATATTATCATAATTAGAAAAGATTGAACTGTCGTTTATGACTGGGATTGTACATTTTTGTAGCAATAGTGTAAGTTGTGCTGACATTGATACCCATAATCACAAAAAAATATAAATATGATAACACATATTAGACAACTTATTTTGTGAATTCCTTCAACCGACTATGTTTTTATTTTACTTTCTAGGACTGGCAGCCTCCATTCTCAGTGGAGTTGGACACCTTCCGCTTCACACCTCGAATCCAGAGGCTCAATGAGTTGGAGGTTAGTTTAAACCCAAGTCAATCTTTAATGTGTATTATTCCCTTATGGAACTGTGATCATTTTCCTGTTTTTGTCCCATAGGCCGAGACTCGAGTCAAGCTAAATTATTTGGATCGTATAGCCAGGTTTTGGGAGGTTCAGGCATCGTCATTAAAAATCCCTCATATAGAAAGGCGAATCCTTGACCTCTTCAGCTTGTCAAAGGTAACCTATGAAGGGAAGGGAAATTGATGAAGATTTGAAAAGTTTGATACTGTTTTTGCTTTTTTTAGGTTGTGACTGATGAGGGTGGGTTTGAGATGGTCTGCAAGGAGCGGCGCTGGGCTCGGGTTGCCCAAAGGCTCGGATACCCCCATGGCAGGAACATTGGCTCTCTTCTGCGCTCGCACTACGAGAGGATTGTGTACCCTTTTGAGATGTTCCAGTCTGGCTCAAGTTTGCCGGTACTGAGTCTAAATATATATATATATATATATTTTTATATGAAGCTTACTGTCTGCTGTGTTTATAATTATATGATTAAATTCCTACACTTAATTATATTCTATTTTTACTAAAATGCATTTATCTGTGAGAAGTTAAAGTTTCAAAGTTGATATTTTGCTTCCTCAAGCTTTATCATCTATAACAGCAATTAGTAAACCTTAAATTTACTTTCTCGATTGTGTATAATTTAATGAATAAATGAACAGTTGAATGTTGTTACGAGTTGGAAGTTGTTTTTTTCCTCCAGGATTATAAATGCTTGTTTTTTTCTAACCATCCCTTTTTTTATTCATATTTTTTAGCATTGCAAACCAAAGCACTATGATGGTGAAGAGGTGGACAAAGAGTACAAGCCGCACTCCATCCCCCTACGTCAGTCGGTCCAGCCGTCTAAAATGAGCACCTACGGCCGAAGAGCAAACCGCTGTCAGCCAGATGTAAGCTAAAAAAAATGTCATCCGTTTCAAATTTCACATATTCATACTGCATATTTTGTAGAAACTCAAGGTGACAGTAGTGGCATATCAAGTTTAAAATTCAGTCATTGCATAAGCCTGTGGAATTCTTTGAAAGATAGCAACCCATCCTTAAATTCTTTAGTAAAGCACTTGAACTTGTCTTGTATGTCCATAAAGATTATATTTTAGAAATATGGTTGATAAAGTGGTTGGAGTAAAAATATTGTAATTAAATTAAATCCAATTTTTTGCTCAACCTTTTACATTGACCTGTCATCTGAATCAGCAAATCCATGTGCTTCTTTTAAAGATGCGATGTTCCTGCTTGTTCATGTCTTCTGCTCTGCATCCATGCTGCTAGTGTGCTCTCTGCTTCGTGTTGTCTGTTTTTCACTTTTCTTTGTCCCTGACAACAGGTTGTTCTTTATTTCACAAGTTATATAAAGAACATTTTACATGAATCACAGTTGTCCAAAGAGAGCCAAGACGGGAGCATTGTTTTATGTACTGTTTAATATAATTTTTCTGGTTTCAGCGTTGCTTGTCGGTTCCCTGGCTGCCATTTCTTTATACATTTTCATGCTCTTTTCATTTATGTTACCATGCCGTTTCTAATAATTAGATTGAATTAAAATGAAAAAACAGAGTTGATATATTTTCGATGGAGTTGTAAATACACATACTTGTGGTCCCGGGGAAAAATCCCGTCCGGATTTATTTTATGTAGCCTGACAGTAACAGTTTTCTAAAAATTCTAAGTAAATATGTTGATAGGGTGAATCAAGGTATCAGTTTTTAAGACGATACAAGCGACAGATATGATGGATGTTAACAATATGAATAAATCTGGAATTTGTTCAGTAAAGGAGCAATGCATATAATATTGAACCTCAAAGAATGATTAGACAATATTGAAATCTGGCTTCCTAGTTCTTGATACACATTTTGATTGGCCTGTGACCAAGTCTGTTAAGAGTTTGGCCCTGATTGAGTTCAACACCCAGTCTCTACAGTAACAATTTATTTTCAGTCCATCTCCCACCTTGTTCGCCCTCTTTGTCCTTTGATCATAGTTTATCGTTGCTCTTGTTGTTGTCTCCCTTTGCAGGGTCAGGAGGATCTGGCTCCTCATCCTCTTCCAAATGGCTCTCAACTCATCTCTGCGGTACTGCCTCTCGAGCCCATGAGCTCGCCCTACGCATCCCTGTTGTTTTTACTGCTTCCACTCTGACAACGTCAACTCACCAGTCTTTGTTTCTTCACCCTTACAAAAACAAAACTTTCACTAACATGTAATTTTAGCATCTTTATAGAATATTCCACTCACAACGCAGATTTCACTGATTTCTTAAGAACCATCTTCCACAACGCAGGAGCATTGCCTTTTCATGATGCTATGGATTTTTATTTTCCATTGTTTGGGAGTGGTTTTAAAGGTTTTAAAGGTTTTGTGTGTCAAAGTCCAAATATCTGTCAGCTGAGTAGTTTTTACCTTTGTATCAATGTGAGATATTAACCCTTCTGCTCTCAGTATTGTATATAAAACACTTTTATATATACAATCTAACAGAGCATCTGACTTTCATGCTAAGTTCCTTTTTAGTTTTTCCGTTGAGTCGTTATCTGACTGCTTTAATGGATGTTTAGAGAGGAAGAAAAGTCTGACTTGAAAATGCTTGCATAATGAAACCATGTTAAGGGACTTTGTGTCCTCTGTATGAGACATGAATGAGTTGGGTCAGTGTGATTGCTCCTGGTGGTTTGGTTTTCTGGTTGTGGACTTTAGTCTTTGTTTCAATCTGTGATATTTTAACACTTTTACTTCCTAACCCGTGTGAGATCACCTCTTGTGTTGCATTGCAAGTTTCTGTTTTTTGAATGCTACCAAGTTTGAAGCTTTGCTTTGCGTGCAATTAATACTTGATAGTTATTTTAATGAATGAGAAATGTGTCTGTCAGCAGCCTGAACCTACGGAAGAAGACATTGAGAAGAACCCAGAATTAAAGAAGCTACAAATCTATGGTGCAGGACCAAAGATGATGGGCCTGGGACTTATTGCGAGAGAAAGGGGTATGAGAAGGAAAGGTGAGTTGACACGTGCTCTCAGCAGCTATTCAAGTTATTTAGCCTTCTAGCATTTTAATGTCCTGTTTGTTTTCAGCTGAAGAGCTACCACAAACCCTGACCATTACGGAGAAAATTTCCCCTCCTGTGCCTGATGATGTCACGATCAAGTCGGAGCAGATGGAGCCTCAAACTCCTGCTGATGTTGATCCCGCAGGTCCCCCACCTCCACCCCCAAGTGTTGTGGTCAAAGATGAAGCAAAGACAGAAGTGAAGAAAGAAGAACCGTTACACCAGAGTATAAAGGAAGACGGCAAAGGTGTAGTCATGGATGGGCCTTGCACCAAAATGACCATGAGGCTTCGACGAAATCCCAACAACCCTCAGAGTGTAAGTAGACTAAGTGGTGTGCCACTTTAAACTCAAAATGTACAGAAAAACGATGAAAAAAATAAATAAAAAAACATTGCTAAAAATGACAGCTGTTTTGACTGTTGTTTTATGTAATGCAAATCAAATTTTTTGCCAACGCTATGGAGCAGTCTACTGCTGCTGTGACAGTTAAGAATCAGAAGTTGAGGCAATTTCGCAGCGAGTAAAAGTCCTAAAGTAACACAAAATTATTACTAAAACCCATCTTTATCTCTGCTTTCGTCCCCTGTAAACATCAATAAAGTTATACCTAACCTACATGTGAAACTTTTTTCTCAAATGAAAAAAATCTTCAAAGTTCAAGTTTTCTAGTTCCAATATCTTTTTTTTTTCTTTTTTTTTTTACACTTAAATGTGGCCACTAATTTATTTTATTTTTTTCCAATCAAGGTGGAGTCATTTGTGTGTCGAATGTGTGGACGAGGCGATGAGGATGAAAAGCTATTGCTCTGTGATGGCTGTGATGACAACTACCACACATTCTGTCTACTGCCCCCTCTCACCGAACCCCCCAAAGGAAACTGGCGTTGTCCAAAATGTGTGGCAGAAGTAGGTTGATGTATTCTAGTTGCATTTTTGCACAATGTACCTTTGACTGATCCATCTTTGTATCTCTACTTTATCTTAAACTTAGGAGTGCAAGAGGCCCTCTGAAGCTTTTGGCTTTGAGCAGGCGACTCGGGAGTACTCACTGCAGAGCTTTGGAGAAATGGCAGACGCCTTCAAAGCAGACTACTTCAACATGCCCGTTCATGTAAGAGGGTTTGCTGTTGTTAACATCTTGAATGACACTTGACTGAACTCCATCTGTTTGTTTAGATGGTTCCAACTGAGCTTGTGGAGAGAGAATTCTGGAGGTTGGTCAGCAGTATAGAGGAGGATGTGACTGTTGAATATGGGGCAGATATTCACTCTAAAGAGTTTGGGAGTGGCTTTCCAATGAACAATGGCAAGAGGATACTTGGGAAGGAAGAAGAGGTTTGATTTATTTTTTTAAATATGATTACTGTCTCAGACTGAAATTTGTATGCTTGTTTCCCAGGAATATGCTCGATCTGGCTGGAATCTGAACGTAATGCCGGTGCTGGAGCAGTCGTTGTTGTGCCACATCAATGGAGATATATCAGGGATGAAGGTGCCGTGGCTTTACGTGGGCATGGTATTCTCAGCATTCTGCTGGCACATTGAGGATCACTGGAGCTACTCAATTAATTACCTTCACTGGTATGATGCTCATCATCCCTTCGGATCACACTGGGGCCGTCTGACCTTTTTCATTTTTAGGGGTGAACCCAAGACATGGTACGGGGTACCGTCTGTGGCGGCCGAACGACTTGAGGAAGTGATGAAGAAGCTGACGCCGGAGCTTTTCAAGTACCAGCCGGACTTGCTCCACCAACTGGTCACAATCATGAACCCAAACATCCTCATGGCTCACGGGGTCCCGGTCAGTCTAAACATACTGGCTCTTACAAGACATGTCACAACGCACATTTGTATTGACTTAACCTTTTGATTTCTAGGTTGTACGCACCAACCAGTGTGCTGGCGAGTTTGTCATCACCTTCCCAAGAGCGTATCACAGCGGGTTTAATCAGGGATACAACTTTGCCGAAGCGGTCAACTTCTGCACTGCAGACTGGGTATGACTCAAAAATACTTCCCCAAATAGGGGCAAATATATTTTACGCCCTTAGATTTTTAGTACATGAGATCCCGGATAAAAATGACAAGGGCGTGTCGGGAATTGAATTGAGTTCTTTTTCGTGCTAAGAAACTCAACTCTTCTGACTAAGCCATCCAGACTGATGGTGTCATGGGGACAAGTTGGCTTTCTTACATTGAAGAATAAAAGTTGTTATGAATTAGTATTCCGTGGTCACGCAATTTTTAGTTTATGTCATAAAATGTACCCCGTAGGCTGGATGTTTAATTGCAACACAAAAATACAAACACCCTGAATATATGCATGTTAATTGGAAATTAAAAAATGTATACATGTATTTACATTTTACACAGACTTTATTGAAATTATAGAAATATGTGATTTCAAAGGTGCAGTTATTTTCCCACACAGTGCATTCCAACTGCCTCACATGTTAACATTTTATGTAAATGTTTCTCTTTTTCAAGCTTCCTGCCGGTCGGTCATGTATTGAACACTACCGAAGGCTGAGGAGATATTGTGTGTTCTCTCATGAGGAGTTGACCTGCAAAATGGCAGCAACTCCTGAGAAACTCGACCTGAATCTGGCTGCAGCGACTCACAGAGAAATGTTTATTATCGTTCAGGAGGAAAGAAAGCTGCGCAAAGGTCTAATGGAACGGGTAAAGGCTTGAAACCTCTCTCTCCAGGTTGTTTTGTTTCTACTGGTTGTTTAATAATCACTTCTATCTGTAGGGTATTAGTGAAGCTGAGCGGGAAGCTTTTGAGTTGTTACCTGATGATGAGAGACAGTGTGATAAATGCAAGACGACGTGTTTCCTCTCTGCTCTGGCCTGCTCCAACTGTCCAGAGCGCCTAGTGTGTCTGTATCACACCCAGGACCTCTGCAACTGTCCCACAAACAAACTCTACCTCAGGTATTCTTTTTTTTTTTTTTAATTTGTGCACCAGCCAGCTGTATTTAATCATTTCATTTGATGCTCACAGATACAGATATACTCTGGATGAGTTGCTAGCGATGCTGCACCGTTTGAAAGTCCGATCAGAGTCCTTTGACTCGTGGGCCAACAGGGTCAAAGAGGCCCTGGAACAGGAGGAAGGAAACAAAATAGGTATTTAGTAAATGTTTGTATTGACTCTCGTCTTGACTTAATTTAAAACGTTAAATCCTCTTTAGAAATCACTGATCTGGAGGCGCTGAAGGCAGAAGCTGCAGAAAAGAAGTTTCCAGACAACGAGCTTCTTCGTAAACTGAACACTGTTCTGACGGATGTGGAGCGTTGTCAGAGGTCCAGCACTGAGTTCCTCAGTCACTCGCATGCCAGGTGATGAAGAAATAATGTGCCAAGTCTTGAGTGTCTATATTTCACGCTTTACCTTTTCTGTTTAGTGACGATAAGATGACGGTGGAGGAACTGACGTCTCTGATGGATAAGATTCAGAACCTGCCGTGTGTGATGAAAGGGGTGGAGGATGTAAAGGTGAGACATGGTGGATCAAAGGAAAGATACACATTTGTTTGAAATTTGGGGCTTTCATTTGACATGAGAATTTCCTTGATTGTCAGGCAATTCTTCAGACTGTCAATGAGTTTCGGACTCGGGCTCAAGTTCTCATAGAGAACAAGGACTGGAGGAAAGAGTCGATTCCCAATGATGAGCTGAAGCTGCATTTGGAAGAGGCAAACAATCTGCCTGTCGTGGTGCCGGAGAGCAAGCTGCTGCAGGGTCACCTGGAGCAGGGGCACTGGCTTGCCGACGTGAGGCGTACTTTAGGCACAGAGGGGGGAGAGAGGCAGGAGGTCACGCTCACTGTGTTAAGGAACCTCCTTGAAGCTGGTTGCAATGTTCACCAGAGTGTCTCAGTGGAGACGGCCATGGCTGAACTCCAGGAGCTTCTGACTATAGCGGAACGTTGGGAGGAGAAAGCACAAATCTGCCTTGAACACAGGTATTGGTTTCTTGTTACCCCGGTTGTAACCAACCCATACATTGATAAATGTTTTTATTTTTTAGGCAAAAGCACCCACTCTCTACACTTGAAGCAATAGTCACTGAAGCTCAGCTGATTCCAGTGCGTTTGCCGAATATTCTGGCACTGCAGGATTGTCTGAGCCGTGCCCGGGCCTGGGTAACGGACTTGGAGGAGATCCAGGTATCACTTAATCGCCTTGTTAAAAATTCTGTCTTTTTTTTAATACATGATGGGGCTTTCAGGATTAACAGGGATTCATACGTCGTCATGATTCATTTGATTTAAAAGATTCAATCCTAAACAATGATTTATCTATGACAGAATGGGGAACACTATCCGTGTCTGGATGACCTGGAGGGTCTGGTGGCTATTGGACGAGACTTGCCTGTCTTTATGGAGGAACTCAGACAATTGGAGCTGCAGGTGACCAGCGCCCACTCTTGGAGGGACAAAGCCACCAAGACCTTCCTTAAGAAGAGCAGCCAGCACAGTCTACTGGAGGTGAATTTTTGCAGCTATGTCCTTAATCGTCCTGTTTGATAAGCTTTCTTCAAAAACGAGCAAGTGGAAGAAACTGAAGATGCCACTTGGTGGTTCTTTCTCTTCTAAGTTTGGAGGATCAACATGGGGGAGAAAAGGCTCTAGGGAGCTGCGGACGAAGCATAACCGTTAATGGTCTGAATCTTAAGCTAGTGTTTTTCTGCAGGTCTTGTGCCCGTGTGCTAAGAGAAGGCAGCAGCGAGAAGAGGTGGAGTCGTTGGGTGAACCTTTAGAAGACCTGGACACCAACACACTTGGCCTGTCGGCTCAGGACCTGAGAGACCCAGCAGCTATCGTGTGTGAAGTTGTTTTAAAAATAATTTTGTGTGCAACAATGTCTCTCATGTCTGTATCAACTTGTCTCTCGCAGGTCATGGCCTTCAAAGAAGGAGAGCACCAGGAGAAGGAGGCTCTTCTGCGGCTACAAAAGGTCAACATGTGTAAGGTTCACGAAGAAACGTGGAAGCAGGATAATTCCCTGGAAACGACCTCATCTGAGACGGCTCTAAAGGAGAACGGAAATCACACGATTCCTCCTGAGTCGGTGTGCGTCTGCGGGGGGCGCCCAAGAGCCCCTCAGCTGCGTTGCCACCTCTGCAAGGATTGGTTTCACGGAGGCTGTGTCCCCTTCCCCTCCCTTCTCCCTGCCTCCGGACAAATGGACTCCCCCCACTGCTGGTGGGACTGGGACTCGCGCTTCTTGTGTCAGCGGTGCCAGCGATCGCGGCGCCCCCGCCTGGAGACCATCTTAGCACTTCTCGTCGCTCTGCAGAGACTTCCGGTGCGTCTGCCCGAAGGAGAAGCGCTGCAGTGTCTCACGGAAAGAACCATCACCTGGCAGGGCCGCGCCAAGGAGGCTCTGGAAACCCCTGAGCTCAAGCTCGCTCTCAGGAAGCTTCAGCAACTTAAAGACACTCTGCACTCGGCTGCAGACACCAAAAAAGAAATGGACACAGGAGCGGTCATCGTTCTATCGGATGGAGAAGGGGAGGAAGAGGGCGTGATTGATCTGACAGAAGAATCTCCGAAGAAGGTGATTTTTATGAAGTATTTTTTTTATTCGCAACACTGCTAATGTGAATGTCATTCTCAGGCTGGTGGTGTCAACGGTGTCGGGAAGAAGTCCAGCATCACTGGTATGTGGGTCACCTTTGATAGAGTCGGTTGTGACTTTCTTACTGACCTTTATCTCAATCCACCCATTTGTCAAGACGTGGGGGCTCTGCAGCCGCTGCTGCCCAGCCTCAAGGGACACATGGTGGACATCTCAGCCGACACCAGGGTCCTCCTGGAGGAGTTGCAGCTGGAAGGTGACCTACTTGAGGTGTCCCTGGACCAGACGCACACCATAAACCGAGTTCTGCAGGCAGCTTCTGAGCCACCCAGAGAAATGCTGCAAGCTCTCATCCAGGTAGGACCCAAGTCAAACGAAACGTATTTACAATTTCTATTGAACACTAGACACAAGGTCAAAGAAGGAGAAATGTCATTTTTTTTATATCACTTTGGTTAAAATAAACGATTATACGGTTTAAATAGATTTTTTTTTTCTTTGGACTTTTGTCTGATCCCAAAGAACAAAATTATGGACTCGAGCTAATTTAATTATGGTTGACATATTTAAATGAGGTCGTGGAAAGGGATGAACATGTCTTCGCTAAATTCCACGTTGGATGAACAAGGGAAAAGTGCTTGACAAATGTGTTGACTCAGTGGGGCTTTGAGAAACATGTTTTATACAGAATCTGACTGTCAGAGTAAAACATTGTTCCTTCTGAAATCCTTTGACATCAGAATCTACTGATTGATCGTGAGATGTAGTGTAATATTTTTAAACTCCAGATGTTAAAACGAAGTTGACACTATGTCAGGAATATACCTAAATTGTTGTGGCAGTGCTTCGATGTTGTCACTTGATCGTTTATGTTGAAAGCACAATCAAGTAGCTCGGTACTCGTTTGGTTTTGTCTGGTGACGCACATTAATGTTGAATTTGAAAGGTTTTGAATTTTTAAATATTGAATTTAAATGTCTCTGAATTAAAAATGATTGTATCTAGAAATATGTTTTTTCAATTTAAAAAATCAAAATGTCAAACTGAATGTGAATAATTGTATAGTTATTTTTGAAAATATTCAAATAATTGAATTCAATGATTTAAAAAAAAAAATAACTTCAATCTTTCAATATTCAAATGATTAAATCAAATCATTCAAAAAACGAGTTCACTATACATTATTTGAAATGTTAACTTCAACCATGCAATATTCTGATGGCACTGATATACGTCCATAGTTCCTGCATCTGTTATTTACTACCAGAAGCAACTCTATTGCAAATTGCCAAAATACAAGTCGTGTTGTACTTTGATCCAGAGACTACGAGTGGTTGGTATGTACGTCAAAAAAGACAAAGGCGTACTTTTATTTTGAAGATGACTACGTACATTGTCACTGCCTCCCCCGCTTGTGCGTTACTGAGCTTAATTTTACCTTTTACAGATCGAGCTTGAAGAGCAGAGGCAGAACAGCCGCAGCAGGAACAAAGAGTCGAAAAGAAAGAGGAAGAGCCACCGAGCAGGGAGAGAAGAGGCAGGAGTCCCAGCACTGGATGGATCGGAGCCCAAGAAAAGCTGCCCCCTCCCACACAGCACCCCTCCTCACTTAGAGGTAGAGAATCCTCTTCACTGACTTATGTCTGAGGCTCATGGGAAGGTTCTGTCGGCAGATTTTGTGATCAGTGATTGGGATTTATTTTGACGTCGTCTACGGAGTGAACCGGTCAGATCGAGAAAATAAAAGATGCAGGACATCCTCCCTCCCCCCTCCCTTCCTCCGCTCTACCTCCCTCACTCGTGTTTTCAGACATTAACCGAGCCTCCACTATTCTACACTCCACCCCCCATCCACCCCTCAACACAAGGAGGAGGATCAGCTGATGTCCACCGGTGTCTGAGCTTGGTCAGTATGTTACCCAACTGTATTACAACAGCAACGGTTCAGCTTCACTCCTGTGCCGGATGCCGTTTTCAGCAGGATTCCCAAGCCACAGAGTGATAACGGCACCATTGTTGTAGTTCTACTGACGATGGGATGTTTCGAGAGACGACAAACAAATGTGTAAAGAACTATGTACACTTTTGGAAAGGGTTACAAACAGGACTCCGTGTTTTTGGTGCTACTTTCCCCAAAACGGAAACTTTACCTCTTTTTTCCCCCTTTCTTTTCTTCTCTTCCCTGTGATGCTTTTCAGTTCTTCACCTCCCTCCATTAAAGACTATACCCTTTTGTTTCACTGGTTCATAATTATATTATTATTATTGATATTACAGACACAGTGTTGTCATAAGTTTGTGTAAAAAACGTTTATTTTAATGTTGCCTTTGTTTCTTTTCACTCTTGTTAGAAAATAAAGTTTTAGCATTATTAAACATGTCTGAGATTCATTGTTTGTTGTGCACTCACTTTTATTTAGGAAACTGAAAAAAGACATGACAATATTAAACACACAGCTGTTCAGGCTACTCTAGAAACACACATTAGGAAAAGGTTGTATTGATAAAGGCTCACATGCTTCAGGTCACTTCAACAGTATATTATAAATGCATTATTTTTCCTTTTGTGCTGCAAAACTTGCTTAAGCCAGACAAATATTTGCACAATGACATTTAATAAATAAAATGATTACGATAACGGGTCAGGATTGATCTGTGATCAATAGAAAAAAAAAACTTTAAATCGTGTGCTTCAGGTCGTAATTGTCAAAATATACGTTTGAAAAAAACAATTCTTATTCACAGCAGTTACCCGACTGTAAAACACTGTTGTGCTACTTTCGAACAGAAGGTGTCGCTGTCCGATCTTTTATGTGCTCGATGAAACGAGTTTGGTGCTTTTCTTACAAAACGGCTTTGGGGGGAAACTTCTTTTTTTTTTCTTTAGAAAATTGCAGTGATTTGTTTTGATCAGACCAAGTATGTTATTCTGCATTTCTTCATTTGACCTTCACAGATTTTGTAGGTTCTTTATTCCATGAAACAAGTCCCTTTCGTATATATACTTTTTGGTACAAATGTTTCAAATGATCCTACTTTCTTCTTTTTTAAGGCTATTTCATTGAATGACCAGGTTCATCGTCCAGTAGGCCGTTAAGACGAGGACTAGTCCTTGGGTCAGCATGTTTGCTTTTAGACACATTTGGGCTCGAGAAAACATTCAAACGGTTGTGACTGACAGCAGGGGGTTGTAGATCTTTGACCCGTCAAAAGATTTGCTCCCGTGAGTCAGCAGCTCTTGGATCGTGAACCAGTTGTCGAGGATTCTGCGACTGCGTTTTCTTGTGCCCCTGCTGTGGCACTTCTCCAGGATGTTGGGCTCCATGTGTGTCGCCCCCTGCTGCTCTCGCTCCTTCAGGTAGTCCAGGCGACTCTGGATCATGAACTCTCTGCGGCGCCGCTGCTCCCGGGCCTTCAGCAGCTGTTGCTTCCGCTCCTCTTTGCTCCAGTACCGGCCCATCTTCATCTCGCTCACGGCGTCGTCGTCCGTGGTCACGCCGCTTCGCTCCTCGCTGATCTTCATGGCCCGGGCCTTCAGAAGGCGATCCCTCACTGGGCGTTTGGCCACATAACGGGAGCCATTGCTCCGGATCTTCACCTTCCACTCCATGCGTGGACTGGCAGGCGGCACGTGGGAACCGGCAGGCCCAATGTTCTGGATCAGATCCAGATTCTTGCACATGCTCCCGAGACTTCTTGGGCTGCTGTCCCCATCGGGGTCCAGCTCGTCCTCCCGTCCTCTATAACCGTGTGAAATGGAGGGCGACTGCAACTGCATGCAGCTCAGGTACCGCTGAGGCGGGGGGAGTTGGGCTTTCCGTCGGGACAGGTAGGGACTGTTTTCAGCGCTGCACACCCCCGTCCTCTCACCATCTTTACATCTCCCACCTCCTCCCTCGGAGGATCTTCGGGAATTCCTGGAGAGAGGTCGGGTTTTATCTCCAGGAGTGGAGATCTTGGGCTCTCTCTTGGGGAACTCTATGGAGTTGTCAGGGGCCGTCACTCGCTCACCCCTCGGCCTGGCCAGCGCCTCCGAGTGGACGTCTTCCTTCTCGAGGCTCTGGGTGGAGCGCGAGGGCTGGCTGAACAGAGGGGTGCTCCGGCTGCTGTCCCCCCCGGTGTTGTAGGCGCTGGTGCTGTCCCTCTCCGGGAGCTCGTTGATGTCCGACAGGGCTCCGACTCCCGGGCTGGTCCCGGGGTTGTCGTCCAGGGGCCACGCTTTCAGGCACCTCTCCCTCAATTGCTGCATCTTCTGCGCCCTCAAGATGTTGCGACACTTGAACTCCAGGTGACGCAGCTCCTCCTCCAGCAGAGCCATGTCACGCTGACTCAGGTTCTCGTTCTTGTTCTCGTCAAGGGAGACCTCCTCTCGACCGCCTTCCCACGACGCCTTGCCGCTCTTCTCATAGAAAAACTTGATCTCCAGGAGCTCCTTGTAGCGCTCGCACTCCTCCTCGGTCAGCCCGGGAACCATCATCCTCACTTGGTCGGCCATCGGGTCTCCACCGTCCAGTCCAAAGAGGGAGTCCGTACTGAACTGGAGATCCTGGGAGCGCAGCAGAGGCGGGGTGTCTCCTCGGCTGGACAAAACCCGGCGCATGCTTCCCGGGGTGTTGGTGGCATTGGTGTTGGGCGCGCTGGTGTGATCGTCTCCTAGCAGGTCGTGTTCGGACGACTCCTCGTAGCGGGTGCTCTCGTCGGTGCGGCCGACGCCGCTGTCCTGGCTGTTGCTGAGCACGGTCTGGAGCAGGTCCGGGGAGTCCTGGTTCACCCCGCACGGTGGGGCCGAGCTGGCTTCCAGATAGACGGAATTGTCCGAAGGCTTTAGATCTTCTGGGTCTACCTGGGCAAAGTTCTGGTGGACATAAATGTTTGTTAAAAAACACTGATTTGGTCCCACAGAAATGTATGTATGAGTGGTACCTAGTATCACAAAATGATGATATGCCTTTCCTCAAAAGTTGTGTCTCAGGAAGAAGTTTCTAAACCCTTAAGGATCATACCTTCTCTACTGATTCTGCTTATTGGCGTTGATTGTGGTGCTGATCCATCCTCTTCTGACTTCTGAGTCACCCTTTAATTCCTCTTTCTTTCCCCCCTGGACGGGAGCTCATGCTCTGATCCCAGCGGGTGATGCGTGGAATCTTAATGTGAACATGGACCTGATAAACCCAGTATGAAATCTCTCCTGCCTTCTGAAGGTGCTTCCTTTGACCATCTCCTCGCTACAAGGACACGTGTTGGACTGAGAGTGTGTGTGAGCTGGTTTTAATGAGCCGCTTTTAAATCTGCCCTCCGGCTCTTTCTGCACAACCTCGGCAGGAATACTGAGTCTTTTCTCCTTTAATAGAAGATGAACTGATTTTAAATTGTTGTAACGGGTAACACGGGAATGATCCATGAGATGGTGGGAGCTCTTATGAAGAAATGTTCATGATGCAGTTTAAACATGTTGTGTGCAAGTGAGTTTGTGTGCTTGTGTTTGAGGATGTGTATCAGAGTGTTCTGTGTTTGACTGAAGTGTATTTGCTCGTGTTTGTTTGTGTATTTGTTTAATTGTGTGCAAATTAGCTTGTGTGAGTCTGTGTGTGTACCTGCGTGTGTGTGTTTGTGTTGAAGTGTGTGTGCAACTGATTTTGTGTGTGCCTTTTTTGTGTGTGCTGGTAATTATGTGTTTGCTATTGTGCCTGAGTGCGTATCTGTGTGTGTATTATTGTTATTGGTATGTGTGTGGTTGAGTGTGTGCAACTTTGTGTGTGGGCGTGTATGGTGTGTTTCAGGTTGTGTATCAGAGTGTTCTGTGTTTGACTGAAGTGTATTTGCTTGTGTTTGTTTGTGTATTTGTTTAATTTTGTGCAAATTAGCTTGTGTGAGTCTGAGTGTGTACCTGCTTGTGTGTGTTTGTGTTAAAGTGTGTGTGCAACTGATTTTGTGTGTGCCTTTTTTGTGTGTGCTGGTCATTATGTGTTTGCGCTTGTGTTTGCAATTGTGCCTGAGTGCGTATCTGTGTGTGTGTTTTGTGTCTGTGTGTGTATTATTGTTATTGGTATGTGTGTGGTTGAGTGTGTGCAACTTCGTGTGTGGGCGTGTATGGTGTGTTTCAGGTTGTGTATCAGAGTGTTCTGTGTTTGACTGAAGTGTATTTGCTGTGGTGTGTTTGTGGTGTGTATCTGAGTGAGAGAGTGTGAGTTTTTGTGCATGTGTGCTGACTTTCATGCTCACCTCTGTCTCTGGCCTGGCCAGCAGCAGGGACACATTAATGCTCTCCTCTCTTGTCAAGATGGCCACTGCTTCTTCCCTGTCCTGCACGTCCACACCATTAATCTAAGAGACACAGCAAGGGTGTGACCTGTCGTTCTAGAGATTGAAGCCTGCATCGCTCGTGTAAAAACCTGCAGGATTCGGTCTCCTTGGCGGATGCGTCCATCGATGGCGGCGATGCTGTTCGGGTTCACCTGTGAGAGGAGGAGAACCATTCTTATCACAGTCACTTCTGATCGACACTTTTCTTTACCTCTCCGACAAATATCCCCAGATCCTCCTCGTCGTCTGTCCTGTAGCACACGGTCAGGCCCAGCTTGTCCTGCTGCCGAGACTTGTACAGCGCCACCTCCTGGAGAGAAGATGATGGGAGTGAGAGGAAGCAGAGGAAGGCGTCTCCTCCACCAGCTGTTACCTCGTACTCCAGCTCCTCCTGCCGGTCCACCTCATGCTGTCCCACGTCAAAGTAGTCGGTCGGGACGTAGTAGAGGGGTTCTATGAAGCTGTGGACGAGATAAGTTACTCGGGGTGGACTAAGGCTGGGGTTCAGGGTCCTTCACTCACAGTTCGTCGAGCTGGTTGGGCTCCAGCAGCGGTGGGAGAGGGGGAGAGGGTGGCGGGTGTGTGGGAGGAGGCGCGCCGCAGGGTTGCTGGCTGCTGCGAGTCAACATATGCTGGAAGCTGATGTCGGTCTGGGTGCAGCTGTCCACACAGTCGGCCGTGCCAATGGTCACCAATCCTGCCCGATGACGGGCCCCCCGTCTTAGTATACCGGACAGGAATGGATCCCGGATGTCCAGGGTGGGATTGCCGGACAGACGAGTGAGCTCCTTCGTGTGGACCTGTAACACAAGGATATTCATGTTCTATTTTCTTCAGGGTATGGAGAGGAGATGGAAAGGGAGTAAGTGGATTAGGAGAGGATATGAGAGAGAACATAAAAGCAAACTGTCGACTTATCTGTAGCCTCAATAGAGGTCGAATCCCACACTTTATTTTTGTTTGTGTATTTGAGTGTGTGAGTGAATTCTGTACTATTCTATAATACCAAAGAAGTATTTAAGGTCTTTCATATTTGACGTCCAGAATAAGATAAATAGGAAATGTTTCTGCTTAAATCAATCTACAGTAGAGCGATTGTTTTCAGCACCAAGGACAGAGGCACAAGAGCCTCTACACCAGGGATGTCTGTCTTCATAGTGTAACCAGTTGACAGATATTCTGGTGTGGCTTGTTTCAGCTGAAACCTCATTGGTTAAACTGTGCATGCTTGATTGGTTGGAACAATAAACCTGCAACCACTGTGGCTCCTTGAGGACCGGGTTGGCTCCCCCCCTGCTCTACACAGTATCCAGATGATGCAGTGAACTTCACTGGATTGTGGCTTCATAAAAAAATAAAGTTGAATCTTCTGTAATGACATTTCACTTTGGATTATAAAACAAACCATTTTTCCTGGAAATGCATGTCAACAGGGCCACAGCCTTTCCTTTCACATCTCCTTCTCTGTGTCACTCCGCCTCGTGCATGCTCACTCTCACGTGCTGCCTCAGCACTTTATCCCTCCCCCCCCTCAGGCTCCTGTAGGTCCATGTCCATTTTCCTTCCTCATAAAGCTATTGAGCCAAAATGTAAGAGGTAGTTTTTTGTTGTTTTCATGACACGTTCTTGATGCTCGGTAAGATACACAACTTCATTTAATTCATAAAACCATTCAGTTGTGTATGCAAATACTGATATATATTTCACAATTTACACAAAGAGATGTATTTCATTATCAAGTGAAAAAAGAAAACCCCCTTGATATGAATGAAGTTGTGTATATGTTGTGATACAATGTGGTTAAAAATGTCTTCAAGTTCAACCACAGTGTGTAGATATAGTGCAAACTGAACCAGTAATGTTTGTTCTGCCAACTATGGGTGTGTGTGTGTTGACACACATATTGCATTGAAAACAATTTCCAGTCTGTCCCTCGAGGCTTTATTGTGTGTTCACTCACAAACTAATCTTCTTGTTTATATTCAATAAACAAAGTAATTCATGAAAAGCGGCAAAATACATCATTAGCATCTTGTACACCCCCCAGCCCCCACACACACCCTCTCCCCGCTCCCCTTCATGCCCCCTTCTCTTTATTTAGTATGAACTCACTCTGACGGTTCAGTCCTGCAACATTTAAGATGTAATTTAATCAAAGTTTGCATATCTTATTATAAGGAACACAGTCAACCTGTAGCACCAGACTATTATAGGCAAAGTGATGATCTCATGGGCTCAGCTCAGAACTGTTTGACTCTAGTGGAATTAAAATTAAAATATTGTAACGAGTGGGCTTCGAAGTGTGTGGTTTGAGTTCTGATTTTATGGAGGTACGTGAAGGCATCGTGACTCTTTGTTTATGTAGAGGGAGAACGATAGTTGTTAGAGAGTGTGCGTGTGTGTGTCGGTGTTGGCTTAAAGTCTGACTTTATCTGCCAGAACTGCAGCTGTGTATCGTTGCAGATCATCAGTGTTTGTTCAGGATTCGCAGGCAGCTCAGCTGAACATCCTGTGAATATGATACATCTACATTCTGGATATTTTAAAAAAAAAAAAGACCTCAAATCTTTTTGTATCCTCATACATTTTAACAACCCCTTCAAGACACTTCATTTGATAATAATAATTCAAGTTTATTGTTTTTTCTATCATAAAAATGTGCATAATTTGATATTAGAAAAAATATGTGTATTATTCCATTTAAGAGAAAAGAGATACAGAATCATAAAACTTGCTAGCAAGTGCAATATCCAGTTTAGTAATCACATCTGCCACAGACCAATAGAGCTCTTATCTCAATGTTTGTGCAGTAATGACCTGGTTAACTTCCTGTTCTGACCACCAGTGTGAGGTCACCGGAAGATGCTTGTTTTACAAGGATCTGACCTGCAGTCCCTCCTCCCACACCAGTTCCAAATGCAACCCTCTCAGCACTCAATTTCAGATTACCCTGTTCCTTCAGCTTGCCTGGCTTTTCTGTAAGACTGACAAAAACTTATTCTCTGATTCACTTAAAGCGTCCGTGCCTTCTGTCCTCTAGCTGCCTCTAGCTCATCATAGTTGATGAAGAACGATTTTCTGTCTGCATCTGGCAGAAAAGCTATAAGAACAAATACATATTTATTTAATCATGAATACATTTCAAGGATGTACACCATGTACAAAAAAACCCTAAAGGTTTAAATGCAAGTTATGCCCGTCACATGCAGATGGAACAGCATCTGTCGACAGTAGTTTTATAAGAAGCTACTCTCACTTGCTTGTGATCAAGTCTTGCTTAAAGACTTTCCTTCGTGAAATATCGCTTGAAGCTAGCTCAAACAAGCTATGTGAGTTGAATGGATCAGGCAGAAGCAAACATATAGTAGGAGCTGCAAATGATCAGTGAATGAAAACTGCTGCGACAGAATGAGATAAACAAACAATGCAGTCGCACAGCAGCTCAGCCCTAAAGTTATTGTCCTTATCTCGCCTTATATTGTCAAGCTTATCACACACACAGACACACCTGCAGACTCATTCACACTGTCAGCATGTTTCCTTGGGTCATTGTGAATAAACGGGGTTTGTTTAATGACACAGGTTACCATGGAAACAGACTTCCTTTGATACCTGGTTTAGAAAAGAAGTGTAGAGGGGGAGGAGGTGGAGGGAGCGGCCGCAGATCTCCAGGGGCAGTTTTATTGTGTGTGACAGTCACGAAACATGTAAAATTCAACAGATTTTTTTTTTTTTATATTTCATCACCAGAACAATCTTCCAGCTCGGGAACCTGAACAGCAGCATCTATCAGTGGCACAGCAGCTCCATTTATAATGCATGAGTTTGGTGTTTTGATGTTGAGATTTCACAAGCTGACGCTCATTTATAATCCTCAGTCTGCAAAACAAAATGACTCTTTGTCACGGAAAGTATGAATAGTTCAGTCCTGTGACATCTATGGAATAATCTAATTAAAGTTTAAGAGTCAGGGTTTGTCTTTATAATACCCAGTATGTGTAAAACTGTGGAATGGAATATAGGCGATAACATTCTCATTTTTAATAGGATAGTACATAAATCTTATGCTGTAATTATTTTTAATTTTTTATTGTTATTATTTACTTTTATCTTTCTCGTAGGAAGACACAATCAACAAATGAGTTTGTCTCTGCATTTTTAAATGGAATGAACCTCTGTCGACGTGGCGACCTTCGTCAGACCGGGTCAATCATTCTGACATCCTTTGCCTGTCTCTACGAGCGCATGTTCTCTGAGACTCCACCCTGCTAATCCGTGATTCTACAATTCTTTATCCAGCCTTGATTGGTGAAGCGAGAAAACCAATTTATTCTTGACAAGTGAGGGCAAGCAGCAGACAAAGCAAGCAGCAAACTGAGAGCTTTAACTGCTCAGTTTTGTCGCCACTCCACTTCGCCTCCGCTCCTCTCTGCTGGCACCAGAACCGGTCCAGTTAATTCCTCCAAAAACCTGTTTGTGCCGAGGCTTTCCGCTCAATCTGTTGTCATTGGTGGTCCGAGCAAGCACACAGGGAGTCCGCGAACCTGGGGGAAAGAGTTTTCCTAAAGCAGAAACAGACTGTAGCCTCTATTGGTGCTGAGGCTGTAACCGTGGCAACCCTCATCTACCACAAGCCCATCATTTACAGACCGTTCGTCCTGTTGCCAGCATGGCTCTGCACCACTTCACTGCGCACCAGCCACGATCTGACTTTAAGCCCTTAACAGGTGATTTGATTCTTTAGAACAAAGTAAAGATCATCCTTTTTAAAATGTAGCAAAGAACAAGCTGCTGCTTTCAATGCTTAAAATAATTGCAGCTTGTAATCTTTCAAGCTACACTGTTTTTTTTGACCCTGTAATCTGAAATGTGCCCCTCACCACCTTAGTTTAATCATCTGAAAGTTTTGTTTTTTATTGCCACACAAATTTCTAAGCGAACATAGAAACAATATTTCAAATAAAACTTTAACTTCTGATTAAGATAACTGTTATTTTATATGGTTATAACAATGTTATAGGTAATTTGTCCAGTTTGAACTTGTTTTTACTCCAAGTATGAGTCTTTTTGCTTTATATTTGTAGTTAATTTTTAATAACTTATTTCCAGTTGTATTTAGTCTATAATCTTATTATCTATAATAATCATTTTTGGTTTCAACTGATTAATGAAGCCTCTTCTCAGCTGAAATGAGCAGCTTTTGTAATATTAACCTTGACCTACATTTGTCTTGTTAGAGCAGCTTTAAGTAGGACTTTGGAAGCATCTACACTAAATAATGATGAAGGATGTTTGACTGGGGAGAACCTCGGATTCTGGAGGGCAGATGAAGACAAACAACCTGGTGAGAAAGAGAAGACAGACGAGCTCACCTGAAACATGACTCTGTATTGTTCTTCTGGCTTTTGAACCACACACATGTTGCACCCCATCGTGCATCTAGAAGGTGTGCAGGTTTTCGAAGAACTCGGGGAGGGATCAGGGTGGTGGTGACCACTTCTCTCAGGTCTTTGTCTGAGACGGAGGGAGAACCCCACCCTTCTCGGTTCTTTGCTCTCTGACTCCTCTCGTTCAGCACACTTCAAGATCCGGAATCCAGAGATTTACAGGTGCTTTGTGCTCTTTGTTTGTGAAAATGATGGGTCTTCATTTGCTCCGGAGGGGGACTCAACTTTATTTTAAAACTAATGTGCATTTGTGTGACTAGCAATGCACACTTTGAGTAGTAAAGCAATAAAAGCATGTAGAGAATTCCCTCTCAGCAGTGCTGCAGGATTCCTATTTCAGCTCTTTGAAAAGTTCTCACCAACTTTACGTAGAGTGAACCACTAGCATCTTTAGGTTGTTTCTGTGAAGCTTCTTCCACTTTCACGAAAACAATCCCCTCGTTCAAATGGGACTTAAACATGCTCCACATGTGACTGGGGTACAGATCAATATCAAACCTGCTCATAGATTGATTGGATTCTCTTTGATTTGTGAAAATGAAATGCATTTGTCATCTAGACTCGACAAATCAATTCACGCAGGCAGTTTTTCAATAAAGAGACTGGGTTTTTCACTCCGTCTGAGAGCAACCAGTTCAATAGTCATCTGGCTAATATGGATGACCTCGGAGTTGAAAAGCTACCCTGTTATCGCTCTAGAAATCTTGCAAGGAAATGTCACATCCTGGCTTCCTGACCCTCCTGATGAGCCACCTCTTTTCATGTTCACTTTCATCCGTGATCTTTCAAAGCTCCATATCTGCGGTGGCTGCCAGCGTTGAGCTGCTAATCCACTCCTGGGCGTCCGCTTCTCCTGTAATCCTGAACTCTGAACCGAAACACTCAAGTTGTGTCAACTCTGCCTCAGAAGGAAACGACTTTCCTTCTCCCGAATTAGAGAAAAGGGAGAGTTTTAGTGAAATCAGTGAATCCTGGAGCACTCATTCCATCAGCCCACAAAGAGAATACAAGAAAGGAGGTCCATTTAAGTTAAAAAAAAAAAAAAAAGAGGATTCCTGGGGATTGACAAGATGGCAGCTCTTGTCCCAATTCAGCCTCTGAAAATGAGAGCAATCTCGGACGACTAATTGAAGTGCTCCTCCTGGACCCTTTCCCCTTGGGCTCGGTGGTAAATGCACTCCGCCGCTCCAGCCAGGGATCGTAAAAGGCGGCGTTGTGTCTCGCTCAGAGAGAGTCTGCCGATTGCGGCGCTGCCCCTGCCGCAACTGATTTTCTCTTGATTTCACACCAACGCGTCTCTCCCTCTCCTCCAGTCTCTTCATCTTTAAGGGATGGGCTGGGTAGTTCCCCCCATCATTCGCAACCCCCCGCCGCCACCTCTTTTTCTCTCTGTCTTCGGGCTAAGGAGCAGCAGTCTCTAAGCAGGACGGTCCCCACAAAGCAGAGCAGGTAGAGAACTCAGAGCTGGCCTGAATTCCAATGAGCTGGCAACAGAAACCACGCTTGAGGAGGAATTACAGGTGCATGAATTGAAAAGGTTTTGGACAGGTGAGGAAATGCAAATGACTGTGTGGGAGGCAACAACAACCACTGTAAATAAACAACGATTGTTGTAGAGGAAAACAAGGCTGTTAAATCAGAGGATGGTGAGAAAAAGTATTTATTTTTCTCTGCATTTATTCAGAAAAGTATACATGGATGGTCTTGAATATATGAGTAGAATGGAGCCCAACACTTCATCCAGGGACCGGTACTAGTCTGTGAGGCATTTGTTACTTGGCCATACAGAGAGTGATAATAAATCACATGTTTGTGGGGGCAGGAGTGGAGTCAAAGTATCTGGATGTTCTGTTTTATGTTAGTCTTTGTATCCTTTGTCTTTTTTATTTTTCTTTGATCTATGTTCTTTATCTTTATCTTTAGACTTAGATTGTATCATCTTGTTCTTTCTCTTTATTTCTCTTTGTTCTTGTTCTTATTTTATTTTGATTTTTTTTTTTTTTTAATTGCTGTATTTGCTGTATATTGCTATTGGAAAAAAACAATTTCAATCATGATCAATAAAGTTCTACCTTACCTTACCTTAAATAACTTCTGTCCTCATTTTTATCACTGTCTCTGGAATAACATTAACCCGTGGGTCTTTACTTGTCAAGACGCTTGTTTCAGTCAAGTTTACTCCAAAAATAAATAAACCTGTAAAATAGTGATGAAACTCTATATGATTTTTGCTTTATTTTACTACTTACTTTAATTACTTGTTACTTTTTTTTATCTAAGGGTCGGTCGGGTCCATGAATATAATGTGGACATCAAACCAGGATTGAGGATATCTAGTGTAGTGGTGGTTGTTTACAAGCTGTGTTTCCACAAACTAGAGGTGACATTGAATATATATGGATAAAGTAGAATTTTCGAAAGGTGTTCTGACGGCACATTATGCACACATGAGGTGAAAAAAAAAACATCTGCTAAAGATTGTAGACAGAAAAAGTGGAGAGAGCAGCCCGAGGATGAAAGTGATAAGGGATGGAAATCTGTAGGAAGAAAAGAAGAAAGCGTGCACTCCCACAGAGACTCCCCCCATTCTGTAGTGAAGGGCAGAGGGTGAGAGCAGCAGAGCGATAGAATACTGGCAGAATTTTAACATTGTTCTCATTACTTATTTACCACAGCTCGGAATCAACTACAGAGTGTGTTTGTCTGTGTACAAGTGTGTGTGCACAGTCATTGGAATTCAGTGAAGGTAATGTCTTGAGGAGAGGGTCAGCGGTGTGTCAGTGGCATTAAGATGGTACAAGATAAAGAAGGATGAATGAAGGAAGAACTGAAGTCAGGGGAATTCCTGCTCTCGCTCAGTGAATAATAAAAAAGAAAGATTTGACTGAAAGATGTTTTGTTTTTTTACCAAAGTGAAGTAGTAAAATGTCTCAAGGTCTCAGAGGGTTCATTGAGTGATGGGTGAACCTTTATATGCTTTTTTAACATCTTCTCAGAAAAAACGTGTATTCTAACGAATGAAAATAAAAATATTCTCTAAAAAATTCTAGAAGCATCCAAATCAATCACACAAGAGGTCAAATCTGTCACAAACCAATTTAATTTATATTTTGGAAACTTACTGTAACAGAAATGATTCTGATGATGAAAGACTGATCCCATCCCTGACACTTCTAGCTTCCCTTAAATCAGGGTTAGAATTTTGCCTATTTCCTTAGTGACTACTAGCTACAGTAAAAATGATCTGATTTATCTGTGGTAAACAACAACCGGTCGTGCAAACACAACTATCAATCAATTTGTTAGTTCTTTCAATTGACTTGAATATGTAACTCAACCAGTTATCTCAGGCTGGAATTTAACCAACAATCTTTCTGCTACTAAAGCAAAGTGTTGCCCTTGTTATGTCCTGTAAGTATCATAATAATCAAATAATAATGTTAAAAAAAGAAATGTTGAGCCACTTTTATTACTGTTTTTTTTTCTTCTTGTATATGAAGATAGATTCTTGCAGTATAAAACACAACCTCCTGATCTCAGGCTGCATCTCCTCTGTGCAGATCAATAATGATCGTATCCGTGCACAGTAATGTGTTTGTTCATCAATATAAGCCTCTGCCCTACAGGGACACATCAGCACGGAAACATCTCTGCACACCTCGATCCATTATAGAGAGTAAAATCCTATTAATTCCACACCTCGGTAATAACATCCCCGATGACCATCTTGTGCTCAAATGGCAGCATTAACAGCCTTGAGGAGGAAAATTATTCGTCTGTGTCTCATCATTTCTCTGCAATATTTACAGACAATGGAAGCTTATCCTCAAGCTCTCAACGAGCTCTCCCCCCAACCCCCCCTGGCAACGTTGCACTTCAAGTGGCCAGAGGACTGTAAAATACAACAGCATGGGATTAGTTTAACGAGGATTGACAGGCTGAAGTCTCTCAACGAAGAGGTCAGGGAGGAGCACCGAAAAACACCTACAGGCCCCAATAAGCATACATAGCTAGACCCACCACCACCCACCAATGTCTTCAATACAAGGTAATCACTGTTAAAGGAAATATAGGAGATTTCGAAGAGGGAAAGATCCAGCTCTGCCCCAAGACCAAGTGGCCTCCCATAAAAGGTCTATTATTACTGTCCATTGCTACTGAAGTGGTCCTGGAAGATCCTAAGAGTAATTTGGAGGAGAGGGAAGGTGCCTCAGCAGTGGAGATGCCGAAGGAGTCATGATTCCTAAAGAGAAGGATTCAAAGAAGATCGACCAAGAAAGAAAAGCAACGATCATTAATAAACATTTAACTAAAAAAAAAAGAAAAAAGTATCAATTCAATACAAAATTACATTATTTAATTTCCAAAATAAATATTGGCTTCTAAACTCAATGGTGACTATTGAATAAATGTCAATGCAATGAAAGTAATTTAGTCTAATCCATGTCCTCCAATAATAACAATATTGGTTAAAAACTATATATTTAGTTAGTTTATTAATTTAAAAATGTCAACACTTAAAGTATGCATTCCAGCTTGCATTGCATTGGAAATAATTGGTCTATGAAATGATTTTGTGTTGCAGCAGTGTTAAAATACGGTATAGGGTGCGAATCTTTTTAATTTTGTCCACGATGTGGGTGAACTTTCTATTCAAACCAATACATTTTTTAGCATTCAATTATGTTAAATATTGTTAGCAATAAGCACAAACAGAAAAGAGTTGGCAATTACATTATAGATTACAGATGCACAGTAGGCAAGGAATAATTGTTGAAGCATGCACCTCAAAAACCTTCCTAAATCTACACAATACTTCATTTGTTTTTGTTTTTTGTGAGTAAACATCCTTATTTATTCAAACACATCCAAGTGTTTCTAACATCTGCAAGCTACTATTGTCTACCTCCCACACACTCCACTTATTTGCCCCCAGTTAAAATAAATCAATATATCATCAACCAGGCTCTCCGTTCAACCCTGCTCCCCTTCTATTTCCCACAAACACCTTCACATTTTAAATTCCACCATTTCATGCTGTTTTTCTTCCCTTTTTTAGTTTCTTAGCTTCTTCCCCTCGGCCTCCACCCCCTCAAATCTTTCAAGCTCCTGTGCTCTGTGTGTTATCCAGCATTCTGACGTTGTTGATGTTAAGAATTGTGGTTTAAACCGTAGATAGGGGGGGGAGGGTCAAAGGTGTTTGTGTGCAATAGGCGTTGAACAGAAGATAGAGATCAGGGGTGGCAGGGAAAAGAAAGAAGGTGCTGAGCAAAAAAAGGGTGTAGAAGGGGAGCATGGGGGATGGGACAGTGTTTTGCGGTTAACTTGAAAATCAGTAGTTGTGGTTTAGAGGTGTGACTGTGATGGTGCTCCCCTGCTGCTGGTTATACAAGGGTCACTTAAAGCCCACAAGACAGGAAAACATCTCAAGCACATTAAAAAGTAATCGTGTCATATGGCTCATCAAACTTAGGCCTTCTAAGAAACCAGCGTCTGTATTATTATCGGAAGTCACTTTATAACTGTTGACACCCATTATCTCTAATCCTTACCTTATCTTAAAATGTTTATAGGTCCTCATATTAACATACATATGATTTGGTGGGCCAGATTTGGACTCTGGGTCTTGAGATTGACACCAACCTCTATTTCCACATTTGTGTGTGTCATGTTTTAAGATATTTTTATGGGCAACGACAAAATGTCAAATACATGATGTGGTCTCCTGCTTAAGACCTTGGCTCCTGAAGGTTGAAGGGTTGAATGATATTGTCTTCTGCTAGTTCTGTCACCTAAAAAAAACAGCATCTCCGAGATACTAGTCCAAGGTCAAACTGCAAAACACGTCCACATGTTCACAGATAATTTTGTTTTTGTTTAAGGCTCGTTGAACCAAAAGTTTTTGTTTTTCTTTTCCTCAGAGGAGAATGTCTTTTAGTATAAACATTTCCAGCTGATAAGTTGATATCTTACCAACTGATATTTGTTGGGTTAATGCATTAAATGTTGTTGTTAATATTGTGTCATTGCCCCGCTTTCAATTACACCTTTCTTTCTTTAACATACTAAAATAAAATCTTTCCTGTATATTTCTCTGGACAGTCTAAATAGAATGTGTTGCCAGAATTCGTGAACCAGTTGTAGCAGGTCATTCTCCTCAGGTCTTCATCAGCGATGGCTCACACGTGTGTCTCGCTGCAGAACAAAGCGGCTCAGGAAAGCCTGGTTACTTAGCTCTATGACTAATAGAAAGGGATGCACTGATGGCGAGATCAAACAGAGGAAGGGGGTTATGGATGATACCACACCTAATGCGGTGATGGGTGTTGGCAAGACACGGAAAGGTGCAGATGGAGGTACCTTGAAGGGGAGAGGGGGGAGGAGGGGCAGAGACGACAATGTCACAAGACTATAGGTTTTATTTATTCAAAGGTCATATGCTTGCTTCCCTCGAAACTTGTTTTTAAAATGCTGCTGATTCATATCAGGCGTCTAGCTTTAATATAATGAATATAAAAAAAAGTCCACTGCTTGCATCTTTAATAAATATATTTTGAGTTTGTATTGTGCTCCGCCTATTAATTTTTGGTTAATATTTAATCAAATGAGAGCCAGTATAATAATATAAACTACATCTGCGGGGACACAGGGAAAAAACTGCACTTGTCAAGTATTTTACCAGACGAAAATATATAATTATGTAAATATAATGTTTCTCTTTAAACGCTATCAGGTTCAATCATTTTAAATACGTTTTTTTTTTTTAATTCTGAAGGCGCGCTGCTTTTGGACAACAGGGACATCTGCTGGTAATACGCTCATACTGAACAAAGTGTAGTGTTGTCTCGAAAAAATATTTATACTGTTTATAGTATTTCATGATAAAGTGTTATCTGTGCATTTTAATTCATAAAATGCGTTAAAATGTATTTAAAAAATACGTGATGCAAAATCTTGCACAATAATAATAACAATAACAATAATAATAATTAAGGATGCCAGAAAAATGTTATAATAATATAAACATTTGAGGTGTGAAAACGAAGATTTTTAAAAAGAAATATTGTAAATTGTTTAAATATCAAAGACACAAACTAGTTTTGACTGAGAGGAAGTACGTTTCTGCGCATGTGTGATAATAAAGCCTCTCAACAGCGCATGCGCATACATGAATGTTGGCGGAACTACTGAGTCTAAGCTATTTCTGTTCTAAAAAGATTCTCTCTACTCTTCAAATAAACTCATAGCGAAGTAGTTCCTATCAGAGATATCAAACCGTAAGTGATAACACTGGGAAGCGAAATATTTTCAGCTCAATGGGGCTATTGCTAATTATGCTAGCATGTTTCTTAACTTATTTTCCTTTCGGCTGCTCGCTTCATAGAATCAACCTCCTCCATCTTACCCTGTTCTCTGTACCCCCCTCTTTTTACAACAACAAACTTCATGTCCTTTTTCACTACATCCATGAACCTTCTCTTTGGTCTTCTTCCAGACCTCTAAAATGTTTCATTTCAATGTGTGTTTTCACAGCTGTAACCATGCCTGCTTCAGAACTGACTTCCAAAGCAGAGGGCATGGTATGTGAACTCCTAACCTACTTTAAATAAAAATATTAAATTCATGTTTATTGTTAAATTGTTAAATCTATTAAGTTGACGTCACGTTATTTGAATGTGCGATATGTAATGCCTGATTCGTTGAAATGATATGGTTATAAAATGATTAAATTAATTATAATGTTATGTGTAAAACTCCACACAGGTGAAAGTTTTACCTGCTTTTCGATTAATATCCTCATTTTCTTTACTACTAGAACAAATGTCAAACATATTGTTGATAACCAATGTGCTACCCAAATGTAAACTGTATTCTTCTTTTTTTTTTTCAGGAGTTTGATGGTCCAAAAACGAAACCTTCAATTGTCACAAAGCAGGAGCGTAAAAGAAAACACGAAGGGTATCCAAAAAAGCAAATGTGTTCACTTTTTCTACTATTTTAATTCAACTTCAAAAAATACAATATTTTCAATATTTAAAACTGTAGTTCATGTCTACAGGTTTGCAGAACATCGAACAAGTCTTCGTCTCAAACAAGATGACGAAACGCCTCAAACGTTATCTGTGGTTCACACAACAGATGTTTTGGGGGAGAAAAATGAACAGAAAAACCCTTCAGAGGTAATGAACCCCAAACTATTTATCACTTCATTTGATGAACACGTGTTTCCTTTTGACAACTTATAGATGGATGGATAGATAAACTATTAAACCCTCTGCAGATGGATATATACACAAACTCAACTGCTGACATTTTTCTCAACTGTAAATTGTTTTTAGAGTTCCAAAAATGCAATTTAGAGTCCTGAGGCTGAGCCAGAAGACACTAAGCAAAACATCAGGAGAAAACCTTTTCTCTAAGAAACAACATTTATTTTAGTTTATGAATTTAAGGTAATTTAATGATGATAATTTAATATTTAAGAATAAATTGGGCTTTTGAACATTTTGATTTTACGTACCAAATAGCCTTCTTGTAGCTGATAGGCGTACCTTTTGCATGTAAAATTAAAAAATGTAAACATCGCATTTTAGTTTTCCAAAGGTTCTGCTCAGACTTGTATGTTAGGAATCAATGGATCTCATCAGTGACTAAGTTTGTGTAAAACGTGAACAGCGGGAAGTTTATGGGATTTGGCTTTCAGCAATATTGAGTAGCGCTCAGTAATTCTACACTTGTTCTTGAGCAAACACAGAAAGATAATACTTTTTTAGTAGGTTTAGCAGTTGCAAGGGTAACAAAAATATCTTTGCCTTGTTGTAGATATAAGCGCCATCATTCTGAAACAACTTAATCTAAAAAACTATCCGATTAATTATGCGAGAAACCCATTATAATCATCAGAGTTAGATGCAATTGTCATCGTTGACTTGCAAAAGTTGACCTGGACTCGTGCTAAGGTTCCCCTTCTCAACATCTTCAGGTGGAAAACAAACAAAAGAGTGCCGACTCCACTTCTGTCTTGGCATGCGATAAGCAGAAATTAAAAAAGAAACCAGACCGGTGAGTAAAATTTAGTTTCATTTAGATTGTATTATTTAAAAAGTAAAGTTATAAGTAGTAGAAAAAGTTCTAAAATGTCTAGTTTATGATCTAAAATATATTTTGATATTCAGTGCAATTCAACCAAAAACCATCACTTGAGTCATTTTTGCAAGTTGAGATTTAATTTCCCACCTATGATTTAACCCTTGTTACCTCTTGGTCAAGGTGACCTGGAGGGCCAAGAACAAATGTCCATAGGCAGTGGCGGAGGTCGTTCACCTTGACCCAGAGACAACACTAGGGATAGCACCAACTTAAATACTTACTTTCCGCAAATGACAACCTAAACTGTCCCCCTTAACCTTTTGTTAGTCTTCGGGCATGTTTGTTTTTTAAATGGGTTTTAATAAAGAAGTTTAGTTATTGGTCACGTTTATCTTTTTTATACTTGTTTTATATATATATATATATATATATATATATACTTGTTCTTATACTCTTTCAATTTCAAAGGTTTGATGTGTGCAAATTAAGAAGGAGCAGTCGTCTTCTGGATCAAGAGGAAGCGTCTGAGACCATGGTGAGATATGCCTAGTATTTGAGATCATTATTCTTTTTTAATTATCAAGATCTTTCTTTTAATTGAATGTCTTTATGATTCTTCTCTAGTTGGAAGAGATGCCGTCGAAAGATGAAGCTGAAAGTGAAGCAGTGCCACTCCAGTTGATCCTCCAGACAGAGTGTCCAAAGCCTCTGATCCTCCCACCAGAGTGTCAAGAACCTCTGATCCTCCCACCAGAGGGTCAAGAACCTCTTATTCTCCCGCCAGAGTGTCAAAAACTAGATGATGCAGAGCCATTTATTCTCCTGAAATCTGTGATTGTTGGAGACGCTGAGTACCAGTGTGATCGCTGCAGTTGGACCTTTGCTAGTGTCACCAGGCTGGTCAGACACCAGCAGTACAAGGAAGGAACCATCCATTGTAGCGTGGAGGAGGATGTCAAACCGTCTTTACCCTGCAACATGTGCAGCCGGATGTTCGGCGATATGCACAGTCTGAAGCGCCACAAGCTGCTGCACGTCAGGGATGGCAGGAAGTGTCGCACTTGTGGGGTTTTGTTCTGTAAACTTCACAGCAACATTTTAATCTCATCACAGGTGAGGGCCTCGGAGTCAAGCGATGAATCTTCTGATGAGTTGGAGAGTTCAGATTTAAACCGGAAATTTACTGTACCTTCAACGGACAAATCAAGCAAGGGATCTCACTCTGATAATGAATCTGATCCCTGGAGTTTTGTACCTCTGCTGTCAACAAGAAAATGTCTTCTTTCTCCCGAGTCATTAGACGGAAGCTTCAAAATGGCATCAGAAGTCACAGCTCCAACAAGGAAATGCTCGTCTGTGTCCTGCTCCGACTGCTTCACCTCCGCGGACACCACATACAGCTTTAATCCAACACCTGCTGACTACCCTGCTGAATTCATTCAGCCACATTTGCCCAAGGAACCCGACCTGCCACCCAAACTGAAGATGTTCGCACCTCACTGCCTCACCTCATGTTTTCTGGAAGTGTTTCGGAACTACGCCTACCTTTTGAAACCAAGAAGGGATTCTAAAACAAAGTAAAAAAAAAAAAACGAACTTCCGTGCCTAGTTTAAATGATGTATATTATACAATGTATTGTGGCCATGACTCTTCCTACTGAAGCTGTAGTTAAGTATAAGATGAGCCCATATTCAGTCAGTGACGTGCGAGGTTCATGGTTGGTGAGGCACTGATTCTTTTTAGTGTCAGTTTTACAAGTATATAAACCCAAAAGGGAAGTTTATTCAATTGCTACTGGTTATTTCATATCTCATCAGAATTCTTCACACACGTATGAAGTTTGCCTCCCCTGACCACATGTCCCTGTATACAGTTATGTTCATAATATTAGCAGTGTGTTTAAAAAGGTGAGTAAACCTCAAAATAATTGAAATAAATGGTATGTAATCAACAGAAATTCATTGGGGACACTGCAAATTATATTTCAAAGCAATACAATTTGAAAAAAGTAGTTAAATTTGATAACATTTTACAAAAAGTCAAGAAATGGCAATGAAGGTGAATGTCTTGTGGAAACACCCATTTTCTCTTCAGCTTATGGCAACTTGGCACCAGAATGATGGAAGAAGTAGAATGTGTGATGAAGTTCCATCATTCTGGTGATCCAGAATCCCTGGTATGCGATAACCAACACCATAGTACGAGAAGCATCCCCATATCATGATACATGCACCACCATACTTCACTGTCTACTGTCCCTTGAATTCAGCATTTCCCGGTCTCAGCATATACTTTATTGAGTATTGTTTTGATTGTTTAAGGGCTTTGTGACCCTGGTCTGAAAAAGCGCTCTACAAATATAAATTACTTGCTTACCTACATCTGAAAAACTGTCAGTGGCTCTTGGACGGCAAATAAAGCTACCTTACTCTCACCATTCCCCAAATAGGACAGGACAAATACACAGAATATGCAGCGTCAGTTGCCTTAATCTTTTTGTTTCAATATTTTTTATTGGAAAACGACAAATCAGATCATAGTGTACATCATAAAACTTTCTTTGACATGCATAGAAGACAAAAACCAGAATAAATTTTAAAAAAAAAAACAATAATAATCCTGGCATTCATAACATAACCTCTAGATAAGTTAGAATAGTGAGTAATACTCCTAACCACTCTCTGTCAGGCAGAACTTGCAAAGCTTTAAAATATGACGGAAAAGGTTCCCAAGTTACTGTGAATTTCTATGTTGAGCCTCTCATTGTATATTTAATCTTTCAAGCTTGAGAAAAGATACGCCTCTCAGCCAAATGTAGGTTGTTGGTGGCTTTGAGGATTTCCAAAGCAACAGCAGTCGTCGTCGAGCAATCAAAGAAGTGAATTTCACAACCGTTTTCTGGGAAGAAGTTGCCTTAATCTTTAAATAAGGGCCACCTGTTAAACACTATTTTTTTTGCATTCAAAAAATTGAACTTTTTTTAGACACCCCTTTTAGTTAATGATTTACTTTCACAGAATCAGAGACATGAAAGTGATATCTGTTGATTTTATTAAATTTTTATAAAACCTATGTTGAAGTTGAAATTCTAACAGTAACAGCGGATTATCTTGCTAATGCTGTGGGACTACAATTATTTTGAACACAACTGTATATCATGGCTTTGACCCTAATATATACAAATATAGCCTTAATATGTACAGCAACTGTTGTATATCATGTTTCCTATCATGCAGAGAAAGTTTTACAATAAATAAAGGACGAATATTGGCTTGGATTTGAATTTATTTTATTGTAATTATCTTTAATTTAAAGAAATGTTTACCCAGTGCAGCTGCTTCATACACGTAATCTCTATCCTGTGGTTGGCTCCATCTTTACGCTATACGCAGCGTTCCATTGGCTGCGCAGTCCCTAGAAATCCTCAAGATTCACTCTTATTGGATACATCCACTGTCACCTACGAACAATGTCGCCTGTGATTGGCTGACGCTTCCGATCCTTCGCAAGCGATGACAGACTAGTGGTGCTGATGCTGTGATGATGAAACCCCTCCAGATACTCCAAATCTGGACCTAGTATGACAACAACACGGACACAGGAGTGAACGCTAAACGCCTGAAGCATCTGTCAGGAACCTGGAGCGAAAGTCGTTGCTATTGTGATGAAAAGGTAAGATTATAAATGCGCCGTCAGTTGTCTCGTGCTGGGGGGGCTGGGGAGCACACGAACGTCGGCACAACACCGCAAATCCTGCCTGCTCGGAGGATCATGTTCAGTCGCTTTTTTCCATCTTCGTTTGACAAAGACGTGACATTGAGTCGGTAAAGGTTTACACTGCAGCTAAATAGTCTTTTCGACTGCATTGCGGTGATGGAGACAAACATGTTTCCACAGATGAATCCTAAAGTAATCTTATTTCTGACTCCTTTACATCACCCTATTCTTAAAACTAAGTTCAAGAAAAAACTGCCTCAAAGTGTATACCTTATAATAAATATATCGTTTAAAATTCGCGTTTGTTTTGATTTGATATTCAGGAAATATCAAAAAACAAACTGCGTGCATATGAGAAACAGCCATATTGACTTTGTGAATTAAAGAACATTACTTTTTTTGCATGATATATTTCTGGCACTAAACGTTTTTTATTTGTGTGTGTGTGTGTGTGTGTTTGAAGAAATGGGAACTTTCAGTCGTCAAAAGTTCTTCCAGGAGCTGGCCCATGGCTGCCTCTTGCCCACTGCTCAGCAGGGTCTGGAGCAGGTCTGGCAGCTACTGGTCATCTGCCTGCTGTGTCGGCTGCTCTGGATGCTGGGTGAGCTTTTTTGGGATTTTCATCTCCAATTACCCGCCTCTTTGATTTGGTCTGCATCATCATCCCCATCATTTCTCTTTGCTGTGTCAGGCCTCCCCATGGTTGTGAAGCATCTGGGAACGATCTGCGGAGGCTTTTACACCCTCTACTTGTTTTTTGAGCTCCACATGATCTGGGTGGTGCTTCTCAGCCTCCTCTGCTACCTCTTCCTGTTCCTGTGCCGTCACTCGACAATGAGGGGAACGTTTCTCACCATCACTGTGCTCATCTACCTGCTGCTGGGGTAACCTTATTGCAATACATTTTTCCTGTTTTTACTGAATCATCTTAAAATGTGAGTAATGTTGAAATCTTGAAATGTACTAGCAGGTGCATTGATAGATTGTATTCCACTTATATTAACTTGATTGACTGAAACAATATATATATAATAGAAAAAAGTATTATTACTTAAACTCCCCTTTAATAAATTTCTTCTTGTTTTTGATTTTAATGAATGAAATTCATTTTCTTAATTTTTAACATAGACATACATGTATGTTTTGATGTTGTAGAGAACTACACATGATGGACACCACCAACTGGCACAAAATGAGAGGTACATAAACAATTTAAAAGGCAAGATTCACTGTCAGTGGATAATACTCTCACTCTTTGCAGGTTCGCAGATGGTGGTGGCCATGAAAGCCATCTCCTTGGCCTTCGACATAGACAGAGGTGTGGTCGACGGTGTCCCCTCACCTGTTGAGTTCATGGGTTACATCTATTTCGTGGGCACAGTCATCTTCGGGCCCTGGATAAGCTTCAGCAGCTACAAAGAAGCCCTGGAGGGTCGTAAGATGGTAAGACTAGAACTGAAGTGAACGTGAGGAGTTTCTTATAATTTAAATCTTTTGACTTTATTTGTAATTCAGAGCTTTTCGTGGCTCTGGAAAGTGTGCGTCAGCTGGGTAAAGAGTCAAATATGCCTTGTTATCTCCAACTGTGTGGCTCCCTACCTCTTCCCATATTTCATCCCTGTTTATGGAGACAAGTTGCTAAGAGGGTGAGGAACATGTTCAACATCATCGTGATGTTCCATCATATTTTAACATCCTCTTTTTTTTGTCTTCAGCAAAAAGAGAAGAAAGATCAGGTATGTAAACTCAAACGTTCAGACTTGAGTTCTGTTTACTAACTGTGATTTGTTTGTCTGCTGAACAGAGGAATACCTGCCAAGTGAGTGTTTTAATACGATCTATTAATTGAATAATATTCAGATTTGTTTAATTGTTACTTGTGAATTTACTTGTCTTTGATTTAAAACGTTTTTTTCATGTCGTTAAAATCCAGGTGGCTGCTGGCGTATGAGAACACAATGTCGTTCCACTTCAGCAACTATTTTGTTGGATATTTAAGTGAGACTACAACAACTCTCGCTGGAGCCGGATTTACGGAAGAGAAGGAAAACCTGAAATGGTCAGAAAAAATATTCTGAAACCCAAAAAAAACCTTGTCAGTAAAAAAAAAATCCATTCTTACGTCTGGGTATGTTCAGGGACTTGGCTGTTTCCAAGCCACTTAATATAGAGTTTCCCCGGTCGATGGTGGAGGTGGTGACATCCTGGAACCTGCCCATGTCTCGCTTCCTGCACGATTGTGAGTAGTCATGCGTGCAGAATCTGATGAAGTAACGGTCACTCTTCTAACATGCTTTTATATTTCTACAGATGTTTTTAAAAGTGCTCTGAAATTTGGGACCTTTTCTGCTGTCATGGTGACTTACGCGGCAACAGCCCTTTTACATGTGCGTATTGTAAAAACTTTCCTTACTATTACTATTACTCAGCACTAATGTAGCTCCATAAATATTATATTATTTATATGATGGTCACTACATTTTTTTGCAGGAAAAAGTTGAACCAGTGACTTTAGTTATGCTAATTTTTTCCATTTTAAAAAGTTACTGAACATCAAATTTTAGATCACTCAAGTCAAACTTGTGGATTAAAGTTCATGTTAAAATTGTAATCTATAAAGAGTCAATGTTTAAAAGGTCACTAATGTGTTGATTTAAGTGGCTCTTAAAGTGATGTTGGACCTCAATTATTCTCATCAGTATGTGTCTGTTTCTACAAAACTCTCTTTTCATCGAAAAAGTTACATTAGAAAATTATCTTAAGTCCCGCCCACTGAAAACGCTTGATTTTACTTAAGCTAAAATCTTGTTTACCATAACCACGGCCACTCTGCTGTGATTGGTCAAGCATCGAGGTTTGTCATGCAGCGTCAACAATACCGGAAGTCTCCACCTCCATGGGACTCGTTGTATTAACACAAAGGGTCTTGATTACAGCTGGCTGGAGGAGGAGTGAAGCCCATTATTACATAATAATAGACTGCGTTCTTGTAACCTCGTTCTGCAAGACTTCAACTGGGAGAAAACTTTATAAGTCAAAATATCTTCATGATGAGGGACTTCCTGCATCTTGGAGAGGAAGATTTGAATGTGAGTGAGTCAGGAGAGTTAGGTTTTTACATTAAGTGCCCTTTAATATGAGATAAGGCACACATAATATGAATGTCAAAGATAAGAGTGAAACTGGAATTTCTTTGGTGAAGGAGACAAACACAAATTATTGAGATAAATTGAAGAGACTTGATGACATTCGGACTACTACTTATGATTTTGGAAATATACATTTTCGTATAACCCCTTTCCATATGTTCTTTCGCAGCCAAACATAAAAGGGATTCATTTAAGATCAATCTAAATATCTTTGATTTCATATTTGTTTGTTGTTTTGTTGTTGTTTTCCAGGGTCTCAGTTTTCACTTGGGTGCTGTACTAATATCTCTTGGGTTCATCACATACATTGAACATGGTTAGTCATAAAAAATCTTTTCTCGGAGTACCAACATTTTTAAAAACTATTGTATTAAGTTTTTAACTCATTAAACCTAAAAATGTAGCTCATAATCCCAGGATTCAGCTGACTGTTTATATTTTTGTTTCACAGTTTTGCGGAAGAGACTTGCAGTCATTTTCAACGCCTGTATACTTTCAAAGAAATGTGCGGCGAACTGTAATCACAAGAGCAAAAAGGTAACTACAGTGCTATGATGTCTGTGTTGATGCTTTCTCTACATTTCTAATTTTTGTTGTTCATTTTTTTTATTTATAATTAGTTAATCAGATGTAAATTTGATCTTAAATCCATACAAAATTCTTGAACTGAACATTTTATTACAAAGAGATACACATATTGGTATACAAAAATCATTTGATATTTGCATGACGGAAAACAAAAGTAGACACAAAGCTAAGCTAAGAGCTAGCTAACGTTTAGGTGGCATGGCTCTGGCTTTTGGCTAAGAAATTGCAGTTTCCATCCTAGCTCTGGTTATTGTGTCTTGAGCAAGACTCCTGAGACTCCTGATGCTGAGCTGTCACACTGCGTTACAGCAATCATTTCCTCTTTGATTAATTATTTTATTTGCATTTCATAAATTTGTAACCATTCAATGTTTGTTTTATTGCAGGCGCTTTGGGTGTATATAATAAACGCAGTGTTCAGTGCCTTGGCTGTGCTCCACCTGACGTATTTGGGCTCGGTATTCAACTCCAGTGTGGATTACATGGAAGAAGATGAGGTGAGTTTAAGTTGGGATGCAGGGATCTCTATTTATATCTTGATCTCTTGACCGTCTATGAGATGGTTTATTTATGGTAGGCGATGCTCATGTTGGTTGTATGGTCACGTTCTTTCCACTTGTGCTGCATCCTACAGAACGACATTACCCATCATACAATTCAGAAGTGGTCGGAATTGAGCTGGACGAGCCACTGGGTCACGTTTGGAAGCTGGATATTGTACCGGATCATTCTCTGAAAACTCAAGCAATATCAATGAGGGTGTATTCACTGTGACTTCTCAGTGCATGAGACTGACATACTGACTTCTGGAGTGACACCTCTCCCCTCCTGCGGTCTGATGTACCTCCTCCTTCCATACTAGCAGTTGTCCAACTCTTGTGTTGTAACCGCGGCTGCTGGTGTTTCACAGTAAATAATCATTAGAGCTGTTAGCTCAGTGGAGATTTCTGCCTTCCTCTAGTTATTTACCCTCCTGGATCTTCCCCATACGCTGCTTCCCTCTCACCTAGTGTTTTACGATCATGTTTAGATTTAAAGAAGAATATTGACAATAACCTGCAGAGCTTAATAAGCAAAAAAAACATCATAGTATATTTTATTGACTTTGAGAGAGAAATAGCTTCCAAGATTAAACATCATTTTATAAAAATATTAATGCATTCTTGGTTGTAGAAAAAACAACAACACAAAAGCATGGATAGTGTATATATGTTTTAGATTTACACATGGATAAATAAAGCACACATTTGAATGGTTACATCCAAGAATATTGATTATTTATCTATTTCTAAACCTGCGTGAGGAAATATTTATTCACATGCACAATTGAATGAGTGATTTTCCATTTTGAAGCAGTTGTTAACATTAAAAAGGGGCTTTTTTTTTTGAAGTTGTAAATGAACTTTTGTATCCCTGTTCACTTAATGGCAAGACAAAATAGTAGTTTTTTAGATTAGCGCTTGGATGTTTGTAAAAGTCCTCATTTGATATGACCTTTTGAGTTTTGAAAATGTTCCCTGTGAATGTGAAACAATCACTCTGTGATATTTTTAAAATAAAGATTTTACACTAAAAGTGCTCCATTGTTTTAAAAATGTCAAACAAAAAAGAAAACATTTGAAATGCAAGCTGCTGTAAGAAATATTTGTTTATTTGAATAATTATTTACAAGAACAATGTATGGACTGTCAGACAGTCATTTCTCAGCGTGAGTTTGGGGGTGGAATGGCGAAAAAGGGCTGACAAACTGTATTTTCTGCTCAAAACAAGTGTTCCGGGTTTTTACTGTTTCCAGCTTTTTTCTAATAAGCTGGAAGAGAAGGGGACAGGAGAGGAGTGCAGATGTGGAGGGGGGCAGAGGTGGAACAACAGATGGTGTTGAATGAAGATCAGCTTCATTTCCCCCTCGGTGAGAGGTAAGCAGATGCTGTAATGGGAGGCCAAGCCTAGTCAGGAGGAAAGTGCACACTCGGGAGGAATGTGACGCTGGACGCTCGCTCAGCCCTGTCTGTCCCGAGGACCCCCGGGTTTACGACGGCAGGACCCCAGCAGTGTTTCCAAAGCCATTTTCACAAATGCCTGGAAGTTATTGCTTCTCTCCCTTCGGCTGTCCTGCGAGGGGATGAACCACGGACAGATTGTTCCACTGAGATGATAGCAATGACACGTTTCTTTTCTAAAATGTGAATCTATGAATTAAATACGTCTTTATATTGGCGTTTAAATAAGGAGTGATCTAGATGTTTTACAATTTAAATTCTACACGTAATACCAACTAACTACTAAGAGCCGCTTTAAACCGTCCAAATCCTATCCGTACATTCTTACCTCCTTGCTTCTTGTTATCATCTCCTTTCTGATCAACTTTCTTCGGCTGCTCTTTAGGACTCTGAGGTTGCTGTAAGTGATATTGAAAATTTACACAAAAAGGTCAACATCCGCACAACAGAATTCACAATATTGTGTACCAGCATGATGGACATTTTTCTACCTTGGTAGTTGACTTCTTGTCTGACTTGTTTCCTGGGAATAGTGGGAAAAAAAATAATTTTAGAAAACAAATTTTCAAAATATATTTAAAATCTTTTTTTTTTACCTTTGGTGCCCGGCATTTTGGCTATGCTCCAGATCCTGTGCTGTTATGTTCAGAATGCAGTGTTTAACGTGCCCTTCAACTCGGTCATTTATGGCCCGTGCTTGTGAATGGTTCTGTCGTTGGGGCCCCCACGAGAAAGAGCCCCAGGAACAAGCAAAGAGCCCCGTCAGCTTAGCACAATGTCCCACTACTCTGCAGGCCTTTGCTGACCAAGTCGAAACCTGCAGCTGACCTTTTAATTCTGGAGTGTACCGACCGGAATTGTGTTGTTCACCTTTTGTCACTAACAAAGAGCATATTGGTTTCATCATTTGTAAATAAGTTTCATGTTTAAAAAAAAAATCAACATACTATTTATATTTCCCAGAAATAATTGTTTTTATTTAAGCATATTTTCTGTGAACTGTGTTTACTATATTACAAAAGTAAAAAAATCATCATGTTTCATTTCTTTTAATAAAGAGAAAATCAATCATTGTTTGTATTCAGCTTCAGCTGACGCGGTGTCATGTGACCCACCAGCAGCCAGCGATGAGGAACAGCTAAAGAAGGTGTGTCACTTACGCGTTTTATAATTCTTTATTTCGGTTTTTGCCATTTTGTCATTAGCACATATTATTGACTTAGACGTAGTCGTTCACTGCAGTAATTTCTAGGCGGTTTGTTAATGCACGGGTAGACAAGAAATGATGTTTTTGCTACGCTGCTAGTAGTTAGCTTAGTAGCATTAGCCTGGTTAGCTAGGGGACGTATCACGATGTATAAAAATACAAGCTAAAAAACGATTATGTTGATACCCCACATAAGTGTTCACCATACGAACTAAACATATTTCCTGAATAGCCATTCAAGCTATGGTAATGTTTTTGGTGTTTTGGTAAATTCACTGATATTCAATACTTTACATATAGCAGTAGCCACTATATACTCATACATGTTTGATGGATATATTCTGTGTTTTGTGATAGATTCCTGGAAGTGCAGTGACTGCTTTTCCACCGAAATTGTTTGTCTAATGGCAGCAGTTTGGCAGCAGGTGTTGGCAGTGGACGCAAGGTAAGAACACATTTTCTCACCTGGAGTAAACACTTTTATCTCAGGATATGTACTCATGAAACTCATATTTAGTAAAAAAAAATATGTAGCTCCTAGCTCCTTGGCTATAGCTCTTGGCTCCTCACCCAAAATGTATAGGTTCTGGTAATTGTCATATTATTTGTGACTTTGTTTTTGAAATGTTATTGTGATGTTCTAATTTAAATACTTGTGACATCAATTTGGGTAATAGCTAAACCTTGGAAAAATATTTTATCTCTTGTTTTTTTTCTTTTTGTTTAGACATTTGTATTCTTACATTATTGACAGCAGAGAGTAAAAAAAACTCTATGTCTACGATGTATTAGACTAGAAGAGACGTATTACATTATGTTTGGATTTGAGTAATTAAAAAAAAACAAATCTAAAACAGTTTGTGGTTTCTAGTGAAGGTGCTCTCGGTTGGCTTACCCGGCTGTCCAGGAAATCGCATATAATACCTACGTGTATGGTGACAAAAAAAAAACAACAAGCCAGCCTATTTTTCAAGATTTAGTTATTCCTCAAAACAAACAATAATTAATGTTATAATTATCTCATATATATATATATATATATATATATATATATGCGCAGCAATGAGCCACCCTATTCATTTATTCAAAAATAGTGACACTCTAAAATATGGAAATGTGACATGAATTGCTACGTGGTTTTTCTTTTTCAAAATAATGATGAATTAGTACAAAGAAAAGATTCATAAAGCCTTGTATTAGTAAAATAATAATTTAAGTCGATATATATCAGTGCTGACCATGTGGGGGCGCTCCACGTTTGTATTGTAAATGGATATATGATGGTTGGTGCAAGTGGCAATTAAAATATTAGTATAACTATTAGTAATCTACTGCAGTATAGTTTTTTTAATCTTGTTTCAATATTTTTGAAATCAAAATAATCTTTCATGATTATTGTAAACAAATTATTCAGAGCTTCATATATTTAATGGACATTTAACTTTAGCCATCAGTGAAAGCAAAGAAAGCCTTTTAAGAATGAGGTCCTATTTCCATACGTGGTTTGTACTGGTTAATAATTGTTGCAAATAATGTATTCATTATTTCATATACGTTTCATGCCAATGTAAATCATTTATTCTCTGAAACGGTTTCCTTGTGGATGACTAATGAATTGTTGTTTTGGCTGTGTCACTTCCTTTTCTCCCCAGGTACAATGCTTACCGCACGCCTACCTTCCCTCAGTTCCGCACTCAGTACATCCGCCGACGCAGCCAGCTGCTCAGAGAGAACGCCAAGTGTGGCTATGAACCGGGCCTGCGCAGGCACTACCTGAGGCTGCGCAGTCAGTTGCTGGCCTTGCGCTATGGGCCCCTGTCTGAGCAGAGCAGCTTCAGGGCCAGCAGTGTGCGCAGCTCTCGTACCACACTGGACCGCATGGAGGTCAGAGCCAAAGAAACAGCCTAGGCAGAGTATGAGGGGATGTTCGTATTCAAATTAAAATAAAATTCTGGACAACCAGCACAACTGCCAAAGAGCACTTTGGTCATCCATGCACATTTATCTGAGCAGCTTGGTTGAAATGGCTCTCATTACCTGTGTACATCAATAACTAACCATTGCTGGGAGATTAATTTTGATAATGTATAAGAATCATAAATTTACTATTGTTTTAATCATCTTGAAGCACGTTCTCACTCCTACAAGATTTTGTGTCCTCCGCCTCTTTGATATCGTCTCCACTTGTGCAGGACTTCGAGGAAGACCCCCGTTCTCAGGGGGCTCGTGGTCACCGCCGTTCTGTCAGTAGAGGCTCCTACCAGCTCCAGGCCCAGATGAACAGAGCCGTTTATGATGAAAGGTACCAAGCTGGTGGTTTGTTAGGGGTTGACCCAGATGTCTGTTCAATTCTAATGCCATTTAAACCCTTAAATATCTTTTATTTATCTTAAGTAAATAAAAAAATATAGTAATATTAAATATATTTTATCTATTCATCTGCTGTGGTTTGTAACTTTGGATTTGTTTGTGTCAGGCCTCCGGGCAGCCTGGTGCCCACATCAGTGGCAGAGGCAAGTCGTGCGATGGCAGGGGACACTACGCTGAGTGAAAATTATGCTTTTGCGGGAATGCATCACATCTTTGACCAACATGTCGACTCTGCCGGTAAATAAAAAAATATTATATACACCAATTTTTTTATTGTAGGAAATGTTTTAACGCTTCCCGTTTGTTTTCAAGTCCCAAGATTACAGTTCGCCAATGACGACAAGCATCTTCTCGCTTGCTGCTCACTTGATGGCACCCTGTCCATTATGACGCTGTCTCCACCCCCCGCCAGCGTGAAAGTGACTCTGAAAGGCCACGGAGGTCCAGTCACAGACTTTGCCTGGTCCTTGAGCAATGACATCATCGTGTCGACTTCGTTAGACGGGACTCTGCGTATCTGGAACACAGGGGACGGACGCTGCATCCGAGAGGTCAGAGATCCTGAGTCCAGCGAGTTGCTCTGCTGCACCTTCCAGCCTATGAACAACAACCTGACAGTTGTAAGTTCCTTTGATTGCAATTTATGTTTCTCAAACTTGACGTATAAAAACTGTTTCCCCTCCCGTCAACATATTTATAAACTTCCCGCCGATTTTCCAGCCTTTTAAAACAAACATGCAAAAACAGAATATACACGGACATAATTTTAAGAGCATAAAAAATAAAACCCACATGCTCATTGTTGCCATTGATATATGTATATCGCTCTGACATGGATAAATAGTTGGATTGATAAACTTAATTGATCCCTCTAGAGGTCTCCTTTGGGAAATTGTTTTTCCAGCCAGCACACAGCAACACGTAAAATAGATTAAAAAAAACAAGAACAAATTTAAATAAAAAGAATGAGCAAGATGACAAAATCTAAGTCTAAAGATAAAGAACATAGATCAAATAAAAATAACAAAGACAAAGGATACAAAGATTACCATAGAATATCATCATCTTTTTACCCCCAAACTCAGAATTAAACAGCCTAATAGCCTGAGGAATGAATGAGTCCCTGGGTCCATTAGTGTTGCATCTGGAAAGAAGCATTCGTGCTCTCCATCTGCTTCTCTGCTCACTGATGACAGTGCTGAGAGATGGACAGTAGTTTGTCGAGTGATCTCTTCTCTGCAACTGTCACCAGTGAGTCCAACTTCATGCCAACCACAGAGCCAGCCCTTCTGATCAACCTGTCCAACCTGTTGACACTCCTCTTGGACACATTCCCACCCCAACACAACACAACACAGAACAGGACACTGGCCACCACAGACTGGTGTGTTACAAACAGACCTTGTTACAAGTAGTTGGGTCAAACCCTCAGGGGTGCTCCTGGTGGGTGACATCACCCCTCATCCGGATTCCGGCCAAGTTGATATTGTGGTGGTGTGTCACCAGGAAGAGCATCTGCTGTGAAACATGTGCCAATTGAATCACGTGCAATGGTTGATGAAGGTGGAGAGACTTGTGCCTTGCATGAAGAGAAAAGGTTGTAAGTGTTGTATCTCTTGTTCTCTTGTTTCAGGTGGGGAACAGTAAGCACCACCTGCAGGTGGTGAACATCTCCACTGGGAAAAAGGTGAAGGGGGGCTCTAGTAAGCTGACGGGGCGAGTGCTCTCTATGTCATTTGATGCACCGGGAAGGATCCTATGGGCCGGTGACGACAGAGGAAGCATCTTCTCTTTCCTCTTTGACATGGCTACAGGTACACTACTTCATATTAAAGTCATTGATTATTACCTCTTTTTTTTAACATTTCTCTATCAGTGAGATGAAATGGTTTCATGTTGATGTCTTTTTCTCTTTTTTTTTCTTCCATTCCCCCACCCACAGGGAAGTTGACCAAAGCCAAGCGTCTGGTGGTGAGTGAAGGCAGCTCCATCTGCAGCATATCTGCTCGATCCTGGATTAGCAGAGAGGCCAGAGATCCCTCCCTGCTGGTCAACGCCTGTGTCAATAAGCTGCTGCTGTACAGGTCTGTGCAGTAGGAATCACAGTTTATTTATAGTTGCTCTCATGATCAAGAGCCATCATTAATTTGACCATGTATATGGAACCCTAGACTTCATCAAATAAAAATCAAGCATTTCATGAGAAATATATTCTTTTATTTTAGGGTGGTGGACAATGAAGGAACGCTACAACTGAAGAGAAGCTTCCCAATTCAACATGGCTCCCAGCATGTTCACAGCATCTTCTGTCCTCTCATGTCATTCCGACAGGGGGCCTGTGTCGGTAAGAAATGCTGCTGCAGTGTGTCTGAGTACAAACTATTCTATTAATCTATTAATGCTAAACAATATAAAAAAAAAATAGATTGGAAAACATGTTAAAACTAAAACTAAAAAGACTATTTCTGAACATTCCGGTCATAACATTATAAGCACTATTTAAATGTTTTAAATACTATGTTTTGTCATTTTTCAAACTAGAAATCCTGATTTATCATCTGATTCATTTGATTGTGTTTAGTTCTTCATCATTAAGTGTTTGTTTTTTTTGATCAACGTGGTCTGTGGAACCAGTTTTAGAAAATTGACTAAAGTAATTATAACTACATTAAAGAAGAAACTAGTTTAATAATGCAAAGAATGTTTCTCACATCGTATTACCATTTTCATGCACACAAGGCATTATAGATGCCCTTATGAATATAGTTTGGTGCAGAGTTGAGTCTTGTACTGTATAGGTGAATTTATTAAATAATTTAAGTTGCATATTTTTATATCGTAAAATCCATCAAATGCTCTTACAAATGACAGTGTTGTCAGGGTATTAGGTGAAATAGATGTGCTATAGAAACTATGGAACGCTGTTTACTAGGTGTTAATAATCATATCTCCTGCCTATAAAGTAGTTGTTGTAGCAGCACACCATTAATTATGTCACTTAAAGGTAGCAAGTATCTCAGAAGTGTTTAAACACTTTACAACACACTGACTAATTGGTATAGTAGCAGGCAAAGAAAAATTACCTTCTGTTTATTCTGCATGATATAGTGTTGTGTAGTAACACAATTTGGGGGATGCATGAAAAGAAGCACATTATTATTGTTATTCACTTGGAAAAAAACATGCCTTGTACTTCATAACCTTGTTCACACTCTGTTGACACTAAAACTATATAATTCATTCATTAAATCAGAGCGCCTCCTGCACACTTAATTCACGTTCTCAGCTTACAGTTGTGTATTTCAACACAAATGAGTATAAGAGCCATGTGACGAATCCGTTTAATTTCCTGGCTGTTGCCAACTGCCAGCTCCCTCTGTCAATGACAAACCTCTGCTTTAAATGTGTCTTTATACTCAAAATTTAATCAGATATAGATTCAATTTTACCTTTAGTAATGCTCAATGAAAACTTTTTCATCCACCTCAATCTATTCTGGTCTAAGACACATTACATGCGAGCTGTGGCATTGTAGTTTATCATGTAAAAAGTTGTGTGTTGCTTTGTTGAAGCCAAACTTCACCTGCTTTGACCTCCTCCGCCCGATTATTCCTGTGATCAGTGCTCCACAGTGTGAAATAGACAGTTAATTGTATCGAGACTCATCAGTGTTTGTCATCAGCGGGTCTCTGTACCCAATTACAAGCTCTCCCCGTTAAGCATACCCCTGAGAGTCCTGCTCGAAGGAAGCATGTTTATGTCATTGCGAGCAGTGTCGGGTCTTATTTTGTAGAACAGTAAAACAAGATTGTTGTCGACCTATGTTCGATTCTCGACTGCTTTGAGTATAACTACCCAGGCCCTGTCATTTCCCTTCGACTTTTCATTATTATTATTTATATTAACACAGAGCGAGATTTCTTTGCTCATGTTTAATGCTAATGTGTAGTTTTTTTTTGTTTTTGTTTTTTTACTGTTTTAAACCATCAAACCCATCTATATTAGGGGTGAACACACTCGGTTCGCAAGCTACTTTTAAAATTATCAAGTCCAAAAGATCTGTACATATTTACCTCAGATTACTTGCACTGATACTGACAATCAGTCAAGATGGAAGCATGTGTGGATTAATAAATAAGTATAGTCGGATAGTGCAGTCAAGAAAGTTGCATGTTTACTCATATATTCATACTATTCCTGTGAGAAACTTCCAGAAATGTCCATGAGACCTGGCCTTAAGCTCAGTGTCAGCCTGTATTGTTAAAATCTTGTCCTTCGCTGCAGACAAGTTCAGGGGGCTCATGTACTAAGAACTGCATTGATTTCCTACTAAAAACACTCAAACCCAGAAGATGATGCACTAAAATTATTCAGATGCATGAGTCTGTGCGTGACACAATTTCCAAGAACTTTTCCTTTGTTCATCCAAATCAACATGGAATTCAGACGGGTTCATCCCTTTCCACGCCATCATTTAAATATGTCGATCTTATTTAAATGAACCACGAGACCTGAGATTCCTCTCTCTGTGATCATAAAACATATTAAAACATGAAACTGGATTTACAGTTTATATTTGTTAGTTTTAAACATTTCTGACATTGGTACACTGTTGTAAATGAGTTCAGACGAGCCTCAGTGTAAATTGTACATACATGACAATTAACAAGAATACTTTATTTACAGAGGCTTATTTAAAACGTCTTCACATAAAGTTTAACCAGAATAAAACTGTTAATCAAAACTACTGAGCGTCAGTAGAATTTGTGGCTCTCCTGCGTGCGCGTATTATTATATATTTATAGAATAAGAGTGGTTTTACAAGTAGTTATTATGTGATGGTGTATTAATATAAGTGTGTTTTTAAGGATGTATCTTCGATCACGTCATTATATGAGGGAAACCGACTTTGGCTGCTTTTATTTTAACCTGCAGCTTCAGTTTGATAAATTGATGAAGTTTCTATGACTCTCGTAGCCAAGATTAGAAGGGATCAAATGCGTATAATTCTGTTCGTTATATTACAAAAAATAAACGTATAATTCCTTCAACCAATGCAACAACCATTTGATTGACATGCAGAGCAGCCAATCTGAGCTCTCTTCTTTATTAATCTTAATGTTTCCCATCTAAATTCAGTTTTTAAAAAGGCTAGTCCAGTCTGATCATGTAGTCCAGTCTAGTTCCTTTTAAATTTTCTTGTTTAAACTCTCTTTCCCTGAACACTAAATGTGAAAATAAAGCAGATAAGCCCCGAGAAGGAAGGAGATGAGTTCACTCATTTCCAGAAATTATCACATGTCGTAGACTTTTATCCAAAATAAAAAAATAAATGAGACTTTACATTAACAATTTAATATTTGTGCAGTGAGCTAAAAGACCATGTTTATATATTTAAGAACTTTTTCACATTTTCTAGTATATAGCACCAAACTGTTGCAGGATGTCACCCACTGTTTATTCTTCTGGCTCCTCTTCTACAGTGACGGGCAGCGAGGATGGTTGTGTGTACTTCTTCGACGTCGAGCGCAACACCAAGGCCATCGTGAACAAGCTCCAGGGTCACGGGGGTCCCGTTCTCGACGTCAGCTTCAACTGCGACGAGAGCATGCTGGCCTCAGCGGACTCCACAGGCATGGTGATCATCTGGAGGCGGGAGCAGAAGTAACAGCCAAACACCAGGCTCCCTCGGCTGCGTTCACACTCAACGCTCCACATTACATGTCTATAGATGTTTCCCTGCTCTTAACTTCTAATGTCGGCAGATCGAAGTGCAATGAAAGACCCGCTGCTCTGTCGAGCGATTGGGTTTTTAAGTTTTATTCTGTGCGTTAATGTGTGTTTAAAACTGAAAAAGGACTTCTGAATGATTTGTGTGAGAAATATACTTGTTATTTGTCTTTTACATCATTTATTTAAATGGGCTGCAAAACAGGTCAGATCTAGTTGACTGTTATTGTAACAGTTCTTAAAGCTGAGTCATCACGTCTTCTGAAATGGCCTCATTTCTTTTCATTGCAGTTCGTGTGCATGATGTCAGTAAGAGTAATAAAGTCCTCGCTGAAGAGAAACAATCACAATGTTTCTTTATGTCTTTAGCTCAGCTTGCGGAGCCACATATTTATTTCATGCACATGAAGTATAAATGACTGTAATCGACTCTTGCTGTTTCTTGTTTGCCTCTGAAGAAATCCATTAATGATTAATGGAGAAGGGGCAGGTGGGTTAAAGGGGAGGGGTCAATAGCAGTCTGGCAGAAAACTGAACTGCAACCAAAACAGCTGCCGTTTTTTTTTGTTTGTGCTTACCTGCCTTAACTACTTTTTGGCCTGATCAATGGTGCCCCTTAAAGGCCTGGGGGTCGAACTCCATCAAGAAAGGGTTGAAATTCTTAAGCAGGTGTGAGTGTGCATTAATTCTGGTTTCTGTGGGCCCTGTGGCCATCAGCATCTGCCCCCCCCCCTTGTGCTGGCAAACGGCAGTGGAAAATGAATGATCTTAAAGAATAGTAAAGACTACATGTCAGACCTTTGATCCAGGGTCATTTTATGTGGCTGACCAGATGGTTGGCTCAATATGGAAGAAGATGATATTGTTCATGTTGATATGGTGACTTAAAAATTGTCTTTCAGAAAGATAAGATCAGTGACGGAGGTTAACATCAACAATAATAGTGAAACTTATGTTAAAGTAGGGAAACGCATAATATTTTGAATTGAAATTTTGAAGATAACATCTCAAGTTCAGACTCATACTTCCTGTTATGAGAAGATACATTTGGTTTTGGCCTGTGCCTTGGACTACTAAATATTTTGGACCCCTCTGAGATTGAGTTCAACACCCTTGGTTACCGCAATACCTTAAGTTTCATGACTGGTAATCGAACAAATTAGTGATTATTGAGAGATTAAAAAACTTTTTGCCACTATATTTGCATTAAAGTTTATTTACTTTAGTCAATTGTCAGTTGAGCCTTTTGGCTTGTTCTTCCTGGACCTTGGCGTGTGCTCGGCAATGTAGGACAGCCATACAAGTGAGTTTTGAAACCACAAAAACCTTCCTCATTTCAGATGAAACTAGTCACACAGTGAAACAGTCTATAGTCTCTACATCAAACACTCAAACTGCTTGTAAGAGACAACAGCACTATAATGACGTCTTTAGCTTGTTCTACTTAAATGACTGCATTCCTACCTGTTTGTCCATCACTAATGTTAATCACATTAATAATGATTAATGGTGTTTTCAAGCGCTCTTGTGGCCACGGTCCTGCTGTTGTTAGAGACTAAGATGATGGATGGCAGTGACATTTGCTTTCAATGAGTAAATTCCCGACGCCGATCCACACAGTATGGAGAGTGCAGCCCATTATGACGTAATCACGCCCCACCTGGTTTGTACATAGCATAGAAAAACTATATATACAAACCAAATAGAACACACAAAAAAGAAGCAGCCTAGATAAAAGTAACCATATTCACTGTGTTTTTCATTCTATTTTCTATTCATACCTACCATATAATAAATACTTGAAGAGGGTTGACAGAACAACAAACTGTAAAATGTATTTTGTAATCTAAATATTTAAATTAAAATACATTTTTGTACAAACAGACACATACCGATGATGCTAATAGAGGTCGAACTCTTGCAATAATCAGGAGGGCTATGTCCCTTGAGAAAGGTGTTTGTCTATTGTTAATAGTATTGAGATTCTGCTTTTGTTTTGTTCAATTTATAAAAAATCCGAACATTTTAATGGAAGACCCCTTTAACCAGAGCTGTTGTAAAGTTATGGTCAGGCCAAAGACGCGATGGAGAAAATATCTGGTGCGAGCAGAACCACAACATTTCCCCCAGAGACGCCAAAGTAGTTTTCTTGGCTTGCAAGGCCTAAGCATTAGGAAGTGTTTTTTCTCAGGAGCAGGAAGGATCTCATGGTTGTTGTTTTTTTCATCTATTAGGCCAGAAGGTTTCTCTTCCGTTCCTCACCAAGGCCCCTGAAGTCGAGGTGATGATTCAAATATTTTTATAATGGATGCTGAAATAGTTTTCCTTAGGCGAGCAGCTTCAAATTATGTGAGGAGTTTGGCTATTCCTCAAAAAATCACTGCTAAAGGTGTTTAAGGCGTCTTTTTAAAAATGCCCTGTTATTTTGGCTTCTGTAGTATTTTGATGATTTTCTGATGAATCTAACAGAATAACATAACGTTTTTGTCACTTCTACGAAACTGGTCGTAGACGCACATTCAGATTTTATGCTCAATTTCACCTCAGATTGACTGCAGCTAGTTCTGTTATTCACTAGTTAAGCTAGCAAGTAAACAACTCATTGTCATAGAGTCACTGGATTGGTTCTAGTCGGACTCAATCCGTAGTTCAGAGGTGACATCATCGTTCCCTGTAGCAGTGAGCCTCACAAGACAATTGTTGGAGGACATTTTGCTGCGGCATTTTATAGGATGTCTATTTACAAACAGCCCTGAAAATATGTTGATACGAGTAGACGACAAAAACGCTTTCGAGTTAGAAGTGGAACAATTTTCCAACATAACAACGCCCCTGCACAATTCAGCATATTCTGCGCCTGCGATGGACGACGACCAGTTCTCACAAATGAGTAAGACGGCCTTTGTTGTGGTGGGAAGTGGGTAGAAGACTAAAAATAATCCCTGATGAATCCTCAGCATTACTTGCGGAGAGACGCTCTCATGCAACCTGTTAAATGCTCTTAAAAGAAAGTGCTCCACATGAATGAAGGCAATTTCCGAATTGTTTACCCAGTAAATATGAAAGTGATTGTGGCTGAGTTTCAATCGAACGGCTTCAATAGAAAGTTTCCACCATGTAATTCATTTCAGATCACGACCGTTGTTGTTGTAACACTTGATGTGGTGTGTAAGAGTAACATTAGTTTGATTCAGAATCTAAAGAGATACAAAAAGATGAATGAAATTCATTTTGATCAATTGGACACCTAGAAATTCGAAGATGATTTGTGAAGTTTTAACTTGCCAAGCCTCGGTATTCTCCCAGTAGAATTGATGAGAGGAATTTCTTGGCCTCTTTGCTCTGGCTGCTGCCTCTGCGACTTTGAATAAGTGGTGGAAGGTGGATGCAATGAGTACTCTGATTTGAAAAACGTAAATCATTAACTGTGCCATGCCTTAATCACAAGATGTATTACATAAGTGAATTATTCATCACTAAATATATCAAATATACGTTTATTTAGAACTAATTTAATCAATAGTATAGTCAAAAACATTGTGTTGTGTTTTTTTCACAGCTGTTATTGATTTGTACTAGACTACGGTGGTCAGTGAACGCCTCGATTTACGCCCTATTTAGGTCACCTGAACGACTAGACAGGTGTGATTGAGAAATGGAGGCACAAATGTTCTGCTGTATTCTTCTTTGTGTAACAAATATTTAGGCCGAAACACCAAAGTTAAACCCAACGTAAACAAATGTTCACCCCCATTTCATTATCTTGTAAAACGGCACGTTGATTTTTCTCCGTCAAGACAAAATATCGGGACAATGTGAATGCAAATGCAATCAAATGCAGGAGCGTTTGTATCATAATCAGAGTAACATTAGTTTGATTTAGAATCTATAGAGAGGTTTTGATGCTCAGGAGTGACAGGTAGCAGTCGGTAGTCTTGAATTCATCCTAAAATATCTGATGTAGAGAGTAAAGATATTAACTTAACAACCTTTTGAACATGCTCACATATAGCACAAACAAGCCTGCAATAAATTATATTTCTTATGTATTTCTACAATCTTAATATTTTATAATATCATATCATTCTAATCTGGCTATTATTAATAACCTAGTCACTATTAATGCACTGTATGTACTGTACTGTATATAATGTTTTTTTGTCAATTCATCATTTACAGGGATTCTTAGTCACATGACATTGTCCATCATTGACCTTGTAATATACTATTACACCTTCATTACATTCGAACAAATGTATTCAAGTTGACTTCACTGAGAAAACACTGGATTTTCCCTTTGAGACGCTTCTTGTTGTTGGTCAGTGCTCAGCGAAGAGGAAAGATTTTGTTTCAGTTTATCCAGTCAAGCGTACAATTCGAACTGACAGCTCCATTTTTTTGATATGATGTGAAGACAAATAAAGGAAAAAATGCATTATGTTCTCTCTTGATTGAAGCCACATTACCATCCGGTACTTGAAATGCATCAAAAGTAGAGTCTTTATTGATGAGTGGGCAAAAAAGAACCACCTCAGTTAAACTGTACAGATACAGAATATCACCTCTGCAAAGGAATGCCAGATGTAAAAATCATCAACCTCAGTTTATGTCCCGCTTACTGTATTAACATGTATACACCCGCCAACCACCCACCCTCCCATAACAGCCCGCCCACCCCACCCCCTCCCTGCCCTCTGTAGCGTTAATGGAAACGCAGTGGAGAACATGCTAGTACAGTTTACTGTGCGAGTGTCAACCTTTTTGAAGAGTAACTCCACAAATGTTTGCTGGTCGGACATTTGCATCACATCAAATTTGGAGAGACAGCTGAATTTGGTCTGAAGCGGTTCCATTCTCCAGACGGGGTCACATCCGGCCTTAAGACATGTGGGTTTTTCGAACGTGATCCAGACACTCAAATGGTGACATTTTGTTAAGGGGAGTCGGGGGGGGGGGGGAGTATTTGGAGGGGGTGGGGGTAACATTCAAGTTTCCTTCACGTGAGATGCCACTACAACATCCTTGTTCATGGTCAGAGCATAACAGTACTTCAAAAACATTCTCAAGCTCATCATTCACAAATCAATATTGTTTTGCAAATTGTTTTTTTGTTTTTTTTTAAATATACATAATCAGTTGAATAATTTAATCCTGTAGTCTTCTTTAAATGTACAAGTATTTTATGGTTACCATCATCACTACTTATGCAGCTTTAGCTCAAATTTCTTTGGTCTAACTCAGTTTTTATGACTTAGAACATCCAGAATAGCATGTTGGTTTGTGCCGTAAACTCCTAGATCACCCGTTCTATGGAAGAACCCCAGGGTTGGAATGTCACGACTGAACTACATGATTGAACAGTTTCATCTACTATATAAATTGATGACTTATAGAGACTAAAATGCGTTATTGAAATGACAAAGCATTTGCTACTTGTGTTATCTGCTGCTAAATTTTGTTTCCATCTTTTGCCGTTTCTTGCTAGCTCGACCAATTACAATAGTTTCAGTCAATAGAATATTTAATTTCATTTAAACTTTTCTCTGTCCTAGCTTAGCTTGGTTGAGTGAAGAATTACTTACATAATTCATGGATAATTCCCTGACGTTTGGAAATTTCAACCACTTGTTGATATCTTGGTTTTGTTTGAAATTCAAAACCTGCTATTAATTAATTGACAATGAAATCTTTAAATCAATGAATTTTCCTTGTTTAAATGTATTCCTAGTTCCTTCCATCTGTATTTACATTCTTTAATAAATAAATTTAAATACAAATGCTGTGAAAAGATTAAAATTCCGAAGTATGATCTTAATAGACATTAGATAAATGCAATAATAAATAATAATAAATCAAACTTACAAGGTGGATCCAGGAGGTTACTGGCACACAGTGCTGCTTCACGTAGTACATTCATATTTAAAAAATTGAGTTTCAATCGAGGAGGCCCGTTTAAAGGATCCATTTGATTGATGACTCGATTTTCTTTTGATCTTGAGACCACAGGATGAAACTGTAAATCCATTTTCAATCAACCTCGTTTTTCATCCTTTCCTGTCTATCATTTTCTTTCCTGGACTTTCTTCTAAATGTTACACACACACATACACACAGATGTTATATAAAAACACACAAGCAGAACAGACATTCCTATACAGTCTGTACAATATGAAATTAAGTCATATTTCAAAATAGTGTCATCTGCTTAACATACACCGCTTAGAAATAAAGGTAAAACAGGCATTTTTTTTAATTACACAAAGAGACGCCCAAAGCCGAGTCCAAGGAAACCAAAATATGAATAACATTTTGGAGACTTTTGGGTTCACAACAGCTAATTAAATGAGAAACGAAAAAAGTCCATTTTGATTCTCTCCTTTAAGTAACGCGAAAAAAGGAGTCCAAGGTGGTCATTGAATCTGTCACCCCATTGAATACCGTGAAGTGACTCAGAGGCGGTAGCTCTCCGACACACACTTCTTCTCACATGCATCTTTAAGGAATCGCACCCTCCGAGTGTCTTTGTTTTTGTTCCTCATCTCTGATCTAATATTTCTCAATTAGAATCTGTAGGGCGCGTCCCTCTGAAGTAAGGCAACAATATTTTAACATGGCATCTGTCACACTTACCTGGTGATTGTTTTGGATCTGTCAATAATCATACAGTACGTCATCAGAACCTTTACAGTGAACTTCGAGCTAACATTCTTTCAATTGTAACCGATCCGTTCTGTTGGCAAAAATGTGTTGTGCAAAACAACAAGAGACACTCACTTTTCAACCAAAGGTGCATTACTTCTAATCTTACCCTCGAGAACATTCTCTTGTGATCACATGATGCAGTAGGCCTCATCCTGGGGAAGGTGTTGTTTAGTCCTCCAGTAGGTGGGTAGGTAAGCCCTCAGCACCTTTCTCAGATCCTCGTTGAGCAGGAGACAGAAAATGGGGTTGACCCCGGCCTGGGCGAAGCTCATCCACACCGTGATTGACAGGTAGCGATGGGGGATGATGCAAGACTTGACAAACACTCTCCAGAAGCAGGCCACGATGTAAGGGGCCCAGAGGACCAGGAAGAGCAGGGTGATGGTGTAGAACATCCTGCCCAGCCGCCTCTCGGACTGGACCTCCTCCATCCCCAGCAGCCGCCGGTGCTGATTGTGTAGATTCTGCCTGATGCCCAGCAGAGTAGGTGGCATCGGACCGCGACCAAATCCGGCTATCCAATTGGCCGCCGCTTGACCCGTGGCCCCAGGACCGTGAAAGGTCCAGTTTTGGCTGATGGCCGGCACCAGCTGAACCGGTTTCATCTTGCGATGCCGGTACTCGAAGAGCAGCAGCTTGGCGTAGAAGCCGTGGGTGGCCAGGACCACCACGGCCAGCATGAGCATGAAACCCAGCGTGTCGTTGGTCTTCAGGTAGCGGTGTTCAAAAATGCACTGGTCCTCATCGCGGATGAACTTGTACGTCCCCACGTCGAAGACGGGTGGGAAGGCCATGGCGACGGCGAGAGTCCACACCATGCATATGATGGCGGCACAGGTCCAGATGGTCATGCGCTTGGCATAGAATCGGTGGTGAGCGATGGCAAGGTAGCGGGTGACGGCCACGCAGAAGAGCATGAAGGCAGCGTGAAAGCAGAAGAGCACGGCCATGAACGCCACCACTTTGCAACTCAAGGCACTGTAAGTCCAGGCCGAGCCGTTGTGGACCGAGACCAGCACGAAGGGGAAGCAGGCCGCGGCGCGGACTGCGTCGGCCAGGCACAGATCCAGGAGAAAGAAGTAGGGGGCTTTGTGAAGTGTCCTGTCCCGTAAGACCAGCATCGAGACCAGTAGGTTGCCCACCAGGCTGATGCAAATGATCAGACCCAAAAAGACCAGCTTGAAGTAGGCGGACACATCTGTTGCGGAGATCCCTCCAGTGTGGTCGCTGCTGCTGCTGCTGCTGCCCCCTCGCCCCAGTCCGCTCTGTGACGCCAGCACCGCCAGTAGACTCCCCGGACCGTCGATGGCAAAGCTCTGGTTCGCCATTCTATCCGCCGTCCTCGTGAGGGCCCGCCTTAAACGGAGTTTAAGTGATCCTCCCACAGCTCCCACGACTCTCCGGTCTTTACATGCAGAGACGGCGAGGATCTTTTCCACGTGAAAGACCCGCCTGCGAACAGAGACACCATTTTAACACAATGGGAAAATCTATTCTGGAATCCCTGAAAAAACTGATTTGGTACAGCAACGGATCGGGCATCACAGCCTTCCAGCTCCTTTAAGGCTGGAATCAGAGCAGCAGCTTCTCCAGCAATGCCAGCTCCTTGGCTCTCTCAGTAATTACCTTGCCCGTTGCTAAGATACAACGGCTCACATACTTTGTGCAAGTGTGGGTGTTTGGGTGAATGCAATGGGGGTCTACAGGGGGATGGAGCAGACACGGCAGAACCGACACGGGCATGTCTAACCGACGGAGACGTTGTAAAACGAGCAGAAAAAACATTTGATGCATCTCGGGCCCCGCTGGTGATGAACACTGCGTGATGAATGGTTTCTACATCCCTCAGACGCACACATACAGAGTCAATGTTTCCTCCAGTATATCATGATCTATAACACGATACTGAATATGTTTTTTTTGTTGTTGTACCAGCTCATTTAACAATCCTGGTGGGCCTACAATGAGTGCGGTTGCAGCAAAAAAGAGTGGACTATATATGTTTGACAGCAGGAGCAGCAGCAGCCTCTGCATCCATGACAAACACCTGACCAGGAGGCTGCTGTGTCTGCTAGGCCCTGAAACCTACAGCTGAAGAGAAGGGGGGGAAAAAAACACAGACGAACAGGTGTCAAGCTTGGGCTGACATAGAAAAAAATGATCTTACCTTTCATCCCCTCATTTTCTAGATCTCCTTGGCGAAAACAAGCCAGGAAAAAAGGTCCCTCGTTCGTTTCACTGGAGCCTGACTTGTGATGAAAACACATAATAACGCCCCATGCTCTGTGGTGCTCAAACGACACCTGTTATGCACAGATTCATCGCCAATGTAATAAAGCGGATCATACACCGGGATGGAGGCTCTGCCACATTACAAAAAAAACCAAAAAAAAAAAACCCTCTGCCTCCCTTTTTTCACAGCTTCGTGGATCCGATCATTTGCTCCGAATATGTTGCATCACGTCGAAGACAGAATCCCAGACGAGCGAGAGGAAAAAATATATTTCGCGTGTCCGTTTATCCAAATGATGTCAGATTTCCCAAAAGCTAATAATTCACCGACGGCAGTGAGACAAAAAAAAAGAATAGATCACGCAAATAGATCGTCTTGTTTATCGTCGGAACATTGAGTCCAACACTTGTCTTTTCTCATTCTTCTGTCAGAACCACGCGAGCCCGAGGACAGCTAGGATGCAGTCTTTGTCTCGATCCCCTGCGAAGGTGGGCTACATCTCAATTTGTCCACACAAAAATGCCTCCATGGTGGAATAAATACATGTTTTTCTCCGATGACAAATCCACAGACGACAGCCGGAGACTCACTTCATCGCCCACGCAGTCGACTCACATCACGATCCATCAAATCGGCTGTGAGCAAACAAAATGAAAACATGAAAACGGCAGGAATGGGCGAATTATTCCTGAATAATCCCAATTATGGCTGCTCGCGAGGATGCGACTCGTGCGTTGACGGAGCACTTCGGCTTTTTCCGGAGGGGCGAGCGCTGGAGAGAGAGAGGCCGTGAGGCTGAGCGATGCAGCAGAGAGGACATGGACTTTGGCCCTCATTTAACTGCTCTACCTTTTGCTGTTCACTCGCTTAACCAAGCCCTTTTATACCACAATACTACCTGCATAACATTTCTCACCATACCGACAGATTTGTCATTTTCTCTTTGCTGTTTGGAATATCAGCAGCAGGGCCAGCTCTTGGCATAGGCAACATAAGTGTACTTTGCCAGTCACATTTTGACTCGAGGATAAAAAAACATTTGTCATTTTCCCACTGGTGCCTTCTTTTTGTGTTTTCTGTCTGTCTGTCTGTCTCCCTGTCTGTCTGACTGTCTGTCTGTCTGTCTGTCTGTCTGTCTGTCTGTCTGTCTGTCTATCTATCTATCTATCTATCTATCTATCTATCTATCTATCTATCTATCTATCTATCTATCTATCTATCTATCTATCTATCTATCTATCTATCTATCTATCTATCTATCTATCTATCTATCTATCTATCTATCTATCTATCTATCTATCTATCTATCTATCTATCTATCTATCTATCTATCTATCTGTCTAGCTATCTCTCTCTCTCTATATATATATATATATATATATATATATCTAACTATCTATCTATCTATCTATCTATCTATCTATCTATCTATCCAACTATCTATCTATCTATCTATCTATCTATCTATCTATCTATCTATCTATCTATCTATCTATCTATCTATCTATCTATCTATCTATCTATCTATCTATCTATCTATCTGTCTATCTGTCTGTCTGTCTGTCTGTCTGTCTGTCTGTCTGTCTGTCTGTCTGTCTGTCTGTCTGTCTGTCTGTCTATCTATCTATCTATCTATCTATCTATCTATCTATCTATCTATCTATCTATCTATCTATCTATCTATCTATCTATCTATCTATCTATCTATCTGATTATTTCCTAAATACTTGACAGCTGACAGCGGTAACCTACCAAACATCCACTCAAAAGCAGGATGCAAAAAAAAACGATTTTGCCAGCTTGTTTCATCAATGGTCTCAAGTTTGTTTATACCATTAGATGCTTGGAATGTCATTTGACACTTTAAATGATCCACAATCCTGCAATAAAATAGAACATTCCATGTCTGTTTCCATCTACATCCACTGGTGACCTGGTGCAGGGAAAACAACCTGCAGCTCAGCGCTCAGGACAGTGGAGATGGTCATAGACTTTCGAAGAGTTCCAGCCACCCCCCGAACCGCTCATCCTCAGCAGCTCCACGGTTGACATTCTAGACTTTATACGTCAGCTGGGTACCATCTTCACTGGAGATCTGAAGTGCAAGATGAACATCGGACTCATCATTAAAAAGGCCAAGAAGAGGATGTACTACTTGTCCAACAGTTTTGCTATCCTCTGCTGCAACAGGTTACAGACAAGAACAGACTGCAGCGGTTTATTTGTTCTGCTCAGAAGGTGATTGGCTGCCATCTTCCATTACTGCAGAAGCCAGGAAGTCAAGGCGAGCAGGCAGGATCATAGCTGAACCCTCTCACCCGGGACACCCTGGTCCAACTGCTCCCGTCCGGCAGAAGAGTGAGATCGATAAGGACAAGAACATCATGGTTCACAAACTCTTTTTACCCGTGTATCCAAATCATGAATATTATTTTATTAAATTTCATGTTTTCTTTGTTAATTATTCATTAATTATATGACATTTTATGGCAATGTCTCTAATTCATCTAATTTTATTAAACCTTTTTTATTTAAATCATATTACTTCATTATTTTATTCCGTACTGCCAACACAAAAAAAAAATCCTGTGGTTTGTTTACAACACTGGCAATAATAGTTTCTGATTCTGATTCATGTTGTCTACTGGACCGCCCTCTTGTGGTTAGAATGATAATAGACTCATAGCTTCCTATGCAGAAGTAATGAAAGAAGACCCTGTTGAAGACAAAATATAGTGTGATATCCACATTTATTTGAAACACACTGCAGAAAATAACGTCCAACATTAGACTATTAGACTATTTAGATACTATTTAGGTTTGGTAGCAGGGCGAAACGGAAGACTTGTGCACAGTTTAGTCCCTTCAGCAGCATCTACCATCATCATCATCATCATCATCATCATCAATATCATCAGTCTGTCAATTAATCATTAAGGCATCATTCAAAACCAAATTCACACAAATAAATTCAAATACACATAAAACACCAGACAATACTCCACCATGCGGACACATTGACAGGAAAAGGTGCTGATTCTAGTTTAGATGTGCTTTTATAAAGATGATCATGTGACAAATGTACTCCTATACTGGTGTAAACAACACTGCTCAGTAACAACACATATTTAACATAACATTTGCAGATTAAAAACACATTTAAACGTTTTAGAACTGTAACACGTTATGTATGTGTGTGTGTAGCAATTTGTGTAAACATTGTTGGGTCAACAAATAGGGTATATTTATCCTTTTCAGCGGCATTTAATTGAAATCCCTTTGAGCATTTTTCCTCAGTGGAAATATTGTATCTAATTCAAATTTCACAACAAAAACAAAACAAAATTAAGCCCACTAAGTAGATATCTTCTCGCCAGCATTTAAGGCAATATTTCAGCATTAAAAAAAAGAAAAACAAAACAAAAAATTAATTGATGTTCTCATAGTTTGTAGTTAGTCAAAATACCAACTTATTATTACCTTACTTACTAGTTATCCTGCTGTCATTGCCATGTCCTGTCATTGTGCTTTTTTTGTCTCACTTTCTGGTTTTATTGTGAAACCCTGTTCCCTGTGGATCTTTTGTTCCAGGTTATTTCACCAAGAGATTCAACACTTTTATATATTAAAATATATAAGAGGAAATCATATCAAATTAAATGGTTGCTTCCACTCATATTAAGGCTCATTTTCTTTGTTCCACTTTTCATTAACTCGACAGTTAAAGTTCATCATAACATTTTTCATAATGCCCACTATTCTCAAGATAGTCACTCATTCTTCAGCTTTTCATGAACTCTTCCAACATACACTTCGTTCTCTAGATTTATATCATAATTGTAACGTATTAGAAACCATCGTTTTAAACCAGGGAATCTTAAAATCTTACTACATATTGGTAAAAATGTGAAAAATGGTTTTAACGAATTGGGCTTTACCTGAATAAATGTACTTTTTAAAACTCTTTAACCTAGGATTGAATTCTGAAAAAGCCATTAACCATTTCAACAACGTAGGCCCAGAAGTACAGATTAAACTATCGCCCTTTATTGGGAATATTATTTATTATATATAATATTATTTAGAATGTTTTTCTGGTGAAAATGCAGCTGAGCAAAGGGACATGTGGGAATCACTTGCCTTTCGACGTGTAACGTTTTACAAAACAAGCATCACAGATGGACACAAAAGAAGGCACAGAGCTGCAGTAGGGATCACAGACGATGCAAAACCAAAAGTAGTGCAGTCAGGAAGAGCGTGCTCGGTTCTTGCACCACCGTGGTGAGGAAAATGACTCCCCCCAGCATGTACACGGAGGGCAGGAGATGAATGCTGAAGTAAGACTCTGGTGGGTTCTCGACGATAGCGTGTCGGGTAATTTCAGCCGCATCTTCTTGCCTATTGTCCAGGAGCAAGGTGTGAGGAGGGGGTTCATCAGGGGGCGCGGAGGGACTGTTTTCAATCGACTCAACTTCAGGAAACAAGCGTGTGATGTCATTATAATCGTTTGGGGGTGATTCTTCCGACGCCTCAAATATCTGCATCAAATCTTTTGTCGGAAACACGATACCAATGCTGTCTACGTGTTCATCCACCTCTACTGACGCAACATCAGGAGCCCAGACTTTCTCTTCTCCATCCTGGACATCTTCAGGTGAATTCCCTTCATTGAGACAGGAGCTAGTCGGAGCTGCTGTGAATGTATTCAAATCTGATGTGTGGCTGTTGAACTCACTCGGAAGTTCAAGTGACTGGGCAGAGTCAAGCTTGTTTTCAGGGGTCTCACAATGTCCCTCCGTTGATGCGGACGTCGCACCATCGATAGGTGGAGTTTCCTGGTCAGTCAAAGCGATGGGACGCGACAGGATCTCTTCAACCTGCTGCAACAGGAAGCAGAAAGGGTAGCGATCTGCACATTAGATTTGCAAAAATAAAATCATCTATTAATGCTTTTCTGTTGTCTTACCGACACAGGCTTGGACAGACGCCCTTCAAACCTGAGACTCGGTTCCATTTAATTCAGATCACGTGTAATAAAGGTGATCAGAATATTTCTGCAAGCTTACTTGCAACTTTACTTTTTAATTTATTCATCACTAGTTCATTACCACTTCCTGTACGTATTTTTTTCTTTGTACTTCCTGTTTTAACTGAGGTACAGCTGAAGCCAGTTTGTAATCAACAGCTGCTCATATTTTCAACACGTCTCGACCTGAAGAAAGATGTCAGATCGTCTCAGTATTTACATGAAGGTACATTCTCTTGATCCGTGCATTTATTACTTTTCCCCCCGTCCTCTGCTGTTTGGTGTAACTGTCACATACACTGAATGTTCAAAACTGTACTTTCATTATTTTCTGCAAAATACATTAAGAGAAAATTCAAAACCAAATTTTAATTTGGTTCAAATCAAATGTATATAACATTATGTCACATAATATAAATATTTATTTCCCTCAAATTGACCTTGTCATAGAAAAATATTTAAGGATACTTTTTCAAGTTTCACGTTTTTCACCATTTAAACTTTTTTTTTTTACCTTTTTGACGGTCCCTCACTACAGTATACAATGTGGTCTCTTGGAGAGGATGGTTGTTGTGGTGACCACAACAGTTAAGGGAATAAATATGAGTATTCATCTGTTTTCAATTAGTTAAAAATTTAATCGAAGAATCATCTGGACTCTCCTAACTTTTCTGGCTTTCAAGCTTTTAAGTCGGTCTTGGGCAGACTTTAGTCGATAAATGTAACGCGCCATAATCAAAAGTAGCAAATCCCAATTGCAAACCTTTGAGAGGACTTTTTTATACAGTTTAAAAATGGTTCTTTATCCCACTTTTAGATTATTCATTCAATTCATTCATTCAATTAAGAGGCAAATAGGAAGGAAAATACATTATTTCAAAACAGGGTTTGGCTAAAAAATCTGTAACAAGGATACAATAAAGCAATGCAAGTGCAAAGACAACATAAAACAAAATGCAATGATGTACGAGATTTGTACACATTTATGCAAAAAGCACCTTTATTACATGTATTTTCCTAGCACTTGAAATCATGAATCATAAAAATAATTAGTGAAGTAATGAAGCTTCAAATCAGTAATAAGCAACACATTAATTCACGTGAACAAATGTAAATTATTGATGACTATAGGCGGAAATATGTAGGAAATTAATATGAATTTGGGCATGAAAATGAAAATGACACTCTCATGACATTCCCATTCCCAGTAGTTATATCCAGGAGAAAGATGTGGAAACTATTGTATATTTTCATTCATTAGTTTGTTAAAAATAAATTCTTAACAGGCAGGAATGGACTTGTTAAGATTACGTTATTTGGTCATGTTGTTCCTTACTCTTACCTTATCTTCCTTCCATTGAAAGATGTGTTGAAAACTGTTAGAACGGATATTTCATCTGTTTTATAACATCTAAAAAATATATGAGCCAACATGCAGTACTCCATATTAACCACAAGGCGACGTCACAGATGAAACATAAATTGAGTTGCATGTCAGTGTTCGTCATCACATGTAAAACGGTCAAAGAGTGGTGCAGTCACATGACAGGCATGCATGACAGGACAGTCAGAACCGCCGAGCGAGTCGTGCTCCAGTGATGAGAAGCCGAACGTTACCTAAGTTGCTGCTGAAGCTTCAATGAGCTGTGAACAATATAAACAAGCAAGCCATGGATGTCAGTTTACTCAAGAGTTTCTTATCTTTCTGCACACGTCACAACTTACCTGTCAGATGTGATCATCTATAAAACAGTCTACCATTGGCTCAGTCATTATTCTTAAAGCAGACAGCCGATAAAATGCATAATTACAGTAAATTAATACACATTTGTTGTTGTTTAAGCAGCGATGACTTGAATAGATTTCACTGAGATACTGAGCAACTACAATCTTACCTCCACATCCATCTCTGAATCCATGTCAGCTGGACGTTCAGCAAAAGGTCTGGGTGAAGGTTCTAAACAGAATAAAAAATATAATTAGCAATCTTGTAATGAAAATAATGAGTCACATTTATATTTAAATCGATTTTACAGGTTGAGAAAAATAAAAGCTATAAAGCTACAAATTGTGAGGATATTGTGAGAAGATCTTCCTCCTGTACCTTTTTCTTTTTCCTCTTCATCCTCTGAATCAAAATCATCCACATCACTGCAGTAAAAGAAAGAAGAAAGATGAGTTATCTTGATATATATATCAAAAATACTCACAAACACTTATTTTTACACTCGGATTGTCATTTCTGTCCATCCTCATCAACATTTGTTCAAAGTGCTGACACATGATTGACAAGAGAATTACTAGAAGAAACAGAACTAACAACATCATTGCAAATAAATCACATATGTTCAGTAGTTCTAATATATAATATATAATATCTAACTATTTATATGATGTTTATGTATAGTTGTTGGTGTAAATCAACAAATAAATGTGCCGAAAACAACCCTTTTGAAACGAAAAAATGGACAGTATTAAACAAAGTTGAATGAAGAGATTTGTAATGCTCTTTAGATAAGACACAAAGATCTAATAACTTATTGGTATCCTTTCAATACAAAATGTAAAGTAAAACAAAAATATATATTTATTTTGTTTTAATAAATTTGAGAAAATAGTTTTGAATTCATAACAAAGTATATTCTGGGTTTGAATACAAAACTTCAGAACATTTTTCTTAATTTGCTAAATTAATGGCAGGATAATTTCAAGCAGAGAGCCGTGTGTGGCCCCTGGTCTGGTCTAGCAATTATATCTGAATTGTTTAAATATGACTGATATCGATATTATCTGCAGCATCGATGAGGTTCAATGATCTCATCCCTGCTATACTCTTTTACCACTCGTCATCATGGATGGTTTGTGAAACACTTATTGAAAAGAGTGGTAACTTGACCTGATGCTGCTCAAAGGTTTTAGACAAAAAGGTCAGACATGTGAGCAGCATGTGACTGACACAAATAGAGCGGAGTGCTCGTCATTGACAAGCCTAAAACAAATTATCTCTTGTCTTTTTAAATGTGAATTTATGAATAAAAATTTGAAAATAAACGTTTTACGTGAGGGGGAAAATGTCTAAACACACATTTCAAATCCCATAATGCACTGTAACAATCCCGATCCTATGGTTGGTTAATGCTTCTTTAGCTGATTGACACCCCTCTTTTACAGAGCACCCCACCTCCCATTCACTTTTCTTCTTACTTCCTTGGCTCGAACTTTAAAGGTCAAAGTAAGTGCGAGGGAAATGCCAGGACGGAAAATGACACCAGACCTTCGCCTATTTTGATCATCTCCCCACAACATTAGATGATTAGCATTCTCCGGGGTGTGTTGTGTGCACTTGCTCCTCCTTACTGCTCCATCACTCGTCAGCGGCTTCAGTCAGGAACTCAAAACGAAGCCAGGTCTGTTTTTGTCGTCACTTCATTTACAACTTGTCTCCAAGCCATTAAAAAATCAAGTCAATTTGACTCAACAAAACCTGAGAAGGAATTTAACAGACAAGCAGTAAAAGAGGTGTTTCATAAACATTACATTGTGAGGTGGTTTTACCTTCTTTTAGCATATATTAGTTACTGTAGTAGTAGTAAAGTATTTTCCTTAAATAATGCTATTGCTATAAAAGTTTTGTCCTCGGTATCTTTGTGAATGAGCAGCTTGGCAGAGGTCTGTTCCCTTTCTATTTTGCAGTATTTATTTTCTTTATATTGTTATTGACTTATTTCACTGCCACATATAACAACAATGTGATGTTGCTTGCCAGAAAGTTCAAAAATCTAAGATTTAAATGAATGATGACGTTGATATTATGAGATATAAAGCTGTTTGAGCAAGCTAAGGAAAGGAAAATATGAACCCAACAACTATAGCTGACATCAAAGTAAAAGGTATTTAACTGGAGTTTGGTGAAGGAGACTTCCTGTTAAAGACAGTTTGGTAAGTATGCATTTAGTTTGACCCAGATGGCCACTTGTTGGATTGAGTTTGACAACCTCTGGTTTATGGCGTGAGCTATCCCTTTGGATTTTTGGAGTTTGCTTGTGGCACATCTGTTGGTCCAGATCATCTGTTTGCGAAAAAAGGTGTATTCAAAAGTTACCTGTAGGCCTTTGGGGGTCTCAAAATCCCCTTTATCTGTTCCACATGTGTATTTGATTGTTTGGCATCTTCCTCGTAGGTCAGATGAAGGGTCACAGTGTAATTCAAGGAGGAGTTATTGGCCCAGAAGTCCCCATCTGAGGTCTCATAGCGAATCACAAACTCTATCCGAGAGCCATGAGTGGTAAAAGGGGCCGCGAAAGACATTTTGAAGGAGAATTGGTCAGTGTCCCCATCACAGGATCCGTCGACATACTCGGCCGGGTGGTCGAAGTATGTGGTCCAGCTGTCCATGGTGGACCTGATGTAAACTGCTTTGTTGAAGGAGATGTTCAACACTCTCACGGTTCCAGTGAAGGCCAGAGGCTCACCATCCACGGTGGAAAGCTTCTCCAGCTCCACTTTATTGGTGTGCACAGCCTGTAGCAGGGAGCTGCTGGAGGGCGAGATGAACTCTGGGTGCACGTTATAAGTCGGGACCAGGTCTGGCCTGCGGTACTTCGCCTGCTCCTCGTCCCATCTCTCGCTCTCATCGTCTGAGTCGAACGCCACGAACTCCTTCACGTCCACCAGCTCTCCCCCCGTCGTGTCCGCGAACGACACCCGTTTCCCCGCAGAGAGCGCCCGGTGGATGCGCATGTACTCGGCGGTCTCGTCGTGGATGGAGGACCCCCTCTTCCTGGGCACCGGGGAGCATCTCGGGATCAGACGCACGTTCTCCTCCTCATCCTCCTCATCCTCCTCATCCTCCTCCTCAGGATCGGATGCCTTGGCTGGTTTGATGGTGGTGAAGAGGTTCTCCTGACCAGGGATAGTTAGGAACGACATGATGTCTGAGGTGCGCGCACGGCGTCCGCAGGTGAGCGCGCATGTGTGGGTCCAACAGTCGCAGAAATGGCTCCCAAATGGATCCAGAGCGACACCCCCTCTGGCTCTCAATGCCAACCTATGGCGTTAAATGTCACCCGTCCGTCCTTCGCTGCCAGCCCTTGTGATCCCCTGGTTGACATGTATTTTTGCATCGCAGTGATGCCAGGAGTCTAATTTTAGCTGTGACCCACCAGCACCCATGCCCCAAATCTACGTGTGAAGTTGGTATAGTCCTGAAGCGCCCCCCCCCCCCTTTCTCTTTGGTACAGGCTGGACAAACGCCCACAATGTTATATTAAGGTTAAGGACGTTGACGTGATTCAGTTTTCCATTTCTAGTCAGGGGCGACAGAATTAGATAATGACACGAATAAACACGAAACATATACATTTAATTTATCCATTAAAATAAAGCATTTGAATTGAATTGCAATATATTGTTGTAATTAAAAGGTGGTGTGATAAGTTTAACCATTGACATTTAATTTCCCCAGGAGGGCCCATCATTTATACAGTGGTGGTTCTGAGGGGGCATCGAGGAAAAATCATCATCAGAATCAGAAACGTTTATTTCCAGTGTTGTCAACAATTATTCACTTCAGGGGCAAAGACTCTTCTCAAAAAACGTAAAAAGCCTAAAACATAAAAAAACCCATAAACATGTAATTAATAAAGGTAAGTAAGTAATGGCCACAAAGCACTTTAACAATCAAAAACAATACACAGTTAAAATATTAAAAATAAAAGACCAAGACACATAAGACAAACACAGGAGTCCCAGAAATTCAAGGAAAAGTCTGCACAAATAAAAATGTCTTAAGATGTTTCTTGAAGGAGTCAGTAGATCCATCAAACACAGAGGGAGAGGAAGATCGTTCCAAAGCTTAGGAGCAACAGCCTGTAAGGATGTATCTCCTCTGGTCCGGTAGTGTATTCAGGAACCATCTGTAGATTCTGATCCACAGACCTCAGAGCCCGAGCTGGGGTGTAAGGCTGGATCAGATCAGTGATGTAAGGAAGAGACTGACCATGAATAGATCTGAAAGTAAGAACCAGAATTCTAAAATTGATCCTGAAAGAAACTGGCAGCCAGTGAAGAGTATTAAATATAAATTGTGTGGGAGGTGGGGGGTCTTTTTTGAGACAAAACTAAAAATGTATGCACTGAGTCTCATATAGAGTGCATCTTATTAGGGCGAATATGTTTCTAGGTCATATGTATTTTACTTTATAATATGAATGTGTGTTTAATGGTAATACAGTAACACCGAATATATATGGCTCATCACGTCTATATGAAAACACTAATAATAAACTATGGAGAATCTTCACATGTTTCAAACGTTTAATTTTCCTAATGTGGTCTCGTCACGCTCACGTACGAACACTGCCCTCTATCGGTCTCTTTCTCCTGCGCGCTAATCCATGTGATCAAGCCAACGAGCGCAATTGGTCCAGACTTTTAAGCGCGAGGGTCAGCAGCCAATCAGAGGATTGTTTTTCTATCACGTCGACGCGAGGATAGTTAGCTAAAGGATAATGCGAATATAAACTATTTTATGGAACAACTCCGGCGTATACTCTACTCTAGAAACAAGAACGTCGTCATTTGGACACTTTCTCCGGACTCTTAACACGCATGGATGTGGTGCAGCCATCGCTGTGTAGACGCGGGAATAGGGTAACGTAAGCTAACTAGCATTAGCATTGTTTCGGGCCTCGGCTGTACGAGAGTCGCTTCCTGTTGGGGATGTTCCTGGGGTGCGTTACGCAGTTATATTTTTACCACCGTTATTAAAGCAAACCTAAATATCCGTGGAACTGCTCTTTTGGCCTCTAAGCGGCGCTCTCGCTCGACACGCACGTTAGCTGTTTTGCTTGTCAGCTAGCATGAGTGAAGGGACGGACTGCAAACAGTCCACTGACTCCGCATCGAGGAAACGCTGTCAGTCGTCGGACAAGGATGAGATCGAAACCGTTCCCCACAAGTCCACGAAGGTCACTGACACATCGAAGGAGATCTCATCGGAAGGCTGTAGAAACAATGAAGCAGAAAGTAAAGTAACATGTAATGAAATGGTAGCAGATGTTGTTGGTGAGAAGGTCGCTCTAGAAAACTCAACACCCGCCAAAAACTCAAACACTGGTGTAGGAGATCCCTCCCACAGTGGTAAGCCACAGTCTCCTCGTGAACTGACACAAGCTGTTGCTGCTGAGGAGACCCCAGGACGCGATCTTACATCAGCATCACCCCTCCATCAATCTGACTCGGCTGCAATCGCAGCAGCTGAAGCCCTCGCCAGCCTCACTGGAGGAAACGGGAAAGCTGGGGCATCTGAGAAGATGAAACATCAGAGTGGTAAACTGAAACAGCGTCCCGGCACCCTGTCCTCAAAAGGAGGATCTAAAACACAAGCGGCACTGGCAGATAGTTCCACATCTTTACACAGCACTGATGGAGAAGATGAGGATGACGTTCCCGATGAAGGGGATCAATCCTTACAAGAATCTTTGTCCACGTCGAGCTCGTCTTTCCCGTCCGACGACGAGAACGATGACGGCGAGTGCGCCATCGTGTCCGTGAAGATGGCACCGGAAATGAGGCAGTCCGTGGCCGTCCTGGCTCAAGTGCAGAGCAAACTCGAGGCTCTCGAGAAGAAAAGTGCACGACTGCACCAGCGGCTGGAGGTGAAGATCGGTCGTCTGAAACAACCACATTTGGATCAACGCAGCACCATAACCAAGACGATCCCCGGCTTCTGGGTGACGGCTGTATCCTTTGAAGAAGTATGTCCATCCCTTTAGAGTGTGTGACAAGTAAATACAAGTGTTTACCTTAACAATTGTACTAGCTGTTAAACCACCCCCATCTTTCTGCTCACATTGATGAGACTGACGAGGATGCTCTCAGTTACATGATGGATCTTGAGGTGATATAACAGTAAGATATAAATGTTAAGTTTTAAGTATTACAATTCAATGAAACTTGCAGATTGAGCCTGTTAAAAACAGCAAGCTGGGGTTTCGAATTCGCTTCCACTTCAGGAGAAATCCGTACTTTCAAAACAACATCATCATGAAGGAACTGCACCTCGGAGTCGGAGGTAGGACATGACCTTTTCTACATTTTCTGTGAAATGTGTAAATTCCAAGAAACGCTAAGTCGTTTTCAGTGTACGTGGAGTTGATTGATTTTGATGGCGACGGTGGACCACATTTCCAATGAGAACTAGCGTGTAGCGTGGCAAGACCGTCATCTCCCGGTCGCCTGCAGTTGGACTACATTTCTGTTTCCAGACTTCCAGACTGGATGTTTGACGGACGACTAGCAATAAGGTATTTTCATTTATTTGTGGATAAACAATATCATTTGAAGATGTTAAAAATAAGTTATGTTTAACTTTGTTTTCTTACCTTACTTGTATACAGTTTAAGTCTCTTAATTTAGGTAATATTATTTTGGAATACTTCACAATATATTGTTTCCTCTATGGTTATGATAATATGGATTACTAAAAAGAAAGATGATGCATTCCTGTATGTCCTTGACAATACATTTCAATATGATGATGATTATAGAACATGTTTTTTTACATTTGTAACATCAATTCTGTCTTTTATTTCATCAGACTCCACACGCTACTGCTGGCAGCTGTTGGTGCTCCTGTAAAACTGAAGAAGTGAACTGAGACCTAGAGACACTGTGCTGTAGGCAAACCTCTGAGAACTGCATTAGTAACATAGACCACATCTGATGGTACTGTGTAGAGCAAAGACTACCCTGGAATGACGTCCTTTGTAGTAGAAGATGAACAATAGGCTATTGACAGTCTGTGCTCCGACCGCATGGTGTTGGAAATAGTGCGGTTACACAGAGTTGTTGTAGTAGTCTACTGTACAATTATCAAAATTAAAACCCTTCTCACATTCAAATTGTAATTGTACATTTATGGATACGTGACTCTCGTGAACACACCTCCTCATCTGGAGAGTCATACCACTCTTCCTCCACAACAATCAAAGATGCTGCAGATGGTACAGTTTTATTTTAAACATGGATTTGATTTTCATCATTCACATATTAAATTACATGTTCCATAGATCCTGAAATAACACATTTGTGTCAACACAGAGTAAGGTTATTTAAATGTTTTGTCAATGGTTAACACAAACACCTCAAACTCGCACACTTCATCCCAGAGAAAACTGATGTCTCCCCGATAAAAATCCAATGACCATTCTTTCAGGAAAACTAAAAACCAACCTTTAGCTACCTCTAGCTGCTGCATCTCTCAACCTCTCTCTTGGTAGCATGAAGTCCAGTGACATTAAAGCACTACATATAGGTACAGTGTATGTCTCAACTTTTAAAGAATATTTGATTTATATGACTTAATTAATTATTAACTGCAATAATGCACTTGTAAAAACGATGCCATTGATATAACTATCACTTTCCTGATAATGATTTTAATCAATTAATTATTATTATTTATTTATTTATTTATTTATTTATTTATTTATTTATTTATTTATTTATTTTAGAATCCCTTATTAGTCCCACGAGGGGAAATTCAACCATTCACACATACTGATGGGAGTAGGCATGCACACTTGCGCCAAGTTCACCATCAGGAGCAATCAGGGTGAAGTGTCTTGCTCAGGGACACAACGACACAAGCTTGTCTGGAGCTGGGATTGAACCTGCAACCTTTTTTTTGGACTGCAGGCAACCACTCTACCATCTGAGCTATGTCGCCCCTTATTGTTCAACTTGAAAAAAATTGGTCTTAAACTATGCATAGAATAAGCAAATGAAAAGCCCACATTGAACAAACACCATAAGCCATAACCAGTAATGGAAACATAAAGCCCATTTACGGTGTATTATTAATAGATTCAATTCATGAAATAAGCGTTGGAAGTGAAATATACCTTGCTGTTTGAAATGCAGAAGCTTAATGTAGAACTTTGTTTCCATGACTATAATAGAAACCTAGCGGATAGATCTATCTATATAGATATATATATTTAACTGTTCTACGTCATCAGTGTCGGTTTATAGTGGTGACGTAAACAAGGCGAACGCAGTTTAACGGTGAATCCAGCAGCTATTCAGATTGTGCGATCAAACGTGAAACACACTGATTGACCACTGCTGATATCCAGGAAGCGGCAAATGCACACATGCCTACTATATAATCATCGCAACAATGTGCTGTCTGTAAAGCATTTAAAGTTTCAGTTTTTCAAATTTCAGCAGAGCAAGCAGTCTTGGTTTTAGTTTCCGGATATCGTGTCGGAGTGACGGTTCATGTTTTCAAGTCTTTAAGTACACTTGTTAGTTTTCATTTAGTTAACAATGGTATCTGCTGTAACCATTGCTGCAATCTCATTCCTTTGATTTTTCTTTATATTTTTAGTTTAACAAAAATAGGTATTGGTCAACACAGTCTTCAGAAAAAGCCCAGAAAACTTAAAACTCTGTGTCCTTTTTTGAAGAAGAACTTCTTGCACAAAGTTGTAAGCTAACTGTCTAGCTTCCCACCAGGCACATGTTGTGAGGACAGAATACACAATGTAATAAAATGCAAGTTCTATGTTTACTAAATAAATATAATACAAGAATGGAAATACAACATGAAAATAAAAAAAGACAATAACAAACATGATTTAAATGGAATAAAAACATGTATAATACACATGTCTAACAATAAGACAATCCCTTCCATTTTGGCAACACTCAGGACTTTGAAAGTCACAACTAAATGCACATTACACACAAGTTTTGTTTGACTGATTTTTTTGAATAGCAAGAAATGCTGTTTGACTTCTTTTGTAACCACTCGGTGAACTCAGCAGAAACGCAGCGAGAATCCTGTTTTTCTCTGAATCTATTATACTGTCAATAACACAAAAAAATCTGGTGTTTTCAACACTAGCAATAAATGTCTTCTTTCTCAATCACAATATCGTCACAAAATACTGTGACATTTATACAAGAGATTCAGCATTACAGACCTTTTTACAGTATAAACCTAAACATTTAAGCTAAACTTGATATATGTGGTCTTCAGTCATCATATTGTTGTTTCATTTTATAGAACTTTTGAGTTTGTTGCATGTCTGGTTGTTATCTATCTGGAGGCTATTTATTGCTATCACGCAAATATCTGATGACCATTTTTGACTTGAGCAACAAAACTTTGAAACTACTTGCTTGTCCAGCATAAAAAAAAAACATCACTTGTAATCCCTCCTCTTCTCTGAGCTCACACCAGCGAGTGAAAGTCAGGCCAATGTTGATATGTGAACATGCTTTTTTCCGGGCAGTTTCCCATTTTCTTGTCTCTTCAGACCAAACCTTTCTTTAGTGCAGCTTCTGTCACTAGCAAGGATCTAGAAAGGGGGATGTGACATGTGCAGTAAAGAAGTCTGCACTTTCATAGTTTTCTGTGGATACTAAAAGTTTTATAGTGGCTGTGAGAGTGACATAGACCAACTCATGCCATGGTAGATGTGTCATTCTGCTAGCTGTTAGTCGATGCATCATCAAAAAAAAAAGTTTTATGAAGGTTGAAAAATGACCAGGTACCGTTTTAACCCTTTTTTGTGTACGCTCTACTCCACCACCAAACCTTTTGATTTGCATTCTGTTATTATTATGATTATTACCTATGTTTACATTCATTCTACAGTATTATTACCAAATGTGGAATTCATGTTATATTGAGCCAAAGATGTACATTTTATATTTCCATCTGCAAAGAATAATCATCACAATCATTCCTTTTTTTTTTTCTTTTTTGCAAATCACTACCAAATCATTTTTATGTTCTAGGTCCGGCCATGTCCTTCTCCAACCCTATCCTATGGCATCGTGGACACAATTTAACAGCCCACAGTGAACCCAGGAAGTTGTCCCGCGGCGTCTACGAGACCTTTTTCAGCTGGTTCAGTGACCATAGCAACCCGGGTCAAGACGACGTGGCGCAGGTATTGCTGACCTCATTTACATTTCTAGATTTTATCTTGGCTTAAAATTGTATTGATTCCTGGAATAATTGAATTGCTTGCATTTTCTGTAGCTTATCTTTACCTTTAATTATGCTCCGGATGTCTCTGAGAAGATGTATCGTAGATATCCTCAAACTCTCTCATCTCTGGTGGCCTTAAATGAAAGAAACTGCTACGTAGATCTAGATGTATTTCATGATCAAGTTTTATTGATTTTCCATGTGTGACTTCGACCGAAGGATGTTTATTAACTCGTCTTTTGGTTCACAGATCCTGAAGGACGACCTCTACAGAGACCCTCTGAGATACTACCTCACTCCTCAGTGGGAACCCAGGGAGAATGGCAGGTATAGCAGATCTATTTTTTACTAAATGGTGAACTCTGTTCTATATTTTAGTTGCTTATACATTTACATTGGGGAAGTTTTTATTTAAAATCCAATGGAGCATTTAAAGAATTGTCAGTAGTCACAATATCACACTACTTTTATGACAGAATAAAACCCTTTTTCTGAATATATAAAAAAATACACAATATAAAATACCCCAAATGAAATGGATATTTTCTTTCAACACCAGTAAAAGTAATGGTTTTTACACTCATTTCTGCAGCACTGCTGGTGGAGCTAGAACCGCAAACAACGGCAGTGGAGACGACTGCGTGGTGATCTCCGACTCTGATGAAGATCCTGGTGAGGAGGAGCAGAAGCCAGAAGAAGATCGCAGTCAGGACGACGTGGAGGATGATGATGATGACGAAGAGGAGGAGGAGGAGGAAGAAGATGAAGAGGGGGAAGAAGAAAGGGGACGTAGTGCAGGTCTGTCAATTGTTTCTACTCTGTGTGTTTTATCACGGCGTGTGAAATAAAAAGAGATATTCTCCCAAGTGTCTGCAGAGTGGTAGGTGTTCGTTTGTTAGACTATGCTCTGTTTAAGAAAAGTCATTAAGTTATGGAAGACTAAAAAGAAAGGTTGTCCTTTTGAATGTCTTTTGGATTCTCAAATACTGCAATTTAAGAGTAAACCTTTTTCTAATTTATATTGTATATGCTTATAGCCAAAAAATACACCATGAAGCTTTGTACCGATTCTGTGAAAATGTAATTATAATACCATCTATTTATTCTATATATACAGACCTTAAGATGATGTGAGTAAAAATATCCTCTTTCAGATGAAAGTCCAGAAGAAGACGTAGTAGACGAGAACGAGGAGGACAGCGGAGAAATCGTGATTGATGGTGAGAACGGTTTAGTTGGAGCAGAAGTGCTGCTGCTCTTACATTCATTTCCATTTATTTTTCTGTTTTTTCATCCTGCAGGATCTGACGACAGTGAGCAGGAAGAGAAGCTTCAGAACGAGGATGAGGAGAAGCAAGAGGAAGACGAGGACACTGAGAACTGAGGAAGAGAACGTTCAAGAAGAGGATCCGCAAGAGCAAGCACTCAACCTTCTTGCTGTTGATCATAATATGCACAGATAAATCACTGTTTTATTCCTTAAATGCGTTTTAAATCAGGGTCAAATCAAACAATAAAGCCAAGATTACATTTCAATTGTCTGTTTTATATACCTATGTATCAGTAAATTTCCTTGGAACTTAACTCAAATTACAACGATGGGGAAATCCTTCAATTGACTGTGATGGCTTTAAAAATACTTTTGTTCTTTTTACCAACTAAAGATATGAGAGCTTAGATTTAACCACAGTATGCTTAGTATTTACTGAACCAAACTTGTTCTCAGGGATGTTCATGGTTGTAGTTTTTTGGCATCTTTATATTGAATCAACTTCACTCTTTGTAAGCTTGTACTCTACTGTAGTATATAGCAAGAACGATACTTCTCATGAGTGATCTGTGTGTTCTTCCTTTCATGCGGTGTCTCTCTCACACACACCAAAGTCTACTCTCAGATTTAGTGAGTCGGACTCCTTAGGTTTTAAGTTACATTCTCCTGGTATTCATGTTGTTTGACATGGTTTTATTTTTTATTTTATTGTTGTAGTTATTGACAATTTTTGAATTGATTTACTTGCTCAGCATGTTGACAGTTGGATAACTTCTCAACACACAGCAGCATTACGTGTGCACTAGTAACCAGCATATTCTCAATGATGTGCAGATCCTAAACTTCTCGAGTGAATACATGGAAATGGTTAATATTGTTTTTTTTATTCCAACTAATTGGAGTTTTATTTGTGCATTTGATCATGAGGCCGTATTTTAAATACCTATTTGTTTGTTGGCTTTAATGTTAATGTTCTTGAATTCACCTGGTAATAAAGTGGTATTTTACCCGCTTTCCTTCTTTCTTTTTTGGACAGATAAAAAAAGTTGTTTATGATCCTAAAACCGAGTGTAACTCTCGCTGCCAAATGTTAAACAGGTTATTTTACATACACTTTTTACAATTCATCATTGATTTTATAGCAATAAAACGGTGATTGAATTGTATTCTGATTCAACCTTCTGTTTTTAAAGCTCTTTTAGGTCACAGGAGATGATCTCCGCAGATATGTGCCCCAGGCCTCAAGGCTCAAACATAAACCAAAACTAAAAGTTGTACTTTATCTACAATATATAGCTCATAGTTCCCTGTTTTACAGACACATTAGGCCACATTCCACAGCTAAAGCAGGTGCAATTGCAGCTCTGGCAAGATTTTCTTCATATTTTTTTACTTTCATTTTATAAGGTAATTAAGATAAGCAATTTACAAAATAATCATTTTTTGTTGTTTGTGAATGCAGGGTGTTTATGAAAAAATACACTTAAAAGAGGAAGTAGTCATGTTGTTACAGTGTCAGACAAAATAATAGAAAAGGCATGAGGTAGCAACCTCAACTGTTTAAAGCAGTTTTCCTTCTAAAAACAGCAGAAAAAGTCCTTAGACATACATTTTACCATAATCTCTCTCTCTGAGATAAGGATCTTATTTTAAACACTGGCATCTTTATAGGTCATCAACGTGGAACAATAATCTACTTTAATTTTGAGCTAACCATCCGACGGGCAACATAAAATGACATTTTAGGGTTCTTGAGTTTGACGTATTTACTTTAAGTGATCCAGACTGCGGTTTGTTTTTTTAAACGGTTAAAGTGTCCAACAGAGGAAGTGGGATTTTTAAAGGCTCTAGTAAATGAGGCATTTAAAGCTTTTAGAAGCCACAGAGAGTATTTTCTCACCCTGACACTCCTGCTCAGAAGTGTCCCAACAACATTAATACAATGACTATAACAATATTAATTAAAAGTAGAAATCTAAGAGCACAGTAATGTAATTTCTAACTTATTTTTCAAGAATCTTGTCCAGTGATGTCGGACTCAGACAGTTGTTCATCAAAATTAAATTGTTAAAATAATGGAAGACTTCCTCACAACAATTAAATGTAGTTGGATACAAATGTTTATTTAAAGATGTAAAGTGTTTGGAGTACACACCCACGTTCATATATTTCTTGACAATGTCCAGTTAAAACGATACATTTAATGTGGAGCTCCTGGGTTGCTATGGTTACTACACGAGGATCCAAGAAGGCTGAAATAAGACAGTAAAATAAAAAAGTGGCGTTCTAGCTTTAATAATAATTAAATGATAAACATTGTATAGTTTTGAAATATTATAAATGGAAATATCCTTGATAGTATAAAGATTAAAATGATCAAAAATAAAACTGTCACTACCGACTATTTAACCAGAAGGTGGCGGTAGAGTTCTGCTTGTGTAAATGTTGTCTTGACTATCTGCTTTCAAATTTAACTGCGTTAAAACTACCACATGTTCAACAGATATTGTGACCTTCACCTTTAGTTAAGTCGCTGGTCGATCATGTCATAGAGCAGCTTTATTAATGTGTTCCACGGCTCACACGACAACTGCTGCATATCGCTCACGTTTTTCGACGAAGGCCTTCAAATAGCCGCGGGCGCTACATTTTTTAGACAGGCCCTGACAAAGGAACAGCAGTAGTGTTGCAATGGTACACTTAAACCCTTGAATCCACTTTTAATGCACAGCTATAAATATTCCACCGGCAAAAACCTGTCCTGCAGCAGCAGCCACGGCGGCCCGGGGTATGTGGTCTTGGATGGGCCCATACTATTAATACTGATGATGGAATTACATTATACCCCCTGAAATGATCCCATGTGGGCCCACAGGAGCAGCCTTCTGTTTGAGGCGCTCCTCCCGGGGCCCTGCCAACATGTCCATGAATTAATGATGGGGTTTAGTCCCTGCAATATTGATAAAACAAGTCCGAAATTGTTGAGAAGCTCCGGCTTTGATGGGTTTCTCTCCCCGGCGTGAAGTGGCTTCAGACTCAAAGGATCTTCCGTGTAAACTCCCAACACTTGAGCCTCTGTTGCTACTGTACACCGATCGTCTTGTCATGTTCTTGCAAAGTAAACCCATCAGTCAGCTGAGAGAATTCTGCTCGTCTTTGGGGTTGATGTTGAAGAACATGCCTCGGGGTGGGACGGGCGAGGGGGGTCAACTCTGTGGGGTGGTAGATAGAATATCCAACTACCTGTGTGTGCATTCCTTCCCCTGCTCTTTGATGCATGCATAGCTGCTAGTTTCAACCACATCCTCGCTGCACGCACGGCTGCTTATCAAGATGGAGGGGCAGGAGTCGAACCCTCGAGGTTGGGGGGCTGGTCTGGGAGGAGGTGCAGGGGCGAACAAGAGCGATGGGATGGATGTCTACGGCGATAAAAAGCTTGTCACACACACACAGCAGATGGATGACTCTTATCCGGGAGAGATCACAGAGTGCACACGCCGAGGCCCGTTTACACAGAGTCGGGATCACACCAGACAGATGAATGGTCCTCCTCCAATCACACGGCGCACACATGCGCACACCTACGCACAGAAAGCCATCAGTGGCCTGTGAAGACGGTTTCATGCTGTCGCCATTGATATTCACCTGGAGCCCTGCAGCGGATAAGAGAAATCCGTTTCGTTTTAATGGAATCAAGAACAGCAGGTGTGTTTGTGAACACACACACCCCCCCCCCCCCCCCCCCACACACACACACACACACACACACACACACACACACTGCATACATGTATGTCAGCATACAAATGTGTGTGCCACACACGCTCGCCACACTTTTTCCTTCAACGCCTTTGCTAACCAGATAGTAAAGCAACTTAATACGTGAAAACCTGTTCAAATACGTTACAAAATCCACAATTCATCTACTTCAAGGTCAAATAACTACATAAGAAGAATGAAATAAAACTATTTTTAATATTGAACAGAAAACTATAGAAGCACTTTGAGAACGCAAACCTCTGCCAAAGTGCTAATTTCTATCTTTTCATAATTTTTTTGCCTCTTATATATTTAATCCATTTGTTAAATGTATCAAACGATCATCAGTGGTAGCAGTTAGCTCAATTGGAAGCAGTAGGAGTAAAAAAGTTGCTTATGCACGACAGATAGCGTTTAAAAGATTATTGGATCCAGACTGGGGTTTGGAATGACACCAACATTTAATCTTCTTGTTTTAATATGGTAATTTAAAACCTGTTAATCCAAACAGTGAACTGGCTAAATGTGGACCCCAGAACTTCCCCTTGTCCCGTTTTGAATTCATTTCTTACTGATATTTTCGAACAATGTGGCTTTATTGATGTGTTTTATGATGTTTAACTTCACATATTGCACAGTCAACACACTTTGCTCATTCAAGATGAAAGTGCGCGTCATTATATGTTTCACAAGAATCACCTTCAATACCGGCGCTCGTTCAAATCTGATCTAATTATATCCACCCAGAGAGCAAACACTTAGAATGTCTACTCTTTCTTTTCACACCCAGAATTAAAGTCTCTTGTTTTTCTTTAAAAAAAAAAAAAAGACCTTCTGTTATTGTTGTGTCTCTGCTGGTTCGGTGTCTGCAGCTTCTTCAGCAAATCAATAACCATACAAGTTTAATCAAGTAACACTTGCTAGAGTATGACCTGGAAAGTTGAAGCAGTTCCAGTTTTACATTTGAGCAACTCCTACCAGGCTGCTGAATAAAATATCAACTCATGAAATTTGTAGTTTTACGACCTTCAGAGAACCTCTTCTCCAGGATGTGCAGTCCAGTGGAACGTCACCTGGCATGAGTGAGTAATTCCATTAGATTAGAAAAGAAACTTACTTTTGAGGTTTTGTGGGAAATGGGATTTGAGAAACGAAGTAGCTGCTCATTATGTATTAGTAATAAAGTCCACATGTCAGCCCACGTGCCGAGGGTTCTTTTTGTGTAGTCTTTTGTCAGTTCTTGAGTATTTTATCTTTTATAAAATATATATATATATATATATATTGTATATGTTGTATATTCTGTATCTTTATATATATATTTCTTTCTTCAGTGATTTTGGAGAATAAGAAAGTATCAGATATTCTTGTTATATTAAGTTAGTTATATTTATTATTTCTTACTTTAAACAGCTTGTTTCGTTTTCAGGATTGAACTTATGTCTTCTTACATGCTCATGCTCTGGTCTATCCAGAACTAGAAGATACTTAGTTGTTGCTCTTGAAATGCTTGATAATAGCTATGAAAATATGCCAAAGTAAAGCTGTAAACCACATTACTCAAGTTTAATCCTGATTAACAACACAATTGCTTGCTCATTGTTTTGTTTTTTTATTCATTTGATTGTACATTGTGTTGAATAAACCTACATGTAATGAGCTTCTTTGCGAAAACATTATATTTTTTTTAAATATGTTTTTAGTCCTTGTTAACAAAGTAGTTATCATGTATAAAATAAAATCCCACCAAGTCCTTTTACATGGAGATCATTAAAAGAGATCTTACCACCAAGAAAAAAAAGACATAAAACACACACTATTACATTACTTTAGCTTACAATATGGTAAATGTACATTTTGTTCAGCCCTCGACCTACACTGCTAAAATATTTTGACCTCTTGTGTGATTGAGTTTGATCCCCCTGTATCAAGGCCATTTTCTTCGCCCCCTGACAACATTCACAATACAGAACGTGGCTTCTGAGTCCTTCAAACCTCTAGCCTTATAGACACTGAAACTTCTAATCACAATAAATTTAGGACTTGATTGATACGCGTTTATCATTTTGCCGACAGATTTACTCGGTTCTGCCTCACATCCTTCCTTTCATTTCCAGTAACACACCCATTATTACTCATCGAGAGCTTCTCCTCTGACAGCTGTTGAATCTCCCCGTTGTATTTAACCGTCAGGGGGGCCCAGCGCCAGATTTGTCTTGACGGCAGATGGTGGCTGGATGACACGCGGCATCTTCATGGAAACTGTGGGGAAATGGTCCAGAGTCTCCTAAAGAAAACCTGCAATCAACTTATTTTTAATACTTTTGGGGACCACAGCTGGCGTCCACGCCTCGCGGTCACAAAAAGAGGTCACATGCTTTGATAAGCATCAGTGTGTGAACACGCAGCACCTGTTCTTTTCTATTTTATATGGATGTTTACATTTTTTTCCCCATCTTTAGGATAACAATTATATTAAAGGTGCCAGCGTCGTTGAAAGACTTTCCCCTTCTGGGCATGTCTGAGTGTGCAGCAGCATATTTCCTGAGTGCATGACGTGTTCAAGATCAACACGCTTAAATACATGAATGGTGGAAGTTGACCTTGCAAGTCATAGCAGATGTTTAACTGTAGTAGCTGTTGGTAATATTGTTGAGAGAGAGTGAGATATTAGTATGAAAAGTGGTTTCTTTACATTCTTTGGAGCGAGAGTCTCACTCATAACCAGCAGACCACAAAAACTAAAAAAAAGAACCCAACGTTGCACTTAATTCAATTTTTTTTTGTCTTTTCTTCTAAATTAAATTTAATTAAAGTGTCAAATCATCACAGAGATATCTTACTTAATCATACAAAGGGGCCAAAATCTTTAAGAACTTTTTGGTTGCGACCCAGAAAACGTTTATATCTGCCAAACTACACAAACAGGGAGAATTAGGCTGACTGAAAAATTCTCTGTATAGTTGTTGACATTTGATAACCATATCAAAAATTAACATTAATCTACTTTGATTTTGAGCCTACCATCCGGCGGGTCACATTAAATGACTTGGCGGGCCTTGAGTTGGACACAAGAGATTAAATGACAATTCAATACGATTTTATGTATAATTTTAAGTGTCTTTTCATATCAAAGTTTACATTTTAATTAAGACTATATTAAGGGAATGCAAAACAATGAGTCACATCACAGTGTGACAGTGGTGAGGAAAAACATCCTATTAGAAGGCAGATAACCTCAAGAACCAGACTCCCTGTTGACGGGCCCCTGCCGATGGAGAAAGGGAAGAGGGAGGATAAAGTGAAAGAAGAAAGAAGAGTATAGAGTGAGATAGCAGAGTCAAGGGAGGGTCATGACCCTATGTAAGAGAAGAAAAACTAAGCAAATCACAATGAGTGACACTGTCAACGTTTTCAACAGGCAGAAACCTCAAGCAGAACCAGACTCATCTGCTGTCAGTGGCTTGGGAGAGAAGAGAGACAGAGAGAATAATCAAGAGACAAAAACTCACAAGTACGTTGAATAACTGCTTGATATTGAGAATTTAACAGTAAAAACAGACAAAAGAACTCATTTATAGCGTGCTTTTTCTCTAAATAAAAGGTGACACCATCTGTCAAGCCTCTTCTTAAGGTCACTCTGAGTGTGTTATTTGTCAACGTCAAAACATGTTCCCTCCACAGCCATGTTCCGACATGTTTCAATTCATCAATGCAGCTCCGGAGAATCAGCAGGTGACATGAGCTCTAATGGCTCGTGCCTGCCCTGCAGGGGGTCTACCTCTCTCTCTCTCTCTCTCTCTCTCTCTCTCTCTCTCTCCCCATCTCTCTCTCTCTCTCTCTCTCCCTGCAATTGTCATGATTTATATGTCTAGAGCCCTAGAATTCAATCCGGAGACCCAAGTCTCTGGACTGCAGGAGACAAACATCTGCCTCACCTTCCACTTCACTCTCCTGCTCACCTGAGTGACAGAGGGTCTGTCTTCTGAAACAGACTGTCAGTTGCACAGATAGGAAATCCATCATCTTCGCTTCACACATGTTGGTTAGCACAAACGGAAGGGGGGGGGGGGGTTGGGGGGGGGGGGTGTTTTCTACAAGTGGAGGCTCAGGTGGGTGCACACGGGCGAGGCCGCGCTGATGGATGGCTGACATTAGAAGGAAAACCTGGGGGAAGTGGCGCTCCGTGTCCCGACGTCCACTGCCAAAGTCGAAGCGGAAACTTTAACTCACGACTGGTTTTCTCAGCTGGACACAGCAGGAAGTCTCCCGAGTGTGGAGAAAAAAACAAAGACTCCCTCCTAGAAGAGTCTTGACCTCTTGCTGTTGTCGGAGCTTGATTCCCACTGCGAAGCTTACCCTTCACGCTCGTCCACGCCGAGGATGAAGCAACTTTTAGCAGTTGTCGTAAAACTTTATTGTTCTCTTTAATCATTTACACACTGTTTGTTTTATTTTTACACTCTTGCAGGTTCACCGTGTTAAAGCTTTTTTACACACATTTCAAGAAAACTCTTTACATTCAGCCCTCTATGAACCCCCTTTTTTTTCTACTTTTGTCACCGTTGTCACAAGCGCCAGGGCCAGTCACACGAGAATCCTTGGAATCTTCTTTTTTTCGGCTGACTTTGCATTCAAGGGTCGCTGAAAAGTGACGGTTACATTGTCCAAGTGGGAGACCTGCCCTCGCCTTTATAACCGTGGTGGGTGGACATCATGGTTAAAACAAACAGTGTTGCTTCATTGAGATTTTAAGGACACTTAAAGGAGCAACTGGACTCTTATATGTAGTACGCTAGTACAGTACATCAGATTTTAATACCTTCTTTTCTATGGACCTTCCTTAAGCGCCCATTAATCCTCTGTGGCTACAGCTAAGTTTGCTAACCTAAGAAACATGAAGACTGAATGTTACGGAAATAGCTTTTTGGCGTCTGACAATTAACATTACAGCCTTGTACCAGTTTCCTTTTACTGGGAACTCTATTAAAGGGTGTCTAGGTCATACATCACGTGTCACATTTAAGGCCCTGGGTCCAAGTCTGGCCAGGCAACTCGTTTTATGTGGCCCACAAATGATTTTTACCTTCAGTTCATGACACCCACAGACACAAGCGAAACAGATCCTTAAAGTTGGTCAATTATGTAATGTGACACAAACCACACTGTCTCTTTATGCTACAATTGTTATTCAGGAATGAAAACCACGTTCTTTGAAGATGTTAAATAGGTGAGTGTATTGGCAAGAATACACATAATACGTCATGTTACGATACTATAGGAACAATGTCATTCGATTTAAGTGTATTCATATTTTCTTAATGTTAAAGGACTGTTCAATTAAAATACATTTTGACAGTGTCTGTACTTTTGTCCCCGTGTGTGACGGAGATCGACAGCCTCCTGCCGCACATGAATGCAGTGGCTCAATTAATCTGCCAACAGCCACCAAGTGCAGCTGTCGCTTTTGTTCAACTTTAATTGTGCAAAGCCAGACGTTCCACCACAGCAAACTGTACCAACATGTTGAAAAGGCAACTACGGCGAAAAAACCCAGCTCTCCTGACTGACTCACACGTTTCAAATGTTGAAGTCTTCCTCTTCAAATGCAAAGAGGTTACAACAGCAGATGCCATTATGATGTATTAATGGGCTTCACTTTTCCTCCATCCAGCTATAATCACGCTCCGCTTTGTTTATACAACGAGTCCTTTGGAGGTGGAGATTTCCTGGATTGTTGATGCGCGGTGACAACCTTGATGCTTGACCAATCACAGCAGAGCGAGTGTGGTTATCGCAAACAAAATTTAATTTCAGAAAGAAATGTGCATTTTCTAATGTCAATACTTCAATTAAAAGAGAGTTTTGTACAAAAAGACACAAACTTATGACTACAATAGAGGTCCAATATATATTTAAGACACACTTAAATAAACACCTTAGTTGCCCTTTAATATACGGAAAACCTTTTTAAATCAAAATGCATTAGAATTTATTCAAATGTGTATAAAGTTCTTTAACTAAATATGCAAGGAAATTAAGACAAGATTTATCTTTATTCTTCCCCCATTGGGGAAATTTTAGTTCATCACAGCAGTTCACAAAAGAGATAGAGTACACACAATACAAAAACAATAATACAATAAAATGATATTAAAATGTAATGAAATAATCTAAAATTCTAAAATGAACTTAATGATAAATACATCAACAGCAATAAACATTAACACACATGTACACACTAAAGAATGACAGAAGTTGGGGGGATGGAGTTAGAAACACTAAATATAAATTATTTTATATACACTGACTGCAGTGTATATACAGTATACAGTATGTTGGTTGAAAGACAGTAGTTAGTGTAAAAATATCTGCACCTCAAAACAACTAAATTACATCCAGCGTTGGTCAAATATTTAAAGATAGGTTAGGTCTGGTTGAGCTAGGTGGTCGAAGAGAAAAAGCATTTGATTTGAGGAATCACACAAAGAATCATTGATTCTTTTGTTTATTCTTCTTCTTTTGTTTTCAAGATTGTGGTGCGTTCAGGGAAAATCTGAACTTATTGTTGGACATTTAAAAAAAAAGAAGATATCTTCTGTATTTAGTCATTTTTTGGCAGGAGTTTCAGCGTCAGCATGGAGAGGGTTAATCGTCCCCATATGGTGCAGCAGGAGTTCGGTCCACGGCTGCTGTGGGCCAAACCCACGAGTGCGCCGAGCAGAAGGAGAGGACGGCGGGGAGGACGCTCACCTGTTCCCGCGCTCTTCACTCATTCACCCGCAGACTCCCGCGGACACACATCTGTTGATGGAGACGCTCATTCACGCCCGAACTTCTTACTAAAAAAAAGAAGGCGTTCACGGACCAGCCGGGTCAGAAGCTCGTGAATTGATTTTTTTTTTTGTTTGGTCCACGAGTGGATTTATCGAACCCCGAGGATCGGCGCGGAAGGAGATTTCACGGTCCGACTGAGTGGGCTTTAGCGACACGAGGGAATGTTCCGTTGACATCCGGACAGTTTTTTTGGATCTCAAAGGTCGAACCCGGTTCCTTGAAAGTGAAAAAAGCCCAAGGTAGGAAACTTGACTCGGGCGGGGGTTAACTTTTAACTGGTGTTTGGTTACTCTGTGTCGTCTGGAGGGTTCACGGCTGAAGGACACGGGTCTGTTCTTCTGTGGAGTTGACAGGTACTTTCTGCCTCCGCCGGAGAAATTAGTTCACAGAACTGGAGGAAAACTTGAATAAACGACCGATTCGTGTAACAATGTATTTAGTCTTCATATCCTTCCATTTAAATTGATCATTTGATTTCGCTTTAACGTTGATTTTTACCTGGATCATTTAATAACCTTTTCATGGACACACCTGCGTTTATATGTTGACAAAACATGGTGTTTACATGACAAGAGAGGATATTGTTGAGCCACTTGGTATTTTTCAATCGTGTATTAAAGGATTATTGGGTTTGTTCTGGTAACACATTTGTATTTAACCTTTGCACAGACATGATTATTGTTTTCATAACCTACATCACACGTTTTCTCTTTTGAATTTAATTATTGAAGTTATTATTATTATTGATCAACGTTTATATTCCCCACTGTTTCTGTTTAATTTTATTTTCTAGATTACAATGAAAACAAAAATATATTTTATATATATGTATTCAATTCAGTGTGGCATTTCTGTCTTCCACTTATGCATGATGAAACAAAGCTGCTTCTTTACATGTTTAGAAAGTCAACCTCAGCCACTTTTTTTTGTCAGAGACTCATGAAGAGTCTATGTCCATAGTTGCTACAGGTTCCTACCACCTTTATAAATAAAGTGTTCATTGATTTCATTTAACCAGCAAAGTTTTTTGTCAGTACGTAGATGTGGATTGATGTGGCTAATATAATATATTATTTGCCATCATTTTGGCATATTTTTCCCCTACATTATTTTGCGTGAATATTGATGCAATCCAACTATTATTGTTGCTCAAGGGTGCACCTGTGAGATGTTTTAATCAAACGGACATAATTAATGGTTCTTGTTGAGCAGTTATGAAGTGATTGGAGAAGCGTTGAAACGCCCCCAGGCTACTGTTTTTAATTTCCAATGGTTCAACACTCCAGCTATTCCAACGATCAGTGTTTTTTTTTTCAGCTCCTGAATTTGCAGGGAAGGCAATTGCATTTTTTTTGTCCTCTCCCTAAAAGCACTTGCTCCAGCAGCACATTGTAGAAGATTCCCCCAGAGGCTTGTCATGAGAGGGAGTCGAGCCTGTGGGACAGCTTATGGTCCGCACCAAGCACACCTTCAGGGAAACTATTTAATGGATGTTAGGGACTCGGCTTTTAGTATTCATAATTCATAAGGGATCCTCTCCAGCAAAGTGCAGATGCATAATGAATGTCTGAGTTAAAGTCCAACAGTTAGGCTTAATTTCGACACCTCTGGACTGTCAGGCGTCGTCCCGGGGAGGACCGGCCTCTTCTTTGAACTGTCATGTACTTCCCTCGTCAAACTTCTGCACAGACGTGCTCTGCTGCATGACAATCAGTGGTGAGCATCTGAGGGGTTTTTCTCTCGGGCTCTTTCTAATGTACAGTAGAACGGTTTTTTTTTCCACCCCGGTCCGTCTGCAGATCTGATTATACAGTCTCCACGTATGCCTCACTACTCTTAAATAAATAATAGACCTGTCATATTTTCCTGGTGCAGGTGTGAGGATTTTGGGTGCTAACTATGTGTTTCTCTTGGAAGTGTGCAGGGCAAACTTGTGATCAGAGGGATGAGAGAATCGAGGAAGACGTCTCCTTCATGTCCAGCTTTCTTTTACCGTCTTGTCTCCACTGACATGTCTCATGGGGCGCCTCTTTAATAATGTTTTTTTTTTTGTCCTGATTTAGATCTCTGTGGGCTACCTGCATGACTGTTGCCATGACAACACCTGGAGTCCACGTCTTGCTTTTGGCCTTGTGCGTTTATCAAGGCTCAGGCCTGCTGCAGTCTGCTCCCAGGGTCCGCCTCTCTTTCAAAGGTGAGTTCACGGAAAAAAAAAGCGAGCCTCTATGATGTCGGTTCTCCTGCTCGGGCGACATTCACCCCACTTCCTTCGTGTACATACGTAAAGAGGATATTTCCTGTCTCATGTCAGATATGTCACACTGGAAACAAAAGGTGGATGTCACGTGGGGTTCTGCCCGTTCAGAAACTTTGGCTCCACACCCAGAAACTCACACGCACAACAGTCCGACCTCTCATCCGGTCTATACCTGACATGACGACACAAGTGGGAAACAGCTGAAATATGATCACAGGCGAAAAATGTTATTTTCGCAAAGTAATTGCCCTCAGGAATTGTGCTCAGAAGTCTTTTATTGACATTTGGGTTTTTCCCCCGTGAAGGCATCTCCTGCCTTCATATTCATGTTACAAGTATGTGGCTGGCACCCTTTGATGGGAACAATGCTGAGGATGATTACTGTTATTTCTGCATCTCTGTCATGACTTGAGACCCACACAAAAGGTGGCTGTAAACTGATACCAAATGTGGGAATCAGATTCGGGAAATTCTTCCGAAGTCAAAAATGTTTGGCTCCAGACCTGGATACTATAAACATCAGAAACTAACACTTTTGTTGTGATCCACTTCATCAGCTGCTATTAAAATCAATTTAATCATATTATTTCAATCAGTGATGTCTGACTCGAGGCCCAAGGTCCAAATCTGGCCATCCAACTAATTTTATGTTTCCCCCTATTTGAAACATTTAGTTCAGTAAAGAAATAAATCAATCCTATTTTAAAGACACTAGATGACATCCAATATATGCTGGTATCAAACCATGGAGTTCACAGTGTTATAAAATAATCTGGAAACTTTGAAAAACTGAAAGGTGGAAAAGCAGGTGCCTGGAAGTGAAAAAGTTGTGAGTTGGACTTCCTGTTAAAGGTGAACAAGATTCTACAAAATGTTAAGTTTGACTCAGATTTAAATTGGGTTTCTATAGTCAAATGTGTGTTTGACTGCACCGATGTGATACCAAGTAGTCAACACAGCGTCCTTGCAGAGGTTCTTAGAGAAGTCTACTCTGTAAAACTCACGTACTTAATAAAGTCATTGTGTGGGTTCGACAGTCAGCATCATGGTTACGTGCATCTCACTGTTAGCTACCAAGACCTTAGCTATTGACAGAAAGGTAAGTATCGTGGAAAGAAGCTGTAATTTTCTTGCTTCATGGATGTGATTTTTAATATTATCTGAGAGGGTAAGGAATGCTCTGATCAAAAAATGAAGTGATTATTGTCTGAAATAAGACACAATCTTCAAAGTCAACAATACTTTCCACAATTGTCATTTTCTTTTCATTTGGGACTTCAACAGTTTTTATGTGTGCTGGTTTAAATATCGTGATCTTTCTGAATGTAGTCTGGTTTTCTCGAATGGGATCAATAAAGAAACTCTTGGACGAGGGTTGGATTACAAGAGAAATGTCTTAAATAAGTATTTTACCAAATAACACATTACATTTATTTTTAATATAAAGGGCAGGAATAGCCATACTAAAGGAGAATTCATTTGTCAAAATTTGACAATAGTGTTTTTTTCTCCAAACTAAAAAGGCTTTGTGTTTGTGAAGGGGTACTTTCCGACACAATGTGGCCGACAAACTTTATTAGAGTGACATTTTTGGCTAACTACATTTTGTGGTCTTTGTTCTGGGAGGCTACATTTTTACAAGATATTGACTTTCTTGCCTATCCTTGCCTCAATGGGGATGAGATGTGTCACGCAAGACTTTTCAAGCCCTAAATAAAAGGAGCCGATCAAAAGATCAATAACTTGGATTTGGCATCTATTTTGGATCCAGGAGAGACTGAAACCAACTTTGTTTTCAACTGACCTTTCCCACTAGTTCATTCTTCTAAACAGCTTATACAGTACATACCGACATGTTTCTGAGCACAAACTAATAATCTGACTAATTGCACGAGTTAATCTTGTTATAGGTCGTGGCAGATGATTTCTAGCCGGCGCGGAATGCACGGTTGTTGTTTGTGATAATGGAAATGATTTGCTTCTAGAACAAAAAGCGAAATGTTGGATTGTCTCCACCTTTTCTTTACGCCACTCCAAGGATTTATTGTTCATTGTTTATGACAGTGAGCCTCTTTGTTCCTCAAGGCGCCTGTGAAGGAGGATTTTTTTTTGTGTGGTGGCCGGAGCTCATGTGACTCTTTTGAACGAATGAGCCTGAGGCCGACTTTTTGAGCAATTTTTTTTAACCACTTCTCTCACATATATATATTCAAAGGGTGAGTCAGCATTGTTAGAGAGCAAAATGTGCTGTGTAACCCTTGCTGTGTGGTAGATGCGTGAGACACTGTCCAATTATAACATGATAGTTGGAGGTCTTTACTCTGATTCCTTGTCCTTTCCAGTGTTTCACCAGCAGTGTTGTCATGGGATAAGTGTTTGCTGGATGTTTACCGGATGATGGCAGTACATTGTCTGCTATTTCTGGACATAGGAGACATGTATTGGGGTGTGGTGTTTCTACATTTAGTCCCCTCAGTGAATCCGCTACAGCTCCCCGCCAGATTCCTGTTATCCGGTGTTTACCTCTCACCCACACAACCGGACCCCGGCCCCCGAAGACTCACGGACGGACATCCGATTCAGCCCCTTGTTTTTTTTTTGTGACACCTCAGCCGCATCCTGTTAACGTTGACCTCAAAAAAAGGAAGATGACTAAAACTTTGATGTAAAAAAAGATGGGGCTTCCTGTTGAATCCCCATAAGCCGGCTTCTGAGGCTCTCGGGGAACATTTGTCAGCGCATGCCTGACCCATGTACGGAACGCAGATGTCAATGTTCAGTTATAGAAGCACGTTGATAAACGGGCGAACAAAGTATGTGAGGCAGAATCTTATTGTTCCTGAGAAAATCTCCCACAGCTTTTTTTCACTTCCTGTTCAATACCCAATTAATCCTCCAGGCCCGCCCTGTGAATAGTGTTGTGCCCGTAAGGGCCCCATTTGCCCCCCCCCCTTCCTTCAATCCTATGCCTCTGGAGGTGGTATCAGAAGCAGGATGGGGTCTGTGTGAAAGGTCAAACCTCCCAACAAATTCTTTCTTTGTCATTTTCGTCACTGGAAAATTTGCGTACGAATGCGAAAAGACGGCTGACAAAAAAAATTCCAATGTTGGCCTGGTGCGTATAAAAGTTACCGATTAGGGAACGACGAATAACTGGTGAGAAAAAGGCGCTTATGTCATCCTCGCTTGTGACTGTGAGCTCCTGATCGTGACTAGAAATTGCTATTACTTTGTGGGAACACAAAATTTGGGGAGATTAGTAATGAACAGATGGAGGCATCTCAACTCCACTCTGACACCGGAACACCTCAGGCTTATGTATTGTGAGCGGGCTTTGACTTGTAGTTGAACTTCAGTCATCTGTTTGGTTAAATACATAAATTAGCTTTTTATACAGATTTTATAGTTTAGAGCTATGATGTCAACATGCTTCGGAGGTCAAGCTAAGTTATTTAACAAATTCAACAATATGTAGTTAAAAGCTCTTGCTCCTAATTGTGGCCCCAGAAGCCTGAGTCTGAACACATGGTATTTTCAAAGCATTTCTGTGTATCATTTTAACTTCTCTGGACTGTTTTTTAAGAAAATGACAAGAGCTCAAACTTAAATGTTATGATGACATAGATTGCAAGATGCCAGCGGTGCAGCTGGAAGTCTGTGGGATATTGTTGCACCAGATAGTGATGATGCAGTTGTCCTAACATGTTGTAATATTCAGAAAATTGAAAGAGTGTGGGTGTGATGAGACATTAGAAAGATTTTTCTCTGGTGATACAGCATGTGGTTATTCTTGAGAAAATGAAACAAAAGAGAAGATATGAATTTCTTCTGATGCAGGGGCCCAGTGTAAATGTGGTTCTAATAATTTTTGTATAACTCTTTTGTTTTTTTTTTTATTTAATTTTTTATGTAAAATCATTTAAAACCACTTTTGTCCGTGCATGCTTCAGGGGAGTTAAGAAGTTTATAAGATTGCTGATGTAAGGATAAGGATCTTTTCTGCTCAACAAATCAAACAAAAGTTATATTTCTTTGCATTGGCTGAATGAGTATGCTATTAAATGATGATGTAAACCACTCTCAGTAAACCTGTAGTCTTGCACTGTAATATTTTTTTGGAAATGACAATGTTGCTGTTGGATACATATTCATAACAGATAGGAGTCAAACTCACAGGCTGCTCAAAGCATCTGGAGTTGCGAGGCGGGCGTGTCAGAGCTGTTATTAGAGGTTTTTTAGGCGACCGCTTTTTGGATTGAACACAAAGTGGGATGCATGTTTAGGAAGAAATGTATTTAAATCCCAAATATACTGCAGTTATTAAAATTACATAAGATCCATTTCATATGTTATTGTAACTCACTGTATTATCACTGCAGATGTTTGATATAAATGTCTTATCAATTGTTTTTGTGACTTCATTTACACTATGTATTTAAGCTGTTGTTATCTTATGACGGCATGATGAGCTTTACTGCCTAAGATGGGTGAACTCCAAAATAAATAAATCTGATTTAAATGTTTTCTTTTGGGTGAATAAAATAAGCCATAATAAACACATGATTCTTTAAGTAAATGATGATCAATCACAGTAATCCATTAAAGTCCTTTATTTGGATAAAACCTCATCATTAAAAAAAATTGCCATGTCTTGTCACGCTGTGTTATTTGCAGAGCCGCTTTGTTTCAGACTTGCCTGCCATTGTATCTGTTGCTATAGAGGATTTATGTTGCTAAGAAAGGGATTTTAAGCCAGGGGAGATTGGCAAGGAGGGGCATTGATTTTTACATCAACCTTGAAGCACAATGAGCTGATTACATAAATAGCTTTTTTATCAATAAATGGTTTGAATGAAGTAAGAAAAGTAACTGAAGGTAAAATTTGAGTTGTTTTTCATACTTCATTTGTGTGTCTGCGCTTGGGTGTGTGCATGTGTGTGTGTCCTTTCAGTGCTGCGTCCATTTGTCATGTGGTGGAAGAAAATTGTTCAATCAAAGCTTTCAGCAAAGGCAAAAGGGGAAAAAAATGTCAGCGCAGCGTGTCTTAACAGGTTCTGCTCTGCTGAACACAATCCTGATCCGAAGAATTAGCTCCGAGTTCCACTGACCGTTTTTCCTCCGGGAGGGCCGACTCCGCAGCTTGCATCGTGACTCTGACTCAGTCCGACGGTCGGGACACATGAAATATTCAGATCTTAAAAGCAAATATGTTTCTTAAATGCTGCAGGTTGAGTTATATTTAATCGGGGACACACATTTTCTTGAGTCCAAGTGAGAAACTGCCGTTTAGAGAAAGCGTCGGTTTATCCAAGCTGCTGAGGAAACATGCTGGAGACATGAGGGGAATAGTTTTAGAGGTTTCTGCTTCTTAGTTTGTGGCAAAGCTGAGGTCAATGTACATATTATTTTCTTTACGACAAGTATTTTTTAAGGCTTCAAAAGAGTATGGAGTAAAGCATTAATCTTCTATGTCTATGTTCTGCTAGTCTGTTTTTTACCTTCTAATAATCCGCTTTGTCTCACAGAACTGATGGACACTCGGGCAGCGCGGCCCTTCAGCTTTTCCTTCAACACCAGCGACTACAGAATCCTTCACATGGATCAGGATCAGGGCCGACTGTACTTGGGGAGCAGGGAGTACCTTGTGGCGCTGGACATGCACAATGTCAACAAAGAGCCTCTGATAGTGAGCATGATCTTTTCACCGTAGCAGCATTTATATTGGACCCTATTAAGGAACATAAACATGAACTTACCACAAGGTCAAAGGTGGATCGCACTAAGAAAATGTAACCGCATGATGACAGAAATGATTTGAGCACTTAACTACAGCGATGTGTTCGATAAGAGGGAATTAGACGGAGATAAGTGGCTCTAAAAGTGCTCTTAGTTTATTTAAAGATAATTGTGCAGCAGTAGGAACCACCAGGCTAATCAGTCCTACTGCACCAGCTATAAATTCAACAATAAAGTTGTAGGATATATATTGGCAAGAATCTGGCAACATGTATCACGATGGAGGTGAAAATATACAGTATATTTTGATATACTATGTGTTGCCTGACTGCTTGACTCCATTTGTTTTGAAAGCAAAATATGCCCAAGCAACAGCTTTAAAACCTGTCGGAGCCAAATGTATCCTCTTGTCCTTAGTCATCTCGGGGATCTTGCACGATTTTTTTTTTTTAAGCTGCGAGTGACGTAAAGGTTGCTGGACGTTTAATAACAACTCTAAAATGAACAAATGCCATGAATATTTGCATGTTGATAGGTAAAAAAATTAAATATAAACAATATTGCGTTTTTTAAGTGTATTGTTTTCTCACAACTCTGTACAGGACTAAAACGTAGTTTTGGTAAACATTTTTAATAGTTAATTTTATCAAGCTATGATGTGACGGATTTTCAATTTAAACCTAAAACAAACAAAACAAAGCGTCCCAATCCTCTAACAATCAAACTAGACAATTCAACATAAATTGACCTGTTTATAATAGTCATAAAAGTGTTTATTTAGATACATCTTCTTGGTGCTGCTTTTTTCTTTGTGTAAAACTTCACTCATCACCTTGTGAGAGGTACTTATCCAACATTCTTGGCTTCCACATTTCAGATCCATTGGCCGGCGTCAGCCAAGAGAAAGGGAGAATGTCAGATGACGGGAAAGGGAAAACAGGTGGGATCATGCGCTGACATCCTCGTCTTTCACGTCCAGACAATCACTTTAATAGTGTTTGAATTCCATCCCTCCGACCTTGCTTTGTCCAGGGAGAATGCGCCAACTTTGTGCGACTGATAGAGCCGTGGAACCGCACCCACCTCTACTCCTGTGGAACCGGGGCTTACCAACCCATCTGTACGTTTATCAACCGAGGCTGGAGGGCAGAGGTGAACACATCCTGTTGTGGCTTTTACTGAATAGGAAACATCCATCACATTTTCTCCTGCAAGTGTTCTCCTGTTAAAAACACTTTTTTGTTTTTGTTTTTTTTCTCACCATGGTCCCGGGTGGCTCCATAGATATATCTATTTTAACGCTTTCTTGTCTAATCTGTCTCTGCAGGATTACCTGTTCAGGCTGGTCCCTGGGTATGTGGACTCGGGGAAAGGAAAGTGTTCCTACGATCCCAAGCAGGAGAGCGTTGCAGTTCTTATCAGTAAGACGAGCCTCATTTGTCACCAAAGAGTCAAAATAGACAAAATAGTCTCAACTTGCCAGTATAGTTATCACCATCACCAATGTGTTAGTGACGTTTGACTAGGTTGACACAATCAGGGTCATTTCTTATTCGGAAACTCACTTTTATTTGACCAGGAGGTCAATCATTTTTAGTCTTGCTCAAAGCGAGAGTGGGAAGACCACCAGTCTCCTGCTTATACCCAAACGACTAAAAATGGAGGTTAATAAATTAACCATGAAAAGACGAACAGAATGATAAAAGGCCAAGGAGTGATACTTTTAAGTTCAAATGAATCATCTCAACACGCTTCTAAACCTTACCTTATAATGAAATACCACAGTAATATTGAAGGAAAGCTAAAGTTTCTTGATTCGTGAATTTAAAATAACTACATTTAAAATGTATTTTAGAGTAAACACCTTGAGAATATGTTTAGTCAAAATATCTGTTGGTCTGTCCAAGATGGTAACTTGTATGCTGGAGTGCACATCGACTTCATGAGCACGGACGCCGCTGTGTTCCGGACCATGGGGGGCAGGACCGCCATCAGGACGGAGCAGTACGACTCCAGGTGGCTCAACGGTGAGTCAAGTGTGGGTGTGAGCTTTTCAAAGTTGCTGATTGCAGGTTTTGCCTCCTTGCCTTTTTTTTTTTCTATTTGACAACCACTCGCCTGAATCCTCCGCCTGCTTATCTGGGTTTATCGTCTAGAGCCGGTGTTTGTTCAGATCCAGCAGATTCCTGACAGTGCAGAAAGGAATGACGACAAGCTCTACTTCTTCTTTCGTGAGAAGAGTTTAGACTCCAGCGGCGGCTCCAGCCCGAGCGTGTTAGCCCGGGTGGGAAGAGTGTGTCTGGTGAGCGCCGCTGCTCTCTTATCCAGTAAAAATAAATGCAGCTTATCTTGAAGTATGTATTATTTCGGGGGTCTCGAACCATGAACTCATTTCCTTCCTGTCCAGAATGATGAAGGAGGGCAGAAGTCGCTGGTGAACCGCTGGACCACGTTTCTAAAAGCCCGTCTTATCTGCTCGGTGATAGGCGAAGACGGAGTGGAAACACGATTCGATGAACTCCGTGAGAAGCCGGAAATAATCTGATCGCGTTTTGATTGTGTGCACCAGTTTGACTCGCTTCTCGTTTATCTTTTAGGGGATGTATTTATCCAACCACAACAGGATGAGCGAAACCCAACTGTCTACGCTCTCTTCACTACGGCGGGGTGAGCATCTGTGTGATGAATCCATCTTGTAGGATTTAGAGATGTGTGTTCTATCTGAGGTCGGCAGCATCGATTCCATTCACATTTATATAAATTGTCAATTTAGAATAGCAGTAAGATAACACACTTTACATTTAAATAACACTATATAAGCATTAAAATTCACATGCAAATATTCACAGCAGTATATTCATTTTGGTTTTTCAATTCAACTTCCGGCTGCTAGATGTCAGCCGTCATTAAGTCCTCCGCATCTTAAGGAAGAAATGAATTGAAGAAATGAAATCCCTTGAGATCCCCATCGATGACTGAGGACCAAGGGATACAATTGACTCCAGCAGCTTTTAAAGCTGATGGTTAGACATATTGTGGGTTACAGTATATAGACTGGAACAATCACAAGATGTCAATACAGTTACTTTCACCTAAAACAGTTCAGAAAAATATATTATATTAAAATATATAGATATGGATCGATGTAAATAAAGGGAAAAGAAAAACAGGTCCAAGGTAGATTCACAATAAGCAACAGTTGCGAGAAAGTACAAAGATTAACAGGCAGAAACCATGAGAAAAATCAGACTCATTGTGGTAGGCCTCCTGCTACGAGGGAGATAAAAAAAAAGAGGGGGATGGAGAAATAAGTAGAAGAGGGCACAGTGTAAAGCAGGGGCTGACAATTCAATTTCTTCAGGGGCCATGTTAATTACTATGAGGGTTTTGCCCAGTCTGAAGGAAAATATCCTCAATACAAAAGGAAAACAAAAAAACTATTTTTTGATGATGTACTAAATTCAATACAGATTTCAATTTATAATATTGACACAAACCAATAATTTTATGAATCAATAATCTTGTTTTCAATATTCTGTCCCATCATTTTGAGGGACTTGAACTAGTTAAAATAAGTAGAACATAAATCAGTTTTGTCTACTGTGCTCCAGTAAGGTCATCAAAAATAAAGAGGGTAGAACTTGATTTACGATCTATTCCTCTGGTTTAGATCTCCAGCAGAGGAGCAAGGAGAGAAATCTGGATGCGTTGACACCGTCTCTGTGTGTTTACACTCTTGTCAGCAGCTTGTTTCAGGAGGCTTCTTTCATCTGACGTCTCTCTGGTGCACAGCTTCTACTTCCTGCCTCAGCTTGAAGTTATGATCTTATGTTTATGATCAAAGTCTCAAAATCTGGTCTGCAGTTTAATCATGTAATCGTTTGTATTGACCTCTCACGACTGGAGCATGTTAATGTCAAAAACTAGTTAGTGCATCAATGCTCACACGTACACAGCATCTTAACAATCGCATCGGAACTCACACACTCGCTCAACGAGAACCTTGATTTAAAGAACGGGTCACATGAAAAGGAATATAAAAATAAAACAAGGATGATAAAAGGGGATTTATGTGTCTGATGGAATAATTTGAATATGAAAACGTTCCACGGATAGACTGACTCGATGATAAACATTCTTGATCTGTGATGTCAGAGATGGAATGTTCACTAGAGAATGTTAAATTTACACTGTGTGGGAACTAGAGAACAGAGTAGAACACAGCGTCCAACATACTGGTCCTTCAGCTCATGCTTGTTCTTTTGTTTTGTCTCTCATCTTTTCTTTCTTTTACATCACATCCATGAAGTCATTCTTATGATAGTAACTAGAAAGGTAAGGAAGTGCAGAGCTCACCTCACATATTACTGTATGTGTGTGATATTTCAATCTTGCCTGTCCTAGACTAGCTTTGTTTTCTTTGAAGACCAGATCAAACCTTCAGCATCAAATTTGACATGTTATGATTATAAAACAGATTTAAAGGGCAATTCATGTGTTGATTTAAGTGTCTCTTAAATATATCTTAGACCTCTATTGTACTCATCAGTATGTGTCTGTTTGTACAAAACTCTCTTTCATTGAAATATTTACAGTAGAAAAATGTGCTGAAGTCCCGCCCACTGAAAATACACGTTTTTCTGAAGATTAAATGGTTCATTATAATATATAATGTTTGTCATTGCAAACCAAGCAGGCGTTATTACCGCTGGCTGGACCATTACTACGTCATAATGGACTCCGCTCTCGTAACCTTTTGTTCACTTGGATTTCAGACGACGGAGAACTTTATAAAGTAATAACTTTAAAAGAATTGTCATGAGAAGGGAATAACTGCATCTTGGAGAGGAAAGAAAGTTGTGTTTTGACATTAGTTTCCCTTTAAAGCTTTCTTAAAATAACCCAAAGAACTGCAAAGGCAGATAAACACAGGTGGACGTGTGGAAGATTGTGGAAAGATAAACGAAAGAATATGGTATTTTAAAGCCCACATGTCTGTATAGAGCTGGTGGAAACACACCCCTAATTAAGGTTATTATTCCTGCAACAGTAGTCGTTCATTGTGGCGTGACCTGTTCCGCATGTTGACCAAAGGCATCATGGGTGGCCGTAGTAATGTCATGGGTGGCTGTAACCCCCTAACGATGCCCCCCCGCCTTTTGTTCGATGCCGTTCTCTCTTCCACCTACTTAAGAGCGACGCTGTGGGTGCTTGGCTGGACGTCGGAGATGTTTTTGTGTGACGTGGTGCAGTAAATCTATGCGTGGCTTCACAAAAGGTTCCCCTCATGGCCCCAGCAGAGTCACACAAGCGGAACGCAGATGCTATGGCAACAGCAGTGAATCTCTCTTGCTTATTACAGCATCTTAGGGGATTTAAAAAAAATAACTCCATTATTTGGAGCAGTTTAAAGTTTGGCGTGTTTAGTGGAGCTGTCAGACTCTCATGAAGGTTTGTGTGCCACAGATCTGTTTTTAAGGGTTCTGCCGTCTGCGTGTACTCCATGGCCGACATCCGAAACGTCTTCAACGGACCGTTCGCTCACAAGCACGGACATAACTACCAGTGGACCGAGTACACGGGCAAGATTCCCTACCCTCGTCCAGGAACGGTGCGTGACGTAAAAGCCTACATTCACGACACAGGAATATCAATCTTCAATCTTCTCCTTCCCATCGTCCTCCAGTGTCCAGGAGGAACCTTCACACCCGGCGTCAGCTCCTCCAAGAACTTCTCAGATGAAGCCGTGAATTTCATCCGAGCACACCCGCTCATGTACCACCCTGTGTATCCCATCCACCGGCGCCCCCTGGTGGTCAGGACTGGCGTTGACTACCGCTTCACTGCTCTGGTAGTGGACCAGGTGGACGCGGTGGACGGGCGCTATGAGGTTCTCTTCCTGGGGACAGGTGAGTGACCGCTATGGAAGTAGATCAGTGCCATCGGAGTATTGAATAGTTAAATTGAACATTTCAATTGTGAAAATGTATTATTATTTTGTATTTATAAAAATGACTTGTCTAACTTTATTCAGAGGTTTATTTCACTCACAACTGTGCATGTTTTTTTCAGTTTTAGTTCAGTTTAAGTCTTACCAAACTATCTCAAAACACCTAATGAATTGCATATAAAACTCATGTTGCGTTTAAGGTAGAAATTAAGCTGGAAAGGGGCTTTTATTTGACCAGGAAGGCTCATTGAGGAACACCCCCCCTCCCTATTTTCAATGCTTGTCTTGCTCAAAGAAATGTTGAAACCTTGTTAAAATATTTTTGTTTTAAGCATTCTATTGCTCCATTTTTTTTCCATTCTATTAGTTAGTAATGAATTATTTAAATTCAATGTTCTGTGTTTTGATGTGATTTTTAAAAGGAATATTTTTTTAAGATTGATGAAAATGTATTTTCTTTACTCATAGTTTAGTTCTAATTCCCAGTAATTAAAATGTATATATTTTCATTTGTAGACTGAAAATACTGAAAATAATAATATAGATACAAAAATAATTAAATTCTTAAAAAACAACAACATTTTAATAAACAGGTTTTAACATTTGAAATGTAAAATTAAAACCTACAATATTTTGATGGCACTAATACTTCAATATAAGCACTTAAACATTTTGATTAACCAACATGTGATTTGTTCTAACGCAACCCATCTTTTTCACAGATCAAGGCACCGTCCAGAAGGTCATAGTTCTGCCTAAAGACCCGACCAACATGGAGGAGCTGACCCTGGAGGAGGTGGAGGTGTTCCGAGTGAGTCTGAAGTTGTGAAAGTTACCAAACGTCCACGAGTTGTTGACGAAGCTGGTGTGTCCACAGACTAACGCTCCAGTGAAGACCATGAAGATTTCCTCCAAAAGGGTAATCTAATCTCGATTGATCAACTCTCACCCAACGAGTCTCAACTTGGAGTTTGTCTCTGTCCGTCACCATAGCAACAACTGTACGTGTCGTCAGACGCAGGGCTGACCCAGGTCTCCCTGCACCGGTGCGGCGTTTACGGGCGAGCCTGCTCCGACTGCTGCCTGGCTCGAGACCCCTACTGCGCCTGGGACGGCGAGAGCTGCTCCGCCTTCACCCCCTCCACTAAGAGGTCAGACCCGGGTCAATGAGTTGTTGGGGGGGCACTCCTGAGCTTAATCTGTTTGTGATAGCAGGAGGAGTAGGAGGCAGGACGTGAAGCATGGCGACCCCTTGAGGCAGTGCAGGGGATTTAACGCCAAAGGTGTGAGCTTTTAACTATAATGTCATAAAAGAGTTTCTGTCAAACATCTTCTCTCTCTCTGTGGGTGAAGTGGAGAAGCGTCTGAGGGAGACGGTGCAGTTCGGGGTGGAGGGCAGCAGCACCTTCCTGGAGTGTCAGCCTCGGTCTCCTCAGGCCACAGTCAAGTGGCTTTTCCAGAGGGAGGGGCGAAGGAAAGTGGTGAGTGATGCCTTTGTGGGAAGAATATTGAATAATAGTCTGTGCTGGAGCTTCCATCGCATGTTTTCTATCAACCAGACCACAACAGAGGCTCCAAAAAATACATTCAGTGCACGCAGCTACATGTTCTAACGGGTTAAATGTTGATGCTTGTTATACTAATGGAAATGATGATTAACACACAGATTTTGCGCCAAATAAAAGTGCTAAAGGCTCAACTACTCATCACTCATTATCAACTTGGAGAATTTTCAGAAAAAATGCGTTATTATGCATGCTTGCAATCAGAATTATTATTATTTTGTTTAACCAAAATCTGAAAATGCAAAAAAGATGTAGGTATAATAAAGGAGAGAAGGGAGAAAATGTGTCGCCTACAGTGGTTCTGCTGGAATAATGTCATTTTTTTTATTCACATTAATCTAAAAAGCAAACACCTTGGCATAGGTGAGGCGTATCTGGTCTTTGTTTGTGTATTTGAGCTGTAATGGAATCAAAACTATTTAGGCAGAGATCCACTCTCGCATAAATACATCTTTTGGTATAAATCTTAGCTTTAATAGTGAATACGTGTATCTTGGTGACTTATCTATTGAAAACTGGAACAGTTTTGCAAGTAAAAATATATAATGAGAACATTTTTTAAAGCTATAGACCAAATGGACTGAATATGTAAACATAACCCTTGTGTTATCTCCGTGTCAAGTTGACCCGAAGGCCCAAAAACAAACGTGTTTAAGGTAGTGATGGCCAAATACATTTCCTCAGGGGCCACATTTTATAATTTGGCCGTTGCTCAGGGGCCATCAAATTAAAATAAAGGAGTGAAAAGTATAAAATCAAGTAATAGAATTAGGCTAAATATGAAATATTTGTTATTTAATTATATGTTTTATATATTACTCCTATAAAACAACTTTTTTTATTTATTTTTTAGGGGCAAAACATACACACAAAAATGATGAAAAGCGGAACACATAAGCCCTAAAACAAAAATATGGAATAGAAATAAATACAAAATAAAATTGTAATCATGACCATTGACCTCATGTGGGGAAGATGAATAAAGTCAGGTCTGATTAAAGGTATCCCTTGTGTTGTCTCTGGTTCAAGGTGAACAACCTCCACCACTGCATATGTATTTCTGGAAGCCAGACAACACAAGGGTTAAAAAACGATTGAATCTGACAAATAGTTGTATTCTAGAAGTCATTAAAAGAAAGTAAGACTAAATACAGGACAACTAGATGAATTAACCAGAATAAACCGACAACCCAACAAAAGGTTGGCCACACAAGTAACTGGACTGGCTCCAGTCCCTGCAGCGACTCACTAATGATTCCGTAGTAGTGAGTGAATTCATTCTAACATTTGTTTTAAATGTTTTTCTACCCGCAGCTAAACCGAGTGGGCGGCGTCCTGAAGACGAATCACGGCATCCTGCTGAAATCCCTAAACCAGTCCGACTCCGGACTCTACCACTGCCTCGCCACGGAGAACAACTTCAAACACACGGTGGCTCGCGTTGCTCTGCGCATCCTGGACAGAGACATCGTCCTGGCTCTCACCGGCCAGGACGAGGACGAGGAGCCCAAGTCTCACCAAGTAAGGCCTCCTCAGTCGCTCACCTCCACACCATTCCCTCCAGAGATCCGGTTAATAAACCAATACTGCCAGTCTTACTGGGAGCAGCTCAACCCCAAGCAGCAGCAGCGTAAACGCACCAGTCGCAGACACACAGAGAGTCAGGACCAGGGCCTCGGCTAGACCCCCAGACGCCCCAACTCTCCTGGACTTTACAGCAGACTTTGATTTTTTTTTTGTGTTTCCTGCATCCACACGGTTCCGTATCAGTGGTTGACTCTAGTGCTGTGTACATTTGCATCACTCCGGCCACATTCCAAACCTGTCAAAGTGTTTCCTGCACACGGTCTCCAGGCTTCAGTTTTTGACATTGACAAATAACATTTATTTTACTTATTAAGAAGACGCCATAGATAAGGCTGTTTTTGATTTGTTGAGAAATTTGAAACTTCATGTAGAACATGCCATTTTAAGAAACGTATTAAATATACCTAATGTTACCGCTATGTAGTATATTAACCGGTACAAAATAATCTAAAACTAAAAATTGATATGGTGAAAAAAATAGTGGGCGTCAAAAAAATCATGTTTCTAAATATTCTCTAGTTTGTTTAACATCATTCTGGGTCAAAGGTCAAAGTCATTGCTGGTGAATGGCTGCAGGGTTAAGTCGAAAAACAAGTTGCTGATGAATAATTCATCCTTCCGAAAAGTGTTGAGATTGACAAGTGGTTATAAAAGGCATCATTTGTCATAGATGCACACGTGTACACAGATTATCGATCCAGACTTGATCGATGAGCTTGTGAGACACGATCAAGCTAAGAATGTCGGAAACCACGATTACGATGCTTCTGAGTATATCAAGAGAAATGTAATATATAATTGTGAATATAATATATGAGCATTTGTGATGTGTTGTTCAGAGATGTAAATGTTGCATGCCTAAATCTGTTTTAGTTTATTTTCATTTCCATCTGCTCATGTAACGATGCCCGTGAGGTTTAACGTTTTCTATTGGATGTTGACATCTGATGACCCCCCCGCCCCCCCACCACGCCTGTAACATAGTACGAGTTCGTAAGTGTTGACCTTATTTAACCTTCAGTGTTCTTCCAGTTATGCACTTTTTGTTTTGGTGGTGGTTTTTTGTTGAGGGAAGTGGTTTGCACATTTTTCTAAATGTACAGGTTGTCATAGGAGAAGACAATAGATGCGGATCATCTGCTGTGTTTACTGATATAAATATATATAAAGTCGGATATTTAATTCCGATCCATCTTCATTTTTCGGACGCAATTTTTTTGTTAGCGTCCAAAAATGAATCATTTAAAACTCTGGTTGCTAGCTAAATTAGCATTGCTGTCTGCCTTGTGGTCAAGCTATGTATGTGTTTAACATTTCTATGAAGATATCGATGAAAGAAAAACGACTTTTTAACAGGTTTACCTGTTTAAACGATATACGTCCATCATTTAACATTCACATTCAGTTGTACTTTTTAGACAGATTACTAGGTTTAACCAGTTGAATATTCCGAGCTATTAGATCTATTTAATGCAGCATTTTGTCAAGCTAATGGACCACCAGGTCGTTTTTATTTCCGTGTCACTCTGTTGCCTCTATGTTGTTTGCCATCTGTGGTCAAAACCTCCAAACAAATAAAAATGATACTGTCATATATGAATTCTGAATCAGAATTTATGTGCAAAAATATGCCTGCTGAATGTTTAAATAGTCAATAAAGATCCATGTTTTTACTGTTTGAACTACTTTTGCCAGTTTTGTACGATGCTTGAGGTGTTGAAAAGCGTAAAAAGAGCCACTTTTATTTAAGATAAGTTAAGTTTGATTACTCTTGGTTCAATGCCCCCAACATACTTTTCTGGATCAAGACCCACCAATCTTTTAAACGACATAATGAGGTAATAAATCGAGGTCTGGGGGCCAAATCAGTCATTTTATGTGGCCAAGAGGGTTCAAAGATTTTGGCCCCTTGAGCGATTGACACTGTTGATTTGATATAAATGATCAATTCCTCTCTGTGGTGTTGAGCTGCAGTGTGTACCCACTTGTCTTCCGGCTTCTGGTTCAGTTAACTGACTTGCTACAATTGTTGGTCAAGGGGAAAAGGAAGTGTCATGTTTAGAAGCAGGAAGTGAGACTCATCATAATGACCTCACAGCCTCACAGTTTCAGGAAGTAAAACGGCAAACTTGGGCAATTCCTTTTGGAATTTTACGACAAATATAGACCCAAAATATTTTAACAGTCAGAGTCGTGGGCCAAACACAATATTTATCAGGACATAGAAGTCTGTTTAAATATTGTCTTTTCTTTCCGGAGGCTCGGTTTATCTTAAAGGGCAACTACTAGTTCTCATCCAACCTCGCTTTTTTATACTACGAGTCACTTGGAGGGGAAGACTTCCGTGATTGATAATGCGTAATGACAAACCTTAATGCTTGACCAATTACAGCAGAGTGGGCGGGGCTTAAGTACATTTTATAATCTAAATAGAGTTTTGTACAAAAACATACTGATTGCTGAGTACAATAATTGTCCTAGATCTACAGAATATAAGAGACACTTAAATCCACAAATTAGTTGCCGTTTAATTATTTTAATTATATTTGTTGTTGTTCTCCTTTACCAAACAAATCCCAGTTTTACTGTAATTGTTGACATTGGTCTTTCCCTTATCTTAAACACTGACATTTTTATAGGTCAACATATCAAAATAAACGTTAATCTACTTTGATATTCGGTAAACGACCAAGTGAGCCCCATAAAATGACTGGGCTGGGCCCATATTCTGATACATGTGTTCTAGACTAACATTCTGATCCAGATCAGGCCCCAGATCTTCCTCCCATTTCCACGGGAGGCGTCCATGACCAGCTTCAGTTAAGCAGCAATGTAGCTACTTTGAGTCTCTAATGTATTCTTAAGCTCCCCCTTTGAGATCTACTTAACCATTTCTATGTTGGGTACCAGCACAGCCCATGGTCCTAGAGTGGATAGATTTTAGCTCAACTCTTTCAGAAAAAAGTGTCAAAAAGAACCATTGATGCAATGAATTTTTGAGTTGAATGAACTAAATGAAAAAAAAATGGAATCTAGAGATTCTTACTGTGAACCATAGTCTCACTATTTATATTTTATTTCGTACGTTGAAAATGGATCTTAACTCAATTCGTAAAGGCTCTTCCGTCAGTCGTCCCACTCGTCGTCTTCATCCTCCTCGTCGCCGCCCTCATCTTCACTTTCACCTTTCGAGAAAACAACGATAAGGTCACAGGTACCGGACCGTGTGTGACTTTGAGATTTACCGGACGAGTGGATGACTCTACTCCTCTTCTGCATGGCCGTCATGAGCGCCCCGACGATGCCTTCGCCCGTCTCCGGTGAGCTGGGCGGAGCCAGGTCGGGAGAGTCCGTCACCTGTGACACAGAGAAGTGTTAGAAATCTCCTCTTGAAAAAAAATCCTAATGACGTGCTTTTACATTTTTGAGCTTCTTTCCAAGTCGGATCTGATCCAGCAGAGCCCCTCTGCTTTGCACCGGTTTGGACGCGGTGGGAACAGGTGGTGGTGGAGCGCCACACGGAGGAGGAGGGGGGAGGACTGGGGGAATATAGGTTGGGGGCGGCGGAGGAGCTGGCGGGCCTCCTCCTCCTCTACTTGGTGTGGGTGGCACAGGGAGCGTCGGCGGGCTGGTGGATGGAGGGGGAGGCGGAGGGTACTTGGAGGACATGGCTGGAGGTGAGTGTGCTGAAGGTGGAGGAGGGGGCGGCGGACCGCTTCGACTGGACGGAGGAGGCGGCGGTGGTCCTGCCCCTCTGGCCGGAGGCTGCTGTGAAGGCGGGCCGGCTCTCTGGCCTGGGATCGGGGGAAGCGGGCCGGGGCGTCCTCGGTGTGGAGGAGGAGCTGGTGCGGAACCTGGCACCGGAGGAAGAGGTCCATGTCTGGCAGAAGGAGGTCCCCCGGCTACAGACGAATCATACATTTATTAAAACTCTCCACACACACGGAGAGAGAGAGCGAGGGAGAGGCGGCTGACCTTGGTTGGCCTCCCTCTTGACCGCCTCCATGCCTCCGGACTGCTCGATGATGTTGTAGATGAGCTGTGAGGTCTGTTTATCCTTCATCTGGTCCTCACTGATCCCGGCTTTGGAGAGCAACTTCGACAGGTCAGGGTCCAGGTTGTTGGGATCCCAGCCAACATGGGTAACATGCCTGACAGAGAGAGCAGGAAGGTCAAACAGCCCAGAGTCATTTGAACCGTTGCTAGGCTACAACTGGATTCTCACTTAAAGCCACTGGGTGCCCCGATGTCTGCTTTGGAAAGTTTGCCCTTCTTCTTGCTCTTCTTATCCTTCTTCCCTTTGAATCCAGACGGCATGGAATGGAGGCGGGAGGCATCTGGACTCTGGACCTCGACACTGGCCTTATGAAATGGGCCTGGGCTGCTGGAGGCTGAAGGAGGTTCAGGAGGCAGTGATCATTGAATGAACCAGTGGAGGACGAGTCATGAAGAGAAGAAGAAACCTACCTTTGTCTTGTGGAGGTGGAGGTAAGGAGCTACGATCTGCGAGGAACGGATGGTTTTAGCTTTCAATCAACTTACTTTTTCACTTACTTACTTAAAAAAAAAAGAAAAAGAAGTCTCACCATGATGCGGCAGGGGGCGCTGTTTCTTCCCTGAAACACAACACACGGCTAAAAAGTGTCTACTTAGTTTTTAGTTCTTCACATTAAACTTTTGACTAACTTAACCTTATTAACACCTGGTAGCACAGGGATAGGTTTTATGATGCTAAAGTAGTCTCAAAAAGAATCACTAAATAACAATAATAATTACAACTATTTATAGGCAAAGCTTCTTCCCTTAACTGTTGATATTTTTTCCTCTAATAAACGTGTATACATGAGAAGGAATGCAGGAATCCAGAACTAAATTGGATTTTTTGGAGAAACTTACAAAAGCGCGGTGAGTGTATAAAATGTGGTGGGAACAAACCATGTCGATTAATTCTCTGTTCAATTTTTTCCTCGACAGCCGCCCGGAACTGTTCCGCCTCCTGTGGTTCAGCAAAGTTCAGTGCAACATGGCAATCCTGTTAAAATATTCACACCGACAGTTACGAATCAAAAACCACTTTGATCAGCAAAGATGTTGCCACTCTTACATCTGCAGGGAAGGTGTGAAAGTAATCCAGTGGGGTGGAGTAAACTATCTGGTCATAGAGCTCCTGCTCCCAAACCTGCTTCCCAGCCTGTGGTAGAGGTCGCCGGCTTTTAAGCGCGTTTTTTACATTTTTTTAACATGCCAATATTTTTACCTTCAAGTCAAACAGGCGTATGAAATAGGAACGCTGAACGTTGTCTTTGACGAAACAGATGACTCCGGTGTGCTGCAGGCTCCAGACTGAAGGACTGTGAGGCAAGGCCATGAACAACTGAGCCACAGTCGTGGCGATGGACTGAACAATGTAGAAAAAAATCTTCATTACGACCGACGGTCACACATGTACACAGTATGTAATCATAGACACGCCAGTCTTGTATTATTGGCTCTAAGTGTAGTCATGAAAGAAATGGGTTCAATGTGTTCACATATCTGTCCATCATTTCACTCAACAGTCTAATTCCAGCCTAAAAGTAATCGTGACTAGATGAGAAAGTATATCACTTTAATGTGTTCCCGGTCACGTACAACAGGAAAAACAAATATTTTGTAAAAAATAAACAAATATTTTCTGTGGTAGGCTTTGGCATGGGACAAAAATGTAAATAAGAGTGAAGCAGAAGTGGAAGAAAAGAGCAGGAATGAGTAATGAGTCACATTTACACAGATTGATATAGAATTTTTTTTTCTTGTTTGGAATATTCCTTATAAAAATGGTTGTTGGTCTTTTTTAAAGGCTTGATATTTGTCGTGTGCAAGGATTGTGTTGATCCGATTTCAACTTATGATATAACAAAAACAGTGTTAACCACATTTATCATTGACTTGTTTTATATCTTGAGCCACCGTTTCTATGAAATAAATATTTTGGAAATTATTTCTTCTGTTTATATTTATGTGTCAATATCGGAGGGACTACAAAGTCAGGAATTTTATTCCAGCAAATTAACAACAAAAACCTTGATAATTATTTTTTTTAAACAAATTAAAAGATTACAAAAATTCAGTCTACTACAATATACAATGTGCCAAATACAATTTAAATGATTTGTGTCGATTTCTTTAGGACACCAACAATTTATCACTATTATTGAAATGCTAGTTCTCTTCAGTGAACTTGAGCTTACTGCTATCAATCATTTGAAAAGCTAAATACATTTGTTGAGTTAGATATTACAACGTTAGTGACACATATTTACAACTTTATTGACACATCTCCCTGAAGCAACTACTACTAGTTAGAAAATGCGTTCATTGAGATGAGATCCGCCCATTGAGTCGAGCGCTAAAGGATTTCATTGGATCTGTCTGCTGTCGATTAAACCTGATACTGTGGTTTGTCACTTAAATTATTAAACCTTATAATTGTATCGACCCACATTATGTCGTGAATCTGGGATAAAACTATATGAGTTTCTGTTTTTGTCTATCATTAGATCTTTGGTGAGAAGGCACTTCCCTTTTTTTTTTGTTTTTGTTTCGCAGAACAACCTGTTAAGCTGCTGGTTAAGGCTCAACAGTTTCTTCCTTATGAGGATCATCTGATACACAAAAGAAAACGACTACAGTGAGGAAGAACTTCCTGTTAACGCCCTCTTGATGCTCACTTTGTCAGTTGACCTTCATAAAATGACATTTGACATATTTCTAATGTTGCAGAATCATACTCAAAAGTATAATTTTAAAAGAGAAACTTCAAAATACAATAAATGGTTTGTTCAATAGCAAACTTAATTAGCTAAATACAGTAAAAACTTGAATATCTAGTTTTTTAGTTTGGTGACACGCTCTGGAGAACTTACAGCACACCTTCTGCCCAGAAGATCCTCCAGCTTGTCATTGTCCTGAGCGTTCAGCAAAGAGCTCCTCACAAACTCTTTACTTTTAGATCCTCGGCTCATTGTGGTGTGAATCCTCAGTGTCCTTCGATCATCGTGTGCCGAGCCAACGAGTCCTGCGAGCGCCAATCGAGGAAGTCACTCTTGTGTGAACTACTTGTTTTTGCACAGGCAGGAAATACACAGTCACACTTCACCACCACTTGTTGCTTCCTTCGCTGAGTGTCCTACAATGTATTTATGCACCATACGTTATTCTTAGAAGACTCATCAGTTCCCTCTATACAGTATATCAAAGTATATCACAGCTTTTGAGATTGAATGGTTGAATTTCAAATTTTGAATGTTTAAACCTTTTTAAAGGCGTTCAATTATTTTAAAATGATTTAAAAAAAAAAAACAACGATGTGAATATTTTCTAAACTCCTGATTTTATATAGTTGGATATTCTAATTCCAATAATTATAGAAATCTTAATTCATTTTTTTATTTTTTATTTGCAGCCTTTTAATTCAATATTAAAAAGTTGTTAAAATAGTGACGCCATGACTCGGTAAAAGCTCGATAAAGTGCACTGGTACTCTTTTGGTATCGTCTGGTGTTACTATTGTAACAACATTATTATATTGAATTGTAAAGCCTGCAAAAATTATTGAATGTCATTTTTTTTTTTTATATTTACTATTTATTTAATTATTGTAGCCTAAAATAAAGCAAATGGTGTTCATAATTCGATTATTTTTAAATCATAATTGTGCCATTTCATATTTTCTAAAGCAGTGATTCCCAATCTGTGGGCTGCAAAATCGTTTCCAAAATGGTATCCTTTGTTTATAGGAGGATGAATGTAATTATATAAAAATAAAATACATACAAAAAAAATGTTAAACGTTAAAACTCTTTAAGTTTTAACGTTTAACATTTTCAAATATTATTTTTATTATATTGTTTTTCCTATTATACATGTGCCGACCACATTGCACTTGTTTATGTTTAAAAGAACGCATTATAATGTCTTTGTATTTATGTGGTTGGAGGTGGGCCGCAAAGGTTTTTGAGACTTAAAAGTGGGCCCTGAGTGGAAAAGGTTGGGGACCACTGTTCTAAATTATATATTCACTTACTTCTGTAGCTCCCTCTGGATGTAGGAAGGCTCTGGTTTCACCATTCTTATTAATGGCTTTTTTAAATAATGGTATCAGTATATTCTTGTTAACTACAAAGCAACAGAAAATGTTGGTTATTTACCCTCAATAAGCATCTTATATATGATCTTTTGCACCACATAGAATCATAAAAATAACACCCAAACATACAAATCAATGACATACTTTATTTAGAGACAGCAATATTCATTTAAAAATATACAGGAAGAATAATAAATTCAAGAGATCAAAACAACGAGCCAAAAAAAAAAAAAAAAAAGAGTCTTCATTTATATTAATTACAGATCCGCAGATGGTCACTCCAACAGTTTGTGTTTCAAGACAGGTGGATATAACGGACAATGACGTGACCTTGATCATTTTGGTTTGGTGGCAAAAAAAACTCCACATACAAAAGCACCTTTTATTGTCAGTAACTGCGGACCTTCTTCATTAGCAGCATCATCTGAGATATTTTGGAGTGACTTTTTAAATCGTTAGTTTCACATTGTAATTTGGAATGGTCGCACTGCAGTTGTATCCGCGCTTGAGATTGTTTTAACACTTTTTTTTTCCTGCTTGACAGGAGTTTTCCATTTGCGTCACGGGTCTCCACATCTTTGGCGTTTCTACACATATCTCCAAAAAGCAGCCGAGGCGGTGTCTACGAGCACCCTTCTCACGCCTCCGTGTTAGCAGGTCTGTTCTACCCGTCGCCAAGATTTTATCTCGCTTTCGTACAGCCAAGCTTTTTGTTGAGGGGTAATCTTTTGAGAGGGAGAACTCTTTCCTGACTTCTGTCGCACATCAGCCACTAGTGCCCGCCTCCACTGTGACCCCCTCCAGTCGCCCAATCCACGCATATGAACGACAAACTCACGATCATGAAGACGAATCCCAACGCGGCAAAGCAAGCGGCCTAGAGGAGTGACGACAAAAAAGATCTCTCAGTGAACCCTGAAGAAATATTCTACTGTTTACTGGCCTACCTGGATTTTGGTTCTTGACAATAGAGGTTCCTGGTCCACGGGAACGATGCGGATGTAGAATACCCCCGGCAGGATGAAGATGAGACTGGGGGCCGACGTGGCTCCTACAAGTAGAGATGCAGGCGGGGATTGATATGCTTTAAAGAGAAGATCTCTCACGGATACGCACCTATAATGCCAAATATGTCGCGGATAGACGGCACGAAGATGACCAGAATGTTGACTAAGAAGAGGAGACAAAAGGCGATTATGATGTGTCGGGCCCAGTGGAACGGCTTCTCAGGGAAGAGGATTTGGAGGATGGCTCTTCGGATCTGTTGGGAAAAATAGTTTTCATTAATTCAATTGATAGGCTTCTTGGTTCTATATGGTCCCTGTTATTCTCACTTTTTCCCAATATGACAGATGGCTGGAGCTGATCAGCAATCACCTTATAAATATTATAGCTGGGTTAACAATTGAGGATTGACAACGTAATAAATGATCAGATATTCTTCCTTTGTATGTGTTACTATTAATTAGAATATCTACCCTAGGCTTGTATGCGCATTGGTTTTGGATTTTCCGTGACATATTGGACTCCTTGTTGTTTGGTTTATGAGATATTGGACTCCTTGTTGTTTAATTTCATGAGATATTGGAATCATTGTTTTTTTATTTCATGAGATATTGGAATCCTCGTTGTTTGGTTTATGAGATATTGAACTCCTTGTTGTTTTGGTTCATGAAATATTGGACTCCTTGTTGTTTTGGTTCATAAGATATTGGACTCCTTGCTGTTTTAGTTTATGAAATATTGGACTCCTTGTTATTTTGGTTCATGAAATATTGGACTCCTTTTTGTTTTAGTTCATGAGATATTGGACTCCTTGTTGTTTAAGTTTATGAGATGTTGGACTCCTTGCTGTTTTATTTTACGAGATATTGGACTCTTTATTGTTTTCGATATTATACTAATTGTGTATTTTGGCTTGATCACATTCAAATGTATTTTTTTATTTGCACTGCTCCTGTATCTGGTTAAGACTAATCACTCACATGTGTGTTTCGTTCCATTCAAACTGTAAAATCAATGATGAAAAGTGGAACCCCCTGACATTTGACCTTATAGAGGCACATCTCTTCTTCTGAGTTAGTTTCTTTTGAGAGCGCTTGTGCCTCAAACAATATTTGTAGAGTTTGACTGTGTGTGTGTGTGTGTGTGTGTGTGTGTGTGTGTGTGTGTGTGTGTGTGTGTGGCTGCTGCAGGAGGGTGTGGCAGTCCACCAGTGCTTGTTACGGATGCACTTCCTGGTTCGTCTGTGTCCTAAAGATTTCAGTCAAGCTATTTACATTTGATCAAGCTGATGATGTCGTTCTCAACTGTAGCCATGAGCTAAATTTACAGGATGAAAATGGCTTCCTATTGGCTTAGGGCCGCTGAACTTGCCTTGTCCATTCCCCACTAAATTCTTAATCTTTAGGAAAATGAATGGCTGATAAGAAGATGTAGGAATAGAATGTGAAGGAAGCTCGCTATGATAAATGGATACTCTATGATAAGTTAAGACAATCCTTACTGGAAAGAGAACCACCGGCACCGTCAAAGTTACTGCGACCAGAACAGCGAGCCGCACACAGAGAATCAAAACGTCGAGGGGGTCCACGCGACTGTAGGTGTGTAGAAGCTCAGGCTCCACGGCACCTAGAGATACAGATCAGATAAACCAGAGTCAGTGGAACTTTGATCGAAGCCAAGATCTTACCAAAGAAGGTCAAGTAGCCGAACAGAGCCGTCAGCAGGTACATGAGAAACATGGCCAAGATGGAGACATTTGCAACGTTCTGCATTCGTTTTTTGGTGGCGCTAGAAAAGGGAAAAGAAGTTCTCAGTAGAGCTGACAAAAAAAATTATACAGCAGGGGTGTTAGAATAAAGACTGACTCTCGCAACTCCGTGTAGATGGGAAGAACCTCGGGATGACAGACAAAGGCGAAAGCCAGAATTGGGATGGTGTAGGCTGTCTGGAAAATATGGAGACGATTGTTTTTTAGAAAATACAACGCACCATAACTTAGAAAAGCTAAAAGAACCCTTTATTTTGATCTTCTTAAACGTGTTCCTCCTTGGCCATGGAAATAAACCTACCTGTGAGTTCACTGTGAACATCTGAGCTTCACAAATCTCATCTGCTTCTCCTGCATCTGTATGGTTGCCATCAAAGATGGTGTTGTTCTGCAGAGGGTCATCCAGCGGACACGGGATGTTGAACTTTTTGTAGATGACCTGGACGAGAGCGTGGATTAGTGTTGCTGTGGAGACGCTGCCATTCTCTGTGGACTCACCGACAGCAGGAAAAACACCATGCAGGTCAGAGAGAAGCCACTGGTGTAGCCAAGGTAACCTGACGGCGAGAGGGGGGCGACGAGATGTCAAATCATTTACAACGAGACAATTTGAAAAAGGTGTGACTGAATAGAATGATAAGTGCGAGGACAAGATGGCAGACATACCGAGTTGTTTCATGAGTGCAAGAGGAAGAATGATGCAAAGGCTAACTATGATGATCAAGTAGTTTCCATTCAAGAACCACTCTCTAAGAAAACAAATGCATGTGTAAGAAACGGGTGAAAAAATGCTTGATGGCAGCAGCTCTGGACTCACCCGGTGTTGTCGTGCTGACCCAGAAAAGCTTGGATGACCAGCGGGAGCTCAGACTTGACGATGAAGAGGTAGCTTGACATGGCTAGAAGAAAGTGTGAAAAGGTTTTGAAAACAGAAAGATGACGAAACTTGTGGCAACGAATACCTCCGATGTTGTGTACTGTGATGATGGAGCCGGCCAAAACTTTTCCTGGAGGCCCGAAAGCTCTGTTACCGAGCTGCTCGTACGCTCTGATGCCTGACCAGAAAGGAAAGAGCAGAAGCTTCAGCGAAGTGTCAAGCGGCAAATTCAATGGTGGGCAATACTAATATTTCCTCAGGGGCCTTGTTTTCAACATAGGCTATTGTGGGGGCCATCTAGCAAAAATAAAGGGGGCGTTTAAATTGTTTTTTTTGTTTTTTTAATCGTATTTTATATTACTTTTATTTATTTTCAAATTTAATATAAAAGCCCTTTTTTTTTTCTTTAACAAATATGTTTCTATATTCACTTTTCATATTTTTAGGGCAATATATGCTTCCAAAAATCCTTAAATTTAAACCCTATAGTCAGAGACTTGGAGACAAGTAATTCATAAAATAAATAAATACTAAGTAAAATTGTTGTGGCCACATGAATACAGTCAAACGGGCCCCCCCCCCCCCGGCTCAGGTCTTAGCAAACTCACCGACAACTCCGGCACATCGGAGCAGGAGGTGAATAGAATACGCAGACAAAATGGCAATGCAGACCAACAGCACTCTAGGAAAAAAAAGAGTCTGTTTAGAATTGATTTATTCACAAGTTTATACACAACTAGCCGCCCTGACCCCACCCCTCCCTCCAGAGCCAAGCAGGCGTGTCTGGGATTTGATGGCTGCGTGCTATATTTAAACTCTTAAATCAGATTTAGAGAGGCTTGCTGTGTAGAGGCTCTAAAGTATATTCTGACAGATCACATACAATTATGTTGAAGAGATTCGATTTATTTGTATCTTAAATAAAAGATAAAGAAGAACATTGACTTTATTTTACCAAGTAAAAAAAGGAGCTTCTTTAGCATTGGCCATGATTTACATATAAATCAATTTTGAAGAAATATTATTAGTTTTTCTTTTATAATGTCTTTATGTTCAGTGAAATTCTTTGTCTGTGTACGTTCAGTAACCTGCTTAGAAAAGCACACGTTGTGCAGGATCATGTGCCTGCAGGGTTTCAAGCTTCTGGGATTTTACCGCAATAAAACCTCATTGTAACTTTGTGAGGTAAAAACTTTAGTTAGCTTAAACTTAAGGATTGGCCACTTAAATAATTATATGATATTCTTACAATGTATGTCTTACTATTTATTCAAGTCATAGTTTATTGAGATAAATTACTCAAATTCTGCCTAAAATGTCATGTCAAAATAAAAAATAAAAGTACATAATTGTCAGTGTGCTTTTTGTTAACATTGTATTTATTAATTTTAGATATAAAATCCTGTAATTAATCTTCAGAAAATGAGATAATAGAGAAAAAAATATACAATGGAAAAGGGAGATACAGTAAAAAGAAAAACGATTATTTAATCTTATTAATTATATTCCTGACCATACAGTTTAATACAATAAGTGACGTAGAATATTAGAAAGAAATATTTAACAATTTCAATAAATATTTGAACAACACATTATTTATTTAGGTTCAACTTCACCCAGGTTTCGGTTTAATTAACCTATAGTTTTATTCTACATTGAATCATAAATGATGGAAACATAAACTCACATAAAAAGCAAGATTCCAGTGTTGGACATCGCAAAAGCCAATCCCAGAATTCCGCTGCCCATTATAGCATTACTTAGGTTAAAGATGGACATTCCGAATGAAGTCTTTCCCTCAAACTATGGTCACAAAAAACATCAGAATTATTTTTTGGATCAAACATATATTTGAAAGCTGTAAAGAAAACTTACATCTGTGAAGTGGACTTCTTTTTTGGGGCCATTATTGTCTTGGAGAAAGACGACACGTTCCGCCACAGATTCCAACCCATCAAACCTATAGATAGATTTTTCCAAATGAGATTGTGATCAGATAAGAGCTCTACATGTTTCCATGTGTTTGACGTCGTCTTACCCTTCATCTTGACCATGTCCGTTAAGTTTGTGAAGCTCCATTTTAGTTTCTATTGTTTGAACAGAAGTTTGCTGAAAGAGAAGTTAAACTATCAGTGTTGACAGAACAATGACACATTTTGGGTTGTGTCTGTGTTTACATTGCTGCAGCATGTGTCGACTTTCATTGGTCAACTTCTTCCAGGTTCAGGTTCCCTCAAGTTTGTTTCTCATTTAATACCTTTATCATGTTTAAATTGTATTTAATTGTATTTGTTTTCTTCCCTTAAATTCTATACCTTTTTTGGCATTTGAAATATCTTGATCAGAGTGATAGGCCAACAGGGGGCAGCAGTGTTCCTGAACTCGCATATACAAAACAGTGAAAAATTGTCAAATGATTAGTTTAGCGAATCTTTATGGTAAAATACTGATGCCAAACATTTGCCAGAGATGTTCCCTAAAGAGTAGGCAATTTGTTCTGATACATGTGATACAAGTAAAATGTATGAAACTAAAATCTGTATTTTAGGTAAATATTTGTATTAAGGAAATCAAAACAGAAGGTTCAAATATTTATGAAGATAACTGAGTGTTTGTTTCTATCCTTAATCTGGATGATAATCCAGAACACAATCAAACTGTCACCATTTTCTATCAATCTTTTAAAATCCGTTTTTGAGTTATTTTGCTTACAGAAAGATAAACGCCAATGAAAACATGACCTACCTGGCAGTAATTATTCTCATTACTTTGTTCAATATTATTAGACTGCCCTGAGGTGTTGACGTTCTTAAAAAGTATTAAGCATGTGTAATTACCTTTTCAGAAGCTTGCAGAAATTTTGGGGACTGACTAGTTCACTGTGAACAACAATGAGGTACATCACTGGTTCCCAGGTGTCGAAAGACTAAAGAAGTTCAGCCTTGTTTCATAGTTAAAGAGTTTGTGAGCTTCACAGAACTGTCCTATTAAGATTTTGTTTTAGTTACTTTGTTAGGAAAAATCACACAGACCAGCGCCTTATTTTACTCTTGTGAAAGCAGAAACAAGACAAACTTGATGATCAACACACAAACGTGAAGTGTGTGTTCTGTCAAGGTACAACATTTCATGGTAAAAGACCAATCACTGAGGATATGTGTCTCTTTGGCTCACCACATGGTCCTTGTCTGATGCAAGACTTACTCACTATTGACAGCTGCTCCGCTTCCCTCCTTACAACAGTCACACTCACTGGCCCACACGCACACTTGAACACACTCACCCTGGACACTGATCCTCTCCAACAAATGCTGAAAAACTGGATTCAAAAAGATCTTTAACCACTCAATCTCCTAATCCAATGTTTGTATGTGGCTCTGTCCCAGGAGTCTTTCCAAAGCTCCTCTCAGAGAGGGGGAGAGATCACAGCCTGGAGAGGAGTGAGCTAGAAATGGAAACACCCATAGTTAACCCTTTGTGAGAGTGGTCACAGGTGGACTTTTCAGAAAAAAAAGGCTCTCGACAGAATGATCAGGCTCAGAAAGTTGCTCGGTGTCTGCTCGAGGGAAACGAGGTCGAGGGAACCGTCAACACTAGTAATTAGCTTAGGTGACGGAGGCTGTTTTAAGATGGGAAGCATGTGATCAGAGTGGAACAGCCTGCATGCTTGAAGAGCATCATGGTCCGAAAACAAGCCTTAAGCTTTTTACTGACACGAGAATGTCTTCTCAGCTTGACACACATGGTCAACCAAGCATGTTAAAACTTGAATAACCTCTCGATCAGACCTGGGCAGGGTGCAAATTTCATTTTCCCTGTTTTGCGTATGCAAATTATTATTCAATTATATTTTCAGGGGTTAGTAACTGAGTAAGTAAGTAAGTAAGTAAAAAAACAATACACAGTTAAAATATATACTTTAAAAGGCCAAGACGCATAAGACAAACACAGGAGTCCCAGAAAATCAGGAAAAAGCCTGCTCCAATAAGAATGTTTTAAGATGTTTCTTAAAGGAGTCAGTAGACTAAAATAACTAAAATCATTGTAAGGAAAACTGAAAATATTTTTAAATTGAACCATTCAAATCATACACTTTGTAAATTAAACACGATCACCCTGGCTTCCATAAATACATATTCAGGGGTGAGGTTGCTTTGACACATAGACAAACAACGTATAATAACAGTTTACAGTTTGTAACCTGACATGATCTTTTTTAATTATAATAATGGTTTAAATATTTATATATATTTTATTATACTAAAGGACACATTTATCTTGGTAAAACATGTTTGTTCATATATTGTATTGTTTAATAATTTATGTTTTTAAAATGTGTATAAATGAAGATCATAAATTAAAAAAAATTGTATATATTTTTCTCTCTAATTCACATCTTTCGTTCATTTTACAATCTATATTTATTTAAATCTCATGTTGTCCTTAAAAATCTTTCTCATCATATTTGTTAGTTTGTCATACAGTTGGTATCATTACAAAAGGATCAGGATCAGAGAATTCTTATTATTTCTGCCCCTTGTTCATACTGTAATATTTCACTTGACATACTTAAATAAGATATTTTGTTTATTTATGATTGATTTTACAGAATGGTAGGTAAGTAAGTAAGTCATTATTATATGTAAATTGCCTTTCTCAGACCAGGGTCACAAAGAGACTTTGACAATGTCATGTGATCATTTTTGTGTGTCTTGAACATTATGTGTGTCATGCATTCTTCTATGGTGTTACTTACTGTAATCTCTAATAATTTGACAACTAATCATTCAACTCTTGCAGTGCATTATGGGCTTTAAATTCATTGTTAAGAGTGCATCATTAGTAATCTAAATATCTTTAAATTCCCAGCAACATTTCCGTTGGTTGATAGAGGTAATGAACACGCCCAGGGAACTCCCTCGCTGTCTTTATCTTCAACGGACAAAAAGGTTTCACTAGAATGTATCCGACACCAGATTAGACGTGGCTTCAATTCCACCTCCATCATGAGCAAAGTGATTATTTAGATTTTTTTTTCATGTCCTCTGAAAAGTCTTACTGATATAAACTCTCTCCGAAAGTCATTCATAGGGTCAACTGTAAATGTTATTTTTAGAGAGATCATCTCCAATTTCAGAGAGCCATTAAAAAAATCCCGCCTCAGTGCTGTGAACACTGCCAGCCTGTGACACGAGCTAACAGCTTAAAAATACCTTCACGGCCTTGAAATATGAAAAAAAAAATTAAAATCAGAATGAAGTTAAGAGCCATTTTAGGACAAAGAGGACATTGTTTGCTAACGTGAGAGGATATCATGCAAGAGCAGGACACAGGGGTTGCACTCATGAACACACTTCCTGCCATGTCACAAGCCGCGCCCACTTCCTTAGACTGACTGACGTGGGTGGTTTTTTTTCATAATGCACTCATTTACAGATGGGTTTCCTGTGTGTTGACTTTACTTTTTAAGGATAACTAACAACTTTTTGTTCAACATCATCACTGAAAAATAGTGGACTTTTTTTGGACCTGCTGATCATTATCAATTTAAACTAATACGATGTATAAATGGTTGTAATAATGTTATTTTATTGACACCAGGTGCAGGTTGATCTGTGGCAACAGCATCTTTATTACTTTGAAAATATCAAACTAATGCATAGTACTGTTTAAACAAAACTTTATAGGAGATATAAAGAGGAAAGAATCCTTTTCACAAGCAAAAACCTTAAGCAAAACCAGGCAGTGTGAACAACCTCCTGCTGTGACAAGTTTTGCTGAAGAAAAGAGACTGGAAAAGAATAAAGAAAAGAACAGCCAATTTAACTTAAAATACAATTTATTAAAATACATTTGTTTGTTTATAAAAAAAAAAAAGCTTTTATTTCCCCTTTTCAACCCAGGAAAAGTAATTACACCGAGCGTCCCGGTTGGAAGAGTGACCCTGAGGACGAGCACATACAAAGAACTGCTTGCCCAGGTTCGGTCCTTCCTTCTTTACCGTGCGCAGCACACAGGGCTCCCCATGAACCTTACAACTGGGCGGCGGAGGTGGTCCATGGAGCACCGACTTCCAAAAATCCATGGAGGCTCCTTTCTTTCCCGGAGGTTGCGAACATTCAGCTGGGATTTTAGCTGACAAGCATTCAGTTTTGGCTGTTAACTCATTTCCTGAGTCCACACAGACGGTGTCGGAGGATGATTGTGAGGAACTTTTGTGTCCCACGTCGGGGTCACATCCAGTGGCAGAAGTGGTTGTTGAATCACTTTGTTCCCCAGCTTTTAAAACGTTACTGGGTTTTGGTTTAAAAAATGAAAGAAGACTTCCTTTTGCAGACACTTTGGTTATTTTGGTCTTTTTCCCTTTCGGCTGACTTGGGTCCGTGTGTATCAAACGTCTTTTACTTTCATTTGTAACCGTTACTAAGTTCTCCCTCTGCTCCTCCTCATCTTGAGATCCAGGTAAAACCTCCTTCTGCCTTAAATTCTGCTCCCCCCGGATGAAAAAGCGAGAGAGTTTCTGCTGCTTGCCAGCAAATTCTGGGAGGAAGCAAGTGGCGAGAGGAGGAGGTTTAGAGCTGGACAGCAGCGTGCAGCCAAGTTCCCCCCAAACAGGGCAGTGGTCCGACCCTTCCACCTCGGGCATGATGTCTGCTGCTACAAACTGCTGCTTCGCAAGGCAGCGGTCCGCAAATATATAGTCGATGCGTGTACCATAGTTGGTCTGGCGTGCACCAGTAAGAGTCGACCAGCAGGTGAAGGCGTTTGTACGATTTGGGTGAAACAGGCGAAATGTATCTATAAATTTTCCATCTTTGGAAGACGACCCCACAGATGACTCCTTAGATCCCTCATGATTGGTTAAGAAGCTATTCAGCCATATTCTACCAGGATTGTCCTCAAAGTGATCCTGCGGATAAAAGAGAAAATAACTGTTAAAAACAAATAAACGGTTGTAATATTTGGTCTTTTCAGACTCACAATATCGCTGGGATCGCAATGATCGATCTGTCGATGAGAAGTATTGATGTCTCCTAAAATGATGACGCTGCTATAAAACAAGAAACATTACTGTTGTGTTAAGAAGCTTAAACAGGGGGAGGGGGGGGTCTGCTCTCACCTGCCACTTTGCAACACCGCCTCAGCCCTCTCCTGCAGAAGCTTGTAAAAGTTCAGCTTGAACTGTTTCCTCTCCGGCTTGTCCGGGTCAGCTCGGGGACAGTACACGTTGATCACAGTGAGCGTTTGGATTTGGTCGCAACACCTAAAAAAAATAAAATCAGCGGTAAGATTGATTTACAATAAACTTTGATGGTTTGAGCTTCATGTGAACGAACTTGATTTGGTGCTGTGTGATCACAGCCCGGCCTTCATTGTCTAAAAGTTGAAGCTCTTCGCTTGTGAAGTCGGCCTGATCCCCGTAGCACTCAATCGCTCCTTTCTGGTTGGTAAGTAGACCAGTGAGACCCTCCTCAGCAGCGAAGGGTGTAGCAGCATCCTTGCAGTACGTAGCAACTCCTAAGGAAAATAAAAATAATAATAATTAAAGTTTTATAGAGGTGATTACAGAAACAACTGCCATGATAATGTGATGTTTTACCCGAGTAACCGCTCCGTCCTCGACTGAAACTGAAATACGAGGTGTAGCCATCAACAATGGCGATCCTTTCAGTCAGAAGGTCTCCTGTGTTTGGGGCAAGAGGATGCTTAGACTTTAAAATGTACTTATTCTTAATCAAAATATTGCTGCATTTGTTTTGAATGAAAACTAAACACTTTTTACCAACTGGTCACATTTTTGTAGTGGAAATCAGGTGAAATGTAACCAGAAAATACATTTAATAAATTTCTTTTTAGTTTAAAATTCGAATTAGTATCTCAATGTTTATTAAATCCACTTCAAAGAAATCATTTTTCAGAAACAAGCGTATATATTGTACACACACGTTAATTGGTTTAGCCTGTAATAACCTTTACATTTTGAGAACTTGAAAAAAACGTAAAACAACGTGCAGGTGTGCATCAGACTGGGGCGGAACAAACAACCGGTGCAAGTAGGAATTTGAGATTTAGATTATTATCAGTTCTATGGCTCTCATGCTCCCGCGGGTTCGTGCAGCGACTTACTGGTGACTTTGGTCTCCTGCACACAAATGATATCTGCGCCTAAACGATCGAGTGCTTGTTTGATCCCTGATCCAAATGTTCTGATTCCGTTGATGTTCCAGGTAACGATCTTCATTTCGGAGGATTTTTCGGGGAAGACTACAGCGAGCGCACACACGGAAGTAAACAGGAAGTAGGACACTGACTGAAGTAGCATAATATATTTAATTTTGTTGTTGAATTTGTTTTGACCAGTAAAATACATGGCGGGTTATTGTAGCTATTAAAGATAAAATTGAATCTTAAATGTGGGTATTGTGCTTCACATGTTTTATACCGTTAAACAGTTCAATTTCGAACAGTGCCCCCTTGTGATATGAATTAAATATGAACCAATAAATATATCTGTAATGAAAATGTTTTGCCAGCAAAATTTTTTTTTAACTCGTATCAAGAAACAAAAGTCGTTTTCTCTACTCATTTTTTTTTTATAATACATATTAATTCGGAGAGACGCGTGATTAAGGGCCTTTGCAAAGGCAGATGATTGAGACCGGAAGTTCATTCGGAATCATTCGTAGTGTCAAACCAGTCGTTTTAACGAGGGCGGAGGTAAAGTTGTATGGAAATAGATTTGTCTCCTTATAATTTAATAAAAAAAAGTGACTTCAATCAAAACAATTATGTTCAACAAAAAAGTTGCTTCAATTAAATAAAAAGTTGCTTCAATTAAATAAATAAAAAAAAAACTTCAATCAACAAAAAATAAAGCAACTTCCCTCAAAGAATACTACAAAGCTTATACTTATCTCTTGATACTTGTATTGATAGGTAATCTAAAAGGACCATAATTATTCTCTATTAATGATTGCGAAGTTGTTCTATTTAGTGACTTTGTGTTCACGTATTCAAGTTTTTTGAATCACGTCATCATCTTTATAGCTTGTTGCTGTTTCCCTCCACCCAGTCCAGTGCAGTTTCGTTGGCTTCTCGAAGGTCTGTGTCTGTACAAGAAGCTGAAAGTCTGATGCATGATGTTGTAGGGTTTGGGGGTCCTCACTGCAGCCACAGGATGCACTTTTGGTCTTCCCTCACCGTAGCAGGTTGTCACCTTTCCTTGCCACCTTTGCCCTTGCCCGGTTAAGGGCAACCCAGTTCCTTCTGGCTGAGTCGGCCCCCGGGGGCAGGGACTCGCTGGGGGGGGTGGGAATGCCCTATTGTTGTCCGGGTCACTCCTCTTCCACAGCTTCGAATCACGTAGTAAATGTTCATAACTGTAGTTCTTGCCACTAGGTAATGTAAACCAAGTCAATAAAGTTCATCTTAATTAACCAACACTGAACAGGCTACATTGCTTCAGCTTCTGGTCTCTCAATCAATCACTTGGTTATCAATTAACTAAATAATACTAAACGAACTTATATGTGTATGTGTAAACACTCAATGAACCGAATAAGTGATTTTATCTGTTCCTTAGGTGCTTTTATTATCTATTTACAACTTGATAACGCTCATTCCATAAAAAATCCACAGCCCGTCCTCAAGCTAAGGAACACACTCAAACAAAGAACTACAGTTATAAACATCTACTACGTGATTTGAAAAAGACTGATTTATTTTGGTGAGAACAAAGACACTTAATAGAACTACTTTGCCATCATTACTAGAGAATATTTCGGGCCCTTTGGTGAATTAAAGTAGACACTTGGTAAACTAAGCTAGTGGACTAGTGCTTAAAAATAACATCAGATGTGAATTTCTTGAAATATGAGTATCACAAGATACGAGTATCTTGAGATAAAAAATGTATCCTTGCCACCTCCGGGGCTCCGTCGACAAAAGCTCGAAAATATTTTTTTGATTGAAGTAATTTTTTTTTTCATTAACATTATTTTTTTGATTATAGCAACTTTTTTTTGTATTAAAACGTTTAAAAATAAATAAATAATAAAGAAACAAATGTACCTTCATACAGTTGGAGCGAGAGAGATACTCATGCAATACTTACTTTGTTGAGAAAGATGTATTTGTGAGGATGCAACTATTTGTCACTATTTGTTAACTTTTACTTAATAGCACAAATTTAACGTTAGTTTTTTAATTTTACTTGTAATTGTCCTTCGTAATGGTTAAACGTAGCTATATCAATGCTTCTGTACTATATATACAGTAATCAAAATGGTGATCTGCAACTTTGTGTTTTTTGATTTATGCAATTGCAAAGTTGATGGATAAACATTTGAGTCCTTATAAGGTTTAACTTCACTAGAGAAATTAAATATATGGAACAACTAAACACAGACAAAACAAAACATGTTATTTATTTCACTGTGTTTTTTCATCATTTTCATTTATAGTCCTACAACACTGTTGAAATACTTCCCATGTTTTTCCCACATCAGGAGAGCTGCTAATGGCCTCGAAGTAACAAGGGTTTGCTTGTTGGTCAAGTTAAAGGACCAAAGTCCTTAATATAATATTACATTTATTTAGCAGTGGATGACGAATATGTGCATGTCTATAGAGATCATTTACATTCCTGTTTGGGTCAAGATGTGATATGGAACTTTTTATGAGTGAGTGCTTCGATACAGGCCTGAAGGTGTTTCCTTTGATGAGTAGCTTGTTTAGTCATCAACAGTTATTTATTCATCTCATAGTCTGGGATTGGTGGTGTTTTATCTTTTATGTGTGGATGTTCCCTTATGTAAGTAAAAACATATAGATAAACACTGCCATTGTATCTTTTAATAGTTGTATTAATATAGATTTGTTGCTTAAAATGGAAATTAATTTTCACATCAATAAAAAAACCAATACATTAGATGATAACCACTGTTTTCAAGCTGCCTCATATCACGTGAACTGTCATATTAACATTGCTTTATTTAGATATGAAAAAAAACATGACACAAATTGCATCATATGTGTATGTTTATAAGTTTCTATTCTGAAAATTACTAATAATATTATTACTTACTGCACTTCATTTTAATACAGTGCTTACAGACTTGTCAGGACATCTCTTGGTTAATACCTGTACATGATACTACATCTATAAGCACTTATTAGTAATGTTTGAGTTTCACTAAATGGGGATTGTTGCGACACTAAGTGTGTACTCTTCAGCCATGGCGGTGAGGCTGCCGTGCTAAGGGTTGTTGTCAGGCCTCGGTGACACTTTTTGGGGGGCCTGCTGGCTTCGACCTGCTGTCGGTGCGGAATCCTCACAACCCTCTCCATGTTACCATTGCATTTAAATCATAAATTGACACGGAAATTAAATCTGATGCACCTTGAATCTACAGATTTAGCTGCATCTTACATATTTGTACCGATGCATCGATGCGATTTTCGAGTTTATTGAGCTTTTCAAGGCAAATGGCAGAGCTCAGTTAGAGGGCTTTGTACCTAGAACCTGAAGTTATCATTAGATCACTCAGGGGTTCTCATTAGATCATTTAATATCTTCCCGAGTTATATTAAAAGTAAGTAGGTAATTTATATTTGTAGAGCGCTTTTTCAAGACCAGGGTCACAAAACACTTAAACAATCAAAAGAATACCCAATAATATATATACTTAAAAAAACAAGGCAACACCAAGACAAACACAGGAGTCTAAGAGAATCAAGGAAAAGCCTGCAAGAAAAAAAAATGTCTTAAAGATGCAACTCTAGGTTTAATAACCTGTTTTTTTTTTTAAATAACATAGAAACTTTGCATCGTTCTGAACATTTCAGACGATTTAACTTCCCCATTTAATTAAATTGCACCACGTTGACTCGTATGATATAAAAAAAAGGCTAGTTTATAATTTGGATGTGTGATCGATTGAGTTTTAAAACCTGAGCCCCGCTATCAGGTGCATAAATAAAGCTCGGTAATCCGAGGTCTGGAACGACTTCCGCTCTGAATTAACTTCCGGTCTGAAATGACAGGCAAAGAGAGAGTGGGCTGGCTGCAGTGCCGTGTAGAGACCTTCGCAGGGTCGCAGGGTCGCTCGACCCCCTCGAGATGAGACACGTGTAGCATCACCTCGACCCTACAATCCTGCTTTGCGGTGATTGGTCGGTGGGTTGCCAGGTAACGCAGCATCCCTCCATTCATATCAGCGTTCGCTCCCTCAGCAGCACATTCTGGTCCAGCGTCTACTGACACTGAGGTAAGAGGAGAGTTTGTTATTTATTCACGTGGTCTGGCTGTGTTCAGACACAGGAAAATTGGAGAAAACTCAGTTGCCAGTTACGTAAAGGGTTTTGGTTCAATAACATTTATTTTTTGGCACTTTTGGAACATTCTGTTTTGGTCCCTTGCGGCGTGTTTTTAGGGTTTTTAGCCTTAAACTGTTTTGGTATCGCTAGATTGCTATAACAACAACCGTAGCATTAAAACAAATGAATGTAATGAAAACATGTTTTCATTTCTTAGTAACAAAACGTTTTAATTTTTAAGATATATTGCATTATGATTGTACTGTTTGATTCATTTCCCCTTATAAATGTTGCATATCTGGATAAAATAATGTGATTTATCATCCTGCCGATCAGATCCCATTTTTTGTCACAAATAATTAGTAACATCTAAGTTATTAAACAGAATTAAACGCATGGTTTGGAATTATTTGTTTTCCCAGATGGTTAATTACGTGACTTTAATAGAATCTAGTCAAATCATGTCATGGAAAGGCTGTTGATATAAACAAATCTTTTGATAATAGAGTCACTGCTTGGATGATATTTTCCACTTTTTTTTCTGTTGTGGACGTGTAATAATAATCTAAATATATTATATATAGATCTTTTAACAAGACTCGAAAACACAAGTGGATCTGTTTGAAGTCATGAGACCACTATGGTGTCTGTTGAGTGATCTATTTGTGGTGCTGTCTGCATGGATTTCAAGCATAGCTTCTTTATTGTATTGAATGACTGAATGACCATAAAAAAGTAAATAACCTTAATGAGGTAAAATACAAAAGAGACATTGTATCTTATGAAAGTTTCCTACTTCTATCCTCGTCTCATCTTTTTCTGTCTTCCACTGCCCCTCTGGATCCCTCCTCCATGCCTTCGTGTTGCAGATGACAGCGTGTGTCTCTTGTTGTGGAATTGGATTGAATCCACCATCCCACCATTTTATTATTAAATGTAATGAGATCTTTTCAGATATTCTGGCGGCTGACTTCACTTATATCATTACTGATCATAGACTTTACCAGAAGTCAATATATAATCAATCCCTTCTCTTTCAGAATGTTAAGAAAAAAGTATTGGGGTGTTATAGTTAAATCGTCTGGTTGTAATGTCACTTGCTGGTTACTTCATAATCCCATAATCGAATGGATTGGTCCGCTAGGTTTTTCCAGAAGTCTGTTTGATGTGTGGCGACACAACAGCCTCCTTGTGTTCTCTCTAGTCACACGACTTTTCCCGTCGGTGGCGTCTTCCGGTAATTCCTCCTGCCGTGATCCTGCACGTTGTATATTTGAAGCAATCTCAAAAAAAAATCATGCATTTCCTCACATGCGTTGGCAGAGTTCCATGGATTATGGAAGTTTATTTGAAGGCATTGGAACGATCTTCCTCTCTCTTTGCGCTTGATGGAGTCTACTGACTCCTTTAAGAAACATCTTAAGACCTTTTTATTTGTTCAGGCTTTTCCTTGATTTTCTGGAACTCCTGTGTTGTTCTCTGTGTTATCTTGACCTTTAAAGTATATACTTTATTGAATAATAATTAAGGTTTTTATTGTTTAAGCGCTTTGTGACCCTGGTCTGGAAAAGCGCTATAATAAATAAATAAATAAATAAAAATTACTTACTTACTTACTTACATTACTTCTTTTTGAGACACTCTTTCATCCTCATGCCTCTTTGGCGTTGTTTCCAAGATGTAAAGATAAACCCTGACGTGTGCTGGCATCCAATTTCTGAGTCAATCACTTTTAGAACTTGCCCCCGGCACTTGAATTAGAGCACTTCCATTATAAGCAACCTGAGATTAGATAGTTAGGATGGGAATAGATATTTGGCTTAAATGGTTTTGCAAAAAAAAGGAAACCTTTTAAGTACTAAATTAGACTGAAAAAATAAATACTTTTCCTTCAAAAGTGAATGTCAGCTACACTGCTGCAAAAAGTTTTTAAAGTAAAGAGATTTGGGAAGAGTTGCTGTATGAGTCATCACCTCCCCCGTGTCCTCACCCTTTCTTCATTCATGAGTTCCTCATTCACCTCCCCTGATCTGCTCTTTCACCAGTCATCTCTGTTATCAATTGATCTTTCTGCCTCCAGGCTTTTTGTAGCAAAGGGAAAATATGAATGAAAGAACTATCAAGTAACATTTAAGGTAAATGTAACCTGAAGTTAACAGTAACAAATATATCTTTTTTTAATTTCTTATGAACTCAACCTTTTTTTTTCAATTTACAAGAATTATTCGACTTTTTAATCTTTCACCAATGTGAATGTCATCATGTGGTGCGAAAATAAATCGGAAATTTCAATTAGATATGTTTTAATTAAGTTCAAGGTCAAGTTCAAGTTTATTCCAATCTCATGCCCCTGATCTGTGCGTTTCCTTTATTTCCCCAGGGGCATGTCAGATTTTACACATTTTAATTACCACCTTGACAAAGTAGAACAATTTCAAGTTTGCTCAATTCCCAATGGTTCAAAACATGTACCGTTTAAAACAAAGGTCTTATTGAATGCTGTTCATATTACAAAAGTATAATCATTTGAACGTGAGGGGATTTATTTACACCTCAGTTAAGCAGGAAATGAAGTAAAACGACCACATAGATAGATGGATGGCTTAGAACCCAGTGAGTAGATGCTACTTTATGTTTTATATATTTAGTTTGTCTAAAGATGTCAGTCACAAGGAAGCTGCCGTGACAACCTCTAGAGTGCGCTGTGTAACCTGTTTTGATCACTATTAACCTCAGACTTTTAACAATTGTTAGATTTGTCATTGGAACAGAGAGAAGAGCGAAACGCAGTATATTAAATAAGAGTGAGAACAATGATCTTAGAAGATTAATTCAATTTATGATTCCTCTTATAGTGTAGTTTTTCATCGTTGTTGTCCTTCAATGATCTTGTTGGTGGCTGGAGCCTTTCCCATCAAGTATATCAGTGCTATCCGAATATTGTTGAAACTTATGAATTTAGTTTTTTTTTAAACAATTGAATTCAATATATATTTTCCATTGAAAACTCAAATACATTTAAAAATGTATATAAAATATTAGAATATTTTCAAAATATTTATTTTTACACATTTTTGTTTGATACTTTGACTTTGATAATTAAAGAAATGCTTTTTCTTAATTCAATAAATCCCTTTCTGTATTGTCTTTTGACACAATCATGCCAACATTCTTATATTGAATTTAATTATGGCTATGCATGAAACAATATTGAATCTAGAACATTTATTTTTGAATTATTAGAATGAGAATATCATACTCTGTGTAATTTTTTTTATTTTTTAAATCAAATATTTGATTTTTTTAGAAATTAATTTGTATATTTACAAATACTAAATATTGAATTCAATTATTAAAAGAAACAAATGAAATGCTTAAAAAAACATTAAACGTTTACACATTTGAAATGTTAAACTCAATATTCCATGCAATATTGTGATGGCACTGATATACTTCTATACTCTTCTAGCTACACGGGGTGACAGGCTTTAAACAGCCCTGATAGAGCAAACATATAAGCAATTATAGTGAATAATCTGAATCATGACCATTTTTTTATGGCTGTTGTTGCGCCAATAATCCAGGAGGGGTCGCAGTGAGCCGCAATCCAGGAAAACATCTTTTATTATCACCATAACACTGCGAAAAAATAATGAATGACGACACTGATGGTTCAAAATATAAATTTGTGGATGTTTTAAATGAACTAATCTCGTCTTTTGGCAACTCTCCGCCTAACACAGGGACTGAAAGTGGGACAGTGCTGGGTCGAGTGATTTATTGATCCGCTGGCATCATTTCAGACTTTTTTTCTTTCTGTTCCTGAAAACTATCCATCATACTTGGAACATCATGCTAGGATAGTGTCTCACCGCACATCTATGAAGACCAGAATAGATCCATCACTTGAGATAAAAGATCAATAAGGCTCTGCATCCTAATTGTGAGTATAATACTGAAAGCATCTTCTTCTGTCAGCCTATGAAATTAAACGTCATGTTGTCAAAAACAAGCCGAGCAGACAAAATCTTTCTTTCATTCAGCAGAATAAGAATGATCAGAGTGGATCACTCTCTAAGGTCAGACACATTAGCTACATCTCCTCTCTTTAGCTCTTGTCCACCATGATACCCTGGTCCTCCGATGACATGAAGGGATGCAGTGCGTGACAGTTTGTCACAGCTCTCCGGGGCCTGAGGGGCCCGTGCACCCACTGCAGGAGGACGCTTGGGTGAACTCCACTCCATCTATCCAGTCAACAAGTCTTCACTGTGTGGGACTCCAGATCCTGCAGAACAGGAAACCAATGCGACATGTTGAAGTGAGAAGTTGATAACTAGTTTTTTTGTATCGTGCACTGCAGGAATATGGCTTTGTATTGGCAAGAATCTGACGATACATATCAGGATACAGGGGTAAAGACACGATATATTGTGATACTGTAGGAAGGGTTACACTCATTTGTTTTGAAATCAAACTCTGTATCCCCTCGTCCTCAGTCATAGATTTCCCAGTTTTTCACTGTTAAGCAGCAGAGGACGTTATGACTGCTGGTGGAAGTTTTATTGCGAAACAACTTTTTTTTAAAGGAATATTTGCATGCTAATGATACATTAAAAAAAAGAATTTACACACACTTTGTTAGAGTGCTGTTAAATATCAATGTGTTTTAAATCATGCATTAAGGAAAGCTAAACTAATATTAGGCTTAAAAGGAAAAAAACAAAACAAAATAGTGCTGTTTATATTTCAAAATACTTTGAAATTTAAATTACTATTGTAAACTTCATAATAAACAGTTTAAAAAAAAACAATTGTAAATAAAATTTTAAGATTTTTTTCTGAAAAATAATAATGGTAGTTATTATGTAATTACAGTTAGGCGTTGGTAGCTTTTCATGACTTTAATTTGCGACAATAATTGCTACCTTCATTAAATCAAATTCCATCATGATCAAAAAGCTGCGTCTGATTCTGTGATATACAACCACTGTCACTGCACTTTGGCGATGTGATGGTAAATAAGTACAACGCTGCCTCAGATCAAGTTGGTCTCATTTCCTCCCTCTTCAAAGCACAATTGCTCTTTGAATACTCGACCACTCATATTTGTACGGCGACCCTTTCCTCGGCACACTCTGCTGCTCTCAAAATATCAAGTCTATTTGTGCTCCTTGTTTCCTCAAGTATCTGGAAAATATTTAGAAAGTCTGCAGTGGTCTGAGGCTGTGTGTATAAATATTATGAGATGAAAAACCAAGGGCTGCACTGATTTCACCTCAATCATTTCTGATCTGGCCCTTAAACAAACGCTTCTTTCATCACTCTAGTTATTAGTTTCATTTGAATGGCACGATTCATGAAGATCACTTTGACCTTCAGGCTCTTGTTTGCTTTCAATGGTCAGTCCTTACCTTTTGGAAGTATATCGGTGTCATTTTAATATTGAACACTTCATATTTTTATACTGTTTTCAAGCTTTTTGAAAGCTTAAAACTAATATTAGGGTTAAAAGGAAAAAAATAACAAAATAGTGCTGTTTATACTTCAAAATACTTTTAATTTTAATTACTATAGTAAACTTTGTGATAAACCATTTCAAAAAACAATTGTAAATATAATTTTTTCCTGAAAAATAATAATGTAAGTAGGTAAGTAATTTAAACTCTAACTCTATACTAAGAAGTATCAATAACACAGAAAAAAACACAGGTTTCCCAGAAAATCAGGGAAAAGCCTGCACAAATAAGAATGTCTTCAGATGTTTCTTAAAGGAGTCAGTAGACTCCATCAAACACTGAGGGAGATGAACATCGTTCCAAAGATTAGGAGCAACAGTCTGGAAGGATTTCTCTCCTCTGGTCCTGAACTATGTGTGAGGAACCATCAGTAGATTCTGATCCACAGACCTCAGGGCCTGAGCTGGGGTGTAAGGCTGGATCAGATCTTTGATGGAAGTTCTGACCATTAATAGCTCTGAAGGAAGAACCAGAATTTTAAAGTTGATCCTGAAAGAAACTGTCAGCCAGTGAAGAGTTTTCAGGATCAGAGAAAACAGAGTTCTTCTACTTGAGCGGGTCTGAATTGTCGCTGCAGAGTTGTTTATCAACTGCACAGCTCCTTCTTATTAAGACATGAACAATAATAGTAATTATTATGTAATTACAGTTAGGCGTTGGTAGCTTTTCATGACTTTAATTTGCGATAATAATTACTCACTTCATTAAATCAAATTCCATCATGAACAAAAAGCTGTGAACAAAAAAAATGTTTTTAACTTCACAGCTTTTCAAATCAATGTTAAAAAACAACCTCCACATTTCAATAAAATTGTTTTTAAGTTTAAATATTTGCAATGATAAATTAGACCATTTAATATTCTGATAGACTAAACTACAGGACAGAAATCATAACTGTTAGTCAAGTTAGTTTAAAAAGAAGAATACAACAACATCCGTGGTCAAGTAAGAGTATACAAAAATAGATCCTTCACTTCGAATAAAGATCAATAAGGCTGTGTAGTTTTGATATTTGAGAGACATATTTATTTATTTATCGATTGGTTATGAGTTTGCTTCTCTGTTTCGGCCCAAGTTTGCTTAAGCCCGGAGTCGGACCAATGTCCTTCACCATCACATTAACTTCATAGTTTGGTGTTTTTCTTCCTGATCTGGTCATGTAATACAATTACTCTTGTCTTGATTTGAAGACTAACTATAAACTTTCTCCAACTCTCCTGTTAATGTGTGTTTGTGTGCGTAGATAGAACGAGAATTCCGACCTGCTCTGGTAGAAGAACTCACATTTCCCCAAACCTTTTTTTAAATTCTGGAAAAGGGCTGTAAAAATATAAATTACTTACTTACTCAATAACTTACAAATAAACATTTGACTATTAGCATGTCATAGTACATTTTCATCATCATATTTTTATTGTACACATTTTAAATGAAAGCAGACTTATTAATTAATTAAGACACAAATACTTGTTTTATGTAGCAATTTTTATGCTTTTCAACCATATTTCTTTTTTTTTTATCATAGTTATTTCATGGTTTATAGACATACAGCAGGATGTGAAGGACAGCGTAAGAAAATACCTGAACGCTAAGAATGGAGATGATTCATCACAATTGAGTCGTGCTGTCAAACACGTGTGTCAGGCGGAAACTATTTTCTCATTGATATTTTCCTGTTGTGTTGTGACACTGTTGACACGTCTGTGTTAGATAAGAAATGCTAACACAGAAGCATATGGGCAGAATAGTGCAAATGTTCTGGATGTGTATGTTTATTGGATTACAGGCTCAAGACTGAAGTCCATTTATTTGCTAATTAATGGCATAACATTCACATTGTTGTCGTTGTTGTCGTTGTTTTCACCCTCGTCCGTGTCCACACTTGTACTTCACAGTGTACTTTCACATTGTGCCAAATGAACACAGCTTGTTTATGTGTGTGTCGGGGATTAAGTAACAGATGACTGAGCAGATTAGAAAGTAGCACTACTGTATGCTGGGGGGCGGAGCCACTGGCCCGGAGCATGACTGTTCTGGGATGAGGACATTTGTGAGTAATGGTGAAATCGTTTGTCTCATAGCTGGAGCTTGTTGGACCAGCTCTGTGTGGAGCTTGTACTGCAAGTTTAACTTCTAATCTGTCAAGGACCTCAGGCTGTTCAAACAACACTGCTGGTGTGTTGTTTTACATCTGTGCTCAGTTTTTTTTTTCTATCGTACTGAAGGAATGAAGCTAAAACTGGAGCAGTTGTATCATGGGCTTGAGATATAGATCAACTGATTTATCCTGATATACATTGCACAGTACTGTATTTATTGCATCAATTGTTATTTTTATTTTAAATAATAAAATGTTTTTTGTTTAACTTGTTTTATTGTTGTGTTTAAAATCATATTTTATTTAGTAATTTTATGGTTTACATTTTAATAAATTGTGTGGAAAATAGTCTGTTTTTTTATTTACAATATACAAATTGCTAATATTTATGTTTGTGCAAATTGTGGTTTCAAAACAAATAAAAGCAGTAACTATTTCAAGAGTCATGTGGTCTTTAAATTCTGCAACGCCAGAATCAAGGCCAATGCAAAGTACCTGCGAAATACTACAAATATATCCTTGTTCCAATTCATCAGATTCTTCACAATACAAACTTGTTAGTATAGCTGTGAGTCAGTGTAACAACTTGCAGATTCTTCCCAAGATCATCTTATTTTGTATCCACAAACTCCTATCAAAAATATTTGATTAGTTACCGACATTTGAACTCATAACAATAAGTTGAAAAAAACATCTGAAGGATGTACAGTACAACATATCCACACAATACATCAAATAATAGTCGTTTTTCAATGAAAGATGATCGTACATCAACAAAAAAAAAGTACAAGTACCTGCTGTTTAGAAATAGTTCCCTCTTGATTTGATATATTCAGATGATATTAGTCAAAGTGGTGCTATTTACCACTGTGTTACTTTCCTGTTTGTCTTTGGTAAGCACAACTTAACTGTTTTTAAATCCAATTTTGGTTAAACAAGGTTACACAACTGGTTCCCTTTACTAAAGAATTAAACTAAAGTATACTTTAAGAATGTTTATTAGGCTTTTGTTCATTTGGTTCAGACAGATTTCTGTAGTCTACAGAGAAGACCAATGTAACCAGGTGAAGAAACATATCTGTGTGTCTTTTAAGACCATTGCTGTTCAAATGTTGTTTCCCTGAGAGACCTCCTTCATTCATCACCCTCCCTCATCCTTCCTCTCTCCCCCCAGTCGAGTGTTTGTGAAGGAGGCGTGTGAGGGAGGAAGAGGCAGGGCTGGGGGAGTGGAGCTCAGACAGCAGGCTAAACACACAGAACACACACTTTTTCACACACACACACACACACACATGCTCAGTCAGCGCAAGTGAGACAAGTGTGGGCTCAGTGAGCGGACTGACTGCTGGCCACCCGCCGGTATGCCGCAAAGAAAAAGAAGTTTCACTTTTGGAGCATATGGAGGGTAAGAATCTGGATTTATTCTCTCAGAACGTTGAGATGTTGATGTGGATTTGAATTATGTTTAAAGCCGCGGCAGCATTTTTCACCTCACTGCTCCATGAATGAATCATGACGCTGGTGGACGACAGTAAAGTAGATCTTCGTGAGAAGAAAAACTTTGGAAAATGTTTTGAAAGTTGAATGAGTTTCTAGAGGAATTGTACTTCTTCTAGTGTTCAAGTGTTTATAGGGTGAACAGGTGCACTTGGTTCACCGGATCTGTGTTTTTAGTGACAGTGTTGATCTTTTAAGCTTATGCTATTGTCAGCACAACAACTTGATTATCCTCTTCTAATGATCTCTAATGAGGCATGTCATTAGCAAACCTTCATATCAAGACAGAACCTCTTTTGGTGGATTCAGTGCAAGAAAAACGTCTCTTCATAGTGACTTCCAACACTTCCCTGGCTCTCTGTAGGCAGGTGTTTTTAAATAGATTCTGTAAATATTTTAAGGATAAAGTGCACCTCAGTGTGGCAGCAGCTTTCACTGAACACTCCCTCTCTTTTACTTTGAAAGCTTGTCCTTGTAAAGTGGAGCTTTGTGGTCACATGGCCCGGTCTGATACAGTATACCCTCCTTGTCTGCGCTCAAATGTCCAATGACCAGTTATAGCTTTGGCTTTGTTATCGAAGTTGCCCGCAGTGATTGACTTCAACACAGTGACAAAACTGAGCTCTTAGTGATCTCTAGGAGAGGAACTCATGACAAGTGGAAAGAACCGCATGTGAGATGTTAAGATGTGTGGCTGACATGTCAAGTCAGCTGATTGGAGACTCAAAATAAACAAATGTGGAAGCTTTTCTTGAGCCCACAAGATGTATATATATACAAGCTGAGATACCCAGCCTTACACAGGTTTGCTTTCGTAAGGGTCTGAAGAAAAGTACAAAACAAATGACTTTAAAAACTGATAACCAAATAAGGAAGAGCATAGAAGAGAGTAAGTTCCGCTAGGCTATGGTCTTACAACTGCCGAATTGAGCTAAAAAAACATGGTTTGAATTTCAACGAAATCTGACATTATTTTAAAGGAGGTCTTCTGCCTCCTTTTGCCAGTTGTTTCCTGGTTTAAACCTTCTCTCGAGAGGTTAGTCTATTCTTAATGCCTATTTTCAAGTGTCAATAAGAGAGAGATACCTACTATTTTACATATGAATAGATTAGGGGTGCGAGAAAATAATTGTATGGATTAAAGTAAGTAAGTAAGTAATTTTTATTTGTATAGCGCTTTTCCAGACCAGGGTCACAAAGCTCTTAAACAATCAAAACAATATTCAATAAAGTATGTGTTTGCAGTATCCCTTGTGTCTCCTCTGGGTCCAGTTGAATGACCTCACAGGCTTCCAGAAATAAAAATGAGTGAGAGTGGTGGAGGTCATCATGAAAGTATTTGAGATCCCCGCGATGACTAGGGACCAGAGGATACAGCCGACTCAGCAGCATTTAAAGCTGATTTTTGGACATATTTTGGTTTAATAAGAAAACAAAGCAGGTACGACTTTGTAAAGATTCATGTGGTCTTTAAATTATGTAATGCCAGATTAAAATTATTGGGCAATACTCTTAATATGTTGTTGTTCATATAGTAAATAATGCATTATATAATATAGTCTCATAATATAGTATCATCGCCCCTGTATCGTGATATGTATTATATTGCCAGATTCTTGCCAATAGACAACCCTAAATAAAAGGTACTCAATAAATCAAGTCGATTAAAAATATTCACAAAACATGGAACACATGCATGGCACTCGCTCAGACTGAATGTAGCACGCCTCAGAGGGTCTTTTCATTAACCGAAAACAAATGTTTGCATGACAAAAGACGATAACACTGCAAGGCAGGGCGACTTAGGAAGAGCTTTTCAAGTGGCTTTTGAAGGGTAAGAGCAAAACAAACAAGACAAGTGGAGCGCTCTCTAGCACGACTCAATCAGTCAACCTTGAATATTTACCTCCACTTTAAGGTTGATATTCTACTGGCGACCCAAATATACACATAGTTGTGTATTTATGTAATTCCTTGATGCAAAAACTTTCACAAATGTTATGATTTCACTGATGGACACCCAAACCTCGACACGAACGACCTCCAGGGCCGCATATGTATTTATGGAAGCCAGGAAAGTTGACATTGACCCAGAGACAACACAAAAGATATCACAAAGACATTTTGTTTTTGGGCCTGAATTAACACAAGTGTTACTAGAAAATTCAATTTTCACTGACAAATGACTGCAAATCCTCCCTCAGCTCCTCAAAATGACTATATTTTTTAAACATTTGCAAACAAAAGTTACTTTTTATTGCATCTTCTAAAATGTGAACAAATTATTAGAAAAGAAAAAAAAAATACAGATTTAACTCTTGTGCAAGTTCCTCATAATTATGTTTTATTTTAAAATAAACATTTGGGTATAATTGTCCCTAACCTTTTGTAATTGATGTGTTGTTTTTTGTTTAATTTAATTGTCGAGTTGGTGTTAAATTTAATTTTAAATGGCGTTAAATAGTATTATTTGTATTAAGTATTGTACTATTTGCTCTAACCTGTACAAACCCTGATTATAATCTAAGCATACTGGGTTGAAAAAAGTCAAAAATCCATGGTTACTTCAATAAATAAAGAAGGATCATATAAGTTGAATCAGGACTAAATGTGAAACAGAAGTAGCATAATTTCAAGTCAATTCATTCAGTCATAAACATGACTCTGTGTGTGTGTTTCCTCATTCACAACATGCTACTGTACTCCAGCTAAAAGAAGACATTCCGCTTCTTCAAGTTTATTTGACACTGTTTAAATCTATTTTTAGCTACATTTCACATTGTTTCTATTTTTGTCAGCCGTTATAAAAATCCTCAGGTTCAAGTCTGGAAAACCAAACACTGTTCTCGAGGACACGTGAAGTCATTAAATGTTGATGTTGTCAAGGGTGTTCTAGAAGTCTTTGCTTCAGTAGCATTTAACCACAGTTCGATGAGCATAGATTACAAGTAGACAACAATGTACTTTCCCGTGACAATCCTGTGAATTGTCAGCAAGGTTTATCCGGCCTTAGAGTCAAGTTAACTGAGGAACTTGTTTTCTTTTAGGCAATAATTTGTGTATGTCATTTTTAATCATTTTATTCTTCAAATTAATATTTTTCAAAATGATCAAAAGCAATACATGTCTGCTGCTTTTGTGTGCTGTGAAATAAAAAAACAAGATTTTGTTAAAATGATAATTTGAATGAAATAATAGTGAGATGACCAACGGGTCAACTTGACCCAGAGATAACACAAGGGTTAATAAACTTGTTTTACCTCATGAAGCTTGTCTATCTTGCTCAACACCAGCCCTTTAGTTCAAACATCACAAGGCCTGACTGATGTTTTCACTGATACCTTTGCTCTCACAATATGTGTTTTGGATCCTGTTGATGGCTGCGATTCGCACTTGTGTTGCTGTGTGATGATGATGCTCCGTCAATAGTTTGATCAAATATACAGGAGGAAACAAGACTGATCCCACAAACTAAAATCTTTGGAAACTAAATAGCTTTCATTTTAGAAACATCTCCTCCATGTTTGTAGTTTTAGATGTTAAAAAGCAGGAGAAAGAAGTTTTGTTACACAAAATACTAATATTAAAGTGTTTTAAATGCTCTGTCGTGCACAGGTTAGGTGTGATGAGTCTATGTGGTTCAATGATCTTTTTGAAAGGACACTTAAATGGTGAAAATAGTAGGGATGCTATAACATCAACTCACCTTGCTGACCTAGTTATTGGGTCATTTTCTAATCCATCATTAATTTGCAGGGAGATGTTTTCCCTTTAAATATGAGACTTTGAGTTTGAAATGGCTAAATGGCAGCTTGTTCTGTGTCGCTGATGTTTGTCTTAGTACGTGAGCGTAGGTGAATAATCGTATCTAATCTCAGGATGTGGAACACGGAGATCAGTTTTGTGATGTATTGTTCTTTCTCTGACACCGGTTTGAGAAATCAGACACACCCTAGTTTGGTGTCACTTCACCTGAGAGCTATGAAACTCAGGTGCAACTTGAGATTGGCCGTTCAGTGATCAGATCAGAAGGTCCCATAACTTCGTAACAGATTATTTTTGTTAACTATCTACCTTTTTATTCTGAGGAACCTTTAATACATTTAAACTGCATGAGATATCGCTTTTAAATTTTTTTCTCCTTCATTAGCCCTTGGTATTCTGCTGCAAAATGTACAATAGGTTGACAACCAGAGACTATTTAACTTGAGTTTATACATTTACTTACCTTAAGAAATGTAAATATAAACAATAATTCATGTAAATACAAATCCATGGTGTTGTAAACACATACATTTTCAGTGCGTGACTCATGTATGTAATATTATTACCTCTGTACTTTTCTCAACATACTTTTGTCTGTTGGATAAATAACTTCATTGAACGGCTTTTAATGACATTTTAAAGTACAGCTTGACCCAGACAATTTTCCCTGATTACATTGTATTTACTTTTATTATATTTGTTTTTCCTTACTTTATACATTTAAAATCTGGGGTAGAAAAACTATTTTTTATTCTTATTCTTCATAGTCATATACTTTGAGTAATAGTGTCAGTTATTTCCAAGTAAAATATTTAAAAAAAATGTATTTCCTTTCTAGAAAAGTATGATAATATGAATAAAAGCTGTTTTTTGTTAGATTCCCTAAGAGGATATCGAGTACTTTTCTATCAGCCCCAAACACTTGATATTGTAGGGAGTTTCATCTCACTATTGATGTGGGTTCAGCTCTCATTTCTCCTCTTCAGGTTATTTAATCTTGGGGTGTTGATAACTCATGCGAGCAGGAAAGACGAGCCTGAGAAAACCAACAAATTGTTTGAATAATCTCACGGCAAAGCGATGTGTGTTGTTTGTCATGTTTTTCAAAGTTCCCAAAAGAGGCAGCTGCAGGACATACTCCGCATTCTTTCTTTCACGTGTCACCACCTCCTGCCATCCTCAGGGAGGGTTAGTCGCAGTGCAGTCGCACAAGTTTATCATACATCATGTGTGATCAGAAACAGGACACAAACAATACACTAAAATAGCCCAAGGCTCACTGTACACATAATTCCAGGTATGTAAATAAATAGGGTTCGTGTAGAAGGATACACAGCGCTCTCTGTTGGCTGCAAATGTTATTACAATTAAGAAAAAAGGGCTCAAAAGACAAAACCAGACTTTATTTACCCATATAAGAGTTTAGACCGAGGCTAGGCACACACACTAAATAAAGTCTGTTTTCTAATTTAATGAAAGGTGCATTTTTCTGTGAGAAAAAGAAACTTGGTCAGTTAAAAACAAGTCTTGATGTGTTTGATTTATCACCTTTACTTCAAAAATTCCAAACAAAAGGCATTGGTTTTATTTTTAGAATGATAATAATAGAACAGGCTGCAATACATAAACATGTCCTGTGTTTTATTGAACACCCTTCCATTTCTCTTAAAGTTTTTTTCTGCTTTCTGCTTTAATTTCAACTCTTAATAAAAATGTGCATTAAAATATCCTTCTGGTCTCACAAAAAGAACATTGCCCTTTTTAACATTGTTTCTTCTTTTGTTTTCCAGAGTGGACAAAACTTTCTCCAAGGCAAGAAGCTTATGGTAAGTTGATACATTTTAATTTGTGAGTAAATGTAATCTTTAGATTCAATTGTATACAAAATGATGCTACAACTACTCCATTGTGACAGAATAGCAGTTCATTTGTGTTGGAGACACAAACATCTCTCGTGGTGTTCGGTGTCGCAGCAGGCGATTGCTAAACTGTGACTCCATCCATTCGGGTGTCAGTAAGATGAACGAGATATCTAAAGCAGATGGATGTCGTTGTCTAAGTTCTGCAGTGCTGGACACGTGGAGTCTGGGAGGTGAGCACAAGCACTCGGCTTCTTTAAATGAGCCTGCATTCCTCTCCGGCCGCAGACATCAGGTGCAAACTCCTAACGGTGCCGGTTTTATCAGTCGACTGTTTCGGAATACTAAGGAGGTTCGTCTCGCCGCCGAGGCCTGTCTCACACAACAGTGGTGGTAGGAGTCTAGCCGTTTGCTGCTGCATCATGTTAGCAGGAGGATGACTGCGCAAGAGATGACGAGCTGAAAGTAAGAGAAGGTGTGACTCCAGGGAGGACTGTAGGTGGATGACGTCAGGATCATCTGCAGAGTTTCCTCAAGTGTTGTAGCTCATATTCTATCACGTTGATGAGGTAACACAGCAAGATTGCTTAAAATGCCCTGCTCACCTTTCCGCATCGGAAGACCAAGAAAATTCTGGTGAGTTTCTCTTAAAAAGACAGAAATAAAGAGAGAGATGAGAGAGAGAAATATATTAGGAAATAATTAGTGTTGTTTATATGCATAGGTTGTTATTACCTCTGCCAAAGAGGTTCTGTAGGGACTGTTTATCTGTTGGTAAAGTAAGTTAAAAAAAACTTTCAGGAAATGCTAAAAATGAGACAAGAATCTAGCAATAGGAAACATATAAGGATACACGGGTACGATAAGCTGTATTATGATATATTTTAAAGGAATTTTCTCAAGGAACAAGAATATATTTGTATGACTTTAGAGTACTTGACTCTGGTTTGCAGAATTTACAGACTCTTCACAATGTCCTAACTGCTTTCCATTGTTTTGGAACCAAAGTTTCCCCAAACATCAGCGTTAAAAAACTGCTGGAGTCAACGGTATCCTCTTGTGCTCAGTCATCGCTGGGATCTCGCAGGATTTTGTTGTTTATTGTTCCTGCCATCTAGCTAGAAGTTTAATTACAACACAGAAATGAACGTGAATATTTGCTGGTCAGTTTTCTATAAACATTATTTTTTTATTTTATTAAATATGAACTTTGTTGAATTATAAACCATCAAAGAACTATGATGAAAATAAAACATGATTACGTGCTGCTGTATATCAATTTCAATTTCAATTTCAGCTTCAATTTCAGTTTACTTAAAAGGACAATGTGCAGTTACATTAAAAAGATGGCTGCTCCAGATTTAGCACAATGCTACTTTCCATCTGTAGTCCTCAACAAAGATGCAGACAGTTTACATAATACATCACATACAAATAAAGCAAAAACATAATAATATACAAAAAGACAGTACAATCTAATAATCTCAATGATGGCCAAATACCCGTCTGGTCCTATTAGTGCGAGCAGGACTGGTGGTCTAAAAGCCAGTCTTTGAGAGCCTGTGAGAAGCAATGAAAATCTGCTTTGTTCCTTAGATTGTCTGGGAGCCTGTTCCATTCTTTGATGCCTTTGTATGAAAAGGCTGATTGAGAGAACGCAGACTTTCTTTTGGGAAGATTGCAGTCACCCCTGGACACTGACCTTAAAGCTCTGCTCGTAAGTTGAGAGCGTGGCTGTACAAAGGTCTTTAGGGGAGGAGGGGCAGCATCATGCAGTTGTACTTTATGTACCAGACGGATCTTGGAGAACCTTATCAAGTTGTCAAGGCTCATCTGATGTTTTTCAAGGATGTTGCAATGGTGGTAACGCCGAGGTTTTTCATCAAGGAGTTTTAAGGCCTGGCTGTGCAAAGATCTAAGCGATATAGCGATACAGTTTTTTAAATAAAACATTGCGATGTTTAAGTGTATCAATATTTTTTTACACCGCTAGTATTTTGGTCAACAATAATATCAATAATGAACATAACAATATGTTTGGAAGTGGGTGGTGGTGTGCAAATGTTTTTCAAGATATATGGCCTTCTATTCTCACATTAAACAAGACCACTTGAAACCTCCTTGAGGTCACCTTAATTTGACACGTAGACAACCTCTTAAATACGAGGGGATTTTGTTGCCAGATCCCTTGGGACTTATAAAGAAAAATTCAATGCTATTCTATCCCATCTTGTAACACATTCTGGAACTGCTGAACTGTGAATTTCTCTGTGAGATGAATAAAGTAACTATCTATTAATTTTCAAATCTGTTGAATTCTGTGATCCTCATCTATTTTTCTAAAGCTTTTTAAAATGCAGCTGTTTCATCTTCCCTCCATTAGCAAAAATGTTACTACGGGTTTTACTGATTTCCCGTAAGATGTCAGTCTGCTCTTGCAGAGTGGGAGAGCAAACGGTCACATACGGGCCTGCTGTCTCTGCAAATATAGATAGAGGAGTGAGAAGCTCATCTCAGACTTCATCAGACATCACAATCCACGAATCATTGTACGTCACCCAGCACTGGCACAAAATGTCTTCAGACATCATGACAGCCGCCTGCTGAAGGTTGCAACAGATGACAGGATATTTCCATTCGACTTGATTCGACGTCTGCTTCTTGATGTCTGATATGTGTGACAACAGCCTGACGGATATGTTGCCTCAGACGTGGAGGATTACATGGCTGTAGCATGTGTGCTCCTGGCAAACACTGTTGGAGCCTTTGTATTGATATCTATCCATCTGTGTGGATCATCGATGTTGTTGCAGAGGAGCCTCGGTACTGCAGGTGATGAAGCCGAGTTATAGATGCAAACACGTCTTTGAAGAACACGTAAAACCCAACTAGATGGATGGATGGATGGATGGATGGATGGATGGATGGATGGATGGATGGATGGATGGATGGATGGATGGATGGATGGATGGATGGATGGATGGATGGATGGATGGATGGATGGATGGATGGATGGATGGATGGATGGATGGATGGATGGATGGATGGATGGATGGATGGATGGATGGATGGATGGATGGATGGATGGATGGATGGATGGATGGATGGATGGATGGATGGATGGATGGATGGATGGATGGATGGATGGATGGATGGATGGATGGATGGATGGATGGATGGATCTCTTTCGGGAAATTGTTTTCTAGCTTACAGCAACACAGATGATAGATTCATAAACCAAGAACAAAGTGCAATAAAAGAACAAAAATACAAATCTAAGTATAAATTTAAAAAAAACACAAAACAAGTATAGAACGTTTAGAATAGAATAGAATCATCTTTTCCCTAAATAGTTAACAAAGTGCTCATCATTGGTGGGGGAACATCTGTGTGGCTGTAATGTTTCCTGGAGGGATTAAATCGTGGGTTGAACTATTTTGTTACCAAATACCTTCTTTTTGTGATATTTGAAAATTAATAGTCTGTGAATGTTAAAAGTATTGATTCAAGGAAATGATGGTTGTTTGTTATTTTTCTTATTATTATGTCATTCACTTGTATGTCAGCAAGGTTGCAAGCTCTTATTGATTATGCTTGACAAATACATGAATACTAAAAAATGCATTTGTCAAGGCTTTATGAAATATTTTATGGCTGTTTATGATCATATATAGATCGATAGATAACCTTTATTGATCCCCTGGAGATGGCAGTTTAAAATATTTTTTTTGGGAAAGAGGTGGATATAAATCCACCTATAACATTAAGTTATAAAATTCATTTAAGTTATTATATTAACTTGAAGTTATAATATTCCTCAATTAATTCCTAACATTCATTGAAATGCTATAACATTCATTCAAAGGTATAACATTAATGTATAAGTTTCACATTCATTTACACTAATAACATTGATTTAAAGTTCCAACATTAATTTAAGGTTATAACATTTATTTAAAGTTGTAACATTCATTTAGCCCTTGTGTTATCTCAGGGTCAAGGTGACCCAAAGGCCTGGAAACAAATGGTTTTATACTTTTGTTTTGCTTTAGGTTCAAGATGAAAGACCTCAACCCTTTCATATGTATTTTTGGAAGCCAGGGAGGTTGTTCACCTTGACTCAGACACAACAAAATGGATACCACAAACACATTTGTTTTCCGGCCACCTTGACCCTGAGATAACACAAGGGTTAAGGTTATGTCTAAATGGAGTCTTCTGGAGACTGATTTACAATTGTAAGAACTGAAAAAAGCTTCTTATTTCACTATTAATTCCACAGCATACAACAGTGCTTCATATCAGAATTTGTCTTGACATTTACTTAAGTACGTCCTACAGAGAATGTTTGTTATTTAAAATTGGATAGAGCAATCTTCTTGTGTCTGTATATTTACTGTGTCCATATATACTTTGCAACTGCGTTAAAACTACATTTCGTAAATGTATTTAACAGTAATAACATTAATTTTAAATAATCACATTAATTTAAAGTTAGAACATTCTTTTTAAGTTTGTTCATTGATCCATAGTAGAAGGTTTCATACAGTACAAGCCAAAAGTTTGGAACATTGTTTATTATGAAATTGTGTTTTGCATCTTTTCCAAAACATGGACACTGTTGCTGGAGACAATCAACCTTCCATTTGTCTGAGGGGGGGTTGGGTGGTTGAGAAGAGAGACGGTGGGGGGGGGGGGGGGGGGTAGACAGAACAGCCAACAGTCCAATTGAGTCAGCATGTATTTATGGGCTGATACTCACCACATGTGTTCCCCTCATCACGACTGTCAGAGGGCAGCAGGTGCTGCTGCAGAATGGATTTGTAAAGATCCCAGATAGCTCAGAACAATGATGACAAATGATACTTCTTTTACACTGATGAACTAATTTCCTTTTTAAATGGGATGCTGCTGCAACTAAATTGATCCGAGATCCTTTTCACCAAATCAATCGTAAAATTCAGAAAGACGGGATATTTCTGTCCTTTAAGAGGCCATGATTACTTCATTTAACATTTTTTGATGTTCTGTGACCAATTTTATTTACTTGGATGGGACTTTTAATTTTTGTGCAATTATATATCTTGAAGAGAAACCTGACAACTGCATACAATAACCTGCCTTAAAAAATATGTATTTTTTTCCTCATTATACAGCAATTATCAGTCACAATGGGCTCCCAGTGTGTAGCAGCAGTCATGGGGGTGTAAAGGTTTCCTTTTAAAAGTGAGGAAGCAGCATGTTCTCCTGCTTTGCCTTGCAAACAAACCTCTGGCCTGATTGAACTAAAATTTGTTTAGAATTGACTTGATGGTCCTCTGTACATAAATGGACGTCTCTGAAGATTTCAAAGCTTCCTTCCTGTAGTAACCGAGGATTACACTATATAGTAATCATTATTTTATTTACAGGACAAAGAGCTTTCCTTATGCAAATAAACCACAACACTATAATATAAAAACACACACAAAGAAAGGTTTGCTTTTCTGTTTTATTTTTGCATTTAAAAGCTAGCTCTCAAGCTTGTCTGTAAATAAGAAAATTCCTAATAAACAAGCAACACCTTCCACATTATTGACCAGAAAACTAGTCAGTTGGTGTAAGCAGAATAAACCATTATTTTAGGCAAGAAAATGATTTTTTATCAACTATTTATACTTGAATTATGTGTTTCAATGCTAAATTTGTTTCTTGATTTGCTTTTTTTTTAATGCTCATTGATTGAAAATCTTTGTATATTTTGCGCTTCAATTTAAAAGGACGATAATCACGACTTGCGCTGAACACTTGTGACATGTGTCTGCCGTTATAAACCTTTAGCTGCCTCCGAGGGTCATAGGAGGAGAGGGTCGCGGGCACATCCTCACGCTGAGCCCATTATTTATGTTGAGCTCTATAAAAGTAAGAGAGTTGTGTAGTTCCAAGCAAGGATGAAACCAATAGAGCGTGCACAGTTGCCTGACTCTTTATTTGGGTCACCGTAATCCTCGGAGATTTAGAGGGATCTCACTGGCTCGAACAGTGAATGAGCCTGTGGCTCCAAATCAATGATTATCTAACTGATAGAGGGATTTATCGATTTTATTTTTTTAACAGAACATCGTCATGTGTTTGATGATGGTGGGACCGTGAAATCGTGGTGAGCAGTTTCAGCCATTCTGGTCAAATAAAGAGGGAGTGGGATGATGAGGGGGGGGTCCTCAGGCCATTTCACCAAGCTAATGGATGGGAATCCCTGCAGGGCAGCGATCAGAAAGGATTAATCCTAGTCTGAGCGTAGAAAGGATGTTATTCATTCAAGTGTCATCATTCTTAACGCTGTTTATTTGTATGCTGATGATATTCTGCTATTAACTTGTTGTTTTTTTTAATCGTGCAGCTTTGAAAAGTAACAGAAAAGCTGCATTAATGTGAGTTTAAGAGACTCAATGTAATCTGTCTGGTTTTATAATGTGTCGAATTAAACATCATTTGAACCATAGTGAGCATTCCTTCCCTTTTTAAGCTTTTGAAAGCAGATTATTAACATGATTTTTAGCACACTGCTGTAATGGCTTCAATATTGTGGGACACATTCACGACCCATGATTTCATGGAGAGTCTTTATAGAAACATGACATCTAATGAGGGATGGTGAGGCTAAAAGTGGTGGCGCTGCTGCACATGCTCAGTGTGGATTCCATGAACGTCATCAGAGGAATTAAAAAATCTCATTCTGTTTCTCTGTCATTGAGAGAAGAGACAACAGTCGACGAATGTAGGACATGGTCGTAGAAATAACGCACTGATGAATGATTCACAAGAGTGCGTGGTTCATAGTGTCTGATGTTGTTGTTGCCACGGCAACAGTCCGATCGTAATGGGGGTGACTACAGGCAAACCCCCCGTTATCCTCATCAACCTGTGATTTCCTCAATACAGGACACTGAGGGAGGTTTCCCACGTTTGGGGGAAGAGCTGTGGTTTTGCCGGATCATGTAGGAGAGCGAGACAAAGAGGGTGATAACTTCTGAGTGTTGATGCCGGAGTGGGAGGGGAGAGAGCGAGGGAGGAGACTTGGAGAGGCAGAGAGGAGGTTTTACTAGGAGGATGCGACAGTCTGAGGAGCTCGGAGTGATGCAATCAGATGAACAAGTGATGTGCGGCAGCAACTGACCAGATCCAGAGGAGAGCGGGAGTGAGAAAGAACAACCAGGAAGACGAGCAGACGGTGACTCATCTGTCCCACTTCTGGACTAAGCTTCCCGAAGGAGCTGCTGCTGCCGACGTAAGTTCACGCAGATCAGCTCCTCTCGCTCGCCGGGACTCCTTCTCACGTCCTCCCTCTCGTGGCCGTGAGGTGTCATTTCATCTCGTCTTGTCGGTGTCGTGGCTTTTTAACTGCACACTGATCCACGGGAGGACTTATGTGTTGACGCCGCACAGAAGAGCAGGTGTGTTGAGAGAAGCATGTAATTTGTGATGCACCACATGCTGGTGTTTGACGCCGGACCATTTCACTGCAGCAAGGCTTTCTGATGTGGATCATCCCAGCTAGAGTGTTTTCAGTGTTGTACTTTTAGTTAATTTTAAGTTCAGTCATCAATCAAAGTTTATCTGTAGGAAGTAGTGATGTGTATTGTCTATTGTTGTTGTTGGAACAAGAATATATTTGTATTATGACTACTTGACTCTAGTGTTGCAGAATTAAGGACTACATGACTCTTGACCTGACTGCGTTTATTTGTTTTGAAACCAAAATATGTCCAAACATCAACTTTAGAAGTTGCTGGAGTCGACTGAATCCTCTCGTCCTCAGCCCTCTTTGGGATTTTTGTTCCTTTTGCTGTGGAGAACGTAAAGGCTGCTGCCATCTAGCAGCCGGAAGTTTAATTGGAACACAAAAATGAACAAAAGCTGTAAATATATGCATGTTAATTGTAATTAAAGATATGTTTAATTTTACACGAACTTAATCAGAAAATAACTATGGTAAAAATACAGTGCTGCCGAATATCGATACAATATCCCTGTATCGAAATCATCTAAAAATGATATTAATTTGGGTTTCCTTTTGACTAGACCTTGAGGGCCCTTATCTGGTTAAAGTATGATCATGTAGTAATTCCCTTGATAGCTTAGTAACAATTCTGTTTTGTAATTTCTGCTCTTGTTTGATGAAAGTTTTTTGGGAATCTGTTTGTGATTTTGGGGATATTTTGCTTAGACAGGACAAGCCAATAACATGACCTCCTTGGCAAAGGTAATAATGCTTGATGTGCATTTTAAGGGGGCATCAGTTCAAATCATAATCCAATGTTCTGATGTTGTGATAAAGATGGAAAGATATAAAAATGTAGTGCTTGAATAAATTACTTGTTTTTTCTTTTTATGGGGTCTATTCAGCAGTTCCCAAGTTCACCTCTCCTCATTAATGTTTACAAAAGACTGCTGAAACGAATGCATCATTTCCATTCAGAAAATGCAGCAATTCTCTTTTCAACCAAATTATTATTTTTTAAATCACAGTATGTTTTGTTCCCAGAGAAGCAGCTTGTCCTATTTTCAGCGGTCAGTCCACACATCGTGGGTTCTCTGCTGGCACTTTTAACTTGAACAGTCCTCATGCATGATCGCACTATAGTTCCGCTACAGCGTACTGCATATTTCATCATGGCCATTGCTTTGTGCCTTTTCTTCATCTACCTCATTTGTTGTCCAGTTGTCAATGTGAAGAACATGTGAATGCATGTGTCACTTTTCTTGAAGTAACTGATACACTTCTATTGTTACAGCAAACTGAAATTATTATTTTTTAAATCAGGGTGTATTTAAAGAGTGTGTTTGGTGTGCATATAAAGTCACTTTTCGTGAGTGTGATTACATAGTCAAAGGAAACTTGCTAGTCCTATTTACATAAACTTGTAAGAAAGTTGAATTACTTAGACTTTAGGAGCTTGTTGGACAAACAATCTGGAGAAGCCAGTCACAAATTAAGAATTGAGCATTGTCTCACGAAGAAAAAGCTACAGGTTGGAGAAGTATGAGAAAATGATAGTAACTATATTGTTTCTACTCAAAAACAGCTGAGAGAATGAGACGGGTTCATTTGAATTTGAAGAAAAGAATGCCCAGTTGTGTGTCAGTGTGTGTGTCTAATGTGAAAAGCATTTTATTGTCTCACTAAACCACATTGACAGCCTGCTCTGTGCAATATTATTGATTTTTTTCTGCAGTCCTGGTTTTAAGTGAAACTGAAGAGGTAGATGTATTATAGTCAGACATCGCACAAGCACACTTACTTATTGCATAGATGAGTGAGTAAAAAGAAAACATGAATTCAATGTTCACGTTTCTATCTCATGAAACTGCTCACTCCCTCAGAGGTCGCCTTTTTTTTGTCCTTTTGCTTACTGTGCCCTTTTCTGACCGATCATTTCCCTCTGTATCATCTTAGGAAGCAGGATGGGAGTGAGTCCAAAATCTCAGGGACACTAGAGCCCCAGCTGTTTCAACCCACGCTACAGTACCCGACTGCACAAACCCTCAAGGTAGGAGGACACTCAGTCCGACCCCTGACCTTATCACATGGACCCTTGTGTGACCTTTCTTTCTTTGTCCGGCGCTCTGCTACACACAACAGCTGATACCATCTGATCTCTCTTCATCTCCCGGAATAATCCTCTTTAAGCCTCGTCTTCTTCTGTATGACTTTTTTTTACCCAGAGTTCCCTGTCATTTGATAATTAAATGACTTCATTTGTTTATTTCCCAGTTGTTGTTTTCCTTATGAGAAGCATTTCTCGGTTGAGTTACAGATCTCTAGCATATAGACCACATGTGACAAATTTAAGAGGGCGACCTCAAAATAATTCAATACTAGTAGAAAAAAAATCCATCCAAACATTTTAAAATGCATTAAAATGTAGATTGTTTTAGTGTTGCTGCTTCAGAGGCAGTTTACTCGCAAGCAGAGTTCTTAGACATCCATAACTAATCTGAAACATTGATGCAATTAGAGGGCATTTCAATGAAAGATGGACAGAGTGTCTTTTGTTATGAGCTGGAGTTAGCTCTCTGCTATTACCTTATACTATCAATTAAAATACAAATCAATCTGTCAATCCAACAAATGCAACGAGAAAAAAATATATCACAAAACATCCAATGTGATGAAAATATTTGAGGGATTTTGACAGGTCAGGAGTATTCAGTAAAATAAATGTTACGTCACATTTTTTAATTCAGTTTTTAGTTCTGTAGGTTTTGACATCAATCACAGGTTGTTTAGGCTCACTAAATTACATTTAATAATAAAGATCAGATTTGATTTAATTCACATGATTTGCAATTGCTTCCTTTTATATTTGTACTTATGATGCAAAGGAGTGTCTTACTTAGTTCAACCTAAATAAAAATTCATTTTTATTAACATTACATCTGTTATCCGTTATAAAACACCCATTAAAAAATAATGCTTAAATTATGTTTTATATGATTCTTCCAAAAGAACCATATAAAGTGCTGAAATGGCCGAGATGGAGAAGAATTTAGGAGGAATCATTGAATAAATCCAAGATCGCTTTGTTATCCTTCCTGCTTCATCTGATCCCGGGCAAAAGGGGTTTTAAAACCTGCCAGGGATATTCTGGGACTCTAGAAAGTGAATGGAGCCGAGTGATTAAAAGTAGAGACAATCTGGCTCATGTGGGATTGGTTTCATAAAGTGGCTTTTACTCTCAGCAGTCTGACTTGAGCCGAACAGACAAGATCAGGGGGGGGTTTGGATTGTGTTGTTTGGATCTTGGCTCTCTGTGTTCGCTCACACCATCTGTACCTTCATGACTCTCATCAAGATAAGTTAAGGAATATGGAACCTTTAGTAATGTTTTATATGTGGATAGGTATGTTTGAACGATGGTCAGGAATGTTATTATTAGGGGGTGTGAGAAAATATTGATGCACCGATATATATATTGCAATATTGTTTTTAAACATAATGTACCGATTTTTAGTAAATTAATAAATAACATTTTTTGGCTTTCAAATCATATTTTATCGTTTATCATCTTCAATTGTTTTTATTACTACATTAAGTGTGTATAAAATAAAAATATTCAATTTTTATTTCTAATTAATATGCAAATATTCACAGCATTTGTACATTTTTGTTGTTGCAATCACACTTTTGGTCGCTAGAAGGCCGAAGAAAATGAAATCCTCTGCCGCAAAAGAAACAATAAAATCATGCGAGATCCTTGCGATGACTGAGGACAAGGGGATACAGTTGACACTCAAAGTTGTTTGGACCTAATTTGGATTCATAAGATGTGAAAGCACTTATGACTTTGCCAAGAGTCATGTTATCTGTCAGTGCTGAAACACCAGAGTCCTGTTCTGGCGTAATACTAGAACTATATCCTTGTTCCTACAGTATCCAAACACATAGCAATATTTTGTATCATTGCGTCTGTATCGTGATACGTATCATATCATCCAATTCCTGCAAATTCACATACCTAGTTGTTTTCATGTACATTTTAGATCTCTTGGAAACTGCAAAATCTCCTGTTTTTCCTTCATCTCTTGCTGTTTCTATGATCATTTGATGGCCACAGACCTCAGGAATAGCGTCCACCCTGACAACCGGGTCAATCTGCAATTAACCACACCAGATCTGCTGATTAGATCCACTCTGCAGCTTTTATTGACCAAATTTCCCGGTCTCTGTCCAGAATACAACCGTTCCAAGCTGTCCACGTGTCGTCTGCACGAGTGGAGGGGAATATGTGAGATTCATCTGAGGAGTCACGCAGCACAGAAGAACATTAATGAGCTGCACTTGCAGTCGCGGTCGCAGCCTCACCTCTGGGGGGCATGAGAAAGTCTTGTGCATTTGCCTCTCGTCGTAATGACAATCCTATTAGCCCGGCTAATGAAAGCCCCCGATGCTAACAGCATTATTGTAATAGCCTGACTTGCTGTCAGTGCACTCACTGGATGCTTGTTAAAGTAGGATGCTCATTTCATCCACACATATTGAAAACAATTCATATTGTTTAATTAAAACAGTGTTTAACTGAGAATCAGAGAATCAATGACATGTGGTTTGAACCTACATGACTTCACAGCAGAAGGCTTTTTATTCAAAGTTTGTCTTTGGTCAAGACTCTACCCTGCTGATGATCCAAGGGAGGCTGTCTGATACGACACTTTTGTCAGTTGACGGTCGGGAAGGAAGCAGCTTTTCCTCAGGTGTCACAGTGGGAGCCTTGTTATCTCTCTGCAGCAGCAAGTTTTATTTAAACCTGTCGTGGGGATGATTTATTTAAGACTTTATATGTCAGTTTGGTTTCAGGGCACTTCTAATTTTCTCTTACTTTGACATGTGTTAAGCCGCTGACATACCGTATTTCTCGCACATTTGGTTCTGTCTTTGTTGGAAGTCCTTAAAGGGCAACTAATGTCTCTTGATTTAAAACACTGTTGTGCAGATTGTCCGGTTTTATCTATAATTATCATATTGTTTATTGTTGTCAAGTTAATAGAAAGACTACACTGGCTAGTGGCTACACATAAAAAATGGAAACATAGTTTGAAATCAGAAGCTTTGTACACACACAGTACATATGTCAATATTATTTGCCACTCTTTATTTGAAAAGTTTCAAATGTTAAAGTCTTCCTCTCCAAGATGCAGGAAGTCCTTCATCATGATCATGTTCAGAACTTATTACTTTATAAAGTTCTTCCCCGTCTGAAACCTGAAGAGTGAAGCCTGTGATGACGAAATCATGGGCTTTACTCCTGCAACACTGCTTCTTTCTTTATACACAGTCCCTTTGAGGTGGAGAATTTCGGGATGAATGACAACATGTGACATACCTAGATGCTGGACCACTCATGGTGGTTATGGTCAACAAGATTAAAGCTCCAGGAAGACCACACATTTTCAGTGGGCGGGCCTTAAGCACATTTTCTAATGTCAATTTAAAAGAGTGTTTACAAACAGACACATATTGATGAATACAATAGAGGTCCAAGATCAACACATTAGTTTCCCTTTAAGGCGGCTTGGTGTCTGTGTGAGTGAGGAACCGTCTTCCTCTGTGTCCTGCTGGCTAGTACTTGCTGTCTACCTTCTTAAAGCATCATTTGAATTAACGATAAACTAAATTGGTCGTCCATTTTGTCTTGGCAAAGATTCTTTTTTTTCCTGTTTTGTCAGCAGCAACCCTAGTAGAGGCGAAGAGAGTAGCCATGGTGAAACTGACGTTTTCTGGGCAGGGAAGTAGGCTAAGTGCTGAATAAAAGTGTTGATTTAGGTGTAATTAAAGTGGCCGGGGCAGTTTCTGTGCAGTGTCTAACAATGTGTAACCCAACACTTGAGCAGCTTCATGCTAATCTCTGACTCGGGTTTATTTACTTTCAGGGTTTGTGGCTGGTGCTTGTTTGCACATGGTGGAGGACTTCAGTTACCCTGAGAGCTCAGGACACAAATGATCTGAACACAAAGTGTTTATGTCAGGCCATACTACCACCTTTCTCTTGACTCATGCACACACTCGCCGGCTGGATTCTGCTTTCACTGCGGCAGTTTGAGTGATTAAATGGTCCGATCTGGAGTGTTGAGCTGTAAAAATCTCTTGGTAGGTGAAACCTGGTTACAAATGGTGTTTTGCTGGCAGGTGACAGGTGGCGGACAATTCAGGGTAAATGACGAATCGTGTTTGTTGGCTACGAGACGTTTCCTGTATGTTACAAATAGTAAGGTTACTTTAGGACATTGCTTTTCATGTAAATATTTTTCTCAAGTTTTATTGTTTGGTTTTAATTGGTCAATACAGATGATTTCTCTTCTCCAAATAGCTTTTGACTCTTTACTCGCTTTTCTTGGTCAGGTTTACAAAAATATACATTTTAAAAACCTGTAAACTTGACTGAAAATTTTATGGAATCATCTTGTTGCAGAGAAACGGCTCCCGATTGAAAACACTGTTGTGCAGATTGTTCTGTTGTATCTTTAATTATCATATTGATTATTGTTGTCAAGTTCATGAAAAGACTACACTGGCTAGTGGCTACACATTAAAAAAGGGAAACATAGTTTACAATTAGAATCTTTGTACACACAAATTATTCAATATTATTTGTCACTCTTTAGTTGAATAGCAACTTCAATTTTCAGAATCTTTTAAGAATGACAGTTAAGCAGGGATTGGCCCAGAGATGGAGCGAATGGTTGAGATCAATTCAGTGGTATGTAGAAGTTAGTGTTTTGATCTGGACTGAACTGGATGTGGCGTCACTATTACAGTTCCATCACAGAAGTTTTGACGAGCACAGGATGAATATTGCCGCTCAAAACCATGAGAATTTGATATTTTCTCAGGTAAAACTCAAAACCTGTCACTTATCTCTCTACAGACCTCAGAGTTATTTGCAATGATTGAAAAAATGCAGGTAAGGCAAAAATAACACCGGTCCCTGTTTGTTGTTTTTACTTCTTAAGTGCTACTCACCAACCAACTAACCTAGTCAGTGTGTATGTTTGTAATCCTTCAACTTCTTCACTGATACATTCTTGACCACCAGTTTAAAGCTCTTTCTTAAAGACAGGAAAGTCAATCCATAAACAAAGCGACAATCTGTCTTTTTTGAGAATTTGAAACTGGAGTCAATATATATTCACTTCATGTTCAAAGGAAAATGTTTATTTTGATATTAAATGTTTGAGCAAAAAGTAAGTAAGTAAGTTTGTAATTTATATTTGTAAAGCGCTTTTCAAGACCATGGTCACAAAGCGCTTAAACAATCAAAACAATACTCAATAAAATATATACTTAAAAGGTCAAGACAACACCGAGACAAACAGAAAATCAAGGAAAAGCCTGCATGAATAAAAATGTCTTCAGATGTTTCTTGATGGAGTCAGTAGATCCATCAAGCGCAGAGAGAGAGCAAAGATGTGTGAGAAAAAATATTAGCTGATTAAATTATGTCAATTTATTTTGGTATTCCTTGTATTTAGAGACTGAAAAGCAGCATCCACTTGTAGAATCCACCAAACCTAAGCCCTTTTTAATGAGCTAGTTTAAATAAGGTGTGGCCCTTGAGCAAGACTGTACTGAAGATGAGATCAGATGGTCCCAGACAACAGTTGTTGGTCTCCAGCCTGACTAAGAGCAGCAAGCGATCATGTTGCCTTAAGCTCTCTTCTGTGTTCTAACAAGCTTTAATAATTCATGTTTTATATATATATACATATCAGATTATGATGCTGCCTGGCAGATAGAGATAAACATTTTGAGTTGTTATGCTGATATAACATAAGCGTGCCGTGGTCTAGCATCATAGCATCCCTGCATCAGCTAATTTCCTCTCTTGGTTTCGCACATGAATGTACACGTGCCTGTACAATGTTTCAGTGTCACTAATATATTTATTTATTTTAATCCCTGTGGTTTGAGCGACTACCATTTTCTAACGGACTTGCCTGCTCTTTAGTATCATTGTCCTTCTGGATTTGCTCGCTAAACATGTTGATAAACTGAATGTCATGTTTCCATCTGTCCCTGTCTGACTTAGACTGGCTTCCTGCTGAGATTTTCCCAAAAGCTACTGTGTCAGCTTCTAATGACGAGTATTTGTGCAGAGAGAACATTGCTAGCAGAAAGTGTGATTCCCAATAGATCTAATCAGTGAGATTTGTTTTGATTTCAACTTGACCAAAAACCTTTTTTTCTCTCCCTTATCCGACCGGGTTTCCTCTCAGGGTAAAAGGATGGACGAGCAGAGATGCACTTTACCTCCTCCACTGAAGGTGAGCTGCAGTTCTAACTCTGATTTGCTCACAATGTCTAAAGTCGAGCTAGAAAACCATTCATGTCTTCATCGTGCAACGATCATACATGAAAACAGGATCTGTTTTTGATGAGAAAACATTATTTTTGCAGCTTGATGAATCAATAAATGATTCCTCTTGAAATGCTGAACTGATTATGTAACTGTTATGAGATGACTCAAAGACATCCTCCTCTGAGAATATACTGCTGTTATTATTTAATGAGGCAACATTGTCTATTTATTTATTTACAGACGGAGGAGGACTACATCCCATACCCAAGTGTCCACGAGGTACAGATGTGTTATTTAATGTTTCCTAAGGTTGCAGAGTTTCTATGAATATTCCACCATGCAGGAGCTCCTTAGTTACTTTGTTTTACTTCCTTGAACAGGTTTTGGGAAGAAGGAGCCCCTTTCCTCTCATCCTCCTGCCTCAATTTGGGGGCTTCTGGATCGAGGGAACCAACCATGAGCTGAGCGACTCTGTGGACGTTGAGCAGCTGCAAAAGCTGTTCCCAAATACTCGGACCAAACTGGAATGTAACACAGCAGCTATGATTTTTAGGAAACACTTCCTGGGAAAGGTGAGACTTTAATTCCAATAACAACACATTTTTTCATTTTTTATCATATTACTTTTTTTTCATTTTTTATTTGTATAAAGTGTTTATTAAAATAAAATATAATTTATTCTCACATACAATTTCATGCAAATATTGAAATTGTTCGATAATTTTTTGGTTGCAGTTAAACTTCCCGCCTTTAGATGGCAGCACTCATTATATCCTCTGCAGCTTAAGGAACAATGAAATCCTCATAGATCCTGTGCTGTGTCTCAAATCGCATACTAGCGTACTAAAAGTTAGTATTTTTAGTGCGTTAGTGCGTCTCAATTCTTAGTATGCAAAATTTAGTGCGCCATGCACACTAAATTGGCGTACTAACATGCCCACAAAACTGAGTATGGTTCGATGGACACTAACCATACTAAACAGCCTCCATCTTAGTGACGTTTTAAACGGAAGTTACGTCATATATAAATGCATATATATGCATATACTTACAGGTGCATTTTCAGCAGCAGTAGAAGGATGACACGTCTTCGCTGCTGATACCAGCTTAAATATCTCACAAATATTTAGATTCTCTTATTTTTTCTTTATTTCTTCTTCCAAACTTGCAAAACGTGCTGCCAGCAGGTGTCGGCGATAGCGTTAAAACAGCTGGTTTTAAACATCGTTAAATAGAAGTAGAAGAAGAAGCTGTCATGTGATTTCCGGTTAGTGTGTAGCAGCAGAGTTTGATTTGAGACATACTTTCTGTGGAGGATTTGCGTACTAGTTAGTACGTACACTAAACTGATGCATACTAACTTCTAGTATACTAAGAGTAGTATGCGATTTGAGACACAGCACTGGTGTTAGGACAGGATACAGTCGACTTAAGCAGCTATTAAAGCTAATGTGTGACATATTTTGGTTTTAAAACAAATTAAAATAGTTACGACTTTGTGAAGAGTCATTAGATCTGTATCTATTATCTTTAAGTGTTTATGTCTTATTTCAAGTATAGATTTTATTTTTTACTTAATTATTAACTACATTCACATGACTGGCCTGGAAAGGGGTTTTATTCGAAGATATTACGAATTGTTTTTTTTTAAATTAGATAAGTAACATATTTTGTACAAAGTTTCTAAGAACTATAATCATGCCCTTGTATGTTTTTAAAACCCTTTTTGCAGATTTTATTTTTACTGTTTATAAGCAATTAAGGCCTTATTTTTGCATTTCTATATCTTGTAATAAGAATTGTTTCTAGTTAAATTTAACTCAAATTAAGTGTAATCAGACCTTTACTCAAATAAATACCTAAATACTTTTTGGTTGTATCTTTGTTTCTTCTTAAGCTTATTTGTCCAACAACACTAAAACAAGTGAGCTTTAGGTCTTTTATGTTTATCCTAAATTTCTCTTTCCTATAGTTGGTTTCCTCCCTCTGTCCACAAACATACAGAGGTTCATTGATCCTCAGCTCAAAGTGTTTGCATGAATGGTTGTTTCTCATTGTATGTGCTCTGGTGACCTCTTCATGGTGTCAACTGCCTTTCACCCCAAGTAGCTGGGATAGGTTCCTCCAGCCTATAACAACTAATGTGTAATGTGTGGAAAAAGTAGAATGGAAAGGCGTTACTATTAATTTCCATTCCTTCTTATGACTGTTATAAATTGATCCTAGCTGAGAGAGTCATTGAGAGCCCACACTCTCTAGCACGTTTCATATCTTCTATATAAAGATTCATCTCTGCCATGTAACCGCTGATATTCCCCCAAAAAACAAACTTTTGACTGAAGCAATCACAGAGGATGTATGATGGTGATGTCTAACACTGTGGTTCTTGTCTCTGCTCTGTGCCCCTCAGGAGCACTTTAATTACTATTCAGTGGACGGAGCCCTCGGACAGCTGGTGTTCTCGCTGAAGTACGACGTGATCGGGGACCAGGAACATCTCCGCCTCATGCTGAGGTGAATCTCATCATGCATACATGGAGGAGAACAATGCTGTTTAATCATCAGGTCTCACAAATCGATCAATTGTTAAGGAGGGTACATGCCGTGAAAAGACCGTGCGAACGAACCGGGTTCAGTTATCTTTGTCTAAAAGTCACATCAAAAAACACATATATCCATAAGTTCCTGTAATGTTCCTGGGAAACCTGGGAAATTGTTCTGAAAAAAAAGTCTATTTTTTCCACTTGTTTGTAGCGTTAGCTCTCAGTGTCTCAGACGAATTCTCTTGTTGGGGCTTCATTACAAGAGGAATGAGCAGTATGGATGCATTTTGATGATTTTTATTGGTTTTATTTGGAAAAAGAAAACTGAGCCCCCGGTCAACACCGTCATATGCATTTCTGCCTGTAATTCCAAAAAAGCATGAATTCCCCCAACCTTTAGTCGGCATGAGTAGAAGTGAGTGAGTAGAAATTAGTATGAAATTTGAATTTTGGGTGCATTTTCCATTTAGATATGTCTCAAACCAGTTGAAGACAGTTCAAAGGGCAGGCACTTAAACCTACAGCATAACATTAAAAAGTATATATGAAAATGTTCACAAAAACACAACAAATATCACAAAATTATTTCAAATAGTCATATAAAAGAATATTATTATAACCCACAAAAAAATACAGAAAACAAAAATAGTTTTGTGTTTTAAAGCCTTCACTGTGGATTTAACTTCGCGACCTTATGTTGTCACAAGAGTGGAGAAATTAAAGAGAGTGTCAACGGCCCTTTCATTTCCACATTGCAGGAACAGATGGACTATTTAGGCCAGCAAGTGGGTGGATGTGAGGGAGGGGGCGGGGGGTGCACGGTTGGAGGAAGTTTGATAACAGCTTTTACCGGATAATCTCTTTTCCATCTTTTTTTTTTTTTAACTTCCACAGGACAAAATTAAAAACCTACCACGATGTGATCCCCATTTCGTGTCTGACAGAATTCCCTAATGTGGTCCAAATGGCCAAGGTAGGAAAAAGCTTAACCAAGTGTGAATACCGTTCAGCTCATCTCTGCTTTTTGGGACTTCAGCTCGTTTGTGAGGAGGTCAACGTAGACCGCTTCTACCCAGTCCTTTATCCTAAAGTAGGTAACTAGTCAACACTTTCTAAATGTCTGGGACTGTGATCTAACATGTCTTTATTTCACAGGCGTCAAGACTTATCGTCACATTTGATGAACACGTGATAAGCAACAATTTCAAGTTTGGGGTCATTTATCAAAAGTTTGGTCAGGCAAGTAGAAATGTTTTTCGACAGGAAGCATATGTTAAGTCCAATAATCTGCACACATTTCTGTTGCCTCTGACTGCTCTCGTAGCTCCACTGGGGGGGGCTTAATCTCTTTTAAATCCTGCAGAAATTGGAATCCAAACATTGTAAATATGTCTCAGTGTGAGCCCTTCGCTCGTCCCTCTGGACACGCCACATGCTGGAAATATGCAAAACAGTAAAGGCGAAGAAGGATCGAAGCACGTTTAAATCATCAACATGTAATCCAAGCTTCTGCTTGAGTGTAGTCTCTGCTTTAAAGACTGAGCTTCTGTACATCTTCACTTCATCCAAGCCTCCATGCCAACATGTTTTATTCAAGTAAAGATAAGAGTCACACACTCTTGAATATCCTCCTCCAGATATTGACTCATCTGCTTGTATTTCTAAAAGTCAATGGACTCCCCAGATTGAATATTATAACTTATCATTGTCTAATATTGTCTACAAAAGATAGATAGATAGATAGATAGATAGATAGATAGATAGATAGATAGATAGATAGATAGATAGATAGATAGATAGATAGATAGATAGATAGATAGATAGATAGATAGATAGATAGATTAGATAGATTAGATAGATAGATAGATAGATAGATAGATAGATAGATAGATAGATAGATAGATAGATAGATAGATAGATAGATAGATAGATAGAGGCCTTACTTTGTCCTGTTTGTTAGTCAAATTATTTGCGTCAACCACCACCTATTTCTAATGAGTTAAATATGCAAATGCTTCAATTGTAATCGTCCACTTGTGTCCACAGACCACAGAGGAGGAGCTATTCGGCAACAGTGACGAGAGTCCTGCTTTCACGGAATTCCAGCAGTTCCTCGGGGAGAAAGTTGAGCTGCATAACTTTAAAGGGTAAAACATGTTGATTTCGAGTGTCATTTTAGTAACTAAGTAATTATTATTTGTAAAGCGCTTTTCTCAGACCAGGGTCATAAAGCGCTTGAACAACAGGACAATACACAGTTAAAATACATACTTTAAAAGGTCAAGACAACATAAGACAAACACAGCAGCCCCAATATTAAGAAAAAAGAATAAAAATCCTGCTCAAATAGGTAGCAGGACCATGAATAACTCTGAAAGTAAGAACCAGAATTTTAAATTGACCCTGAAAGAAACTGGCAGCCGATGTAGAGTTTTAAGGATCGGGAAAATGTGAAAATTCTCACTGCAGAGTTCGGTATTAACTGCAGGCGAGACAGATCCTGCTTGTTTACATGTGTCAATATCATGGCCTGGGGGCCAAATCTCACCCACCAAGTCATTTTATGTGGCCTACTGGATGGTTAGCTCAAAGTATATTAATGTTCATGTTGATGCATTGATGCCTTGACGCTAAACCAACCACAGAAGAGAGGGTGTGGTTATTGTAAACAAAAATTTCTCTCAAGAAAAAATGTTTTTTTTTTAGTGGCCGGGGCCTAAACACATTTTGTAAATGTAAATATACCAATGAAAATAGTTTTGTACCAACACTCACATACTGATGAGTACAATAGAGATTAAAGATCAAAATCAACACATTTTTTTGGTGATTTAATTTAATCAGACACAAAAGGTTTTGTGACCCTTCATATGTTTTTTCTCTGCCATAGACTCTAAGCTATAGCATACTCCTGCCGCAGTGAATATCCTCTCAGACATGCTTTTGATTGGCAGATTTCGGGGGGGCTTGGATGTGACTCACGGGCAAACTGGCACAGAATCCATCTACTGCAACTACCGAAACAAAGAGGTCATGTTCCACGTGTCGACGAAGCTGCCTTACACGGAGGGGGACACCCAGCAGGTACTGTGAAAGTTGTCACATGATCTCATCTCTGTGAGTCACCACAAGCTGTGACTGTCATGAACTCATAGTCCTGCTTGCAGAGAGGGGCTTGATCCATCTCTTAAAGTGACAGTGATTCATTAAAAGTCATGGTGGATCGCTCCGAGCTGTTTTTTCCTCATGCTCACATGCAGCCACAGATGAGTGATCACTGTTGGTGGAACTCAGACATTGATGTTTGAGTCATTCTAGGATTGATGGCGCCCCCTATATATAGGACTCGGAATCGCATGAATACAAAATGTGACTCAAACCTTTAAGATAAGTATCGTGGAAGAGTTGTTTCTTTATTATTAAATCAAAATAATGCTTTATTTAAAATTAATACTTTCCATTAAAGGTTTTTTATTGATGCTCCTTTGTTGTCTGGGTCATATTATAGAACGTAAGAACATTTTTGTCTCGAACTATTTAATTCACATATTTTTTATTGTTTTGAAGTTGATATAATTGAAGTCCTTTAAAAAAGTTTTTTAGCTAATTTAATTGAATAATAGACCAACACATCTACCCCCAAAAAAAGGCAGTATCTGGAAAATTGTAATGCAAATAAATTAGAAAATCTGGAGTGAATACAAAATATGTATCTGTTTGCTGACTTAATTTTTGTCCTTGTAACCAAAATATTGTTGTTTTCTCTTTTGCATTTCAGTTGCAGAGAAAGCGGCATATAGGAAACGATATTGTTGCGATTATGTTCCAAGAAGAAAACACGCCGTTCGTCCCGGACATGATCGCCTCTAACTTTCTCCACGCTTACGTCGTGGTTCAAGTGGTCAACGCGTGCTCAGACAACGTCTTCTACAAGGTGACTGGTTGCTCCTCCTTTCAATTCTATTCCTTATTAAAACGTGTCATGATGTGGTTTTGCTTCAGGTGTCGGTGACGGCTCGAGATGACGTGCCGTTTTTTGGCCCAGCCCTCCCCAATCCTGCCATTTTTAAGAAAGTATGTCAAAGGGTTTACGTTGATAGTTTGAGTTCTATTGAGTTAAACTTTTCTTTTCTCAGGGCCCAGAATTCCATGATTTTCTCTTCACCAAACTCATCAACGCAGAGTATGCATGTTATAAAGCAGAGAAGTTTGCCAAGCTGGAGGTTTGTGTTGGTGGTACATCTTCTCTTAAACATTGACTGTGAAAACTGTATTTTCTTTGAAGGAGCGGACACGCTCAGCTCTGTTGGAGACTCTGTACGAGGAGCTTCACGTCAACAGCCAGGCCACGATGGGAGTCGGAGGCGAGGATGACAAGCTGGAGAACGGGAGCGGAGGTGGAGGAGGCTTCTTTGAATCCTTCAAGGTATAAGGAAAAAATGTTTCAAAGAAACAACATGACATTAGATTCAGAAAATTATTTATATATATCAGTGCCTTCAGAATATTAAATGGTTGAGTTTAATTTCAAATGTTGAAACTTGAAATGTTTTTTCATGTATTTAATGATTTTATTGATCAATTTCATTAATCATTTGTATATTGGAAGTGTGATTTTAATTTTGTTTTTGGATTTGATTTCAACATTTTCAAGTTTAATAATTTTTAATAGCACTTTTAGTTTAATATTCTAATTAATAAAATTAATTTTATAAATTGGAATGTTTTTTTTTAATTCAATAAAAAATGTTGGTATAATGTTGTTTTGCATAGAGTCAAATATTGAAATTGTAATCATTCAAAAATAATTGTTCTTAATTCAATATTTTTTTTATTCATGGCGTTTTAGTTTAACTAATTCTATATTGAACTGAAAAGGCTATAAATTAAAAAATATATTGAATCTGAAAAATGTATTTTTGAATTACTGGAATAGGAATATTAATCCATATGTGAAAAACATGTTTAGTTCATTTTTAATTTTTCAATTAAAATTTGTTATAACTAAAAAACAAACACAACTTTTAAATATAAAACTAATTTGATTATTTAAAAAAAAGCCAATGCTTAAACAACAATATTTTAAATAAAAATGTCAAACAACATTACAAATGTTAAATTTAACCATTCAACTTTCTGATGGCATTGATATTCTTTCACGTGAGGACCTCAGGGATTATATTTCCCAGGTTAAATAAACATGCCTCTCAAGGTCACCATGGGCTTGAATAGATGGAAAAAACTTCTTAACTGAAGCTAACACTTTGAATGATTAACTTATAATGGGACTATGATTGATTTGTGCTCCTCATGGTTGTTAGTGGCTTCAGCCTCTACTTGATCCTCGCTTGTGTCCCGGTGGAAAAGGAAATGTTAGTGTGTTTCTCTTATCTGTTATGTCTCTGGACGCTGGACGTGTTGCTCAGTCACCTTCACCAAAAATGACTCAAACCACCCACGGGGCGCTGTGCTCTCTGTCACTTCCTTGTCTGTCAGGATTTACGTTCGGCCACTGCCCTTGTCTCTCTTCGGGAGTATAGTCTGGGTCTGTGGCACCCAGGGGTCACAGGGGTCATCTGAAAGTATCTCCTCATCTCTCTCTTTAGCGGGTGATACGCAGCAGGAGCCAGTCTATGGACGCCATGGGTCTATCTCTCAAGAAACAACACTCAGTGTCCACTAGTGGCAGCTTTAACCACAACCCCGCAGACAGCCCCAAATTCCCGGGGATAGTAAGTACTGAGCACACCCCCTGTTGGTGTGGAGGGAAGCAAGTCCTACTCCCTCCATGTTCTCTTTAGTGGTTTCCTCTTGAGCTCCTGTTTTCTCCTTCACTTGCCTGCTTGACTAACTTCACACAGGAGTGGTCACACTCTGGACAAGATCCTCAACTCGCCCGAACGGTTGCTCTCTTTCCAGCTAAACCTTTTCTTATCCTCTTTAATAAGTAACAACCCTCTGGTGGTGCGTTCAGGGGCTCTGTCTGTGCTCAACGATGGTGGTTGAAAACATCTATTGATTCCTCTGACTCAACTTCTAACCCTTAGATAATCGTACCACTGTGCTGTCCTGATGTCTCACTAGTTTCTCTGCTGTGTACTGACCTCCACTCTCACAGGACTGACACCCACACAACCGTCTGTCTCGCACCAGCAGCACTGAATGAGTCACAAGTGTTTTGATGTGTATATGATGACAGCATTAAGTGACATATTTTCATGTTTGTACTCATGCTTTTCTCGTCCTTGTCCTTTTCATCTGCTTTTTGTCACCATCTCCCTGTCTGTCTCTTTTCTCTCTTCCTTACTCCCTCTGTATTCCTTTCTTTCTTCCTGTCTCTCCTCCCATGTGATTCAGTCATTGCTGGTACCGGGGAAAAGTCCCAGTAAATATGGACGTCGCGGCAGTGCCATAGGGATAGGAACCGTAGAAGAGGTTCAATTTTATTTCTTTATTACGTCTTGCTTTCTCTCTGATCCCTTTACATCGTGAAATGTTTCTGTTCTGTGTCCAAACTAGATGTTCATGTTGCAGCCTGTGATTTCAGTCTTGATCTGGCTGCTATTCTCTTCATATCCACACACACAACAACAATGTCAGACATTTTGATAATATCATTTCATCAACCAAATCATTTTGGAGCTGGATTAGACTTTAATTTAACTTGAAATCTATCTTGAAAAAAAAAGTGTAAGATGTTACTAGGTGTGAATTTAGGTGCTAATGAAATAAAAAGCAAAGCTGTGATGTAAGGGTATCACCACACACCTCCTACACACGGTAACGCATAATACACAATGTGTCCTGATCGCTGGAGCGTCACTTTAAGTTTCACTCTCTCATGGGTGTGAATGACCTACAATCTAAAGCCTCTCTTGCCCAGAAATATTTTTAGTGCTGGTTCTGAGAGCTTGAAAGGAGAGGTTGAGTGAACAAAGCAGAGCCATAGAAAGCATAGTGGTCGGCCCCGGAGCCGTTAAATCCATCTTTCATCTCCAGCCTATGTGAGCGAAGGCTCTGACTGGACGACTGGCAGGAGAACTAGACATTTAGCTGCTTAAGTGCATATGTTGTCATAATAACAGCTGAGAGCTATTGATGCTACACCTAATACATCTTATTGATAGGAGACATCGCTCTTTTAATACATCATTTCAACAAGTTGATGATTAATAGCTAGAAGCTAATGCACTTTCCTTCTGTTATTGACAGTCTTTAATAATCCCGGGCAAAAGTCCCACGAGGAAGAAGACTGGACCTTTCAGCTCCAGAAGAAGCAGTGCCATTGGAATAGAAAACATACAAGAAGTCCAAGAGAAGGGGTGAGAGGTTGTTCACACTTTGTTTGATATAGAAAAAAGAAAAAAACATCAAGAAAAAAGACAGTAGAATATACACATTTTTATTTTTCTATCCTATGCCCCTGAGGCCTCATTGAATGTTTTTAAACATTTATTTATTGATCAGCAAAATACTTCTACTGTGGCACAGAACCTGTGAGACAAACTGTTGTACTTTTCGGGATAGTGATGCATTTTCTCTCATTTTATTTCCACATTGTTGGTGATTTATTGTTGGTGTGTACATTTAAAAAAAAATTCCAACATTCTTTACTTATCGTTTAAAACATTTGATGCACATGTTTCCAACATTGTTTACTTATTATTTAAAAACATTTGATGCACATTTTTATAACATTGTTTACTTATAATTTAAATCATTTGATGTCTATCATTAAATCAAACCTTTTTGTGACTCCAGCAGCAGGGATAATTCCCCAAACACTCAGAAGACCCCTGACAGTGGTCATGTCTCTCAAGACCCCAAATCTGACAACTCCTCCAATCAGAGCTCACCAGAAGTTCTCACGACAAAAAACAGGTTCCTTCAAACACTTTCTCTTGTGACAGTGATGTCATCATCTAAAGCTGTGTATTTGTTTTCTTTGTGGAAGGACTCCCTCCATCCCTCAAGGTCACGACCTCTCACGCTCATCCTCTAACGCCAGCAGCTTTGCCAGCGTGGTGGAGGAGAACGAAACGGAGGCTACGGAGGATTATGACACAGGCATGGTAAGATGTCGTGGATCTCAGTCTTTTTTTTTGTGTGTCAGCCTTTGTCTCATCATGTGTGTCACTGCTATCAGGAGAGTCTGTCGCCCGCTGGAACTCCACACAAGCGCGACTCCTACACGGCCTGGGTGGAAGACAACGTCAGCAGCACCAGCAGCACCAGTCGCAGTAGCTCCCAAGGTTAGCCAACGAGAGTTCTACATCATTTGGTGCTCAGCCCTCTAACCGCTTCACTACTGGTTTATTCTCGAGGCTCTGCCTCGTGTCTGAGAAAGCTTAATGATCTCGCCACCCAGCTGGGTGCAGTCCACTTCCTATAAAGGCGGAAAATACCCGGTGCACTTCCTCCAACTGAAAACTCAGCGAGAAAGGCGGCTGCTGGGCGACGAGGTTAGAGGGCTATGCACCATTTTGTAGAACCTGAGATTATGGTGATAACTCAGGGGTTCTACGTCATTTGGTGCTCCGCCCTCTAACCGCTTCGCTATTGGTTAGAGGGCTTCACACCAATTCGTAGAACCTGAAATTATGCTGATAACTCATGGGATTTAAATTGGGATTGTTAGTAACAAGTTCACTTCATTGTATAGGAGGTGGAAAAAGCGACAGAGGGAAGAACGCTGACATCCAGATCAAACTGGATGGTTCACCAGATCATCACTCCTCGTCTGTGAGTTATTTCTACCTTTTTTACACCCACAAACTACTCATTTGATGAACATAATCTTTTGTCTCTCCTTGGCAGAACTGTTAGCTTCACTCACCTGGATGTTTTCTGGATTTCCATATTCAGGTTAGCAAAACCTTTAAAAGGAAAATTAAGTTTGAGGTGTGAATTTGTTAAACTGAATTTGATCTGAAACAATATATCAAGAATATATGATAAGAAGTTGAAAGTCTATGTTATAAGTGCTCTTTTTTGTATTAAAGATGTTTGATTCTAAAATGTATTTTCCAAAAGCGTTCCCAATTAGTCACATCCTTCAAAGAAACGGGACAAAAGTGCAGACGTTCGCCGGCAACGAAGATAATGAAGAAGGCAACGTGTGGGCTGCCAGTGAACCGCTCGCTTTGGTTAACCAGGAGGTCACCGTCTTTTCCTGTTCACACATTTGTTGCCTATTTCTGCCAACAGAAGCCCAGACTTCTAAAATGTCAACAGCGATATGTTGCACAATATTATCCAAAGCGTAAACCCCCGAATACGTTTTTTTAATTCTCTTAAATATCTCTTAATAAAATGGCCTTAAACAGAAGCTATTCGTCCTAAAGATCTATTTTACCTCATTCTAACTGGATAATGTGACATTAGAGTTTGATTCATATTTTCCTCATCACTAAGGCACAATACTTCCTGAAGAGGCAGTGCAATTCATCCTTATTTTCTGTATAGTTTGCTCGGTTTATACGTTTCTATTTATTTCTCTGCTGATGCTTTATAACACGCCATTTCTATGGCAACGTCTTACCGCGTTGACTGTGTATTGTTTTGAATGTCAAATGTCAAGTTCCAGATCTTTGTCAGGCTTTGAATGTTTCCATTAAAAACATGATGATTTATTCCTTTCAAGGTACTTAAAATGTCCTCAACTACTGATTTTCCTATATGCAGGATATATATATATATACAGTATATATATATATACAGTATATATATATATATATATATAAATATATATATATATATATTAAAATTGGACTTGAAAAAGACTGATGTGAAGGTTACTGTTGCCCTTTTTATTGTAGATTTTCCCTTCAATGTTTGTAAATTAAAACCATTGTAAAAGTGTACAAATTGTTCTTTTAAGGGGGCCTGTTGCAGTACTTTGAGTTTTTATTTCAGTTGCCTTATGGTCACACACTGGCACACAATGTAAATATACATAGTTTAAATGTCATAGCGTCCATGTTTTTGTTGTATTTTTTAAATAAAAGAAATAAAATAAACAGTCCTGTGAACTTCTATGCTGTTATTTGATGACTGTTGAGGGAAACCCCATAATAAAAGATATAATTTGCCCTCTGTCGAAAGCAAGAGAAACAGGCCAATTTCAAACTGAAGTGATCTCAGCTTATATAATCAATCCTTATAGAAAGATAGCTATCTAGATCTTGTATTTACAACCACAATTATATTGTAGAAAATATACTGTTTTGCTCATACTTTATATTTCATTTGATTATTATGTATTAATGTGAGCGTTTTATAATTCTGTATTCTTTTACTCTTTAAGTATCAAAGTCCTTTTTTTTTTTAACGAATTAAGAACATATACAGTAAATACTGATAAAAAGGGCTCAATTACAGAGACATAAAATATAACTTACGAATGTTTACAAATACAATATAATGTTGTTGTGATTATAGAAACCTGGTCTACTAAGTCACAAATGAAGACATTAATATTCTTGGGTACAATGTTTCCATCCGACCCGGCCAAAAATGATGGTGGTGTAGCTATGTGCAGTATGTCCAATTCGGGTGTCATGCTTCGATTGTTCTTTCCCAGTTAATCCATTAACAAATGAAATTTTATGTAGATGTAGAAATAGTACAATCTCTACATATTACAGTGGCTGGAT